>NC_139801.1:3113254-4313254 GCF_965231275.1 Zosterops lateralis
CTGCCTGACCCAGCTCCTCGCTCTCGACCCGCGACACAGGCACTGCTCCGCCCGCGCCATGCCTGGCTGCCGCCGCATGCTGTGCCTCCTTCCCCATCGTCTCAGTCCCGAATTCACGCCACTCGCCCGCGAATCGCCTCCCTCCGCGGTCTGCGCTGTCCCGACACGGGGCACTCCCCGGCCGCCCCCAGTCGCGATCGCTTTCGCGCGCACACGCCGCAGTGTTATCTCCCACCGCTGACGCGATCTGGGCTTGTTTTCCCTGTTTTCCCGGTGTCTCCTTCACTCCCCCTTCCCCCCTTTCTCTGTCCCTGTGTGGAAGGGGGAAGGGAAAACTTTCACGCTGTGTCTGAACGCGCTGTGTCTGAGGGGGGCTGCAAAGACTCCTGGATGCACTTTGTCTCACCTCTCCCTCCCCTACTGCTGCAGCAAGTGTCCCGTGCTCACGGAACATGCCTCGAAAACAAGCATGCCCTTATCTTGGGATGGATTAGAAGTTTTGACTTTCCCGAGACGAATTTCTGGGACTGAATTCCTGAGGATCGTGGCAAACCCAGGGAAAACTGGTGACTTTTCTGTGCTAAACTCAAGGAGATCTGCTGACTCTCCTGTCTCGAGGGTTTTTTGACCTCCCTGCGGTAATCCTGAGGGTGCTGGTATCTCTCCTTTCCTATTAAATCCCAGAGGAGGCTGATGGCTCTCCCCTTCCCCACCTCCTGTAAGAGGTGTATGAGACCCGTCTGCTGATAACAGACGACAGGACCTGCTTGGCTGCCGGCCAGCAAAAGAACCCGCTGCTGCTGCTGGTGATTTATTAAAAAACTATGGACATTGATCTAATACCAATATCCAACTATGACGGACAAAGACTCTCTAACAGTTTAAAGTTAGAAAGTGTATGTTTATTACGACGCCGGGCAGCGTGCGGGATAGCTCCCAGAAACACACGCGCAATTTACAGATCATCACAGGGTCTTTTATCTACAAGAATATTGAATACACAAACTACAAATGCATATTCATAGCTCTGATACCTCCCATTCCCCGCTTTGTATGGTAATTAGCCCAAAAAGCCATCAAGCATGAGTAGTTTGTTTTTTGAAATGGGTCAGTGGTCTTTTTATAGGGTGGGGTCCCAAAATGATGAAGTAAGTTTGTCTTCCTCAGCTCTGACTTTTTAACCTTCCCAGGACTGTTTGATTTATGATTGTATTGTGTTCATGGGGTCTATTGATTATTCAGGATGCAGAAGCCTAGTTTGACAGCTCCCATGATTTATCAGTTCCTTATCAGTTCCTTCAGTCTGGCTTCTGTTAGCAAAAGGGAAGTCCTAGCTACATTATCTCAGCACTATCTATTTTGACTACAGTCTTCAATGCCTCACTGGCAACAGACAAACCCGGTGCTGGCTGGAGGCCAGCTGATAAAGTGTTTCTTTCCTCCCTCCCTGCTACACTGCTGCTGCACGGAGAGGGTTTTCCCTTAGTGTTTCCAGGAGAGGTCTCCTCCCATGTTCTAAATTCAACTGTTCTTACCAAAATCGAAGAATGCAGTGCAGGTGTTCTCAAATTCGGTTCGGAGGTTTCCTGATCACCGACCTGCAGATTTCAGGAGACGAGTCCTGGGCCCTTGGAACTCGTCGGTCCGAAGCGAATTTGCCGCTTTCTCTCTGGGTAGAGATTTCTTCCCCTGTCTTCTCAGCTTGTCTTCTTTCCTTCAGAGGCCTTGCTGTGTCCACTGGAAGGCACCAAGGGATGCCAGTTCTCGGCCAGGCACCCAGGGACGGCAATTCTTGGGTTTAATCGGTTGTTTCTCACCCGAGATTCCAAGGCTGGTGGTTCGTGTGGGCTCCGAGGGAGTGATTTTCCCTCTTGACCTCTGAAGGATTTAGGGTCTGCTGTCTGACTCTGTGTCTCTGTGTTCTGTGCTGAGCTTGGTGCGGCGCGAGAATGAAGGGAGTCTCAAGGTCTTGGTTTTCTTGGTTTCTCGCGTTGTTTATTAGTTCTTATCTTACAATTCTCTGTGTCTGGCCAAGATGTTCACAGTAGTTCGGACACTATGTGATTCCCCCTGTGTCTGGCCAAGGTGTTCACAGCAGCCTGGACACGAGGTGACTCCCCCCATGTGATGGGAGGTCGCTACCTCTTATACAGATAACTACGTACCCATTATTTACAATTCTATGCCAATGTCTATCACCTATACTAACAGGGTCATTTCTACTCTGATCCAATCCACTGAAACTACTTTGTGCCCACGTCACTACAGAAGATGGATGCCAAGGGAGAAGAAGAAGAACCCAGGACACCACCCTAAAATCACCATCTTGTCCCTTTGCATCTACATTCTAAAAATCCAAAACTACAAAATCTTCTACACAGTGATAACTACACTACTCTCTGTCACACATTTGTCACTTGCAATTCTTCTCTCTGTTAGATGTTTTTCACATGGACCAAAATCAAAGACTGTGTCTTCCTGGGCCCAGTGCCAGGCAAACTCCCCTGCACAGACCCCAGACCCTCTTTTTTGGGTCCCAGGCCTCTCTACCGAGGTCTGTGACTTCCCAGGGCGCCCAGAGGGATGCCCTGGACTCCAACATTGGACATCTCTTCCGAACTAGTGATTCTGTGTGTGAGCTTCTGTGTGTGATTTTTGAGGTGGGCTGTCAGGCAGTGTCAGGGTCTGGGATAGTTTCAGGCTGTAGGGCAGCATCCCTATTCTCTGGGGTAGGTGTCAGGGTAGTTATCCAAGTCAATCTCACCTTATCTCTGAATGCTAAATAGAATAGGCATATTGGTAACACATGGTTAGCATCTAGAGGAAATTTGAATCCTTTGAAAGCTGGAGGGGTAGGCTGAAAGAAATGGGTGAAGGGCTGGGAGAAAACTTCTGGTATTACACCCCAGTATTACTTCCTCACAATAGGTACCATTATTAATGTAACCCCCAAAACACACTTAGTGTGTGATAGCCCTATATCCATGTGCCCACCTTTCACAGGAAATTAAAAATCCATTAATTCCTCACCTTACTGACCCACAGTGCAAACTGGATAACAGCCACAGTAGCCTTAGTCATAAAGCCCATGTTTAGATAAGGAGCTGCAAATAGGAAAAATGTTGCCACAACTGTAGCAGATAAGAAAAATCTTAAAGAATAAAGACCTTACAGGCCTCTGATCACTTCTGTTCATTCACAAAAAAACACTTTGGGAGATGTGCAGCTGGCATGAAGAAAAAATAAGTTGTGTAACCTCCTTGTAACCAGAATGCTGATTGGTTAAGGGAATGGGTGGATAACAACACAGGTGTTAGCATGCAGCCAATGTAGGTTTGTTTTGGTTAAGAAAAATGCTAACAGGTGTAATTTTAGCTAGTGTATTTTTAGGACAGTATAAAGCCTGCATGGTGTATTTTTAGCATAGTATAAAAGCCTAGCATACTTGTACAGTATACAAAGCCTTGTGTGAAGGCAATAAACATGATTGTCTTCAGAACAAGAACCAGGAGGGTCTGTGTCTTCATTTCTCATTGCTACACACAACCATGTGCCACCTGAACCTGGGTAAATGAGACCACATGGTGTTGCCTAATGAGGTTTTTATATTCAGCACACAAAAAATTAAGTTACACAGGAACTGGTTTGCCTTTTTCACCCTTTCCTCTCAATGCATTCAGGCCTCACATTGGGTGCCAAAATCTTTCTTGGTTTGAAAGACAGATGACTGCCAAGGGAGGCAGGAACCTCCCTTGGAATGGAGAGTATGACCCCCTTCCCTCCGAATTATTATAACTTTGAAATTAAGGGGCTTTCATGCAAGGATATGGGAAAAGGAAGAACAGTTCTTTACTAGTCTGTATATGGATAACAAGGCAAACAAACAACAATGGCAGCAACAACAAACAAAACCAGAAACACAGTAACAGCCTTCTTTCAGCTGTCAGGCAATTTCCCCTTTGGTGTAGGTATTGTTACAGGGCAGGGGCGCTGGTGGCTTCCTGGCTGGGCAGGGCAGGTGCAATGATTCTTCCGCAGCTGCAGGGGGCGCTGTGGTGTGTGTTTGATCATCTCTCTGCATGTGGAAGATGGTCGGTGTAGCTGGCGGAAGGGATGGAAAAGGGGCTTCCTTTACAAACCCCCAGGGGCAGCTGGTCCTGGTGCCTGTCCAAATAGCAAAAGAAGCTGTAGCAGGGACTTCAGAAGCAGCAAGTTGGAATGACAGGGACAAGCAAAATCCCGGAGTGGTGAGATTTATCAGAAACTTTGCAGCTGTAGCTGGAACCGCTACAACAGATGATTGACAAAGCTATCAAGGGAGTATTTTTGGTTCAAAAAGAAGGGGGAATTGTGGGAAACCCAGGCACAGAAAATTCTCGAAACCTCGTGCATGAAGGCCCAAACATAGAAATGAATACAGGGTTCGACCTGAGGCCTTGGAAAAGGCTTCCAGATATAGAGACCAGAAGCAAGAATGTGGATTTGTAGTTTGAGCAGAAACATGTTAAGCTAGGTAGTGGAAAGTTTTAAAGCTTTAAAGTGTAGCTATAGAACTAGTTACAGAAATAGTAAAAAGTTTTAAGGTGTAGCAAGTAGGTTTGTGTGTCGTTATATGATTGGTTAAGAAGGTCCACATTGCGGCAAAAACGTATAAGACAATTAGCTATTGGTCTGAAAGTAGAAACATTCTTTGTGGCAGTAGTTTATTGGCTAATTAACCTTCAAAAGACCTTGTAACCTGTGGTCTTGTGACCACTGGCCACAGACTACTGACCTCTATTTCATGCTGTGAAGACGTTCTCACTCCTTCATGAGACTGTAGCAATAAATCATGCTTTGAAACATATCTCAGTGGTCCCGTCTTTCTTGTGTAAGCCCAACAGTTTCTTAGCGACAGATGGGGAAAATTCCATGAGAGAAAGAAATAAAGGGAAAATTCCTGAACCGCAACACAATGTTAGCCAGCCATAGATTTATAGGGACCCCTCTGGAGCAGCAGAGGAGAGCTACAGGTCTCTATCATTGATTAGAAAGGGAGGAAGAAGAAGAAGCAGGAGAATCAGGAGACAAGGGGTCATTTTTTTTTTTAATGCCTCCAGCCTTCTAATTCCTTCAGTTGTCGTTCTTTGCAAAAAAAGTGATAAATGGAAAGGAGCTCAAATCTGAGATGGATGCTCTCACTCTGACCTGTGTCACTATACTTTTCTGTATGCTGTCTAAAACTGCATTGCCTGTTCCTGACTGCTGTGTCCTAACACCTGTGCAACAGCATGCCATCCTCCAGGTGTCTTTCAGGAGTTGTGCCTCCAAAGCACATCCTCCCCTGTAAATGCAGATTCTGGACATTTTTTTCCCAGAAATAGCCAGCTGGGTTGTTGAGGTCGATGTTATTTGTTTGCAGTGCATAACTAAAGTTACCTAAGAAATCAGAGCAGCAGGGTTACAGCCTCCAGCAGCCTCATGCAGGGCAGGTTTTATCTTTTCTTAAGTGGAGATTTCATTAGCACCTTGAGTGTTCCTGCTTATGCTGATACTGCCAATATTGCTTGCACCACTGATGCTGATGCTCTTGCAAAGGAAGTTTTTTACATGTTTGGTGAGAAGTCTTGCAAAGTAGTTTTAAAAAAGAATCATGAATTCCTGACTATGTAGCTCTACTTCTACCTTAATGTCTCTTATTTCTCCTAATATGATAAATTCTTCTGAGGTAGTATGTGATGTCTGTGTTTTCTAAGTCAATATATATGATTTGGATGGCAATGCAGGTAGATGCATGCACATGTTTCTATACTACCAACCCTATGACTGCTTCTGTGCCAGAAGCAGTGGCTGTGGAGGATCAGGATCCTCCAAGGGTGCCTCTGTTGTATGATGCATGTTTAACACTTGAATTTCCCAGACATTTGTAGGTCCAGATCAGGAATTAGGAACTATACTGAACTGATTGCTGCCACATGTTTTCAAATTGCAGAGCACTACTTACAATGTATTGTGCAGTTGTGCAGCATATATACCCCAGGGATGCAAAGCTAAATACCCTGATTAAGAAACATCAGAAGGATGTTTAATGTATGCATTACAATGTCGCCCTAATAGCACATCACCTTCCCCCACCCAGTCCCCGGGTCTCTGATCTCAGGGAGTGCAGAGGCAGGATCACCAGGATCAGTGTTGTAAGAAGAAGGAGCGTTGGACAAGAGACCAGGGAGAGCGTTTGCGGTGCCGGGATCCTGACGCCTTCACCTGCGTCTCCCCCTAGCTCAGCCCTCTTCGTCGCCCGGCCCCTGCGCCAGGGAAAGACGTTTTTCTTCTTGTTTCCTTCAGCTTCCTCCTCAGCACTTTTCCTTTGGTGAGTCGCTCCGACTACTGTGCTTGCATTACAGACTCTACTTCACCACTGGCGAACCCCCACCCTCCGCTAGGGGAGGGAGGGGACGGGGCATCAGCCGCTCTGCGCCGTGGGGTAGTGCTGATGGGCTCGGAAGCTACTCTGCGCGGCGCTCAGTTGTTCCGGCGGTGGCGGAAAAAGGAAGTGATGCCACATGCAGAGCCCTGTGGCCTCCAGTGACATTCTCTCTAGCGCTGAGGGCGCGGAGAGGCGTCCGCGCGGCTGAGACTCAGCTCCTTCCGGCCGCCCATGCCTCAGCTGCTACCCCTCGGGTGGAGGGTAGGAGAGGCCTTGCGGTATCCAGGTGAGTGGGGCTGGCGCGGCCGAAGCTCACCCACTCCACGCTTCTGTAGGGCCGGGCCGCCGGAGCCGTTGCCGTTAGTTCGGCTGCGCGTGGGCGGGAGAAGGCGAGGAGCCACGGGAGAGGCGGATACTGGCCTCGCACTCCCCCCACCCTCCCCCGGGGCTGGCGGAGGCGGGAGGGCACACTTCAGGGGCCCAGTCGGGAAGGCTTGTGCCGTGTATCATCCGCGCCGGCCGAGGGCTTTTCAGGGAAACGTGGAAGTCTGTTGGGAGCTTTCAGTACTGACCGCCTCGGTAATATTGATCTCCATCACGGCCCGGCCCAGTACTGGGACCACGGGATCCAGCCTAGCCGCCGCTTTTCAGCTCTAACCTTGCCTGGAGTCACTTAGTCTTTCCTTGGACATCTGTAAAGTGCCGTGAGATCGTGTTAGCTGTTTGGAGAAAAAACTCTTTGAAAAACAAGGCGTGTAAATTGCTTCAGTTTTATGCTTCTCTAGGTTTTTTTGCTTCTTTGTTTACCTTGTGGGAAGCTATATTTTATGTGGAAAAAAGTTCCAAATTGTTCGTTGCTTATCTAGCCTGAGTTCTCATTGAGCTCCTAATATCTAGGCTGCAGTTGTGGCTTTGAGCAACAGTCATCCGTGGAGAATGTAAAATTTAACTGTGCTACATTTTTCTTTTTAGAAGGAAAAAGACAGTCTGAGGAGACTTGGAATAATTTAACTATTACCCCAATTCCACTATTGAAACTTTCTTTGCCTTTATTTTTAATTGTATTTTAGTATTAGTTTGTTAATAGCAGAACAAGGCAAATTGTCTTAAAGTTTGTAGGTACCTTTGTGAAACCATAACTAATAATTTGGTTAAACAAGGTCTTGGTTGTAACTAGTTACACACTTTAAACCAGCACAAAATACCTAACTGTTTTAAAGGCTGGGAAAAAATCTTGTGTATAGAGATTCTATGGCATAAGTCAGTCCTGTTTGGTATTGTGGTTTGGTTGTTTGTTTTTTTTTCACTGTCAGGTAATTCTAGCTTTCAAAAATGAATGAGTAGTAAACATTTGAACCTTTGAGCGTCTCTTTAAAAATGTAAAATTTCTCTTAATTCCCACTCCCAAAGATTTTATTTGGTTTTAAGTCTCCTCTGGTACTTGTCAAGATCATATGACCAAATAATCGTTTCACTTATAGGCAAGGGCTAGCCTATTTTCAGTTTTCAAGCTAAAGTTTTAAGTCCAAACAGTAATAGCTCTCCTCTTAGAACAGCAAGCAAACATTAAATTTAAAATGTTTCTCTTAAAGTATCCTACATTGCTAAAGTCTATTAAAAATGTAATGTTTGACCTTGAGATGGAAACTGAGTATGGTACTCTTTTGAGGTCTTCATCTTGTGGTTCTTCTGCATTAGTGACCGCTTCTATAAGAGCTGAAAGCCATACAGTCACAACAGTGCAGCTTCTCCCGTTACCCTGGAAGAGGGTAACATCGCTTTTGCGGAGCAATAGATTTGTAACAAGCTCTAAGGAAATAAGTTACTTGTTATGTGTTTTCTAAGCTCAAATATCTTGCCTCTCCCCCTTCCCCCCCCCCCCCCCCCCCCCTTCATGTATGATACCAAAACAGTGAGATGAAGTGTGGAGAACTCAGCTGTCTGACAGCAATCATTTTTAAGCATAATTTTCTGAATATTTCTTACCTCTAGTCATCCAGCATAGTTCGATGCTGGCAAAAGAAGCTCCAAAGGGGGTGATTATGTGGCTGCTAAAGGCTAATAAAATAGTGCTTTTTGTGGTTCATATATACCAGTAACACTGGTATTCTGTGTAGGGAATTAGGAGGAGGGACTGTGGGGGTAATGGAAGATAGTATGTGAGTTTGGGCAGCTGGTTATTTATGCCCAAGTATGAGGATAACAGTTCTGACTCATTTTTAAGCACTTTATTTTTTAATTATAATGTGTCAACTATTTCTGTTTGCTCTTTAGCCTAATTACTGGTTGACATGAAGAGATGCAATGAAATTCCTGAGAAATCAGGAAGAGGAAAGTGACTGTAGTCTTACGCATTTAAGTGTATTATGTGTATTGCAGTACAGCCTGGGCATTTATGCTTTCGCTCGATAAGTGCATGCAGTCTGCCTGCCTGGTAGAAATTAAAGTGCACAAACAACCTGGAAAATGAGTGGATACATTAAACTGAGTACTGTGAAGGGAGGGGAAAAGGTAAGGAACCTGATGCCAACCACAAGGCAGTTAAGGTTAATAGAGTGATCACAAAACACAGAAACTAAGCCCTGCTCTAACTGATAAAAGAGAAATAGGAAGGATGTTTGTATGCATTTCACAAATGAGCAGATCACACTGGCAGCTGACAGTGTGGAGGAGGTGGGGATTAATCAGGTAAAATAAGATTGAATTACCAAGAATAAATAATGAAGAATCATGAAGGGCTTTGAATACTAAATGTTAGAGAGATAAGTGGATACAACTTGATCTTGTTATAACAAGACAAAGTTATATACTGAGATCTCATTGATATAACTCGGTCTTGTGAGTGAACTGGTGATTGGTGGCCATCTTGACCACAGTGACCACGAAGCAATCAAGTTTAAAATCTCTGTTGCCAGGAGGAAAAGTGCCAGCAAAACCTCAACCCTAGATGTGAGGAGAGCAGATTTCAGGCTGCTCAGGGAACTAGTGAGTAAGGTCCCCTGGGAAAACACTTTTGCAAGTTCTGGGGTCCATCAGTGCTGGTCACTTTTTAAACATTTCCTCCTAAGGGCACAGGAGCAGGCAATTCCTAAATGTCAGAAGTCCAGCAGGCAAGGCAGAAAGCTAGCTTGGCTGAACAGGGACCTTCTTCTGGAGCTAAGGCAAAAGAAAAAATACTTGTATTTGAAGACTCTTTCAGGCTAACATTTTTATTTCGATGTATGTGGATTGTGGATTTGATGTTACAGTGACTTATGTAGCATCCTGCACAATGCTCTTCTCCTTTGATGCTTAAAAATTTCCTGGAAATGAGCAGAAAAAACCAGACCTCGATTGGATAAGTGGTTTTTCTATGTTTCTGCTCTAATGTCTTGTTTCATTGTGCTTGTTCATTAGCATTTCAAGACTTATTTAAGAGAAGGCAGATTTTGCTTCCATTCATCCAAAATGGGTAGAGGCCAAGAGACTCAGTAGCAGAGCTGGAAATAACTAAGTGCCAGACTTTATAATATGAGCTGTCTGCATGATGAAGCAATTTCGATAATTTGTTTTTCATTGGAAATAATTGCATTTCCATTATACCAGTTTGAGGTTGGTGCTGTATGTACTGTACTGTATTACTATGTAATAGTACTGTCAAACTTTCTGAAGTAAAAAGAAGCAACTTGACATGATAGCCAGGTAAGGTTAAGACAATGCTGTTCTTTTGTATTGAGGCTTTCTTATCAGCTGGTAATTCTCCTGACTCTTCAGCACTCTCCCGATTCTTGCTCTCTTGGAATGCTAGCTCTGGCCAGAGGCAGTTCTAAGAAATCAGGCAAAAGAAAAATTTTAGGGAGAAAATGTTAGTAAAGAGTAGGTCAGGAAGCTGTTTATGAATTCTGTGTACTTGTGGCTGGAAATAAATGTAAGAAAAGGGGAGTTTAGAGGCTGTCTCCTAATGAAGTTGAATAAAATGCTGGTAGCTTGAGGCTTCCTCCTGTTTAATAAGATGTCTTTTGGAAATGAAGTTGCCATTGTGGGAAAGAATGGGCTTATGGGTAGCAGTGCCCATGAGCTGAATTACTGATAAATACAATTTGAGTTGTCAGTAGCTGTGGTTCCTCCAGACCTGGTAACACCTTTTGATCAGCACTATACAAAATCTGTGAGGAGTTATAAAATATATTTATTCAAGTATTGTTTTTAGAAAGCCTTAAAGGTGAAGGGTTTTTTTTCCATGTTTCCATTTACTGTTATTAATAAGTCATCTTAAAGGCAATTCACAGGCTTTTGATCCGCTCACTGTAATAAAGAAAATCCAGAAATTGTTGAATAGCATAAAACTCAAGTAGGGAAATACATTGAGTATCTTGCCAGAGTTAATTTCATAAGCCCTCAATAATTAGCTATAGACCTCACTTCAGTTTAAAGTTGGATTGATAACAGACACTTGATTTCCTTTTTTTTTTTTTTTTTTTTTTTACAAGATGTAAATGTTTCTTCTGCTTTTTTAAGACCTGTAGTGGATTACACTGTTTATATGGAACTCATCAAGCTACAGCAATAATAACACTGTTGAATGGAATGGGATGGAATCAATACTCGACTTGATGCTCTTTTTTCTTTTATCTCCCCTTCTGCTGGGGAAGTTGTATTTATTGTTTATGTCTCCTGTTGCTAATTATTATTTTTATTAATAAGAAAACTCTTCCAGCTGAGCCACTTTTCCCTAAATCAAGACCAATAGTGCAAAAAGTAATTTGGGGGTAATTGGTGCTTTTATTTAAGGATAAGTAAGGGTTTTTTTGGTAGTTTTTTTTTTTTCTTTGTTTCAGTTTTTTTCTTCCTATCAGTACTTGCATGGTACTGCTGAAAACTACCTTTTAATTTTCTTTTCCTCTTCTTGTAGCTAGTAGCTTGGTATCCTCTTACATACTGTGATTTAATTTCTGTAGTCAAATATATGCAAAGTCTTCTGTATGTCGTGGGAAAGAAATGTCTGTTTCCTGGTCTGTTATCTTCTTGAAGTAGAGGTTGAATTTTTTCACCTCTGCCAACTGGGAATAAATACTGTAGAAAGTATCTGATAGTAAAACCCATGTTAGAGGCATTATTCATAACGCACATGCAACTGGCTTTTGGCCTAGTCAGTTCTGGTTTTTTTAAATACAAAAAGTAGCTTTTGATCATTTGTTGAACCAACTTGTGTTTGCTTCATACTGTTTTTTCACCTGTTTGTCAAAAGCTTATTCTAAATTAACCCTCTTCTGCACTGTCCTTTTTCTCTACCAGGCTTCCTTCTTCTTCCATGACAGACCGTGCCACAGTCTCTATTATTCTTCCAGTGCTCACGGACATTTGTCTATGGCTGTGGCGTCCTACAAGAATTTTATCTTTTTTGTTTGTGTGGGTTTCAGCTGGGGTAGAGTTAATTTTCTTCACAGTGGCTGGTATGGGGCTGTGTTTTGTGTTTGTGCTGAACACAGGGTTCATCATATAGAGATGTTTTTGTTATTGCTGAGCAGGGCTTGCACAGAGCCAAAGCCTTTTCTACTTATCATACCACCACGCTGGCAAGGGGGCTGGGAGTGCATGGGAGACTGGGAGGAGACACATCTGGGACAGGTGACCCCAACTGACCAAAGGGATATTCCAGACCATATGACATCATGCTCAGTATATAAAGTGGGGAGATGAAGGAGGATGGGGGGGACATTTGGAGTGATGGTATTTGTCTTCCCAAGTGACTTAAGCGTGATGGGGCCCTGCTCTCCTGGAGATGGCTGAACACCTGCCTGCTCATGGGAAGCACTGAATTAATTGCTTGTTTTGCTTTGCTTGTGTACGTGGCTTTTGGTTTCCCTATTAAACTGTCTTTGTCTCAACCCAGGAGTTTTCTAACTTTTGCCCTTCTGATCCTCTCCCCAGTCCCATGAGTGAGAGAGCAGCTGTGTGGGACTTGGTTGATGGCTTAGCTGAAACCATGACATTGTTGCATTAGTTTCTTAGGAAAGCTCAACTAAGGAGGAGAATTTTAGGATTTGTAAAGATATAAACTCAAAGGTTAGGTATCTTGAGCTAGCTGTGCTCTTGAGTATGGTTCAGGGTTACAGGTGAGCTTTCTTGGTGAGAAGGTAGCATGTTGCTTCCAGTTAAGCTATAGTTCTTGCTTACTGAGTCCCGAGACCATTGTCTCAAGTGCTTTCTTCTTTAGGAGCACTTTGGACATGTAAAGATTGTGGTATTGATTGTTAGCATTCTGGTGGATGCTGAAATCAATTGGTACCTCTTATTATTGGTCAGAAAAGATCAAGGGTTTGGTGGCAAGAGCAGCCCAACAGCACTTGGTATCTTGCTGTCAAATTTTCATAATATGAATGCAATATGACTTTGCCTTTAGTGTATTGATATAATTTATTTTTCAGTAGTATGCTACTGCAAATCCATGTTGCAATATTTAGATTTTATTCTACGAGCTTAATAATTAAAGAAACAAATAAATAATGTTAGTGGCTTGTGGATGAGAAAATGACTTGAGGTGAGGGTTTGGTTGGCTTACAGCTTCTTTACAGCCTTTCTGTAGAATTTGGGCATGTCACCTGTTCTCTCAGTTGGCCAGACCATATGTCCTGGTGATAAAGGTAATTTCTTCTCAGTACCTGTAACAGTGCTGTGTTTTGGGTTCAGTATGAGAATAATGTTGATAACACACTGATGTTTTGATTGTTGCTGAGTAGTGCTTACCCAGGTCAAGGACTTTTCAGCATCTCATGCTCTGCCAGTAAGGAGGTGCACAAAAAGCTGAGAGGGAGTATAGCTGGGACAGGTGACCCGAACTGGCCAAAGAGAGATTCCACACCATAGAATGTCATGTCCAGTATATTAACTGGGGCAGTTACCTGGAAGGGGAGGTAATCACAGTTTGGGGATGGGATTTGGCTTCAGTCAGTGGATGGTAATTGTATTGTGCATCACTTGTTTTTCTTGGGTTTTCTCATTTTTAATTTACTATTATTATTCTTATATTTAACTTTGTTTCAATTATTAAACTTTTCCTATCTCAACCCACAAGTTTTACTTTGGATTCTCCTCTACTGGGGTGGGAGGGTGGTGAGCAAGTGGCTGCATGGTGCTTAGTTGCCAGCTAGACTTAAACTGTTGTCTTTTTCTCAACTTGGAAATGAAAATCAAGATAATTTTAGTAAGGAGGTAATATAAAAGTGGATCTTTATTTGAAGGCTTTCAGGGGCAGTTATAGAAAGATGTCCACAAAAGCCCACCCACACGGGGTGAATACAGTTTTTATAAGTTCACCAAATCGGCATAATTGACAAAAAAGCACCAATTAGGGGGACAAGTGATGATGCAATTCCCCCCTCAGGTAAAGCCCCTTCTCTGGAGCCCCCCCTTCAGCACTAGCTGTACTTTGTCCACAAAAATGTATCTCGAAGAGTTGTTCTCAACCTTGGTAGCCAGGAAGGACTAAGATAGCATAGGGGTCTTGTACCCCCCCCCAGGGTTTGGAGCTCTGGAATTTGTCTTTCTGCTTAAGGAAAGGCCATGGAAAAGTACTGGAAAAACTAGTCACTAATAGAATAGGCTACAGAGCTACAAATATATGTGTGAAGAATACAGAGAACATAAAAAAATAAAAAAAAGCCAAAAACTAAAACGGCATCAAAACCACACACTATAAAATGAGCAAGTTACTGCTACATGCAAGGAAGATACTGGCTTAAAGCTAAGATATCAATTGGAATTGAATGAAAGTATTTTAAGCTTTAAAATACCTGAGAGTTTGCTTTGTTTATTTCCTGTGTTTATATGCATAAAAAGGTCTGATCATAAAACATTTACAAACTGTAGTGGCTTAATATCTTGTAACTCTTCTTCACCAAATGGCTGTCATAAGTCCATATCACTTCTAGTTCAGTGCCTTGAACTCTTAGATAGCTGTAAGAGATGGAGAGATGCTGGTGAGTTGCTGTATGAGCTACAGAAGTGCCCATAGGACAGCCAGGGTGGTTGTAGTGTCAGTTAAGTAGGCAGCATTGTTACTGAAAAGGAGCATTGCAGAGAACCTGACAAAACAGCTCTCTTATCTGCTGAGAGTCAGATGTCAAGGGTTGTGCAATTTCAGTGAGCTGTTTTGCAAGATCAGGTGAATCGCCAATGCTCTCCCTTGCTGTAGGCCCGTGTCTGCTGTCTGTTGGGCAAAATGCTCACCTTGCTGTCCTGGACCCTGACTGATCTCATTCAGTCAACTAGCCAAGGTGCACAGCTTTCTTCTGTGAAGTTGAATAAGAAAAGGAGTTGAATGGAGACTCACTGCCCCAGCACTTAGGCAGTTGTCTCTTTACAGTGTCAGTGAACTTGGAGATGAACTTAAGGGCTCCTGTAACTGCATCCTGTACCTCATGGCACTCATTTCTGTTTCAATATTTCCAAATAATAGCAATAGCAAGGCATATATGTGCCTGTCCATGCTGGACTAGCTTTGATTTTTTTGAGAGACAGCACAAGACCTTCTCACATGAATACTACAGTACTGAGATAGCTTTACTACTTTGAAGTTAGATTGCAGTTGTCCTGATCTGCTAACTGGAGTTATTAATGAATGTTTGATTATTTTCAGGATATTTCAGGTAAATGTTCTTAATCTGAGAAGTATGATTAATTTATTAGCATTATGCTCAAGCAATTTAAAATATGGCTTTTTTGTGAACATTACTTTATTGACCACGGTAGAACAATACATAAACATTTCTTGAAAAGAGGTTTATTTATATAGAACAGCATGAACAGAATGCATTTCCTTTGAGTAACAGAAATGGATAGGTAAAGTGCAAAAATTTGTTAAAATTTTAGAAAAACATGGCACATTCTTATGATGATCCTCTGTAGTGTGATCTTCTGCAAACTAATATATAGCAGAGAGAAAAAGAAACAAAGCATGGCTCTCCTAGCATTGATTTCTGCCACTGGTTTTGTTGATAGAATAATGAAAAATCTAAGTGTGAGTCACTTAAATTTTTAGGAACAGATAGTTATAAAGATATGACCCCTCTGATTTATAGAGTAGAGAGCCTTGTAGTCTTTAAATCGCTGTGCACTTGAGAAATATGGTTTCGCTGTGAAAAAGGAATGAGATTTTTAGAAGGCTAAGTGCAGCCAACCTTGTGTGCTTTTTATCTGTGTGCTAATGAATTTATTTTTACTAGGACTGTGATTTTTTTTTTTTTTCTATTATGAGATTCCAGCGCAGCTGGTGAATGGGTGAATGTTTCTGGAAGCCTGTGTGCAGACTTATGAACTAACCCATAGCTGGTACTTATCTTTCATTTGAACAGAATACATGCATTAGGCATTGCAATGCAAAAACCTGTATTTAAATGTAAAGTATTGCTTCCTATTTACAATGAAAAATGTTGCTTTTCAAGGTTGTAAAGCATGCTCTGCAAAGCTTTGTTTTAACACATATACTTGCAATTTTTATTCAGCCTTAGATATTTTGTATATGCAGCCTGTTGAGCACTTGGTAGGAGCAGCCTATTTTTAACCTTTGTTTATTTACGCAAAACCAGTTGAAACATAGCATTAGTTCAATCTTTTCTTTTGTTTTACTCTGCAATTCTTTGTTGTTCCAAAGGGTCCTATTCTTTAGGATTGCTAGCAGGCCTGATTTATGAATCATCTGATAAAGAACCAGCTCCACTCCCAGAGATATGCCTTAGGTAGAATCGTATGCTAGTGAGTCAGCTTTAGGGCAGAATTTTCAAAGAAGCACTATATAAATTATACAGTATCCCTGTGGGGATGTCTTAGTGTTATGAAAAATCTGCTCTAGAACATTGTGCACACACATTCACGCAGAGCTGAGTCAGCTGTCTTGAGTTCAGTTAAATGAGTGCTGGTCACACTTCTGTCGTTTTAAGTGCATGAGTATGTGTGACACTTATGAGAAAATAAAAAAGAATGTATGCTATTTTGGGGAGGATATGAACAAGTCCAAAAGACAGCATTTAAGAGGTCCAGAGAGTGTTTTTATTTCTACATTTGTTTGGATGCCGATTAGTTTTTTCTGATAGAGGTCTAATTATTTGGATTGATTAGTTTTTAGTTATTTAGACATTTTGCTGTTTGGCATAGGGTGATGGCTTTAAACTGAAAGAGGAGAGGCTCTTTTTTCATTTGATCAGTTGCTAGAATGGGCATAAGAAGATGATACAGTTCTAAGCAGGGAAAAGAAGTGGTCTGTTGGACTCTGGTTATGAGGAAATATGTTGGTAATAAGCTTCTGAAAAAAAGAGCTGGTTTGCATCATATAAGCTAGGCATTCTTTATTATTAATCAGTTCAGTAACACCTAAAACAACAATGTACAATTAAGTTTAGGCTGCCTTGGTTTTTATTAAGTATTTCAGGCTGTTGAGAGATATTAGTTGTCTAGCTTAAATGAGTAGGTTTTAAGTAGAATGACTTACATAGAAATATAATACTGTGTGATTTAGCATATTGTTTGCTTAGCTTTACTTGTTTAGCACGAGTAGCTGTATTTGATGAAGCCTTCAGCTGCAAGCTGTGAACTTACACCTAGACATGTTTTCAACTGGAATTGAGTTAATTTTCTTAGTAATTTTCCTAATAGCTGGTACAGTGCTGTGTTTCGTCTTTAGTATGAGAAGAATATTGATAACACACTCATGTTTTAGTCATTGCTAAGTAATGTTTGTCCTTAGTCTAGGGCTTTTTTTAGTTTCCTGTGCTCTACAGGTGAGCAGATGCACCAGAAGATCAGGAGACTTAACAGTCAGCAGAAGCTGCAACTCCACAAGATTTGAACAGTTAATGGCCTGTCTGCATGGACGCAGAAAAAGAACCCAATAAAGTGTTAGAAGATCCCAGACCAAAAATTACCATTGGACCAAGAGGTGTGTCAAGAACACCTGAGGGGCAGGTACAAGTCATAAGGGCATAATTGATCTGGGGATCTCTTTATTCTGGGTCCCTCTCCAGAGACACACAGCTCAAGCTGACCTGCTGCTTTGCCACTCTATTAAGTTATTTTTTTTATAAATCCAGTGCCTGAGACTCTTCTACAGGAAGCCTAAGGTTGAGCCCAAAGAAGGAGGAAGTGTGCCCTAGAGTTTGTGTGTGTGTGAGCAAGGAGTCAAAAGGGGCCCTTGTTGGCCCACTGAAGCTGCCCACTGCGAAGGGACTCTGAGCCCAGCAGTTAGTCTCAGGTGGTGTGTGTACGACTCCTTGAACACTGTGAGAATACTCAGTCAGTGGCTTGTCCTTTAACACAGGCCTTTTAATTTGTTTGGATGAAACTAATTTATTTCTGACATTGTAGGAAATATAACTATAAAGAACATTTATTGAGAGCAAACCAAACAAAAATGTTATGAAGTATGTATAAATAGCCAATTATTGATAGATGAAGGGCACACATGCCATTTTCTATATAACTCTTTGTGCAGTAGTATATATTACATATAGTTGTACTTTAGGAAGCTACTAACACCTCTGTTTGAATTTTTTTGTTTGTTTGTTTTGTAATAATTTTTATCTTCAAAAGTCTCAGAGCAAACAATGGTGTGAAAGAAACACTCAGTACTCTCTCCTGTGTCTAGTCGGAACCTGTGAGTTTAAGGTATGATGAGACCAAATAGCAGGTACTTTATCAGATTTGGATTTTTTTTTTCTAAAGGGATGGTTTGTTCTTGCCCTCCTTTCCCTGCTTCCTGCCAGCTCTGGCAAAAATAATTACACTTATTTTCTTGTTTTGTTTTCTGCTGACTTATTGAAATGAATCTATCCACGAAAGGATGAACCAGTTTCTGGTGCAAAGGAGGGACTATGACTGTGCAGTGACAATTAGGGTAGTAAATGACTAGGGAATAAAGCCCATCCCTGTTAGTGGCAATGAGAGAGGCTGGACTGTCTCTGCTAATCTGACCTTCAAAATCCTTCTGGATTTCTTTAGTGAAGTGGAGGTTTTATAGTGTACAAATCATATGACTTTACAAATGACTCCACAATTTAAAAATATTTCCCAGATAGGCTACAGTTAGATGTTTAATGGCTTCTGCATACTGCTGTGTTCTATGTGTGCCTGGAAGATGAAATAATTTCTGTTGGAAAAATCTAGCACAAGTTTTTTACAGAATTGCCTTTTCAAATAAGTGCAGTATTTGTGCATCAATGGAAGGAGAATGACATTTCTAAGCAATGTCTGATTAAGTATCCATCTGTGTAGGTAAGCATCACAACATTTTTCAGTGCTGTGTTCTCATTTAAGTAAAAAACCCCTGGTCTTTCTCTAGCAAAAACCTCAAGATTACTTTTTCAAGTACTGTTACTAGAAAAGTGAGTGGCAAGAAAGGAATGTGAATTTTTCAGTATAGCCTTTTCTTCTCTCTGATCTATAAATTTCTCAAGTAGAACTAAATGAGGACATTAGTTTTTCTTTCTTTGAGACAAGGCTTTTCTTGGCATAGATATTTTCCCCTGAACTGTGTTCTTCCCTGCATCAAACTGAGTCACAGTAGACGTTTTTTCCACTGAGATAAAGACAAAGTACTATTTTATTTATGTACTAATAATCAAATTTTTGATGTCTAAATAGCCAGCTCAAGGGTCCTGGAGAGTACAAATATCACCAGAGCAAGTATTTTTTCCATGCACACAGAAACACAGGTTGATGTTGACCAGATATAGTGTTGTGAAATTACTAGTCCCTGTGCTGCCATCTCACTGAAAATATACTTCACTGATCACTATGAGAGATCAAACCAGCATGGTTTGAGTAAAGTTCCTACTTAATAATGAAAAAAAACCTTATAAAAACATTGTAATTAGACTGTTAGCAAGGTGGCAACATGTAGATGAAACATTTTTTTCTGACTGATAGGCCAGAGAGATGGAAAAGCAAGTATAGGTATTCTTATAGTCCCTTTGGAAGCTGCTATGTAGATGATATTTCCAAGTAGGATATTTCGGAAAAGTCTCTAGTTCACTTTGACTGCCCTTTAGTTTCTTGTCAAGCTCTGTTTTTTGTTCTCTGGGCTAAAAGTCAGAATAGTGCAGAAACTGTTCTGCAGTTATTAGTATGGATATTTAAATATATTTCTTTTGGCGAGACTAGTACTCTTTTGATGTGTTTGAGCAACCAAATTTTTCCTTGCATGTACATTTTAAAATTCTTAAAAAAGCTGGGAGTTGCTCTAACAGGTACAGTGTAGCAATGTGCTTTTTAGATGGTGTAGCTGCTACCTGTATACCAATAAGCATCTCCTATGGAAAAGCGGCTTGGGAGGAATTCAGGCAAAGAAATCAAGCTCACACATCCACACACGCCACGGCTACGCTCAGCAAAGAGAGGCAAGAAGGGCCTTTTGTATGATAAAGTTCCAGTGAGGTTTATTTCGGGTGCTGAAAGGGAATCAGGAACAAAAGACCAGGCCATGTGCTGTGCACAGGCTTAAGTAAGGGGTCAGCAGCCAATGACCTGAGCGCACAGGGGCGGTACAAAGGCAGGGGAAGGGGCAGCAAGTCTATAGGGGGAACAGGGCTGGCCACCCAGGATGCCACCACCAATAGGGAGACAAGGAAAGGAGAAACCACAAGAAACAGGGGCATGGAGAGAGGAGAGACCGGGGCAGACCACCATGTGCAAAGCAGTATGGGGAAGGTCCTCTCTTTCAGGCTAGGCAGGTGTCAGGGTCCGCAAACATATGCGGGGAACCTGATGGTTCGTTTTGGAGATCTCAAAGCGCAAAAGACACAACAGGGGACAAACCAGTTTGCTTAAACAAAAAAAAATGCACTTTTATTTAGTGCCCACAATGCGATAGTAGGGAGAGAAAATAGAGAATAGTGAGAAAGATAGAGAAAGAGGGGAAGGGGGATTATAGCTACCACGTGGAGAGTCGGAGGTCCTCAAGACGTAGAGATGCCCATAGACGCGATCTTCTCCAGTGGGGTGTACACAAAGGGTGCACGGGATCCGCAGAGTCTTTATAGGGTGGTCAGGAAGAGGACCAAGGCGAGTGGAATGGAGCCAAAGAGGGCACTGGGCCAGTGCAGGCACCTGCGTCAAAGTTGGGTGCTCAGGAACAAGCGGCAAGCTGTACCCTTCTAGCACGGTCAGTATAGTCAGCTCAGTCCACTGTAACGAGCTGCTATTGTTCTTGCATTCCATTCTCGTGGAGATGCGTATCAGTCCTCGGCAGGTGCCCCACCTCAGCCAGGCCAGGGGCTCTCCCCAGTCTCTCCGGGGGTCTTGGTCTTCAACCATCGGAGACAGTTGTGAGGCATAACACATCCTCGGACAGACTCTGACAGCAGGGAAGACTATGATCTATCCTGTTGTAATTCTCTGGGGAATGGTTTTTCCCTTCCTGACCCCTGGAGTCTCTTACCATATAGTTTAACCCTTCCTTCCTTCCTTGACCTCATTGGCTGTGGTCCAGCCATCCTTTTCCTGAGCAGGAGGCTACATAATGCCTTGCTCTTCCTTGTTCTCTCTCTTTCCCCCCTGGAAACCTTGAAGAATAAATGGCTTGGACAAAGGTCCTGGGAGAAGAGCCTCTTTTGATATCTTTTGTCTTGTCCCTGGTATATTTCCTTCCAAAGCCTCTCAAGGACAGACCCAGCCAAAGCCCCCCAGGAGGTGGGCGGAGGGTTAAATATACCAGTTGGTGTCCAACGTGGGGCTCGAACCCATGACCCTGAGATTAAGACTATCCTTCCAAGGCAAGACCCTGGGAATTGTCCCGAGGGGTTTCAGGGACTCCACAACTCCCCCTTTTTTTTTCCTTACTATGAAGACCTCCCCAATAGATATCTGCAGACACTTAACTATGCAGGGAAACATAAGTAAGATGATAAAAACAATGATTACAACCAAAAAAATCCCTTTAACAAAGGATGAAACCCATCCTGTCAATCCCCATTGTCTGAAAAGTTCATGGATCCAGTCTGAGTTCTCAACCTTTAGTTCCTTCACTTGCTCCCTCAGCTTCTGGATGTTTGCGTGGACAGATTGAGTGCGAAGAAAGGTTGAAGCAGCACATCCCTTCAAAGTCCTGGCAGCCATGTCCATGAGCAAGAAGCAAATTGTCGATTGCTGCTCAGTTTTGCAGTGTTGCGTGCCTGGTAATCTTAGTGTCACTAAGCAGGTCACTGAGTGCAGAGGAGGTAGTGTTTGCCTGCTTACTAAGCCAACATTCCAGGTGAGAAAGCTCATCCGAGAGCCTTAGCTGCGGCCACCCAAAGTAAAAATATTGAGACCACAACTCTCCTTTATTCCAATTAAAAACTTGGCTATCACAATTTTTATCAAATTCAGTATATGATCTCTTTTGGCATGCCAATTTTCCTTTTTGTTTCCAATTCTGAAGTAAAGTTATGTTTGGGGTAAGGGAAGTAAGCTGGCCAAGGCTACAGGGACCCCCTTGTGAAGGCGTGAGGGGATCCCGGCCCATACTCAGTCTCCACAGATCAGAAACACTCCCCGAGGCAGAGCTTTGGGATGGAGTGAGGACACAGAAAGTGTAGGGCTGGTGTAATTGCACTAATTTAGGAGGGTATAATTTTTGTTAAATGAGGTTACATCTTTCCTATGGCCAGACCTAATAAGTTCAGAGCAGGTCAAGAGTTTGTTAGGAGGTTGATATTGAAATTGAATGCAGTAATGAGCTTTAGAGGACCCTAACCACTCTAATTCTTGGGGTTCCTCCGGTGCTTGCAGTAGGGTCCTTGTCCACTTGTCCCAAGCATCTACTGGATTTGGTTTCTTATCTGCATATGGGTATTCATTTGCTGCTAAGGGAACCCCTACCAGACACGTAGACAGCGGATTGTCTACACTGCCCATGGACAGGCATAGATTGTCTTGTAAAGTCTTGGCTAGTGTGACCCAGATGTTCTGGTTGGGCTGAGGGACAATCCATGCACTAGCTGATGGGAAGGTAAGGAGCATCCAAAATCCTATTTGGAGTAGCTGGAGATTCCCTGCCACAGGAGACATGGCAGGATGCTTGGGGATGTTGAATTGATCTGTGAGTCTGAAAAAATGAATTTTTAGACTTATATAATTTTAACAGCCCCTCATATCTTCTCATCCTAACCCCTCAGTTTATACTGAATAGAAAGGATGTGGGAAAACAAGAGGGGATAACAGTGCAACAAACTAAAGAGAGGTAGCAGTAAGATGAACAAAAAAAAAAAGGTAACAGTGCAAAACAATTTGAGGATGAAGTTAATCAGAGAGTCTTATAATCTTTTGAAGTACTGGAGGGTCGTATTTTTCGGTGACGAACATCTCCATTTATACTCCTTTTCCTTCTTCTCCATGCCACCCAAGCTTGATCTCTTTGCTGTCTCTGAGGTTTAGAAGTGTCTCTGGATGCTGCCTTTAGCGGTTCGATGTACGGCTTGACATTCCTTCCTGGAATCCATCTTGGGCCAGATTCTGTAGATATGCAAGAATAGCCTCTCCCTCAAGTTATTAATTGAAATGGACCCATTATTTGTTTGGCTTCAGGGTCTTTGATCAGCATAGGGGGTTTCTCCGAGAGCTGAGCTCTGCTTGTGTTGGAGATGTGCTTGACAATGGGGGGGTTTGGCTCCATAAATTAATTATTAAGAAAGTTGATGATGTAAAGAGCCTTACATAATCTTTCTACATTTGACAGCATTTTGACACCCCCATGCTGCTGATCAAGGACTCTCTTGAGAGTGCAGTGAGCCCCTTCTACAATGGATTGCCCTGCTGGGGACTGGGGTATGCCCGTGTTGTGTTTCACCCCCCACTGGCTTAGGAACTGTTTGAGAATTTTGGAGCCGTAGGCAAGACCGTTACCTGTTTTGATGGCTTGGGGAATGCCCAGGGTGGAAAACACTAGGAGGAAGTGTCGGATGACACCTTTTGTCTTTTCTCCTGAGTGTGCTGATGCACATATAGCCCCAGAAAATGTATCTATGGACACGTGAATGTATTTCTGTCTCCCAAAGGGTGCATAATGTGTTATATGTTTGCCACAACTATAAACTTTCGAGGCCTTGGGGGTTAACCCCAGCCCCCATGAAGGGTAAGGCAAAATCCTGGCAATTGGGGCAGGAACCCCCAATTGCTCTTGCCTGTTCTCTTGTGATTTTAAATATACAGACTAGGGCTGGTACATTTTGATGAAAAAACTGATGGCTCAGTTTAGCCTGATTAAAGATATCTGGTAAGGTAGTTTGCACTGCCATGGCTAAAATGTCAGCTCTCCGGTTGCCTTCTGTAATGGGTCCAGGGAGGTCAGTGTGTGATCTCACATGCATAACATGATATGGTTGCTCCCAGTGGGAGAGGAGGTATACTAACTTCGAAAGCAAGCTGTATAAATCTGGATTTGACACTTCCTTTAATAAGGAATGTTCTGCCCTCTCAACTATCCCGACAACATAGTCTGAATCAGTAACTAAATTTAAAGGTTGTTTGAACTTCTCAAAGGCTCTGACAACAGCTGCCAATTCTGCTGTTTGTGGGGATCCTTGAACAATCTGAACATCACACTCCCACTCTTGAGTGTCAGGATTTTTCCAAGTCATAACTGACTTGTGGGATCTCCCTGAACCATCAGTAAATACAGTCAATGCCTTTAGAGGAGTTCTACTTTTCAATAACTTTGGGACCAAATTAAAACAAGCCCTAAATAGTTTATGCTTTGGTACATGGATTGAGATTTTGCCTGGGTAGCTGTCAAGGGTGAACTGGAGGTGCTCATTGGTTTGGAGCAAAGGTTCCAGACTGTTTAATGTCACTGGAAGATATATGCATGTGAATTCACACCCTGCTAATGTTCTGAGGCAAGCTCTGACCTTTATGATAAGTTGAGCCATAAGCTCCTGAGATGTTGTGATGTTGCTGTTAGGGACATGAAGAACCACACACTCACCGGTCAGGTTGAAGTGAGGAAAAGTAGGGGCAGTTTATTATGATTTAGCGTTTAAATAGGATTTGGAATTTGGTCAAGGATTGGTAGATGAGAGGAACACCTCTCTGACCCCAATGGTCAATTCAGAAGTCCATCACCGAGAAATATGAAAACAATCTACATTGTTTTGAGAGACTCCAGAAGAAGTATGTAAACAATCATCAGAAGGCTAAAGAATCAGGACAACATTGTGATGGTCTTGTTTGGTTTGTGTGATTTGAACACCCAGTCTATGATTAAGAGCTGATCTTTCAGAGTGAGGTCCCACTGAAAAATGAGCCCATGAAACCTGGATGTCCTACCCAAAATGACAAATTGGAAAGGCAGGGCAGGATCAACATGGTGGGCTTATCTTGTGGACAATGCCTCCAATACCTTTCAGATCACTTCCTGGGCCTCCGGTGTGATGGTTCATGGGGAGTCGAGGTCATCAGGGCCTCTCAGGAGGTTGAAAAGGGGTCCTCAATCCTCAGTCATGATCCCTATCAGGGTGTGCACCCAGTTTATGCTGCCACAGAGCTGTTGGAAGTCTCTCAGGGTCCTTGGATTGTCCCTGATGGTGAGCTGCTGGGGTATGATCATCTGCTTGCTGATCCAGAATCCAAGGTAAGTCCACGGGCAGGTGCGCTGAATCTTCTCCGTGGCAATTTCAAATCCTGCTCCCTCAATGGCTTGGATAGCCTTTGCAAGGACAGTCTCTAGATAATAGTCAGTCTCAGTGCAAATTAGAATATCATCCATATAGTGGAAAATTATGGCATCAAGGAATTTTTCTCAAGTGGATGAGAGAATACGAGCAACATGCATTTGGCAAATAGCTGGGGAGCATTTTAGACCTTGGGGAAGGACTTGCCATTGATACTCTTTTAAAGGGGCTTGTCTATTAATTGTTGGCACTGAAAATGCAAATCTTGGAGCATCTCTTGGATGGAGGGGGATGTTAAAACAATCCTTAATACCAATTACTGCCAATTTCCAACCTCTCGGGAGCATTTAAGGTGAGGGCAGGCCAGGCTGTAGGGAGCCTATGTCCTCCAGGATTTCATTGACCTTCCTGAGGTCTTGTAGGAGCTTCCACTTGTCCTTGCGTGGTTTGCAAATGACAAAGACAGGAGTGTTCCAAGGGCTAGTGGATGGTACTATGTGGCCCTTGGATAGTTGCTCCTTCACCAGGGATTCAAGTGCCTTTAATTTGACTTCATTTAAGGGCCACTGTTCTATATAAATGGGATCATCAGATTTCTATATGAGCGGTGGTGTTAGGTGCTCAACAGTGGTCCCACCTAAAAATCCCATGGTGGTGAAGGGATTTCTAGTCTGGCTCCCTACTGTGATAATAGATCTCTGCCCCGTAAAATGACAGGTGCTTTTATTATGAAAGGTCTTACTGTGGCAATCTGACCCTCAGGGCCTTCAATAATGATTGACCTCTTGCTCCGCATAGAGGTGGCAGCTCCTCCAATCCCAGAGATGACTCCATTGGCTGGCACTAGTTCCCAGCCCTGTGACCACTTGGCATGAGTAATGCTGGTTACATCTGACCCAGTGTCAGCCGTGCCTGGAAGAGAAACCTTGATACCTTTGTTAGACAAGCTACACTCTATAATAGGTCTGTCTTGGCCTAACATCTCTGCCCAAAAAACCATAGGATTTTCTGGCAAAACATCAGTCCATGTAGGTATAAGGAAGGCTTGGGCAATAGGCGTGCCCTTAGTCAAATGCCAAGATGGGTCTATACACATTACAGTCACAGTGATCTCATCCCTTTGCCCCACAGTCTGTACTTCTGGGAGTACATGTAACCCGTCAGGTCCATTAATAGCATCTCCTATGATTAAAACATCTCCTGGCCCATCAGGAGGTCCATATTTGCCAGTTGGAATTTGATAATCTGCTTCATCATCAAAATCAATGGAAAGGGCACTTACCAGCATTCTCTTTGTCCCTGCCTGAACCTGTTGGTAGGCCTCAGAGTCAGCATCCTTCCTCATAGTAGGTGTCATCAAAGATGATTTCTCGGGGCCTCAATGCTCTGAAATTGTGGGAAAAGAGGGGTGAAATGACTTGGCATTTGGTGTCATTGTGTGATGCCATCCCGTGCTCAGCTGGAAGTTTTTTTGCTGCTGTTGGTGAGAGGGTTGGTGCTATACCTGCTGGTGATATTGCAACTGGGGACAGTGTTTAAAATGTTCTTTATAGTCCAAGCATGCAGGGCAGTGACAGTCATTGGAGAGGTGTTTCTGCAAAAAGTCTTTAGTTTATTCCATCTTGAGGTGGCCCAGTTCACCGCACTTAAAACATCTCATATTTTGTTTATTTTGTGCTACAAAGGCTTCAGCTACCCCTTTACTGACTGCCATAGCTACCATATGTTCTGTGGTTGTAAGATGGGTACAGGCTTCTATCATTTGCTGTATGGTAGATTCAGGTTCTAAGGGCAGTCCTCTGATGATTTTCTTACACTCAGTATTTGCATTGGAAACTGCTAGCTTGTTGAGCAGTTCCTCTCTTGTCCGTGGGCTCTCAACTTGTTTATCAATAGAGTCCTTTAATCTATCTATAAATATAATAAATGTTTCATCTGCCCCTTGCTGAATATCAGAAAAACTTTGTTGTGGGGTAGTACCATCTGGTGCTAGGAAAAGAGCACTTTGAGCAGCATTTATAATGTCTTCTAAAACAGCTCTGGGTAGATGTTGGGCCTGCTCCTGAGGTTTTTCAAATTGTCCTTCGCTCAGGTGCTCTACTGTGAAATGAGCTCGGCTATCTTCACTTTTGTAATTTTTTAATAATGCTTTTAGTTGTTTTTTCCAAATCGATTCCCACAGAATAAGCTCTGTAGGTGATAGGAGGAGGGACATAACATGACAAAGGTCATTGGGGATGAGCACATGAGCTGAGAAAGTAACTTGTAATAGTCTTAAAATATGGCAACTTTCTTCCATAGTCTTTTGAAATTTTACATAATTCCTTGAGTTCTCCCTAAGGGATGGACTTCCATTTGGGGTTTCTACCTCTTTTATATATAACTGTAGCTGCCAGGATTTGTAATTTTTGAGCAAAATCCCAATTACTATCCAGAGCTGCTTCCCTTTGAACCTTTGCCCAGTGATCCTGGTACTCATTGTCTGAATCTGAAAAATCACTGTCCTCCTCTGGGGAGGAGGAGGATCTGCTAATAGAAGCACGAGAGCTTAAGTGCCCACTCCGGTGCTTGGAGCTTTTGGTGTTTAACCTGCATGGTCTGTGATTAAGTTGAATCTCAGCTTCCATGCTGGAAGCGTGGAGACTGTGACTGTCTGGATAGGGAAAGGTGAAGGTCCTGCAGGGGTAGGGAGCCCCGGTGAGGTGGGGAGGGGTGTGGGGTGTTGGGTGAGACCTGGGGGAGCAGCCGCGGGACTCAGGGAGGGGAGGGGAAGACCTGCGGGGGACCTGTGGGACCGAGCAGGCAGAGAACCGCAGGACTGGGTAGGGGAGTGAAGGGGACCCAGGAGGAGGGGAAACCGCAGAGACGAGGGGGCTCAGTGCTGCCGCGGGAGGAACTGCTGCAGCCACAGGGCAACTCGCTGTCCCCAAGGTGGGAGCTGGCGCTGGCATGGGAGGACCCAGTGCTGCCGGAGCTGCTTGGAAACTGCTGCTGTTTGCACAGGAGGGAACCGCAGGGTACCTTGGCGCTGGGGGAGGGAGGAGTGAAGCGGCCGACATGGGGACTGTGGCCGGTGGCAGCATAGGGGGCTGCCCCAGCAGGGAGGGGGTGAGCCAAGATGAAGGCGGGTGCCATGGCCAGGGCTGACAGGGGAACCACAGCCAGCGGGGGGGGGGAGGGGGGGGGGGGGGCGGCAGGAGAGAAAGGGCACCGAAGCGCTAGAAGAGCTGGGAGGGGTCGGCAGGGGTAACGATAGTGGTTGCTGCTGAAACAGCTTGCACAGCAGGAAAGTCCAGCACAGGAGAAAAGCAAGGTGCAGGTGGGGAGGCACCGGGGAAGGGACTGACTGGGATTGGCAGGCCTGGAGTACCCAGCATGGGACCTGGGTCGGGTGTGGGCAGGGCAGAGTAGGGTGTAGGGGTAGGGAAACCAGACATGGGCAAGGGTGGCCACAGGAGGAGGAGTGACCATGGGAACAGGGAAACCTGAGACAGGGGTGGGACTGGGAGTGGCACCCCCTGTAGAGGGGGTGGGTACGGGAGGAGGGGCCACTGCAGGGGTGGGGAGACTCGGTGCAGAGGCGGTGATGGGGTGGCGCCTGCCTCAGAGGGAGGGAAGTCCCAATGCAGAGGCAGGACTTGCTGCAGGGGTGGGGCCCCAAGGTGGAGAGGAGGAAGGGAAGGGAGGAGGAGGATCCCAGATGCCATTTTGAGTGCCTGAGGCAGAAAATTTTAGCACCAAAGCATTCAAAATGGCAGATTTGTCCATGTGCTTGGCGCCATTTTGACCCAGAGAAGTGATTGGGGATCTAGGGAAAATGGAGTTAGTGAAATGGTCTGGTTAGAATCCAGGCTGATATGGCCAGTATCAGGCTGGAAAGGGGATGAGAGAGAACTGGAAATGGCAGAAGGTAGGTGGCACTCCTGCACCATAATTTGGCGGGCTCCATCTCCAAACCTGTCCCGAGGAGACGAGGGTGCAGGGACAGGGGGGTAGGGGCACGATAACTGGGGTACAGAACTTCTAATATTTTTAAGAACCCTCTCCCAAACTCACAATCACCGCATAGAATGAAAAAGAGGAAAGGATTTCACAACCTGAAAATCTTGAGTTTGCTGACTATATAAGCCTTTCCAACCTTATGCCAAAATTCTACAGACAGGACAGACTCAGATGTAACACCCAGAAAATATTTGAAAATCCAACAAAAAAGAACCTTTAAATCCCCTTAGAGAAAATAACATTATTTCTAATAAGGGCATTATATACATGGGAATGAAGTTCTTTCTGCTTGATGGTTAATTTCCCACCCATGAGCTCTTTCCCTCCCACGAGATTTAAAACAAGAAGAAAAAAAAAAATAAAAAAGTGACCTTCACCAGAGCATACTCACCACACCAGTGGGTCAAAAGAAAAAATCTCAAAGGAGTTTAGCTGAATTGACCAGTCCTCACCATCCAGAGGGTTGTTGGTCAGCCCCAGAGAAACTGCCCAGAAAATTGAAGTTTTTCTCTCTGGGTAGTGGTACCTAAAAGCAACTTAATAGCCAGCCCTGGGGGTACTGGAGACGTTCCCAAAGGAGTTACCAAGGCACTCCAAGGTTTAGGCCACCACGTTTTGTGCCATTTGTGGCAATGTGCTTTTTAGATGGTGTAGCTGCTACCTGTATACCAATAAGCATCTCCTGTGGAAAAGCGGCTTGGGAGGAATTCAGGCAAAGAAATCAAGCTCACACATCCACACACGCCACGGCTACGCTCAGCAAAGAGAGGCAAGAAGGGCCTTTTGTATGATAAAGTTCCAGTGAGGTTTATTTCGGGTGCTGAAAGGGAATCAGGAACAAAAGACCAGGCCATGTGCTGTGCACAGGCTTAAGTAAGGGGTCAGCAGCCAATGACCTGAGCGCACAGGGGCGGTACAAAGGCAGGGGAAGGGGCAGCAAGTCTATAGGGGGAACAGGGCTGGCCACCCAGGATGCCACCACCAATAGGGAGACAAGGAAAGGAGAAACCATGAGAAACAGGGGCATGGAGAGAGGAGAGACCGGGGCAGACCACCATGTGCAAAGCACCTTAGGGAAGGTCCTCTCTTTCAGGCTAGGCAGGGAAGACTCTATGATCTATCCTTCCAAGACAAGACCCTGGGAATTGTCCCGAGGAGTTCCAGGGACTCCACAGTAGAGTACAAACCTCATTGTTTATAACTCTTGGTTAGTCATTCAGTCATCAAATCTGTGTTTTACTTACCCATGTAATAGAAGAATTATTTGATAATGAAGATTTGTAGGTGAAATACATAGAAATAGTGGTTTTATTACAGTGTAGGGATGCATTTATGTCACAGAACATGTGTACTCATTTGGGTTATTTGATGCTGTGCTGTGGCCTTGGAAATAAATTGGTTCTTACATTAAATTACTATCTCTGAAAATTATTTTTTAAGTTGCTTTCAAGAGAGTTTTACTCAGTATTCAGAAACATTTTTTCTTTATATGTATTTTCCTGTATTTTACAGTACGTATTTTATACCTCTTTTTGTTTTTTTTGGAAATAAAATGCTTTGCTGTGTGTTAGGGTTATTTTTTTTTCCTCATTTAGCAGACCTGAACTTATCTTTCTTGTGTTGTCTGAGACTAACCTTTTTTTCCTTAACACTAGTGTTTCTCTCCCATAAGTATTTTCATCATTCCCTTGCACCATACATAATTTCATTCATTAGCCCAAAGGAAGCATGAACTCTATTTTAATATTCTTTAAAAATGAAGTTTCAAAGTGGGTTAGGGTGAGCAGGGCAACACTGAGTTTTTCAAAGCACCTTTTAGAATCAGGGAAATAGCCTCATATTGTGCTGCAGCTGGAGGGGGGGAAACAGCATGCTGTTACATACATACAGTTGCAGGAAGCTTGGAATGGATCAGGAAACTGATGAAGGATTGTCAGGGTACTGAAAAATCTTTCTCAGCCATCCATGCTTTCTCAGACTCTTCAAGTACTAATTGCCCTTGTCTGCAGAAATGCATTTTAAAAAGCAGTAGATTAAATATTACTACTGCTTTTTCTCATCTTCACTTTTTTGAAGTGCTGTAAATTTATCGTTTCTATACTTCTAAACCCATAAATGATTTGTTCCATACCATTCATCTGTAAGCAAATGTGCTGAATGAAAGATCTTTATTATTAGTTGAATTACAAGTGAAAATTTAGGTGGAAGGCAAAGCGTGACTAATGAAAGTAAAATGATAACTATTGATCTCTAAAAATTTTCCTGAAGATTCTTCAGGTACTCTTGGGTTGATAGCATACAAGTTATCAATCAGATAAACAGCTTGGTTTTTGTATTTGCACTGAAGCAATGAAATTTATTAAATTATAACTTGATGTAAAATGTAGGATACTGGCGTGGGTGGATACTGATTGTTGCTTGCAACTCATACCATTTGATGCTGTTTTCCTGGAAGATTTGAGAAAAATGAGGTCATCCTGTAGATTCTCATATAACCAGGACTTGTATGGGAGACACTCAAGGAGCACTTGAATGGTGTATTGGGTACTCCTAAAAAGTCTTTCCATGACTCACTGGCATCTGTGCTTGTTCTCTGCTGAGAGCAAATCTGTGTTATACATAGCTAATGCTTCTAAAAGCAATGCTTATAGATATTGTAAACTCTGTGTCTCTGATGATTTAGTAGCACTTCATGGCACTTTTTATAAATAAGTATTTGGTACATAGTCTATTGGCAGACTGGTTCCACTGGAAAAGAAAGGTGTTTGTAGTCTTGCTCTGTAATCACAGAATCACTAGGTTGGAAGAGACCTCCAGGATCATCAAGTCCAACCCAACCCTAAGCTCAACTAAACCATGGCACCAAGTGCCATATCTAGTCTTTTCTTAAACACATCCAGAGATGGTGAATCCACCACGTCCCCAGGTAGACCATTCCAATACTTTTTTAGCCTTTCTGTAAAAAACTTTTTCCTGATATCCAGCTTATATTTCCATTGGCGCAACTTAAGACCATGTTCTCTTGTTCTGTTAGTTGCTGCCTGAAGAAAGACCAACTACCACCTGACTACAACCACCTTTCAGGAAGTTGTAGACACTGATAAGGTCACCTCTGAGTCTCCTTTTCTCCAGGCTAAACAACCCCAGCTCCCTCAGTCATTCCTCATAGGGCTTGTGCTCCAAGCCCCTCACCAACCTTGTTGCCCTCTGCTGGACGTGCTCAAGCATCTCAATGTCCTTCCTAAACTGAGGGGCCCAGAACTGGACACAATACTCAAGGTGCGGCCTCACCAATGCCAAGTACAAGGAAAGAATGGCCTCCCTGATCCTGCTGGACACACTATTCCTGATACAGGTCAGGATGCCGTTGGCCTTGGCAACCAGGGCACACTGCTGGCTCATGTTCAGTTGGCTGTCGACCAGAACTCCCAGGTCCCTTTCCTCCTGGGCACTGTCCAGCCACACCGTCCCCAGCCTATAATGTTGCATAGGATTATTGTCGCCAAAATGCAGGACTCGGCACTTGGACTTATTAAGCTTCATCTATTGGCTTTTGCCCATCCATCCAATTGTTCCAGGTCTCTCTGTAATGTTCAGCAACTGCTTAGTTTCTCTGCAAAGTGACAGGATTTCTCCTATGTCACATTGGTACTGTAAGTTTTCAAATTGCCATTAAAACTTGGTAATATAATTTATAAGGTTGAGGTCCTGTTCATCTAAAAGTAGATTTATCATAGATATGGAAACAACTATATTCTGGTCTGTCCAGGTGGATGACTACCAAGTCTAGGAATTTCAGACTGACATTGTTCATAATGACTAAAATTCTGCATTAAAGTATATTTCCAGTTCTAGATAAAGAAGGTTAGCATATGTTGCTTAGGATATATTAAATTTTATAAAGTAAGACTTGGGAAATATTTTTATTTTCTGATCTGTAGTGATTCACCTCACTAGAATAATCAAATTTAATGTGACTCCAGTACCATCTTTCATGGGTGTGTAAAAGGAAGAATAGTTAGGTGTAACACAATGAGTTCACCAGGAAAAATAAATGAAAAAAACAATGATACTTTCCTATGAAGACAGGCTGAGAGAGTTAGGGTTGTTAAGCCTGGAGAAGAGAAGCCTCTGGGGAGACCTTAGAGCACTTTCCAGTAGCTAAAGGGGCTACAAGAAAGCTGGAGAGAGAGTTTGGCAAGGGGGGATGGCTTCAAACTGACAGAGGGCAGGTTTAGATTAGATATTGGGAATAAAGTTTTGACTAAGGATGGTGAGGCACTTGGAACAGGTTGCCCAAGGAATTAATGGATGTCCCATCTCTGGAAGTATTCAAGGCCAGGATGGGACTTTGAGCAACTTGATCTAGTGGAAGTTGTCCCTGTCCATGGCAGGGGGTTTGGAATGAGATGACCTTAAAGGTCCCTTCCAACCCAAACCATTCTAAGATTCTATGAACATACTGGCTGTAACTGAAAGCAATTTGTTGTTTAGGTAATACTGTGAAGAGCAGAACTGAGTTATTTGGGTAAATTATTCTTCCTCTTCTGTTCTTGCTAGGCTACTGTATTGCTGAAGACCTTATCTAGTTCACCCAGTCTTCCAGACCATGTGTTCCATGCTTTGAGACCAGGAGGACCTTGGTATTCTGAAATGAAGATGGAGACAGTGGGCAAAGCAGAACTTGTTGATTCAGAAGTTCCACCAAAGACTTCTGAAAAGCAAGAAACTGTTCCTGATGAAGATGGACCTATAGAACTCGAGACACAAACTCAGAAAGACAACATGCACGCTGCAGCAGACTCAGCAGTGCTTTCTTCAATGCCATGCTTACTGATGGAACTGAGGCGAGACTCTTCAGAGTCTCAGTTGGCATCTACAGAGAGCGATAGGCCAATAGGTGGTCGAGTTTATGAGAGTGACTCTTCTAATCACTGCATGCTTTCCCCTTCCTCCAGCGGGCATTTGGCTGACTCAGACACGTTGTCTTCTGCAGAAGAGAATGAGCCCTGTCAAGCTGAAGCTGCTGTAGAGGGAGACCCTTCTGCGGTGTCTGGGGCTGCAGTTGGGAGGAAATCCAGGAGATCCAGGTCTGAAAGTGAAACTTCAACAATGGCTGCCAAGAAAAATCGACAGTCTAGTGATAAGCAGAATGATCGAGCTACCAAGGTAAAAGGTCATCGAAGTCAAAAGCACAAAGAAAGAATCCGGCTCTTGAGACAGAAGCGGGAGGCAGCTGCTCGCAAGAAGTACAATCTGCTGCAGGACAGCAGTACCAGTGACAGTGACCTGACGTGTGACTCAAGCACGAGCTCATCAGATGATGATGAAGAGGTTTCAGGGAGCAGCAAGACAATCACTGCAGAGATACCAGGTAGAGGATGTTTTTTAAACTGAACTGTAACACGTCTGACATCGTTTTTCAGCTGTCGTGCTAAATTAAATGAGTGACACTTGAGAAAAACCAGGAGAACTGCAGCTCTGTGTAAATTTGAAGACTGCAGTGTATTAAGACATGGGCAAATTTTAAAATCTATCCTGAGATTTCAGATCACTTTTGCACACCAACAAAACATAGAAATGGTAAATTGGAGGAAGGACTATCTTTGAATTCTGGAATTTTCAGATCTTTTCATTTGTAAGCCTAGATAAGCTCGTCAGTGCTGTCAAATCCCATTAGATGGTGATAATCTAATAAATACATTCTGAAGATAAATAGCCAGCTTTGCTTTAATATCTTAAGACCACAGATTGGCAACTGTGTTAGAAATAAGACAGCATACCTCTTGCCTGTGTTACAGTAAGGCCCTGTTCAGTATTGCACTGTGCTTTCAGCTCTGTTTCAATGCATGACAAACCTGCTTAGCCTTATTGTAAGTTCTTGCAGATTGCAGCTGGTCACCTATTTTAGGATATAAATATGAATTTGTTTACATGGGTGCCCAAGCTATATCCACACCTAAATTTTCAACATCCTTAGACAAAGCTGTTACCATTTTCCTATGTCATAAGAATCTATAATTTCTATATTTTTAATTTTCTGACACATCTGTGTTAAGATTATAGGCAGCAAATTATAGGGGCCTTCTCATCATTTTATTAGTAAAAGAAACATTAATTCAAGTTTTTTGTTTGCTGAGTCTTTGTTGTTTTATTAGCTCAAGTGCTGTGGACAGGATTTTGTATGAAAAATTATTTCAGCATAATATACCACAGAACCATCATCATATGGCAATCAAAAATAAAATCAAATAAAAATAAACTTTGGTTTGCCAATTTTTACTAGATTACATGCCTTTTTGCCTCTTGTGTTAGAAGTTGGGGTATTTTTGGAGATAAATATCAGCTTACATAGGGCAAGGAGATTTAAAGGAAAACCACAATAATTAGTCTTAAGTTGCTGAACTAATGTTTGCTAGATGAATTAAAATATTTGCAGCAGATTTTACAAATAACTGTTTTAACTGACTTGGTTATGGTGAATGATTCTGTCATGATGAGAACTGGGATTTTTCTCACATATTGCTAGGAAGCAGGTTGCACAAAGTAAATGTTTATTATTAGAAAGTCTGGGAAAGGCATAGTCTATAATTATTGTGTAGTTAACTTTTAATAGAGATCTAAAAATATTTATTAATTTAATAGTTACTCAGACTTCTGGCTTTTATAATTTTATGCCTTTTTCTTTGCTATATTTATACTTTGCTGGGCAATTAAAGCCTCATTTAAAGCCTCTTGAAGAAGACTATTTCACTGAGTTTTGGGACAGGTTTCTCCCCACCTCACAAGTCCCACCAAACTTACACAATAAATCCCCCAGGTTATATTCTTTTCTTTCTTTTTTTTTTTTTTTTTTTTTTTTTTTTTTTTTTTTAAAGTCATAAAAGGATCTCGTGACCCAGGAAGGCACCACAGGGTATTTTCACATCTGCTTAGATTTCTGACTTCCATTGCAGAGACCTGAAACCACTCTAGGGTACTTTGTGTAACTAGACTCTTCTGTATTTGAGTTCTTGGTCTTAACCACAAGATGCTTGCAGTCAAAAGGTCCCATTGTAGTACACAGAAGAACTTGATTATTTAGTGATGTTTATACTAAAGCCCAGTTTTGCCTGTGATGCAAGACATGGGAGTGCACAAATCATCCTGAAGACCAATCATGCTTATTCATAGCACATATCATTTGCTTTATGCTGAATTCCACTTATGACATTCAAATGTTTGAGCTGTCCTTTTGCTGCATTTAGGTGCAATGTGGACTGACCACATTGTGGTTTTCCTTTAAATAGAAATTACTTTGGTTTGTGGGAAATGTTTTCCAAGTGCAAGAGAAAAACATTCTCTATAGACATAAGGACGAGGTTGGTCAAAAACGCATCCTATGCAACTTGTGGTTAATGAAATATTGTGGTCTTAACAGATGCAGTGGAGCTGTGAGTGTGAGTAGGACTCCCAGCTCTCCATCACAGTGGTAGGTTCACATGCCATTTGCGATCCCTCTTATTGGAATTTGCAAAGTACTTAAATTCTTTTTCTAAACTAGAAAGCTGCTTTAGTGCACTTGGCATTACACTGTGAATATCTTCAAAATTTAGGAAATGAACACAGTTAGAAATTATTACAAGGTATCAAAAAACATTACTGGAAATTCAGTGCATGAATGTCCTCTGCACACAGTCAAAAGAGGTTTAACTTGATGCTTGAACTTGAGTATCGGGACATAAGCATGAAAAAGCTTTTGCAGTTACTTTTGAAAGTCTGTATGCATTGATGCAGAAGAGTCTAACAGGTAGTCTGTGTTCGCCTCAGTCTTAGTGTATTTGGACACTTCAGTTGTAGCACTGGTTACTGTCTCAACATCACTTATTATTGGGACTGATTTTCAACCAGTCTGAAAAATAGCTTTGCCAACAGAGATGCTCTAAAATTTTTAGTGACAGTTAATGTGGCCTTCATGTATGAAGGTTATGCATACTCTAGCTCTTAACCATCTCTCAGTGCATGTATTGTAACAGCCAACAGTTTGCTTGTGTGTGGTCTGAAAAGTGAAGCGCCACATTTGAGAATACAGTAGTCTTTCATGTTGTGTAACTAAACTTCATCCGTTTAAATAGCATGGGTTTGGCTAAACTAGTAAGGTAAGGAAAATGCTTAGTGAATACATAATGTAATGAAGTTACAAACAGAGCAGTTATGATGTAGAGTCACTTCTCTCTGCTGAACTCAAATGTCATGTGCATTAAAATACTGTCAGGCTTGGTTTTCTTCTCAAGAACGATTGAAGAGTAAAGAGTTGAGATCTTACTGGTGATACTTCTATACAAGTATTGTGAGCTCCATAGGACCTAAGCACAATATAAGTTATGTTATTTTGAAAGCTTTTTGTGGTGTTGATTTACACCTGAAAATACATGTTCAGTCTAAACTTCAAGAGTCCTACTGAGAATCTTCTCACTGACCTAAGCAGTCATAATCTCAGACTCTTTAATTCAAGGGAATGCCAGGATTTTTGAGTTACTGCAGACAAAGAGCAATTTCTTATCTTTTAATGACTGAGTCTCTCTGGTGGCATTTAAGATTTTGCCATTCCTAAACACTAGATAGCATTCACAGCCCAAGAGGATGATCTTTGAATCCTTGAATAGGTTCTGCTAGATCTGCTGCTGTTGAAAGTTTTTCCTTTAAACAATTTGAAATTTGACCATGCAAATTAACTCTGAATGAAATTGGTATGAGAGCAAGTCAGGGAATCAATATTTATTTCTATGTAAACACTTTTTTTGAAAGAAGAAAAGGATTTTTTAAAAATTCAAATATAATTAGAAAAATAGTGGCATTTCACCATGATTGTGCTTTTTACAACTCAGAAAACTCTGAATTGAAATAAGGGTGACTCATGTTTTAGGCTTTCGGAAGAATCTGTTGAAAATTTTGAGTGTTGATGTTGAAAATGTGTTGCAGCTCACTTTGTTAAAAAACAAGGAAAAAAAAGGGGGTTTTCTAATATGAAGAAATCCAAAGGGGGAGGCACAGTGTGTATGTATGAGGGACTCTCAACCAGGTTACTTCCTCTCAATAACTGTACATAGACCTTGGAAAAAGCATCTTGCAAGGGATAAATTTGGTTCAAGTAACTCAGGATGACGCTTATATAAGAACAGGGGAAAAATAATATGTTAAAAAAGATTTGCTGTAAGATACTCATTTGGAAATGTCAGTAAGCATAACAACATGGAGGAATACACCATTGCTGGTTAGAATGACGATGTAACATATCTCCTTAAATTGTTATCTTGTCAGACTTCCTAAATTAAATAATTGTAGATTTGGTTATTATTTAGATGATACTTAATAGATCACATAAAGAGACAGTGTTGGGGCATTCCTTAAATGTTGTTTTGCAGGAGGTAGTTTTGAAAATAAGATACGAATCTTGGTTTCAGGCCCCTTTTGTAATTGCAAATTTCTTCGCGTTTTAACTTAGCATAACTTCAAAAAAACTATAGAGTTGTAAGTTTACAGATAGGAAAGAGACCAGTTAGATAAATGTTAATATTTTTAATATAAAAATGCATTTTTATTAGGCTTGGGTTTTTTTAACCCTGAAAGCCACAAATAAAGAAATGATTAAATAAGACTCGTTATAAGAACTGCAAGGGAAGCATTTGAAACACTGATTTGCTGCTACTGTAAATTGTAGATGTACTATGAATGATGCCTTTTAAAAATAGTATTGCAGGGTACTATATATTTCAATACCTAGTTTCTTCAGTTTGCAAAACAGTTTTATCAACTTTGACCATGCTAGTTCATTCTTAACTTTAAAAACCTGGCTAGGTTGTCTCACATGCCATCATCAATAGTTTTTATTTAAATTGCAATTAAAAGTTACTCAATGTTACTTAGAGGTGTCTGTTCATAAGCCTGTAGAAATCAGAAAGACTGTCATTTAGTTACTTGATTTTAGGATAAGATCCCTGACTAAAGACGAACAGTATCATATTGGATGTTCAATATTAGGAGTATATGAATGGAAAGAATATTTTTTTTTCAGGGAGGAAAAAGACATTGAATATATAAAAGGAACCACATTTTAGGAAAAAGGTACCATTTTATGTAATTACTTTAGTTAAAATGCAGTCAGAGGGATGTTAATTAGTTACTATAAAGTATATATTTATTTTTGAGTAGAAGACATGAATGCTGAATTCCCAGCCTGTCTGATAGGTAAACAGATGGGGGTTTAATATTTTTGGTCCCTGATGGGTAGTATTGCTTCTGCTCAGAAAAAAGATGATAATCCTGGCCTTTGTTTAGCTGTTACTGAAGGCCTTATATATACCTCATTTATATAGCTCCAAAAAAAGAATGTGTTGTTTAAGCAATACTGTAATTTAATGTACACAGTAAAATCATCAAAAAGACTTAGTGCCTTATATTTTTATTAGTAAATATTTGGTTAGGTTGTGCAATGATTTCTCTCATTCTTAGGATATTTTCTATTATTCTTAAGCTAGAGGATCCCACAAGTTTCATATTTACATATTAAATTGTCAGGTTCTGTAGCTGCTTTGTGTAGTTTAATGTGATGCTTGTCTTGTTTCAGAATTGCCTTAGGTAATGTTTTGTGTGTTTGGATGGCATGCACATATCGTTTATTATTCCCCAAACAGATACAAAGCCTCTGGTGGATTTTTTTTGGTTTTATTGCTTCTTAGATGATTCCTGTGTGAACTCTAAACATAAAAGTATAGATACTGCTGCCTTTTGTTACTGATATCTAGAGTAAGGTAATGAGCATGGCCTTTTCTTCTTGCTGCTAAAGTTCTTTCTTATAATCCCAAAGCCAGACATTTTAGCCATCATTTTCATGGATAGAAGGAAGGAGAACAATTTCCTCCCAACTATGCCCTGTTTTCTGCCTTGCCTAGGATTAATGCTAGAAATGCTGCACAGCTAGTGGCTCGTGTGAGGAAGGACACATTTCTAGTTGGTGTGAGGTTGATCACTCCTACATGTCATGTGTATTAACCCTGTGATGGAGCTGTGTCCATCAGACCTAACAGAGGTTGCTTTTACCTCATATATTAGCATAGCATTCACCTATCTTTTAATGCTTTTGTGTTTTTGTTGTTTATTTTCTTCATTGGTGTTTATTGTGTTTTCCAAAATTAGACCAAGAGCTTTGGGGTTAGCTACTTTGGATTCTGCAGTCACTATATCAGCCTTTATCTCTGCCTCATGTAGAATTTTGTCTGTGTTTAACAATCTGTTATAAAAGGGTTCAAGTATGTAAGTAAAATATGCATAATTATTCAGATTTACAATTAATAGTATTTTGGATCGCAGCTTAACAGAACTACTAAACATGTTACTGTATGATGTTTTTTGACACCTTCAGTTGAGTTAAAAACAGAAATTGCAAGGGAATTAGACTAATTTAGTTTATTTATAAAATAAAACCTTTGACAGAGTTGTCTGAGAATTCTAGAATAAAAATAATTCTGAAGCCAAAATGTCTATTATAATCTCAGTGAGTGTAATTTTTTTTAATAGTAATACTGTTGGCTGATATTTGCTAATTCCTCCCCAGTTGTCATATCTAAGGGACAGCATTAGAAAAGTTGTTTTCTTGAGTTAGCATGCCTTAATAAGCAATAATATGTTCTTACTTAATGATATCTTATCAACTGGCCTCAATGTCTTTAAAGCTGGCTTCAGTCGTGCTGGGGGATCTGGAGGAGCGACCAGGGAAATTCCAGGATTGCTTGACAGGGGCACCATATGGGATAGGAACTGCATAGGCAATGTCCTGGAAGAGGCCATGAACTGCTTTGCTGAGATGCAGAGGCAGACAGAGGAGAAATTTCGCATGTGGATAGAAAAACTAACTCATCTTGACATGGACGAAGAAAGCAAGCAACAACTGGAGCCCAGGGAACCTAAAATTCAACTAGTTGGCCAAATAACCCCCCCTACCACACAGTCAGGGGCTTTCATACAGATGCCTGATAGCCAAGTACTTCCACAGCAGTTGTTTAACTTTGACATGGGCTATCAAAATGTCAATGCTACATTAGAGTTTCCAACGACTTTTAATAACAGTTTTCTACCGATCTTTCAGAAAATGGGAATATTGCAGAGCCTGATCTGAATCAATTATAAACTTCAAAAAAAAATCTCATCTTCGCTATCTTGATGTTACTTTGAATTATGCTAAAAACAAGGTTTCCTTTTCTCTTCATATGTTTGTTTTGTTTTCTCTTTTGGGTTTTAATACCATGGTATTTTTTTTTTTTTTTTATTTTTCATTTTATAGAGAATATATATGTTCTTTAAGAAAACCCTCAGTGTACTCACATGCATGTGTCAGCACACACATATAAATAGCTTTAAGGATGTGTAGGGGGTACCACCCTAAGCTTTCATCACCAAACTTGAGAAAATATAACTTAAAATCCTTGTTTAGATACCCCAAAATCAGTAGAGCTATGTTTGCTACAGTAGGAGCATTCATCCAGATGCTCTTTTTGCATGTTAAAACATTTATATAAGTCCCAGACTAGATACAAACTCATAACATTTCCTTAACTATGTTTACTTCAGAGTTTTTCAGCATGAACATGTCATACGTTAGTGGGTTTTTTTCTTCATTTTAGGCAGAAATAATAAATAAGCTTACCTTTAAGATTTAGCTATATATAACAAATGTGCACAACTGATTTTTTTTGTCTCCCATTTAGTAGTTCATTTTTTGTCCAGAGTTTTTATTAATGTCTCTGCTGTGTTGCACATGGCATATTTATGGAAGGAGCTGTCTTATATTGTGTGCACAAACAGGCACACGTACACATATATATGTATTTGGTTTGGGTGGAAGTAATCTCTCATTTTAGGTGTTTAGTTTGCTGCTCCCTGAATCTCCTCCTGAATCAATGGGAAGAGAGAAGCACCTACAGAGGATACCTTCTGGCAGTCTTTCTCTTGCATTAGTTGTCTAAACCTTCCTTATCAACAGTTTAGAATAGATAACTTCTGGCTGAAATGAGGTGAGATGAATCACATCCAACTGCATGTGCATGCATGACCTGTGCACACAAAGTACTTCTGCTTTCTTTCTGTTTATACAATCAAACTGCATCCTTCATGCTAGAATAAAAAATCTTGTCACTCCTAAAATAAGCAGCTATCAGTGGATGGATTGAGCCTTGTTAAAAACCCCTGACAGAGTCAGAAATACAACCTGTTGGTCAGGGCATTGGAAACAGTCTGAAGTCAGCCCTCCTGGAGTGGCAGATGTGGTCCTGTTGGAAGCAGAGATGGTCCTGTGGAGCCAGGGGTCCTGAAGTAGGTCTGGTCTTCCTTTCGGAGTCCCGTGGCACAGGATGTTAGAGGAAGGCTTGACAGTCAGATAAATAAACTGCAGTGGTCTAGAGATTGCTGGTCTAGGTCAGACAGCAAGAGCTTCTTCTGAACCATATTTGAATGCCACTGAAATAATTATTTATTAGTGATGAGGAATGCCAGAACATTAGTTTCATTTAATTAATGCAAAAACTTGCTATTGTATGGTTCTTTTTATACTGATAGTTATCCTGAATAGACAGGCTTGAAACTGTGATGTTTAAAGTAGGATTAATTTAAACTATATATTAGAAATCTCTATTTAATTCTTACTGTTATCACTATACACTGGGATTTTATTGGTTACCTTTCCATTGAGATGTATCTTCATGTCAAATAACTTCTCTGTAGCTGCCAAAAATGTACATTTCTCATCAGTTAAACTTGCTAAAAGTTTCAAATGCAAATTAAATCAGAATTTCAGTAATGGAAATTGAAAGTCTTTATAGGTATAGTTTAAGTAAAGAGGGTGCTATATGTCTCCATAAGCTGTTATTTTGCTTTTTAAAACAGACACTTTTTTCCTAATTGTTTTAGTGTAATTCCTTTTCTTCCTGTTGGAGATATCCACTGTATCTTCTGTAGGTCTGATTTTTTATTTTTTTTAATCTCCCTGAAGTCAGTGGGAGTTTTTTCATCAATTTATATGGGGGTTTGGATCAAACATGTAACAGAAACAGAAGAGATGCTTTTTTTTTAAATTAGTATTTTAACACTGATGTTTTTACATTATTTTTGGCCTAGACTTGCTTTTATTTTAAGTATGTGTTGCCTTCATTAAAAAAAATGAGGTTAGAGAGCTATATTATTTTCAGAGCAATTGTTTAAAAGACTATGCAGGAGATAATTTTTAAGTACTGGAATTATTTCTTGCCAGATTACCTTCATGTATAATTTTGATACAAAGATTTTGATATGAGCTTGCTAGAGAAATCCCTTGTCTAAAATTGTGTATATTTCAGGTAAAAGTTAAAGAAGTTATTCTATGTTTGATTGCAATTTAATAAACTTGACCTCATCTGTTTAAAATTTAAGATCTTTCAGGGTAGATTATTTGCTGATATATATGGAAAAAATAATTCCTTCTGGTGTTCAAAGATTATATATATAATTTATTTTTCGCGTAACAGTGAACATGGAAAGCCACGATAAAAGGACAGCCTCGATCCTGGGATCGACACTGGGTGAATGTATGGACAGGCCTCTATCACATCAGTCCTCCCCCCCCCCCCCTCCCGTTCACAAATCCCGCCACCATGAGTCCAGTTTTTATACTGTTTATTTTCCCCCAGGCAGGGTTCCTTTGTCCACCTTTGCTCAGATTGTATCTTAATGTGTCCTCTTTTGGGACTGTATTCCTTCTGAATAGATTTCCGAGCAGAGATGGTGAATTGATGAGGGAAGGCAACATTGGGTGCGCCCGGTCGTTGAGGCATATCTGATTTGGGGTATCCTTGATTAATCACAGTTAATGGTCCATCTCTGAGGTTGTGACTAACTCCCTTTTCAGTTGTTGATTTCTTTTCTCTCTCTGCTGGAGCCACCCATCTCTGAATGCAAACCCAGCCTTCCCGGAATCAGCTTCTGCTTTCTTATTTTTATACTACTTTATTTCAGCACGAATTATTTAATACAGTACGTTCCCCATAACATAATCTTCCAATTTTCTAACAAGTTTTCCCTTATACCCATAGTGCTCCCTACACCTTATCTTGACAACAAACATCTATAGAAACTTCCCTAATCATCTTCCCACCTGTTTGAATTATCCCATTCCTCTTGGGACATTTCACAGTATTCCTGATAGGCTATGTTTTCTTCCTTTACTTTCTCTTCAAGTTTAGCTAAAGCCTCGGCAGCTTTGCTTCTCTTTCCCCTCTCCCCTAGTGCCATTATCTTTGATACTTTAGAGGTTTGGCCACCTCTTTCTACTGCGAGTTCTGGATCTGTAGGCAGGATTGCTATTTGCATGCCTTGCACTACAGAATGTATCAATCAAATAAAGCAAGGCATCAAACAGGGCAGAAATATAACCCCAGCTATGGAACATAAGATGAACAATGCTACCTTTTCCCACCAAACTCCTTCCCCAAACAACTGATCCCACCATGAAGCTTGGAGGATAGAGTTCCATTTCTGAATCAGTGCATGGGCCACCTTTTTTATTTCAGCTGCCAGACCCCTGATGGTCTCCCCATAATCATTAATTTCTATGCAGCACTCAGACTCATTGAATTTTCCACACACACCTCCCTCTTCAGCTAACAGGTAGTCTAATGCTATGCGGTTTTGATACACATAAGCCCACATTTGGGAATGTTGTCTGGCTAATAATTCAAGAGCATCCGATGTATGGTTTGACACAATTTCCACTACAACCTGAAGTCTTATTAACCTATTCAACAGGTAGATGGGGATCCTGTATCCCCAACTCCCATCATGGGCCCAAGTTGCTGGGCCATAATATTCTATTATTTTTTCTGCTGGCCATTCTTCCTCTCCCCACCTTTGACTCCTTCCTGCTACAGGAAGTTCTTTCTTCAATCCCCTTTTCTTCCTGTTTAATGTCTCATACAGGGGGACTCCCAATAAACCACTCTCTGACCTGGGTAGTGTAAAGAAGAAAGGCCGGATCATCCCCAGAGTGCAAGATCTTTTCCACCTGCAGGGTAACTCACTATAAGCTTTCTTACCGCATATCCACTATATTCCATCTGGAGCCTTCCACTTTATATTCACATTCCCTGGGTCCTTCCAGTAATCTCTTAAATTTTCCAAAGATTGGTAAGGGTTAGCTCCAGAACTTTTATGCCAACACAATCCAATTGAGTCAATCCACTCACACCCCTCTATTTTCATCTGACTCCAATACCCCATCGGGGGTTCAGGTTGCCAAATTTTGGTTTTGTTGTTTGAATTCACTGCCAAAGTGGATATACAGGGAGTGTACCCCACTACTTCAGTGTACTCTCCCAAATACAAATTATCCCAATTATTCTCTGATCTATAATCCACTTTTCAGGTGTCTGCATTATTTTGGAAATTTGATTGTTATCCTATTTTAGCAGTTGTTTTGGAGACTCTTACCTTTCCATGGCCACTTTTCAGCTGACTTAAGTCCACCACAAATCCAACAATTAGACAAACCTAGTTCAGTTGCAATCTCCTGCATTAAGTCTGTGAACAGATTCTGATTAGAAGCAGGCAGACACCAGCCACTATATTGTTTTTCTAATTGCTCATAATGTTCGCCTAATGTCTTTAACCTTTCCTGCTCCATCCTCTTTTTCCTGGTTTCTGATTCTTGTCTTTTCCTGAGATATCTGCTTCATTTTATTCTCTGGGTCTAATCCCTCTTTGTTCCTTGAAAAGCAAAGAGTTTTGTTGTACTGCAAGCATATCCTGTCATTATCATTTCTTAGGAGATCAAGCATTATGGACTCATTGTTTAGTGAAGACTTTTCATTGTGTTTCAAATTCTTTCCTACCCAATATGTCCTTCCCCCCATTATACACATTTCCAGCTGACTGCTGTCATAACATGTCATTAGCTTGAAAGTATCCCACAAAGGTTGATTTAGTTTTACCTCCTGTCCATAAAGTCCGATTACATTGGTTACAAATGGGAATAGTAGTGATTCCTCCTGCATCTCTCTTGTGTATTGTATGGGTGAAAGAAGCTTCTGACTGCCTGTTCTTAGATTTTACCTTTGGGTTGTGGCATACTATCCCCCCTTCCAATTTACACATTTTATATCGAGTGCCATTATAGGTGCAGTACCCTCTCTCTGTGTCACTCTGACAGTCATATTTGGCTTGGTTTGTTATGCCTTTTGGAGCCTCTTGCTTCATCAGGATCATCTGCGAGCACTGCTTACACTCATCAGTCAGGCTCTGCTTTGCAGTGCCGAATTGATCCTCTGTGTGCACCCTGGATATCTCACAGATGACTAGGCTCAGGACTATCAGGATTCCCCACAGGCATACCCCTCTGCCTTTGCCTTCGCCCACGGGGTTGCCACCAATGGCGAGGTAAACCATCTTCTCGGCAGCAAGTGTATTCTTCAGGGGTCCCATAGCTGGTCCGAACCGCAAACCTCCTTTTAAAAGTGCCCCACCTTGATAATTTGACAGGATCAGTCCTGCAGGGTACTTTATTTGACCTTTGGCACTCGACTTCAAGGACTTCTGCCTTTGCATCCAATTCTTCCCTTACTCCCTTTTGGTATAATAGATACCACTCCGGAGAGTCTAATTCCAATATACCCACGTTTGTGGCAAGCACTAAGGCACGGCTAGTCAGGCTTTTTTCATCTTCTAAACACTTGAAACACAGACCCCTAGGCCTATCTGCCCCTCTGCAGTGGGTGACCCAAACCTTGTCACAATATACATACTTGAAATGGATAAAAGGAAAGCATTCACACCCAGGCACCAAACAACTTATCTGGTCCCTGTTGGTCACTTACTGTTGTTGTCTCTGAATTTCTTAGTTTCAAAGTGTTTGAGTCTTTGCAGCAGCTTCTCACGCTGCTTCATGTAAACAATATTATATTCTTAGAATTTATCTCTATGTTTTGCATTCTTGTTCTCTGAGAGAGAACTTGACTGATGGTCATATTGACCAATGGAGTCAGGAGGTTGTAACCTCCTTGGGCCAATCTTGGCCCTCTGTACAAAATGTATATAAGCCTATTGAAGTCAGATAATAAAAAGCTTTCCATGATTCACCAAGCTGCTGCCTGCTGTCCTCTGTAAAAGTCCACTCCCACGTCACAACGTGTTGCCCCTCTAAAGGCAAGGGTAACATACTGTGATGTTGTAGTTTTATCTTTAAATCCCCTGGGGAAGAAGTCACTTTCCACTCAGGTGTCTCTTCTCGATGTTCAACCTTCTTCACTCAAAATGCATGCATCCAGCCTTTTTCTGCAGTCCGAATGGCTGTATCTGTGGTGAGAAGGACAAGAAAGGGACCCTCCCAGTGAGGTGCCAGCGGGATTTCTCTTCAGGTTTTGATCAGTACTTCATCACCAGGCCGTATCTTGTGGATAGCAATCCCTAATGAGGTGCTTTGAGTTACCAGCCCCTGCTTTCGTAGTTCTTGCAGGTTCTTATTTGTGGCTATTAAATAGGGTTGAATTTGGCCATCTTCTATAAGGGGGTGCCCCACAGGCATCCCATGTTCATATGGCATCCCATAAAGCATTTCAAAAGATGAAATTCCAGTCTCAGAGTGAGGCATCGTTCTAATATTCAATAGTGCTAGACGGAGGCACTTTACTCAGAACATCTTGGTCTCTAACATCAATTTTGATAGCTGTGCTTTTAGTGTCTGATTCATTCTTTGCACCTGTCCTGAGCTCTGAGGGTGTCATGGGGTATGAAATTTCCACCAAATCCCTAGAGCATCTGCTAACTGTTTGATGATTTTTGAGGTGAAATGTGTCCCCTGATCAGAATCTATATGTTCCACTTCCCCCTATCGAGGTACAATTTCTTCCAATAATATTTTTGACACGGTCTGGGCTGTAGCCCTTGCACTTGGAAACGCCTTTACCCAATGGGTCAATTTATCCACTATAACTAACAGATATTTGTACCTACCTACCTTAGGTAACTCGGTGAAGTCTATCTGAACCCTTTCAAATGAGCGATAGGCGAGGGGGCGTACCCCCATGTGGTTTGAAAGCAAAATGAATGAGAGGCTCCAAGTCAGAGATATAATTTAATAAGAAGAAAGGTAAAAAGGTAAAAGTAAAATAAAATAAATACAATAACACAAAGGATCACTGACAGAGTCAGAATACAACCTGAGCAGGATGGTGGAAGCAGTCCAAGTGAGGTGCTCTTCCTGAAGCAGTGATCCTGTAGAAAGGTCTGGGAGCTCTGGTCCTCTGGGAATCCAGTGGATAAGTGCCCTTGCACTGTCCCACATACCAGCTTATATCCAGGTGAGAATGCTTGGCTCCTCCCCCTGGGCAGAGCATCTCACAATAGCATGAGAAGTGTGAAATGGGTCCTTGATGGCCCATTAACAGAGATAACCCCTGGAGGGAGTTACCTGTGACTCATGGGTCATTAGCAGAAGACACCCCCAAAGGCGTTAATGGGCCATTAGCAGAAAAAGCAGGGGGCTTGGGAAAACACTAGCCCACCTGGTTTGAACAGTTCATGAAGATGGTGATAGAATAAATACTTTGTGTACATCCTACACTGCAACCCAGGACACCCCAAAAGTATTTACCTCTACCTAGCTTGAGTAATCTTTTGACCAGTCATGCATCCTTGTACCTCCTGTTTGGCTAATTCATAAATCCCTTTACACCCAAAAAAATTTGAGAAATTGTTCCGTGTTACCCCTGCCTTTAGAGGGGCAACACGTTGTGACGTGGGAGCGGACCTTGACAGAGGACAGCAGGCAGCAGCTTGGTGAATCATGGAAAGCTCTTTATTATCTGACTCCAATAGGCTTATATACATTTTGTACAGAGGGCCAAGATTGGCCCAAGGAGGTTACAACCTCCTGACTCCATTGGTCAATATGACCATCAGTCAAGTTCTCTGTCAGAGAACAAAAACATACAGATAATTTCTAAGAATACTTATTGTTTACATGAAGCAGCGAGAGAAAGCTCCTGCAAAGACTCAAACACTTGAAACCAAGAAATGCAGGGACGACATCTCACCCTTTTTACCTTTAAAAAAAGAAAAAAGGAAAAAAGAAAATGAACTACAGTTCAATTTCTGTTCCCATGGGAGGACCAGTGGTTCCTCCTCTGTTGACCTTCATTCGGTCACGGTTTCTTGCTTTTCACATTGCAGGGTTAGTGAAATTCTGTGGCACCTGTAAGGTGCTGCATGGCATGCAAAGCCTTTGCCAATTGAATTTGTGGGGTTTCACCCTGCGTTCCCCATTTTTGTTTTTGAAGAACCAGGCCTCTGTGGCACAACAAAAGGTTCTTCAGCAAACGGAACAAGCAACATTGCTGACTCCCTTTAAATTGAACAACCCATCTGTGTGCCATGTCGACCACAGAAGTTAAATCCGTGACTAAATGAAAAAGTTTCTGGGAAAACTGTGAAAATACCATGACAGCAGCCCCAAACAACCAAATGGGCTGCCCATCCTCAGGGGCTTCCAAAACTTGCCCTCAAAATCATCCTTCCAAGGAACACTGGCCTACTTCATCCTCCCAAATCGTCTGTAAAGACAGTGGGCCCTTGCACTAAATTTCTGAATATTTTTTGGGCCGCAAAAAGAAATCCAAAGGATTCTTGCCACTCACAATAGCTCATGGCTCCAGAGCATTTGGCAGAAAAACACTGCTTGCAAAGCTCCATTCAAATTCCTCCCATAATACTGAGAGTATGAATTTTACAAAAATCTGCACCCATCAAATTTACAAGCATTGTTGCCTGCATTATCAATCGAGCAATGAGTTCATACAAAAATGATTGATTGCCATTTTTGCGGCTGAAATCGAGCAATAATTAGCTCAAACAAAAAAAAATAATATTTTCATTGTTTGTTTTTTCAAACAATATTTTGCCGCCTTGTGGCAGATGGGGCAAAAATGACCCATTCCAGAACGTGCAAGGAATTGGACATTCATCAGCCAGTGATACCTGCAGGATACAAATGAATCACAGAAAACAATCATTCAGATTCACAATTGAGGATTGGCTTTTTGGAGGACTTATAAAAAACCTCCAGTCCCCAGAGTTGTGTTTTGATGCAGAACACAGGAACGTCCCAGGACTGGTTGAAATTTCCAGATGATCCTGGTCCAACAGCTCCCAAACCACATCACGAAGGGCGATGAATGGATCTTGAAAGACAGTCCATTCCAGCTGTCAAACAGCAAAGGAAAAATTCGCAATGTCCGTTCCAAATTGTTCCAGGACAGTCTCTGATCAGAGCAACAGTCCAGTGAAATCCAGGCAGGTCAGAACTTCAGAGCAACTGCCTTCTCACCACCGACTCTTTGTCCTGTGAACAGAAAACTCAAACACAAATTAAACAATTTTGGTCCCTTCAGGGACACTGACAGGGAGAGGTGGGCGTGGGATTAAACCTTCCCACAGACCTCCATCGGCTGTGGGGACTGGGAAGACTCTTCTGTCCGAGCACGCTTCCTCTTTGCACCCCACTGCCCTTTTGACAGAGGTTGGCCTTTCACATGGCTTGCCTTGCAAACATCTGCCATGTGATTTGGCCGTCCACACCTTCCACAAAGAAACAAGGGAGTGATTCCTCTTTTTTGCACTCTCTTTCTTTGTTTCTTGTTGGCCTTAGCTTTAGTCTTGCTGGCCTGAGCATTAGATGAGGCATCATGGGCCTCTGATTCCTGTCCCGTGTGTTTCACAGAGACAGGGGTGAGAGTTTTTCTCACCGCACCCACAGAGCTGGGGAATCCATCCCTGCCCTGCAGGGGGCGCCGTGCTGACCCACGGCCGCCCACAGCATCAGCCTCGGCTGGGACATCACCCAAGACTGGGGGGGATCCGGCATCCTGGGACCCTCTGCAACGGGGGAACAGCCGCTTGTGGCCGCGCTGTTCCTTTAAAATTGACAGATCGGCTGCAGCTGCCTCCACAGGCGCGGGGGGAGTGCCCCGATCGGCATGGGGAGGAGCGGGGGGGCCGGGAGGCTGTCCCGGCCCTGCTTTCCCAAGCGGAGCCGTGGCTGTGGCTTCTGCGCTGCCCAGCTGCACCGCGCGGCGCCTGGCCGGCCCGCCCTTTCTGACCGGCAGCACCGGCCCGTGCGGGGGGGTTTTCTCCCGCCCCAGGGCCGTGCGGGGTGGCCCTGGGCTGGCCCCTTCACTCCTTGGGGCCGCCCCCTCCCGCGGGGGTTGGGCAGGCTGCATTGCCTGCCCCGGGCCGGCCCCGCCGCTTTTCGGGGCTGCCCCGCCCCTCACAGGCTGGGCAAGGCCCCACCCCCGCTCCGGCGGGGCACTTGGCCTGTCACCAAACTGCGGGGACCTGTGTGTGCCCTGCAAGTCCCCGCCCCGGGGGGAAACGGCCGCCCTGCCCGGCGCCCCGAGACGGCACAGCCCCGCGCCTTCCTGCCGCACGGAACATTCCACCGATGCCCCACAGTGCGGACAATCCACAAAAACCACCCCGACCCCCCGATCCAAGAGTGCTCCCGGCGCTTCCAAGGCCAGGAAAGCACGGTGGGGGAGGGAAGTGGGGGAGGCGATTTTTCGCCTCTGTCGCTGCTTTTTCAGCTGCGGCTCGGGACTGGGAGGGGGGGGCCGATCCCAAGGGGCTTTCAGAAGCCCCGAGTTTTTCCACACTCCATCGTCGATAAGGCGTGGGTGGGAATGGGGTCTGCTCTGCAGGAGACCCCGTGTCCGCCTCAGCTGGTGCGCTGAGTGCAGGCAGGCTTCCCACCATGCTGCTGCGAGGAAGGGGAGTCGGCTGTCCCACCTGTCTCCGTGGAGCCGGGACAGGAGGAATGACTCCATCGTCTTCCCTGGAACCCAGCCCGATGAGGCTGGAGCTGTCCTCAGAGCTGGAAGGCTGTACTTTAGGCAGCACTTTCTCCAGCCTGCTCCAGGTGGCTATCAGTTTCAAAAGTTTCACACTGCAATTTGCAAAGAAAACCTGGAGCAGATAGTCGCCCAAAGACTTCCACTCTGCTGTAGAAAAAACTTCTTCAAGGCTGCAAAAAAACCCATGAGTTCTAGCATAACAGAACAATTTCTGGAGAGCATCTCCAGGAAAGGAGACTTCTTTTCTCCTCAGGACCTCAAGGCAAAGGTCCACCATGAGGGTTTCCTCATCTGAGGAGGGTTTAGAGATCATTATCTCTTACCACGATACCTCAGGCAGAGCAGCTCAGTCTCTCACTGGGCAGACAGGTCCATCGACGTGCAGTCTCTCTTGCAGTTGGAGGTCACCGGTGTGACCTGTTCTCCCACGTCAGGAGTCCGTTCAGACACAGACAGTGTCCAGATGTGCCGTTCAGACACAAAGGGTCAGCAGATGCGACCCAGCTGCAGTCCAGACACGGAGGGGTCACCAGATGTTACCCCAAGCCTTTAGAGGGGCAACACGTTGTGACGTGGGAGCGGACCTTGACAGAGGACAGCAGGCAGCAGCTTGGTGAATCATGGAAAGCTCTTTATTATCTGACTCCAATAGGCTTATATACATTTTGTACAGAGGGCCAAGATTGGCCCAAGGAGGTTACAACCTCCTGACTCCATTGGTCAATATGACCATCAGTCAAGTTCTCTGTCAGAGAACAAAAACATACAGATAATTTCTAAGAATACTTATTGTTTACATGAAGCAGCGTGAGAAAGCTGCTGCAAAGACTCAAACACTTGAAACCAAGAAATGCAGGGACGACAGTTCCGCAAGAGCTTGTACTCCCTAGTGAGTCTGCTGATGGAGTCTTTTTAAGATTTCTCTAGTATACTCCTTAGATAATAGCTCTCTCCCATCTGGTAACTTCCACCTGCCTTCCTCCATTCTTCCCCCTATTTTCTCATATCCTTCAATTTCCTTTTGGGAGAGGCGAGGGGAGTATTCCTGAACCCCATTCCCCTGAACTTCCGGTGTACTTACCACCAGTAATGCTGCATTTTTGGCTTCTCTATCTGCCAGGTTATTTCCTCGAGTTCTAAACTGCATTCCTACCTGGTGTCCCCTCACATGCACAATGGAAATAGCTTCTGGCTCTCTGATAGCCTCCAGGATTTGTTTTATGATTTCCCCATGAACCAACCCCCGCCCACGAGTACTAATTAGACCTGTCTCCTCCCAAATTTTCCCAAAGGTATGAACCACCCTGAAAGCATATTTTGAGTCCATGAAAATGGTTCCTTTCTTTCCTTTCAGCCTTTTAAGTGCTCATAACACTGCATATAGCTTACAAGCCTGAGCAGGCCAACTGGCACTGAGAGGCCCTGACTCCACCACTTTTCCTGACTTGCCATCCACTATTGCATATCCAGGTTTTCTTTTACCTTCCACCACCCTTGCTGACCCATCCACAAACCATTTCTCTCCCTCTTCTAATTCTTCCTCTTCCAAATCTGGCCGTATTCTTGTCTGAAGTTCTACCACCTCTGCACAATTGTGAGTAGGCTCCTCTAATGCTTCACCAAATAAAAACTGAGCTGGATTTCGAGCCGTGGTTGTCCGTAATTCCAAATCCTGTGAATGAATCAATATAGCCTCATACTTAAGGAGTCTAGCGTCTGTGAGCCACTTGTCTGCTTTTTGTTGTAAAATGCTCCTTACATTATGGGGAGTGTATACCACCAGCGGAGCTCCAAAAGTGACTTTCTTAGCCTAATCTACTAATAATGCAACTGCTACAATTGCTTGCAAACAAGTAGGCCATCCTCTGCTTACTGGATCCAAAAGCTTTGATACATATCCTACAGTCTTCCTAGCCCCTGCCCAATCCTGGGTTGGCACTCCATGAGCAGTATGGTTACTGACATTCACAAATAGCTGAAATTGCCTTTTTACATTTGGGAGGCTTAATACTGGGGCTGCTATAAGTGTCTCTTTTAGTTCTTTGAATCCCTCTTCATCCTGCTCTGTCCATTTCAACCTATCACTAGTTAGTTTCTCATATAGAACTTTTACTTTCTCACTGTACCCCTCAATTCACTGCCTGCAGTATTCCAAAAGCCCCAATAATTGCCTGATTTCTCTTTTTGTCCGAGGAGAAGGTAATGCAATAATACCTGCTATCCTCTCAGGATCCAATTTCTTCTTACCCTTTGTAATCCAATGTCCCAAATATTTTACCTCTGGTTCTGTAAACTGCACTTGGATTTAGAGACCTTCAATCCCTTATCTCCTAAGAAATTCAGTAATGCTATGGTACTTGTTCTCACATCTTCCTCCTTTGGACCTGCCACCTATAAATCATCAACATATTGTAATAATTTTGTTCCCTCTATTAGCACGAATTGACTTAATTGCTCTAGAGCTTGGCCAAATAGATTCGGTGAGTCAACGAAACCCTGAGGCAGAGATGTCCACCTGAATTGCTGTTTTCTATTTGTCTCAGGGTCCTCCCATTGGAAAGCAAAATAATCCCGGCTTTCCTCTGCTAGGGGGCAGGTCCAAAAGGCATCCTTTAGGTCTATAACACTGCACCAAACATCCTCAGGGGAAACTCGACTTAAAAGGGTATATGGATTTGCTACTACAGGAAACCGGGTTCTGGTTCTTTCATTTACAGCTCGAAGATCTTGGACCAACCTGTAACTTCCATCCGTTTTCCTCACTGCTAGGATGGGAGTGTTGTGTCTTGACATACACGGCTCCAAAGTTCCCTTTTTCACCAGGTCATCTATTACAGGTTTTAATCCCCTCCTTCCCTCCATGGAGATAGGATATTGTTTAATTCTAATTGGCTCTTCAGGTCTTTCTATCTCAATGCAAATGGGTTCTAATTCCAGCCTTCCTGCTTCTCCTTGAGTATGCCAAACCTTAGAATCTATCTTATTTTCATCTTCTGTGGTCAATCTATACAAACTCACCACCAGCTGGGATTCTTTCACAATTAGATTTATACCAAGAGCTATAATCATATCTCTTCCCAAGAGATTATAATCTGCTTCTTCCACTAACAACATATTTCCCAAGCAAATCTTAGTTTCTGATTCTATTTCTACATCTTTAATCACGGGCACTTTGAACGGCTCGCCCTTTGCGCCTATGACCAACATGGTTTCCTTGCTTTTAGCGCACCCTGGTGGTAACATCTACAAGGTACTCCTCTGTGCTCCCATGTCAACCAAAAAGGTGGTAAGTTGTTTCTGGGGACCTACTCTTAATTTTATCAAGGGCTCATTAGATGTTCTGGTCCCCAAAATAAAAAGCCTCTGACACCCCTAGTTTTCTTGAAAGATCTGTTCATCTTTCATCCTTTTTCTACAGTCCCTTTTAAGATGTCCCTTCTTTTTACAATAGTAGCATTCCAGGACTTCCCTCTGGCTATTTGAGTTCTTCCTTGAGGGGGCAGACTGCCTCCTCTGAGCATCATGGGTTTGGGTCGGTTTCACCGGGTCCCGGGTGTGCTCCTGTTTCTGGACTTCTCTGACAGCTGCCACCAGTACCTTTGCCTGTATTTTCTGTTTTTCTTCATCCCTCCTCATATAAGCCTTCTGAGCCTCCCTTAGTAACTCCTATAACCCTTTTTCCTGCCAGTTTTCTAATTTCTCAAGCTTCCTTCGTATATCCTCCCATGACTTGGCTACAAACTGGGTTTTTAACAATACTTCCCCTATTGGGGAGTTAGGATCTGTTCCTGAATATACCTGCAAGCTCTTTTGCAATCGGTCCAGCCACTCAGTTGGAGTTTCGTCCCTCCCTTGGCATTCTCCAAATACCTTACTGATGTTTTTTCCCCTTGGTACCGCTTCCTGTATTCCCTGTATCACAATATTCCTTAAATCTATCATATTACGCCTACCTTCCTCAGTTTGAGCATTCCATCCTGGGTTCTGGATTGGCCATTTCTGTTCCCCTGACACCCCTTGCGGATTCTGGCGTCCCCAATCCCGTATTCCCGCTTGTCTAATCATTTCCCTTTCCTCATTATTGAATAGTGATCTTAATATTGAGCTAATATCCTCAAAACTGAATATACTAGTCCCAAGGAATTCATCCAGTCTGTCAATACTAGTCCCAAGGAATTCATCCAGTCTGTCAGCAACTCCAAAAGGATCATCCATCAGTCTCCCCATTTCCTTTTTAAAAGCTCTCACATCCCCTGTATTAATAGGTACATTCACATAGCCTATGACCCTTAGTGCCGTTGGCACTTCCCTTAAGGGGAGAAGATGGTGACTATCTTCTTCACTCTCACTATCCTCCTCATTAGCCTTCTTGACTTTACGCCGAGTTCTCAGGGGAGACTATGTTACCTCAGTGCGTGTGGTTTGCTTTTTGGCTCCGACTGGCTGCGGTGCATGTAGGGGGCTGAGGCTGAGAATAGAGCTGTGGGAGTTGGGACACGGGGGCCTGTGCCAGCAGAGGCAGAGACTCTCTGAGTTGGGAAGGTAGTGGGGGCGGAGGCTGAGGTCTTACCTGTGTTTATGGTGATCCAAGAACCTGCGGGGGCTGTACCACAGAAGCCTGTGGTGGCTGGAGATTTAGGGGCTGTGATGGAGGGGGAGGTGGGAACAACGGAACAGCCTGCGCCGCCTGTGGAGGGAGCAATATGGAGGCTTGCGCTGGCATGGATGCTGAAACCTCCAATGGAGGGGCTTGAGCCTGCACGGGCTGAGGCATGGGTTCTGGAGGCACAGGCGGGGGCGCCTGGGCTTGGGCGGGCATGGATACCAGATATGGGGGCAGGAGATTGTCTAGGGGTTCGCACGTTTCACTCTGGGTCTCGGTTCCCTTCTTAGTTTTCATCGGGAATAACCCTACCCTTGGTTCCTCCCATATCCTTGCATAGTCTTTTTCCTCCAGATCCTCCAGCATTTTGCTATCCACATAATTATTTAAGGCTCAGCAAGTCCATGTCTCAAATCTGCCATACACGGGCCAGATCAGATGATTTCTAATTTCCTTACCCCTTCATACTTTATACAGTAATATGTCATTTTCTCCTTAGACATTCTCCTTCTTTTAGGACAATTTCCCCAATTTTCCGACATCCATCCCAACAGGCTATCCCTTGGGATTTTGAGAGCACCGCTCTCTTTACCTGACCCATGTTTTTCCGGGGTCTTTTTCTGGACCTTGCTCTTTTTCTGTCCCATTTTGTTAAGGATTTCAGTCCTTCTCACTTACCAGTAACTCCTTCTCGCAGTCCGGTGTTAGATCTCTGCACACAAACCTCTAATTTCTATCAGTACCTAAATGTGCCTACCTTTAAAAATTATTGCCAGAGTACTGACCCTGCAATGAACTGATCTGCGGGCTTTCAGCTGGAAATGAGCTCTTTGACTTACTAAGTCCTAAGCTAAAAGGTTTACCAGTTATTGAACTCAAAAGAACATACCTTCCCTTTTAGCTTCCTGTGACTGATCCCCAAAAACTCCCCGAGTTTCAGGTTTTACGTGTGAAAGGAGTTTATCCCGTTATGTTCGCTTTCCTATTGGCCGACCATGTTCCTCACGGGAGAATGGAACTGCAGCCTCATGGTTTGCAATCACTTCATGATATCATGTTTCAGACACTCGCTCAGTCACTCCCACTCAACCACGTGATACTTACAGTTTCTTTTCTCGCATGGGCTCTTTGTGCACGTAGAATTTTATGAGTGAAAAAAATTGCCGCGGCTTCCGAAGACCCCCTCTCCTGGGTCTCCTCTGAGTTCTCAGAGAGCTCTGAACTCATATCCCCTTTTATTGTGGCTCTGGCCTGAATTTGTTCGAGATACAATCGGTTCCATGAGGTTTCCCACCCCATGAGGCCGCTAAAAATCAGTAGGGTGCCTCCTGAGCGGGAAGGGGAGCCCGTGAACCCCAAAATTGCATCACGTCGGGGTCACCATAAATGTTATAAATGAAATAGCCAGATTAATAATCAAAAATAAATTTTATTTTGCTAAAAACAGCGATCGTGGGAAGCCACAATAAAAGCACAATACCAATCCTGGGATCGGTATTGGGTGAACCTGCGTTCGGCCTCTATCGCACCGAACCTTCCCTGTTCACAAATCCGGTCGCTGAAGGGCCAGTTTATATACAGTTTATTTCCCCTAATGCAGGGTTCTTTGTCCACTTTTGCTCAGTTCGCACATTCATGTGTCTTCTTTTGGGACTTCTGTGCTCTGAAACTGCTTTCTGGGCAGGGATGAGAGCTTGATTAGATTTTTGAGAAGTCTGCATTGGGATGCACAGTCATGATGACTCCGATTGTCTTATCCCAGATGCATATCGGGTATCAATCACCCAGGTGTGGCCCAACCCAGCCCTAGTAATGACTCATCTCCATCTGCAGCAGTTCTTTTCTGTTGTAAATTTGTATTTCTTCCTCGGAACCACCTGTGCTTCACAGTTGCAAATCAGCTCTTCCTGGTCGCCGTTTGCAAACCTCCAATTTTAGATTCTTTAATTTATGTAGTTGAATATCCCGTCCATTAATTTGTTTTCCATATGAAGCAGTATGTTTCTCCCTCTTCGAACTGAGAGGGGAACCCCACCTTTCTGTTGTTCTTCAGGTGTAGTATAATCTACCTGATGAAGGATTTGGCAAGCTGTGCCATTAAACAGGAACATCCCTTTTCTTGCTTTGTATTGTGCATTTCAGAGATTCAGAGCCCTGAAGAAACCAACCATCAGTTGCCAATAGTAGTGATGAGTCTGTATTTTCAATAAGTGTGCAACAGACTTTAGCATCTCTTTGAGAAAACAGATTCTCAATATATATTTTCAGATAATGGAGTTTTTTCTTCTGGGAATTCTTTTGCTATATTAAATGCAGCCATATGTTTGTCATGATTTCCATTATCTTATTTTTAAAGGACTTGGACTATGAATTTTTGGGAAGTTAAAATTGCTTCAGCTGAAATTTTAATATAAATTTTAACCTCATCCATTCTGTAGTTCATTAAATCAGTCTGACTTATTTTAAGATTATCAGAAGGAAACTCTCCTACTTTCCAACTCAGTTACATTTTGAATGTATGTTTATGCTCACATCTCAAGAAATTACATGAAAACCACCAAATGTAACAAACAAGTAGAGGAGAAATCAGTAGTTTTTCCCAGATGTAGAGAATCACAGACGATAATTTAAAGTTTCTCTAATTTCCCTAGGTTTTATACTTCAGAATGGAGTAAAGAAACACTATTTTCTCTAAAGAATTTTACTTATGGTTTCAAAGATTAAATACATTGAGTCAGATCACCTGGTGTAAACTGGTGTAATTTCAGGAAGATGGTGCCAGTTTAAACCTGACTGGCCTATTCAGAGAGATCAGAGAATCATAGAATGGTTTGGGTTGGAAGGGACCTTAAAGACCATCTAGTTCCAAACCCTCTGCCATGGACATGGACACTTTCCACTAGACCAGGTGGTTCCAAGCCCCATCCAACCTGGCCTTGAACACTTCCTGGGATGGGGATTCACAACTTCTCTGGGCAACCTGTTCCTATGTTGTAATTTTTAATATTGAATTACATGTTTTCTAATGTGGCAGCTATTTCAGAATAGGAGTAATGGAACACCCATACCGCTGTAGAGTTGGGATTTAGCAGCAGGTGAAACAGTTTCCTGTGCAAAAGAAAAAAGCCTTTATATAAAGGCTTCATTTAAATGTCTCTAAATGTCAAACTGACAGCTCAGTAAATGAAAAATTAAAGGATTTTCTCCTAGAATTTGACTCTTTTTAGAAATCCTTGAAAGTCCAGGGGCTTTAATGTGCAGTGGTTTTGCAGGCTTGGCTGCATGTTCTTTCCCAGGCATTTGTGCTGCTTCCCTCCCTCAAGTGGTGTTTGGCAAGCAAGGTCTTTAGGAAGTTCCACCCTTCACACTTTTTTAAAATCTGAATATTTGGGATTTTGCTTCAAACATCTGAATTCTCAGGTTTTATTTTAAAAAAACCATTGAAATAAGGGCAATGACACTTTTTTTAGTTTTTCTATTGCAAAAAATAACTGAGCAAGGAAAAAAAAAGAAAAAAAAACCTTAAACCTTTCATATATACGACACTTCAGTATTATGATAAAATAATTGAGGCAGAAATATACATCTATTTTTTTAAGTTCACAGTGTCTTTTAGTGTTTTTGCAGGATAGTTAGGTTATTTTATCTGAGCTTCCAGAGTTAAGACTGGAGGACCAATTTTAACTTCAATGAAACAGGATTATATTTGGTAGTTATTTTACAAATTGAAATGTGTTTACTTTCACTGATTTCTCATTAATATATTTCATCTCTTCCTATATCCACATACTGTAAATCTCTTTTTTTTTAAAGTAATATTTCGAGTGTGGTAAGAAATAAAATTCTAGCCGTATTGATATTAGTAGAAGTTTTCTATTGGTTTTAATGGGGCTAGCATTTAATCTCGTTAGAAACTAAACTTAGTCTGTCGTTTTTGGTCAGGTCCTTCAGATGAATTTCAGGGGAGTCTTTTCTTGATGAGGGTGTGTAAATCAGACCAGTTGAGTAGATGTTTCTAAAATAATTGGAGTCTGCACTGTGACCACTGCAGTTACATTTGGAAGCAGTAGAACAAATGCACTGTGTAATTAGTACTGTAAAAGCTAAAATATTTGGGCTGATTGATAGAGATGGACAGTACCTTGAAAACATGAAGCTAGAAACCAGTCTTTCTCACAAATTTTGTTAGTCTCATAGTGTTAGATCATCAAAATGAAGGCACGTGGAAAATAGACTTATTAAGTTAGAAGCAATTTCAAGCACTCTGTTAAATCTCAGACTGATGGGAGCAATGGATTAGTCTGGAACATCAAAAGCTTTGAATCAAGACTGTATCAGTCCTTCCATGGGAAAGTGCAGTTTTTATTTGCAAAAATGCAATGTTTTCTGGAGGGGTGTGTATGGGGTGTGTGCTTGCTGCCTTTCTTAATGTAAGTTGTATTTACATATGGAATTTTTTTAACTGTCATGACTATGTAAAAGTGTAGGGTGTGATGGTTTCCAAAAGCCTCCTGATAGACTTTTGCAAGTAAAACTGGAGAAGAGATCTGTCTAATATATCTGTTTCTATAATTAATGAATCATTAGATGGCATCAGGGTAAATAAATCCTATAATGAGAAATAGAGGCCACTTTCCAATAATTTCAATGCACAGCCATATTCCATGTGCCTTTGCTTAACACAAAATTACAAAGACTTTATTATATCTTTATATATAATTTGATAAAACAAATCCAAGATATCTTCCATCTTGTCATCAAAAAGCCTGAAAGAATGAATGTTGATCAGCAAGACTTGAATTTTTGATGTGATATATTAAAAATGATCCAGTCTGAGAACAGATACTCATTTGATAATGTTGTTTTGATTTTATTATTTTAATATGGTTAAAAAAAAACAAACAAAAACTTGACTGTGTGAAATTAAGGAAAATGGGATGAAAGTGGGTTCACCAATAAAGTTCACTTTATGATTTTGGAGGGAATGCTGCTACACTATTTTTTAATGTATTTACAATGTATTTGCCTAACTCTGTAAATTTTGAAATGTAACTACTGTAACCTCAAATAAATAAATAAACATAGTAATGAAGTGTTTCATGTTGCTAAACAACATTAAAAAAAGCACAGATCCTTCCCTCCATCCCCTCATGAGAATTGTTTTAGGATTCAGCTAGTTTATGCCATTTGAACTTTATGAAACAGCAGCTCTAGGTCACGTTTTAAATAATAACAGGGTTGTAGTCTTGTATATGAAGCCTTTCTGTTTGGATCAAAGTTACTGATGTGTCTACTGTAAAAATATTTTGGCAAGTCATCTAAGATGAATATTCTAGGTTTTGACACATGTATTTGTTCAATTACTGTAATGATCATCTGATCTTAAAATTTATTTAGGTCTTAGACTCCATTACATGTTTTGTGTAATCTTGAAGTAAATGGAGTTCTCTCTTAAATTTAAATGTCAAGTGTAATTGAGGGCATTCTTAACTCCTATTATTTTAAAATGTTTCAGTATTTCCTTTTGGTTTATAAAAATACATCCAATTTAGTTTGAGAGATTGAGACAAAGCAGTACATATATTCACAGTAAAGATGTAGAGGTGAGGCTGGAAGAAGCTGTCTCTCCTTGGGCTTTCAATTACTTAGGTGCCTGTGTGTCACCTTATAGCTTTTGCACATTTCATGGAAGCATTCCTAAACACTGTTTTTAAACTCCTCTGTTATTTGAGGGGAGTATTGTTTTCACCAAAGCTGAGCTCTTCTGCTTGTTAGCCTTGAGCAAACTGTGAATCTCTGCTCGCCTCAGTTTCCCCCATAGGCAAAAGGAGGTTAATAAGCACCTCAGAGCTCTTTGAGATCCTCTAATGGAAAGCTTTCTATGAGAGTAAAGTGCTGTAATTATTATTGCTAATATTATTGTACCTGTTATGTGTGTTTTAAAGCTTAGTGTGATATTTACACCTAAATAAGGTGTCTTATTTAGACAATGAATGTCTTTTTCATTGTAAACACACTGACAACTCCAGAGGGCAATTCAGACCACCAAAATTAGACTTTTATTTTGAAATTATTTTAATCTCAATAGTCTTCTGGAGATATCAGTAATTTTCCTCTACTTGTAGAGAAAACATAGCGAAGTTTAAATCCTATCCTTAAAGCTGGAATTAATCTTGCTGAACTTCAGAGATGTAAAAGTTAGGTGCCTTGGCTAAGGTGGCTGCCTAAGGTCTTTGTGTTTACTGAGGAAGGAGGGGAGATGGTGATGCTTCAGGCTGCAATTTCCAGACTGGGATTACCTTACTCTGAACAACTTGTCTGACTACAGTGGGAGGGAGTTTAGGTGATGATGAGCTTGGCAGAACATGCTTAAATTTAAGAAAGCTAAAGTAATGAATTAGAGTCTGTCTCATGGGATGGTTTGGGTTGGAAAGGAACTTAAAGACCATCTAGTTCCAAACCCTCTGCCATGGGCAGGGACACCTTCCACTAGAACAGGTTGTTCAAAGCCCCATCCAACCTGGCCTTGAACACTGCCAGGGATGGGGAATCCACAGCTTCCCTGGGCAACCTCTGCCAGTGCCTCACCACCCTCAAAGTCAATTCCTGTTCAATATCTAATCTAACCCTGCCCTCTGTCATTTTTAAGCCATTCCTCCTTTTCCTATCCCTCCATGGCCTTGTCCAAAGTCCCTCTCCAGGTCTCTTGTAATCCCTTTAGATACTGGAAGGTGCTCCAAGGTCTCCCTGGAGCCTTCTCCAGGCTGAACAACCCCAATTCTCTCAGCCTGTCTACATAGATTTAAAGGTCTAAATTCCCCATTCAGGTTCTGCTAGCTAATATCTTTTTGTTTCCTGTGCATTGATACACAGCTGTTGCAGTGCAAAAGTATGATGCTTATGGAATCACTGCTTTTAACCTATAGCTGAGATTTGACTGTTGATTCTCCCTTTTTGCTCGTGCTGCCATTATAATGAAATAGGGGATAATAGGAGCATGGATCTTACAGCACAGTTTAGATCATTGAATGTTGAGATGTGGCTCTATGAAAAACATGGCAGCAGATAGCAGATAAGAAATTATTGACTTTTCTATGTTGCAAGCTTAAAGTGAAGGTTGATATGTGTAGACATGGATTTTTGTGCATGTGACTTCTGATTTAGTTGTCCTGAGTGGAGTTAGTTTTGATGTGTAAATTAAGGGAGAATTGGACACTTGGAAACATTGACCCCATGCTAACCTCTGCCTCTGAAATATTTAAAAATAAAAATGCAGTCTTTCCCTCCCCCTATTAACATTAAATATCAACAGCTATATTTTGCTGCTGGTATTTACTAACTTTCATCTTTGCCTTTTTCAAGCATTTATTGTTTTAGAAATGAATTATAGCTTATCACCAGGGATATGTACATCTTCCGGCTACCTTTGTTGTCTATTTCCCAATCTGGAAATGAAACTTGAGATATTTTTAGTAAGGAGGTAATATAAGAGCAGATCTTTATTTGAAGGCTTTCAGGGGCAGTTATAGAAAGATGTCCACAAAAGCCCAACCCCTCCAGGGATGAATACATATTTACAGGTTTTAGGAAATTAGCATAATTGTTAAAAAGCACCAATTAGGAGAACGAGTGGTGATGCAATTTCCCCCCAGGTCAAGCCCCTTCTCTGGAGTCCCCCCCCCCTCGGCACTGGCTGTACTTTGTCCATGAAAATGTATCTCAAAGAATTGTTCTCAACCTTGATTCCCAGGAAGAACCAAGACAGTATAGGGGCCTTGTACCTCCCGGGGCTTGGAGCTCTGGAATTTGTTGTCTTTCTGCTTAAGGAAAGGCCATGGAAAAGTACTGGGAAAACAAGTGACTAATACAATAGACTACAGAGCTACTAATATATGTGCGAAGAATATAGAAACCATAATAAAAGAAAAAAAGGCAAAACTCAAACCAGCATCACCGTGGCTTCTCAAAAGACATAATTTTTCTTAAATAGATTGTTTAAATTACTGATCGGGGAACCTCCTAATTGTGCTACATTAAGTTTTGATTTTGGCATGGTTTGTTTTGGTGTGTTTTTCTATCTGTTGAAATCCCATTACAGTAAGTAATTGCAAGGAGTGCATCTATTGCAAAGAAAAGATGATAAAGTTCCATTTTGCTTGTAGTTAATCCTTTTACCTTTTCAACCTGAAAGCATTTTTTCACTTTATTTCCTAGCTGAAGCCAATTGTCCTTATTTCTTGGTACTACACATAAACTTAGCATCACATCACCAGGTGATCACGTAGGTGGCTAGGGAAGTATTATTTCTTTCCAAATTTAACAGCTCCTGTCCTATCCTTATAGCACTGAAAAGGAAACAGGCTTTTGGGAACAGAAGAATTTTTTTTATATGCCTTTGCTGCATCTTTTATCTAGTTGTAGTTCTCTACAACTTATTGTTTGGACATTTTTAAACCCACATAGGCATTTATTACTTATTTCTTCTTTTATACATGCTGACAATCCAGGGATTTCTTGCAGCATCGTGGCTATTATCTTGTCTTTGTCGGTTGTTTACTGGTGACAGATATGGTTAAAACTGGTGTCGGGCCCTTTTGTTTTCAAGTCTGATTCTGTAAGGCAAGGTTGAGAAAAAAATAGATCTCTGCTGTGATTGCTTTTTAAATAAGCAGCTTGTTTTTTCCCAGATTGTTAAATTGGTGGCTCTTACACTGGTAAATGTAATTACAGTATGCAAATTATGTTGAAAATATTTTTGTCTGTTTGATGTATACTAAATTGAAGCGAAGTTATACGGTGTTCTGTTTGGAAGTGTGGAAGATACAAGAGTGGAGCTACAGATAACAAGTTTTTGCTTGTATTTCCTACTGATGAAGACTTTCACACAAGTTATTTATATGGGTAGGTGATGAGAATATCACTCTGCATGTATATACATTTATTATACATTTTTGCATGATTATACATGTAGGAGTGGTACAATTTTGACTTGAGACTATTGGTGCCTTTTGTCCCAATGCAATTTTATTTGTGTAGACATGTCTATCAAAAAAACAAATTTCACTTCTGCTTTTGGAGATCTGAATAAGAAGCGAGAGAAACAAAGACCTGAAGGAACAGTACATAGCTCCTGAAATTTTAGATGACCTACTGAAAAAATGGGCAAATAGTCAATATTGTACTTGACCCTCGTATCTTCTCCACTCAACTGTTTATTTTTATAGGTCACATTATATATGTTCACGTTGAACTAAATGATAATACTGAAAGACAACATGCCTCTCTATGAATCAGTCCAGTTGTAGCCTATGCATGTAATTTAATCATCAGCTGTCACAAATAATTAACTGAACATCAGCCAGCTTGATTTTGAACTTGGTCTTCTTTTATTTTGTAGTTGTCTTTTAAAAAGGCAAAGATTGCCTTTCAGTTAATTATCATGACTTCTTTTCCAGTCATAATCATCGGCTTTTCATGTTGCAAACAGTTTGATCTTTAATACATTGGCATTTAACTACCCATTTATTTTTGTCAGGTCTGTTTTAAGTTTCTAATATAACATCATTTTATGAAATTGTTGTTTTGGAGGCAGGTCTGATTGGAAATATTTTGTGAATTTCTTCATACCTTCTTGCAATACTGATCTTTAGTATGACTTAAGCAATATGGTCACTCTTCAACAAAGTGTGTTGTTAATCACAAAATAGGCACTTCTGAAAATAGTGAGCTGAATTATGTTTCAGGCACCAAGGTACAAAAAACCCAAACCAGAACAAACAAAAAAAAACCCACCCTAAAAACCTCAGGAGAAATAGCTTTCAAGAGAATTAAATTTGAAACTTTTTTCTATTTTGTCCTCAATTTTGTTGATGAAGTCTTGACCCAAAGAGAGTTTTGATTCTCTCATTTAGGGAGTGGGAACTCTAAACACTTACATCCACTATGACTCAATAAGCTATAGCTGGGATGAACCATTTGAGTTAAACTGCACATCCTTTCAGAATTATTTTTTCATTCTCTCTGCTTCCACATTGATCTTTTTTTTGATTTTGACTTTTTTTTCTGAGCATCTTCTGTTTCTAGCATGCTTTTTAATTATAAGTGATTTTCATTTATCACAAAGAATATAGTTGGTCCTAACAAAATAGACCAAAAATAGCTTTTTGTTATTCCTCAAGAACAGATTTCAGAATCACGTAAGCTATTTTCTCTCCCCCTTTCCTTCTTAACATTGGTCGCCAAAAATGCATATGGCAATCATATTGAATTAGAAGCATATTTATCACTGCACGATAGTTTTGTTTCTTGTTATCCTCGATTTTAAAAGAACAACACCAAAAAACATTGCCACTTTGAAAAATTTCCCTTCCCTTGACATGTAAATGTTATGAAAGGAAAGTTGCCTAATGTTAAATTTATTGTAACTGGATCAGTTATATCAAAAAATTAGTTTTATTCAATCAATGATAATGTAATGTAAGCTCTCATTTGACTTTTGTAAAATTCTCTAAATAAATATTTTGTCTTGCCAAATTTAATGTCCTGTATCTTATTTTTTTTATTTTAAACTGAAGTTTATCCTTTTAAGATCGCAAATATAATGTCATCAGATATGGAAATGTTGATGTGTTAATGTAAAAGATAATACACAAATAAGTGATAATTTCATAAATGTGTTTTTCTTACATTTGTGTTTTTCTGTGTATGCAAAGGTTGAAGTGTCTCTAATCTCAGACTATGTTCATTAACTGAAGTTTAATGGTTCATATAATGTGTCACTATAAACTATAACTATAAGCTTCATGTAGGAGATTGTATTAACCCTTAAATTATTGTACTTTGTACTTTTAAAGGGGGTTTTCACAGTATGCAGACTTCTAATCTGTGTTGCTTTTCTCTCCTTCTGCAGATGGACCTCCAGTTATAGCTCACTATGATATATCAGACACAAACTCAGACCCAGAAGTTGTAAACGTGGACAATCTGTTGGCAGCTGCAGTAGTTCAAGAGCACAATAATTCTTTAGGAAATCAAGACTCAGGATCTACCTGGAGAATTGGAGGGCTGCTAGATGAACTGAGTGCTGATACAGGTTTGGTTAAATTCTCTTCCTCTGACATTTGTTCCAACATCTCAGTAGGTGTCTCTCCCTTTCTTGCTTTCAGTATTTTTATAGTTTATACAGCTTTAAAAGCTTCCTAAGTGGATTTTGCAAAAAAAACCCAGTACCCATGCTTATTAAAAAGATCTGACATTTATTCCAAAATATAACTGATAAAAATCGACCAAGATTCCTGCAATGTATTTTTGACACTAATTTTCTCTTTTAATTTTTCTCCTTTGTTTTCTTCTAATTACTACTTGGAACTTAGGTCTGGGGTTTTGTTGTTGTTTGTTTTTTTCTTTTTTAATGAAAATGAGCTAAGCTTGTTACTGAATGATTGATTATGACAACCCATGCCACCAGCTAGTAAACTGGTCTGCTAAAGAAGAGATCAGAGCCTGGGTTCTAAGGCAGAGTTAGTTTATTTCAGCTCGAGCTGGGTGTCTCCAGAGATGGACCCTGAACAAATAAATTCCTGGACCTTTATTCCCTTACAGTCTGTGCAAAAGATCTTCACGCACTCTGCACGCATCTCCTGGTCCAATGGCGATTTATGGTCTGGGGTCTTCTAACGCATCACTGGATTTTTTCCCCATGTCCACATAGGCAGGCCATTAACTGCTTTAATCTTCCACCTTGAGCCAGCCTTGGGAGCCTCCAGGGTCTCAACCCTTATCTGAATGTATTCAGCCTTTCTCTGTTTCCTCCCCTGTTTAGCCATCCATGCTAACAGAGTTCACTTAAAGTTCACTGATCCTAAGCTTTGATCAGGGCCCACTCATGCCAAGCTGTAAGCAAGATACAATTAAACTTAAACCTATACAATTAATTTCTGATATTTCATATTTAAATGTAAACTTAATTTGATCCTCAACAGGTCATAATCTAAGTATTGGAATTGTCTGTGTGTATATTTTTTCTTTCTCTCTTTATTTCTTTAAAATACAAACAGTAATTCTTCCCATATTCCATCTGTACCTTAGAATATTGGAAAGACCAGCATCAGATAAACATGAAGGGTAAAAAGGTGCTGGTAAGTGAGCTTAGCATTTTATTGGTTTTGCATGGCCTGGTTTTGGTAGCTGGAGGCTACAGGGGTGGCTTCTGTGAGGAGCTACTAGAAGCTTTCCCCATGTCTGGCAGAGTCAATCCCTGGCATCTCCAAAGACAGATGTGCCTGTGGTCAAGGCTGGGCCAATTAGAAATGGTGGTAACACCTCTGTAATAACATATTTAAGAAGAAAGAAAAAAGTTATTGTGCAGTTGTAATTGTGGCCAGAGAAGAGCAGAGTGAGAATATGTGAGAGGAGCAACTATGTAGACACCAAGGTCAATGGAAAAGAAGGGAGAGGAGCTGCTCCAGGCACCGGAGCTGAGATTGCCCTGCAGCCCATGGTGAAGACCATGGCAAAGTAGCTGTCCCCCTGCAACCCATGGAGGAGACCCACGCCAGAGCAGGTGGATGCCTGAGAGGAGGTTGTGACCCCATGGGAGGCCTGTGGAGAGAGGAGACCCCTCTGGAGCAGTCTGTTCTTGATGGACTGCACCCTGTGGAAGAGGGATCCATGTTTGAGGGGTACTGTTGCCTGTGGGATGGACTCATGTTGCAGGAATTTGCAAAGAACTGTTGCTCGTGAGATGGAGCCATGTTGGAGAAGTTCGCAGAGAGCTGTCTCCTGTGGGAGGGACCCCACAGTGGAGCAGGGTAATGACTCCTCTCCCTGAGCAGCGGGAGAAGTCACAAGTGATGAACTGACCATAACCCCCACTCCCTGTCTCCCTGCACCACTGGGGTAGGAGGTAGAGCTGGGAAGGAGGGAGGGGTGAGGGGAAGGTGTTTTTAAGGTTTTATTTTACTTCTCATTATCCTGCTCTGAGTTTGTTAGTAATAAATTCAATTAATATCTCCAATTTTAGCCTGTTTTGCCTGTGACATTTGGTGAATGATCTCTCCTGGTCCTTATCTCAACATATGAACCCTTTGTTCTATTTTCTCTCCCCTGTCCAGCTGCAGCAGGGGAGTATTAGAGAGAAGCTTTGGTGGGTGCCTGGAATCCAGCCAGCATCAACCCACACTTCCACGGGGTGCAGTCCTTCAAGGACAGACTGCTCCAGCGAAGGCTCCTCTCTCCACAGGCCTCCCATGGTGTCACAGCCTCCTCTCAGGCATCCACCTGCTCTGGCGTGAGTCTCCTCCATGGGCTGCAGGTGGATCTCTGCATCCTGGTGGGCCTCCATGGGCTGCAGGGGGACAGCTGCTTTACCATGATCTTCACCACAGGCTGCAAGGCAATCTCAGCTCTGGTGTCTGGAGCACCTCCTCTCCCTCCTTCTTCACTGACCTTGGTGTCTGCATAAAGCCAGGGATACCACTAATAATTATAGAGGGTTGGACTGAAACATACGCAGATCCGACCAGTGTGGTTAATTCTAAGTTGTTCCTCTATTACGTCCTCTACATAGTTTATACATGTAATAACTTTTTCATTGGCACACAGCAGAGGAAAGAATGCAAACACACATTATTTAATTTACTCTTAAGGTGGCTAACACATGCCTATTAACAACTCTATTCAGTGACCTTCAACACCCTATTATGTTTCCCAAACACCTTAATATCTAATTCTAACTGCACCACAAACTTTACTAGGTAATTTTAGCTGCGTCACAGGCCTGAGGCCTCAACAAGGCCTCAGGTCAGGCCTCAGTCAGGGTAGTTCAATATCTAGATATAAATCATGTCCTCCTTCCCTGAGGAATTCTGCAACATCTGCATAGTTGTTCCTCTCACATATTCACATATTCTCACTCCACTCTTTGGCTGCAATTACAACTGCACAATAATTTTTTTTCTTTCTTCTTAAATATGTTATCGCAGAGGCATTACCACCATTGCTAATTTGCCCAGCCTTGACCAGAGGCAGATCTGTCTTTGGAGCCACCAGGGATTGGCTCTGCCAGACATGGAGGAAGCTTCTATCAGCTTCTCACAGAAGCCACCCTTGTAGCCTCCAGCTACCAAAGCTTGGCCACACAAACCCAATAAATTCCACCCTTTGCCTCTGTGAATCACATATTTAAGAATTATCATTGAAATTCGGCCATCTAGCTCAGTTGATAGATCATAAGACTCTTAGGGTCATGGATTTGGGCTCAACATTGAGTACCAAAAAGGACTGTATGGGGTTGACCCTGACTGGACACCAGGTGCCCAGCAAGCCACTCTATAAGTCCCCTTCCCAGTGAGACAGGGGATAGAAAATAAGATGGAAAACAGCTAGTAGATTGAGGTAAGGCAGTTTACTAAAGAAAAAAAAATTGCCCACGCATAAGCAATGCGGAAAAAACATTAATTCTCCACTTCCTATTGACAAGCGTTGTTCAGCCACTTCCCAGGAAGCAGGGTTTCAGCATGCATAGCAGTGGCTCTAGAAGGCAAACATTGTAAATAACAAATGCTCTCCCATCTGACACTGTGCTGGAGTCTTTTAGCTAGCTCAGCCACCACGGCATGGCGTCGAGAGTGGGACACATCTCCCGAGCGGGCGATGAGACATGTGGCTTAGAGCTTCTTGCTCTACGGCACGAAGGTCTTTAGATCAGCGTAGGTTGGGGACAAGGAATGAGAGGGAGGTCTTCTGTTTGTAATCCAGTAGGGTTTATTCTTCTGAGCAGTCAGTGACAGAAAAGACACAGAATACAGTCTGCAGCAGCTTATAAATGGGGGACATCCCGGGGAGGGTACTGAATTCTAACCAATAGGGAAAGGATGTGGAAGGAAAACAAGGAGGAGTTTCATACTTCAGGAACCAATGGGAAAACAGTGGGAGGAGAACAGGTCACTTGGGCCAATAAGGTGTTGAGGATTAGGGGAATCCCTGGGATGGATTGCGACAAGGGTTGGCCCAAGGGAAGGATTGACTTAGAACATTCAGGAAAAAGGGGTTGGGTTAGGTGCTACTGACAGCTCCCGGGGGTGGAAACAACTTTCAGGACAAAGCCATTAATTCAGGGAAACAGGGATATAGAACAGTCCATTAACAATGGAACTTAAACAAATTACAACATCTTCCCCTTTTTTGTTTAAAAGTAGAGAGTGCAGTGTAGGAGAGCTTTTGGAACCGTTTCTCAACCTCAGGGTAGACTTCTTTCCACCATAGTTGCTCTCTCGGGGCTACCATGTTGTTCAACACGAGTGGGAGAAGCTACCTTCTTTAGACCTTTTATTATCATCGCTTTTAAGATTCCGAAAGCAACTAGGATAAGAAATACAACCACCAGAAACCATACAACTGATTTAACAATAGAACCCGCTCATCCCAAAAGTCCCCAGTTCTTAAAGCTATTGCTCATCCAGTCTTCAGTTTCTTGTTTGATGTTTCCAATTAGGGTCCTCATTTTTCCAGTGGAAGCATGGATGCTTTCATTCTTGGAGGATAAGTTAAAACAGCAGAGACCCTCAAATTCCTCACACCTGTGGCCACGTGCGAGAAGAAGGAAGTCAATGGCAGCTCTATTTGTAATGTAGCTTTCCTGGAAATCTCCTCATCTTTAAGGAGGTCACTAAGTGCAGTTGACATTAAGTTGGCCTGTTTCGTATCTCAGCACTCTAGGTGGCCCAATTCACCCAGAGCTTTGGCTGCTGCCACCCACGGCAAAAACACTGAGACAGCAACCCTTTTGGACTTTGACCAATGAAAAATTTAGGGGTCACAGTTCTCATCCAATTGTTTCACACTATGTTTTTGGATGGTCAAATTTTTCTTTTGGCTCCAATTCAAAATTTTGGTCTGCTTAGGCAAAAACAGGGACCACTGACCTATGGTGCATAGGCCTCCGTAAAGGTGAGAGGGGATGCCTGCCCACACTCGGTCCCCACAAATAAAAAAGTTCCCTTTGGACTGTTGTTTGGGAACATCAGTAGATAAGGTGGCAACTTTGTCTACTGAAGCACACCACTTGGAAGCCATGAATTCTTTTTTATATTGTACTACTTTAATAAATCTTTTTGGCCAATAACTAGGTGAATAATCTAAATGAATACAGAAGGTGGCCCGAGCAGAGCCAAGGAATTCAAACTCCTGAGGCTCTTGATCTGCATCTAGTAATTCTTTCATCCACGGCATCCATAGACTGAGAGGGTTGTGTGACAGAGGACTTAGCACTGGGCATTCTTGGAGCACTAGAGAGTGGCATGGGTTAGAAGATAAATTCAGAAAACTTTCAGGAAACTGAATTGGTTTAAAAGGAATCCCCACCAGGCAAGTCGACAAATGGTTGTCAAAGGCTGCCATCAACATGCACAGATGGTCTTATGGTCACCCATATGTTTTTTTGGGGTTGAGGGACGATCCACGCTTCCAAAGACTGGATGATGATTGTCAGGAGCCACAAGATGCACGTCTGCATTCTTAGGGGTAAAATTACCTCAAAAAAGAGAAAAGAATTACACACTAATAACTTGAAAACAACTGACAAATGGTACTGGGATTAAGACTTAGGTTATTCCATTTCTTCCCGTCGGCGTCTCCTTAAGGAAGCCACTGTCACATCCTTTGGTTGATTTGCTGACCCTTTAGGTGTCTTGGGTAGATAGGGTTTTATCCATTTTTGAGGGACCCATTTCAGGCCAGAGGGCGTGGACATGCATGCATATTCACATCCTCAGGTTATCAGTTCATATGTGCTCTCTACCTCCCATGTCTCTGGGTTTTTTACCATGACTGGAAGGTGTTCTCTCAGTCACAAGGAAACATTCTGATTAAAGTGCTGGACCACTGGAGGGTTTAAGGTTTTGGAGGAGCAGTTCAAAAAGTTGATAGTAAAGAGGGCTTTACACAACCGCAATTGTGGTGTTAACACTCTACTGTCTCCTCTCTGCTGTTCAAGGATTCTTTTCAGGGACTGATGGGTCCTTTCAGTTACGGCCTGACCCATGGGCGAGTAGGGGATACCCGTTTTATGCTCTGCTCCCCATTGCTGCAGGAACTCATCAAATGCCTTGGAGGCATACGTGGGCCCATTATCGGTTTTGATGACCTTGGGGATCTCCAGCACGGACAAGGCCTGTACCAGGTGTTCTTGTGCATCTGTGGGCTTCTCCCCTGTGTGGGGGGAGGCATGGACTGCTCCAGAGAAGGTATCAACAGATACATGCACGTACTTTAATCTACCAAATTGACTGGCTTCCCCTATGAAAAAAATTAAATTTTCCTTGGTGTGTGATATTTATGTCCAGCCTGTAGGCTTTATTTGTCACAGTATCATTGAGTTTGATTTATTTGCATTAGATGGTCTTGTTTCTTTATTTCAAAGGGGATAAAGGCACAGTCTAACTCAGCATTGTAATAAAATAACAGCTGGAAATCCTAGTTACATTGGATGTTCTTGATGCAACAATCGGACTTGGTTCACATTTGTGTGATGACACCATCACTGGAGCTATTGAGACTGGATAAATTCAGTGGTCATCCTGTATTAGGTGATAAACAGAAAGTTGGATAACTTAATCTAAAAAGATTTTCCATTTGCAGTGTTTCAGTCTTTTTTTTTTTTTTGTTCACTTGGGAAATTCCTGTCAGCTGATTTCTGAGTTATGTAAGTTGTTAAACATTGGCTGTATTTGCATTTTCCCCATCTATAGGTCATTTGGATCCAGGCTTCCTTGCAGGTGACAAAATATCTTTAAGTAATGCCCAGATCAATGAAGAAATTAATATCGCCTCTTCTGATAGTGAAGTAGAGATTGTTGGAGTTCAGGAACATGCCAGGTATGAATTCCTTTTTCTTGTTCTAATATTTATTTCATTTTATCAGAATATCTGTATTGCCAAAATTGATTTTAAAAAATGCTGACTTTCACTGCTGTAGTTATCCATCCATGACTGATGCCCAAAAGGTAGCAAATGTTGCACTCAGTTTTTCTATTTCTCTGGTGACAGTGATATCAGAATGTATTTTTCTTTAGAACATTACCAACTTGATAAGTATTCTTATTAAGCTTGTGATTCGATATCAAACATTAACAGGCTAAAGATATGTAGTATTAAAGTACCAAATATTGAGATACCAAATGTATAGACATCAGGAATTCAGATTTTAAAGGCATAGTGTGAATGTGCAAATAATGAAACTAAAATATTTATATAGGTTCTTGTTTCCTTTCAAAATATTAGCTTTAGCATTTAATCAGCTTCTACTTTAATTAATCAGTAATTGTAAAAATGCTATTAAATTTTCAATAGCTTATATCTTAAGATAACCCCTTTAGAATGAAAATCATATCTTTATGAATCTTGGTTTTATTTCAAGATACAAGAGAGTTCAAATCCCCAAAGTAGAGGAGGGTAAGGAGACCAGAGGTTTCTCTCAAGCTCAGATAGAAAGCTGTCCATCTGTGCTTCAGGTGTTATTCTTACTAGGCTTTTTTTTTTTGATGTTACTCTTAATCTTTAGTCTATGATCTTTCCTCAGCTTAAGAGATTACGAGGCAGTTGGACAAGACTGCCATTTGCATATAGTATGGACTGTTAATTTGATGGAATAAAAGCAAGTTAAAACAGTATACAGACAAGCTCCCTCTAAAACTAGTCTTCTGCCTGGTGGATGTGGTGGATGCTTGGAGTCAGAAAAGGCATGTGAGGGACAAAGCGGAGCTGTTCCTTGTTGTCCCTTCACCACATCTTTTTTGGTGAAAGGAAGAAGGAAGGTGTGTAGGACCCAGTTTCCCAGGCAGGAAACTGTACAGATAGTGTGGGCACAGTCCAGTGCTATTGAATATGAAAGAAAGGAAATTTTAAGGTCCCGAAGTAAGAGATTTAGTCTTTGCTTTTAGAATAATGAAAGCCCTTGCATGGTTAACTCTTTTGGAAGATACTAATTCCTTAGGAAGTAGCACTCCTGACTGTTTATCCAGCAGACCCAGGACTTGGAGGATCTTTGTGCCAATAATAAGCAGTGTGGACTTGTCCTCCAATACTAGTTTGTGTAAATCTGTCTAGCACTATGTATGCACAGCCCTTCTGTTTGAGGTCCCCTATTCAAAAACTTTCCATGCTGCTTGCCTCAATAATATTTACTGTGTAAAAGAATGGAAATGCAAAGTAAATGCAGAATTGCCACTTAAAATCATTTTAGTAGATATGGACTGAAATAATTTCAACAAAGACAGACTTAAAGAACACTTTTGTGCTTTCCTTTGTTCATGCAACCATCTATCATCTCCCATAGACTAGTTTGTACTGTCTGTTGAATACTCACGTTTCAGTTGTTTAAATCCTATTTAGAATTGTATTTCTCTTGCAGTTATGAAGTATTGATGGGCTTCTTTCAGGGTTCTCTTTTGGAAAAGGTTTAGGTTTTGATCAGTATTTTTACATGCTTAGCTAGTACGGTGTTTGGATTCTGTTCTCTTGCTCACGCTGGTTTTTATCATGCTCCATATTCCATGCCATTATTGGACTGGTGTGAGTTGTGACACACTGGAGTTTGTCCATCATTTGTAGTTTTTCAGATTATTAATGTATTGGTGCAGTTTTTCATAATTAGAATATTACTTGACATCTACTTAATACACCAAGACATTTTTTTTAGTTTGTTTAATTTTTCCAGTTATGCTTAAAAATATTTCTTCTTAAAAGAAAGAAATCAGATACATTTGTTAGAGTTCCAGTCTCTTATTGCTAATTCTTTGTAGATATGTACTTTAAGTAAGTATCTTTAAGACTGAAGAAGTAATGAAAAAGTCATTCTAAACATCAAAACATCACATCCAAAACTAAATAGTATACCTGAGAAGGCAATGAGACATTTATATTCAGAGAACTTACAGCTCAGAGAATGAGATTTTTCATTCTATTTCATGAAACTAACAAGAACCAAGAGAGATGAGCATAACCTAAGTAGTTCTGGAGAAAATAAATTGCATTACCTCAAATTTAAATAAATAAATAAAATGTAAATGTCAGGGATATTTGAGCAACGCATAAAATTTGGGTTCCTGAAAAACAGTACATGCACATTTACAAAGAAATGGGAAAAGCTTACCCCAGCAGCCAAAACACCTACTTACGTGTGCAGCCACCATCAGTGCTTATAAGAGGCAAACCAATTTTTGGAGGTATCAAGTTTTCCTAGTGTGTGCTTAAGACTAACAGATGAAAATTATCATCTTAAAGACTCCAGTAAATTCTTGTCATCACTTCATCATATAACAAAATTGGTCTTTCATTGTGTTGGGTTTTTTTACTAATTATTATTAGCTTGTACTTCAATCATAACATATCTACTATGAATGTAATAGGTAAAAATACTGTGCAAATAAATAGATATGTACCTCGCTTCAGTAAGGCACTTGAGTGTGTGTTAATGAGACTAAATCATGTATTTAAAGATAGACTATAATCACTGAATGTTTCATTGTTTTGCTGAAGTCAGGCTGTACTGTTATCAGTGAGCATTTCTCAACATTATTGTAATTTTTAGTTAAGAAGACCAAAAGAAATATCAAATATAATGGCTGTAATAATGTAATTGACAAGCTTTGTTTTTAAATTATTGTAATGAAAGTATCATTACTTCCTTATTTTAACATGGGTTTGATTTCATATAGCTTTTCTTTGTCTCATCCAGCCTCACTTAAAATTTTTACTTTTTAAGTCCAGCTGGTAAAAGTGCTAGCAGGAAACTATACTTCTTAATGCATGGTATTACACAAGATGGAGTAGACTTCTTCAAGATCCTTGGGATCCATGCACATATTTTGTAAGGAATATCACTTTATACCCACTGACAGAATTCAGTTCTTAAAAATAATTTAATCACCACTACCAAGTTTAAATTTAGTCTCAGCTTTGTTTACTGAGTATTTGTTATGGACTCTAAAAATGGAAAAACCATGAGGACATTTTAGAGATGGGCATGTTAATAAGATGCCTAAGTGATAAAACACTGCAGCTAAGAATCTTGCTCCTGAATTCAATAGTAGCTTTAATCCTTTGTGGTTTTTGCCTTGCTACAGGTATGTGCATCCCAGGGAAGGTGTGATTCAGAGTGTGTCTTCTTGGAAGCATGGCTCAGGCTCACAATACATTAACACTCAGGAAACACAATCATGGACAGCAGTGACTCCCCAGCAGAACTGGTCTTCACCCCCAGAAGTAGTAGACCTCACTTTGGATGAGGATACAAGACGCAAATATCTACTGTAATGCAGTGTCCTTTTGTTTCTGTTCCCACCCCTTCTCCCCTTTGTGGCATAGAAGTTCATTGTTAAAGCTTCAGCTTCAGAAGCTCCCTTTTTGACACTATGAAATTAAAACTCATGATCTTTTTCATTTCCATAAGAAAGCAGTATGATTTCAATATAATTTAAAATGATTTTGCCTTCTCAAAGAAGGATTCCTCCCAGAATTAAAACCTAATAGCACCAAATTTAAAACACATCTACAATTAATAACGGATGCATGTTAATCTGAAAAAATAACTGTGTGCAGACTTATGTCCACCCATCCTTTCCTACCTCCAACCTCAGAACATTTTTAATTTATCAGTATATTGAGCTTGTTAGTGGAAGTTAGTGTTTTGCTGTGTGAGCATCAGTGTTTTTGAGAAATGCTGTCTTCACTGTTTTCAGTGGAACTGGGGAAATTCAATACTTCTGAAAATTGGGCCAAGAGTATTTTTACCCAAGCTCATTTGGTTATTTTACCAGCAGGAGGGACTGTCTTTAATGTAAATGGCCCATAACATATGCACTGAACAGCTTTTATTTTAAGCATTTTTATTTTCAATATAATTTATAATTTACACTCTTCAGTTCTGAGTATTCTATTTGACTACTGTGTTCCACTGATCATTTCCCATGGCTTGTTATGGTTTAAAATAGTAATAGTAGTGACTTAGTAGCAGATGATTATGACAAAAGCACAGGAAAAAGAAAAGTTATAAAAAGGCCCAGCATCCCTCTCTTTTTTAAATAGAGATGATTTTTTTTGCCTAAATCTGAGTCTTGCCTGGAGTAGAAGGAGAGAAACAAAACAATTTGCTTGCTGTCCTCATTTATACTGTTGCTTATTTTCTTCATTCATCATCTCAAAAAAAACCAAACACCAAACAAATTCCAAAACCCCAGTCTGGCAAAGCACTTTAGCAGCTTTGTAGCATTCAGCAGGGACAGTTTGCTGAAACTAGATGGATCATTCAAGTGCTTAAAACTCTGTCCTAAAAGGTGTTGCAGGATCAGAACTTAAGGTTGTGATTTTTAAAATTATTATTATTATTTAAAATAGATCTGTACTTTTTTCCTGGCTTTAGGTCATGTCTCATACTAGTTTTGGAATTGTTTTTTCAGGTATGATTCAGGAAACACGTTCTACCAGAATATTTACTGAAATCAGTGGAAGTACTTACTTTAGCAGGCTGTAGTTTCTGTAGTGTATATGAAAATTCCTGCCACTCACCTGTCATTTTGAGCCTTTCTCAAGGCAAAAACCAAAGATTAGACTTTACAAGATTATATTCACTTAAAACGTTTATTGTGCAATTAAAACATCCATTTGTATTCCAGGTGTTTCTAGTGTGAAATTTGTACAGCTCTATCATCAGATTTTCTGCCATTTGAGGCTGAACAGGCAGTAATGAGGACATGGAAAGTTCTGTTTTCTTTTTGTGTTGGCTGGTTTCTAAATTTTATTTGACTTCAAATAATTTTATCTGCAGGCAAAAAAAAAAAAAAAACAAACAAACAAAAAACAAAAAAAACAGAACAGTTCAAACTGCACTTTAAAGAACAATTAGGTAAGGGACTGATATTCCAATTTCAAGTTTTCTAAAACAATGAATATAAGTATATTGCATGGCCAGAAAAATGCATGTGGTGCTTCTAGTGACGAATTTCTTTCTCTGGAGGAGGGAATGAGGGAGGAAGGGGAGTGTGGATGGAACCCATTCACACTGAAGTAGGAAAAAGCCCCATGCTATTTGGGCACTATAATCAGTAGTGGCTGTCAATCTTTTCTCCTTGTATTTTAATCACGCAAGTCAGCCATTGTTTTAGTGGGCTAGCACACATTTTGCAACAGTAACTTTGAAACAGTGACATACTGTGGGTGCTTTTTCCTCTTTCAGTCTTTTGAACATCAGTTGTGAAGAAAGTTGCAGAGACTCATTTGTAGTCCTATGAAAAATGCAAACTCTTGTTTTTCAGTTTGTGTATGATGTGACTTCCATGTATATATAAAAACAACTGCGTCCTAACCAAGCTTACTCCAATTGTGCACTGTGTTTGTTTAAACAATTCATATATTGTAGTCTGATGCAGGTTTTCTTTTATTTAAAACACTACATATTTTTTCTTATTCTTAACAAATTTGAAAGGGTGATGACTAATCTGAAAATTGCAATCACTGGATAGCTAGGAAGTGGTTTGGTTTTAATTTTTTTTAAATTTTTTTTTAATAAGAGCAAAAGGTGCCTGTGTGATTTTTCTCTTCTCAGCAGGAAAGAGAAATGATAGTCATTGTATGGCTAAGAACCAATGCACTTGGCCCTGATCCAGAACCCATTGGAGTTGATGCAGGGCTTTCCATGAACTTTAGTATGCATTGGCTCAAGCCTTTCAGGGTTTAGCAGTTCCTGAATTGCTGGAGTGTGAACTTGGAATCTTCTATAGTGAAAATAAATCATCACTTATAATATAAATGTTTAAAATGTGCAACTCTAGTTAAAAATTCTAGATTGTTCTTGATAGTCATTTAGTTCTTGTTTTTCCATCTAGTATTTAATGGTCTTTGAAGAAAAAATAATAACAAAACAGAGTGGGTTTTATATATATATATATATATATATATATATAAAATATATATTATTTTTTTGTGCGCGAGATAAGACCTGTTTTTTGAAACAAGTCTGTAGCATAAAGGTTAAACTATTTTAAGACAAAATAAAATAGCGTATTATTTAAATAATATAAATTTGTTTGGGATTTCTTTCCACTTTCATCAATCTGCTTTGTCACATCTCCAAACTAAAGCCCTACAGTCTGGGTTACAGCTGTCCAAATTCAGCACTGTTCTCCACTGTAATGCATATGATTTTGCGTATTCAGAATGTAAAAGTGATTTCCTGACCACAAAAGCTTGCTTTTATCTGTCAAACCAGGGCAGGGCCATCACTTCTCCCTGTAACACTGGTGGGGGATGCCAGGGGATGTGCAGGTACCAGTAACAAGCAGCTGCTGCCCATCATAGAATCATACAATGATTTGGGTTGAAAGGGGCCTTAAAGACAGCTGGCAGAGACACCTTCCACTAGACTGGGTGGCTTCAAGCCCCATCCAACCTGGCCTTGAACACTGCCAGGGATGAGGCAGCCACAGCTTCTCTGGGCAACCTATGCCAGTGCCTCACCACCCTCACAGTAAAGAATTTCTGTCTAATATATCTAATATAAACTTGGCCTCTGTCAGTTTGAAGCCATTCTTCCTTGTCCTGTTCCTCCATGCTCTTGTCCAAAGTCTCTCTCCAGCTCTCTTGTAGCCCCTTTAGGTACTGGAAAGTGCTCTAAGGTCTTCCCAAATCCACCTTCTCCAGGCTGAGCAACCACAACTCTCTCAGCCTGTCTCCATAGCAGAGGTGCTCCAGCCCTCTGAGAATCTTTGTGACCTCCTCTGGACTTGCACCAACAGGTCCACATCCTCCTTCTTAGGAGCCCATCATGCTCTGCAGGATCTCTTCTAGGCATGTGGTTTCTGCATAACCTCCATCTCCCCACACATGGCAGTCCTTCAGGTGTCTGAGCAACCTTCACACCAGTATTTCTCTGACTGTATTTCCTTGTCCCATTCTCCCAGCTTTCTATGAGCCCCCAGCTGGTCAATGAGACCAGTGTCACACTCAGATTTTCTCACACAGCCAGATAGTGCTGACAAGCTCAGACCTACTGCCATTTGAAATGGATGTGTAGACTAGCTATGAAGCTCTGGGCAGGTCCTTGCAGACCACAAGAGGTGGTACCAGGCTGAACAGCATTTGGTAACCACTAAATTATACCAGGGAATTTACAGCCACAAGTAAAGAGAAGGATTGTCAGAGTCCAGGGCATTCCTTCAGTTGCCCTGGAAGGTCAGGGACCTTGGCGGAGATGCCTGGGACCCGAGAAAGAGAGTCTGGGGTCTGTCCAGGAGAGTTTGACACCCTGGCACAGAGCCCAGGAAGACACAGGCTTTGATTTCAGTCCATGAGAAAAACTTCCAACACAGAGAGGAATTACAAGTCACAAAGGTGTGACAGACAGTAGTGTAGTTAATCACCGGGTGGAAAATTTTGTAGTTTTGGGGTTCTTAGAATAGAAGTGAGTGGGGAGACAAAATGGAGGATTTAGGGTGGTGCCCTAGATTCTTCTCCTTCTTCCTCGTCCTCCGTCTTCTGATGCGATGATGGCACAAAGTACTTTAAGGGGATTGGGTCAAAGTAGAAATGACCCCTTTAGTATAGGTAATAGACATTAGCACAGAATTGTAAATAAGTCACACATAATTATCTGTATAAGAAGGTAGCTCTCGGGTTGGTTTTCTCACCCGAGATTCAAGTTGTTTAAAGTCCTTGGCCCTCTAAAAGCCCCGAGTCGCGTTGGTACAAAGAAGCGGAGTCTTCAAGGCCTTGCTTTCTGGTTTCTCAAGTTGTTTATTATTTGATATCACAAAGTTTTTCTCCGCTCCCAGCCGAGGTCCGGACAGCGGCTGGGACACGAGGCGACTGCCCACCGATGGGACGTCACCTTACATTTATACAGATAATTACGTATAGGATATTTACTATTTCACACCAATGCCTAGTGCTTACACTAAGAGGGTCACTTCTGCTTTGACCCAATCCACTCTAACTATCTTATTTCATCACCACCCCAGAAGATGGAGGACGAGGAAGAAGGAGAGGGACACGAGGTACCACCCAAATTCCACCATCTTGTCCCCCATTTACCTCTATTCTAAGAATCCTAAAACTACTGAATTTTGTATGTTCTACTGTGCTAAACTACTATTTTCACTTCCTGGTGATTTGCAATTCCTCTCCTAATGCTGGAAGTTTCTCCCATGGGCTAAGATCAAACTCAGTGTCTTCCTGGGCTCTGTGCCAAGGTTTCCAACCCCCCTGGACCGGTTCCACATCCCCCTGTCCAGGGCTCAAATTCTCTTTCCCAGGTCTCAGGTCATCCAAGGGGATGTCCTGGACTCCAACATCTCCCCCTCCTGTTTGCACCAAAAAGACCTCTTTTGCAGCCTTGTGCATGAGTCGCCGTATGCATTGAAAGAAGCATGGCACGACCATGAGAAGAATTACAAATCCCAACAGGATGCAAAAACCTGTTTTTGAAATTTCCTTCCACATAGGTGAAAGGTCTAAAAAATTGAACATGCCATCCAACCACGACCCTGTTTCCTTTCCAATTTTGTTCACACTTTCCCGCAATTGTTTGATGTTCTCATGGATTGATTTAGAATGATCTGACAAGTTCATGCAACACATTCCTTCAAATTCCTCACACCCGTGCCCATGTGACAGCAAAAGATAATCAATTGCTGCCCTGTTTTGGATAGTTGCTCGTCTTACACTATTGGTGTCCATTAACATGTCACTCAGTGTAAGAGAAATGGCTCGGGCATGTTTACTCAGCCAACAAGCCATATGATCCAATTGTGTCAAGGCTATTCCTGATGCTGTCTGCGGTGAAAAAATTGCAGCTGCAATTCTCTGTGCCTTAGACCAAGTATGAACATCATCATCACATTTTGGATCATATTGCTGGATAGATCTTTTCTCTTTGGGATTTCGCTCTCTCAGTAACGTTATGTTGGGTGTTAACAATGAAAGTCTTCCAATGCTGCATGGACCGCCTTTGACATTTGCGGGGATTGCGGGCCAAACTCTGTCCCCACAAATAAAAAAGATTCCTCTTGGCAATTGCACTGGATCATGGTTGGATTGTCTGCTCACCATCTTAGTGTAGTTACACCAAGACGATGCTTTTCTATAAATTATGTGATTTGGAGTGACATCTATTGTTTTGTTTTCCGCCACTCCAGAGTGATCAAATTTCACACAAAATTTCATTCTGACCGATCCAAGAATTTCCAATTCCTGAGGTTCAAAAGGAGCCACAGGAAGGAACTTTGTCCAAACGTCCCATTTGTCCACTGGATTTGAAATGATCTTTAAGATTGCTGGAGGGACGTTTTTTGGAATCGGCCATTTGCTCACTGGCAACCCTACCAAACATGTTGAAAAAGGCTTCCCTGGTTTTGAGTGTGTCAAACAAATGGTGTCCAGCCCTGATGCATTGGCCAGAGTTTCCCAAACATTTTCCTTTGGTTGAGCCATGGGCCAATCTGCCGCGTTGCTCAAGGCAACCAATGAGAAAATGAGGCAAATGTGTGCTATCAGAGGCCTCCTTCCCCTAGGAACTCCTAAAATGCACCACCACTCAAGTCCCAAGGGAAACCCAAATCCCAAAGTCTCTCTTGCACGTAGAACAAGGGGATGTCCGCTGTCTTGACATCTGCTCATGTCTGCGTGCCTGTGTTCCTGCTTCCTGTCTTGGGGTCCACGTCTGCTTGCGTTTGGACTCGGTAGGGCTTCACGTTCTTTGCAGCCACCCATCTTGGTCCAGCTCCTGTGGAGACACAAGCATAACCCTTGCCCCAATTTACTAATTTGAATGGTCCTTCAATTTGTCCTGTGTCTGGGTTCCTGACCAAAACTAAAGGATTCTCCTTCAGTTTTGCTTTTGTATTATTTGAAAAGTGTCTGATGATTGGCAGAGTGGGCTCTGTAAAAGAGCCATTTAGAAAATTCAACACATACAAGGCTTTGTTCAAGCGCATGTGTGGTGTTGCATCCGCCTCCCCTCTTTTCTGTTTTTCCAAAAGGGCTTTTAGTGTTTGGTGTGTCCTTTCAATGATTGCTTGACCTGTTGGAGAATGTGGGATACCAAAAGTGTGATGGACGCCCCACCTTTTCAGAAATTTGTCAAGCACTTTCCCTGTATAGGTTGGACCATTGTCTGTTTTGATTTCTTGCGGCACACCTAATGATGCAAACGCTTGTAAAAAGTGTCGACAAGCGTGTTGTGCCGTCTCGCCTGTGTGCAACGATGCAAAAGTTGCACCTGAAAATGTGTCTACTGAGACATGGATGTTTTTAAGTTTGCCAAAAGATGGGTATTTGGTGACATCTGTCTGCCACAGTTGCAGACTGTGCAATCCTCTTGGATTGACTGCTCCCATGGATGCAGGAGGCTGTACACGCTGACAGTCTGGACAGGTATTGATGATTTCTTTTGCCTGGCTTTTGGAAATGCGAAAGGCTTCCATCAATGCCTGAGCATTCTGATGAAAAAATGCATGACTCAACTTTGCCTGCTCAAAGATGTTTGGCAAAGTGTTTGAAATTGGCATAGCCAATTCATCTGCGTGTGCATTGCCCTCTGCTAAGAATCCTGGAAGGGAAGAGTGTGCCCTAATGTGAGAAACAAAATATTCATGTTTTCTCTCTTGTAATAGAGTCCTCATACAAAGTAAGTATGAATACAAATCTTCATTGTCAACTTCCTTTAAAAGTGAATTTTCAAGCCTTCTGACCACATTTGCTACATATGCTGAATCTGTGATCAGATTGAGAGGTTGAGAAAACAGTTCGAAGACTCGAACCACTGCTGCCAACTCCACTATCTGTGGTGATCCTTGCGCTGTTTCTATGTTTGATTCCCACTTTCCTGTTGTTGCATTTTGCCATGTGATTACTGATTTGTGAGTTTTTCCTGAGCCGTCAGTAAATATGGTTATTGCATCCAACGGCACCTCACTTATTTTTGGCTTTTCTCTAAAACTTATTTTTGCTTTCAACAATTTGTGGCTTGGAAAGTGGATCGTGCAAGTGCCGGGATAATCTAACAATGCAATTTGCAAGTCTTCTGACTTTTGCAATGCCCAGTCAAAATAATCTTTTTTCAAAGGCAGGTAAATTGTTGTAAAATCTTTGCCTGCCATTGTCAACAGTCTGGACCTAGCTTTGATGATGATCTGAGCTATCATTTCCAGACTTGTGAGAATTGTTCTTGGAGACCTGTAAGATAAAAAGATCCATTCTAAAATCAGCAATGGGTCTGTGTGAGATGCATCCCATTGAAAAATCAAACCATACAGTTGTATTTTCTCTCCCAACACTGCAAGGAAGAATGGTAATGATTCTACAAAACGATGTGCCTGTCTCTGTTGAAGAGCTTCTGCAATCCTTTCGAGGGCTTTCTGAGCTTCTAGCGTGAGAGTTCTGGGAGACTTTATATTGCAGTCTCCTTTCAAAAGGTTAAACAATGATGTAAGTTCATCATTTGTGATTCCTAAGACTGGTCTCATCCAGTTGATTTCTCCCAAAAGCTGTTGCAAGTCTTGCAGATTGTTGACTTCTGCTTTGATTTGAATTTTCTGAGGTTTTATGGTCTGTTCTGAGATCCTCCATCCTAAGTATTTCCAAGGTGCAACTTCTTGAATTTTCGAAGTAGAAATTTCCAATCCTGCATTTTGCACTTCTGCAATCACGCAGTCACGAGCTTTCTGCAGCTCCTGTTGTGTCGATGCTGCGATGAGCAGATCGTCCATGTAGTGAACGATTCTTGCCTCCGGATATTTCTTTCACGCTGGAGACAAAGCTCGTGCCACAAACCATTGGCAAATCGTTGGAGAATTTTTGAGTCCTTGGGGTAAAACCACCCAATGGTATCTTTCCAGAGGTTCTTGTCTGTTGATGCTTGGGATGGAGAATGCAAATCGAGGAGCATCATCTGGATGAAGTGGAATGTTAAAGAAACAATCCTTGAGATCGATGATCACAAGTGGCCAGTCTCTCGGAATCATTGAGAGAGCTGGAAGTCCTAATTGAAGTGGACCCATTTCTTCAATGACCTCATTGATTTTTCTGAGATCATGAAGCAGTCTCCATGAACCTGAGGCTTTCTTGTGGATCACAAACACCGGAGAATTCCAGGGACTATTGGTTGGTTTGATGTGTCCCTTTTCTAACTGTTCTTTAACTAAAAGCTTACGTGCACTCAACTTTTTCCGCTCAAGGGGCCACTGATCCACCCAGACAGGATCGTCTGTTTTCCAGGTCAGTTTCAAAGTGGTGAGTGCCACAGTGACCCCCACTAAAAATCCAGTTCCAATCTCGCACCCCATTGTGCCAAAATGTCTCTTCCCCACGCTGTGATGGGTTATTGTATGATGAATGGACGAATGACTGCCGTCTTTTTTCCTGGTCCTGAGATGAGAATTGCATTTTCACTCTGTGGACAAACAGAACTTCCTCCAATGCCTGAAAGTGAGCTCAAAGGTGCAATCAGGCTCCATTCTCTGGGCCAAAAAATATATGAAATTACCGTGACATCGGCCCCTGTGTCAATCATTCCTTGGAGCGTGATTGTCTTCTGGCCGTAGGTCAAAGAACATGTAATGATGGGTCGATCTCGACCTAGGTGCTTTACCCATGAGGCATGAACCTCCACGTGCTCACTCGAAGGGGAATCCTGTTGACGCAACACTGGCATGACCTGTTCCGTGGTGTGAGATGGCAATGCAATGGCTTTGGCAATGGAAGTGTTCTCAGGAATGACCAACGGTGGTCGAAGAGCCTTGGCTAAGATTGTCAATTCTTCATTGCAGTTTGCCCAAACGAGTGTTGGATAAATGATGAGACCTAAAATACTACTTCTGTCTTTACCTATAATTAAAAATTCTTGGCTTTTCAATGAAGTTCCAGTGACCCCGGTGGGTATCACTGCATGGCTCTCATTCATGAAACATGTCATTTTGGAAGCTGCCAAGTCACATTGTGCCCCTGGTGGCAGCAAGTCTGGATCGCTGGGGATCCTGTAGATTGTCCTGCTGAGGGTATCACATTGACGTTCCCCGACAACTGTCCTGTTTGTGGAATTTGATTTTGAGTCATCGCCATCACTTGTGTCGTCGCGCGTTGACGATTCGCACTCTTCTTGGAGTTTCCCGAGAGAGGCAGAGGTCTTCCATCCACATCTGTTTTTGCATGGCAATGGCTTGCTTGATGCTTCCCTCTTCTGCATCTTGGACAAACACCTGATGAACTTGCATTTTTTGCACGTTCTGGACAGTTTCTCTTGAGGTGCCCTTGTTTGCCGCACTTATAGCATTGTGCTCCTGAAAGTTTTGCTGTCATTACTGTTGTGGAATTATTTTGTCGAAGAGCTGCCAAAGCCTCCTTAAGGTTTTCAGTCTGGGCTTTGATGATTTTTTCCATCTGTTCTCCCCAGATGCTTGCTTGAATGGATGCAACATGCTGTGGTGTTCCTACTTTGCTGCATGCTTCCAACATTTCTGCCAAGGACGGCTGGCCTGGCATTGCACTGATGATGCGTTTGCAGTCTGCGTTGGCATTTGCAAAAGCAAGACTTCGAAGCAGATGTGGCTTCGCTCCCTCATCATTGACTTGCTTGTCTATTGCTTGTGTTAGACGATCAATGAATGAGGAGAAAGATTCTGTTGGGCTTTGCTTTACCTCTGTGTAAATGCTTTCTGGAATTCCTGCTGGTGGAATTTGCACAATTGCTTTTCTTGCTGCTTCTTTTATATCTGTCAACACCTCTCGTGGCAAATTCCTTGTTTGACAACCTGGGTCATCATTTGGTGGATCACCTGCCATTTCTGCCACAGTGATGCTTGCATTTGGTCCTCCTTGATATCTTCTCCTGAGCTCTTCAAGGGCTCTTTTCCATTTTGCTTCCCAGATAAGGACTTGCGAATCTGTTAGAATCATTGATGCGATAGATCCGAGATCAAAAGGCGTTAGATCATATATGTTGAATGTTGCCTTCAAAAGCTGCTTGAAGTACGGGGATCCCAATCCATTATCACGGATGGCTTTCACTAATTCCTTGATGACGTCACGATCCAATCGCTCCCATCTCGGATTCTGACCTTGTGCATCGTATGCCACTGGCATTGCTAGACTTCTTGCACCTGTTAAATTGAATTCTTTCAATGCTTTTTTCTTTATCTCAGTCCAATCTGTTGCACTGGGTACCTGTGCATCAGATATCTGTGAATCTTCCAAAAATGGAATTAATTGCTGCGATTTCCATGATGATGCTGCTCCTGTCATTCCGGAGTCTTCTTGTGTTTGGTGTTTGTTCACATCTTCTTGAGATGTGATCCCTTCATCCCTGAGGGATATGTCTCTTCTTGAGATTTCTTTTCCTCCTAATTGAGGAGTAGGAAGCTGGGATTTCTGTGCAGCACGTGATCCCTGTGCAGCACTACCAAAGGAGAGGGTTGATCCATCGGGTAGCCGGAGGATAAATGGAGAATGCGTCTGTGCAGTTGATTGAAGAGGAGCTTGATTGGCTTTTGGTGAAAGGAACACTTGAGGGAATTGAGTGTTTGAATCTGGGTTGAGCTCCAAAGCTGTTTCTTTAAATTGCAGGAGAAATTGCTTCATGAAATCTTTGGATAATAAAATTGAAGGAGCTTGAGATGAAGAATCTGCAGTTGCTGTTGTTATTGATATGAAAGGAATGCCTTGCGAAGCAGTGATATGAATCATGCTTTCATCCGTGCTGACTGCTTGTTGTTGTAGTTGAATTGCTTCGTGATCCTCTAAAGTTGACACAGGCTGTGTTTGTTCCTGTTGAAATTGCTGCTTTGGAGAATAAATCTGTTTTTTGTATGTAATTGGGAAAAAATGATGTAATGTGGGTGTTCCGCCACTAGCTGGCGCTGTTGCTGGACTGGCTGAGTATGGAAGTTGCCGTGTTTGCTGTAATTGTACAGTCCCGCCACTAGGTGGCGCTGTCATCGAGACAGCTGGCCCCTGTCCGGCACTAGGTATTTTTTCTGGGATCTGTTCCATCAGCTCCGACAAAAGATGCTGTGCTTGTAACAAATTCTCCGTTTCTGGATCTCTGGAAACTGTTGTAATATTTTTTGGACATGTGCCCATGCATATGAACGAGCTAGCTGATTTTGAATCACTGAGCGCCTGCTGTGCTGGTATCAAGGTGCCGCTCGTGGGCGGGGTCATGGTCTGCGGCTGCCGTGAGGAGGCGGCTCCCTGGAGAAATTCTCCGCCCTGGCCACTCTCCATCCCCGCCTGCGCCACCCCCGCCTGCTCCGATCCTGCTTGCGCTGTCCCGGCACCCCCCTGGGAGGCGTTCCCTCTCGGCCCGCCCCCAGAGACCGCCCCGTCCCGCTCGCCATCGGCGTTTACCCCGCCCCGAGCAAGACTGCGGCTTGGAATCCACCCCACTCCCACCGCGCCTGCGCCAAAATCTGCCGCAAGCGCCTCTGGGGTTTGCAGTGCATGGCTCTGTGCCTGCGCCTGCGCCGCCCTTTCTGGCTCTTTGCCCATGCTTTGCGATGCGGACGCAACTTGGTCCACATTGCTCCCCGTAGCTTGCGTCATCAACCTGCGCTCAGCTACCGGCATGGACTTTCCCCCCGTTACTGTCCCGGTCCCGCGGTTTGCAAAATCCCGACGATCGCCCGCGAGTTCTTTTTCCCCGCGATCCGCGCCCCCTTGACACGGTATGTTTTCCCACTGCCCCCCGTTACGTTCCCCGTCACCGCCGTGTGATTGTTCCCGGCGCGCCTGACTCTGATCGCTTTAGCGCGCATGCGCTGTGGTCTTATCTCCTGCGGCTGACGCGATTTGGGGTTGTTTTCCCTGCTGTTCTGGTGTTTGGCGCCCTCCCCCTCCCCCCTGCTGTGTCTGTCCTTGCTCTGCTGGAGGGAGAGGCAGCGAAGCTATTTCGTGTGATATCTGCGGGGGGGTAAACGGGCTTCTAGATGGAATATGTTCTAAATCTCCCTGTTTCCCCCCCTGGGGCAATTGTCCCATGTCCAGGGGACATGTCTCAGAAGAACGCATGTCTCTATCTTGATCGCTGGGATAAAGTACAAGTTTTTGCCTTCCCGGGACTGGCTTTGGGGAATCAGGTTTTGGGGTTTGAGGCACCGAGACAAGCTGCTGTGCATCATGTGCCTCACCTCGGGGAAGCTGCTGGCTTTCCCCTGATGTTGCCTGGGTGAGCTGATGGCTCTCCCCTCCCACATCCCCACTAGGAGATTTGGGATCCGCCTGCTGCTGAGAGGCAGTACAAGTCGCTGCTGGCTGCTGCTCAGCGGAAGAAACCTTGCTTTGTCCCTCTTGCGCAGTCCTCTGCTGTTGTAAAGAAGGAGGAACTGCTTTTCTGTTACGTGAAATGGACTCTAGCATGGTTCTCGCTGCGGGCAAAAGCTTCGCAGCTGCTTTATCTTTCTTAGTTGCTCTGTTGTAAAGTTCCCTGTTTGCCTCTTGCCAAAATGCAGGCTCAAATACAACGTGGGTCTCACAATGTGGAAAGTTACACCGAGCCCACAAAAGAAGAGCTTGAAGCTCCTTCTCAAAAAGGCCTGCAGGATGTGCAGACACAACTACCCTTAATTTTGCTAGGATCCTAAGCTGTTCCTGGGAGATTCCCACCCCCATGTGTTCTAAATTCGACCGGTCTTACCAAAGCCGAAAAACAGGGTGCAGGTGTTCTCAAATTCATCCCGGGGGTGTCCTGATCACCGACCAGCAGATCTCAGGGTGACGACTTCAGGGCCCTTGAAGTTCGTCTGTCCAAGGCGAATTTGAAGGCAGCTGCTTTGGCCAAAAAATCTTCCCCTGTCTTCTCTGGCTGTTTTCCTGGCTTCAGAGGGCTTGGTGTGTCCACTGGAAAGTACCCAGGGACGCCAATTCTCGGGTTGGTTTTCTCACCCGAGTGTGGGGGTGCTGAAATGCTATCATAAGTTTCTTAGTTGTAGGTTTGATGTGATTTGGACTTTAACCCTAGCCTGGCAAAGTTCCTGTCTTGGATTGTGCTTATCAAAGGTTGATAAGAGTTGCCAAGACAACTCTAATCCTCTGCCCTGGGTTTCGATCATCCTATTGTATTTTCCCCCATCCCATTGTATTTCTCCCCCACATGTCCAGCATACCCCAGACCCCAAAACCTTCAGGAGAGGTGTCTGACAGGGATTGGTGGGTCTCACAAGACCACGTCCCAAATTCACCTGATTTGTTAATGTTGTGTATTGCATTTTGACCTTACCCACCTGGCTTTGTGTGATTGGTCTTGTAACTTGTATCCACCCCTGAGATTTTGGGGGAACAAAAACCCCCTGTAACTGAGGCCAGGGGTCACTCCCCAGAGGCACAGGCCTAGAACCAGGGGCTGCCCCTGAGTTACCCGAATAAAACCTTTCTCCCTGAGCCTCCGGAGTGTCCCCTCTTTCGAACCACGGCCGAGACAGCTAAGGCAAAAGCGCTGCGGAGCCAAAGACCCACGCAAAGGTACTGTTGGGCGTATCACAGCTAGCAGGGTGGCCCAGCTGACGCTGAGCTGACCTGAGAGACAGATACGCGAAGCAACACCCGAGATTCAAGTTGTTTAAAGTCCTTGGCCCTCTAAAAGCCCCGAGTCGCGTTGGTACAAAGAAGCAGAGTCTTCAAGGCCTTGCTTTCTGGTTTCTCAAGTTGTTTATTATTTGATATCACAAAGTTTTTCTCCGCTCCCAGCCGAGGTCCGGACAGCGGCTGGGACACGAGGCGACTGCCCACCGATGGGACGTCACCTTACATTTATACAGATAATTACGTATAGGATATTTACTATTTCACACCAATGCCTAGTGCTTACACTAAGAGGGTCACTTCTGCTTTGACCCAATCCACTCTAACTATCTTATTTCATCACCACCCCAGAAGATGGAGGACGAGGAAGAAGGAGAGGGACACGAGGTACCACCCAAATTCCACCATCTTGTCCCCCATTTACCTCTATTCTAAGAATCCTAAAACTACTGAATTTTGTATGTTCTACTGTGCTAAACTACTATTTTCACTTCCTGGTGATTTGCAATTCCTCTCCTAATGCTGGAAGTTTCTCCCATGGGCTAAGATCAAACTCAGTGTCTTCCTGGGCTCTGTGCCAAGGTTTCCAACCCCCCTGGACCGGTTCCACACCCCCCTGTCCAGGGCTCAAATTCTCTTTCCCAGGTCTCAGGTCATCCAAGGGGATGTCCTGGACTCCAACAGGTAGCAACCTCCCATCACGGGGAAAGTCGTCCTGTGTCCAAGCTGCTGTGAACATCTTGGCCGGGCACAGAGAAACTTGTAAGATAAGAAACAATAAACATACCAGAAACCAAGAAAAACAAGACCTTGAAGACTCAGTTTCATTCTCATGTCTGGCACAAAGCCTTCAGAGGGCAAAAGACTCACTTGAACCACCACCTGATTCTCAGGCGAAAAAGGATGGTAAGTATAACTTCTGTGCTAAACTTAGGGTCCCACTGCCTGCCAGTCTTCTCATAGGCAATATGGAAATAGCAATAATAATAATAATAATAATAATAACAACTCATTACATTTCCAGCTAAATAGGGAGTTTTTATCCTGTGAGAAGGCTCTCAATGGTGAGAGGAGAGACATTTATCCATGTATTTTAAATATCAAGATGGGTAATGAGAGTGAATTGAGTTGGTTTTCAGCCCCACTGAGTTCTTGGCTTTTGTGAAGCTTGAAAATACAAATTCTGGGTCTGGTGGTGGTTGTGGAGGTGGACACCAGACTCGGATATTATTTCATGTATATCACCAGCTGAGGGAAAACTTTGCTGTGGAGTTTGGTGCAGATGTGGGAAGAGGAGAGATGACACATCTAATTTTTTTTTCCACCATCAAGACATAGTCAGTGTCTTTAGACTTAAGGATAATTTGAATGTAAAGTTTAAAATTATCTCTTAGACTTAAGGATAATTTGAATGTAAAGTTTAAAATTATCTCATACCGTTCATGACACCTTGACACCTTGTGGCTCAGGCCACTTTGCTTTTATGTAGGAGCCCACATGGCTTTGTGGGAATTGTCATTTCAGGGGCAAAATAAGAACTGATAAAAACTACCCAAAGAAGTTAAATTTTGTATTGTTTTCCCCAGTTAATCTGTTGCAATGCAGATTAATTTTGTGGCTGAAAATTTAGTTTGTCTGCCTTGAAATGGGGACTGAAAGCTTTTTATTAAGTGGATTCGTTCCCCAGTTCCCTGAAGAATCTGTAAATGATGTCCTTTGCTGAGTGCATCACCTCCATTTGCTGAAATACTACTTGGCTTTGCCTCTCCTTTTTAGGATCTTAATCTATGAATGTCAGCTGCTGTGGCTTTCTCTCCAGAGCATCCCAGGGATGCAGCTTCCCTTCTGTCTGTAAAGGAAAGGAGCAGCATGCCTGCAAAATGCAAACTTGTGATGGACAAACCCCGCATTACTTTTGTCTTTGGTGCAACGAAGGTGAATGTCTTCCTTTTACTAAAACTGAACAGCAGATGAGTATCCAGCCCTCCCCAGTCTATATTTTGATACCAAGAACTTTATGAAAAGTAAATGAGTCCTTACGACTACTGATTCATAAATGCCGCTTGGAAGTTTTTTCTTGGAGCTGGTTAGTCTTCTGGATTTGTAATTCAGTTTAAAATTAAATTGATTGACAGCTACTGGGAAGGAAGCATTTTTCAGACAGTAAATCTCAGGGCAAAGATGGAGTGGACAAGGGAAAACTGCAAGTTTAATTTCAAATAATTTTCTACATTTACTAGCTGTGTTGGCAGCTTTGGGTGAATCCAGAGCAACCACATCAGAGCTGGGAAAAGAAACAAGTAAGAGTCTCCTGTCAAATTCATTTTTCAGTGCTGTAAGCCATGCAAATTGAATGTAGAACTCATGTACCCTGACTGATGCCTTTTCCAGGGGGGTTTCTATGTGAGCCTCGGACAAAATGCCATCTTGTATATCTGAGGATCGCATTTGCTTTATCCATGGCTTAATAGCATTGACACCTTCTGGCTGGTCCACGATCAAGGACACCCAGATCTCCCATTTCCATTCTGACAGGTCTTTGTGTCTACCTCAGACTTGACATCACTGAACTCATGTCACGCCCATCACTCCAGTTCATGCAACCTCATCCACATCTTCCAGTATTGACAGTACTGCTGCACTGCTCAGTGTGATCAGCAGTTTTTAGTAGAAATCTCCAACTCTATATGCCTAAATCACAGATCGCAGAATATTCTGAGTTGAAAGGGACCCAGAAGGATCATCAACTCACTCATAAAAATAGTGACTTGCCATTGCTTCCTTGGAAATGCATCTTTTTGAATGTTACCACTGGCAAATTTAACTATTTGCATCCTAAAATACTCTTTAATCCTCTCATACTTACAACTATAGACCTCTGGATGCACCACTGTTTGGCCACATGGATCTCCAAGAGAGGCTGCCATTTCGAAGCAGGGTACATTCAAATCCTCCCTCTGAGATTGTAGATACATAGGAAATATTTATCCATGGTGTTATGAGCTGGCAGTGGTCCTGTAAATCCCAAGAGGAGCTTTCATGTTTGAGGTGGTTGGGCTGGAGTGATGTTTTTAATATCCTAATGGGAAATGTGTCACTTGTGTTATGTATTTTTGCTCAAAGCTCATCTTACTTGGCACAGGATATGACAGATTAATGTCACAGCAATTTTTTTGCTTTTCCACATGATTACACTTCCCATTTAAGTCCATTTATTTACACTATCCCTGAACTGCATGTGACAAAACCACTGAATAAAAATACCCCTTGCAGAAGCTCTGCCAGGTTGAAATCACTGGCTGAGTGCCTCAGATCTATATTCTGACATTTCATTAGCACCTCCCTTCTGCTAAAATTTTACAGCTCTAATGGGATCTGTCATCTGTACAAAGAGCCAAGGTGAAGATCTCCATGATGCACTGGAAACCACCTCCTTGGCTGGGCTTTCCTTCTTCTCTTGGTCCTCATCTCTGTATTGCTCAGAGCAACAAGGGGAAAGGACACCTTCAGAAAATTGTTTTGCATTTAAATAAAGTGGTGATGTGGATTAATGAATATATTTGGACAAAGCAGTGGTTCTTCTGAGCATTCGAGGCTGAGTCTTGAAGGTGAAGGACTACACTTGCTCAGCTTCTTATCTTGGTTGCATGGTAGTAGGGAATAATGAAGGCATCCTCACAATGTGGGGTACCAACAAGGATGAGACCCACCAGAGTGGGATGTCATCAAGGGCAGCTGATGAGTGACTCCTTAATGGCTCCTCCAGCTTTGCCTCTTGCTTCTGGAAAAAATTCCCAATCCCTGGACAGAAAGATCATCTCCAGTACAATGGAAAGATTTGACCAAAACTTCAGCTTCTAAACACATCCCTGGTGGAGATGGTGTCTGAATTTCTCAGTGAATGTGGGAGACAGGCCCTACCTGTATATGAGATGAATCCCAAGGAGGAAAAAATGCAGGTTGGGGTATTTTGTTAAATAATTTTTGTTTCTCATGGTTGTCACAGTTTAGGAATGGCATTTGCCAATTTAATGTTCCCACTGAAACCACTCCAAAACATGTGCCACTCGGTCACTCCCTCTTCCCACTCCCACTCCCTGTCTGTTGGCTGGAGAGGAGAAATGGAGGCTATACTAGTTTTAAAGCAAACCAGCGGGAGATTCCAAGTCAGAACTATAATTTAATAGGAAAATTAAAACAAAGGCTACAGTACAGAAACACTGGCTTAAACTGACAGAGTCAGAATACGACCTGACACCCTGTTGATCAGGGTGCTGGTAGCAGTCCAATTAAATGGTGGCTTCAGTCCTGTTGTAATAATGGATGTGGTTTTGTCAAAGCAGTGATCCTGTAGAAAGATCTGGTCTTTCTCTGGAGGTCCAGTGGTGGATATTGAGCTCTTGTTCTCTGGAAATCCAGTGGGTGGTGCCCCAGTTGTGTTCCAAACCTCAGATTATATACAGGTAGGAATGCTTGGTTCCTCCCCCTGGGTGGGGCATCTCACAATGGGATGATGTAATTTTATGAGTCATGCTGTGAGACCTTGACAGCCCATTAGTGGAGATAGCCCCTGGAGGGAATAATCAGGGCTAAGTCATGGAGAAGATAAAGAACACTGCCCCACATATCTCAACAGCTTACATAGATGGTAGTAGAATACATACTTTTGGTTACAACTTACATTGCAACCTAAAAAAGAGGCATAAAAGGTAAAGATCACGGGTTGAGATAAAAAATATTTACTGGAAACAGCAATGAAATAAGAAAATGAACAGTAACAGCAACAATATTAATGACAGAGGTCTACAAGAAGAGAAACATTATTGCTCACCTCCCTGAGGAAACCCCTGACAATAGCCAGCCACTTCCTTTACCATGCTACCCCAACCTGGAAGTGAGCCATTCTCCCCTTCCTGGAAAATGATGTGAGGTGGTTTAGAATAACCTATGGGTCCTACCCTTGCTCCCTCCTGGCTGCTGCAAAAAATAACCCTGTCTTGGATGAAACCAGGATATTATCCACCTCTTATCATATACCATCTATGTCATGCCCAAATCCTACACCTTCCAACTATATAAATATGTATATATATATATATATACACAAGCATACCTATCATTTCCAGAGTCAGTGACCATCCCTCCAAGATGTCTGTTGAGTTTATTTAGTCCATGACTGTGGATTCTATCCATCCTAGATGTCTTCCAGACCAGGAGAGCTGGTGTGCTGTTGGCTTTCAATGAGCTTTTTAACAGTTCATTGTACCATTCAATTTTCCCAGAGGCTGGTGCATAATAGGGACTATGATATACCCATTCAATACCATGCTCTCTGGCCCAGGTGTCTAAGAGGCTATTTCTGACATGTGTCCTGTTGTCTGACTCAAATCTTTCTGGGGTGCCATGATACCACAGGAATTTTTCAGTTTGCAGGAGTGTGATGTAATCAATCTGACAGCCCCCCCCCCACTTATATTTGGACCATGGTCCCCCATACCACAGAGGCTTTACCCACTTGGCCTGCTTGATTGCAGCACATTTCACAGTTATGAATAACTGTCAGAGTCTGTCCAAGGATGTGATATGCCTCACGACTGTCTCCGATGGTTGGGGACTGGGACCCCGAACTCTGAAGGGAGCCCCTGGCCTGGCTGAGGTGGAACGTTTGCCAAGTCTCGGAGGACTGGTATGCATCTCCATGAGAACGGAGTGCAAGAACAATGGAACTGGTCACAGTGGACTGAGCCGAGGCTGCTTGTCCAAACTGGTCTGTCCGTACCAGAGGCACGGCTTGCAGCTTGTTCCTGAGCATCCAACCTCAACACAGGTGGTTCCTGCCTTGGCTCTGTGCCCCTTGCTTTGGTTCCCTTTGGCTCTGTGCCCCTTGCTTTGGTCCTCGCCTTGACCAACCTATAAAAACTCTGGAGACCCCCGCTCACTTTTGTGATCACCCCACTGGAGAAGATCGCATCTATAGGCATCTCTAAGCCTTGAGGACTCGTCCCTCCATGTTAGTAGCTATAATCCCCTTCCCCTCTTTCTCTATCTTTCTCACTATTCTCCATTTTCTCTCCCCACTATCGCATTTGTTGGCACTAAATAAAGGTGCATTTTTTGTTTAAGTAAACTGAGTTGTCCCCTGCTGTGTCTTTTGCGCTTTGAGATCCCCAAAACGAACCATCAGGTTCCCCGCATATGTTTGCAGACCTTGACAATAACCTGGGAGATAGTCTCCATGGTTAAGTCCACCCCTTGGTAAGGAGTCCATCTCTATGTTACATCTCTTCCCCGATGACCTGAGGTGTCATGGGCCCACTGAGCCAGAAATAACTCACCCTTATGTTGCCAGTCCAGATCTACCTCAGACACTAATCTTGGCAGCTTGATCTGTCTGATGTTGTGATGCTCTTTGTTAGCTTGACTCTTAGGTACGTGTGCATCTATATGATATACTTTCACAGTCAACTTCTTTACCTAGGCAATGATGTTTTGTCACAGTTCAGAAGCCGAGATGGGTTTTCCTCTATGCTGCCAATTGGCCTTCTTCTATCGGTCCACTCATCCCCACAAGGTGCTTGCTATTATCCAGGAGTCAGCGTAGAGGTAGACTGTTGGCCATCTCTCTCTTTCAGCTATATATAAACCCAGCTGGACATCTTTCAGCTCTGCAACCTGACTTGATACACCTTGTCCCTCAATAGTTTCTGTGACTCATTGTGTGGGACTATGTAGGGCAGCTTTCCAGTTTTGATGTATCCCTGCAATACATCAGGAACCATCAGTGAAAAGTGTTGGGCAATTGAAGAGATGGGGTCTCCATGGTTTGCATCATGAAGCCAATTTTATTGAACACACTGCTGGTTTATATACCTTTCAAGCACAAGCTGAAAAAACCTACCTGCTTAAACAATAACAACCATAACAACAATATCTATGTTTCTTAGTAACATTGCTAACTATGCTTAACTATGGGCTAGCACAGACTTGTTTAGGCCTGTACTGTCTTGCATACATACATTCACCCTTATCTCTTCCTCCTTCAGGGTCGTGCCTTGTTGCAGTGTGCTGGTGGCGCAGAGTGGAGGAGGGCGCAGTTCGACTCCTGCTGGGTGCGGGCGGGACGGCATCGGGAGAGGCTCTGGCGGCCCGGGGCTGCTGCGCTCTGCAGCACCAGCGGCAGCAGCGAGTGGGATGGAGAAGCGGCGGACGCCATTGCCCCAGCACTGTCCCATGCCGGAGACAGCTGTGAGAACAGCGCTGGCGGTGGCAGAGGCGGCGGTGCCGGCAGTGGCAGATGTAGCCCCGCACTGCCACCGAGAACGCGAACTTGCCGTGACGCCAGAAGGCAAGGAGCGAGGCAGCCGCACCCCGGTCTCCTCCGGGGAGCGTGAATGCGGAGAGCAAGCCCCTTGCCCCCCCCCCCCGGATGGCAACTGTGGCTCGGGCGCCACCGCTTCTCTCTTGCGAGGAGTGGCCAGCGGTGCCTGTGCAGACTGCGCGCAGCCAGCCCCCATTCCGATTTGCCGCAGCTGCCCCGGGGAGAGACCCTGCTCCCTCGCGGTGCCCAAAGAGCAAACGCACTTTTTGCCTCCGCCAGGAGACCACAGAGGTCGCTCCCCACCCCCACACCGCAGCAGTAAGTGCCCGGAGCGGCCGATTCCTATGCCCCACCAAAGCACGTGCACTTCCAAAGATTACGCAGACCATGTGTGGGACCCTTCTTCTCCCCAGCATTCCTCACGTCCCCAAACTCCTTCCTCGCCTTCTCCTCAACCCTTTTCACCTCGCCCTGCCCCGAGGTCGGTCTTTCGGCTGAAGCCACCGAAGGATGAAATCCTCCCTCCTGAAGCTCAGCAGCCCCATCCTGCCTCGGACAGTCGCCACACCCCCTTCCCCCATCCCCTCGGGGGAAGTCAACACGCCCCTTTGCTGAAATCTGATGTTTCTCTCAATCTCTCCAGTACTCCTTCTGCTCACTCGGTTCTGCAAAATTTCTACAATATAGTAGAAAGTGAAATAGACTCAAAAAATTCTAATTATGATTTGGCTTCAACACAAAGTCCAAATACTCCCCAAAATACAAAGAAAGAAATATTTAAATTACTTGAACAATCTGGTATAAGTAAAATTGCAATCAAAATAAAACATTTAAATAACCAAGAGCAATGGGAGTTCAGGAGTCCTGTACCCTTTTCAAATATCCCTTTATCTGTTCTGGAAAAAAATTAAAAGGCAGCTGAACAAGCATTTTACAATATGCAAACTGTTAACCTTTTAAAGTTTTTCAGAATTTTCATTAATCTAGTGTTCCAGTTGTTGAAAATGTGTGAGCAAAAAGCTGCCGGAATAAACCCATTAGAGAATCTACAAAGAAGGCAAACTACTGCCCAAGCTGCTGCCATGGACATTGAAATGTCTACTACTCTGGCTGCTTTGCACACGTCAGCCCAGAGAATCCAGAACCTGTGTCCTTTGTGTGGATCCAACAGACAGCAGAGCCCTGACAAAAAGGACTTTAGCCAACTTGAAGAACAGAAAAGAGGGAATGGAAAAGAGGAGGAGGGAGGGACAAAGGGGGAGGGTGAGGGGAGGAACCCCAGAAAGCCCCTCAAAAAAACTGATGACAGAGCACTACACAGCGTGAAGATAAAAATAGAGTGACTCCAAACAGATAAAAGGTCAGAGGGGAAGGGAAAAAGGGAAAAAATAAAAGAGAAATTGACATCATATCTCCTTGCAAATCAAATGTAAATAAAGTTTCTGTCTCAGAATTGACTTTTCCACAAAAATCACAGGTGACTTTCGCTGCATGGAGAAGAAGAAAGAAAAAAAGAGAAAAACCAAAAAACAAAAATTCCTAAAAAAACTCTTTTGCCTTTTTCCTCACTGTTTCTGTAATAATGTTGTTTTAAGTTTGTCTTTACAGCCCCAAGCTGCATTGTGCCCAAAATAAGAATCCCCAAAGCTGTCAAAATACTACAGCTGCAGCTCTCTCTGCCTGCCAGCACCAGAAGTCAGCTGGTTGATGAGCCACAGTGTGTCCGAAGTGAGCCTCACCTGTTGCTGTGATTCAAGCATCATCAACAAAGCTGAAAAGAATTTAAAGACTGTATTTGTTTCTGGACTGAGGATTCCCTAAGTGGGATGAATTTCTAGTCAAAAGCTGAACTGCTGATTTTGTTTGTTGTTGTTTTGATTGAATAGTTTTTGTCTTATTAAGTGTAAAATTTCAAAAATACTTTGTAAACCATTCCCTAATGACACTGCACTCTCTGAAATAAGTAGCCTTGCATGCAGATCCTGAAGAAGATGAAGAGCCAACAGAAAAACAGTTTTCTGGTCCTGAACAAGATGCAATTTTGGACTTCAAGTATGAGGATCCACCTCATCAAATTACAAAGCATTCCATTTTAAAAAATACAAAAGGAGGAGTTGTTGCAGTGTGCATTTTGGGTTTTCTAAAGTTCTGTATGATTTTTATTATTGAATTTCTGTAATGGTTCATTCCTACCCCCACCCCTTTCCCTAATCCCTGTCATTATCCCCCTTGCCCTCCCCATTGTACCTCCTCAATAGCCCTGTCCCAGTCTATTGTATCCCCTATTGTATCTTATCAATAGACACTCCCTAGTATTTGATGGCCCTGGCTAAGCCAGAGGCTTCAGCCAAGGCTTCAGGTATCCCCACACCCCTTTTGCCCAAAAATGGCAATGTCAATGCCCCCTGTTTCTTAGTCACTCTCCCTCATTTCCATCAGTAATGCCCCTGTACTTAAAGGCAGGGGAGAGACCAAATCGGGACTCATGCTCTCTGCCAGGGCCTTCGCCCTGAATAAACACCTTCCTTACCACTCAGTGTGAGCCGCTCCTTCTTCTAAGCTAAGTCACGTCTCTGTCTGAAATCTGGACCCAAAGGAATAACTCGTTCATATGGTATCAGAAGAGCAGAGCTAGCCGGGGAAACAAGCTCTGAAGAACCATACTGCCTCAACTTGCCAGGGCTTGTGGCCCTCTAGCACATCTACTTCTGTAATTATTTCAGCAGTACTTTGAGTCCTACTTCTTAGCTTAGCTGTTTTCCCACACAAGAGAACATATTGCTTTTCCTTTTTGGGTAGCCGATTACGTGGTGGGGCCTCCTTACCACGTCACCTTCTCCTCCTGCTCTTGTAATGATAATTTGAAATTATCATCTTCAGCCCAGTTTGTGATGACTTCCAAAACTCCTCGGTGATTGGTGTTTCCTATTCAAACTTGCTGTGTGATCAGAGCCATCCACTTAATCCACAAAGTACCAGTGGCATGATGTGTGGAAGGGACTTTCCCTTTGAACATCGAGTCCATCTGTGGCAGTCACGGTGCCAGGAGGAGCTGTGCTTTGGTGCCAATCACTTCTGAAGCAGCTTGAACCCCTTCATAAACTGTCAGTATCTCTCTTTCAGTTGGAGTGTAGCTGGCCTCAGATCCTTTCTATCCCCAACCCCAGAATTCCAGGGGTTGTCCTTGAGTGTCCCCAGGTACTTTGTGCCAGAGGTTCCAGGAAGGACCATTCTCCCCAGCTGTGGATTAGAGCGCACCTCACATCCTGTCCTGACTGGCCCAAGGGCTACTGTGTGAACAATTTCCTGTTTAATTTGTTCAAAAGCTTGTTGCTGTTCAGGATCCCACTTGAAATTGGTCTTATTCTGGGTCACATGATAGAGAGGTCTTACAATATGACTGTACTGAAATTCCAGCATGCCCAGCACAGCAACACTCAGTGATGATGTGAGTTTGTTCAGGTCACGATAGTCCACTGTCAGCCTCCACTCTCCATTATACTTATGCACTGGCCATATAGGACTATTAAAAGGTGAATGAGTCTTGCTGACCACTCCCTGGCTCTCCAGTTCACAGATCACCTCATGGATGAGAGTCCAAATTAGTGTGGTGGTGTCAACAGTGCATTGTTGTGGTAGTGATTGGTGCCTGTTGTTCTTGGAGCCTTAGCAGTCCCACAGCAGAAGGGTCCTTTGAGAGACCAGGCAAAGTATTCAGCTCTCTAATTTCCTCTGTCTCCACAGCAGCTATCCCAAAACCCCCACAATACCCTTTTGGGTCTTTGAAATACACTCTCCTGAGGTAATCTATGCCAAAGATGCACAGGGCCTCTGGGCCAGTCACAATGGGGTGTTTTTGCCATTCATTCCCTGCCAGGCTTACTTCAGTTCCAGTACAGTCAGCTGTTGGGACCCCCCATCACCTCAGAAATGAAGATGGATTCTGTCCCTACATATTTCGATGGTACCAGGGTACATTGTACGCCAGTGTTAACTGAAGCCTTATACTTCTGTTGGTCTGATGTGCCAGGCTATCAGATTCACACAGTCCAATAGATCTGAGTGTCCCTTTTGTCCACCTGGCCAGAGGCAGGCCCCCTCTTGTTCTGGTCATAGTACTTGTTGCTCGCTTCATGTAAATACACACTGGAGGTCCCTTCAAGAGGATCTGAAGTAATATCAGACCTTTTTTCTGTCTGAGGACTTGCCCACTGGAAACTGGAGAGGCATTTATCCTTGAAGAATTTCCTGTGGTGGTTGTTCTTCCTCTCATTTCATATCCCTGTGCTTCTAGGCCAGAGGTGGATTTCCATCCCACTTCCTCATGTCCTCTTCATGGTCATGCAGGTAAAACCACAGGTTACCTGGTGGTGTATACCCTTTCTAGCAGGGGAGTGCTTGCCCCCAACAGCAGAGACTCTGGTCTGTACTGGCAGGGCATGGGACATTTCCTCTCTAATTTGCTTGAGTCTTTTAAGTCTGTCCACAGTCTTGGACAGTTGTTACAGAGCTGAGGTGCAGGTTGGTAGGGAGGAAAAGAGATGATGATGCCGGAGTCAAGTAGTCAGCAAAAGCACTAATTGTTCTCCTTCTTTCATTGACGTCAATGTCAATGAGTTGGCGTACGATGATGACACGCTTCCTATAAACTTCCACCACATGGATTGTGTACACTAGACCTCATCTGTATCATTGCTTGAATCCTGTTACGAATGGAGACAAGCTTAGACAAGTCCTGACTGACTCAGATTTCTGGCAGTAGCTCTGTTTGGGGCAGTCTGCACCCCAAATGTCTCTCGTTCACAAGTTCTTAATAATGGCCGATTAGGTCTATTACAAAATGAATTATTTATTGAATAGACACAAGATTAACAGACATAGGACTTTAAACCGACTACTTACTACACAGAAATAAAAAGAACTACTAGTAGATAAAATACAGTGCACCATAAAGGTACCTATATTACAGCTAGCAAAGAAATAGTATAGATTAGATTTCAATGTATCTTACTGTTACACTTCTGCCTGCTTTATCTCTGCCAAGGTCAGGATGAAAGACACAGGAAATGTAGAGGTGAGTTCAGTCTTGGTTGTTTATTATATCTTATCTATTTACAGTATTTACAGTCACACGAAGTGTGGGCTCCAACTTGCCAGTTAGAGAAATGAGACAAAATGGAGCACTTCTAACTCTTACCAAAGCTATTTATGACATAATTACCCAATACCAAACTGACACTTATATTATTTATGTTTTTGACCCAGTAATGACCATTCTTGTATGCAATGAGGGCATCTTTCACTCAATTAGAGAAAACCACCCAAATCCATGAAGAAGAAAGAAGAAGGTGAAGAAGAACTCAGACAACACCCTGAATCCTCCATCTTGGCCCATACACATGACTGTATACTAAAACTCCAAATCCAAGTTTTCACTCTGAGATCACACAATACCATTCAAATTACACACTCACAATCCCCATGCTATCACACAATCTCGTGAGCCTATTCCAAAGCCTCAAATCAAATGCCGTGCCTGCCTGAGGGTCAGCATCCTTCATCTCAGAAAGCCTGAAATTTTCAGCCTCCAGGATTCCAACATCTTACCACCAAATTGGTGATAGACTACACATAGAATTCCTTCACTCACTCTTCCCAGGAAAGTATCTGTGGAATTTGCATCCAATCTCTGCAGGAGAAGTCCTACACATTTCCAAGGTGTGTGTAGGAGGCTTCTGCTTCCATGAAAGTTTGTGTAGCTTTTATAGTTTTTAGTGTATCTCAGTCAGGAATTCCAGCTTATCTCCCACCATCCTGTTCTCATGGCTAGTTGTTTATTGGAAATTCTACCCCTGGCACCAGAGAGAGAAATAACTCACTAGCCAGTGATGACTTACTAGTCAGACAAGCTGGCCTGGGTTATCTCATCAATTCACGTGAGGAGGAGAATCATAGCAGCTGATGGACAGAGCAGATAAGCTCTTCAGTGGTAGGGGCAAAGTCCTGCCACAGTAGGGGTATCGTGAGGCAGTTGGGTATTGTCAGGCTCTATTGGTGGTACAGAGGTGAGCACTTACATGTGAATTACTGGCCTCTCTTGAACACTTTTGTTATTAATATTGTTGCTGCTACTGTTCATTTTCTTATCTCGTTGCTGTTTCCAGTAAATTGTTCTTATCTTAACCTGTGATCTTTACCTTTTATGCCTCCAATTGTCTTCTGCAGACTGCAGCAGGGAAGGGGGAGGGGGGAGTGAGAGAGCAGCATGTAGCTGGGAGTGATTTCAGTGGGAACACAAAACTGGAGAATATAATTCCTAAACTATGACAGCCTTATTTAGTGCCCAATGTATGGCACAAAGGGTTGAGAGAAAAGATATGCCCAGAGTGGGTTGGAAACAAATTTGATCTAAGCGTTTGTTGTAATAGCTATAGAGCCACTGGTCATTATGTTGCTTGGTCTGTTTATATAGGTGTGGTATCTATCCCTGTATATGTTTCTGTACATGCACTATGTGCCCATCATGGTGGTCTGTTTCAGAGCAGGGAGAAGGGATCAGGATTGCTTTGTTGCTGTACTGAGGGATATCAGTTTATGACATGATAACATCAAGGGCAATGAGGGTCATTTGGGATGTGTATTCAGTGTTGCTCTCCTACCCTTGCCTCAGGTGCTACTTTTGGGAGTGCATCAATAACCATACCCAATGTGTGGAGGGAACAGGGAAGGATGATTTTCCCCCACTTTTCACACTTTTTTCCTCCTTCAGGCCTGTTACAACAGGTTCTGATAATTTTGAATTTCCTTTATGAAAAGCACATTCTCGTTGCTATGTCTCCTCAGCACGGTCTGCACCATGTTAAGAGCCAGAACAGAGATTTCTACGAAGGTCATTCAGCGCTCTGTCCTGAGGGTGGATAGTCATGAGTGGCATTGGATGTGGGAAGACATGGGCCATTATTTGGAGGATTTCTCTCCTCTGATAATCTGGAAATTCACCCCTGAACAACTACAAGGCCCTGTTGGTTAAATAAAAAATGAAAAAGAAAAATAAGTTTCCTTAGTAAGGGATGAAGAGTAAGCACAGCCCTCACAACAGGACGAAGAAGTAAGGCCAGAGATAATCAAAAGAGCCTCTGGGGATCTTGTTGCTCCAATGCTGGGATATCACAGCCCACAATATGAAAGTAGATGGTAGTACAGCTAAGAAACTGAGATCCCTGTCATGGGATATGGGCATTGACAAGGAGATTGGGAAGAGAACAGATATTCTTAGTTTCTGGAGGCAACACCTTTCAAGTGTGAGGGAAACGTATTCTCTCAAGGATGATGGAGTAGTTTGCACAAGCAGGTGGAATGCCATGGAGCAAGGTGTCCAGTACCTGAGAGAATTAGCTATGCTGGAGGTAATCTATAGGAATTTGTGGCTGGACGTTCCCCCTACCACAGAAGAGCTTATCTGTTCTGTCCATCAGCTGGTGCAATAGCTCCGGACATTCTTCCCCCACACAAGAATTGATGAGACTGCTGCCCGTTCCGGAGAGAAAACACAAACCAACAGAGTGTCAGTTTATGCGGTGCTTTATTCAGGGCCCGGGGACCTGAGGACTAATGTCTCAAAGTCAGGGTCCCAAGTTGGTTACAAAAGATGCTTATCTTTTATACCTTTGTTACAAGTCTTACTTCATCAGCCTACGTGCAGTCTCCTACGTATTTTACTTTATTCATCTTACAGGTAACCTTTCTAAAGGCTATAAATTTTGCACGCTTGCTCTAGCTAAAATAAAGGTTAATTCTCTAAGCTTAGCTCCCACCATAGAAAACATTTTATTGGTAACCATGTAATCATATTTCACAAGTAATTTGTATACCTATATGTACTACATGCTCTACTAAGTCCTTTAAACGTTGTTCCTTACATCAGCAGATTCTCAGGCCTCATTTCTCAGGTTTGGTTCCCATGGGCCTGTACCAGGAACCAACTCCTTAGCCTAACTACTGCTAACGGAGGCCTTATGGCAACAACTCCTCCCTTTTGAGCATTCTTCAACCAGTTGCAAGGATGCTCAATTCTCTTCTTCATGCAGCAGTCTCTATATAAGATGGTGGTGGAGTAATTCTTGTCATGACTTCATTTCGGGTCATGGCCTTCATGACTCTTCTCGTATGCATCCTTTCCCTAAAGATCATTCCTAAGAAACAACAATATGCTACAAAAATAATCACAACCAAGATTATAATCATTATTACATATTGAATAACAGAGGATATCCAACCAGAAACCTGGATCCCTAAGGAGCTAAATATTGCTCCAATCCAATTGTGTTCAGCATCTTCTTTGGTTTCCTGTATTTTAGACTCTATATCGTCCAATTGACTTATGTCTTTTTCTACTTCCTTTGTAACGTTTGGGATATGGATACAGCAATGATCTGTTCTATCATGTAGGTACCCGCAGACACCATGTTCCTTTAATAACAACATATCCAATGCCATTCGATTCTGTATAGCCATCCTACTAGTTGCTTGTAGCTGCAAATTCAAATCCTTAAACCCCTTTTTAGTGGCTGATGCTAATCTCTCAGTTTGTCCCAAAAGCCGGTAGAGCATTTCCCTATTTCTATAGGTCGATATGGGAGCAAATAATGATTCTAACATCCAACCTAATTTGACCCCTCCTGATGGTTCATGCCATTCATCTTCTGGATCTATTCCCTCGATGACCTCTCTTTTATTCCTCCTTCCTATGTCCAAATCTGTCAATCTTGATTGTTTCCAGAATGGGCATAATGTGGGCACTCCCAACGTTATTTGGGTTACCAATCCATCTATAGGTATATGTGTGGTCCACATTCCATGTCCCATGACCCATACTAAATTCCCTGGACTCCTTATGGTAATAGTTTGGCAATTCACCTACTTTTGTCCTTTTAATTCTCCTTTTATAGAGTGGTTGTATCCTCTACATTCACATCCCCATTTCAGCAAAATCTTCACTGGTACCAGCCCTATCTGCTCTCCTGGTGTATCACACGTAATTACCCTTGTGCAATTCCATGACTCTACTTTCTTTGTTATTTTCCTATGACTTGTTTCTGCTGTTAGGACATGGGCATGTGTCTGGTTCTTTCTACCAGTCCATTGTATACACCATCCAATTTTCCCTAGATAACTATATGTTTCCAGCAAGCTTGGCCCCCAGATTGCTTGCCATGTAGTCCACTCTTCCTTGCCATCCTGGCAAACTACTTCATAGTAATATTTTGTAGTGGGCATTTTATGCGATTGTACCTCATCATATTCACACCATCCTACATTTTTGAATCGTCCAATCGTGATGAATTTGGAATTGGGTAAGGCTTCACAATCCCCTCTGCTTCCAGGTGATGACCACTGTTTGCGGAGAATTGTTGTTTTAACTGTCCACTCAGTACGGTTATGCAACTCTTTCCTACATTCCTTTGTCCCATTTTTTGGTGATCGGAGGCATTTCAGTGATAGGAATAATTCCCCAGGGTATGGGATCCCCTGCTGCATGGGGTAAAGGTAGACAAGCAGTTATGGATGACACATTCTGGGTTTTTCCAAAGTCTCGTATCAGTCCTACTACCAGATTTTCCTGTTTAGAGTTTCTTGGTAACCCTACCTCATTATCTACCTGCCGAGTCACTCTCATCTCATCTAGGTACATCATCATTCTTGCATGTGCCCACCAATCATCCTGTGCTATCCAACACCAGTAAATGCCTTCATCTTTTCCTGGCTGCACATTCCTTACTATCAGGATAATTGATTCTCCTAATCTTCTTTCTATCTGATACTTCCCTCCAGATGTTAATTTTTTCCCAAACCACCATCCATACTCGGAAAAATGCTGGCCTTCTTTAACTTCACAAGTAAAAATCACATCCTTCCCTTTGGTTACTTGATATTCTCCATGTTGGGCCTTAATTTCAGAGCCTAAGTGGGCCCTTGCCTCCACCTTTCGTAACCCAAAATTCCCTTTCCCTCCACAGGACACTATGCACAGATATATACCTTCTGTCTCTCCTATCTTTGGATCAGTGTAATTCAGCCACCCCTTCCCATAAGTTCCCAGAGTCCACCAACTTATATTCCCCAGCTGTCTTTCCCATTGCTGATGTTTATTCTGTTTCCACCACTTGACTTGGATATCCTGATAACATTTCTTTTCCAATTGGAAGGTACAATTTATTCTCAAAGGAGGTCCATCCCACATATCCACCTGAGTTGAGACTGGAGTTACATTTACAGCTACAGTTTTTTTTTCACTTATTTTCCCAGTATCCCATGGTAAAACCTTCAATTTGAAATTCCCATAATCAAAGCTTTCTCTTATCCAGACTACGCAATGATAAACGTCGCTGTCAGTTATCGTGACATTGGATAATTGCAGGGTGGTATTTCCTTTTTGCTCATCCTTATCCCAAACCATAATTATACCTTTATGAATTTGTTCTGCCTCGTCTCCTCCACTTTATATTGATTTCTTCGGATCCAACTTTCTGGTTGTCCGTGAACAGACAGGTCATAGACACATTCATTCCTTCCATCATCACTATCTTGGGTTCGAGTTCTGTAATAACTAAAAATTCATTGGATAAAGGTAATAAACAGATCAGCAAGAACCCAACTGTCAGAATCCGACCTTGGGCCGGAACACCATTCGAGTGGGGGTTAACGGTTGAACTTCCCAACGGGTTGGCACCTTCTTGACTCGGGTGTAATGTATCCAGTTGTCGATCCCCTCGACTTTTACTGCGGTGGTCATGATCACTTGTCGCGGGCCTTCCCATGTTTCTTTCAAGGGGTCTGTGTTCCAGTTCTTCACATAGACCTGGTCTCCCGGCTGGATGTCATGGACAGGATTTTCCAGCAGCAGGGGGTCTGTTCCATTGCAGGGCTCCTTTTAGGGCAGTAAGTACCTTATTCAAAGACAACACATAATTAAAGAGCACATCATTCCCTACTACATGAGGGTCTCCCTTTAATACTGTAGCATGATATGGTCTGCCATACAGTATCTTGTATGGACTTACTCCTATCCTCTCCTGGGGTTTAATCCTAATTCTTAACAAGGCTAATGGCAGGGCCTGAAACCACTGGATTTTGGCCTCCTGACAGATTTTCTTAATCTATCCTTTCAGGGTTTGATTCATCCTCTCTACTTGCCTGCTGGATTGAGGCCTCTATGGGGTATGCAAATTCCAGGTAACATCTAACAGTCGGGCGACTCTCTGTACCACTCCTGCCACAAAATGAGGTCCCCTGTCAGAAGAGATCCCTAATGGAACCCCAAATCTCGGAATGATTTCTCTCATTAATGTTTTCACTACTTCTTTGGCCTGATTAGTTCTGCAAGGGAAAGCCTCTGGCCATCCCGAAAACGTGCAGACATACACCAGCAGATACTTGTATCCTTGTGATCGGGGCAATTCGGAAAAATCTATCTGCCAATAATCTCCTGGCTCTGCCCCTACCTGTAATTTCCCTAGATGTATCTGCTTCCTCACTATTGGATTATTTTTAAGGCACACTGGGCACATGGCATTCACTCGTTTAGCCATTGTTAACATCTGGTTAGAGATAATTTCCCTCTTCAGAAATTTTACCAATACCTCTGCTCCCAAGTGGCATTTATTATGCTCAGTTTCTAAAATCACCTTCATCAATTTGGTAGGGACCACTACTTGGCCAGTCCCAGTCACATACCATCCCATTGCATTCTTCTGGGCCTGGACCAGCTGTGCCAATTTCTCATCCTCAGCGGAATAACTGGGTTTTTGTCCCATATAAGGTTGTACCGGTCCTACCTTCGTTGGAATCAGAGCCATTTCAGTCCAGACCTTTCTAGCAGCTTTTCGTGCGATTAAATCAGCCAGCCGATTCCCTCGAAAAATCTTTCCCTCATCTTTCTGGTGTCCTTTCACATGCATCACAGCCACTTCCACTGGCTTATACACAGCTTCCAGTAGCAGCAGGATCTCATTCCGATGTCGAATGGATGTCCCCTGTGAACTTAACAGTCCTCTCTCTTTCCATGAAGCCCCATGTACGTGCAGAACTCCAAATGCATATTTTGAATCTGTCCATATATTTACCTTTTTCCCACTGCTCAGGACCAGGGCTCTGGTTTATGCTATAATTTCAGCCTTCTGTGCAGATGTTCCTGGGGTGAGGGCCTTAGCTTCCACCACCTGCGTGAGGGTCACCACCGCATACCCGGCATACCTGGTTCCATTCTCTACGAAGCTGGATCCATCGGTATACAGTTCCCAGTCTGGCACCTCCAGGGGCACATCTCTCAGGTCCGGTCGGCTAGCGTATACCTGTTCGATAGTTTCCATACAGTCATGTGTTAATTTGCCCTCATTCTGCTCACTACGGAGGAACTCTGCTGGATTGATGCAATTAGTCACTTTGAGCTCAACATCATCCTGTTCTCTGAGCAATGCATGGTATTGTAACAATCTGCTAGAGGACATCCAATGCCCCCCTTTTTGTTCCAAAACTGCCAGTACCATATGGGGCACAAACACCTCCATCTTTCTCCCCAGAGTCAATTTTCGGGCCTCCTGGATCAGTATCACTGTGGCTGACACTGCCCGCAAGCATGCCGGCCATCCTGCGCTCACAGTGTCCAGTTGTTTAGAGAAATACCCAACAGGCCTCTTCCACGATCTGAGGGTTTGGGTTAGTACGCCCAGGGCTAGTCGCTGCCTCTCATTGACGTATAGCTGAAAGTCTTTATTTAAATCTGGTAGGCCGAGTGCAGGTGCCTCTTTCAAGGCTCGTTTCAGATCTAGGAAGGCCTTCTCCTGTGGTTTGTTCCACTGCAGTTGAGACTCCTTTAAAGCTTCATAAAGGGGTTTAGCCATTAACCCAAAGTTTGGTATCCAGAGTCTACACCAACCCACCATTCCTAAAAAGGATCTTAGTTCTTGGTGGTTTCGGGGTGTGGGTATTGCACAGATAGCTTCAACTCTATTGATTCCCAATTTCCTTACCCCCTTTGAGATTTCACAGCCTAGGTATATCACACTCTCTTGGACTAATTGGGCCTTTTCCTTCGAAACCCGATATCCTCCTTGTCCCAGCATATTCAGCAGTTCTATGGTTAGGGTTAAACAGACCTCCCGTTGTTCTGTAGCCAGAAAGATGTCGTCCACATACTGGAGGAGAACGTAAGAGAAGGGTGATTCTCTTACCTGAGTCGTCTTCCATTCCTCCAGCTCTTTGGCTAATTGATTTCCAAAAATTGTAGGAGAATTCTTAAATCCTTGGGGAAGTCGTGTCCAAGTGAGCTGCCTTTTTCGTCCGGTATCCGGATTTTCCCATTCGAAGGCAAAATATTTCCTACTTTCTAATGCCAGTGGGATGCAGAAGAAGGCATCTTTTAAATCGATAACTGTAAACCATTGGAATTTCTCTGACACAGATGTTAACAAAGTATATGGATTGGCCACCACCGGGTGAATGTCTTTGACAATGTTATTTATTGCCCTTAAATCCTGCACTAGTCTATACTTATCATTTGTATATTTCTTTCACTGATGCTAGCAATGTATAAGGATTAGCAACTACTAAATGAATGTCTTTTTAGTTATCTCATTTATGCCCCTTAAATCTTGTACAAGTCTATACTCACCATTACATTTCTTTACTGGGAATATTGCAGTATTGTATTTTAATTCACATTCTTCTAGAATTTGGTACTTTAGGAATTTATCAATGGTCTTTACTATTCCCTATCGTGCTTCTGCCTTGATATGATATTGTTTAATTTGCATGGCACTTGACTTGCCCTTCCTTCAATTCTACCTGTACTGGCTGTGCCAATTTAGATTTCCTTAGTATATCCGTTTCCCACACAGAGGGAATCACTACTTCTTCTACCTTTTTAGGAATATTGGAGTTGGTTTCTCTTTTACTGTTAAAATCTTTCCTGGTTTAGACTCGGGTATCCTCATTACAAGTTCACCATTCTCAAAAGTAATCACTGCCTCTAGAGCTGCCAGAAAATCACATCCTAAAAGCAGAGCTGAACACCCAGGCATATATAAAAATTTATGTGTTAAAGTTTTATTTCCAAAGCTCAGATCTAGGGGTTGCAGGAATGGCCAGATCTCCTCTTTCCTTGTGGCTCCAATAATTACAGTACATTTTTTTTTTTTCCAATCTGCTCTTCTACATAATTTATTATGAAATATTTACAAGAAAAGTGACATCTTTCCCTTCTAAGCGCAGAGTGACCATCTGTTCCTTTGATCCTGGCTTCCCCTCACAGATGCATGACTCTGGCTATGCTATTCAACTGAGGCTGAACATACTGACTAAACCAGTTTGGGCACTCTCGCTTTCAATGTCCTTCTAATTTATTTATTCTTAATACTCCACAGCCTCTGCCAAAACCACTTCTATTACTGTCCCGACCGGTTCTGCCACTACGTCCTCACCACCTCTAAAAGCTTGTCCAAACTTCTTAACTTTCCGCTTTCCAGTTCTTGTAACTTTTCCTAATGTCCTCCTGTGACTGGTCTAGAAAAATAAAGGCGAGCTGAATCCCCGCTCGCCCACCATCCACCTGAAGACCAGTATACCTCCTGGCCGCATCCGAGCCATCCCCTCCACCACCACTGCTCTCCACCCTGTCCCTTCTGCATCTCCCTTCCCTTCATCCCCACCCCACAGTCAAATCCCGATCGCTGCCAGGGATAGAAGCAATGGGCAACTCCGGCAGAGGAGGACTGGGGATAGGGGACAGGAGCCGATGACATAGGCGTAGGTGGGAGAGGAGGGTCGGTAGAGGGATAAATCTTTGAGCAAGTGTCAGCAGAGAAGGAGGATAGCCAGGAGAAGCATTTTGGATAGGCGCAAGCAGGGGAGAGGAAACAGAATCAGGTGGGGTGAGAGTAAGTGGAGTAAAAATTAATGCTGAGGGAACATTGGTAGGGGCAGTGGGTCCTACAAATAAATCAGCTTCCAAATCATCTCCTCCCTTTTTTTTTTTTTTCCAAAACCAGGTGTTCTACACAACACTTATCTTGGACGCAAGCCAAACAATGATTATTTTCTAAGACCAGTGCTTGTATTCCACATTCCACTAACCATGCCGGTTTCTCTTTTAAATAAAAGAAAAGATCTATGTATGGCAATTCATCAAGTTTCGATTCTCGTTTACAATGTGTCATCAGTTGTGATATAAGTTCTGATTGTAAAGACCCATTTTCCGGCCATCTCTGGTTTGTTTTTGAGAGCATAAAACAAATCAAGATAAGGTATCTCATCCCATTTCTCATTATTCTGTAAAAAGCACATCAAGGGGGTTTTAACATCAGGGTTAACAGATCCATTCAAAGGCCACTCTGGGCCACCAGTTTCATATAGTGGCCACCGATGATTGCAATAATCAATCATTTTACTTTTATGAAACTCTTGGTGGAATCCTTCCTTTTTCCACCTTCCCAGTAAACATCCCAAGGGGGAATTCCCTGGGACCTTATCATTAGATTGTACCAAAGCCTTAAAGGTTTTAAACGGCATCATCTCTTTTTTTTTTTCTTTTTTTCTCTTTTTCTTTTTTTTTTCTTTTTTTTACACCTTAAGTTGCTCACACACACACACACACACACACACCAATACTAATACTAATACCAATACCAATACCAATACCAGTACCAGTACCAATACCAATACCAATACCAATCTTGCCACTTCTCGTCGCCGCGAGGGGCAAGTGCCGAGCCTGCGAGGCTTTCGCCTCGTCTGACGGTCGGCGCCTAGGCTCTCCAGACCATAGACGTCTTTAGCCCAACCCTGCGGGAATCGCCGTCCCGTCTTATTAGGCAGGCACCGAAACCTAAAGAATAAAGCACCTTTGGGCTTACCTTCTCACAGTTGTCCGTCAGGCGCGGGGTCGGGCGCGGGTCAATGACTCCCCAGAAATCACCTGGTGCCGGCGTGGAGTTGATCAGTTTGCGAACCGCCCCAGCCACCTCCAGAGTCCTGCTGCGGTCGACAGAAAACTGCTGCCCGTTCCGGAGAGAAAACACAAACCAACAGAGTGTCAGTTTATGTGGTGCTTTATTCAGGGCCCGGGGACCTGAGGACTAATGTCTCAAAGTCAGGGTCCCAAGTTGGTTACAAAAGATGCTTATCTTTTATACCTTTGTTACAAGTCTTACTTCATCAGCCTACGTGCAGTCTCCTACGTATTTTACTTTATTCATCTTACAGGTAACCCTTCTAAAGGCTATAAATTTTGCACGCTTGCTCTAGCTAAAATAAAGGTTAATTCTCTAAGCTTAACTCCCACCATAGAAAACATTTTATTGGTAACCATGTAATCATATTTCACAAGTAATTTGTATACCTATATGTACTACATGCTCTACTAAGTCCTTTAAACGTTGTTCCTTACATCAGCAGATTCTCAGGCCTCATTTCTCAGGTTTGGTTCCCATGGGCCTGCACAGGGACCAACTCCTTAGCCTAACTACTGCTAACGGAGGCCTTATGGCAACAAGACAACCCAGGCCCACCTGTCTGGCCAATGAGTTATCTCTTGCTAGTGAGTGTCTCAGTTTTGAGAGAAATTTCAGGAAAAAACGCCCTGGAATGAGTGTTTCCTCTAAGGAAAAAGGACTTCAATAACTCCCTTTTCTTCTGCCAATGAGAGAAATGGATACCAGGGGGTGTATATGAAAAAACTCTGCTTGTTAACAAAAAAAAAAAAAAAAAAAAAAAAAAAAATTGAATAAATGCTACATACAGAACTTGTGGAACCTTACTCCCCCCGAGAAACCCAGTAACAGTCTTCTCTTGGCTGCAGGTACTTTCCCCTTTGGTGTAGTAACGGTCGCAGCTGCCAGGGGCGCTGCTGGCTCCTCAGCCGGGCAGGGCAGGTGCGATGATTCTCCCACGACTGCAGGGGCCGCTGTGGTGCGAGTTTGGCCGTCTTTCTTCATGTGGACAATGGCGGATGCAGTTGGCGGAGAGGGATGGAGAAGAGGCTTCCTTTACATCTCACAGGGGCAGCCGATCCTGGTGCCCCTGCAGAGAATAAGTTGTTAGAAAGTTGATACTAAGTTATAAGTTAATGAGTGCTATAAACGAAATAGCCAGATTAATAATCAAAAATAACTTTTATTTCGCTACAAAAAACGATTGTGGAAAGCCACAATAAAAGTACAATACCAATCCCAGGATCGGTATTGGGTGAACCTGCGTTCGGCTTCTATCGCACCAAACCTTCCTTGTTCACAAATCCAGCTGCTGAGGGGCCGGTTTATATAAAGTTTATTTCCCGTAAGGCAGGGTTCTTTGTCCACTTTTGCTCAGTTCGCATATTCATGTATCTTCTTTTGGGACTTCTGTTTTCTGAGACTGTTTTCTGGGCAAGGGTGAGAGCTTGATTAGATTTCTGAGAAGTCGGCATTGGGATGCACAGTCATGATGACTCCGATTGTCTTATCCCAGATGCATATCAGGTATCAATCACCCAGGTGCGGCCCAACCCAGCCCTGGTAACGACTCATCTCCGACTGCAGCAGCTCTTTGTTGCAGTGTGCATTTTGGGTTTTCTAAAGTTCTGTATGTTTTGTTATTAAGTTTCTGTAATAGTTTATCCCTACCAACCCCCCTTTCCCAAATCCCTGTCGTTCCCCTTACAATAGCCCTCTCCCAGTCATTGTAATCTTCCCTGATAAGACCCATTGACACACCCTAGTGCTTGAGTGCTCTGGCAAAAGCTAGGTGACTAAGCCAGGCTTCAGGTTCCCCACTCCCCTTTTGCCCCAAAATGGCCATGCCAATGCCCCCTGTTCCTAAGTGACTCCCCTTCATTCCCAAAGGTAACGCCCCCTGTACTTAAGGGCAGGTAAGCCCCAGAAATCTTCACTTGCACCTGGGCTTCAGCCTGAATAAAACCTTCCTGGTCCCCAAGTGTGAGTCTACTCCTTCTTCCAGCCGGGAACACGTCTGTCTGGGATCTGGACCCACAAACAACTCATTTATATGGTTATCTGAAGAGCAGGGCTGGCCGGAGATCAGCTCGGAAGAAACCATAGCTCTTTTCTGTTGTAAATTTGTATTTCTTCCTCGGAGCGGCCCGTGCTTCACAGTTGCAAATCAGCTTTCCCTGGTCGCAGCTTGCAAACTTCCAATTTTAGATTCTTTAATTTCCAATCACAAATTACTTTATACATACATCACATATAACATGAGGATGGTGGTTTGTTTGGGTGAGTTGTGTAAATTCCCTTACTGTCGGGTATGGCCCCCGCTGCTCCTGTCCCCTCTGAGACAGTGAATCACCTGAGACCAAGAGAAGGAGGATGGCATCACCTAGTATTCAAATGTTGGATTCCTATGGGACTTAGGGGAGAGGGAATTCGTCTACTGGAGACCCCTAAAAACAACGAGCCACGACCCCCGTGCAAGTAAAGAGCTGAAGTAACACATCAAGGCTCTAGTCAGGACTCCTCGCCTTTGTCACCCTAACCAAAGTGAGTCAGGAGTGACATGGGGACCCTGAACCTGTAACCAGCAGCCGTCTCTGTGTGGACTCCCATGGGGAAGGAAGGCCCAAATCTGCCGGATGACAGAGCTGACATCCTCCTCCTCCACGCCGTATTGGGAGCAGCGATGGTGTGCGCACACCTTTTGGGCCCCCTTTCCCAGACTGTTTCCAATAAAGCTGAAATCACTAAGAAGCTGGTCTCCTAGCATTCATAACACCCCTTCTGGATAGCGAAAGGGGCTGTAGCAACAAGCCAGAACGGCAGGGCGGGCTCTTCCGGGGCAGCAAGCAAGAGGCAGCAGAAACTCTGCAGCTGTAGCTGAATCGCCCAGCAGGCGGTAGCAAAAAAACCCGGAGCAGCAGTAGAAGCACGGCGGGGGCTGGGCAGCAGTAGCCCGGCTCCCAAACACGGCAGAGATAGGGACCCCAGGATTTCTCACCAGCGCTGGCTGGTCCCTGGGGCCAGGCTGTGCAGAGGGTGGGGGAGCAGCCCCCCGGCGGGAAACGAGGGTGGTCCTGGGTCCTGGTGGGGCATGCACTTGCTCTGGGCTTCCTGAGAGCAGAGCAACAAAAGAAGCCAAGCCGGCAAGCTCAGTCACAGTGCCAAAGAAAGAAAAACAAAAAAAACCCCAAAAGAAGCAGGCAAAACCTACAGAAACAGCAAGACCCCTGGTCAGAGATACTGGCCGCGTGTGACCAGTAGACCAGCCCATGCCAAAAAGAGGAAGGGCTGCCTCTCGCCCCTCCCCCAACTCCCTCCAAATACCCCAGCTTGGCTTCCATTCATCATGATAGCCCCAGAACCAGGGAGGATGGGGGGGTGTGGGGGGTGGGGCAGGAACAGCAGTCACTCAGGGCACAAACAAAAAAAATCAAAACCCCAAAAAATGGTATGGGATAATAAGCCATCTCCAAGACAGTGAGTTATCTCTCTCTCTGGTTCCAGAGGTGGAACTCTCAGTTGACAATAAACATTTTGCCTTGAGAATAAGATGTAGGGAGATAAGCTGCTGGAATTTCTGATTGACAAACACTTTACAAACTATAAAAGCTACGCAAACTTTCTTGGAAGCAGAAGTCTGCTACACAAACCTTGGAAATGTGTAGAGCTTCTCCCCAGAGTTTGGATGCAAATTCCACGGATACTTTTATGGAAATTGAGGGAAAGAATTCTATGTGTACTCCATCATCAATTTGGTGGTGTTACATTGAATCCTAGTTTATACTATTTCTTTGCTAGCTGTAACATAGGTACCTTTATCGTGCACTGTATTTTATCTACTAATAGTTCTTTTTGTTTTATTCCTGTGCAGTAAGTAGTCTGTTTAAAGTCTTATGTCTGTTAATCTTGTGTGAAAAACAGAGTTCATTTTCTTGGTAAATTTTAAGAAATAGATTTAATAATAAAAAATAAGACAATTAAGAAACATTAAGCAAAAAGGAAGTATGGACAGCTGGATGACTTGGCATTCAGCCAAGTCTACATCCTGCTATTTCAGAGGCCTTCTTTAAATACCCTTTCTATTGCGTCAGTTCTGTTGAATATTCATATTTTTCTATAAACTGGTTTCCATATTCCAGGAACTGTTTTGCATGGTCCTTCCTTGGGTCTGCCTTTTTAGAGCATGCGTGTTTCTTGGTTGTGTCTTCATTATCACCTCCAGCTTGGGCCTTGGTTCATACTTTCTTCAAATGGTAGATGCTGATAGTTGGTATATTAATAGCAGGGTCTTCTTTATACGTTCACTGGATGTTACCCTGGCCAAACAGACAGTTAAAGCAATTACTATATCACTACTACTACTACTATGCCTAATTTTCTTTACGAATAGCAGAAATAAAAACTTATATTCTTACCACAAGGTTATTAATCATATAGCACACATCTTGCGAAAAGCCAACTTTATAATATACACATAACAATCTCCCCCTCTTTCTTTTTAACAATCATTTGGCTTGAGCCATTCTCCTTGTTTTATAGTCCTCATTATTTGCTCATTTTTTTCACAGATCCATTTCACTTCTTCAAAGGGGTTTTCTATATTATTTTGTTTCTTTAATACCATAGTCTTTTGTGCTGTTCTGGATGTAGTCAATTTTGGGTTTATAGGTATTGTTACTACTTGCATGCCTTGAACTACGCTTGTGATCAGCCAAATAAAACAAAGGATTAAACAAGGAAGAAATATTAGACTAGCAGTAGCACATAAAAGAAAAAAATCCTAGCTTTTTTCACCATTCACCATAAGTTATCTTATTAGTTGGGTTTTAGTATTGATTTTTACTTTTGAATTGGCACATGAGATATTTTTTTGATATCATTGACCATATTTAGAATGGCATCTCCGTTGTCATCTATTTTCAAACAACAATCTGATGTATTAAATTTTTTACAAACGCCCCCTTCTTCAGCTAGTAAATAATCTAAAGCTAACTTATTTTGATATACTGCAGCCTTGGTTTGGTGTTGTTGACTTGATATTAATTCTAATCCTTGTCTAGTTTTGTTTGTTATTTTTTTTTACAACAACTTGAAGTCTTATAATGCAATTCAGCATATAAATTGGGGTCCGATATCCTCAACTCCCATCTTGTGCTAAGGTGGCTGGCCCATATGTTTCCAATATGCGTTCAGGGGGCCATTCTTCCCCCTATTTTTGGAATCTTCCAATCAAATCCCTTTTATTTCTTTTTAAGTATTCATAAACTGGCACTCCTAATTGATTTCCATTTGATCTTGGTAAAAGAAAGAAACTTGGCTGTATAATTCTTAAAGTGCAACTCTCTTTCCACCTAGAGGGAAGTTTTGAGTATGGCCTTTTTCTACATGTCCAAAATAAGCCATCTGGTGCTTTCTAATAGTAATTTTCCTGTTGATTTATATTCTCCCAAAATTTGGATATTTCTGGGATTCCATAGTAAGGATTCTTGTCTGTATTGCTACATTGTAAAAGTTCAATTCCGTTATTATATTTACAATTTTTCACTTTTGTTTTTCCTTGAGTCCAATACTGAGTTGGTTCCTCTGGGATCCACCATGTGAAAGTTCCATTGCTAACTTTATATCTTTTACAAGGAGTATTTCTTACTTCATTAAGAAAGTTTTTTCCAGTGTGCCAGAGACATTCTTCCCCTATTACTGTTGAGCTTAAAATCTACCCTCTTGGCCAGTTTTCCCCTTTTATATTTGTCTGGTTCTACTTAAGAAGTTTAACTGGGCTTAAGCTACTGTCTTTCTACGGCTATTCTTGTGACATCAAAGCACCTCTACAGACCCAACAGTTGGTTATGATGAGTTCTTTATCCTTTCCCCCGATTCTACAGATTTTTTTCCAGTTTTGAGATATCTTTTTCTTTTTTTAGTTGTTCAAGTTTCGTATACAAATATCCAAGTGAAATTGTCCCAAAGTTAAGTTGCTGTGCTGGCTTTGTCTTTTTGTTTACTAGTTGTTTTTTTACTAAGTCTTGGTTTTTATTCTTAATAGCATATGTGAAATAAATCCTTCTCTCCCCTTTTGGACATTTACTTCCCAACCTGTTCTCACTTCTTCTTAAGTTTTCTGCAATCCAATATTTTTTCTTATTGTGTATACAATTACTTAATTTGGACAGGTTATAACAGTGACTGTTGATATGGGTATGTGTAATAAGAAAGGAACCTGTGTCTTTCTATATACAGCTTTTGGTAGCACTTGTGGCATGACTTTGCCAGTATCCTATAAGGGAAGGGACAGAAAATAAGTGACAGAAAAAGGAATAGCAGAGGTCTGGTATGGCTTATACCTCCACCCTCCATGCCCACAGCAGGAGTATATGAACTTGGTGGCAAGTACAGCTGCCAACCCGGTCTTGTCCTCTATTTCTTTGTCACTTTCTTTTTCCTAATTTTCAGGTATGGTCCTTCTGAGCTTGGCTGTCTGGCTAGCTCTGCTCTTCAGCTACCATACAAATGAGTTAATCCTTTGGGTCCAGATTTCAGACAGAGACGCGACCTTGCTTGGAAGAATGGAGCGGACTCACACTTGGTGTTACTTAGGAAGGTGTTTATTCAGGGCGAAGGCCCAGGTGGTCAAAGCGTGGGTGGTTGTGAAAGTTCTAGCTTGCTCTTATCAACATGGGCGTTGCAGATGGAAATGAAGGGGAGGGGTTTAGGTACAGGAGGGGGCTGGACTTTGACATGTAGGGGAAAAAGGGGTGTGGATGATACCGGAGGCCTGGCAGAGCCACCTGGCTTTCTAGAGCCATCAAGTACCTGGGAGTGTTCACAGATAACATACAAAGTTATACAATGGCCTAGCTAGGGCTATCAGAGACATACAATGGGGAAGGCCAGGCTTCATACAATGGAGAAGGCCAGGCTTATTATGTGAGTTGATTACAGTGATCAAGGGAAGCGGAGTGGGGGTGGATGAACACTTACAGAAACTTAATACCAAAATTACAGAAATTCTAGGAAAACCCGAAATGCACACCGCAACATTCAGGCAAATCGTTTTTGACACTTTTTAACTGTAGTTTCCTACTGTTCTTCAGGTATTTCCTATTCAACAGGCACAAAGCAAAGTTACTATTTCAGCTGTTCTTAGTTCTACTGGGATGGGGAATAGATTTGTCACTCGACACTTCATACAGTGAGAGTGTTGCTTTTGTGAACTACAATACTAATTTTTTCTACAATTTAAACATTTGCATTTAACCCAACTAGCATGTCCAGTATTGGGATGAATCAGACAGGGTATATGGTATGACTTTAATGGAAGCTGTAACTTCTCTTCTCCTTTGTATAAGTCACAAGCTAAGGCCAGAATATGAGGACTCTGACCGAAACAGTCCTGATTCTCTTGTTTGAAGTGGAAGTATTCCTCCCCAAGGTGGGTATTGTGCAGGGGGAAATGGGCCACTGAATAACAGAACCAATATGATTCCGACAGAAGCTGTTTATTGTTTACATTATATGGCAGATATAGATTCTAGGTCTACTGTCTACGTGGGCACGCATCTCTGGGTTGGCTAAGCTGCTTCTTCATGAGGCAGGCAAACATCCTTCAGGACATCCAATTGGTCAAGCGTCCATCCTCACGTTGTGCTTCCCCTATCTAGGGTTTACATTTTTTGCAGACATTTTCTCAGGCTCTCTTCTTATTTTTGATCCTGTTGTTTTCTCAGTAACCTTGATGAATTCCTGAGAGCTCTAACAACAAAACTGCAGGTGGTGTGATAATATTACTCACAACCAGTTTGGCTAGTGCATCAGAATGGCCTGTTATACAGATACATTGCTACAATTCCCCCTTCTTTTTTCTTGCACCAGCCAAACTCTACCGACTGCATTCTCAGCCAAGCAAGCCACCAACTCCACAATGCACGAAATAATACAAATCAACAAAACAATGACTACTAGTAACAACAAAGCTCCCTTTGTAATATACTCCAAATATCCAGTGATTCCCCACCCCTCAAACCATTCTTCCAAACTCCAGTCACCAACAGTCAACTTCTTCATGTTATCCTGTAGTTGCCCAAGTTTCCTGTGAATGGATGCAAAATGGTCAGAGAGGTTCATGCAACACATTCTTTCAAAATTTTTCACACCTGTGCCTGTGAGCTAATAGCAAAACTCTATAACAGCTCTATTTTGCAATGTGCTATGCTTAATACTATCTACATCAGTGAGCATCCAATCCAAAACAGCTGAAGTTATATTCAACTGCTCAGCTGTCCACCATCCCAACCCACCAAGTGAAGTCAAAGTTTGATCTGCAACAACACCTGGAGTGAAGATCAATGCCACCATTCATACTGGAGCGCCCTAAGACTTTATGTGGTTGCCACGATCAGGTCCCAAGCCTGGGATCACTCCTTTAGTTCTCCTGCCATGTTCCGCTCTCCAAATTTTCCGATCCAGCAACTTGCTCTTGCTAGGAGTAAACATAGCTAGTCTTTCCAAGCAACAGGGTCTACCAAATGCACCACTTGGGACCATGGGCCATGCCTCATCTCCACAGACCAAAAAGGAATACCCTGGAATGAAAGAATGTGGAAACATTCCCACAGCTGCACCCTCACCAGAACTTCCAGAACAAGTCCAACCGCAGCAATACTCAGCCATGTTCTGATACCATGGAAAACTGGGGTCAAGGATGACACTATTACCCCTGGGACATGGGACTAGGACATTGCCCATATGTTCTGCTGTTAAAACAATTTGCATCTTATTAAGGCTATTACCGGTTATCTATTAAATATGGGACAAGATACATAAAAACCAACTACAATCAACCAAACATTAAATCAAATCATGTCACTGACACAGGGTCTCACAGCATGAGAAAAATAAATTAATGTCCAAATAGTTGAGACTCAGGAAAAGGTCCATTAGCTGAAAATGCTGATTCTTGACATCACTACATGTCTTTTTGGGAACTTTTGCTCCTGTTCTGATTAAAAAGGCTGGGTGGTGGTGAAGTCACTTCTCTTCTCACTGGACCTCACTTTTCTCAGAGGCAATTGATGTCTGATCAAATGAATAGATGACTACTTTTAACCTCTTAATGATAAAAACACATGCACCTCTTCTCTTTAAGTTAATGCATAAATTGGAAAATATTCTGAAAAAACTTTCTATATTGATAAAGTGGATTTTCCCTTAAAAGCCTGGAAACTCTTTTAGGAAACTTCATGCAGCTAGGTTACAAAGTGTTTTTTCACTTACTTGTTTTCCAATTGCATGTAGATTACAACCAAAACTTGGTAGATCTGAACACATAGATCCTCTGGAAGATGTGATCTGAGCTCAAAATTTAAATTTAGATTTGATGACTCTTTTTCCAAATCTCTAACATAACTATTACATTATTCAAAATTATCTGTTGTCTAAAGTTCTGATGCAAATCTTGCATTATTCAACCTTCTTAAGGCACTAAATTTCCCCTTATTCCCCCTTTTAAAAAAATTTTTGATTTTTATTTTTGGTTTTGTTTTTTTGTGTCAAAAACAGCATGCATATCTCTTGCTAAGGACATAAAGGGAATAACAAACCAAAACTATATATGTAGTGAAACAAAAAACTGACAGCAATCAGGAAGAAGTCAGGTACAACCATTAGGAACATTTCAGATAACACATCGAATCATTAACACATGTGAAATTAGGTAATTAGCAATCTCTGAAATCCTGTACCATCATCCCAGAGTCTGCAGACAGCTGATAAACCTCAATTCAATTGAGATTTGGACAATCATTCTCCGGATAATGATTCTCCAAGCTCTTGTCAAAGATAGGTCCAGCTGTCATATCCATAGGGTCAAATTGCCAAGTCAAGGTGACTTGAATATTGTTTAAAGGCAGAAAACACCTGGGTTTGTTGGCAAATTTCCCATTCACATAGAGCTAAGGCCTGGCCACTGCCTGAGCTCTAACTGGAAGAGAATTCCCTAGACATATTTCAAAACAAGGCTCCTAAGAATCTTAGGGTGAAAGACTAATTGAACCATCTAATAACTGGTCTCCTCTGAAATTCCCTTGGGATAGGGATGCCTTAAACACAGCAAACTGTCAGAGCGCTTCTGTAACAATAACTAAACGTCACAATATTCTCAGTTCAAAGGAGGTTTTCAACGAAGCTCAGATATCGTTTCTTGGAACCCTGAAAAATACTTAAAAAACATGAGACAGCACTGAGTCAAACCACTGTGCTAGTGCAGAAACTAGCATAAACAGATAGAGAACAATGTAACACATTTAAAACAAAGTCCTTAACAATAGCAGTTATGAAATGCTTAAAGCAATTAAAGAAAAATAAAATCTTGAAACAACATGTGTTTTCTAAAAAGCCGGCTGTAACACAATATCAACCTCTGAATAATGCCTGTCATCATATCAGTAAGTTCACACCATACAATTAGTATTCAGACTTCACATTTGAGATAGAAATGGTCAAACTACAGACTCTTGTCTAAAAATGTGAAAAGGTCTTGGTTTGTTCTTCTTTACAAGTCAGACATCCTGACCCTAACTATTCACTGACCTTTGCAGTAAACTCCCACTGTAGGGTTCCTTTTGCAGACTCTAACTGCTGGTTATTTTTTACTAGAATATGGCTGTATTCTAGCAGGACTATGACAGTAGAATACAGTAAGTATTCCTTTGCTGCGTCTAACCATAGGCTTTCGCTTAGCTCGACTATGACTGCAAAACTCCTACTGCAGGGTCCAACTACAGACCCAGACTGACCTCACAGCAGTAAGTGTCTCTCCCATTTGGTCAGTCATCTAGTCTTCCCAAACCATTCTTGCACTACCTTCAATTCCTTCTTCCTCAGGATCTTCCTCTAACTAGCTATCCCATTCCTTTATCACACTCAAAACACAGCTGTGACTTATCAGGGGTGAAGTCCACGGTTCTTCAGATCATGGCCCACATCTCCTCAGATGCAATATACTTCCCCGCTCTCAGCCACTCCCCATGGCTCAAGGCTGTGCTCTCCCATGATTCAAGATTGTTTCCACCTGTAACCTTTTCTCTTAAAATTATCTAAGTCGTAACTATTTGCAAAAGTTGAGACAATGTATTCTAAACATTCATGTATTTATAACTGTAAAATGAAACAAAAAGGGAGGTAAAATTATGAGCTCTCACCAAATGAGTTGGAATCCAAAAACAGGATGGAAGCAAAAAGAGACTGCACTGATAAACCCAATCCAAAGCTGACGACACACAGCATCCCACAGCAAGGATGGACAACAACACTCCACGAAGAAAGACCAGAGAGTCTATCTACCACCCAGAACAAGGTCCTCAAAAGCTTCCACCTTCTGCCCAAGCTCAGACATCAAGAGGCCCAAAGAACCCCTAGAAAACACAGAAAAGCCCAAACAGTCCTGCCTTCTGCACAGCCCTTACAGCCACAACCCATGGGTATCAGGATGCATAAAAAAGTAAAACACTGAACAACTGACTAGGAAAAGCCATACTAACTCAGACTGAATAACACTCAAACCTGGAATCAAGGAATTTTGACAGCAATAAAGCTTAACAAGATGAACTCAATAGAACTCTGCCCTAAAAGGACTTCAAATTAATAAAATGTAGCTCAATTATTACTTCAGTAAACAGAAGGTACCCTGAAGAAAAGTCAACCATCATACTCATACTCAAAGTGTACCATCAATACAACTATAAATATGAAAAGATGTAGCTTATTCTACTATTCTTAACACAAAAATAAAATTAAAAAGTGAATAATCCATAAGTAGAATAACAGCATGATGGTATACTGGAGGGATAAAAGTCTCAACAAGCATAGTAAACTGATAAGTAAATCAGTTATGAGAAAAAACTCATGGCAACTGCAAATTTCACCAAAACAAGAATTTAGTAAAACTTCTTAAAATGCAGTGTTACTGAAAACAAATATAATAATGCGTAATTTGGCAGACTGTGGAACAGCTGAGTAGCTTCTCACAACTGTACCCTGTGTTTTCTCATCTGGCAAATTTGCCAACCTTCTCGTTTAAGAATTCAGATTATGTGGAAATCTTTGATAGGTAATAAGGTGCAGTGGTTCGGCTTCTCCAATGGGTGCAGCTCCGGCCAGCCCTGCCGCCACTACAACCAGGGGGCCACTTTGCCAGAGGCGTGGGCAAACCCGACCACGGTGCGGATAGTGCGCAGAATAGAAAGGCGGGACTCTCAGGATGTGCAACCAAGGGGTGCGTGGTCCCCAAGGCAGCGCTCCGAGGAGAGACGCTGACCTCGGAATGCCACGGCTCTTTATTGAGTGGGTTACAGGGGTGGGATTGCGTGGGACCAATCACAACCTTTTGCCAACGTATAATGAGGGAATGCACAACTTTTGAACCAATAATAAGTAACTTGGGGAGGAGGAATACATGATGAGGGGGTGGGGAAGTTATATAACTTAAAGATTGACACTTAACAGAAAAGTGGTAAACAACTATTATGGGATAGGGTTACCAGGACAACCAAGGTTTTGGCGGGAAAGTCTGGGGGAAGGAGAGAAGGGGAGAAGGAGAGGGAAGGAGAGAAGGAGAGGGAAGGAGAGGCCATCTTAAACAATAGTAATAATTACAAAATTATAAAACACAAATTATAAAACCAAACTGGAGCAGTGAAAACCCAATTGGAATTGAATTTAAGCACCACCACAATAAGGCATTGCATTTATTGCTTCTTATCTCTCCAGCAACCTTAAACTTGCAAAAAATTTAGAATTCATTCAAAAAACTAAATTAACTTAAAAAAACCCCCCTATATCAACGTTGTTTCAAGGCATACAAACAAACTGCATCCTCTTCCGCCTACAAATGTGTTCATTAGCAGGTCATCACAACTGCTTGAGGTGGAGTTGCCTTTTGTCTAAAAAAAATAACTATACTTTGAAATTTAAAGAAGCATCTTTTTACAAAACTTAGGAATTTTGAATTAAACAAATCTTAAACTTGATAAAAACTAATCTGAAGAGAACTTAGCATCTGGATAATAAAGTAATAACATATAACTTTACAGTCCTCTAACCAAAACATAGTGGAGCTTAATAATGCTTAGCTCTATCAACCCTTAATATATATTAAAATAGGAATACAACCTTGAGTATAACTCATAGTAACTGCAGCTTTACTAAAAAAGAAAACAACCTAAAGTTTGGTAAACTGCTATTCAACTTTGCAGCATTTTGCAAATGCCTGTACAATATATTCAAATTTCTTCTACTTTCTCCTGTGTTTCTTAGTAAGTTTTTGGGTTGTTGGATTGCTGTTACTCTCTTCTCTGAGATTTCTGACAAGGTCTTTTCATTTCCCTGCAAAGCTGTCTGTTCTTGGCCCTTTTCCACCTGCATTTGCCAAAACAGGATTAATTGTCTCCCAAGTTAGTTTTAGAGTGGTAAATGCATCCATGCCTACAACTAAAAATTTTACTTCTATTTTTACTATCCATTGTGATAGCATGTCTCTTCCTCACAGTAGTGATAGGTTTTTGCACTACAAGGGAATGAATTGCTACCATTTTCCTTTCTGGCCCTGTAACTGCAATTGTATATTTGTAGTAAAGCATCTCCTACACACCCAGCAGGTGCTTCCAAATAGGGAAAGAGTTTCAGTTTACCTCTGACATTTTAGGAAGTTTACCTAGAAACTTCCATAGCCTCCTAATAAGGATTGGCTCTGTGCCAACACAGGGGCATAGATTGGGCTCTGAGAGTGTAACTCAAAACCCCTTGTTGATCTTATTGGCTGCAAACCAGGTTATCCCTCCTAAAACATTAAGTATTTAAGAAAGAGCACAAAAGAAAGTAAAGGCTTTTTTGAGATGTTGTAGCAGGGTGTCTGAGGTTTCTCAGGTGCCTGTGTGCAACTTATCATTTTTTTTCTGTAACGTTTGTTATTTTGTTATTTTTCTTTATTAAACCTTTTGATTTATGAAACACCTTCGAGGAGAAGTCTTGCTCAAATTAATTATAGCCACTTTTCTGCCAGGCTGGCCCTCGGAGTGTGGGTCAAACCCACATATATTCACTTTGCAAACACAATGCAGGTCCTCCAATTCCTGTGCCGGTGTCTGACATGCCTGTAACTGCAATTGTCCTGTTGTGATATGTCAAGTTGCAGGTTATCTGTGGTCAATTATGTTGTTCTTGGCAGTGACTGCATTCCCTACAGCCGAGCTGGCTGGCTTGGGAGGGATGTCAGGCAGGGGCTAGGCCGTACTTGGCTGGCGGGGTGGCACAACCCTTGGGAGCAGCAGCGACAGTGGCGGCAGAGCTGCCCTGGCCCCGCTCTGGGTCCCTGTCTCTCTGGTCACCACAGAGGAGGAGGCAAGGGCTCTTTTTCAAGTTTCCTGACAAGGTACAATTAAGAGCTGTTAATTTACTACGTCAAAATCTCTTTCTTTAATCCTTTTTTTGCCTCACTTCAGCTCAATTAATTGATTTTAAACTGTTTCCTGAAGTATCATGTGATTTAAAATTTGAGGCATCTGTTTCTGGATTCAGTGAGCCTGCATCTTGCAAATCTGTCCCTTTTGCCGAGATAGAATAATTTACTCACTGTTGTATTCCTTCTATTCGTGTATAATTTTCAGTTCTGTTCTTCTTTCCCCTGCTACTTGCAATAACAGAAGCGGCCAGAGGTGGTGCTGTACTTGGAGGCTGCGAGCCTCGGCAGTCACAAAATGGCATCGGCAGTAATGCACATGCTCCAGATAGGGCGTTGGCATTTTGTTGTACAGAAGAGAACAAGAAGCAGCCCTTCTGTTGTATGAAAGGTCTCTGAAGGGTGCCACCATTTTCCTGTACGGACGGCTGTGCTGCACATGCGCAGTGCTGCTGATGGACACTGCTCCATTCCGCGCCATGTTCAAAATGTGTCTGCTCGGGGGGGACGGCTGCCCGGGCAGGGCCTCCCCCTCCATATGGCCGAGGGGAACATCTGCAAGACTGGGCAAGCCACGCGTGGGAGCGAGGGAGCCCGCAAAAGGTTTGCTGGGACTTGGCGCAGGGTCTGTCATGGGCTCCAATTTTGGCAGGACCACCCACGGTTTCTGTGGGGGGGCCAGTCACGCGACTGCTCACTGGAACCTCTAACTTGCTCATAACTTCATTAAATACGTGGCATGCAGAGAGCAAAGAAGTTGTAACTTCATCTGCCTTTATGTAGCTTCTGGGAGATTTTTAATTACCCTAAGCAATAAATTTCTTACTTCTTGCTTAGAAACCAAACGAGAATGCAATCCTTTAAAAGTCTTTAAATTACAATAAACATCCCTTTGTTATTTTGAGAGTTTTTCATCCGGTCTCACTTCCCTCGGTGCCTGGGGATCCCCGCAGACAGGGCTCGCTTCAGCAAAGCCACTGGGTCTGTTGAAAAAACCCACACACTGAGACTGGGCCTTGAAACTTCAGCTCTGGGAAAGGAGGTGTGTTTCAGGAAATATTGTCCTGTTCCTGCCGTCTTCAGAGCTTGCGCGCTCTGCATAGGGCCACGAACCGACAGGTTCCTGAGGCTCGGGGTTTCCTGAAGGATAAAACTCACCTGCGCAGAGCTCCTGGGGGTGGCAAAAATTCCTCTCTCCCAGCCCCATTTTAATAACCTCTCTTTAAGACCTCCTGGTCATATACAATACCTTTCTCAGAAAGGATAATTTGGAGGGGGCATAATGTGGCTTCCTCTTCCATGGACAAAGCCTTCCCCATCTCCTCCAGCCCTGGCTCCTCACCGGTTTTATCTGGTGAACTCAGTGCAGTGTTTGTTTTTCCAAAGTCTTTCCTCAAAAGGGTTAATGCTTTCGTACTCCGATTTTTTCATCCGGAGTTGTTCCTCAGAAGACTTTGAGCTCCCGTACTTCAAGTTTTCATCCAGAGCTTTTCCTTGGGAGGCCTCGAGCCCGCATACGCCAAGTGGAGTCCTGAAACTCCTACCCCCGTGGTCAACCATGAAGGCATCAGGCTGGACACTCGGCCAGCCTTCTCCATAGACCCTCTTCACACCCGATCAGAGTTCAAAGAGTCCTGGTCTGCATCAATATCACACGTTCTTTTAATGTTGTGGGTCACCATTACGCAGGGGGAAATGGGCCTGTCCTGAGTTGCAGTGTAGGATGTACACAAAGTATTTATTCTATCACCATCTTCATGAACTGTTGAAACCAGGTGGGCCAGCGTTTTCCCAAGCCCCCTGCCTCTTCTTCTAATGGCCTTTGGGGTGTCTTCTGCTAATGGCCTTTGGGGTCTCTTCTGCTAATGGCCCATTGACGTCTGGCCCATGAGTCACAGGTAACTCCCTCCAGGGGTTATCTCTGTTTAATGGGCCATCAAGGACCCACTTCACCCTCCTCATCCTATTGTGAGATGCTCTGCCCAGGGGGAGGAGTCAAGCATTCTCACCTGGATATAAGCTGGTATGTGGGACAGTGCAATGGGCACTTACCCACTGGATTCCCAGAGGAGCAGAGCTCCCAGACCTTTCTACAGGATCACTGCTTCAGGAAGAGCACTTCACCTGGACTGCTTCCACCATCCTGCTCAGGTTGTATTCTGACTCTGTCAGTAATCCTTTGTGTTATTGCATTTATTTTATTTTTACGTTTTTACCTTTCTTCTTATTAAATTATATCTCTTACTTGGAGCCTCTCATTCATTTTGCTTTCAAACCACAACATTTTTTTGGTGCTCAACGTGAGGCACGAGGCACTGAGAAAAGTCAGAACTACAGTTTTGTATTGAAGAAGACGCCTGTTTGCTATGATACTCAACATGCTTACATGTGTCTTATACCTATCTCTCTATATTTTTCCACACATGGGGTACTATCTGCCGGTCTTAATGCTCCTGCGTAGACCAGGGTATGGTACTAAAATTGCCTTATTGGTCTATTATGTCCATTGCTTGATAAACTCCGAGGCAATGAACAGCATTCAAAATATATACCCAGTTTTGGATTAGTTTTCTGGTCTAGGATGCTACATCTGGGGCCTCAACAATCTTACCCAGCCCCTGTGGGGAGGAGTAAAGAATGATTTTTTCCAGCTTTTCAGGCATAACTCAGCAGTTTTTGAAAATATTGAGTACCCTCTTGATACCAAGGACAGTATGATGTTGTTGCTAGTCCTGCTTTCTCTTCTCTGCACAGCCCTTAGTTTTTTCTGCACCATGCTTAGGATCAAGACACTACCTGGTGTGATACAGCGTGTTCTTAAGGAAGAGGAAGAGGGAAAGAGAAGCAAAACAACAGCATCAGCATCTACATGGACCATCACAAAGAAGAAGAGAACCAAAGGCAAGACAACAGTGTCCTCATCTACACAGACCATCGGAGAGGAGAAAGAAGCCAAAAGTGAGGCAACAGTGTCCACATCTACGCAGACTGTCACAGAGGAGAAAGAAACCAAAGGTGCTGTCAGCATCTCCACACAAACCGTCACTGAACTGGAACCACCTAAACCAGTAGCAGTTGCCACCACTCAGAAGAAGAAGTCAAGGAGCAAATCAGTCCGCGTAGTGACTGACGAGAATGCAGCAGGACCTTCGCAGCCAGCAGAAGAGACAGAGATCATCACTCGCTCTCTATCCCTGGGTGAGTTGCGTGACCTACGAAGGGAATTCACCCGCCAGACCAACGAGTCCATCCTGACCTGGCTGCTCCGCATCTGGGACGCTGCAGCCAATGACACCATTCTGGATGGAATTGAGGCCAGGCAACTGGGATCGCTGTCCCGGGATGTGGTCATTGACCAGGGGATTGGGAAAACCCAAGAACCTCTCAGCCTCTGGCAGCGACTGCTGACAAGTGTGAAAGACAGATACCTTTGTAAAGAAGACATCCAAGTGCACCAAGGAAAATGGAGCACAATAGAACAAGGTATCCAACGCCTGAGGGAATTGGCTGTGCTGGAGATCATTTTTTCAGAAGATGAGAGATTTCCTAAAAGCCCAGATGATGTCCAGTGCACGTCACGGATGTGGTTGAGAATTGCACGGCTTGGACCAGAGATGCACTCACGTTACCTGGCAACACTGCAATGGAGGGAAGGTGAGGACAAGGTGGGTGTCTTGGCTAATAAATTAAGAATTTACAAGGACACTGTCACCGCCCCAGTTCGCACCCATGTCCCATCTGTGGAAACACGACGGGCTGAGCAAGTCCGGAGCTTGATTGAAGAAGGCCATCAGAAATTAAAAGAACTTAAGGAAGAAATTTACCATATCTCACCAGAGCCGATGAGAGTCTCTGCCATTAGGAGCAGGTGTCCCCCAGCCAGGGAGAGAGGATACACACCACGGGGTAACCTCTGGTCTTTTCTTAGAGAGCATGGAGAAGATATGAAAAAGTGAGATGGAAAACCCACTTCCGCCTTAGCAGCCCGGGTACGTGAACTGAAAAGAGGAACACCTACCACAAGAAGCACATCTAGAATCAAGGTTGCCCCAGTCTCTCAGAACTCCAGACAGTACAGGAATGATGATATGACTGATCCTCTGGAAGGGACCTCAGAAACATACGTACAGGAGGAGAACACTGTATGCCATGACCAGGAATAGGGGGGGGCCCTGCGTCTAGCCAGGAAGAGGAAAGGGATGATCGGATCTACTGGACTGTGTGGATCCGATGGCCTGGCACATCTGACCCACAAAAATATACGGCGTTGGTTGACACTGGGGCCCAATGTAATATGATGCCATCAAGGTATGTCGAAACAGAATCCATCTCTATTTCTGGGGTGACAGGAGGGTCCCAGGAACTGACTGTATTAGAGGCTGAAGTGAGTTTAACTGGGAACGAGGGGCAAAAACACCCCATCGCAACTGGTCCAGAGGCCCCATGCATTCTCAGCATAGACTATCTCAGGAATGGATATTTCAAAGACCCGAAAGGATATTGTTGGGCTTTTGGGATAGCCGCAGTTGAGAAAGAAAACATCAGACAGTTGAATACTTTGCCTGGTCTCTCAGATGACCCCTCTGTTGTGGGACTGCTGAGAATCGAAGAACAACAAGTACCAACTGCCACAACAACAGTACACCGCCGCCAATACCGCACTGACAGAGACTCTGTGATTCCCATACATGAGATGATCCGTAAACTGGAGAGCCAAGGGGTGGTCAGTAAGACTCATTCACCTTTCAACAGCCCAATATGGCCAGTGCGTAAGTCCAGTGGAGAATAGAGACTGACGGTGGATTACCGTGCTTTGAATGAAGTCACGCCACCACTGAGTGCTGCTGTGCCAGACATGTTAGAGCTTCAATATGAGCTGGAGTCCAAGGCAGCAAAGTGGTATGCGACCATTAATATTGCCAATGCCTTCTTCTCCATTCCTTTGGCAGCACAGTGCAGGCCCCAGTTTGCTTTCACCTGGAGGGGCGTGCAGTACACCTGGAACCGACTGCCCCAGGGGTGGAAACACAGCCCCACCATCTGCCATGGGCTGATCCAGGCTGCACTGGAGAAGGGTGAGGCTCCGGACCACCTGCAGTACACTGACGACATCATCGTATGGAGGAACGCCCCAGGGGAGGTCTTTGAGAAAGGAGAGAAGATTATCCAAATTCTGTTGAAAGTTGGTTTTGCCATTAAACGAAGTAAGGTTAAGTGACCGGCTCAAGAAATCCAGTTCCTGGGAGTCAAGTGGCAAGATGGACGTCACCAAATCCCCAGAGAGATAATAAACAAGATCACTGCCATGTCCCCACCTACCAACAAGAAGGAAACACAAGCTTTCCTAGGTGCCATAGGCTTTTGGAGGATGCACATTCCTGAGTACAGTCAGATCGTGAGCCCGCTCTATCTGGTTACGCGCAAGAAGAACGATTTCCACTGGGGCCCTGAACAGCAACAAGCCTTTGTTCAGATCAAACAAGAGATTGCTCATGCAGTAGCCCTTCGCCAGTCAGGACGAGACCAGATGTGAAGAATGTGCTTTACTCTGCAGCCGGGAACAACGGTCTGTCCTGGAGCCTGTGGCAGAAGGTGCCTGGGGAGACTCGAGGCCAACCATTGGGATTCTGGAGCCAAAGTTACAGAGGCTCCGAAGCCAACTACACTCCCACAGAGAAGGAGATCGTGGCCGCCTATGAAGGAGTTCAAGCTGCCCCAGAAGTGATTGGCACAGAAATACAGCTGCTTCTGGCACCCCGATTACCAGTGCTGGGGTAGATGTTTAAGGGAAAGGTTCCCTCCACGCATCACGCCACTGACACCACATGGAGCAAATGGATTGCTCTCATCACACAGCGCGCCCGTATTGGAAACCCAAATCGCCTTGGGATTTTGGAAGTTATAACAAACTGGCCAGAAGGTGAGAATTTTGGATTATCATCTGAAGAAGAAGAAAAGCAAGTAACAAGTGCGGAGGAAGTCCCACCATATAATGAGCTACCAGAGACTGAAAGACGATACGCTCTCTTCACTGATGGCTCCTGTCGAATTGTAGGCGCTAACCGGAAATGGAAAGCTGCAGTTTGGAGCCCCACACGACAAGTTGCACAGGCTACCGAGGGACAAGGTGGGTCGAGTCAGGTTGCAGAGCTTAAAGCTGTCCAGCTGGCTGGGGATATTGCTGAACGAGAGAAATGGCCAAGGCTCTATCTCTATACTGACTCATGGATGGTAGCTAATGCTCTGTGGAGATGGCTGAATCGCTGGAAAAAGGCCAACTGGCAGCGCAGAGGAAAACCCATCTGGGCTGCTGACATTTGGCAGGACATCGCTGCCCGAGTAGAGAGACTGACCGTGAAGGTTCGACACGTGGACGCACACGTACCCAAGAGCCGGGCTAATGAGGAGCATTACAACAACGAGCAGGTGGACAAAGCTGCCAAGGTGAAAGTATCACAGGTGGATCTGGACTGGCAGCACAAGGGAGAACTGTTCCTAGCTCGTTGGGCCCAAGATGCCTCTGGTCATCAAGTAAGAGATGCAACATACTGATGGGCCCGTGACTGAGGGGTGGACCTTACTATGGACAGCATCTCACAGGTCATCCACAACTGTGAGACCTGTGCTGCAATCAAACAGGCCAAGCGAGTGAAGCCTCTGTGGTATGGTGGACGATGGCTGAAGTACAGGTATGGGGAAGCCTGGCAAATTGACTACATCACCCTTCCCCAAACCCGCCAAGGAAAGCGCTACGTTCTGACCATGGTGGAAGCCACCACTGGATGGCTGGAAACCTACCCTGTGCCTCATGCCACTGCCCGGAACACCATCCTGGGTCTGGAAAAACAAGTCCTGTGGAGACACGGAACCCCTGAGAGAATTGAGTCAGACAATGGGACCCATTTCAAAAACAGCCTTATAAACACCTGGGCCAGAGAACGTGGTATTGAATGGATATATCACATTCCTTATCACGCACCAGCTGCCGGAAAAGTTGAACAGTGCAATGGACTACTAAAGACTACCCTGAAGGCACTTGGCAGTGGGACCTTCAAGAACTGGGAAATGAACTTAGCCAAAGCTACCTAGATGGTCAACACCTGAGGGTCTATTAATCAAAGTGGTCCTGCCCAGTCTGAACCCTCGCACACAGTGGATGGAGATAAAGTCCCTGCAGTACATATGAAAGGCATTTTAAGGAAGACTGTTTAGATTAATCCTGCCTCAGGAAAAGGCAGACCCATCCGTGGGATTGTCTTTGCTCAAGGACCTGGTCACACTTGGTGGGTAATGCAGAAAGATGGAGAAACCCATTGTGTACCACAGGGAGACTTAATTTTAAGTGAGAACAGTGTGTAACATTTTATTCCCTATGTGTATGCATATCTTTGTAAGAATGTATTGATTTGGATATGATGTAGATGGTAATAGAATAAGGGGTGGATTATGTCCTGGGTTGCAGTGTAGGATGTACACAAAGTATTTATTCTATCACCATCTTCATGAACTGTTGAAACCAGGTGGGCTAGTGTTTTCCCAAGCCCCCTGCCTCTTCTGCTAATGGCCTTTGGGGGTCTCTTCTGCTAATGGCCCATTGACGTCTGGCCCATGAGTCACAGGTAACTCCCTCCAGGGGTTATCTCTGTTTAATGGGCCATCAAGGACCCACTTCACCCTCCTCATCCTATTGTGAGATGCTCTGCCCAGGGGGAGGAGTCAAGCATTCTCACCTGGATATAAGCTGGTATGTGGGACAGTGCAATGGGCACTTACCCACTGGATTCCCAGAGGAGCAGAGCTCCCAGACCTTTCTACAGGATCACTGCTTCAGGAAGAGCACTTCACCTGGACTGCTTCCACCATCCTGCTCAGGTTGTATTCTGACTCTGTCAGTGATCCTTTGTGTTATTGCATTTATTTTATTTTATTTTTACCTTTTTACCTTTCTTCTTAATTAATTATATCTCTGACTTGGAGCCTCTCATTCGTTTTGCTTTCAAACCACAACAGGACCACTGAATAACAGAACCAATATGATTCCGACAGAAGCTGTTTATTGTTTACATTACATGGCAGATATAGATTCTAGGTCTACTGTCCACGTGGGCACGCATCTCTGGGTTGGCTAAGCTGCTTCTTCATGAGGCAGGCAAACATCCTTCAGGACATTCAACTGGTCAAGCGTCCATCCTCACGTTGTACTTCCTCTATCTAGGGTTTACATTTTTTGCAGACATTTTCTCAGGCTCTCTTCTTATTTTTGATCCTGTTGTTTTCTCAGTAACCTTGATGAATTCCTGAGAGCTCTAACAACAAAACTGCAGGTGGTGTGATAATATTACTCACAACCAGTTTGGCTGGTGCATCAGAATGGCCTGTTATACAGATACATTGCTACAGTATTGGAGGCATCTCAAAACTTGTTCAGGCAACACTTGAAACTACTCATACAAGCTCGGCCTTATTTTCCAATCAGGTGTGATTTTTTGTCCATTTCTTGGATCATTCAAGTCCTTTTAGTTCATTACCACCCAGTCCCCATTTAAGAGTCAATTTGGTATCACTTGGTTTAGATGTTATAGTCTACTCTTTAGGTTCTTCCACAGGTCTTTTGATTTTGCTGGCGTGGATTTACCCTCATTCCCTGCTCCGGATCGCAGCCTCAGTCATCAGCAGTACTTGAAAAGGACCTTCTTATTGTGGAGTTGAAGTGTTCTTTCCATGTTTTCACTAATACCCACTCCCCTGGATGAATATTGTGGATTTTAATGTTTAAAGGTGTGTTTTGAGGGATTATTCCTTTTAACTGCAGGTTTTCAAGGGTTTTTGCAATTGTGTTGACATATTTCTTAACACTTATTTCCCCTACATCACAGGCAGCAGTTTCATGTTGGGTGGTCAGAAAGGGTAACTCAAACATCATCTCATAAGGTGACACTCCCAGGTCTGATCTGGGTTGTGTTTGAACCCTCAATAAAGCCAAAGGTAGGCATTTTATCTACGACATTTGGGTTTCAATTACTAATTTTGTTAAGGTTCTCTTTAAAGTCTGATACATCCTTTTTACCCAGCCTGAACTTCGTGGATGCCATGGAGTATGTAATTCTCATTTTATTTTAAGGCTCGAGTTATTTGCTGTAAGACTTTTGATGTAAAATATGTTTTTCTGTCAAAGTCTATCTTATTGACCAATCTCTATTTGGGAATAATTTGTTCCAAAAGGGTTTTACATACTACATTGGGTGTGGCTCTGTCAGTGGCAATAGCTTCTACCCAATGAGTCAGGTGGTCTGTTATCACTAATAAAAGCTTCCATCTCTATACTTGCAGAAGTTTAGTAAAATCTACTTGAATACTTTGAAATGGTTGAAGAGCTAACTCCTGACCTTCTAATGTTGGGGTTTTTTTACCTTTCTATTTACCTTCTGGCAGATTATGCATCTTTCAGTTACTTGTTTTGCCAATCTAAAAATCCCAATACACCCATAATTTTTAGAAAATGATTACACAAACCTTGGGTACCCTAATGAGTTTTTTGATGCACATTTTCTAATATTTACTCAATGAGTGGCTTGTTAAGTAACTGTCTCCCATCAGGAAGCTTCCATTTCTCAAATTCATCTGAATTTCCTCCTATCTTAATTTCTTTTCTTTTGTTTCACTGAACTTTGGAGTTTCTAATTCTTCTTTATTTCAGGTCAAAATTAACATAACCCTTTGGATCCTATTCTTTGCTTCATCTTTAGTTTCTTGATCTGTCAAATTATTTCCTCTTATTTCCAAGGTTATTCCCTTTTGATGTCCTTTGATATGTACTACAGCTATCTCCTCAGGCAATTTTAATGCCTCTAAGACCTCCAAAATGAGACTCTTATGTATCAATCCTTTTCCTTTTGAACTGAGTAACTTCCTTTCTTCCTAGATTTTTCCAAAAGTATATATTACCCCAAATGCATACTTAGAGTCAGTATATATGGTTCTTTTTTTGTTTGCTAAATATTCCAGTGCCCTTTTTAGAGCATATAATTCACAAGTTTGAGCTGATCAGTTCGAAGGTAATTTTCCTTTTTCAATGGTATGCATGTTTTTCCTATCAACTAAAGCATACCCTGACATTCTTTTTCTTTGTAAACACTTGGAAGAACTATCCACATATATTGTTTCCCCTTTTGAAAGGGCTTGCTTTTAGAGATCTTCCCATACCTTAGTTTGGTATTGGATAATTTCTAAACAATTATGTGTTAGGTTACTTTTTGGTCTTCTATATAAAAATTGAGCTGGATTTAAACTTTTGTTTACTTCTAATGTTAAGTCATCACTGTCTAGTAGGATTGCTTCATATTTTAGCATTTGGAGTCTGTTAACTATTTTTCAGCTTTCTGGTTTAACACATTTTGGACTACATGAGGTGTACACACGATTAGTTTGCTTCCAAAAGTAAGCTTACGGCTCTCTTCTACCAGAATTGCAGTAGCTGCTATAGCTTGAATACACACCGGCCAGCCATGGCTCGCTGGGTCCAACATCTTTGATAAATAAGCTACTGGTCTCTTCACTCCCCCCCATTCCTGAACCAGGACTCCATGAGCTACTCTATTTTCTACATTCACATACAGATGAAAAGGTTTTTCTAATGAGGGTAAGCGCAAAGCTGGCATTGAGGCTAGTTTTGACTTCAATTCTTTTAATTTATCATCATCTTCCTTGGTCTACTTTATATCATCTCCTTCTGTTAATTTTCCATATATAAAAAATTTACTGCCTATGTACACTTTTCAATCCATAAGCTACAATATTCTAATAATCTGAGTAATTTTCTAATTTCTTTCTTTGAAGAGGGAGTGGGGAGAGATAAAATTCCTGTAATCCTCTCAGTGTTTAGTTTTCGGCTACTTTTGCTTTTTAAGTGTCTAAGATATTTTGCTTCTGATTCTACAAATTGTAGTTTCCCTTTTGATATTCTTAATCCTTTTCCTCCTAGAAAATTCAGTTTTATAGTAGCCTCCTTAACCTCAATTTCAAGTTCTTCTGATAATAAATGATCATCTACATATTTGTATTCTAGGAGGAGTGGGGAAAGTTTGTAATATTGTTTCCAAAGCTTGCCCAAATAGGTTTGGAGATTCATTGAACCCCTGTGGTAATTTTATCCATCGTAATTACTACTTTCTTCCAGTATTTGGATCTTCCCATTCAAAGGCAAAGATATTTCGGCTTTCCTTGGCTAATGGACAAGCCCAAAAAGCATCTTTTAGATCCACTACACTAAACCACTTATGCTGGGGTGGGACCTTACTTAGGAGAGTATAAGGATTGGGTACTACTGGTCTGAGTTCTCTTATTAACCTCCCGTAAGTCTTGTACTAATCTATAACTCCCATCAGGCTTTTTTACTGGCAGAATAGGGGTATTATGAGGAGACATGCAAGGTTCTGATGTCTTATCCTTTATTAGTCCTTCTATTACCAGCGTCAAACCTTCTCATGCTTCTAGGGATATAGGGTACTGACGTACACATATGGGACATTTTTCTTTGTCAATTGTGACTCTTATGGGGTCAATGTCCAGTCCCCCCCTATTTCCTTCCCTAGCCCATCTTCTTTGTTAATTTTATCCTCATCCTCTTGGCCAAGTTTTAAAATTTTAGCTGTCATTTTCCCTTCTTCTGGTATAACTCCTATCTCCAGCTTTACCTGCAAGTCCCTCCCTAATAAGTTGCTACTTGCCCCAGGGACCAATAAAACATCTCCTATCCAAATTTTAGTTTCACCTTTAACTACTACATTTTTAATGACACAAACTGTAAAACTTTCTCCTTTTGCCCCTGTTACTTTTACAGTGTCTTTACTTACATTATAACTTGTGGGAACATTTAATAAGCATGTTCTTTCTGCTCCTGTGTCTACTACAAATTCTAATTCCTCTTCCTGGGGACCCACTTTTAAGGTTATCACAGGCTCTAGATGGTATTTGTCCTCTAAAAAATAGAGCCTAAGACTCCCTAATTCTTCTTGGTCTATTTCTTGGAAAAATTTTAAGTCTTTTTTTAGATGAGGGCACTCATGCTTATAATAGGCCTCCTTTCCACAAAAGAAACAGGTATTCTTAGGGTGCTCCTGGGATTTTGTTTGTACTAGTACTCTGTTTCTCTCATTTTCCCTGTCTCTAAGACTTGAATGTCTAGAAGTGGTACCTGGGAGCTTTGGATTTCTTTGGAAGTCACCTTCTCGCATAGTGGCTATCATAATCTTTGCTTGCACCCTAGCTTTTTCATCATCTCTTCTGACAGACTTTTTGGGCTTCCTTTAATAAATCATTTAGTGACCTTTTGTGGTAATCTTCCATTTTTTCCAGTTTTTTTCTAATATCTGGCCAGGCATGAGTAAGAAAATTAACTCTTAATAAAACCTGTCCAGCAGTTGTTTCAGGATCTATTCCAGAATATTGTTTCATATTTTTCTTAAGTCTTTCTAACCATTCCGTTGGCGTCTCTTCTTTTCCCTGGTGTCCCTCGAAGGCCTTTTTGACATTTTTCCCTCCTGATGTTGCCTCTTTTATTCCTTTGATTATCGAATTACAATAATCATTCATTGATCTCTGTCTTTGTTCATTATTATGATTCTAATTAGGAGGCGTCATTGGCATTTTTTGATCTCCTAGTTCTCCCTGTGGGTTTTCCCTCTCCCAAACCCTTATCCCAGCAGTTTTAATCATTTGCCTTTCTTCCTGGGAAAAAATAATCTTTATTATTGATTGCATCTCCTCCCAAATAAAAATGTTTGAGCCCAAGAACTGGTCTATCTGCTCAGCTGTTCCAATAGGGTCTTCTAATAATCCTTTAATTTCCTTCTTAAAATTTATGACTTCTGAAGAAGTCAAAGGGTTGTTTACAAAACCTGTGCCCCCTCACCCATAGGAACTTCTCGTAATGGAAATAAATTAATCTCTTTATCCTAGTTTTTTTTGGTTTTTAACTAAGCTATCTGTATGTTGGTTTGGTATTTCCCCTTTAAAAGGAAAACTTCCTTGGTCAGCAGTAGCTGTCGTTATCAAGGGAACGGTGGCAGAGGCAGGAGTTGCTCAGAATGTCAGGGAAGGAGGGGTGGGGGTGGGGTTTTGCCCTGAAGCTGAGTCCTCCAGGAATGGAGGGGTGTAGGGGGCAGCTGCCAGAACCACTGAGAGGATGGCGTATTCCGGCAGAAACCAAACTGGGGCACAAACCTTTTGCACATGGCTTTTGCTGGCTGCACTCAGCATGGCTGGTGCTGACACAGTCAGAGCAATTGGGGCTGGAGCAACACCAGGGAAGGTGGTTGGGGGAGGGGCGGCTGAAGCAGCCATGTTTGGAAAGGGCAGGATCTTTGGTGGGGCTGCCATGGGCTATGCAGCCAGAATTGGAGCAGGCAGATTCCCCGGCATGTCCAGCAGAGCGATCTCAGACCATGCGGCGGGGGCTGGGCAAGCACAGGTGGAGCCGATATCGGTGCAGCTGATACAAGCGGCCAGTGGCAGAACAGCTACGTGCGGCGGGGCAGAGGACCTGGGGCAGGTGGGACAGGTGGTAGGAGTGGGGGAGAAACTGGTGCAGGACTGGGAGGAGGCAGGGCAGGTGGCAGGAGCAGGAGAGGCAATATTTTTAGGAGATCCCATCCCTTTTCTCTCTTTTTTTCTTCTTGCTCTGTCTCTGGGGTTTCTGATATTTTAAAAATTCTTACTCCCATGGGGTCTGCATCCCCTATCCAGCATGCAGCATAGTCTTTTTCTTCCAGATTAAATGGTTCTTTTGAATTTACAAATATGTTTAAAGCCTAACAAATCCATATTTCAAAAGAGCCATATTTAGGCAAATAAACATGGTCAGATCTTATTTCCTTTTTTGTCCATTCTATCATACAATAATGAATAATTTTTACTTTGTCCTTTTTTCTTGTACAAGGATCTATATCCCAATTTGCTAACATAACTCCTAAAGGGTATCTTGGGGTATTTCTGCTGGCAACCTTCTTTTTTCTTTTTTTCTTAAACCTTGAATTTTACTGATTTTTCTGTCCCATTTTTCAGGATTTTATATATTTGTCTCTGGTCTCTCTCACTTTCCCTAACAACTTGAACACCACCTTCCCCCTTCCCCCAAGGCACAGAAAACTCTTTCTCTCAACAGTACAATACCATGCACCTTCTTCCAAAAAACAATTTTAAATCAACAGTCTATATCACATATACATTCATTCACCCCACTTACACATTTTTTTTTAAATAAGCCTTTCTCACTCTTCCTCATTCACAGCCAGACAACACAAGAAAATTGTACCCTTCTCTTTTTTTAATATTTACCTATAGGTATTCGGCTAACTCCCAGATGCTTTTGGATTATCACACTTCTTAAGCCTCTAGTGTTTCTCAACCTGGTAACTTTTTTTTAAAGCCCAGGTGTCTTGAACCTTACACCTCCAAGCTATTTTGTGTTTTTTCCTCAATCTGGCAAAGAAAATTCATATATTTGGCCAATCTCCAGCTGCTCTTGGGTTACGTAACCCTCAATCTAGAAATATTTAGGGGTCCCCCCCTTTTATCCCGCTTTCCCAGTGGACTGTACTAAGAAAACTCTTGGCTCCCTTCCTCTTGAAGCATTGATTTAGAAGAATTAAAGACTTTAGTTAAAATAGATATTGCGGAGGTGAGGTAAGGTAGCTAAGCTTCCCTTTTGTTAACAGAAGCCAGATTGAAGGAACTGATAAATCATGGAACCTGTCAAACTAGGCTTTTGCATCCTGAATAATCAATAGACTCCAAGAATACAATCATAAATCAAACAGTCCTGGAAAAACAGGATTCAGCTGTCACGTAACACTAAAGGTTAAAAAGTCAGAGTTGAGGAAGACAACCTTTCTTCATAATTTTGGGACCCCACCCCATAAAAAAGACCACCGACCAATTTCAAAGCTTAATGTCTTTTTGGGCTAATTACCATACAAAGCGGGGAATGGGATGTACCAGAGTTATGAATATGCATTCGTGTTTTGGGTATTCAATACTCCTGTACATAAAAAGACCCTGTAATCATCTGTAAATTGTGCGTGTGTATTTGGGAGCTATCATGCACGCTGCCCGGCGTCGTAATAAACATACACTTTCTAACTTTAAACTGTCAGAGAGTCTTTGTCTGTCATAGTTGGATACTGGTATTAGATCAATATCCATATTTTTTAAATAATTCACTCTGAGAGGTCCAACCCCTCCCTGGGACCCCATCCCAGCCACCTGGGGGTCGCTTTCACTCCTTTTTATCTTTCACTTTGTCTTTTTCCTGGCCGTTTTTCTTGCAAAAGAAGGGAACTGCAATTCTGAAGACTCCACACTCACGTCACCATTCTGGGGTACCCAGCCAGTGTCTCATTCACACACCACACAGACCTCCTTTAACCCACTCCTCTAAGAAATACTTACAATAATTTTTCTTTGTTAGGTTCTTCATGCATGAGGTTTTTACGAAACAAAAAATAAACACATCGCAGTTTTGGGAGTCTCTTTTTCTCTTCCTTTGCTTATTGTTTCCTTTTTGTCTCCTCAGGTGTTTACCTGCAATCTCCAGTTCCCACCAGGAGAAGCAAAGCTTGGGCTGCCAAAAGCTAGGCGGGGCGCCTCCTTTCGCTCTGGATTTCCTGGAGTTTTCAGAGATGAGGTGTATATCCCAGGTGACGCCCCCAAATTGTGAAAAACAGAGTTCATTTTCCTGGTAAATTTTAAGAAATAGGTTTAATAAAAAAAAAAAAAAAAGACAATTAGGAAACAGATTAAGCAAAAAGGAAGTACGACCAGCTGGATGACTTGGCATTCAGCCAAGTCTACAACCTGCTATTTCAGAGGCCTTCTTTAAATACCCTTTCTATTGCATCAGTTTTGTTGAATATTCATATTTTTCTATAAACTAGTTTCCATATTCCAGGAACTGTTTTGCATGGCCTCTCCTTGGGTCTGCCTTTTTAGAGCATGCGTGTTTCTTGGTTGTGTCTTCATTATCACCTCCAGCTTGGGCCTTGGTCCATACTTTCTTCAAATGGTAGATGCTGATAGTTGGTGTATCAATAGCAGGGTTTTCTTTACATGTTCACTGGATGTTACCCTGGCCAAACAGACAGTTCAAGCAAACTACTATATCACTACCACTATTACTATGCCTAATTTTCTTTACTAATAGCAGAAATAAAAACTTATATCCTCACCACAAAGTTATTAATCATATAGCACACATCTTGTGAAAAGCCAACTTTATAATATACACTTATAACAGTCTATTCAATAAATAATTCATTTTGCAATAGACCTAATCAGCCATTATTAAGAACTTGTGAACAAAGAGACATTTGGGGTGCAGGCTGCCCCAAACAGCTACTGCCAGAAATCTGAGTCAAAGTCAGGACTTGTCTAAGCTCCCCTCTCTCCTTCATAACACCTACCCAGAAGGGCCCCCTTCCCCCGTTTCTGGAAAATGACCCTGAGCTAGTATAGCATAACCTCCTGGTCCTGCCTCTGACCCTCATGCACAACAGGGTTTTCCCACTTCATTTAACAGTTTTAAATAAACAGTGATGAGTTTGGGGTTTTTTAGGGGGAAATTGTTCTTCTTAAACCATGGAGGTTTGCTGCCCCAGGAGGAAGGCAGCTCTGAGGCCTCAGGGGTGTCCAGGTGCTCTCTGCATACCTCTGGGCTCAGCTGGAGCCATTTTAGGTCAGTGATGCCCCAATGGATGTTATTTTAGTAAAAGGGACATCAACACAATAGGCCACTGTGTTACCTACAGGGATGGGGATGGAGACAAGGTCCTGCATTCCTCTGCTTTGATTACAGAGTCTATTTATTTACAAAAGTTTTGAATATCCAAAATACTATTTGTTGGGGGTTAGGTTCGTTCCTTTTTTACTCTAAAGATTTTTTTTCCTCATAAGTTACTAAGGAGACAAAGTATTGGGTGTTTAAGGTTGCTTGACCAAAACAAAGAGGTGGCTGAAAGCTCGGAGGGGGAGATAGCATGAGTTTTGGGGCAGATAAAGGACAGAGTTGGAGGCAGCTTGTCTCTCTGGTTTTCGGCATTGGGAGAGAGAGAACAGCTAGGCTGCTGCTTGCTGTGGGAGGAGTTCACTGTCAGCAGAAAAATCCAGTCCTGGGAAATCTACCACCATCTGCTTGCATGCCCTGGAATTCTGAGCTTCTCCACCTGCCCTGCTGGAGCTGGGCCAGCCCTGCCCCGCTGTCACAGCTTCTTTGGTACTGCTCTTTTTGCTACAGTGTGACCCTGCACCCCCCTGCCCTGCCAGGACACTCTGCCCCTGCCTGCTGGGGACATCCTGCCATCCCAGCTTCCAGCCCGGGACTCTCCACTGTTTCCAGCTTGGTGCTCTGAGGATCCTGCAGGGGCACTGAGACCAAATGAACAAACTGCCCTGGGTTTTTGTGAAGCAAAGCCCTCAAGGTTCTTGGTACCGTTTTGTTATTAATGCTGTAGTTGTTGTTTTTGTTTGCTTTGTTATACATACTAGTAAAGAACTGCTATTCCTATTGTTGCCATAAGGCCTCCATTAGCAGTAGTTAGGCTAAGGAGTTGGTTCCTGTGCAGGCGCATGGGAACCAAACCCGAGAAATGAGGCCTGAGAATCTGCAGATGCAAGGAACAATGTTTAAAGGACTTATTAGAGGATGTAGTACATATAGGTATACAAATTACTTGTGAAATATGATTACATGGTTACCAATAAAATGTTTTCTATGGTGGGAGCTAAGCTTAGAGAATTAACCTTTATTTTAGCTAGAGCAAGCGTGCAAAATTTATAGCCTTTAGAAAGGTTACCTGTAAGATGAATGTGAATGTTTATAGTAAAATACGTAGGAGACTGCACGTAGGCTGATGAAGTAAGACTTGTAACAAAGGTATAAAAGATAAGCATCTTTTGTAACCAACTTGGGACGCTGACTTTGAGACATTAGTCCTCAGGTCCCCGGGGCCTCAAATAAAGCACCACATAAACTGACACTCTGTTGGTTTGTGTTTTCTCTCGGGAACGGGCAGCAGTTTTCTGGCGACTGCGGCAGGACTCCGGAGGTGGCTGGGGCGGTTCGCGAGCTGATCAACTCCACGCCGGCACCAGGTGATTTCTGGGGAGTCATCGACCCGCGCCCGACCCCGCGCCTGACGGACAACTGTGAGAAGGTAAGCCCAAAGGTGCTTTATTCTTTAGGTTTTGGTGCCTGCCTAATAAGACGGCACGGCAATTCCCGCAGGGTTGGGCTAGAGACGTCTATGGTCTGGGAAGCCTAGGCGCCGACTGTCAGACGAGGCGAAAGCCTCGCAGGATCGGCACTTGCCCCTCGCGGCGACGAGAAGTGGCAAGATTGGTATTGGTATTGGTATTGGTATTGGTATTGGTATTAGTATTGGTATTAGTATTGGTGTGTGTGTGTGTGTGTGTGAGCAACTTAAGGTGTAAAAAAAAAAAAAAAAAAAAAAAAAGAAAAAAAAAAAGATTATGCCGTTTAAAACCTTTAAGGCTTTGGTACAATCTAATGGTAAGGTCCCAGGGAATTCCCCCTTGGGATGTTTACTGGGAAGGTGGAAAAAGGAAGGATTCCACCAAGAGTTACATAAAAGTAAAATGATTGATTATTGTAATAATTGGTGGCCACTATATGAAACTGGTGGCCCAGAGTGGCCTTTGAATGGATCTGTTAACCCTGATGTTATAACTCCCTTGATGTGATTTTTACAGAATAATGAGAAATGGGATGAGATACCTTATCTTGATTTATGTTCTCAAAAACAAACCAGAGATGGCCGGAAAATGGGTCTTTACAATCAGAACTTATATCACAACTGATGACACATTGTAAACGAGAATTGAAACTTGATGAATTGCCATACATAGATCTTTTCTTTTATTTAAAAGAGAAACCGGCATGGTTAGTGGAATGTGGAATACAAGCACTGGTCTTAGAAAATAATCATTGTTTGGCTTGCGTCCAAGATAAGTGTTGTGTAGAACACCTGGTTTTGAGAAAAAAAAAAAGGGAGGAGATGATTTGGAAGCTGATTTATTTGTAGGACCCACTGCCACTACCAACGTTCCCTCAGCATTAAGTTTTACTCCACTTACTCTCACCCCACCTGATTCTGTTTCCTCTCCCCTGCTTGCGCCTATCCAAAATGCTTCTCCTGGCTATCCTCCTTCTCTGCTGACACTTGCTCAAAGATTTATCCCTCTACCGACCCTCCTCTCCCACCTACGCCTATGTCATCGGCTCCTGTCCCCTATCCCCAGTCCTCCTCTGCCGGAGTTGCCCATTGCTTCTATCCCTGGCAGCGATCGGGATTTGACTGTGGGGTGGGGATGAAGGGAAGGGAGATGCAGAAGGGACAGGGTGGAGAGCAGTGGTGGTGGAGGGGATGGCTCGGATGCGGCCAGGAGGTATACTGGTCTTCAGGTGGATGGTGGGCGAGCGGGGATTCAGCTCGCCTTTATTTTTCTAGACCAGTCACAGGAGGACATTAGGAAAAGTTACAAGAACTGGAAAGCGGAAAGTTAAGAAGTTTGGACAAGCTTTTAGAGGTGGTGAGGACGTAGTGGCAGAACCGGTCGGGACAGTAATAGAAGTGGTTTTGGCAGAGGCTGTGGAGTATTAAGAATAAATAAATTAGAAGGACATTGAAAGCGAGAGTGCCCAAACTGGTTTAGTCAGTATGTTCAGCCTCAGTTGAATAGCATAGCCAGAGTCATGGATCTGTGAGGGGAAGCCAGGATCAAAGGAACAGATGGTCACTCTGCGCTTAGAAGGGAAAGATGTCACTTTTCTTGTAAATATTTCATAATAAATTATGTAGAAGAGCAGATTGGAAAAAAAAAAAATGTACTGTAATTATTGGAGCCACAAGGAAAGAGGAGATCTGGCCATTCCTGCAACCCCTAGATCTGAGCTTTGGAAATAAAACTTTAACACATAAATTTTTATATATGCCTGGGTGTTCAGCTCTGCTTTTAGGATGTGATTTTCTGGCAGCTCTAGAGGCAGTGATTACTTTTGAGAATGGTGAACTTGTAATGAGGATACCCGAGTCTAAACCAGGAAAGATTTTAACAGTAAAAGAGAAACCAACTCCAATATTCCTAAAAAGGTAGAAGGAGTAGTGATTCCCTCTGTGTGGGAAACGGATATACTAAGGAAATCTAAATTGGCACAGCCAGTTGTTCTGGTTTGGGTTGAATTAGGGGAAAACCTTCAAGGAATCCCCTAATAACAAAACCTCTACCACCCCTCCCCCCAACCCTGGGTTTGGGAAGGAATCTCTTGAACACAAAGTGGAAAAAAACGGTTTATTAACAAATGAATAAACACCCCCCGACACAAGGGAAAAAAAAAGAACAGAAAAAGCTCAGGTTACTGTGAGGGGGAGGGCGCGCAGCTTCTTTTACAAGCCCCGGCGATCCTCTTTCGGACTCCTCCAGCCAGATCAGCTCCGGGTGCCGGTCCTAAATCTTAAAAGGGGGGGGGGGAAGGGAGAAGAGGAAAAGGAAAAAAAACAAACAGAGCACAGAGGCGGCAGAAAGAAAGGAGGAAAAAAAAACACAAAAGAACGAAAGGGCAAGAAACTAGCAGAAAATTGCGAGACAGCAAGCGCCTAGAAGCAGGAAGCCAAAGCCAAAGCCAAAGCAGCAGCCGAGCAAACCAGCAGGCCAGTGCCCGCCCCCCCTAAAGGGGACGGAACACCTCTTAGACATAACAAGGGAGTCCACGATATGGGATTATGGGATAGAGAGCACTGTCAACCCAGGACACCAGTACAGGTAGAATTGAAGGAAGGGCAAGTCAAGTGCCATGCAAATTAAACAATATCCTATCAAGGCAGAAGCACGATAGGGAATAGTAAAGACCATTGATAAATTCCTAAAGTACCAAATTCTAGAAGAATGTGAATTAAAATACAATACTGCAATATTCCCAGTAAAGAAATGTAATGGTGAGTATAGACTTGTACAAGATTTAAGGGGCATAAATGAGATAACTAAAAAGACATTCATTTAGTAGTTGCTAATCCTTATACATTGCTAGCATCAGTGAAAGAAATATACAAATGATAAGTATAGACTAGTGCAGGATTTAAGGGCAATAAATAACATTGTCAAAGACATTCACCCGGTGGTGGCCAATCCATATACTTTGTTAACATCTGTGTCAGAGAAATTCCAATGGTTTACAGTTATCGATTTAAAAGATGCCTTCTTCTGCATCCCACTGGCATTAGAAAGTAGGAAATATTTTGCCTTCGAATGGGAAAATCCGGATACCGGACGAAAAAGGCAGCTCACTTGGACACGACTTCCCCAAGGATTTAAGAATTCTCCTACAATTTTTGGAAATCAATTAGCCAAAGAGCTGGAGGAATGGAAGATGACTCAGGTAAGAGAATCACCCTTCTCTTACATTCTCCTCCAGTATGTGGACGACATCTTTTTGGCTACAGAACAACGGGAGGTCTGTTTAACCCTAACCATAGAACTGTTGAATATGCTGGGACAAGGAGGATATCGGGTTTCGAAGGAAAAGGCCCAATTAGTCCAAGAGAGTGTGATATACCTAGGCTGTGAAATCTCAAAGGGGGTAAGGAAATTGGGAATCAATAGAGTTGAAGCTATCTGTGCAATACTCACACCCCGAAACCACCAAGAACTAAGATCCTTTTTAGGAATGGTGGGTTGGTGTAGACTCTGGATACCAAACTTTGGGCTAATGGCTAAACCCCTTTATGAAGCTTTAAAGGAGTCTCAACTGCAGTGGAACAAACCACAGGAGAAGGCCTTCCTAGATCTGAAACAGGCCTTGAAAGAGGCACCTGCACTCGGCCTACCAGATTTAAATAAAGACTTTCAGCTATACGTCAATGAGAGGCAGCGACTAGCCCTGGGCGTACTAACCCAAACCCTCAGATCGTGGAAGAGGCCTGTTGGGTATTTCTCTAAACAACTGGACACTGTGAGCGCAGGATGGCCGGCATGCTTGCGGGCAGTGTCAGCCACAGTGATACTGATCCAGGAGGCCCGAAAATTGACTCTGGGGAGAAAGATGGAGGTGTTTGTGCCCCATATGGTACTGGCAGTTTTGGAACAAAAAGGGGGGCATTGGATGTCCTCTAGCAGATTGTTACAATACCATGCATTGCTCAGAGAACAGGATGATGTTGAGCTCAAAGTGACTAATTGCATCAATCCAGCAGAGTTCCTCCGCAGTGAGCAGAATGAGGGCAAATTAACACATGACTGTATGGAAACTATCGAACAGGTATACGCTAGCCGACCAGACCTGAGAGATGTGCCCCTGGAGGTGCCAGACTGGGAACTGTATACCGATGGATCCAGCTTTGTAGAGAATGGAACCAGGTATGCCGGGTATGCGGTGGTGACCCTCACGCAGGTGGTGGAAGCTAAGGCCCTCACCCCAGGAACATCTGCACAGAAGGCTGAAATTATAGCATTAACCAGAGCCCTGGTCCTGAGCAGTGGGAAAAAGGTAAATATATGGACAGATTCAAAATATGCATTTGGAGTTCTGCACGTACATGGGGCTTTACGGAAAGAGAGAGGACTGTTGAGTTCACAGGGGACATCCATTCGACATCGGAATGAGATCCTGCTGCTACTGGAAGCTGTGTATAAGCCAGTGGAAGTGGCTGTGATGCATGTGAAAGGACACCAGAAAGATGAGGGAAAGATTTTTCGAGGGAATCGGCTGGCTGATTTAATCGCACGAAAAGCTGCTAGAAAGGTCTGGACTGAAATGGCGCTGATTCCAACGAAGGTAGGACCGGTACAACCTTATATGGGACAAAAACCCAGTTATTCCACTGAGGATGAGAAATTGGCACAACTGGTCCAGGCCCAGAAGAATGCAATGGGATGGTATGTGACTGGGACTGGCCAAGTAGTGGTCCCTACCAAATTGATGAAGGTGATTTTAGAAACTGAGCATAATAAATGCCACTGGGGAGCAGAGGTATTGGTAAAATTTCTGAAGAGGGAAATTATCTCTAACCAGATGTTAACAATGGCTAAACGAGTGAATGCCATGTGCCCAGTGTGCCTTAAAAATAATCCAATAGTGAGGAAGCAGATACATCTAGGGAAATTACAGGTAGGAGCAGAGCCAGGAGATTATTGGCAGATAGATTTTTCCGAATTGCCCCGATCACAAGGATACAAGTATCTGCTGGTGTATGTCTGCACGTTTTCGGGATGGCCAGAGGCTTTCCCTTGCAGAACTAATCAGGCCAAAGAAGTAGTGAAAACATTAATGAGAGAAATCATTCCGAGATTTGGGGTTCCATTAGGGATCTCTTCTAACAGGGGACCTCATTTTGTGGCAGGAGTGGTACAGACAGTCGCCCGACTGTTAGATGTTACCTGGAATTTGCATACCCCATGGAGGCCTCAATCCAGCAGGCAAGTAGAGAGGATGAATTAAACCCTGAAAGGACAGATTAAGAAAATCTGTCAGGAGGCTAAAATCCAGTGGTTTCAGGCCCTGTCATTAGCCTTGTTAAGAATTAGGATTAAACCCCAGGAGAGGATAGGAGTAAGTCCATACGAGATACTGTATGGCAGACCATATCATGCTACAGTATTAAAGGGAGACCCTCATGTAGTAGGGAATGATGTGCTCTTTAATTATGTGTTGTCTTTGAATAAGGTACTTACTGCCCTAAAAGGAGCCCTGCAATGGAACAGACCCCTGCCGCTGGAAAATCCTGTCCATGACATCCAGATGGGAGACCAGGTCTATGTAAAGAATTGGAACACAGACCCCCTGAAAGAAACATGGGAAGGCCCATGATAAGTAATCATGACCACCTTCACCGCAGTAAAAGTCGAGGGGATCGACAACTGGAGTGAAACAGAAGGAAACGTGTAAGTGTGAAAGGTTTGAGCAAGTAAGATGAATGGAAATGTGTAAGTGTCAAGGGTCTGAGTAAGTGAGATGGAAGTTTTTTATTGTGTGTCCACGATATGGGATAAGGGGTGGAATGTCCTGGGCTGACAGTGCTCTCTATCCCATATCGTGGACTCCTTTGTTATGTCTAAACAGTTGTTCCTTCCCTGTAGCTGGGCGGGCACTGGGGGCTGGCTCGGCTCTCTCGCTCTGGCGCGGCTTTTGCTTTGGCTTCCTGGCTTTTAGTCGTGCTTCGCTGCCTTGCAATTTCTGCTATTTTCTTGCCCTTTCGTTCTTTTGTTTTTTCTTCCTTTCTTTCTGCCGCCTCTGTGCTCTGTTTGTTTTTTTTTTCTCCTTTCCCTTTTCTCCCTTCCCCGCCCCCCCCCCCCATTTAAGGTTTACGACCGGCACCCGGAGCTGATCTGACTGGAGGAGTCCGAAGAGGATCGCCGGGGCTCGTAAAAGAAGCTCTGCGCCCTCCCCCTCACAGTAACCTGAGCTTTTTCTGTTCTTTTTTTTCCCCTTGTGTCGGGGGGTGTTTATTTATTTGTTAATAAACCGTTTTTTTCCACTTTGTGTTCAAGAGATTCCTTCCCAAACCCAGGGTTGGGGGAGGGGTGGTAGAGGTTTTGTTATTAGGGGATTCCTTGAAGGTTCTCCCGTAATTCAACCCAAACCAGAACATTTTTTGGTGCGTTGGCCCGGGAACCCGAGTCAAAGAAAGTGGAAAAAACCTTAATAATAATACTGGTGATTCGAATTGTTTGGTGGGTGTATCAGGATGTTTTTTTCTGGACTCATAATGGCATTCGGGGTGAAAGCCTGTCAATATTTCTGGTCTCTAGGGTTTTTTGAGGTTTTATTACCTCTGTGGTGTCTAGGGTTATTTCCTTACCTGGAGATATCTTTAGCATTTCTCCTTATACGTAACTTATGTAGCCGTGGGGCACTAACCAGAATATTGACCGGACTCGGATTGTTTGTGATTGTTTACAAGAAGGTTGTAAATATGTTTGATGATTCGTTGTTATGGTTGGGCACTCAGTTTGTTAGGGGAGAAGCAGGGGAAGAGGTTTTTCAGCCTCTGTTTTCCCTCTTCTCCTTTGATTTGTTTATATCTTTATTAAGAAATATTCAGTTTCCCCTGAGTGTCAAAGAGACCATCTTTCTGACATTTAATTTAGTAAGCGTTCTCTGTACTGTCTGCAGTTTATATAAAATGAAAGCTGAGATTTCCAAAGGGGCTAATGAGACTTCTGAGTTACCAGCAAACCCAAGTAGGAGAAATCTTGAGTGGAGTGGGAAATGGGATGATATGGGCCAAATTTTAAAGGAATTTTCCGACCCTATAGCCTGGGACTTTCCATCCAAACAAATTCAGAACCCAGCCGAGGTGGCAAAGTATTTGAAAGAGAAGTGCCAGGGTAATACCAAGGAGAAAAGGATTATTGCAGTGAGCTGGGCCCTGGCATATGTTTATCGTACTCTCTTAGATACTGAAGGGCAGCAGACAGAAGACAGGGAACAGGGAGATAAACTAGTTACTATCCCAATTACTCAGGCTGCAGCTAGTATCCCAGGCCCCAGGCCAGTAGCTGAATCAGACAGCAGGGCTCAACCAAGGGCTGTTGCTGCTAATAGAAGAGGCGGAAAGTGTACAACTAAGACCAATCGCAAGGTGGAGGATGATGATGATAATCCAGGAGAAGGACCTTCACCAAAATCAGAAACTACATCGAGGGGTGTAGATTCTGGAGCCAATATTGATTCCTTTTCCCTAAAGGACCTTCGAGGCCTGAGAAAAGATTACAGGCGACAACCTAATGAATCTATAATAAGTTGGTTAGTCCGCCTTTGGGATGCTGCAGGGGAGGCTGCAGTTCTGGATGGCACTGAAGCGAGGCATTTGGGATCTCTGTCGCTTGACCCTGTTATTGATCAGGGCATGATGAGGGAGGCTAGCCCTCACAGCCTCTGGGAACGGATTCTGGATGGTGTAGCACAAAGATACCTGTGTGCAGATGACCTTTATTTGCAGCAGACACAGTGGAGGACCATAGAACAGGGGATCCAACGTCTGAGAGAGATGGCAGTAGCAGAGCTTATTTTTTCGGATGATGTAACAACTAGGAATCCAGACCTGGTAGCATGTACACCTGTAATGCAGAGGAAACTTGTGCGACTTGGGCCATCTGAATACGCCTCTGCCCTAGCAATAATGAAGCGAGAGGAGACATGAGACTGTGCTCGATATGGCGAAAAAGCTTCGAGCATATGCTGACGCTGTACATGGCCCAACTCATGCCAGAATTGCAGCTGTGGAAACACGACTGCAGAAATTAGAGGACAAAATAGAGGAGAATCATAGGAAACTCAGGGAAGAGATTAAGGAGGACTTCCTCCAAATCTCGGCTGTGCAAATTAGAGGCCCTGGTATCCAACGCAGGCGCTCCTTTGATGGGGAGAGAAGGTACACCCCACGAGCTGAGTTGTGGTTCTTCTTGCGTGAATCTGGAGAGAACATGAGGAGATGGGATGGAAAGCCCACTGCTGCTCTGGCACAACGGGTACGTAATTTGAAGGAAGGTAGGATTCAAAGAGGAAGTCTCAATAAACAGAGAGCAGCTCCAGTTGTTCGCAGCCAGGATGTCAAGTATGATGTCGATGATGACATGTCCGATCCCCTTGAAGGAACCTCTAAGACATATACCCCAGGGAAGAAGGATAATCATGCTTAGAGGGGCCCTGCCTCTAGCCAGGTAGAGGTTAGGGAAAATCGTGTGTTTTGGACTGTGTGGGTTCGTTGGCCTGGCACATTGAAGCCACAAGACTATAAGGCTTTGGTTGACACTGGCTCGCAGTGTACCTTGATCCCATCGAGATATGTAGGGGCAGAATCGATTTCTATTGCTGGTGTGACCGGGGGATCACAGGACTATACATTGGTGGAGGCAGATGTGAGCTTGACTAAGAATGAGTGGAAGAAACACCCTATTGCGACCGGCCCAGAGGCCCCATGCATCTTGGGCATAGATTACCTCCGGAGTGGGTATTTTAAAGACCCGAAAGGGTTCAGGTGGGCCTTCGGAGTAGCGACTGTGATGGCAGAAAGCATTCGACAGTTGAACACCTTGCCTGGACTGTCCGAGAACCCGATCACCGTAGGACTTATGAAGGGAGAAGAACAAGTAGTACCAATTGCCACTTCAATAGTGCATCGGCGGCAATATAGAACCACTCGAGATGCTGTGATCCCCATCCATAAGATGATTTGAGAGCTGGAGAGCCAAGGGGTGGTCAGCAAAACCCACTCACCCTTTAACAGCCCCATCTGGCCGGTGCGGAAATCTGACGGAGAATGGAGATTGACTGTGGATTATCGTGCCTTGAATGAAGTGACTCCACCTCTGAGTGCGGCCGTACCAGACATGCTGGAACTGCAGTACGAGCTGGAGTCCAAGGCAGCAAAGTGGTATGCCACTTTCGACATCGCAAACGCATTTTTCTCTATTCCTCTGGCAGCCGAATGCCGGCCTCAGTTTGCCTTTACATGGAGGGGAGTGCAGTACACCTGGAACAGACTGCCCCAGGGGTGGAAACACAGCCCCACCATCTGCCATGGGCTGATCCAGGCCACACTAGAAAAGGGTAAGGCCCCAGAACATCTACAATATATTGATGATATCATTGTGTGGGGAGACACAGCAACAGAAGTGTTCGAAAAGGGAGAGAAAATCATCCAAATTCTCCTGGAAGCTGGCTTTGCTGTTAAGAAAAGTAAAGTTAAGGGACCTGCTCGGGAGATCCAGTTCCTAGGAGTGAAGTGGCAAGATGGACGGCGTCAGATTCCTACGGACGTTATTAACAAAATTACAGCTATGTCCCCTCCAACGGATAAGAAGGAAACACAAGCTTTCTTAGGTGCCATAGGTTTCTGGAGGATGCACATTCCGGAATACGGTCAGATTGTGAGGCCCCTTCATCTGGTTACCCGCAAGAAGAACAATTTCCATTGGGGCCCTGAGCAGCAGCAAGCTTTCACCCAGATCAAGCAGGAGATTGCTCATGCTGTAGCCCTCGGCCCAGTCAGAACGGGACCAGATGTGAAGAATGTGCTCTACTCTGCAGCTGGGAGTCATGGTCTGTCCTGGAGCCTTTGGCAAAAGGTACCTGGTGAGACCCAAGGCCGACCACTGGGATTTTGGAGTCGGAGCTACAGGGGGTCTGAAGATAACTACACCCCAACGGAAAAGGAAATCTTGGCCGCCTATGAGGGAATCCAAGCTGCTTCAGAGGTGATTGGTACAGAAGCACAACTCCTGCTGGCACCCCGACTACCGGTGCTAGGGTGGATGTTTAGAGGAAAGGTTCCCTCCACCCACCATGCCACCAGTGCTACCTGGAGCAAGTGGATTGCCCTCATTACACAACGTGCCCGAGTTGGGAAACTGAGTCGCCCTGGAATTTTGGAAGTAATCACAAACTGGCCCGAAGGTGAAAGTTTCAGCGTCGCAGATGAAGAACAAGAACCAGTGACTCGGGTTGAGGAAGCTCCGCCATACAACCAGCTGCCGGAAGAGGAAGCACGTTATGCTTTATTCACCGACGGTTCCTGCTGCGTCATAGGGATGAGTCGAAGGTGGAAAGCAGCTGTCTGGAGCCCCACACGACTGGTCGCAGAGGCCACTGAAGGAGAGGGTGGATCCAGTCAATTTGCTGAACTCAAAGCCATTCAACTGGCCCTAGATATTGCAGAGAGAGAGAAATGGCCAAGACTCTATCTGTATACTGATTCTTGGATGGTAGCCAACGCTCTGTGGGGATGGCTGAAGAAATGGAAAGAGGCCAACTGGCAGCGTAGAGGAAAACCAATTTGGACTGCTGAAGAGTGGAAAGATATTGCTGCCCGGTTAGAGAAACTACCTGTGAAAATTCGCCATGTAGATGCCCATGTCCCCAGAAGTAAAGCTAATGAGGAGCAGCAAAACAATCAGCAGGTAGATCAAGCTGCAAAAATAGGAGAGTTGAAGATAGACCTAGACTGGGAGCACAAGGGAGAGTTGTTCCTAGCACGATGGGCCCATGATGCTTCAGGTCACCAAGGTAGGGATGCCACCTATAAGTGGGCACGAGACCGAGGGGTGGATCTAACCATGGACAGCATTTCTCAGGTTATCCATGACTGTGAGACGTGCGCTGCCATTAAGCAAGCCAAGCGGATGAAGCCCCTCTGGTATGGAGGGCGATGGTCTAAGTACAAGGATGGGGAGGCCTGGCAGATTGATTACATCACACTGCCTCAAACCCGCCAAGGCAAGCGCCATGTGCTGACCATGGTAGAAGCCACCACGGGATGGTTGGAAACCTACCCTGTGTCTCATGCTACAGACCGCAATACTATTCTGGGCCTTGAAAAGCAGGTCCTTTGGAGGCACGGTACTCTCGAGAGAATTTAGTCAGACCACGGGACTCATTTTAAAAATAATCTTATTAAAACCTGGTTAAAACCTGGGCGAGGGAACATGGCATTGAATGGGTGTACCATATCCCCTACCATGCACCAGCTGCAGGTAAAGTGGAGAGGTACAATGGGTTGTTAAAAACCACCCTGAAAGCATTGGGTGGAGGTCCTTAAAAAACTGGGAGCAGCATTTAGCAAAGGCCACCTGGCTAGTTAACACCCGAGGTTCTACCAATCGAGCGGGTCCTGCTCAGTCCCAACTTCTTAATATAGCAGATGGAGATAAAGCTCCAGTGGCCCATGTTAGAGGTTTGTTGGGGAAAACAGTATGGATCAACCCTGCCTCGAGTACAGCCAAACCCATCCGTGGAATTGTCTCTGCTCAAGGACCAGGTTATACGTGGTGGATAATGCAGAAAGATGGAACAACACGATGTTTTCCTCAGGGAGATCTGAATGTGGAGTGAAACAGAAGGAAACGTGTAAGTGTCAAAGGTTTGAGCAAGTAAGATGAATGGAAATGTGTAAGTGTCAAGGGTCTGAGTAAGTGAGATGGAAGTTTTTTATTGTGTGTCCACGATATGGGATAAGGGGTGGAATGTCCTGGGCTGACAGTGCTCTCTATCCCATATCGTGGACTCCTTTGTTATGTCTAAACAGTTGTTCCTTCCCTGTAGCTGGGCGGGCACTGGGGGCTGGCTCGGCTCTCTCGCTCTGGCGCGGCTTTTGCTTTGGCTTCCTGGCTTTTAGGCGTGCTTCGCTGCCTCGCAATTTCTGCTATTTTCTTGCCCTTTCGTTCTTTTGTTTTTTCTTCCTTTCTTTCTGCCGCCTCTGTGCTCTGTTTGTTTTTTTTTTCTCCTTTCCCTTTTCTCCCTTCCCCCCCCCCCCCCCCCCATTTAAGGTTTACGACCGGCACCCGGAGCTGATCTGACTGGAGGAGTCCGAAGAGGATCGCCGGGGCTCGTAAAAGAAGCTCTGTGCCCTCCCCCTCACAGTAACCTGAGCTTTTTCTGTTCTTTTTTTTTCCCTTGTGTCGGGGGGTGTTTATTCATTTGTTAATAAACCGGTTTTTTCCACTTTGTGTTCAAGAGATTCCTTCCCAAACCCAGGGTTCGGGGAGGGGTGGTAGAGGTTTTGTTATTAGGGGATTCCTTGAAGGTTCTCCCCTAATTCAACCCAAACCAGAACAATTACACCCGAGTCAAGAAGGTGCCAACCCGTTGGGAAGTTCAACCGTTAACCTCCACTCGAATGGTGTTCCAGCCCAAGATCGGATTCTGACAGTTGGGTTCTTGCTAATCCGTTTATTACCTTTAACCAATGAATTTTTAGTTATTACAGAATTCGAACCCAAAATAGTGATGATGGAAGGAATGAATGTGTCTATGACCTGTCTGTTCACGGACAACCAGAAAGTTGGATCCGAAGAAGTCAATGTAAGGTGAAAGAGACAGGGGGCAGAACAAATTCATACAGGTATAACTATGGTTTGGGATAAGGATGAGCAAAAAGGAAATACCACCCTGCAACTATCCAATGTAACGATAACTGACAGCGACGTTTATCGTTGTGTAGTCTGGATAAGAGAAAGCTTTGATTATGGGAGTTTCAAATTGAAAGTTTTACCATGGGATACTGGGAAAATAAGTGAAGAAACTGTAGCTGTAAATGTAAATCCAGTCTCAACTCAGGTGGATATGTGGGATGGACCTCCTTTGAGAATAAATTGTACCTTCCAATTGGAAAAGAAATGTTATCAGGATATCCAAGTCAAGTGGTGGAAACAGAATAAACATCAGCAATGGGAAAGACAGCTGGGGAACATAAGTTGGTGGGCTCTGGGAACTTATGGGAAGGGGTGGCTGAATTATACTGATCTGAAGATAGGAGAGACAGAAGGTATATATCTGTGCATAGTGTCTTGTGGAGGGAAAGGGAATTTTGGGTTACGAAAGGTGGAGGCAAGGGCCCACTTAGGCTCTGAAATTAAGGCCCAACATGGAGAATATCAAGTAACCAAAGGGAAGGATGTGATTTTTACTTGTGAAGTTAAAGAAGGCCAGCATTTTTCTGAGTATGTATGGTGGTTTGGGAAAAATTTAACATCTGGAGGGAAGTATCAGATAGAAAGAAGATTAGGAGAATCAATTATCCTGATAGTAAGAAATGTGCAGCCAGGAAAAGATGAAGGCATTTACTGGTGTTGGATAGCACAGGATGATTGGTGGGCACATGCAAGAACGACGATGTACCTAGGTGAGATGAGAGTGACTCGGCAGGTAGACAATGAGGTAGGGTTACCAAGAAACTCTAAACAGGAAAATCTGGTAGTAGGACTGATACGAGACTTTGGGAAAACTCAGAATGTGTCATCCATAACTGCTTGTCTACCTTTACCCCATGCAGCAGGAGATCCTATACCCTGGGGAATTATTCCTATCACTGAAATGCCCCCGATCACCAGAAATGGGACAAAGGAATGTAGGAAAGAGTTGCATAACCGTACTGAGTGGACAGTTAAAACAACAATTCTCCACAAACAGTGGTCATCATCTGGAAGCAGAGGGGATTGAGAAGCCTTACCCAATTCCAAATTTATCACGATTGGACGATTCAAAAATGTAGGATGGTGTGAATATGATGAGGTGCAATCGCATAAAATGCCCACTACAAAATATTACTATGAAGTGGTTTGCCAGGATGGCAAGGAAGAGTGGACTACATGGCAAGCAATCTGGGGGCCAAGCTTGCTGGAAACATATAGTTATCTGGGGAAAATTGGATGGTGTATACAATGGACTGGTGGAAAGAACCAGACACATGCCCGTGTTCTGACAGCAGAAACAAGTCATAGGAAAATGACAGAGAAAGTAGAGTCATGGAATTGCACAAGGGTAATTACGTGTGATACACCAGGAGAGCAGATAGGGCTGGTACCAGTGAAGATTTTGCTGAAATGGGGATGTGAATGTAGAGGATACAACCACTCTATAAAAGGAGAATTAAAAGGGCAAAAGCAGGTGAATTGCAAAACTACTACCATAAGGAGTCCAGGGAATTTAGTATGGGTCATGGGACATGGAATGTGGACCACACATATACCTATAGATGGATTGGTAACCCAAATAACATTGGGAGTGCCCACATTATGCCCATTCTGGAAACAATCAAGATTGACAGATTTGGACATAGGAAGGAGGAATAAAAGAGAGGTCATGGAGGGAATAGATCCAGAAGATGAGTGGCATGAACCATCAGGAGGGGTCAAATTAGGTTGGATGTTAGAATCATTATTTGCTCCCATATCGACCTATAGAAATAGGGAAATGCTCTACCGGCTTTTGGGACAAACTGAGAGATTAGCATCAGCCACTAAAAAGGGGTTTAAGGATCTGAATTTGCAGCTACAAGCAACTAGTAGGATGGCTATACAGAATCGAATGGCATTGGATATGTTGTTATTAAAGGAACATGGTGTCTGCGGGTACTTACATGATAGAACAGATCATTGCTGTATCCATATCCCAAACGTTACAAAGGAAGAAGAAAAAGACATAAGTCAATTGGACGATATAGAGTCTAAGATACAGGAAACCAAAGAAGATGCTGAACACAATTGGATTGGAGCAATATTTAGCTCCTTAGGGATCCAGGTTTCTGGTTGGATATCCTCTGTTATTCAATATGTAATAATGATTATAATCTTGGTTGTGATTATTTTTGTAGCCTATCGTTGTTTCTTAGGAATGATCTTTAGGGAAAGGATGCATACGAGAAGAGTCATGAAGGCCATGACCCGAAATGAAGTCATGACAGGAATTACTCCATCACCATCTTATATAGAGACTGCTGCATGAAGAAGAGAATTGAGCATCCTTGCAACTGGTTGAAGAATGTTCAAAAGGGGGGAGTTGTTGCCATAAGGCCTCTGTTAGCAGTAGTTAGGCTAAGGAGTTGGTTCCTGGTACAGGCCCATGGGAACCAAACCTGAGAAATGAGGCCTGAGAATCTGCAGATGCAAGGAACAATGTTTAAAGGACTTAGTAGAGCATGTAGTACATATAGGTATACAAATTACTTGTGAAATATGATTACATGGTTACCAATAAAATGTTTTCTATGGTGGGAGTTAAGCTTAGAAAATTAACCTTTATTTTAGCTAGAGCAAGCGTGCAAAATTTATAGCCTTTAGAAAGGTTACCTGTAAGATGAATGTGAATGTTTATAGTAAAATACGTAGGAGACTGCACATAGGCTGATGAAGTAAGACTTGTAACAAAGGTATAAAAGATAAGCATCTTTTGTAACCAACTTGGGACACTGACTTTGGGACGCTAGTCCTCAGGTCCCCAGGGCCCTGAATAAAGCACCACATAAACTGACACTCTGTTGGTTTGTGTTTTCTCTCGGGATCAGGCAACAATTGGACAAGACTTCAGCTGTCTCCCCATCTGAGTTATTAATTTGTTACTATGTATGTCATTTATCCAGAGAGCCATGCCCCTTTTGCCCCTAATTTGTCCCCATTTAGACCCATCCCTGAGTTCCTCCCCCCAATAAAAGGTGTTGCATTCGGGGGTTCAGGAGAAGATTTTTTTTCCCTCCCTTTTCCCCTGCTGCTTCTGCTGAGGGGTGTCTGCTGGTGCAGATACCCTGATGAATAAAGCCAGCAGTTAACCCAGAACAGCCTCTTCTTTTTTCCTGCTGTCGTTGCTTCACTCCTTCAAGCAAGACAAGAATCCACAGGGGTTGGTGAGGTTCACCCTGCTACGGAGCTGTACCCTCTTACTGTCGAGGTGTCAGGGCTAGCCGAGGCAGGGAAAGACACCTCAACAAACAGCAATATCAGACTGCCAAATTCCAGTTTTAGAATCTTTCCACACAATCACTGATTTTTTACTTTTCTCAGAACTATCTGTGAATATTGTCATAGCTCGCAAAGGAGTTTCGCTTCTCTTTGGCTTAGGAAGTAAGTTAAATGAAGAACTTAACAATTTGTGTTTAGGCGGATGAATGGATACTTGTCTTGGGTAACCTGCTAAAGCAATTTGCAATATTTCAGACATTTGCAGCAGCCAATTCAAATAAAACATAGTGAGAGGCAGAAAAATGCAATCAAAATCTTTCGCAGCCAAGGAGGTCAGCCTTTGACGAGCTTTGATAATCAACATGGCCATAAGTTCATCCTGCATGGAAATAGTTTTGGGCATGTTATTAGGCAAAAAGACCTATTCGATGATTAGTAAAGGATCTGCCTTTTCTGTGTCCCACTGAAACATTAAAGCATGGTGTTGTTTATTGGGATTTAGAATGATTAGCCACATTGGCAACTCAGGAACCCAGCGGGCCGATTGCCTCTGAGAGATAGCATCAGCCACCTTCTGAAGTGCAATTTGTGCTTCTTTGTTTAAATGCCTAGGTGATAAGAGATCGGGCTCTCCCCCCAGCAAGGCAAACAATGGTTCTAAATCTGCATTTGAAATTCCAAGCAGAGGACGAACTTAGTTAATAGTCCCCAGCAATCTCTGTGCATCATGTAAGGTTTTAATTTCAGTAGAAATTTGCAGGGGTTGTGCCGAGATAGAATGCATATTTATCCTCCAGCCCAAATATTTCCAGGGAGATGTTTTTTGAACTTTTTCAGATGCAATGGTCAAGCCTGCTGCTGTAACAGCTTGGCAGACTGCTCGCATTCCTTCTACACGAATTAGTGTCTCTGCAGAGATTAAAATGTTATCCATATAATGAAGCAATAGAATATTAGGCATTTTTTTCTCGTATTGGACTCAGAATTTTTGCTACATACCACTGGCATATGGTGGGGCTATATCTTAGCTCTTGGGGTAAAACCAGCCAATGATATCGGTCTAACGGGGACTGCATATTAATACTTGGCACGGAAAAGCTAAATCTGGGTGCATCATTTGGATGCAGCGGAATATCAAAAAAGCAATCTTTAAATCAATCACTATTAGATGCCAGTTTCTAGGGATCATGGAAGGAGAAGGAAGTCCCGGCTGTAGAGGTCCCATTCCCTCAATTGCCTCATTTATTTTTCTCAAATCATGCAATAGCTTCCATTCCCCACACTGCTTTCTAATTACAAAAACAGGTGAATTCCAAGGACTATTAGATGGGATTATATGCCCCTTTTTCAGCTGCTCTTGTACCAATTCTTGTAAAACGCGCAGTTTTTCTAATGACATGGGCTATTGGTCCACCCAAATTGGATCAGATGTTTTCCATGTCAATTTGGGTGTATTGCGCGTCTCAATGACTCTCAAACAAAATTTGACTGCATGAAAATTTCCCACTGATATAAAACATCTCTTCCCTACAAGATCAGAGGTGCTGAGACCACAAATGGTTTAACAGAAGCAATTCTTCCCTTAGGCCCTGTAATTTGCACCAGATGCTGGCTCTGATAACTTTGGCTATTCTCACTCACCTCTGAAAGGACCTAGGGGACCGGCATCAAAGGCCAGTCATTAGGCCATTGTCTCTGGGAGATAAGACTAATGTCTGCCCCGGTGTCAATAAGTCCGGTTAAAATTAACTCCTTGCCTTTCAGAGACACTTTACACTGGCATGTGAGACGCTGAGAAGTGATACCTTGTGTCTAAAAAACTTGTGGTAGCCCAGTGGAACCAAACTCGTTCCTCCTCCGTGCAGCTATCGAGGGTGTCAACAAAGGGCCTGCGGGGAAAAGTATAAGCTGAGCAATTTTGCTGCCTGCGGGGACCATGCAAGGGGGTTGTGGGGTCCAAGCCATGATTTTTATTTCCCCAACTGTATCAGAGTCAATGACTTTTGGCAAAACAAACAGTCCCATAACAGAGGTAGAAGATCTACTTAAAAGCAAAGCATGGTACCCCTGTGGTAAAGGGCCACAGATTCCTGTGGGGAGGCAAAACACTGAGGAATTTGTTAATGTCCAACCCAGCACTTCCTGGAGTGGCTGTACATAATTCTGCGACGGTGGAGGCAGAGCCGGCTGGAAACTGTAAGTTGGTTCTGGCAGCTGCGGCTGGGAAGGCTGTGGAGCTTGTGTTTTCACGCATTGCTATCTCGTGCTGCAATACGAGTTTTCTTGCAAAGGCTGGCCATTTTTGTGAAATTTAGAATGACAGGAATTAACAAAGTGAGGACCCTTCTGGCAGCGAGGGCATAAACTCGGTGTTTTTGCTTTTTGCACCTTTCGGCAGTTTTTTTTTAAATGTGCCTAGGCTCCCCACAGCCAAAACAAACAGACTGTTCCCCGGGCAGTATTTTCAAAGCAGCAAAAGCTTCAGCAATACCTTGTCCCACAGCTTGGGAGGTCACAGCTGTAGTATAATGCAATGTCCTCTGGCGGTTACAAGCCTCAATCATCTGAAGCAATGTGGGTTCTGGTTCTGGGGGGAGGATTTTCAAAAGGCGTTTGCAATCTTCATTAGCATTTTCAACAGCAAGTTTTAGCAGAACAACTTCCCTCGCCTGGTCATTATCGATTTGTCTTTCCAGAGTTTGTTTCAGTCTGTCCAAAAACTGCATATAGGGTTCTTGTGGAGCTTGCTTAATATTTATGAAGGATTGTTGCGGGGTTTTTGCATCAGGCACTTTGAGAAATGCATATCTAGCTGCCTCAGTAACCCCCTCCAGGGCTTCTCTCGGCAAAGCAGCCTGTGAATTTGGATCGGTATGCGCCCCCTCGCCAGCCAATTGGTCAGTAGTTAAGGCAGCCAAGGCTTGGTTTGCATGCCCTGCATTTGTTAAAATTAGGTTTTCCAGTCTTTTTTTCCACTGTGCCATGAATATCGCATATTGTGTTGGGGTAAGCAAAAGGTTTGCCAGGAATTTAACGTCATGAGGAGTCATCAGGTGGGTAGTGAAGATTGCTCTTAGTAAATTGCTGAAGTAAGGGGACCCCAGACCATATTCTGTTGCTGTTCAGCGCAGTTCCTTAATCTCTGAATGGCCTAAGGGCTCCCACCTCGGATTCCCCCCCCTCGGGCTGAGTTGCACAGGAGCTACAAAGATTTCTGCCACAGTTTCAAAGTCTCTGTCCTTAAGGGCTTTCTTTTTTATCTGTAGCCAATTGTTATGCATTTTTGGAGAGAATGGGTCCGGATCTTTTTTGGGGCCGGGGTCGAAAGACTCTCTGTCGCTACTAGAGTCACTGTCCGCATATTCAATTAACGTTTGGCAGCTCCGGGGTCTCTGGTGGGATAGCGGCAAGGCTATGGGTGGCGTCTGTGCTCTGTCCCTGGCTTTCGTCGGGGATGGGGTGTGGATGGGAGAGGGAGAGTGGGACCTGGGCTGATTGGGTTTTAACACGGCTGCAGGGACCGTCTCGGCAGTTGCTTCACAGGTTACCTCGCCTCCTCCCTCTTTTTTAATCACGTCTATGACCGCCCTCCAAGCAGGGAGCAGGCGAAGCTCTGGCTCGTGGCCAGGCAGCGTAGCCAGGTCGTAGAGTTTTACACTGACTTTGTCTTAGTAGCAGAGAGTAAAAATAGAAGAAGGGGTGGTGTCGGGGAATATACGTGACACCCATCGTAGAAGTGACTTAAGGTCCCTCTTAGGGATGAGGGATCCATGCTTGCTTAGAAGGCGTAGCATGGTTTCATAGACGTCTTTCTCAGTGGACATTCTCTGTCTTATATTTTAGTTCTTCTGGCTCACCTGTCACATTGCAGCATACAGGGATTGTGGGCCCAGATGCGGTTCTTTCACCGTTACGATCAGTTCCAGGGGCATCGCCGATTGCTGTCAGATAGCCGGTTCTTTTCCTCACACAGGGCACCAATTATCGGCGATTGAAGGAGAGACGGGGAGACTGACCATGATCAGAATCCGATTTTACTCAGGTTTTCCAAGAACTTATATACCATTTCAGTAAGGTTAATAATTTCTACTACAACGATTAGGTTAAAAGATCATACAAACAACTCATACATTTTTCAACATATCCATGTAGGGGGTTGATTGAATCTTCTTCTTTTAAGCAGGTTTCTAATCCCGTCTTCTCATGAGCTCAAAGTTCTGTTTGTTCTTTCCAGGGCATCCTAGTCACCAGACTAGATATGCTAATTAAGTCTGTCTTACTCTCGTGAATCCCCATATCAGGTCATCGAGTGTAATCCTTTCTTAGACCACAAAGGTCCTTCAGGGAAAAGGACTCAATACATGCTACTGGAACGCAGGGTAGAACGAATAAACCATAAACCATACATATTTGGAACAAACTCCAGCACCTTTATAAACTTTCTATAAATCATTATCACCAAGCACAGCACAATAGGTATTCTAATCCGTGCCCCTCTACTGTAAAAGCTATGTGTAAGGGACAATACTGGAGCTACCTCCGGGTAAGAAAATAAGCCTAGGGACCAGAAAGGTATTAAAACCTCAGAAATGCCTAGGGACCAAAAACACAGAAAGGACTCCATCCCGAGAGACATTATGAATTCAAGCAACATGGCTACTGACTGCTTTATCCCAATACAGAGTAAGTACAACCAAAATGCAATCAGTACAGTTTTTTTCCACTTTCTCAAGCCACTCATTGGGCATCAAGTAATGTATATGCCCTGGTTTAGGGTAAATTTGGGAGGAAACCTCCAAATGAGGTCCCTCCAGAAAGCAAATTCAAGTGGCCCCTCCCCCAACTGGTCTGGGAAAAAGTTTCCTTATAGAAAAGTGGAAAAAGCTGTTTATTCAACAAGAAAAGTATTCACAAGCATAAAAAGTGAATAACATTAAACAATAAAACCTCTCGCCACTCTGGAGAGAGATGGCAAAATTGACAAAGTCCTTGCCGTGGGTTGTAGCTCAGCTTGACTAGTCTTTTATCACTTTCTGCTCCTGGAAAATGCTGTCCTGGGCTCCAGTGGGCCACAGGCATGAGCTCTGGGTGTTTTTCTGGGTTTTCAGTCTAGAACAGGTTTAAACAGTTCCAAGAAAATGAAGAAAAAAACAGTCCAGGTAAATTCTCTACCTCAGCTAGCTAAAACTAACTAAAAAGCAAAGAAGAGCTCTCTTGCTGTCCATCTGTAGACAACACAGTCCAGGAGCAGAATGCAGAACACAGTCCAGGAGTAGAATGCGGAGGAGTGAGTGCAGTTTCCGAAAACAAATGGCCCACTTCTTCTTCCCCCCCATCACTCTCGGAACCAGTCTTAAAGGTGCAGAACTTATTTCAGGGATAAACAGATTAATGGGGATATGAGCATCATAAAGTCACCCCAGGACAGTCTGCTGGTAAATAAAGCTAGATACTGAGAGATAAAAGAAACTATGAGAAGGATTCCACTGATTGATAAATGGAATGAGAGATTTGTCTTTACAAACTGTAGGTTTGCTGATAAATGAAATTGAATATTGAGAGATGAAAGAAACAATGGGAAGAACCATAAATTCCATAAGGAATCCAACTAAGTGACACAAAGAATAGACAAAGGGGGGTATACATTAGAAGAGGGTCTTAGGTATTAGGCATTTTGGGAAGTCTGTACCTCTCAAGTACCTCAGCTAATGGGGAAAGATAGAGGGACATGCAGTCGGGAAATTAGGATAAAAAGGAGGCTGCATCCTCCAAAACTTTGAGAGACCCCGTGGTATATGCCCCATGGCCTCTCCCTTTATTCAAATAAAGTTACAGGACTCCTCTGTCTCCTTTTTGGACATAAACCTCTGTTTTTTGTGGATTTATTTTCCTGACACTATACATATGCACGCCAATAAAAAACTGTTATTCTTTTTCTCATATCTTTACCAGAAAGCCCCTTAATTTCAAAACTATAACAATTTGGAGGAGAGGGTCATATTTTCCATTCCAAGGGAGGCTCTGATTTATTAAAAAACTATGGACATTGATCTAATACCAATATCCAACTATGACGGACAAAGACTCTCTAACAGTTTAAAGTTAGAAAGTGTATGTTTATTACGACGCCGGGCAGCGTGTGGGATAGCTCCCAGAAACACACGCGCAATTTACAGATCATCACAGGGCCTTTTATCTACAGAAGTGTTGAATACACAAACTACAAATGCATATTCATAGCTCTGATACCTCCCATTCCCCGCTTCGTATGGTAATTAGCCCAAAAAGCCACCAAGCATGCGTAGTTTGTTCTTTGAAATGGGTCGGTGGTCTTTTTAATGAGGTGGGGTCCCAAAATGATGAAGTAAGATTGTCTTCCTCAGCTCTGACTTTTTAACCTTTAGTGTTTGTGACAGCTAAATCCTGTTTTTCCCAGGACTGTTTGATTTATGATTGTATTGTATTCATGGGGTCTATTGATTATTCAGGATGCAGAAGCCCTAGTTTGACAGCTCCTCTGATTGATCGGTTCCTTCCAAGGATTATCAGTTCTTTCAGTCTGGCTTCTGTTAGCAAAAGGGAAGTCCTAGCTACATTATCTCAGCACTATCTATTTTGACTACAGTCTTTAATTCTTCTAAATCTATGCCTCATTTTCCCCACTTCTCCTTTTAAAGTGAGTAAATTCTTTTACTCGAAAGTGTCTTCTTCATCAATCCAATCTGTACAGCTAGTGTCTCTTAAGATCAAGCCATACGCTTTTGATAATGAGGTTAAGGCTGCTATTCGTCGTAGCATCTTTCAATTCCAAACAAGCATCGCAACAGATAAAACTAGACTTATACTAACTAGAATAAGCAACACAACTATAGGGTGGAGTAAGGCATTTAGTATACCAGTTGCTGTTGGAGACCACTCAAAAAGCACATCCCACCAGTGATGAGACAAATGTTCCTTAAGCCTCTTAAATACTCCTTTGATGGTTCCTTCTTCCCTCTTCTTTAATTTCCTTTAAGATTTCTTTCAATCTGGGATGTTCCTATGGGTACAGGCAGTATCTTACAGGTGCCCGATAGTAAAAATCACATCCTTTAATTCTGACAAAATTGCAAATAAACTAACAGTTTTACATTCTTTACCTCCAAAATAATTTTTCTATTTTTAAATATTACTTTTGCCTCCAGCTGCTTTAGCAGATTTCTGCCCAAAAGTGCAGATGGAGCATTAGGCATATAAAAATCGATGGATTCTCTATTGTTTCCCCAATTTAAACTTCAATGGTTTGTAAATGTAAGCCTTTTTTAGGTTGGCCAGCCGCTTCTTTTATTATTACATAGTTACTGGTTACAGGTGTTAGGGTTTTATTGCCCCGGTGTCTTATCAAGAATTTTATTTCTTTTTTTTTTTTCTGTTATGGCATCAAGCAACAATTGGGATCTGGTAAATGCTGCTTGATTACAAACTTCATTTTCTTAGCAACCCTTTTCCCAAATCTCTAAATCACTCTCCATCAGAGGTACTTAAAAGAAAAACCCCATACAATTGCCTAGACACTTAATCCAAATTACTGGTTATTAATTTTTAGGGTTTCTGAAATTCCGTTTCTGGGCAGGGGAACTCTTTGAACCAGCTTTCCAATTCTTGTGCTTAAAACAAAAAGTTAACAATTGAAGAAAATTTGCAATCAACTTCTTATACACTGTCCCCCTTCACCAAAACCTGTTTATGGGATAGCAATTTTTTTAGGCTCACAAAACAATGGGTTCAAAAACACTCCACAAATTTTTGCACTGAGGAAAAAGCGGGGGGGTTTCTCGGTCAGGCAGTTTTGGCTCTTTTTACAATTAAAACTGTATTCCCCAAACAAACAATAGTTAAAACAAACACATCAGGCTTTTCAGAATTTCAAAGATACAGCCGGAGGCGACAAATCCCGGCTCCCTGCCGGTTACCGGGACAACCCAGATTCCTGCCTGATCACTGTGATATGTCACAAAAAAACCACCCAAAACTTTTTTTTTTTTTTTCTTATAAACAACAAACAGCCTATTCACCCACAGATGTTTTTCTATTGAACAGCACACTGATTAAAATCACACTATCAGTTATGCAGTCAGAAATTACAGCGCTCTCCGTGACACCCTCCAGTCACGGCCCAAGCACATCCCCCCTGAATTCCTCTGCTTTTCAACAGAGATATCCTTCCGCGGATCGGCGGGGGTTTTAAAATCTCTTAAAAACAAAAGCACTTACAACACAAACTTTCACAATTCACACACATACGGTACACAAATTAAGCACTCAATCACAAAGAAAACCCAAACAGACACGAATACACACACATCCAGCGTTCGCGACCGCAACTCAAAACGGGACCCCTGTTCACTTCAAAAATTCAGGCCAAAGATGGAGCTACTACGCTCCCGATATCAATAGCTCTGCTGCTGCTTTCCCTCCCTGGAATGCAGCCAACAGTGACCAGCTTTACCTGGACAAACCAAACATGGAGCCACTACGCCCCCAATACAGCATCTCTATGCTGCTGCTGCTTTCCCCTCCTGGAATGCAGCCAACAAGTGACCAGCTTTACCTGGACAAACCAAAGATGGAGCCACTACGCCCCCAATACAGCATCTCTATGCTGCTGCTGCTTTCCCTCCCTGGAATGCAGCCAACAAGTGACCAGCTCTACCTGGAACACAACAACACAACAACAATACTCCTCGGAGATTCCAAAACCCAGGCCTCTGCTTTGCATAAGACGTCTCTTATGACTTATAAGCCGCCTCTATTCAAAGGTACCTTCATTCAATACATTTTTTTAAACATACCTTTTGTCCGAAGTTCCAGGAGGTTCAGGTCTTTCCCCGGGTGGACGGTAAGGTCTGAGGAGCCCTCACCCTGAAAACTCCGGGCAGGCGCCTTGAGGGGTCCTAGACCCCACCGGCCCCACGGCCAGAAAGAGCAGTTCTCCTGGCTGGCTCGCCAAAATGATTTATTAAAAAACTATGGACATTGATCTAATACCAATATCCAACTATGACGGACAAAGACTCTCTAACAGTTTAAAGTTAGAAAGTGTATGTTTATTACGACGCCGGGCAGTGTGTGGGATAGCTCCCAGAAACACACGCGCAATTTACAGATCATCACAGGGCCTTTTATCTACAGAAGTGTTGAATACACAAACTACAAATGCATATTCATAGCTCTGATACCTCCCATTCCCCGCTTCGTATGGTAATTAGCCCAAAAAGCCACCAAGCATGCGTAGTTTGTTCTTTGAAATGGGTCGGTGGTCTTTTTAATGAGGTGGGGTCCCAAAATGATGAAGTAAGATTGTCTTCCTCAGCTCTGACTTTTTAACCTTTAGTGTTTGTGACAGCTAAATCCTGTTTTTCCCAGGACTGTTTGATTTATGATTGTATTGTATTCATGGGGTCTATTGATTATTCAGGATGCAGAAGCCCTAGTTTGACAGCTCCTCTGATTGATCGGTTCCTTCCAAGGATTATCAGTTCTTTCAGTCTGGCTTCTGTTAGCAAAAGGGAAGTCCTAGCTACATTATCTCAGCACTATCTATTTTGACTACAGTCTTTAATTCTTCTAAATCTATGCCTCAGCTCCTGCCTTCCTTAGCAGACACTTGTCTTTCAAACCAAGACTTTGTGGTACCTAACCCTGTATATACTCCTGTATATGCAATATGTGCTCCTTGCATTGTTCTTTTTCAGAGCAGAGAGAGGGATCGGGATTGTTTTGTTGTTGTTGTACTGTGGCATATCATTTTATGACATGATAACATCAAGGGCAATGAGGATCATTTGGGATGTGTATTCAGTGCTGCTCTCCTGCCCTGGCTTTGGCTGCTATGTCTGGGAATTAATTAATAATCATACCCAGCCTTTGGGGGTAACAGGGGAGGATGATTTTCCTCAGTTTTTCACCCCCTTCTCCTCCTTCAGGTTTGCTACACTAGCTTTTGAGAATTTTGAATTCCCTTTGGATGTTAAGGACAGCATATCCTTGATGCTAAATTTGCTATGTCTCCTCTGTATGGTCTACTCTGTGTTTAGAGGCAGCAGAAAGATTTCTAGGAAAGTTGTCCAGAGATCTGCCCCAGGTATGGATAATCCTGATTTGTGGTAAGACAGATAGAGATAGTGCTAAAGGCAATCCTGCCTCTGATATATTGCAGCTGTGTTAATTACCAAAGCGTGGGAACAGCCTTGCCCTCACAGCTGGGTGTGATAAAAGAGTGAGTTATTAGAGTGCTAGTTGGAGTCTGCTGGCTGTGCTGTGATGATGAAGGGACAGGAGGTTGTGCAAGGGACAGATAAGGTATGAGGGACAGACAGGGTTAGGCAGCTGTGATAGGGACAGGAAGCAGTGAGCTGGAATAGGAGAAGGAAGAGAGGAGAGAAAGAGCCAGAGCTGTGGGGAGCTGCCCATAGGATTGCTACATAGAACAGGTATGAAAGATTTCTAGATAACATGATGCTGATACTTGAAGCCCCCTGAGGTTTTTATTGAAGCACTCTGCATGCATTGGCCATCTCAACTCCGACACTGACTGGCATGTGAAAGGAATAAAAATTAGAAAACTCCTAAGTATATGTTGAAAATTTGGAGTGTTAAAACCCTTGGTCATTGTATAGTAAGTGTATTAATATTTTATAATTGTAAATTTCTGTAGTGTGGCAGTAGAAAGCCATGTTTATACTCCCCTGGAAGCGCGGAGGGGGGGGCTCTTTGAAGGCCAGCAGCCCCCCCGAGCAGCCGGAAAAGAAAAGGAGCCCCCGCAGCTGCCAGCATGCCGCACCCCCCCCGAGCCGCCGGAGGAACCGAAAGCGAAAGCCGCCGCTGCTGCCGCTCCCTCCACTCCGGGCTGCCGGCGTGAGTCTGCCGACGGAGCGGCCCGCCTGTCACTCCCGCCGCCACTCCCGGCTCCCAGGGCCCGCACAGCCGCCGCTGCTGCCAGCATGGGTCTGCCGACGAGCCGGCCCGGCCCGGCGCCCCCGTGATCCCCGCCGCTGCCGGCCCAACCCTCGGCCGCCACCATGGGGCTGCCGCGCCACGGCACACACTCGACCGTCCCCAGGCGACCCCAGCCACCAACATGCAAATTAGAAACCCTGGTGTACCCTGGGACACTTTTAAAACCAAAAGCCCCCTACCAAAACAAACCAATGTAAAATTTGGACCCACAGGGGACAGTACTAAACCGTGTATACTCTAAAGTATTAATGAACAATTTTTTGTAACTCGCTGTAACATATAAAGTACCCAAGAGGAAGCAGACCCCAGACCAACCCGATGAAAAGTGAACTCCTACGACCCCCGACGAGGGCGGGGCTCCCGACTCTGCAGTGACCGAAGCTGCAAAGCCGAACAAGACCCTCCTCCTCAAGGTGAACCTGGAAGGGCTGAACCTCCCTCGAGCCACTCGATTAAGAGCTGATTAATAAAGGCATTTTAAGGAGAAAAATATTATCTCCACCCATTTTTAACAGCATGGAATGTAGGAGAAAATGGGACAGCTTTTGAAAGAGTATTCTGCTCCAATGGTTTGGAAATTTACCCCTGAAAAAGTGCAGGACCCTGATAAAGTGGCAAAATATTTGAAAGAAAACTGCAGTGGTCATTCCAGAGAGGAGTGAAGTTATGCAATGTGCTGAGCCCTGGATACTGCTTACCACACGCTGTTCACTGTACAACACTTTCAGGGAGAGGAGAAGGAAAACAGATCAAGTCAGGTTGCAGAGATGAAAGCCATCCAGCTGGCTTTAGATATCACTTAACAAGAGAAATGGCTAGTGCTCTATCTCTACACTGAGTTGTGGATGGTAGCAAATGCTCTGGAGGGTGGCTCAATTGATGGCAAAATACCAATTGGCAGCACACAGGTAAACTCATCTGGGCTGCTAAATCATGGTAAAACATCACTGCCCAGGTAAAGAAGTTGGCTGTAAAAGTGCATCGTGTAGATGCACACACACCCAACAGTCGGGCTACTGAAGAACATTGCAACAATGGACAGGTGGATCGTACTGCCAAGATTAAAGTGTCTCAGGTGGACCTGGACTGGCAGCATAAGGGTGAATTATTTCTCTCTTTGACTGTGTGAACTGAATATATGCAGGTAACACCAAGACAACCATGACTCACAGCTGCAGTGCAAAGAGTAGATTTATTTCATCATCTCACTGACTGGAGTGTTGCACTGCACCAAGCAAATGATTCTATATAAGGAAAAGAGTTTCGGTTTACTTCTAAACTTAAAAGGAAAATGGACTGGAATCTTCTGTGATACTCACACCATGATTGGCTCAGTGCCAGGACAGGAGCACCTGTTGGACCTTCTAGCTGCTCCTCAGAAATGTAGCTAGTTTCTATTGGACAGCAAGCCAAATGCCCTCCTAAAACATTAGGTACTTAAGAAGGAGCACAGAGGTGCTCAGGTGCTTTTTAGGGTGTCTTAGCCAGTGCTAGAGGTTTCTCTGCACCGTGCCCAGCTTTTGTTTTGTTTTTGTATCATTTGTTATTTTTTCATTTATTAAAACCTTTTGATTTTCAAAGCACACCTGATCAGCTGTCTTGCAAATATTATTCTAAGCCATTCTGAGAAGTGCTGGACACCCTCAGAACTTGATACATCTTCGCAGGGCTCATTACACCCTGGCCTCGCATAAGATTGTATCACTGGAGGATTGCAAAAACAGAGACACTGTGAGAGACTGGAGGAGATTGCTGGCTTGAAACATTTCAAATGCATGAGTGTGAAGGAAAGGGACAGGTTGGGCCTTGCCTCTGGTGAGGTGATGCACTGCCCCTACACCTCACCCCCCTGGAGCCAGTATCCCACCCCTGCAGTGGCCGCCAATCACTGGCACACTGGAGGCAATGCTCCACACCCCACCTCTGGAGCCCCTAATCCAGCTTCTAAGTGGCCAGATGACTGGAAGTCATGCCTGGGGGAAGGGCCCAGGAAAGCCAAAGGGTCTTTAACCCAGAACGTGTGTCGATCATGTGTCTTGACCCTATCTCCTCTTGGAATTTCTATCAGCTGAACACTACTGGAAACAGGAGTGGTAGCTATGTTTGTTCTTTTCTATAGCTTTTCTGTATTTTTCTCTTTCTTCTTCTAATTCCCTCCTCTTGGAATTTTTGAGTAACTTAAAAGTGAATGAGCTTAGAGTTTGCAAAGTTGAATGGGCCAAGTTAATGCTTTGAAAAGTGTTTTATGTTGACTGAATGCTGCTCTAAACCTTTTTCCAAGGTTCTTTGATTTTCCAAAGCTGCCAGTAAAGTTCTTTTTGTTGTTTTGACCTCTTGAGAATATCTTGTCAGTATTTCTCCTGTGTGTCTAACTCAGCGTACATGAAAAACTGTAAGTCCTTTTATGTGTCCTGTTGAGCGAGGGTTTTGGGATGTTACAGACACATACACTGCTAAGCTCCTATTAGCAGGATCAAAAATCAGCTAGGCCTGAGTCCTAAAAAATAGGTCTGGGGCATGCACAAATTTTCCCCAGACTGTTTTACAATCTCTGAATTTATCTTCCCCTTACAAAGAGGCCTCAAGCCTGTGTGAGGAATGCTTTTAAGTTTGTTACCAACACTGTTATCTGGGTGAGAAAGCTCTTCTTTAGTAGACAGAAAACAATCCAAAGTGAACACAAATACATGAATTTTCTCACAGTGAGTATTTTTTAATATCTCTCAGGTGCAAGGTTGGTCTTTGAAAACAATTCTAAAACCAATTTATTTTTCTTTCTTCTCACCAGTCTTCCATTTTCTAACCCTTTCTTCCCCACAATGCCTCAGGTCATCAAGGAAGAGATGCAACATACAGACAGGCTTGTGATCAAAGGGTAGACTTAACCCTAGACACTATCTCCCAGGTTATCTATAACTGTGAAACATGAGCTGCAGTCAAGCAGGCCAAGTGGGTAAACCCTCTGTGGTATGGTGGACAATAGTCAAAATATAAGTATGGGGTGACCTGGCAGATTACATCACACTGCCATATACCCACCAAGGCAAATGCTACCTGCTTACAATGGTAGAAGCAGCCACTGGATGGCTGGAGACATACGCTGTGCCTCAGGCCACTGCCTGGAACACCATCTTGGGCCTTGAAAAGCAAGTCCCGTGGTGACATGGCACCCCTGTGTCAGAGTCTGTCTGTGGATGTTATGCCTCACCACTGTCTTCGATGGTTGGGGACCGAGACCCTGAAGGGAGCCCCTGGCCTGGCTGAGGTGGAACATTTGTCGAGGACTGAACAGAATGCAAGAACAATGGGACTGGTTACGGTGGACTGAGCTGAGACTGCTTGTCCCAACTGGTCTGTCCGTACCAGGAGCAGCTTGTTCCTGAGCACCCAACCTTAACACAGGTGCCTGCCTCGGCTCTGTGCCACTCGCTCGGTTCTCTTTGGCTCCGTGCCACTTGCTTTGGTCCTCGCCTTAACCAACCTATAAAGCCTCCGAAGATCCTGGACACCTTTGTGTACACCCCACTGGAGAAGATCACGTCTATGGGCATCTCTATGCCTTGAGGACTCGTCCCTCCAAGTTGCTAGCTATAACCCCCCTTACCTTCTTTCTCTATCTTTCTTACTATTCTCTATTTTCTTTCCCTACTATTGCATTGTGGGCACTAAATAAAAGTGCATTTTTTGTTTAAGCAAACTGAGTTGTCCCCTGCTGTGTCTTTTGCGCTTTGAGATCTCCAAAACGAACCATCAGGTTCCCCGCATATGTTTGCGGACCCTGACACCTTGAAAGAATTGAGTCAGACAATGGGATTGTGCTGGTTTTAAACCCAGCTAGAAAATTAGACCCACTCAAGCTGGTCCATTGTCCTCCCACCTCTTGGGTTTTATGTTTCTTTCTGCCTGAGATTTCAAGGCTGGTGGTTCTGGTGGGTCTGAGGGAGTGTATTTCCCTCTCCGACCTCTGAAGGTTTTGAATCTTACTCTGTGCTCGGTGTGAGAATGATGGGCGTCTCATGGCCTTGGTTTTCTTGGTTTCTCGCGTTGTTTATTAATTATTATCTTACAAATTCTTTGCGTCCAGCCAAGGTGTTCACAGCAGCTAGAACATGATGTGACTCCCCCGTGATGGGAAGTCACTCTGCCTTTATACAGATAACTACGTGTCTCTTATTTACAATTCTGTGCCAATGCCTAACACCTATACTACAAGGGTCATTTCTGCTTTGACCTAATCCTGTCAAACTACTTTGTGCCCACGTCACTGCAGAAGATGGATGCCAAGAGAGAAGAAGAAAAACCCAGGGTTCCACCCTAAATCCTCCATCTTGTCCCCTTGCATCTACATTCTAAAAATCCCAAAACTACAAAACTTTCTACACAGTAATAACTACACTACTATCTGTTACACATTTGTGACTTGCAATTCTTCTCTGTGTTAGAAGTTTTTCTCATGGACCAAAATCAAAGACTGTGCCTTCCTGGGCTCTGTGCCAGGCAAATCCCCCTGGTGAGACCCCAGACCCTCTTTCTCAGGTCCCAGGCCTCTCTGCCGAGGTCTGTGACTTTCCAGGGTGCCCAGAGGGATGCCCTGGACTCCAACACCCACCCCTTCTGATAATGGAGGAACACTAGGAGATATAATATGGAATCAGAATTTCCAAAAAATTGCAATAACCATACAAGTTTAATAAAAGAGTGTCCAAAAGAGAGGGCGTTTTCTACCCATAAAAGAGTATTACCACCAAACAAAGAAAAACGCTTCCCGAAGATGGCGCCTGGTATGGTTTCCCACACAAAGGCAAAATGGTGATTGGCCCTGTGCTGGTATTTGGGAAAACAAAACAAAAAAAAACCCAACCCAATGCAGTAAACGAGAGTTTCCATGGTTTAATATTGTCCAAAAAAAAAAAACCCAAACAAAACCATGAGGAACTAGGGCAAACAAATCCTTTTGGAAGCTAGATCATCTGCCTTGTGCCACACTGCCACTTCAGACCACTCCACTTTCGTTGGTTCAACTTTGTGTAGCTGCCTCTACCACTCCATTTGTCTCTGCTGGGACTTGAGCTCTACGTGACTGGGCTGTCGTTGCTCTCTCTCCTTTTTTTTTTTTTTCTCTGAGTGTCATCTCAAGCTTGCCATCACTGTCTTTCTTCACCAAACCACAAAAGCCACAGCTCAGAGGAATGGAAAAAGAAGCTGTCATTGGCGTAGAGGGGCTAGGTCTGCTGGTCTGATCTGATGCCTTCCCCCTGGAGAGAACCAGGCAAGAAATGGCACACTTTCCATTTCTGGCCCTGGCTTCTTCCTGACAAAAACGTTGCCCCCAGCCCTGACGTGGATGGTATCAAATAGTGCTAGAAACTCCAACCCCCTTATTCTCTGTACTCAGGACAGGGACTCATTTCAAAAATAGCCTCACAGACACCTGGACCAGAGAGCACCAGATTAAGTGGGTGTATCATATTCCCTGTCATGCATCAGCCTCTGGTAAAATTGAATGGTACAATGGACTGTTAAAAACTACATGGAAAGCAACGGGTGATGGGAACTTAAAACATTGGGATCTACATTTAGAGAAGACCACCTGGTTAGTTAACACTAGAGGTTCTACCATTCCAGCAGGCCCTGCTGTTACATATAGAATGAGAGCTTTAGATGAGTCCTGCCTTACGCTCAGATTTCTGGCAGTAGTTCTATTTGAGATGACCTGCACCACAAATTGATCTCATTCACAAGTTCTTAAGAATGGCTAGTTAGGTCTATTATAAAATTTATTGAACAGACACAAGATTAACAGACAAGACTTTAAACAGACTACTTACTACACAGGATAAACAAAAGAACTACCAGTAGATATAAATACAGTGCATGGTAAGGTACCTATATTACAGCTAGCAAAGAAATTGTATAGATTAGGAGTCAATGTAACTTGCCACCAAATTGATGATGAAGTACACATAGAGCCCTTTCACTCAACTTCCAGTAGATTAACCATGAAGTTTGCATCCAAACTTGGGGCAAAGCCCTACATGTTAGTGTGCAGATGTCTGCTTTGTAAAAGTTTTGTGTAGCTTTTATAGTTTACAAAGTGAAGTGTTTCTCAGTCAGAAAATTCCAGCTTATCTTCCTACATCTTGCTCTCAAGGCGAGATAGTCAGCTGGAGATCCCACCTCCCTGGCATCAGAGATAACTCACTATGGGACAGATGTCTGGCCTGGGTTATCTCACCAATTCATGTGAGGGGGAAAATGCCGTGAGCTATGCACCAGCTGATAGGCAGAACAGATAAGCTCTTTGATGGTGTCTTGGTTTGAGACAAATTTAGGAGGAAACGTTCTGAAAGGGTGTCTCTTCTAAAGAGTTTTAGCAACCCTTTCCCCATGGGTTTTCACAGGTTCAGAAAAATTTTCTTGGAGAAAGTGAAAAATAAAAAGTTTATTTAACAAGCAGCTTGCTCACAGGCATGAAAAAATTACGAACAATGTAAAATAATAAAACTTCTCTCTGCAAAGAAAAGATGGTAGATTCAGAGTCTTTCTGTAGGTGTGACTCAGTCCTGGAGTCTGGAGCCGGCCTCTGGGCCATGGAGGGGCCCCCGGGCGATGTTCTGATGTCTCAGATAGAAGAAAAGCTGAACAGTTCCAGAAGAAATCACAGTCCTGGGAAAAACTTCTTGGCTTAGCTAATGAAGAGAAGCTAGCTTAAAAAGCAAAGAAGAAAAATTCTTCCTCTGTCTGCGTGTAGTGGTTTCACGTTCGCCAAATTCTATTTCCTGGCCAATGCATCATTTGTAGTGGTTTGAGTGTTTACCAGAATCCTGCTGTGAGATAGGATTAGTAGAAAAGCAAAGCAGGCCCAAATCTTAAAAAGTATAAAGATAGATTTATTAACAAACACTAACAGAAGAGAATGAGAATCAAAATGAAACTTTCAAAACACTTCTCCCTCCCCACAAACTGTTCACTTTCCCACTAACAACATAAAGAGACAAAAATTGGAGTTCTAGATCAGTACCACTTATAAAACAGTCTTTCATCAGTCCATTTTGAGACAGAAGTTTCTTCTGGTCTGTTAGGGTAACTTTCCACAAGAAAGAACAGTCCACTTGTGGCTCTTAACTCTCACAAAAGCATCTGCCTGGGGAACTTCTGCAGTTGTGAACCTCCCATATTGCTCAGCCTTTCCCACAGCTACATGTGGGCCATGGACTCATGCATACTGGGGTGTCATTTTAAAAATGAACAGTTCAAATGCGAAGGATTTTCTTCATCTCATGGAACAGGGATGTCTTCACTTCTTCAGTGGGACAGAGGGCTTCTTATCTCTTTCTGTTCAAACTTCTCAGTAAGATCACAGGATCATAGCTACTAATTCAATATTCACTTAATCCATTACAGATACCTTTGCTCAAAATCCACAAATCTGAACAATAATTTCTCCAATTCATATTTTCCACAATTTAAAGGGATATTCTAGCATATTACAGTCTGTTACCGTGACTCAAAAAAGTCTTTCAGCCTAAAACCAAGGCATCTTCTCATCTCTTCCATCTAAGACTTAACTCTTCCTTCACTGACTTTGATATCTTCATATTGTCCCTTTACATGTCCCCAGTCTGGCTTTTTCTCTCACTCAGAGAGGATTCAATGTTTTGTAAGTTTCATCCGTGCAAGGAAGGAGTTAACATCTTGCCCAGGTCTCTCTCGCTCTTGGGCTGCAACTCACGGTGTTAGATTTCAAAGCCACGCTGTTGAGTGTCGCTATTTCAGACACAGAAATGATAAGGCAGGCAGCAGAAGGTCAGGTAGGAAAGCTCTATTTTAATTTTCTGACTCTACCTTATATACACTTTAATTAGAAGGCAAAAGATTGGCTACACAGGTTGCCACCCCTTTAAGCTCGTTGGTAAACATCACCATTAATCATATTTCTCCTCCCAGAGGAGAAATATGTAAACAAATAGATAAGTTCTAAATATAGACATAGTTTACATGAAACTGCATGAGAATCTTCACTGCAGAGATTCAAACACTCGAAAGCAAGAAAACTTAGGGCAACAGATGGGAGGGAGAACTCACGCCGAGAGATCGGAGCGGCCTTGCTGGTGGATGCCTCCTGCTCACTCCTCGGTGACAATTGGGGCGGGCCCAGCCCAGCCTGAGCCTGGAGCTGCTATCAGGGGCCTAGCAGACATCTCCTTTGGCCCGGCTGGTGATGGGGCAAGCTTTGAAGTTGGCTAGATATTAGTAGACATGGCTTTCCCCTCCCCCACTGGCAGCTGCTGCCAGGGCCTGGCCAAGCCTGACCCTGCCAGCCTGAAGGAGCAGTGGGGCCTGGCCTGGCTGCTGCAAGGCCAGTGTTACCTGCTGGAAAGCCAGAAGGAAGAGAGAAAGTTCCCGACTCTGCTTGCTATATATGTGTATTCACAAAGACGCCTCCAGCTTCTTCAGTGGTCACACAATATGTCAGTATATAAAAGTTTGCCTCTGATAGGTCCCTGTCCTTCTCCAAAGGAAATGCCAAGGTCCTTACAGGGAGCTATTTCCTCTTTAACTAAAAACCAAGCTGTGTTAACCCATGACACTGTGCTACACAACACAACCAAGAGAGAACCCGAGGGAGGAGATGAGCTTTGCACACAAACTACACACTGAAAGAATTCCACTGCTTCCCCTCCATTGATCTCAAAGGCACAGGGCTCATATCTGGCAAAAAGCAGACAATAGGGGATACACAGCATCATAAAGTCACCCTAGGACATTCCACGTCTTATCCCATATTGTCATCTTATTGCTCAAACTAATATACTCTAACTCTATACACACAAATTTGTTGCAAGATTCCTCAGGGAAGGAGGACATGATTTACATCTAGATATTGAACTACCTTGACTGAGGCCTGACCTGAGGCCTTGTTGAGGCCTTGAAGCCTGTGACACAGGAAAAACTCTTTAGTAAGTTGTGGCACAATTAGAATTAGATATTAAGGTGTTTGAGAAAAATAATGAGGTGTTCAAAGTCACTGAATAGAATTGTTAGTAAGCATGTGTTAGCCACCTTAAGAGTAAACCAAATAATGTGTGTTTGCATTCTTTCCTCTGCTGTGTGCCAATGAAAAAGTTATTACATGTATAAACTATGTACAATTGTATATAAACTGCCATGCTGCACGTAATAAAGAGACAACGTAGAATTAACCACACTGGTCGGACCTGCGTTGCCTCAGTCCAACCCTCTATTATTATTATCAGTATCCCTGGCTTTGCACATTTATACACGTATGTAAGCACATATATATAGTTATATGCAGATAGTGGCAGTAACATTCAGTAAGTAGTGGTATTTATACATGGCCGGGGCCTATCTGGAATTAAATCTGGCCAAGGATGTCAAGGCCAAAAAGAAGGGCTTTTTCAAAAATATCAATAACAAAAGGAAAACAAAGGGTAATGTGGGGCCATTACTAAATGGAGGGGGGACCCTGGTAATTGAGTATGCAGAGAAGGCAGAGTTATTGAATGTCTTCTTTTCATTGGTGTTCACTGACAAGACCAGCCATCAGGAATCTCTGGCACAGGAGAACAGAGTAAAGGAATACTGGAAGGAAGACTTTCCCTTGGTCAAGGAGGATTGGGTTAGAGAATACCTAGGCAAATTTGACATCCACAAGTCCATGGGCTCCAACAGGCTGTATCCATGAGTGCTGAGAGAGCTGGCAGACACCATAGCAAGGCTGTTCACAACCATCTTTGAAAGGTCATGGCAATCACGAGAGGTGCCTGAGGACTGAAAGAACACAAATATCAGCCCGGTCTTCAAAAAGGGCAAGAAGGAGGACCCAGGGAAGTACCAGCCAGTCAACCTCACCTCAGTCCCTGGAAAGGTGATGGAGTGCCTCCTTCTGGAGGCCATCTCAACCCGTGTGGAAGACAGGAAGGTGATCAGGAGTAGCAAGCATGGATTCACTAAAGGTAAATCATGCTTGACCAACCCGATTGCCTTCTATGATGAAACAACTACCTGGATAGACGAGGAGAGAACAGTGGATATTGTCTACTTTTACTTCAGCAAAGCTTTTGATACTGTCTCTGAGAACATGCTCCTAGGTAAACTCAGGAAGTGTGGGTTGGATGAGTGGACCGTGAGGTGGATTGAGAACTGGCTGAACAGTAGATCCTGGAGGTTTGTAATCAGTGGCACAGGGTCTAGTTGGAGGCCTGTCACTGGTGGTGTCCCACAAGGTTCAATACTGGGCCCAGTATTAACTTGTTCATCAATGACTTGGATGTAGGGGTAGATGCCCTCTCAGCAAGTTCACTGATAACACAAAGCTGGGAGGAGTGGCTGAGACCCCAGAGTGCTGTGCTGCCATTTAGAAGAACCTCAACAGATTGGAGAGATGGACAGAGAAGAACCTTCTGAAATTCAGCAAAGACAAATGCAGGGTCCTGCACCTAGAGAAGAATAACCCCAGGCACCCGTTCAGGCTGGGGGCTTACCTGCTAGAAAGCAGCTGGGGGTCCTGGTGGACTGTCCCAGTTTTGGACAAATTAGGAAGAAATGTCCTGAAATGAATGTGTCCTCTAATAGAAGGCAGGTTCCGGCAACCCCTCCCCCACAGGTTCAAAAAATTTTCTTGGGAGAAAGTAAAAAACCTCTGTTTATTTAACAAGCAGGGTGCACATAGGCAAAGGGAAAAAAAAAAAAAAAAAGAATGAATAGCTGTCCTAGGGTGACTATGATGCTTGTATCCCCAATCGTCTGTTCTGTGTTCTGTACCTTTAAGACTGGTTCTGGAAGTGAGCAGAGAAAGAAGAAGCGCGCAGTTTGTTTTGGAAAACTATTCACTCCTCTGCACTTTTTCTTAGTCCTTGGACTGTGCGTTCATTGAACGCACAGACAGCGGTCAGAGGGTTTTTTTTCCTTTAAGTTAGTCTAGCTAGCTGGGGCAAAAAAGCTTCCTAGACTGTTTTTTTTTCCTTTTTCTTGGGACTGTTTAAATCTGCTCTGGACTGAAAACCCAGAGGAGCACCAGGAGCTGCACCTGTGGCCCACTGGGCCTGGACCTCAGCATTTTCCAGCACCGAAGGGACTGGGACTGATAGAGCTGAGAGAGCTGAGCTGACTCCCAGCAAGGACTTCTCTCAGTTTTGCCATCTCTCTTCAGAGCAGCGAGAGGTTTTATTGTTTCATGTTATTAATTTCTTATGTTTGTGGTCAGTTTGTTTGTTAAATAAATAGTTTGTTCCACTTTTCTCCAAGGAAATTCTTTTCCCGGACCGGCTGGGGGGAGGGGCCATTTGGGTTTGCCCTCCTGAGGAACCCCATTCGGAGGTTTCCTCCCAAATTTGCCCTAAACCAGGACAATAGTATTAGATAATAAACCTTGTCATTGTGGAGAAAGCCTGGTAGATTCAGAGTCCTTTCTGTAGGTGTGGCTCGGCTCCCACTAGGATCCATAGCTAGCCTGCCGGCTGCAGCGTGAGGGCCCCCCAACAATGTTCTGGTGTTTCTGACCGGAGCAAAGCTGAACAGTTCCAGGAGAAGAAGAAGCTACAGTCCTGGGAAAACTTCTTGCCTCAACTAAAAAATGAGAAGCTAGCTAAAAGCAAAGAATTTTAACTCTCTGTCTCTCTCCTGAGAAAAAAAGACCCAAAAGCTGGGGAAAAACTGAGGGAGATATTTGTGGTTTTGGACATAGCTGCTGAAAGAATTTCACTGCCTTCCCCCCCCTCCCCCGGACCTAACTTAAAGGTACAGGACCCATGTCTGGGCATAAAGCAGACAGTAGGGGATATAGTATCATAAAGTCACCCCAAGACATGGACAACAAGCTGTCCATGAGCCAGCAGTGTCCCTTATGGCCAAGAAGGTCAATGGTATCATGGGGTGCATTAGGAAGAACACTGCCAGCAGATCAGAGGAGGTGATCTTGCCTCTCTACTCAGCCCTGGTGGGGCCACATCTAGAGTGCTGTGTCTAGTTCTGGGCTCCTCAGTACAAGAGAGACATGGAGCTCCTGGAACAAGTCCAGTGTAGGGCTACAAAGATGATTAAGGTACTGTAGCATCTCTCTTGCTAAGAAAGGCTGAGGGAGCTGGGCCTGTTCAGCCTTGAGAAGAGATGACTGAGAGGGGATTTCATTAATGCATATAAGTATCTGAAGGGAAGGTGTGGGGATGCTGGAATTGTTTTATAGGTTTTAGTTATAAGTTTAGTATAGTTTTTAATTGTAACTTTAGTGTAGTTTGTTAGCTACCTTAAGTGGGCCCCCTATCCTGGAATGTTCTTATCAGAAGTTGATAAGAGTTTCCAAGACAACCCAGGTCTCTGCCCAGAGACTGTCTCCCATTGGTCCCTCCCTTCGATGAATCCCTACCCATCCTTTCCAATGTATCTTCCCCCCTTCTGTCCATCAATTATCTCCAAGGTCCGAAGGTTCGGCCAGTGGTTGGTGGATCCCCCAGGGACCCCTCCCCAATTTACCTTGATTTGTTAGTGTTTATGTAATTCAGTTGGCATTTGCCACCTTGCTTTGTTTTATTGGTTTACAACTTGTATCCACCCCTCGAATTGTTTTGGACAAAAACTCCCTGCAGTCCAGGTTCGGGGTCTCTCTCCTGAGGCACCGGGCCTGGGGCCAGGGGCTTCCCTGTGACCCCCGAATAAAACCTTTGTTCCCCGAGCCTCGAGAGTTTCCCCTCTTTCAAACCACGGCCGTGACAGCGAAGGTAAAGGTGCTGCAGAACCAAGAACCCACACAACAGTTCTGTTGAGGTGTATCAGAGCTAGCAGGTGGTCCAGCCGAACACTGGGCGGACCAGAGAAAGATACGCATACCAACAGGAAGGTGTCGAGACAATGGAGCCAAACTTCTTGGTGATGCCAAGCAATAGGACAAGAGGCAATAGGCAGAAACTGATGCACAGGAAGTTCCACCTGAACATGAGGAAGAACTACTTTACATTGAGGGTGGCAGAGCACTGGAACAGGCTGCCCAGGGAGGTCATGGAGTCTCCCTCACTGGAGACATTCAAAACCCACTTGGATGTACACTTGTGCACTTGTTCCTGTGTAATCTTATCTAGGTGACCCTGCCGTGGCAGGGGGTTGGACTAGATAATCTCCAGAGATCCCTTCCAACCCTCACTATTTTGTGATTCTATTCCATGACCCCTGTGGTCCTTCTAGCCTTATCCATTCTGTCACTCTGTGATTGTCTAATACCTTAAATCATCCAGCCCTTAAAGCCTTCATGTGTTGCAGAATTCCTCAGGAAAAGAGGACATGATTTATATCTAGATATTGAACTACCCTAGCTGAGGCCTGACCTGAGGCCTTGCTGAGGGCTTGAAGCCTGTGGCGCAGATAAAATTTCTTAGTAAACTTGTGGCGCAGTTAAAATTAGATATTAAGGTGTCTGGGAAAAATAATGGGGTGTTGAAGGTCACTGAATAGAGTTATTAATAGGCACGTGTTAGCCACATTAAAAGTAAACCAAATATTGTGTGTTTGCATTCTTTCCTCTGCTGTGTGCCAATGAAAAAGCTATTGAATGTGTAAACTATGTAGAAATGTATATAAGCCGCCATTCTGCACAAAATAAAGGAAGAACGTAGAATTAACCACAGTAGTCGGACCTGCGTTGCTTTCGCCCAACCCTCTATTATTATTAGTGGTATCCCTGGCTTCATGCATGGAAACCCTTAGTGGAGCGCCTGTCAGGAGATGTGGCCATATGGCCTCTGATATCTCTCAGCAAATGACACAAGTAAACTTTAAACTTGCCAGTCTGTTCCTTCAGTTCCAGAATGTCATTACTGGCACAAGCAAGTTCCCTTATGAGCTGCCCATCATCACCTTCAGCCAGACAGCAATCACACTGGAAGCAAAATGTCCTGTTCACGGTGAAGTCCATTACAGAAACTACAGGCCTGTCAGTCTCACTTCAGTGCCTCTTAAAGTTATGGGGAAGATTATTCTGGCAGTTATTGAAAAACACCTGAGAGACGATGCAGTCATTGGTCACAGCCAGCATGGCTTCATGAGAGGGAAGTCTTTCTTATCAAACTTGATTTGCTTTTATGAAAAGGTAACCCATCTAGTTGATCAAGGGAAGCCAGTTGATGTAATCTTTTCAGATTTTAGCAAAGCTTTTGATACTGTCTCTCACAGTATCCTTCTGGACAAAATGTCCAGCACACAGCTGGATAAACACATCATGTGATGGGTGAGCAACTGGCTTACGGGTCAGGTGCAAAGGGTTATATTGAACAGGCAACCTGTGACTAGAGGGGTTCCACAGGGCTCCATCCTCTGCCCTGTGCTCTTCAACATCTTCATAAATGACTTGAATTCAGGACTGGAAGGGATACTGAGCAAGTTCGCAAATGATACAAAACTGGGAGGAGCGGTTGACTCCCTCGAGGGCAGGGATGCCCTGCAGAGAGACCTCGACTAATTAGAGGGCTGGACAATCACCAACTATATGAAGTTCAACAAGGGAAAGTGCCGGATTCTGCACCTGGGCTGGAGCAACCCTGGATGTATGTACAGACTGGGGAATGAGAGGCTGGAAAGCAGTGCTGCAGAAAGGGATCTGGGCGTCCTGGTTGATGTCAAATTGAATATGAGTCAGCAGTGTGCCCTGGCAGCCAAGAGGGACAACTGTATCCTGGGGTGCATCAAGCAAAGCATCGCTGACTAGTCAAGGGAGGTGATTGTCGTGTTCTACTCTGCACTGTTGTGGCCTCATCCTGAGTACTGTGTGCAGTTTTGGTCTCCGCAATATAAGAAAGATATAAAGCTATTAGAGAGTGTTCAAAGGAGGGCAATGAAGGTGGTGAAGGACCTTGAGTGGAAGCTGTATGAAGAACTTCTACTTGGTTAGAGGCAGAGCCCTTTTAAGTTTGGTTATCTTTTTTTTTTTTTGGGTAACTGGAGTTGGTTCTTTTTTGGTAGAACTTTTTTTTTAGTTTTGCTTTTTAATATTTTATGCAGCCATTGTGTTAGAGCATCAGTAGATTTTTAATTCTATCTCTTTATGTTTTCTGAATTTGCTTACATGAAAATTTTTAACCTGGGGGATTAGAAAATTTCTTTAAAGTTTGGTCTATTCTTTCTTTTTTTTTTGCACTACTTAGGATTTTCTACACTTGGGTCTACTTCTGGGTTTACTTTTGGATTATCAGTCTTATTAGCTTTTCTGGAAATTTTAGCTTTTATTTTGGATAAGTTACAAACTATATAGAGGAAGCTCATCAGTTGAAATACTAGGAAGGTTTTTTTTAACATTTAGGGGACACTGAACATTTTCTAAAAGTGGGGTAACCAATTTAAAAGAGAAGAAAGAAAGGAAAGGCTGAAAAGTTTAATTTTCTACTTTTTTAAAATTATTAATAAATTTTTAAAACATGTTGGAACTAGGACGCAGGGTAGGACAAAGAAACTATAAACTAAACATACTTGGCACAAAGTCTAGTACTTGTATAAACGTTTTATAAATTATAATCACTGAGCCCAGGAGAATAGTTATTTTAATTTGTGCACTTTTAGTGTAAAAGTTATTGTGTTAGGGACAATATTGGAGCTATTTTTGGATAAGAAAACAAACTTAGGGACTAGAAAGATATTAAAACTTTAAAAATGTTTAGGGAATAGAAACATAGAAAGGACTCTATTCTAAGAGACATTAGGAATTTAAGGAGCAACATGGCTACTGACTATATTTTATCTTCACAAAAAGTACAACTAAAATGCAATCAGTGCAAGATTTTTTTTACTCTCTTAATCCCCACATTGGGTGCCAATAAAAAAATATATTGTTTTGGTTTAGGGCAAATTTGGGAGAAAACTTCCGAATAGGGTTCCTCTGGGAAGCAGACTCAAACGGCCCCTCCCCCCAGCCAATCTGGGAAAAGAACTTCTTTGGAGAAAAGTGGAAAAAACTATTTATTCAACAAACAAAGTGCCCACAAGCTCAAAGAATGAATAATATGAAGCAATAAAACCTCTCATTCTGGAGTGAGATGGCAAATTGAGAAAGTTCTTGCCATGGGTGTAGCTCCACTCTCAGTCTCTTATCAGTCCTTCTGGAGGTCCAGGCCCTGGTCAGCCACAGGTGCGAGCTCCCTGGTGCTCCTCTTGGTCTTTCAGTCCAGAGCAGGTTTAAACAGCCCCAAGAAAAAGAAAAAAACCAGTGCAGGAAGCTTCTCTGCCTCAGCTAGCTAAACTAACTAAAAGCAAAAAAAAAAAAAAATTCTGTCCTGCTGCTGTCTGTGCCTCAGCCAAACAACACCGTCCCAAGAAGGAATGCAGAGGAGTGAACGCTGTTTTCTTAAAACAAACTGCACACTTCTTTCCTTGCTTTGCTCTCAGAGCTAGTCTTAAAGGCACAGAACTCAATATATAGCACAAACAGAACAGACAATTGGGGATAAAAGCATCATAAAGTCACCCTAAGACAGCCATCTAGTCCAACCTCTCTGCAACGAGCAGGGGCATCTTCCACTAGTCCAGGTTCTCAAACCCCTGTCCAACCTGTCCTTTAACACTTCCAGAGATGGGGCATCCACTTCTCTAGAAAACCTGTGCCAGTGCCTCACCATCCTCATTGTTAAAGTCTTCTTCCTTATATCCAATCAAAACCTCACATCTTTTCAGTTTGGAGCCATTCCCCCTTGTCCTGTCACTCCATGCCCTTGTGAAAAGTCCCTCTCCAGATCTCTTGTAGCCTCTTTAGGTACTGGAAGGTGCTCTAAGGTCTCACTGGAGACTTCTCTATGCTGAACAACACCAACTCTCAGCCTTTCCTCATATGAAAGCTCCATGCTTCTAATCATTTTCATGGCCTCCTCTGGACTTGCTCCAACAAGTCCATGTCTTTCCCATGCTGAGGACCCCAGAGTCTGACATAGCTAACTGGTATTTACTTCAAGATAATGTCACCAGTGAACATAATGTTCTGATAAAATAAAAGCAATGTCAACTCGACAAAGACCATAACCTGATCCTCCTTCTAAAGTGAGGCCAGACTTTTGAGGGAGTCGCTGGCTTTTGATCAGATGTAAATGTGTTGGAGGATGGTTCTGGATAAGCGAGATTTCAAGCTCTCTGGGCAAGGGACTATCATTTGTCCTTGCCCAGTACTTTGCATGAGACAAGGATTCTGCAATACCAGTAGCAGCAGAAGTAAGCAGGGAGATCCAGGGCTGGTGTTCCCCCTCTCACCATACCAACACAGGGGCCATCCCATGAAGAAGCACTATTGTGGCTTGGGGAAACAAACCCTTAGAAAGCCCAAAGGAAATCAGAGTCCTGAAGAACTTTTTTGCCAGAGCCAGAAGCATGAAATCTCATGGAAATCAGATTTGAAGGCAAAAAGTAATGGAGCAGCTTCTGTCACAGAAAATGCTTCTGACTTTTCCTTCAATTTTTAGGGAAGCATAAAGCCTTAAAACCAAAAGAAAAGCATTAATGTTCCACCTAACCCCCAGTCCTCCAGCAGACGTCTGTAGCTATTAATAAAGACGTGTGTACATGGTCTGTGGTGGTTCCTTCATATTTTGGGAGTGATGGTAGGGCTTAATGTCTTTCTCTTTGGCCTGTATTACCCCCAAACCATTAATATTTGGCTTTGAAGGTCAAAAAGTAAATTGCAACTTGTTCCTTTGACCCTGCCATTGCTGTAGTTTGACACTGGCCAAACGCCAGGCACCCACAAAAGCAGCTTGCTCACCCTCCCCTGCTACAGCTGGTCAGAGGAGAGAAAAAATTTAATGAAGGATACATGAGTTGAGATAATGTCTTGGTTTGGCAAGACTGATATCTGCCAGGGAAAGCTGGAGTTTCCCTCGGAATGGAGACTGTAACCCCCCCCTTCCAAATTATTATAATTTTGCAATTAAAGGCTTTTTAGGCAAAGATTTGGGAATAGGAATAACAGTTCTTTACTAGAAATATTAAGACTACAAATGTAGTAGTACAAAAAAACCCAAGCAAACAAACAGAAAATCCTAGAAACCCTGACAGAGCCAGAAATACAACCTGACACCCTGTTGGTCAGGGTATTGGAAGCAGGACAAAGTAAGCCCTCCTGGAGTGGCAGATATAGTTCTGTTGGAGTAGAGATGGTCCTCGTAGAAAGGGTCCAGTAATGGTGACATGGGTCCGCTCTTCCTTCAGGAATACAGTGGAAAACCATTATCTGGTGTCCTTACATCTCAGTTTTTATCTGGGTAGGAACAGTTTGGCTCCCCCCACTGGGTGGAGCATCTCGCAATGGGATGTTGTAATGTGTTGTGTCATTGGTGAGCCTTAATGGCCCATTACCAAAAGATAACTCCCGGGAGGGTGGAAAGAGATAAGGAAAAATGCCCTACCCAGTTTTAACAGCTGGCCCATTATAAGAAGGCAGCCGCCCCACTTTCCCCTGGAGTTACAAGAGATAAGAAGAGATACTTCCCCTGGAGTTACACCTCCCCAATCGGTTTCAACAGATGGAATAGAATAAACACTTTTTGGTTACATAACCCCAAGAGAGATAAGGACTGGGAGAAAACACTCCAAGGGCAAAACAGGCTCAACTTAGAAGTACAAAGTGAATTTTATTATCAACAAAGTCAGAATAGGATAATGGGAAGTAAAATAAACCCTTAGAAACACTTTAGAAGCCCTTAAAACACTATTTTTCCCCCTAGCCCCTTCCTCCGTCCCACCGACAGTGCAGGGGAACGATGTGGGGGGTTTGGTCAGTTCATCACCCAAGGTTTTCTTCCATTGTTCAGGGAGAGGAGTCCTTCCCCGTCTATGCCGTGGAGTCCCTTCCCATGGGAGACAGTTCTCTGCAAACTTTTCCATCATGGCTCCAATCTCATGAGTAGCAGTCCTCCCAAAACTGCTGCAACATGAATCCCTCCCATGGGCACACAGTCCTCCCAAAATGCGGTGACGTGGATCACTTTTCCACAGGATGCAGTCCTCCAAGGACAGGCTGCTCCAGCCTGGAAGCAGGGGTCCCCTTTCTCCATCGAGTCTCCCACTGGATCACAGCCTCCTCCCAGGCATCCACCTGCTCCAGCGTGGGCACCTCCTCCATGTGCTGCGGGTGGATTTCTGCATCCCTTGTGGACCTCCATGGGCTGCAGGGAGACAGCCTGTTTCAGCATGGTCATCACCATGGCTGGCAGAGGAACCTCAGCTCCAGTGCCTGTAGCACCTCCTCCCCCTCCTTCTCCACTGAACTTGGTGTCTCCATGTTGTTTGCCTCACATATTCTCACCTCTTCCTATTCTCTGACTAGAAGAAAAAAACTGTGTTCCCACTTTGTTTTGATTTTCTTCTTAAATATGTTATCACAAAGGCATTACCATCATCTCTAATTGGCCCAGGCTTGGCCAACAGTATGTCCATCTTCAGAACCATCAGGGATTTGCTCTGCTGGACATGGTGGAAGCTTCCAGCAGCTTCTAACAGAAGACACCTCTGTGCCCCTCCCCACTACCAAAAACTAGACCTTGAAAAACCAAAACACACATGCAATTAAATTATCCATGCTACCCCAACTTTGCCAAGCAACCAGGGCAAATTCACTAACACTGTGACTGGTGATTGGATATAAACATAGGACAGACTAAAGTGAAGGATGCTCCCACAGAGACCCCCAAATCACCTAACTTTTGCCTTGGGTCCTTCTGAGGAGTCATAGCTCCTTTTTAGTATTCTACTTCCTTTTTTTTTTTTTTTTCTTTCTTTCCAGTGGAAAAGCAACTGGAAAATTAAGGAAAGGGCATTTGGGAACATTTTCTTTATTTCTTTGTTGAAAGAAAAGAAACTCTTTTTGACCTTGGTGGGGACAGGAGGTTCTGACAGTTCTACTTACAAGTCCTGTTGTTGATAAGACAAAGAAAGGTTATGTTCATGATGAGACATCTCTGCTGACTTATTATTTACATACCAGAAACATTAAATGGTTTTTGTTCTTTCCAAGAACTCACTGCCATATGCCTATTTCCTTAGTTTGCAAAGATTAATCTTCTTTAGCCCTGAAAAGAAAATGATGGTACTTTTTTGAGTTATGTCGACAAGTCACCCTGCTCCTGTGGACTGTGATTCCTCCACATCATGTGTTGGCAGTTCTCTACCAGCCTCACAGCCATTGCTGTTTTGTACTTGGGTGTAGAGGTGTCTTGTCTCTGCCTCGGCTAGCCCTGACACCTTGACAGTGAAGGGTACGGCTCGGTAGCAGGATAAACCTCACCAACCCCTGTGAGTTCTTTCTTGCTTGAAGGAGTGAAGCAACGACAGCAGGAAAAAAGAGGAGGCTGTTCTGGGTTAACTGCTGGCTTTATTCATCAGGGTGTCTGTCCCAGCAGACACCCCTCAGCAGAAGCAGTGGGGGAAAAGCGAGGGAAAAAAAGAGTGGGAAACCCCTGAATGCAACACCTTTTATTGGGGGGAGGAACTCAGGGATGGGCTTAACTGGGGACAAATCAGGGATCATGGGGGTATGGCTCTGCAGGTAAATGACACACATTGTAACAAATCAATAACTCGGGTGGGGAGACAGCTGAAGTCTTGTCCAATCACTTGGGGTCCTTACTGGAACTTTCCAGACTTTTGGGAGAGACCCCAAAGTGACAGACAAGATCCAGGGGCTGTATAACTTATGATTGACATATAACTGGAGTTGGGGTAAAACCAAGAAGGTTAAACATGGGTGACATGGGGCAAACCATTATAACTTATAAAAAATAATACAAAACAAGGAACAAATACATACATAAAACTGATAAAACCAAAACCACACCACTACACTTGGGCTTCCTGCACTTTCTCCTGATGCCTTATCATTGGTCTTAAAATTAAGAGCTAGACATGGTTAAGGGATAAAAGGGTTTTAACCTCAGTATTTAATAAGGATTTTTATGGTGCAACAATTTGTCAAGGTAGAATATGCTGAAATGCACATACACGGTAGATAGGGTACATAATTTTATAGACCTTGTAAATTAGCATATCCAGCAAAGATGCCCTAATAAGAGGCTTGAATGAATAGCATGACATCTCCCTATTCTAAGGTACTCTCCTCCAGATGGGCTTTATTTTAGTTTATGGGATATGTTTTAGAGGGAGTTTTGGTTTTTCAAGATAGTGTAAGGCTTTCCAGCCTCCATCTGTGAGGCCTTTAGGATGTTTGGTCTTCTGGTCTAGCAGAATACCAGGACTATGTTAAGATATTAGACTTAAAGAATTACAGGTATGCATGCTAAGGGTATTGAGAATGCATAAAAGGTATATAAAAAGAAAAGGCAAAAATCATCATGGCATTATTCCAAGCTAGGAAATTTTGCACTACAAAGCACAGACAAATCAAAGACACCACTTGCCTCTTAAATTTTAGGGGCACAGAACTGCAGAATCACTGTGACTGAAAGAACCTCTGGAGAATATCTAGTCTAAGCCCCTGCTTAGAGCAAACTCAGCTAAAGCAGGTTGCTCAGGGCTGTGTCTGGCCAAGGTTTAATATCTCCAATGATAGAGACTCTACAACCTCTCTGGGCATCCTGTGCCAGTGTTTGATTCCCAATTGTTGTGGGTTACCCAAAATGTTATTTTATTCCATATCTGTCTGTGCCCAAAATTGTTACTGTCTCTTTAAGACCCTGCAGCTGGGAAACTGTGGCCAGGTGGTACCATGGGTGTTTTTAAAGTTTGCTCCAGCAGGCAGCTCATGCTCTTTGCAATGTGATTTTTACTTTGCTGTCTTCTTGGGTTTTTGCCTTAGGCAGAGGCTTTTCCTATTCGGGTTCTCTTTTGGTTTGTTTTTTTTTCTCGTCACAGAGAGACTACATTTAGCAGTTTCGGACTGCCTTAGAGTGAATTCCACTGTTGCCTAATATCAAAAGACAACAACTCTTGCAACAGTGTTAAAATAGTAAAATAAAAAGCAGACCTTTATTTGGAAGCTTCCAGGTGTCCCAGTGGTCATGAGCATACCTGACATTGGATTTCTACAATTTTTATAGGTTTAACTGATATAAAAATGATTTTTGCCTTTATATTTTCTTCATATATATTTGTAGTTTTGTAGACTATTATTGTATAATTATATAGTTCCTAGGTAACTCCAGTATTTTTCCTACTCTTAGAAAGAAAAAACACATTACAGAGGCCCCAATCCTACCTTGCTTCTTCCTCTGGGAACCAAGGATGAGCTACTCTCCCAAGACACTTTCTCATAAACAAAGTACAGATAGTACAGCTAGTAGCAAGAAATGGGACTCCAGAAGAGGTGGAACCAAGGGGAGTAATTACCTCATTACTTGTGCTTCTAATTGGGAATTCTTGTGAATTATGCTAATTTGCTAAATTTATAAAACTATATTTGCCCTTTGTGGGGTGGGCATTTCCCCATATCTGCCCTTGGAGGACTCCAATTAAAGACCAGCTTTCATATTACCTCCTATACTAATATTGTCTCAAAAGTGTGTTGTTTTCTTTCTAGATCTTTAAAGCATCAGTGGTACCCCCAAGAGAATTGAGTCAGACAACGAGACTCATTTCAAGAACAGCCTTATAAACACCTGGCCTAGGAAACATGGCATTGAATGGGTGTACCACATGCCTTACCATGCACCAGCTGCTGGGAAAGTTGAGCAGTGCAATGGGCTATTAAAAACAACATTGAAGGCAAGGGGGGGATGGAACCTTCAGGGAGTGGGATCTCCATTTAGCAAAGGCTATGTGGTTAGCTAACACCAGAGGTTCCACTAACTGAGCTGGCCCTGCCCAATCAGAACCCCTGCATACAGCAGACGGAAGTAAAGATCCAGTGGTGCATATGAGAGGTATGTTAGGAAAGACTGGATTAATTTTGCCTTGAGCAAAGACAAACCCACTGTGGGGTTGTCTTTTCTCAGGGACTTGGTTGCATTTGGTGGGTAATGCAGAGGGATGGGGAAACATGTTGTGTACCTCAGGGAGATTTGATTTTGGGTGAGAACAGCCTGTAATTTTGGGACTCCTGTATATCACTGGTTGCTGAATGCCACTGCTATTGCTTTCATTACCATGAACATGAAAATGGACTGCTCCAGTCATATCAGTCATGGACTCAATGAACACTATCAATATCTTGGGAATGGTCAGTGACCACCGGAATAATTGTATTTGTATATAGTTATACATAAAAATATGTGTGTTTACAGTTGAACTGTATTAATTTGGGCATTAATCAAATGACATGGGATAAGGGGTGGAATGTCTTGGGGGGAGTGGCTCATGGTGATGGGGTTATCCCATAGTAATTTTATGCCCAGAATTGTCACTGTAGGAGCTCTGGGAATATAGCAATGGGTGAAGGCTCAGACTGGAATCCTGCGGGGCTTGAGGCCAGGGCTGGCCCTTCTTTCCAGTGGGGGATCAAGGCAGCAGTTCTATGGTTGGCACGGTGAGTGGATCTGATCTGAGATCCTATTGCCCTGTGGGTTTTTTTTTTGGGTTTTTTTGTTTTTTTTTTTTCTTTTGGTAAAGAACTGTTATTCCTTTTCCCACATCTTTGCCTGAAAGTCCCATAATTTCAATGTTCTAATAATTTGGAGGGAGGGGGTAATCGTTTCCATTCCAGGAAGTTTCTCGTCTTCCTTGGCAAACACACTCTCTTTTAAACCAGAACATTACTTCAAAGACCCAAAAAGACTCAGATGGGCTTTTGGGACAGCTGCTGTGGAGACAGAAGGCATTAGGCAGTTGAACACCTTGCCTGGTCTCTCAGAAGACCCCTGTGCAATAGGACTCTCGAGGGTTGAAGAACAACAGGTACCAATTGCCACCACAAAAGTGCATTGTCGGCAGTACTCCATGAACCGAGACTCTGATTCCCATTCATAAGATGATTCGTGAACTGGAAAGCCAGGAAGTGGTCAGCAAGACTTGCTCCCCCTTCAATAGCCCTATATGGCCAGTGTGTGAGTCTAGTGGGGAATGGAGACTTACAGTGGACTATCATGGCCTGAATGAAGTCACAGCATTGAGTGCTGCCATGCCAGACATGCTTGAAGTTCAGTATGAATGGGAGTCCAAGGCAGGAAAATGATACCACCATTGACATTGCTACCGTGTTTTTCTCCATGCCTCTAGCAACACAATTTGCTTTCACCTGGTAGGGCATGCAGTATACCTGGAACCGACTGCCTCAGGGGTGGAAGCACAGTCCCACCATTTGCCATGGACTGATCCAGACTGCACTAGAAAAGGAAGAGGCTTGTTGTGGTTTGAAAGCAAAATGAATGAGAGGCTCCAAGTCAGAGATATAATTTAATAAGAAGAAAGGTAAAAAGGTAAAAGTAAAATAAAATAAATACAATAACACAAAGGATCACTGACGGAGTCAGAATACAACCTGAGCAGGATGGTGGAAGCAGTCCAGGTGAGGTGCTCTTCCTGAAGCAGTGATCCTGTAGAGAGGTCTGGTAGCTCTGCTCCTCTGGGAATCCAGTGGATAAGTGCCCTTGCACTGTCCCACATACCAGCTTATATCCAGGTGAGAATGCTTGGCTCCTCCCCCTGGGCAGAGCATCTCACAATAGCATGAGAAGTGTGAAATGGGTCCTTGATGGCCCATTAACAGAGATAACCCCTGGAGGGAGTTACCTGTGACTCATGGGCCATTAGCAGGAGACACCCCAAAAGTCATTAGCAGAAGACACCCCAAAGGCCATTAGCAGAAAAGGCAGGGGGCTTGGGAAAACACTAGCCCACCTGGTTTCAACAGTTCATGAAGATGGTGATAGAATAAATACTTTGTGTACATCCTACACTGCAACCCAGGACAAGGCTCCAGAACATTTGCAGTACATCAGTGACATCATCATATGAGGGAACATGGCAGAGGAGGTTTTTGAGAAAGGGGAGAAAATAATCTGAATTCTCCTGAAAACAGGTTTTGCCATCAAACAAAGTCAAGGGACTGGCCCAGGAAATTCAATTCTTAGCAGTCAAATGGCAAGATGGATGCAGACAGATTCCAACAGAGGTAATTAACAAGATAACTGCTCTGTTCCCACTGACCAGCAAGAAGGAAACACAGGCATCCCTATGCACCATGGGCTTCTGGAGACCGTACATCCTGGCACATAGCCAGATTGTAAGTCCTCTGTACTTCATGATGCAAACGAAAAACAATTTCAAGTGGAGCCCTGAACAACAGGAAGCCTTCAAGCAGATCAAGCAAGAGACTGCCCACACAGTAGCCCTTAGGCCTGTCAGGAAAGGACAGGATGTGAAGAACATGGTCTACACTGCAGCCAAGGAGAATGGTCCTTCCTGGACCCTCAGGCAGAAGGTACCTGAAGAAACTCAAGGACAATATTTCGGGATTTTGAGTGGGGCATACAGAGGATCTGAGGCCAGCTACACCCCAACTGAAAAAGAGATTCTTGCAGCCTATGAAGGGGTTCAAGCTGCCTCAGAAGTGATTGGCACCAAAGCACAGCTCCTCCTGGCACCCCAACTACCAGTGCTGAGCTGGATGTTTAAAGGGAAAGTTCTCTGCAATATATTGTGCCACCGACGCTATCTGAAGTAAGTAGCTCACTCATCACACAGTGATCCAAATTGGCCTGGGATCTTGGAAGTCATCAATGAATTAGCCTGAAGATGAAAATTTTGGGTTGTCATCTGTAGAAGAAGAGCAGGTGACATGCTGAGGAGGCCCCACCATATAACCAGCTACCAGAGAGTGAAAGGCGATACACTCTCTTCACTGACAGATCCTGCCATATCATAGGGACCAGTATGAAATGGAAAGCAGCTGTATGGAGCCCTACATGGTGAGTTGCAGAGGCTACTGAAGGACAAGGTGGATCAAGTCAGATTGCAGAGTTGAAAGCCATCCAGCTGGCTTTGGACATCACCAAATGAGAGAAGTGGCCAACACTACCTCTACAATGACTTGTGCATGGTAGCAAATGCTCTGTGGAGGTGGCTGGAAAGGTGGAAAAAGGCCAACAGACAGCATAGAGGAAAACTGATTTCGGCTGCTGAAGAGTGGCAATGTTGCAATGTGCATTTTGGGTTTTCTAAAGTTCTATATGATATTTGTTATTAAGTTCTTGTAATGGTTCATTCCTACCCCCACCCCTTTTCTTAATCTCTGTCATTAAACTTCTCAATAGGCCTCCCCCTCTCCATTGTACCTCCTCAATAGCCTCTCCCAGTGTATGGTATCTCCTATTGTATCTTATCTATGGACACTCCCTGGTATTTCATGGCCCTAGCTGAGCCAGGTGGCTCAGCCAAGGTTTCAGGTATCTCCACACCCCTTTTGCCCCAAAATGGCAATGTCAACCCCCCTGTACCTAAATCATTCCCTTTCATTTCCATCAGTAATGCCCCTGTATTTAAGAGAAAGTAAAAGCCAAAAAGACTCACTCACACTCTCATGCTCTGACATCCTGGGCCTTCGCCCTAAATAAACACCTTCCTAAGTACCACCAAGTGTGAGCCTCTCCTTTCTTCCAAGCAAAGTCATGTCTCTGTCTGAAATCTGGACCCAAAATATTAACTCGTTTATATGGTATCAGAAGAGCAAGCTAGCCGAAGAGACAAGCTCAGAAGGACCATATGGCAAGACATTGCTACCCAGATAGAGAAACTGACCATGCACATGTGCCTAAGAGTCAGGCTAATGAGGAGCACTGCAACAACAAACAGGTGGGTCAGGCTGCCAAAGTCAAGGTGTCACAGGTAGATCTGAGATGGCAACATGAAGGTGAGTTATTTTTAGTTCAGTGGGTCCATGATGCCTCAGGTCATCAGGGAAGAGATACAACATACCAATGGACTCATGAAAGAGGGATGGACTTAACCACAGAGACTATATCCCAGGTAATCCATGACTGCAAAAGGTGCACCGTGATCAAGCAGGCTGTATTGGTTTTGCAGGGTCTAGTTTTTGGCAGTGGGGGGGGCACAGAGGTGTCTTCTGTTAGAAGCTGCTGGAAGCTTCCACCATGTCCAGCAGAGCCAATCCCTGATGGCTCTGAAGATGGACATGCTGCTGGCCAAGCCTGGGCCTATTAGAGATGATGGTACCATCTCTGTGATAACATATTTAAGAAGAAAATCAAAACAAAGTGCACACAGTTTTTCTTCTAGTTAGAGAAGAGGAGGAGGTGAGAACACATGAGGTAAGCAACCTGGAAACACTAAGGTCAGTGGAGAAGGAGGGGGAGGAGGTGCTCCAGATGCTGGATCCGAGATTCCTCTTTGTCCTGGTTTAGGGAAAATTTTGGGTGGAAACTTCTGAAGTGGTCTCCTCTAAAAAGCAGATTTCAGCGGCCCCTCCCCCAACCGGTTCAGGAGAATATTCTCCTTGGAGAAAAGTGGAAAAAACTGTTTATTTAACAAGCAAAGTATTCACAAACATAAGAAAATGAATAATATTAAACAATGGAACCTCTTGTTTTGAAGAGATGGCAAATTCAGAAAGATCCTTTTGTAGTTTAGAGTCCTTTTTGTGGGTGTGTCCTCGGCTTTCTCTTAATCTCTCTGTGGCTTGGGTCCGGTGTCCCGGTCGTAATGCAGCTTGGGGGACCCTCGGACAATAGTCCTGGTGTTCCCGGACTGAAGAGTAGCTGAACAGTTCCAAAAAACTTCTGGCTTCAGCTCACTAAAAAAACAAAACCTAAATAAAAGCAAAGGAGAGCTGTCTCCTGCTGTCCATGCCGCAGACAACATAGTCCATGAGAAGGAATGTGGACGGAGCAAGTGCAGTTTCTGCAAACAAACTGCACACTTCTTCTCCCCCTCTTCACTCTTGGAACCAGTCTTAAAGGTGCAGAACTTAATATCCAGCATAAACAGAACAGACGATTGGGGATACAAGCATCATAAAGTCACCCTAGGACATTCTGCAGGCTGTGGTAAAGATCATGGTTAAGCAGACTGTCCCCGTGCAGCCCATGGAGATCCACGGGGGATGCAGAGATCCACCCACAGCCCTTGGGGGAGATGCCCATGCCAGAGCAGGTGGATGCCTGGAGAAGGCTGTGATCTGGTGGAGACCTGGTGGAGAAAGAGGGCCCTTGCTTCCAGGCTGGAGCAGCCTGTCCTTGGAGGACTGCACCCCATGGAAAGAGAGACCCATGTCACAGCAGTTTTAGAGGGACTGTTTGCCTGTGGGGGGAAATCACATTGCAGCAGGTGTGGTAGGAATGATGCTCATGAGATTGGACCCATGCTGGAGAAGACAGAGAAATGAAGCAAGAGACTTAGGAGTTAAAGAATGATTTATGAAGGGCAGTTGACTAAACAATGTATATTGCTTGCTTAACATTTACTGTGTTTACAGAAGCAGGATAGGAGGATGGAGGCTATTGTGAAAAAGAAGAAACCATGAATTAGTTCCTGATCTTTGGACCCCTTAACTGGCCAAGACCAGCCTTGAGGCTTGGACTGATGCCAAGAGACCAGGGAGCATGGGTAAGGAGGCAAGGTGAAAAGTTCAACCCTGAGGAAGACTCCTTACTTCATCCTGTACGACCACCACACGACCACCAGAGAGCACTGCGCAAGCGCAAAGGGACTTTAGGCTCATTATTATACAAAACGAGGGTAGGCGGAGATAGGAAATGAATATATATAAGCCGATTATGAAACTTAATGTATATGTAATACTTTAGAGGATAAATAGAAGGATAAGTGCCGCTAACAGCGCACATGCCTTTGGAGGAGCTAACCCCTATGTGTCTCAACACTGAATAAAAACACACCTACGTTACATCTTTCACAAGTTGTGGAGTTTTCTGCGTATCAGAACCATCTCCCATGGGAGGGACCCCATGGCGTAGCAGGGGAAGGACTCCTCTCCCAGAGCAATAGAAAAAAATTCTCAGGTGTTAAACTGACCAAAATCCCCATGCCCTGTCTCCCTGCACTTTCGGTGGGAAGGAGGGAGGGGCTAGGGGGAAAAAAGGTATTTTAAGGGCTTATTTTACTTCTCATTATCCTCCTCTGATTCTGTTAGCAATAAATTCACTTTGTACTTCTAAGTTAAGCCTTTTTTTCCCTTGGAGTGTTTTCTCCCGGTCCTTATCTCACTCATGAAGTGTTTGTTAATTTTTTTCTTTCCTCTGCCCAGCTGTGGCAGGGGAGGGTGAGCGAGTGACTCTTATGGGTGCCTGGCATTGGGCCAGTGTCAAACCACGACACAGGTCAAGTGGGTAAAGCCCCTGTGGTTTGAAGGGAGGTGGTCCAAATATAAGTATGGGGAGGCCTGGAAGATTGATTGCATCGCACTTCTGTAAATCCAGCAAGGCAAGCATTACGTGCTCACAATGGTAGAAGCAACCCACTGGATGGCTGGATATGCACTCTGTGCCTCATGCCACTGCCCGAAACACCATCTTGAACCTTGAAAAGCAAGTCCTGTGGAGACATGGTGCCCCCAAGAGAACTGAGTCAGACAATGGGACTTATTTAAAAAATAGCCTTATAAACATCTGGGCTAGAATACATGGTATTGAGTGTGTATATCATATTCTCTATCATGCACCAGCCACTGGGAAAATTAAATGGTGCAATGGACTGGTCAAAACCACACTGAAGGCAATAGGGGATGGAACCTTCAAGGAGTGGGATCTGCATTTAGCAAAGGCTATGTAGTTAGTTAACACCAGAGGTTCTACTAACTGAGCTGGCCCTGCCCAATCTAAACCCCTGAGTACAGCAGGCAGGGATAAAATCCCTTTGGTGCATATAAGAGGTATGTTAGACATATGTTAGATGTATGTTAAACACACATGCAGGGGAAAACCTTTTTTATGTTTAAATGGAATTTCCTGTATTTCAATTTGAGCCCATTGCCTCTTGTCCTGTCACCAGGCACTGGTGAGAAGAGTTTGGTTTCAGCTCTCCCAGCATCTCCTCATACAACAGAGGCTCCAATTCCTTAATCAACTTTGTGGCCCTTCACTGTAGTCTTTCCAGTGTCCTTGTCTCTCTTGAACTGGAAGGACAGTGTCATGTGCCAATGGCAAGACCTGTGCAAATTCCACAGGTGAAGCAGCCAGGCAGGGGAGTTGGATGTACCACCAAAACATGCAAGACCTCCTCAAGCCTGCAGCAGCAGGACAAAGGTAGTAAGTGGGGGTTTGGAGTTGAGCTGGTATACAGTACCCTCACAGATCTCACCAGTTTACTGACTCCTGGGCAGATCTTAGCAAGGGCTGGAGCACCTCTCCTATGAAGACAGGCTGAGAGTTTGGATTGTTCAGTCTAGAAAAGAAGGCTCCAGAGAGACCTTAGAGCACCTTCCAGTACCTAAAGGGACTACAAGACAGTTGGAGAATTACTTTTCACAAGGGCATGTAGTAATAGGAAAAGAGGGAATGGCTTTATACTGAAGGAGGGTAGGTTTAGATTAGATATAAGGAAGAAATTCTTTACTGTGAGGGTGGTGAGGCACTGGAACAGATTGCTCAGAGGATTTGTGGATGCCTCACCCCTGGCAGTGTTCAAGGCCAGGTTGGATGGTGCTCTGAGCAGCCTGGTCTAGTGGAAGATGTCCCTGCCCACAGCAGGGGAGTTGGAACAAGATAGTCTTTGAGGTCTCTTTTAATCCAAACAATTCTAAGTCTATTAAGTTCCCCAGGGCTCCCACTGTACTCTAGCTGGAACAATTTGCTCATTGGGGCTGTTTGGAAATTTATTCTAAACATGTTGTCAGGGTCAGCTATTAATCTTTTGGCAGGCTGATATCCACTATAGTTCAATGATCATCTCTGCAGCATATTCAGGAGGCTGTTCTGCTTCCATCAAAACTTCAGTTAAAACAGTACAAGATGAAAGAAAGAAAACAACCCATCCTTCCACAGAGACAACAATGACTGCAGACCAGGATAGAATAAATTGATGGTATCAGTGACCACAATGATGGGAACAGGATCAGTGCTAAGTAATGGCACCAGAAAAGAAACTGAGATGCACATATCCTTCTCCCTCTTCTCCAGCCTTGTCCCAGCAGCTGCTCACTGGGAGAGCTGCAATAAAATACTGCTCTTTTATTACAGGGAGAGATGGGCCAGAGCTGACTTTCCAACACGTTAGAATTGATGGCAAAGCAAGCACAAAGTGCAGCTTTTCCTGGTGTTTCCTGCAAAAGATGCATTTATCAGCTCTGGGCTATTTAAAAGAGCAAGAGCTGGGATCTGTAAGGGGATGAATATTGCCATAATACTAAGCCTTCTGATGATTGTTTACATATTTTCCTTTGGAGTGTCTCAAAACAATGTATATTGTTTTCATTCCTCTCGGTGATGGACTTCTGGATTCACCACTGGGGTCAGAGAGGTGTTCCTCTCATTGACCAATCCTTGATCAAATCCCAAATACTATATAAACCCTAAATCATAATAAAATGCCTTCTTTTTCCTGCCTCTACCTGATGGGTGAGTGTGGTTCCTTTCGTGTCCCTAACTGTGACAACTGGTGACCTCTGCTGTGTGAGAACGGGCCATCTGGACTGCTCGTGAGAACTACAGTGTGTGAGTCAGGTTGTTTTCAGGTAACGGCTGTGGATGTGAGTAGCCTTTGCGGAAATGATATTCCGTATCCCCGCGTTTGATGCCGAGGCCTTGAAGGTCTGGCGAGGTTTGCTGGATCGGGCAAAGGCTCCCGTTTCGGACGCTGATTTACGGCGTCTATATTATTATGGAAAGGTGAAAGGCTTCTTTGCTGATGACGGGACGGTGGCCTTGAGAGGTGCCTGGAACCGCCTTGGTGATTATCTGATTCGGACCTTGGCCGCGAATCACGATGCAGGCATCGCGGAGCTGACGGTGCTTTGGAGAGAGTGTGATAATGCTAGAAGGAGATATGAGAGTTCGGTAGCTCCCGTGGGGGCCTGTGTTGCCCCTGTGGCCGTGCCGGCCCCGCCCATCCCACCAGTTCTTGCACCCAGGAGGCGTGGGAGCAGGAGGGTGTCTCCCCTTCTCTGTTCCCTCCCTCCACTGCGGGAGGATGAGGAACCGGCCGCTGTGGCCGCGCCGGCCCCGCCCATCCCGCCCGTTCCTGCGCCCAGGAAGCGGAGGATTGAGGGGGTGTTTCCCTCCCCCCCCCGCGCCCTCCCGGCGCCAGGGGGGGATGAGGGGTCGTTGGCTCAACCCGCGCCTCTGTCGGAGGCTGGAGCCGGGGCGTCTCCATGTGGCATAGCCACCGAATGCCTCCTCGGAGCGGCGGATGTGGAGTTAACTCCGTCCGACTGTTATGAATAAATGGGCAGAGATAATATTAATCTCTTTAAAATGCCTTTATTAATCAGCTCTTATGATGGTTGCTCGAGGGGTTTTTGGCAGCCTGTGCGCCGTGGAGAAGGAGGGTGCTGAACAGCTCTGCTGCAGGGAGTTCAACAGAGCTGGAGAACCCGCCCCTCGCTGGGAGTAATCCCAAAGTTCTGAGTTGCTTTTGTTTTCTTCGGGGGTCTCACTTCTGGTTTGGCACCCTTAAGTCACAGCTAGTCACAGAAACTGGAAAAATCAGTTCTCTCGATACTTTAGGGTCTACACGGTCTAGGATTGGTTCTTGTGTGTTTTAATTTTACTTAGTTTTATTTTTATAAGGGGTTTTTGGTGTTAAAAGAGTCCCAAGATGCACTTCGGACTTTTGATTTGCATGTACAGGGTCGCTTTCGGGCAGCAGGGGCTGCAGGCTCTCATGGCAGTTGCACAATTCAATATGGCGTCTTGGAGGTTTTGGTGGTGGGCAGCACCAGGGCTGTTAGGTGGGGACGGAACGTGGCGGGCGTGGGTTCCCCTTTCTTGGAGCGGGGCGGTGGTCTGGGCGCGCCCGGGGACGCGGCTCCGCGGGCTTGTGGACGCGCCATCTAGCAGCGGCGGCTGGCCGCTTGTCGACTGAGCCATGTGGTGGTTTTACGGGCTTTGGGGTTTTTCCGCACCGGAGCTTGGGCCGGGACGGGCGACTGCTTGGTGGTTGGAGCCGCGCCGGGGGGGGGGGGCGGCTCCGCAGGGACCAGAATCCTCCCGTGCCGGGCTTGGGGGGGAGCGACCGGTTCCTTTTCTCTCTCTTGGTCTCGGCGGCGGCTGGCTGCGGGCGGGGGGTCGCCGCGCCGGGGCGGGCGGCTCGGCAGTCTCGGGGACACCGGGAGCCAGCCCCGCGGTGGTATCCAGCTGCCCCGTGGTGAGCACGGGGGGAGCGGCCGGCCCCTCCCTCCCCCACTCTGGCGGCGGCAGCGCCGGCCGCTCCGGCGTCTGGGGGGGGGGGGCGGGGAGCTCGCGGTGCTGGGCTTCTTTGAATGGAGCTCTAGAGGTTTGTTTTTAAGGTGGTCTGGGGGTTGCCACGGAGGTGGCTCCTCACTGCTACATTACAAGATAAACATTTCAAATTTCATTTTTATCACGATGAAGGGGGGGCGGCGGAGGCTCCACCGGAGGCAGCCGCGGCGGGTTCGGCACCGGGCTCTGCGCCTGGAGAGGTGATGGAGACCCCAAGCGGTGAGAGGTCCGTCCCGCCCCACACGGGGGGGACGGCGCTCCCGATGGGTCCCCGTGGCACAGGCAGGACCATGCCTGCCCCTCCTCTCCCCGTGGCTGCCCCGCCGGGCACGGCAAGTGCCGTGGCCCACGCCACAGGGGCTGGCCCGGGCCCGAGCGGCCCTGAGCCGCACCCCGCCTGCTCCGTGGGGGCTGCCTTGACCGCGCAGCCTGTGCCTGCCCCCTCGCCGCCTGCCAAGGCTGTGGCTGTGACGGGGGGCGGTGCCGTTGCTCTTCTAGCCCCGCCCCTCCCGGCGCTCCGTCCCTCCCCCATGCTGGATCGGGGGGGACAGCGGGGCAGCCTCGGTCCGTCCCCCGCCGGGTTCGTATGCCCCGGCTCGGCCCGTAGCTGAAACGGGGTCCCCTGTGTGGGTTGCAGTGGCCAGCGCTCCTGCGCTGCCGGCAGACACGGGCTTTGTTGAGGCTGCAGCGCCCCCGGAGCCAACGGGCCCGGGCCTGCCGCCTCCCACAGAACCTGGGGCTGCAGCAATTGCTGGCCCCGGGGGATGCGCTTTGGGCACAGGCAGGGGCATGGGCACCAGGAGGCCAGCGCCTCCCTGGGGAGATCATGACTGTTCACCTTGTGTTTTTGAGTTTTCTCTTCACAGAACAGAGAGCCGGTGGCGAGAAGATGACTGTTCTGAAGCTACCGAGCTGGCTCGAGTTCACTGAATTGTGGTTCTGGCCAGAGACTGTTTTGAACGATTTATACCCTGTCTGTCCCTGGAATGGACATTGTGATCGTCTCCCTTGCCCCTTGGCACTCTGGAAAGGACTTTCTCTCAAGACAACTTGCTGCCCGTTCCCGAGAGAAAACACAAACCAACAGAGTGTCAGTTTATGCGGTGCTTTATTCGAGGGCCCTGGGGACCTGAGGACTAGTGTCTCAAAGTCAGCGTCCCAAGTTGGTTACAAAAGATGCTTATCTTTTATACCTTTGTTACAAGTCTTACTTCATCAGCCTACGTGCAGTCTCCTATGTACTTTACTTTAAACATTCACATTCATCTTCCAGGTAACCTTTCTAAAGGCTATAAATTTTGCACGCTTGCTCTAGCTAAAATAAGGGTTAATTCTCTAAGCTTAACTCCTACCATAGAAAAAATTTTATTGGTAACCATGTAATCATATTTCACAAGTAATTTGTATACCTATATGTACTACATGCTCTACTAAGTCCTTTAAACATTGTTTCTTGTATCTGCAGATTCTCAGGCCTCATTTCTCAGGTTTGGTTCCCATGGGCCTGCACAGGGACCAACTCCTTAGCCTAACTACTGCTAACGTAGGCCTTATGGCAACAAACTTAGTCGCCCTTTGAGACTTGTTTCAAGAGCTGTTGGACCAGGATCATCTGGGACAGTCCTTGGGACACTCCTGCTTTCTGCATTGAGACAGAACTCTGGGAAATGGAGGTTGTTGCAAGACTTCTAAAAAAGTTAATGCCTGGTGAAAAGCATGGGGATGTTGCAGGCTGATATGCTGTCACCACCATGTTTCCTGCAGATTGGCTGATCCTCAGTGTGAATCTGACAGATTGTTTATGATTCTGTTGCATCCTACAGGTATCATGGGCCAATGGAATGATGGATGCTTGATCCCTTGCACGTTTTTGGACTGGGTCATCCTGCCCCATCTGCCGCAAAAGATGGCAAAAATTCATTGAGCTAATTGCTCGATTTCAGCTGCAAAAGATGGCGGAATACATTGTCTGAGCCGATTGCTCGACACCAGCCGCAAAAGACGGCGATCCTTTTGTTTGAGCTCATTGCTCAATTGATAATTAAATGCAGGCAACAGTGCTTGCGATTGATGGGTGCAGATTTTTGTAAAATTCATACTCTCGGTTTTACGGGAGGCATTTGAATGGAGCTTTGCAAGCAGTGTTTTTCTGCGAAGTGCTCTGAAAATTTTTTAGGGCAGATCACCTGTCATCTGCCCAGCCATGAGCTATTGCACGTGGCAAAATTCTTTAATAATACCGAGGAGCCAGTGCACTGTCGTTACTGACGATTTGGGAAGGACAGGAAAGGCCATTGTTACTTGGAGGATGGATCTGAGTGGCCAGTTTGGTAGGTCATGAAGATGGGTCAGCCCAATTGCATTGAGGGCTGCTGTCATGGCATTTCCAAGTTTTCCCAGGAACCTTTCAATTTGGTCATGGATTTCACTTGTGTTGCCGACATGGCACAGCAGTTGAGTCATTCAGTTTTGAACAGAGTCAGTGATGCTGCTTTACTTCATTTGTTGACGACTCTGTGTTGTGTCGTTGAGGAAAAAAAAAAATTAAAAAAAATTTTAAACAGAAATGGGGAATGCAGGGAGAAACCCTACAGAGTCGATTGGCAAAGTTTTTGTCCTGGGTTGCAGTGTAGGATGAACACAAAGTATTTATTCTATCACCATCTTCATGAACTGTTGAAACCAGGTGGGCTAGTGTTTTCCCAAGCCCCTGCCTCTTCTGCTAATGGCCTTTGGGGGTGTCTTCTGCTAATGGCCCATTAACGCCTGGCCCATGAGTCACAGGTAACTCCCTCCAGGGGTTATCTCTGTTAATGGGCCATCAAGGACCCACTTCACAACTCATCATCCCATTGTGAGATGCTCTGCCCAGGGGGAGGAGCCAAGCATTCTCACCTGGATATAAGCTGGTATGTGGGACAGTGCAAGTAGCACTTATCCACTGGATTCCCAGAGGAGCAGGGCTACGAGACCTTTCTACAGGATCACTGCTTCAGGAAGAGCACCTCATCTGGACTGCTTCCACCATCCTGCTCAGGTTGTATTCTGACTCTGTCAGTGATCCTTTGTGTTATTGCATTTATTTTATTTTACTTTTACCTTTTTACCTTTCTTCTTATTAAATTGTATTTCTGACTTGGAGCCTCTCATTCATTTTGCTTTCAAACCACAACAGTTTTGCATGCCATCAAGCACCTTACTGGTGCCACAAAATTCTATGAACCCTGCCGTGTTGAAAGCTGGAAACTGTGACCAAATGAAAGGCAGCAAATGGACGAACCATCAAGTGATGATTCAGATGCGAGATGTGAGTGTTCACTCTGCTGGTCCTTCCACCAGACTGAACAATGTTCATTTTTCTTTTTTCTTTTTCTTTTTTCCTAATGCAGAAATGGTGAGATATTGCCATAATACTAAGCCTTCTGATGATTGTTTACATATTTTCCTTTGGAGTCTCTCAAAACAATGTATATTGTTTTCATTCCTCTCGGTGATGGACTTCTGGATTCACCACTGGGGTCAGAGAGGTGTTCCTCTCATTGACCAATCCTTGATCAAATCCCAAATACTATATAAACCCTAAATCATAATAAGCTGCCTTCTTTTCCCTGCTTCTACCTGACGGGTGAGTGCGGTTCCTTTCGTGTCCCTAACTGTGACAGATGAATTCTGAAAAGAAAATACCAACAGCGTGTCCCTTAGAACACAAGTGTACTTAAATCAAGGAGCTGGCTGGCCACTCTAAAAAATGGTGCTACTGCCCCAAAGCACTCTCATGTCTGCTTTAAAGAAAAAAATATTTATCTTCCCTCTCACTTGACTTTGTCTTTCTATTTTCCTGTTTTCCTTCCTGATGATTAGCAACTTAGATTAGGAGATCTGGAAGCTGTAGAAGTATCCTATATTGCATTTCATTTCTCAGGAGAAATATTTCACCCCAGATGAATGCTGTACTGACCATTCCAGACAAGCACACCTTCCCACTCTGTCTATGTCCCCTGGTGCCAGGAGTGTTGTCACATTAAGAGTATCACTGCCACAGTATTAAATCCCATTTAAAAGTTTATGAGAAAATTGAAGAATTGGTTTGGGGCTGAAGAAGCTATTCTGCTTTACCAGACAAGGTATTGTTTTTCTCATGTTTCACTCTGGGAGAAGATATATTAAATTTCTTTTTGCATTGATCTGAAAAAAAATGCAAAGACCAGTAAGATGCCTAAAGAGGATCTGGAACAGAGGCTGGACAGAGTTAAAGGAATAAAGTAGATATTTATTAGAAGGTCTTCAAAGGATACACCTTGGGCAGTACAAGAGCCTGGCTGTGGCTCTACCCAAGATGGACCCAAGATGGATGCAAGATGGACGACCGGTCACAAGTTTTCACACTTTTATAAGTTTTGCTCCATTTACATATTGGGGTTAATTGTCCAATTACAGTTTCAGGTTATGAAGTCCCATCCTCACAGATTGCTCTCCTCAATTTGCTGTTGTTTATACCTTTTGGGCCCTGAAGCTGCAACAGTGTCCTTGTTTCTCAGGCTGGAAAAGGATTGTTTTGTCTAACTACCCTGTGAAGAGAACTTGCTAACTTTATATGAAGTTCAGAGTCACACACTAAGGCAGTACAGAATCTGGAAAATATGAAAGCTAAAAATTAAGGCATCAATATACAGAGTCTAAATGTGAGACTTTCCTTATGCTGAGCTGGGTCTGTGTGCTGGGGAGCATGTCAGTGGAAGAAGAAACTATGTTTACAGAACCATTTTACAAAACTACTTTTCAGGTCATGAAATCCTGGTTTCAAGGGATTACCCTGTTTACATCTTCTATTCTTGTGTGGCTTTTGCAGAGCAATTCTCTCAGAGATATTACATCACCTAAGTAACAACAGAAAAAGAAACTACATCCCATATGGACATTTGTAGTAGTGTGGGATTGGGTTTTCTAATTTTGTATAATTTTTGTATCCCAGTTTCTGTAAGTGTTCATCCACCCCCATGCCCTTTCCCAAATACCTGTAGTTAAGCCACATAATAGGTTTCCCCCTTTCCATTGTATGTCTTTTCAATAGCCCTAGCTTCCCCATTGTATTTTCCTGATACCCCTGGCTCAAGTAATTGAGCATCTATTGTATCTTATCATGGACACTTGATGGCCCTGGCTAAGCCAGGTGGGTCGGCCAAGTCTTCAAGTTTCTACACACTCCTCTTACCCCTAAATGGCAATGTCAAACTCCCTCATTTCCATGAGTAACACCCCTGTTCATAAGAGCAGGAGAGACCCAAATCGGGACTCACACACACACTCACGTCTTGAACACCTGGGCTTTCGCCCTGAATAAACGCCTTCTTTACCACCAAATGTGAGTCGCTCCTTTCTCCTAAGCAAGCACGCTCCTGCCTGAAATCCGGACCTGCCTAAAACTTCACCTTATCATGACAGAGCCTAGCCAGCCAGTGGGCTGCTCTGGTAACCGTGATAGACATTTACCTCAGAGGCACAAAATTCTTAGCATAAGATGGTTTATGGAGCAGACATAAGTGAAGGAATGAGGAAGAAGAGCAGGAAATGTATCAGGATGGATAGACTTTCCTAAGTCCTGTCCACTGCTCACACAGTCTGGCTGTGCATGAGAAACTGGAGGATTTCTGCAGTGATGACTCATCAGCCTTTTCCCTGGACACTGTTGAATGGTGAATCCTGATCCATGGTGAAAGCCAGAGCTGCTCCATCACTCAACTTTGGGCTCACAGAAGAGCCAGAGGAGATTTCATCTCATTGGCAACTCGACCATCAATACGAGAACAAGGGCCCAGAAACCAATCAACTGTGAATGCATTGGAGAGCATTGTGAACCCTTCTGCAGTGACCCCCATTACAAACCAGGACCACTACATTTGTCTCCATTACTGCTTTGGAACAAAAGGGAAGAAATAGCACATATTTGAGCAGTTTCTGCTTGATTATGCATATCTTGGTCTGTAAAATAGTTTAATCAGCACTGCACCTTTGTGGAAGGTCTCCTATCATCAAAACAACTGCTTGTTTGTAACAAAAGGTATTTCACTCCAAACCTATTTTTGCTGCCATCAAAATCCAGCAACAAACCTGCCCTAATAAAACCCATGGTGGTGCCACATAGGCTTCTTAATGGTCTACAGCTAGAAGTGACATTTTTAATAGTGTGCAAAACATTTCCTCTAATTGGACAAAAAGAATAGCTTTGGGGAAAAAAAGAATTACTTTGCTTGCTTAACTCTATAATTTAGTGCTGTGTAGGGAAATGCATTCTGTTCCCCAAGTGTCCTTATCCAAAAGAGCAGCTATTTGTCCCATTTATCCTCCTTTCCAAAAGGGCCCAAGCTGGCAACTGGGTGATGCTGGGCAAGGATCCTCTGTTTACATCTGCAAGGTTCTCACAGGACCATCTTGCCTTTTTCCTATGTGATCCTAAAAATCTGTGCTTTCTTGACATTGGTCAGACAGATTGGATTGTAAACTCCTTGTCATGCATTTCTGCAGTGATTAGTGCAATCAAGTCTGACTTTAGAAGTAGTAGATGTAACACAGATAATGACATTATCACTTCATTTAACTAAAATCCCAACTTGCAGCACCAGAAGTTTCCTTTGCCCATCTTGGGAACAGTCATCACTTGCCCCAGCCTATATTCACCCCTAAAATATTAGGCCATTCTGGTACATGCAGAAACATGGGAGGAAGGGAGAAAAAGAGTGAGAATAAATCAAGACTGGTGGGTCCACTGTTTACCAGGAAACTGATCCCTGACCTTGCTTTACTGAATATTGACTATTCCTTGCAAAGAGAGAGCTGGTGGGATCAAATCTGTGCTGCCAGAACAACATCCAAGCATGCATAGACATATAACCATGGAAGTTAAACTGTTTCCACTCTTTGCAGCCATATTCATAAATTTTCCTCACTATCCCTACTAAAATTCTCGTTGAGCCAAATGTTTTTAGCTCTATGAGGATTCAATACACTCTGAGGGTGCCCAGCACCTCACAGAAACGGCTTAAAATAATTTGCCAGCCAGCATGATCGAATTTGTCTTGAAAAAGCAAAAAGGTTTTAATCAAAGAAGAAAATACTACAAAACAAAAGAACAAAAGCAGTGCACAGTGTAGGGAGAGGTCCCATATACCTGCTAAACACCCCGAAAATGCACTGAGAAGCCTCGTGCTCTTCCTTAAGTATTGAATGATTTAGGTGGGTTTTTTGGCAAACAGCCCAATAGAAAATAGCTACATTTCTGAGGAACAGCTAAAGAGACCTATCAGTGTTTTTGTCTTGGCATTGAGCCAATTACTGCTAGGAGACCAAAGAAGTTTCTGGCATTCTTCCCTTAAAAGGTCTTGGGGTAAAACTGGAATCCTTTTCCTTATATAGAAAACATCTACCTGGTCGTGGAGGGTGCAGTGCAATATTTTACCCTAACTTATTACAAAATCGTAATCGTAGTAGGTGACTCCCTTCTGAATGGAACAGAGGGCCCCATATGTCGCCTGGACCCATCCCACATGGAAGTCTGCTGCCTCCCTGGGGCCTGGATAAAGGATATTACTAAGAGACTTCCTGGGCTGATTCAGCCCACTGATTATTACCCACTGCTGACACTGCAGGCTGGCAGTGACGAGATCGAAAAGAGGAGTGTCAAGGCAATTAAAAGGGATTTTAGGGAATTGGGTCATGTGGTTGATAAGACAGGGACCCAGGTAGTGTTCTGCTCAGTCCCTCTGGTGGCAGGGAAAAATGATGGAAGAAATAAGACAACTCACAACGTTAATAAGTGGCTAAAAGGTTGGTGTCATCGACAAAATTTTGGATTCTTTGATCATGGCGCAACTTTCATGGCACCTGCTCTGTTGGAACCAGATGGGATACATCTCTCTGTTAAGGGTAGAAGGTTCTTGGCTCATGAGCTGGCAGACCTCATTGAGAGGGCTTTAAACTAGGTTTGAAGGGGGAAGGGGATGCAGCTGGGCTACCTGGAAGCAGGCCCAAGGGTGCTAAGCCTGAGTTAGGGGTGAAATCATTAGCCCAGCTGAAGTGCATGTATACCAATGCACGCAGCATGGGTAACAAACAGGAAGAGCTGGAGGTCATGGTGCAACATCAAAGCTATGATGTAGTCGCCATCACAGAAACATGATGAGATGACTCACATAGCTGGAGCACTGCACTCGATGGCTGCAAGCTCTTCAGAGGAGACAGGAAAGGGAGAAGAGGTGGAGGAGTGGCCCTTTATATTAAGAAGACTTTTGACACCATAGGTATTGAAACTAACGAAGATGGAGTTGAATGCCTATGGGTGAGAATTAAGGGGAGAGCCAACAAGGCTTACATCGTACTGGGAGTCTGTTATCGTCCACCCAACCAGGAGGAAGAGATGGACAACTTATTCTATAAGCAGCTGGAGAATGTTTCAGGACCATCAGCCCTTGTTCTTGTGGGTGACTTCAACCTGCCAGACATCTGCTGGGAACTTTATACAGCAGAAAAGAGACAGTCCAGGAAATTTTTAGAGTGCATGGATGATAGCTTTTTGTCACAGCCGGTAGGTGAGCCCACCAGGGGAGAGACTATGTTGGATCTGTTGTTCACAAATAGAGAGGGGCTGGCGGGAGATGTGGTGGTTGGAGGACAACTGGGGCAAAGCGATCATGAAATTATAGAGTTCTCGATATTTGGTGAAATCAGGAGGTACATCAATAAGACTTTTACATTGGACTTCCAGAGGGCAGACTTTGGCCTTTTAAGAAGACTTATTCAGAGAGCTCCTTGGGAAGCAGCCCTTAAAAACAAAGGAGTTCAGGAAAGCTGGGTGTTCTTCAAAACAGAGTATTTGAGGGCACAGGAACAGACTGTCCCTGTGTGCCAGAAGACCAGTCAACGAGGCAAACGTCCAGCCTGGATAAGCAAGGAGGTTTTGGATGAACTCAGGAATAAAAAGAGAATGTATAATTTTTGGAAGGAGGGCCAGGTCCCTCAGGAAGAACATATTTAAGGGGGTTGCTAGAGAATGCAGGAAAAAAATTAGGGAGGCCAAAGCTCAGTTTGAACTTAAAATGGTGACTTTGGTAAAGGATAATAAAAAAATGTTTCTACAAACATATTAATGGTAAAAGGAAAGGTCAGGTCAGCTTTGTTCTCTGTTGGCTAAGGGAGGCAACTTAGTAACTGCTGATGAGGAGAAGGCAGAAGTGCTTAATGCCTTCTTCGCCTCCGTTTTCAGCAGGAAGCCAACTTGCCTACAGGACAACTGTTCTCCTGGATTCTTTGATGGTGTCAGGGAACAGAATGGTCCCCCCATTATCCAAGAGGAGGCAGTCAGAGAACAGCTGAGATGCTTGGACACTCATAAATCTATGGGCCCAGATGGGATCCATGCCAGGGTGATGAGGGAGCTGGCAGATGAGCTTGCAAAGCCACTCTCCATAAGTTACAATCAGTCTTGGCTCATTGGTGAGGTTCCGGATGATTGAAAATTGGCCAATGTGACACCCATTCACCAAAAGGGTGGGAAGGAGGATCCCAGTAATTATAGACCAGTCAGTCTGACCTCAGTACCTGGCAAGATAATGGAACAATTTATACTGAGTGTCATCATGCAGCACCTACAGGATGGCCAGGGTCTCAGGCCCAGCCAGCACAGGTTTAGGAGAGGTAGGTCATGTTTGATCAACCTGATCTCCTTTTATGACCAGGTGACCTGTCTGGTGGATGCAGGAAGGGCTGTGGATGTTGTCTATTTGGACTTCAGCAAGGTTTTTGACACTGTATCTCACAGCATATTCCTGGAAAAGTTGGCAGCCCGGGGCTTGGACAGGAGCACTCTTTGCTGGGTTAGGAACTGGCTGGATTACGAGGCCCAGAGTGGTGGTGAATGGTGCTACATCCAGCTGGCAACCAGTGGGGTTCCTCAGGGGTCTGTGCTGGGACCAGCTCTGTTCAATATTTTCATTGATGACCTGGATGAGGGTATTGAATCTTTTATTAGTAAATTTGCAGATGACACTAAGCTGGGAGCATGTGTCGACCGCTTGGAAGATAGGAGGGCTCTGCAGAGAGATCTGGAACTGTTGGGTCAATGGGCTGAGTCCAACAAAATAAAGTTTAATGAGTCCAAGTGTCGAGTTCTGCACTTTGGCCACAATAACCCTCTGCAGCGTTATAGGCTGGGATGGTGTGGCTGGACAGTGCCCAGGAGGAAAGGGACCTGGGGGTTCTGGTCAGCAGCCGGCTGAACATGAGCCAACAGTGTGCCCAGGTGGCCAAGAGGACCAATGGCATCCTGGCCTGTATCAGGAATGGTGTGGCCAGCAGGAGCAGGGAGGTCATTCTTCCCCTGTACTCAGCACTGGTGAGGCCACACCTTGAGTATTTTGTCCAGTTCTGGGCTCCTCAGTTTAGGAAGGACATTGAGATGCTTGAACGTGTCCGGAGAAGGGCAACAAAGCTGGTGAAGGGATTGGAAAACAAGCCATATGAAGAATGACTGAGGGAGCTGGGGTTGTTTAGCCTGGCAAAAAGAAGACTCAGAGGTGACCTTATCACTCTCTATAACTTCCTGAAGGGTGGTTGTAGACAGCTGAGTGTTGGTCTCTTTCTCCAAGCAGCCACTGACAGAACGAGAGGACACAGTCTTAAGCTGCATCAAGGGAAATGTCGGTTGGATAATAGGAAGAAATTTTTCACTGAAAGAGTGATTAAATACTGGAATAGTCTGCCCAGGGAGGTGGTGGAGTCACCATCCCTGGACGTGTTTAAAAAGACTGGATGTGGCACTCGATGCCATGATCTAGTTGAGGTGTTAGGGCTGGGTTGTACTCGATGATCTTGAAGGTCTCTTCCAACCTACACATTCTGTGATTCTGTGAAAAAAGAAAAAAGAAAAAAAAAAGAAAATTAGTTGCCTTGAAAAAAATCTGCATTCCTTTTGATGGTTATAATTGTGCCAATAACTTATTATTGCTTAATAATTTGGTTCTATAACTAACTGTAGTTTTATGGTTTAAATAATTTTGAATTTGTTACCCTTTCTTCTTTTCTAGCCAATTATTTAAATTATTAATTTCTTAAGATTAAAATTCAGTCTCTCCTTGCTTTGGAACTATAATTTAGTTTTTAAACTGGTGATTTTTCAAGTGAACTATATTTCTCTTCTTTATATAGTACTGGGACTAACAGAACTTTTTAAAATGTTTTAACATACTATTTGAAAACAGGAAAATAACATTAACATGACAGCAGTAACTTATAAAAACTTATTTAGTGCAAATTTTATAAAAACTCAAGTCTCTGCTTTGAAAGTGTCCTAGTATCCATACTGCTGGTTTGTGTCAAAGTGTAGGAGTCCTTTTGAAGCTGTGGTCTGCAGTCACTCAATGTCCTTTGTGTGTTCCTCTTCAGGTGTGCTCTGCTGCTCTTTCCTTTGCTGCAATTGTGGCTTCACATTTTTTGCAGGGATCCATTCGGGGCCAGCACCTGTGGAAACACACGCAAAGCCTCTCCTCCATGTTATGAGGGGATAAGGCCCCAAAACTTGTCCTGTTTCAGGATCTTTTATGAATGCTGGCAGCCGTTCCTTGAGCTTTGCTTGAGCAGTGTTACTAAAGTGTCTGAAAATTGGGGGCATCTATTCCATAAAAGAATTATTTAAGAAATTAAAGACATATATAGCTTTATTTAACCTTTCTACTGTAGAGAGAACTTCTACTCCTCCCTTTTGTCTTTCCAGGAGTGTTTTCAGTGGCCTGTGTGCTCTTTCTACAATAGATTGACCTGTGGATGAATGAGGTATTCCTGTAGTGTGTTTGATCCCCCACATGTTGAAAAACTGCTGTAATTTGTGAGAAATGTAAGCTGGTCCATTGTCCGTCTTGATTTCCTGAGGGATGCCTAGGGACGTGAAGGCCTGTAAGAAGTGTTTGATTGCATCTTTGGTCCTTTCACCGTTATGTGCTGAAGCATAAATTGCTCCTGAAAATGTGTCTATGGATAAATGTATGTGTTTGAATTTTTCAAATGATTGATATTGTGTTACATCTGTTTTCCATATCTGTAGACTGTTTAAACCTCGAGGATTTACCCCTGTTGCTTTAGCTGGGATGGCTAGTTTTTGGCAGTCTGGACATGACTGGACTATTGCTTTAGCTTGATTCTGAGAGATACTAAGCATTTTTGCCAGTGCTGATGCGTTCTGATGAAAGAATTCATGACTTATTCGAGCTTGTTCAATAACATTGGGTAATGTGCTCTGTATTGTCATTGCCAGGTCTGCTACTGCATTACCTTCTGCTATGAAACCTGGGAGGACAGTGTGTGATTAAATATGGTTGCTATTGGGAAGAAAGAAGAAAAAATAATTTCTTAATTAAACTGTATAACTGGTCATTCGAAACTTCTTTGAGCAGAGATCCCTCTGCTCTCTCCACCACACCTGCAACATAAAAACAATCTGTTACCAAGTTAAAGGGGAAACATGAACTTAGAAAACACATGCACAACAGCTGCTAGCTCCACTATTTGGGTGGAGCCTTCAACTTTCTGATGTTTGATTCCCATTCTTTGGTGTCTGGATTCAGCCAGGAGATTACAGATTTCTGAGACTTCCCTGAGCCATCTGTAAAAAGGGTGATTGACTCTAGGGGTGTGTGACTCCTTAGAGGCTTCTGAATTAATTTCAAAGGTGAATTCAATAACTTATGTTTTGGGTAGTGAACTGAGATTTTTTCCTGCAAAATTTGCAAGGGCAATTTACAAGACATCTGAATTTTGAATTAACCATTCTAAATACACAGATTTGACTAGCAGAAATGTTTCTGCAAAATCTTTGCCTGAAAGAGAAAACATTCGAGGTCTGGCTTTCATTATGAGCTGAGACATAATTTCAGGGCAGGTTGTTATAGTTTTACCCATTTGTCGAGACAGAAAGACCCATTCTAGTATTACCAGATGGTCCTTCTTCTCCAGATCCCACTGGAAAATCAACCCATGAATTTGGGGACTTTCTCCTGAAACTGCAAACAAAAAAGAGATGTTAGGATTATAACATGTGGCAGTGGGTTGATGAGTGCTAATGGTTATCCTTTGCTGATATGTTATGTGTTAATGTTGCATAGTTCATGCCCTGTTACCCCTTATTCTCCCTATTCTTAGGACCATAAAGCAGTTACCTGTCAATCTTGTTTACATGGCACCTGGCCGTGCCAGTCAATCTGGGACCTCTCCCAGTGTCTAGAATCTTCTGGGAAGTGTCTCGGGTGATTGGTTAGAGTCAGGGTTTCCCCCTCCTACAAGTTATATTATGCACCCTGAGTCCCTGTCATTGGTCCCCATGCTCTGCCATCCCATGTGTTCCTTCCCCCCTTTAAAAACTGTAACCCTCAGGTGCTCGAGGTCTCTCCGTGTCTCCGTCTCCCTGTTTCTCGGAGCCTCGGCCCTGAGGTGGAATAAACCTCAGTTGCTGTCTCCATGGAGGTCCCGTCTCTCAATTCATCTGTGCCTTAGTGACTCTGCTTCACTGGCTCAAAGACCCCTGTGTTGCAGTGGTGCCAGGGCTGGCTGGAGCCAGCGACACCTGGGAGGTACCACTGTAGGGTGGTGCCCAGCACGGGACGGCCAGAAGCAGACACAAGCCACTGCAGTGAGGCACCCGACGCAGAGCCCCTTCGAGGAGCTCCGCGAAGAAGTCCTTCCTCCCGTGGAATTTGTGGACTTTTCGTGTGCTTCGTGCCCCTGGTAGAAGCAGCCTTCGGGAGCGCTCCCAGGGGAAGAAGAGGGTAGCTTCGTCACACCCCCGAGGTCCTCTTCAGTGTGGATTTCCCAGTGCCACCGTCTCTTTTTGCCACGCAGGAGCTTGGTGAGGGTAAGTGGACGTGTCCCATGGGGGATATACACTTGTCCCATTCGGGTTTGGGCTGTTTGGTGATCGGCTTGAGGCTGCTGCCTTAAGAAGCCATGCCACGCGGTCCCTGGGGGGGCTCCCTGTTTAAAGTTCCCTTTTGCGCTGTTTCGAAAGGCTTCCTGCATTTTAAGTTGAATTTTTCCTTTAAGTTTTTGTGTTTCCCTGTCTGCCGCTTCCCCAGGCGTGGGTCGTGGTGTTTAGAGGCGGAATTTTGGTTGTGCCAGGCGTGTCAGGCGAGAGCCGACCCAGGTTTTTTAAAGCGCCGGTTTCCGCAGTTTCTGTTCGGTTTTTTTTTACGGTGGTTTCTGAAGGAGTGACTGATTTTACCATCAAAAATGGGTGCTCGCTTATCAGTCGCTCAGAGAGACGTCTATTTAAGTTTTGTTGGAGTGTTGGCAGTTAATAAAATTCGGTTCTCAAAGGGACAATTGAAGTGGTTTGTGAGAAAGCTCTTCCTCCATTTCCCAGACACCGCTCTGGAAACAGTAACTGAAGTCCGATATTGGGACTCAGTAATTTCTAAATTCACGGAATTGGCCACCTCCGGAGATGAAAAAGCAGCAAAATATTTATTTTGGTCTCAGAAAATTAAGTCTGCAGTTGAAAAAATAAATGGGGTGGAGAAAGAGCCGTTCCGGAGAAAGTTCCCGTTTCGCCCGTTCCCCCGAATCGTCTTCCCGGTTCCCCGGCTCCCACAAAGGCATCCTCAAGGGTGCTGCGGGCAAACCCGGGCCCGCCAGCCCTGGCCTCTTCAGGGTGCCGAGATCCCCCCGCCTGGGCCAGACAAGGCAGTCTGTCTGGGATTCTCGGTGCAGCCTTGGCCAGGCTGCTAGAGATCTTTCCATTTCTCGCACTTTTCCTGGTTCGCGCCCAAGAGTTCGTTTCAGTTTTGCAGGGGGGGGAATTCTATCAGAATGGCGTCCCCAGCCCTCAGTTAAGAAATGACGGCCACCACATGGCCTGCTCATCTTCCCTTCCCGCCTTTTCTCCTTCGTCATCCCATAATCCTCCCCACTCCCATGAAAACCCTTTCCCCTCCCTGTCTCTCTCCCAAACCCCGGCCCACCGCTCCACCTCTAGCCACGCCCCCAGAGTTACATCACCCAATCAGAGCCCTCCCATGGAAGGCCCCAGACCCCGCCCGCACGCAGCCGGTTCCCACACTCCCCCACCTGGTTCCCACGCTTCCCCCCCCCGGTTCCCACAATTGGGATTCAGAGGAGGAACTGCAGGGCTCCAGGAGTGAGAGTCCCCGTATCCCATCCGTTGCTCCGGTAACCTACCGGAGAGCAAGGGGTGGGCAAGCCACAAACATAACCTGGCAGGCCATGCCTCAGCAAAGCTATCAAGGATTTAATGAAGGCACTCAAGGAGTATGGACGGGATAGTCCACACTTCCAGGGCCTTTTAAATGCCCAGCTAGCCAGAACGGTTGTTGTCCCATTTGATCTAAAGCATCTATTCAGATGCCTCCACTCGCGAGCAGAGTACCAACTCTGGGAGGCTACCTGGAGAGATCTTTTGAGGGACGCCCGTCCAGGAATGTTATTAAATCCTGACACTGCTGAGGACATTCACAAAAATAAAATTACCATGCAACACCTAATGGGCGAGGGTGACTGGGAAACCCCTGCAAAGCAAGCCTCTGACATCCTGAGGCCAGTGTTAGAAAAGGTAACAAGCCTGGCAGAAAAAGCCTTCCTTGATATGCGGCCGTCTGGGCCCTTACAATATTATTTAGACATCTTTCAGGGTCTCAGTGAGCACTACCTCCAGTTTGTCGAGAGGTTAACTGCAGCAGTGGAGCAACAGGTGGACAAAGACATCGCCAGAAAGTCAGTGGTGAGGTCGCTGGCCTTCACCAATGCGAATGAGGTCTGCAAGAGGGCCATGCTGACCTTGTCCAAAAAGCCAAAGCCCACCCTGCAGGACTCCATCCAAGTCGTGACTAAAGTAGTGCCCATGATGACACCGGGACGCCCTGGAAAGAAAGATCCTCACCACCAGACGGTTGCCGCAGTCACTGAGACCATCAAGGCGTTACCCGCAACACAAACCCCTCGCACGCCAGGGCCAATGATGCAACCCTCTAGGGGGTCCGCTGACAAGCCCTGTGCGTTGTGTGGGAAAAGAGGGCATTGGTGGCAATCATGCCCTCTCAGGGAGGAGTTCCAGCACTTTAGGGAGGGCAAAGAGGGTGCAAATAAGGGAGCGCAAAGGGGGCAAAACCCTCACAAACAGCAAAAAAACTAGAGAGTGAGCGCGAGGCCACCCAGCGTGAAGATGAAAATCGGGTGGCCCAAGCCAGGGGCGGAGAATGGAAAATGAGGGACAAAGCATAACCGGACATGACTCACCAAATCAAGTTTTTCCTCTTCCAGCAGGAGCTCGAGGTCCGGCACAAGATCTCAAACTGGAAGAAAAATTCCCAGAAAAGACGCAGGATCCCCCATTGCAGGATCCACCACCTGACGAGACTGATAAACAATTTTTGCCTCCTCCAGGTACATCCCTGACAACAACTAGTCAGCACATGCCCATTCGCCTGGCCCTCGTCTCCCTGTTGTGGATTCAAGGTTCCGAGTGGCACACTGCAAAGGTTGCAAGGAACAGAGGTACCTGGCACCTAATTGATACTGAATCTGTCGTCGTGGGGGATTGTAAATACACCCCGCCAGAGATAGAAATCGCTCCTGGAAAGATGAACTCTGACCCAGAGTGGTTTGTTCTCTGGCTGCGCTGCACACGCCCGCCGGTCTTCCTCGCTAAGGGGCAAATTGTGGCACAATTAATTCCTGACCCACAGCCTTGGCGAACAAGGAAACACAACTCAGGCCCACAGGTAAACCCAGTCATCATTATTGATGAAAACCGGCCTGAGGAAGAATGCCAACTAAAGGTAGGCGGGGAGACCAAAACCATCACAGGTCTCCTAGACACAGGGGCGGACATCACGATTGTCCCTGAGCACATGTGGCCGGCACATTGGCCTCTGCAAACCGTAGTAGAGCAAGTCGAAGGTGTAGGGGGTTTACAATTGGCAAAAAGGTCCAAAAGCATGGTCCAAATTGAGGGATCCAGGGGGCAATTGGTTTACATCCACCCCTTTGTTTTGAATTACAGCGCATCCCTGTGGGGGAGAGACGTCATGGCCCAGTGGGGGATCACAATTGGCTTTCCAGACCCTCCGCAAAATTTTTGGCCGGTGGCCACTGAGAGGCGCCCCACCCAGAAACTGAATTGGAAGACAGACGAACCAGTATGGGTGGAACAGTGGCCGCTTTCAAAACAAAAATTAAAGGCGCTTGGGGAGCTCGTAGAGGAGCAGCTGCGCAAAGGCCACATTGAGGAGACCATGTCCCCATGGAACTCCCCAGTTTTTGTTATACAAAAGGCAGATAAGACCAAGTGGCCCCTCCTCCAGGACCTCCGACAAATTAATGATGTTATAGAAGATATGGGTTCTCTCCAGCCAGGGATGCCTTCCCCGACCATGCTGCCTCAAAATTGGAATTTGGCTGTGATTGACATAAAAGTTTGTTTCTTTCACATTCCTTTACACCCTGACGATGCTCCTCGGTTTGCTTTTTCGATTCCAAACATCAATCGAGAGGCCCCGAGAAAGAGATACCACTGGAGAGTACTACTGCAAGGCATGAAAAATAGCCCTGTGATTTGCCAGTGGTACATCTCTTCCCTGCTGTCCCCTGTATGTGCAGCTGCACACCAGGCCATCATCCATCATTATTTGGATGATGTACTCGTGTGCGCCCCCAACGACGACGTGCTGGCCCACGCGCTTGACCTTACAGTGACTGCACTGATTGCCGCAGGGTTCGAGCTGCAAGAATCAAAATTTCAAAAGATGCCACCCTGGAAATACCTAGGACTAGAAATCGGGAAGCGGACCATTGTTCCGAAAAATTGGCTATTAAAACCAAAATTGAGACATTGGCAGACGTCCATCAACTGTGTGGGGCATTGAACTGGGTGAGACCTTGGTTAGGTTTGTCAACTGAAGACCTAGCGCCTCTTTTCAATCTATTGAAAGGGGGAGAGGGGCTGAGTTCCCCCCAGTCACTCACCCCAGAGGCGCAGAAAGCCCTAGGAAGGGTCCAAAATATCATGTCCACGAGGCAGGCAAATCATCCTCGGGAATCTGCCACATCTTCATGGTGTCATCTTTCAATGGGACGAAGGGGTTACCACCATCCCCAAAAAGGACCGAGGCGGAAGAGATCCTCTTCTTATCATAGAGTGGGTCTTTCTCAGCCACCACAGGTCCAAAAGAATGACAAAGTCACAAGAATTGATGGCGGACCTAATCCGGAAGGCCAGAGTCCAGATTAGAGAACTGGCCGGTTGCGACTTTGAATACATTCACGTACCAATTCGGCTGAAATCGCGCCAAATTACAAAAGCTATGCTGGAACACCTGCTTCAAGAGAATGAAGCTCTTCAATTCGCCCTTGACAGCTACTCAGGCCACATTTCGATTCATCGGCCTAGCCACAAAATTTTTAATCAGGATGCTCAATTCAAATTGGCATTAGAAAGCATTCAGAGCAAAAAACCCCTTGAAGCTCTGACAGTTTTTACTGACGCGTCTGGAGGATCCCACAAGTCTGTGATGACTTGGAAGGACCCTCAGACTCAGCAGTGGGAGTCAGATGTTGCTGAGGTGGAAGGATCCCCTCAGGTTGCTGAGTTGGCCACCGTCATCAGAGCCTTTGAGAGGTTCTCTGAACCGTTCAATCTTGTAACAGATTCGGCATATGTCGCCAGAGTAGTCTCCAGGGCAGAAAATTCGATCTTACAAGAGGTGTCCAACACAGCGCTCTTCGAGCTGCTCTCGAAGCTGGTAAAGCTAATCTCCCACCGAGAGCAGCCTTTTTACGTGATGCATACAAGGTCATACACAGATCTGCCGGGGTTCATCGCGGAGGGTAACAGGAGGGCAGATGTTCTTGCTGCCCCTGCCGCAGTGGCTCCGTTGCCAGATGTTTACCAGCAGGCCAAAATCAGTCATCAATTGTTCCACCAAAATGCGCCAGGGCTGGTCAGACGGTTTCACCTGACCCAAGACCAGGCCAAGGTCGTTGTGGGGACTTGTCCCAGCTGCCAGCGGCATACTGTACCAACCCTGCATGCTGGAGTTAATCCCCGTGGGCTGTGCAGCAACGAAGTGTGGCAGATGGACGTGATGCATGTCTCTCAATTCGGGAGACTTAAGTACGTTCACATCTCAGTGGACACCTTCTCAGGTGCAATCTATTCTTCTGTCCAAACAGGGGAAAAGTCTGGAGACATCATCAAACACCTGCTCCAGGCTTTCTCTTTCATGGGCATCCCCAAAACAATTAAAACCGATAACGGTCTGGGGTACACATCCAGGGAGTTCTGCAGCTTCTTGCAGCAATGGGGAGTGGAACATAAAACTGGCATCCCCCACTCCCCAACGGGTCAAGCGATGGTGGAAAGAACTCATCAAAACATCAAAAGAGTCCTCAACCAGCAGACCCAAATTTTCAAATTGGAAACTCCCCAAATTCGCCTGGCCAGGGCCTTGTTCACCCTGAATTTTCTTAACTGTTCCTTCAAATCGATGAATCCTCCCATTATCCGCCACTTTGGCGGGAACAAGGATTTGAAAGAACGTGAATGGCCACCAGTTCTTGTCAAGGACCCGGAGACCATGAGGAGAGAGGGTCCTCACTATTTAATCACTTGGGGACGTGGCTATGCCTGCGTCTCGACACCCGAAGGACTTCAGTGGGTGCCGGCCAAGTGAGTGAAACCCTATGTTCCCAAGGTCTCAGGAGGCAAAAACCGTCAGGTGGCTGAAGCGTCCTGGAGGAGGAAAAAGAAGGTCCCAGGTCCGGACAGCGAAAGGTCTCCTCCCTTCTTCCAGATCCCTCTGTGGTTCTTTTCTAATTAATTTATTTTGCTCTTTAGTTACAGATCTTGTCCGACCAAAATGGTACACCTGAGAGCCCCGTCGCTGTCCTGCATCTTTCATATCACGGTCGTCCTTGGTCTCTTTGGATGCACCATCCCGTGGATCGTTCCTCAGCTGAAGGGTAACATGTGGAGGACCCTCGCAAAGGCCATGGGGCAGGATCACATTTGCCTGTCCCAAGGCTCGGCCGAGGACCTGATTTCGTCCTGTCTGGTGGGGATCCCATTTAAAGAAGCAGAGTACCCCCCCACACTCCTCAATTTTAAAGATGAGTACAATAAAAAAATGCCCGGTCGCCAATCCCAAGCTCTGGAGGAGTTCCGCCTCTGGAGAAAAATCAAACTCCCTGTTACCAACCCCCTGGTCCTGTGGAAAGAGTGGGTTTCCACCTCCCTTCCCCGTGCCGAAAGTGAGCCTCAGGAGCTGGAACTCCTCGGCTCATCCCCTGCCCCCTTCTGCATGTTTATCCCACCACAGGGCCAGGAAAAAACCTTCTCCCAAGTTCTACAAACCAAAGATGAGTATCTCGCCAACACGTGGTGTGATACCATTACACAGGTAAAAATGGCTTCAACCCCAAGTTCAGTTCCCCTTTCCCTCCCCAAAGGCACCTTCTTAATTTGTGGCGACCGTGCATTTGCCGGCATCCCCTCTCATCTCACCAGAGGTCCATGTACATTAAGCAAACTAGGCCTGCTCTCCCCAAATAAAACACAAATTATGGATTGGTTTGTTAAAAATTCATCCATGCATGCACCAGTCAAAAAAGGGATTTGGCAGATCCCGACCCGGACTGTGAATCGGAAATTATCCACTGGTCCAAGGCCAAGGCTACTGCCATAACAGTGTTTTTGCCTTGGGTCTCAGTGGCAAAATCAATGGGGGAATTAGACCAATTAGAGTGTTGGGTAGCTAAGCAGGCAAACCTCACTTCGAATGCCTTATCGGACTTCCTTTGAGATGAGGACGTAACCAGACAGGCGACCATTCAAAATCGGGCGGCCATTGACTATCTCCTCCTTCTCCACCATCACACCTGCGAGGAGTTTGAGGGCCTCTGTTGTTTCAATCTATCATCTAGGGCTGAGGACGTCCGCCAGTCCATCAAAAAGATCCAAGACATGGTGCACGACATGAAAGAAGAGACCAAGGACTGGTTTGATAATATCTTTGACAATTGGGGACTCACAGGTTGGATAGGGTCTGCTGTAAAGACTGGTTTGTTAATTTTATTTTTGCTTCCAATTATTGGGATAGCCCTTGGACTTATCAAAAAATCCACAAACAGACTTGTTGCCAACGCCACCTCCAAGCTAAGAGTGAATCATGTTTGGATGACTTCTCCTTCTCCTGAGAGGATTGAAGTGCAGGACTTGCCCCCGGAAGAAGAGGATGAAGAACTGAGCTTTGAGGACTTTGTGCCCAAGGCTGAAGGGCAATGGCCCGTTCCCTTTGAGGAATGGCCTACTGATCAGCAGTGGTTCGGGGACCTCTACCCCCAATCGGAATGTGGCACCCCTCAAGCCCAGTTCCACTCATTCTAAAATCCGTTCTTCAAATAAAATTCAAAGGGGGAATTGTGGCAGTGGGTTGATGAGTGCTAATGGTTATCCTTTGCTGATATGTTATGTGTTAATGTTGCATAGTTCATGCCCTGTTACCCCTTATTCTCCCTATTCTTAGGACCATAAAGCAGTTACCTGTCAATCTTGTTTACATGGCACCTGGCCCTGCCAGTCAATCTGAGACCTCTCCCAGTGTCTAGAATCTTCTGGGAAGTGTCTCGGGTGATTGGTTAGAGTCAGGGTTTCCCCCTCCTACAAGTTATATTATGCACCCTGAGTCCCTGTCATTGGTCCCCATGCTCTGCCATCCCATGTGTTCCTTCCCCCCTTTAAAAACTGTAACCCTCAGGTGCTCGAGGTCTCTCCGTGTCTCCGTCTCCCTGTTTCTCGGAGCCTCGGCCCTGAGGTGGAATAAACCTCAGTTGCTGCCTCCACAGAGGTCCTGTCTCTCAATTCATCTGCGCCCTAGTAGTGACTCTGCTTGTTGCTTCGCGTATCTGTCTCTCAGGTCAGCTCAGCGTCAGCTGAGCCACCCTGCTAGCTGTGATACGCCCAACAGTACCCTTGCGTGGGTCCTTGGCTCCGCAGCCCCTTTGCCTTAGCTGTCTCGGCCGTGGTTTGAAAGAGGGGACACTCCGGAGGCTCAGGGAGAAAAGGTTTTATTCGGGTAACTCAGGGGGCAGCCCCTGGTTCCAGGCCTGTGCCTCTGGGGAGTGACCCCGGGCCTCGGTTACAGGGGGTTTTTGTTCCCCCAAAATCTCAGGGGTGGACACAAGTTACAGAGACCAATCACACAAAGCCAGGTGGGTAAGGTCAAAATGCAATACACAACATTAACAAATCAGGTGGATTTGGGATGTGGCCCTGGGAGACCCACCAATCCCTGTCAGACACCTCTCCTGAGGGTCTGGGGTCTGGGGGATGGTGGACATGTGGGGGAGAAGTACAATGGGATGGGGGAAAACACAATAGGACGATCGAAACCCAGGGCAGAGGATTAGAGTTGTCTTGGCAACTCTTATCAACCTCTGATAAGCACAATCCAAGACAGTAACTTTACCTGGCTAGGGTTAAAGTCCAAATCACATCAAACCTACAACTAAGAAACTTCTGATACCATTCCAGCACCCCCACACCTCCCCCTTTTTCTTTTATTTGTGTCACTGGTCTGGAGTGTAGATATCTAAATCACACTCGCTGCTGGAGTCAGAGTCTGGTGGGAATTCGATGGCAGGTGTCACTGAATGCACTGAGGGGGCAGTAGTGGGGAAAATTGCATTCATGATCAGGCTTTTGACCAAACCAGAAGCAATGGCTACAATTAAGATGATGAACAGAAACAACAGTCCGGTTTTGATCCACGAGCTGGCGATGTTAGAGAGTCCAACACCTTTGAAGAGGTTGTCAAACCAGTCCCCTGTTTCTTGTTTGATGGACTCGACCATTCCTCGCAGCTGCTGGATTGATTTTTTGATGTTCTCAGCCTTAGATGATAAAACTCAGCAAAAAAAGGTTAGTTAAACAACCATCGAAAACACTCCTCTGGGGGAAACAGCTCTTCTGCTTCCCCTTCATGACAGAAAACCCAGGAGGGAAGAGTAATTGGGCTGGGAGGACTTGCCTCTGGGCCCGCATCCTCTTCCTCCTTTTTCCTCCTTCTCCAGGAGGCCACAGTGACCTGGGGTACTTTCATTTCTGAACCCTTGGGAACATAGGGTCTCACATTTCTGGAGGGGATCCACCGCAAACCGGTGGGAGTGGAGACGCAGGCGTATCCACGTCCCCAGGTTACTAAATCATGGGGACCCTGTATTCTCAAAGTCTCTGGATCCTTGACAAGGACCTTTGGCCTTTCCCGGGGCTCCAACTGTGAGCTCCCACGGAAATGCCTTGTCACCGGCGGGTTCATGGTTTCAAAGGAACAGTTAAGAAAATTTAACGTGAACAAGGCACGGGCTAATCTTACAGACGGTGGCTCAATCTTGAGAATCGGTTGCTGCTGGCTGAGGACTCTTTTGAGGTTCTGATGAGTCCTTTCTACAATCGCCTGGCCTGTCGGAGAGTGGGGGATCCCAGTTTTGTGTTCCACTCCCCATTGTTGCAGAAAACTGCAGAATTCTTTGGACCTGTATGCTGGACCATTGTCTGTTTTCAGGGACTTTGGGATGCCCAGGACAGAGAAAGCCTGGATGAGATGCTTGATAGCATCCCCAGCCTTCTCCCCTGTGTGGGCAGAAGCAAAAACAGCTCCTGAGAATGTGTCCACAGAGACGTGCACGTATTTCTGCCTCCCAAAGGGGGCAAAGTGCGTGACGTCTGTCTGCCACGCTTCACAACTGGACAAACCACGGGGATTCACGCCTGTGGGCATGGATGGGATGGCATACCTGTGACATTGCGGACAGCCAGTCACAATCGCTTTGGCCTGGTCACGGGTTAAGTTGAACTGCCTGACCAGACCTGGCGCGTTTTGATGGTGAAGCTGATGACTGATTCTGGCTTGCTCAAAACGGTTTGGCAGAGGGGCCACCTCCACAGGGGCAGCGAGAGCATCGGCTCTCCTGTTTCCCTCTGCTATGAAACCTGGGAGCTCTGTATGCGACCTGGTGTGCATCACATAAAAGGGTTGCTTTCTGTGGGAAATCAGTTTGACCAGCTTGGAAAGCAACTTAAATAGAGTGACATTGGAAACCTCCTGCAGCACAGAATGTTCTGCTCTAGAAACTATCCCTGCAACATAACTTGAATCTGTTACCAAATTGAAAGGTCCAGGGAACGTCTCAAATGCTCTAACGACTGCGGCCAGCTCGGCAACCTGAGGTGATCCTTCCACCTCAACCACCTCTGATTCCCACCTCTGGGTGACGGGGTCCCGCCAAGTCATAACTGATTTGTGGGACTTTCCGGACGCGTCAGTGAAGACGGTTAGAGCCTTAAGAGGCTCCTTGCTTTGGACACTTTTTAATTCCAATCGAAATTGGGCATCCGAATTGAAAATTTTGTGGGCAGGCCGATGAATAGAAATTTGACCAGGGTAGTTATCTAGGGCAAACTGCAGCGCTTCGTTCTCTTGAAGCAGATGCTCTAGCATAGCTTTTGTAATTTGACCAGATTTCAATTTGATTGGCATGTGAATGCACCCAAAGTCACAACCAGCCAGTTCCCTAAGGCGCATTCTGGCTTTCCGAATCAGGTCAGCCATCAATTCTTGTGGCTTTGTCATTCTTTTGGTCCTGTGGTGGCTCAGAAAGACCCACTCTATAATAGAGAGAGGATCTTCTTTGCCTTGGACCTCCCTTGAATTTTTGAGGGTTTTGTTGTTCCACTGAAAAATCATCCCATGGAGATGTGGCAGCTTTCCTAAGATGATGAAACGAAAAGGCAGGTCAGGTTTGCATCTGTTGGCCTGTCTGGTGGACAATGCATGTTGAATGTTATCCAGTGCAATTTTTGCCTCTGGGGTGAGGGCCCTGGGTGAACTCAGTTCAGCTCCCCCTTTTAACAAATTGAAAAGGGGGGCCAGGTCTTCGGTAGAAAGACCTAGCCAAGGTCTCACCCAATTCAGAGCTCCACACAGCTGATGGACATCTGCAAGGGTCTGAATTTGGGTTTTGATTTCCAATTTTTGAGGAACAATAGTCCTCTTCCCAATTTCCAGCCCTAGGTATTTCCAGGGTGGCATCTTTTGAATTTTGGATTCCTGTAGTTCAAAACCTGCATCAACCAGTGCAGCCACGGTGAGGTCAAGGGCATGTGCCAACAGGTCATCTGTTGGTGCAGAAATCAACACATCGTCGAAGTAATGCTGGATTATCACTTGGGGCACCGCTGCACGCACAGGTGCGAGCAGGGAAGCAACATACCTTTGACAGATCACTGGCGAAACTTTTAAACCCTGCGGAAGAACTCTCCACTGATACCTCTTTCGTGGAGCCTCTCGGTTCAAGGTGGGCACCGAGAATGCAAACCTTGGGGCATCATCAGGATGGAGGGGAATGTGAAAGAAACAGTCCTTTATGTCAATTACAGTCAAACTCCAGTTTTCGGGGAGCATGCTTGGGGCAGGCATCCCTGGTTGCAGGGATCCCATGTCCTCAATTACCTCATTAATTTTGCGGAGGTCATGGAGGAGCCTCCACCTGGTCTTATCTGCTTTCTGAATGACAAACACTGGAGAGTTCCACGGTGAAGTGGTCTCTTCAATGTGGCCCTTTTTCAGCTGTTCTTCCACAAGCTCATTGAGCGCCTTTAACTTCTGTTTAGAAAGTGGCCACTGCTCTATCCAGATTGGTTCATCTGACAGCCAATTCAGTTTCTGTATAGGGCGCTCCTCAGTGACCACTGCCCGAAAAACCTTTGGAGGGTCAGGAATATTAATTGTGACTCCCCATTGGGACATCAAATCTCTTCCCCACAGAGGTTCATCAAAATCCAAAACAAATGGGCGTAGCGTGGCCATTTGCCCGTTTGGCCCTTCAATTGTCACTGCCTTTTTTGACTGCTTGGCTAGTTGCAAGCCTCCAATACCATTTACATGTTTGGCAATGTCCTGCAGTTCCCAATGTGATGGCCACATCCTTTCTGGGACGACCGTCACATCAGCAGCTGTGTCCCAAGCTCCTTTAAGGAGTTTGGATTCCCCACTCATAGTAAGCTTACAGAAATCTTTTGGCCTGTTTGAGCCTATCTTTTTTACCACAGCGACAGTGGTGTCTTTGTCGCTTTCTCCTTTGCCACTCTCTTTGGCACTTTCCTCTGGACTAGTCTTTACTACAAGTCCTTGCACTGCAGGGATGGCCTGGGCAATAATTTGCCCTTTTGGTAGGAAGGTGGGTGGGTTTTCACTGCGGAGCCACACAACAAATCGCTCTGGGTCAGTTGTGATTGTCCCAGGGGCGATCTGTATGTCTGAGGGGGTGAACTTACAGTCCCCAATGACCACAAATTTTGTCTCCACCATGTGCCACGTGCCGGGTTCCTTTGAGACCATGGCTGTTTGCCACTGACTGTCCCGCAGGTGAAGAGGCTCAGCCAACTGGAGCCTAAAGGGCTCATACCTGTCCGCTGTTGTCAAGGATCCTGATGGCTCAGGCAATACTATGTGCCTCGGTTTCCCTTGTTTTGTCAGGTCCTGTGAAGAGAGAGACAAATCTGATTTAGGTGACCTTTTTTCTTTTTGGGTTGTTTGGGCTGCCCGATTGGGATCGTCACGCTGGGCAGTTCTGCGCTCTCGAATCAGTTTTTTGACACCCTGGTGTTCTTTTTGTTCTCCCTCCCCTCATGTTCCCTTTCCTGTTTTAAGAAATTGTCAAATTGTCCCTTCAATGGACACTGATTGATCCAGTGACCGCTTTTTCCACACAGAAAACACTGGCTGTTAGCTCGTGCAGGAGCGTTCTTCTTGTGTGGTTCTGGTGTTTTAGGTGTTTCCACAGCCGCAGCGGTGATTTTATGGCGCGTTTTCCCCTCTCTAAGGGCTGGTTTCCTGCAGCGTGGGACGACGGCACTGACGGCTTGTAGCATCTCTTTGAGAGGAGGTGTCGAGCCTGGTTCTCTGGGTATCAGATTTATTGCAGCAGTGCACTCCTCGTTCGCATGAGAGAAAGCCAACTGCTGAATCACTTGTTTCTGTGCCTCCTCTCCATTAAATTGCTGTTCCACAGCTGAAGCAAGTCGCTCCACAAATTTGACATAGGGTTCTTGTGGTTCCTGAAAAATGTCTAAGTAATATTGTGAGGGGCCATCGGGCCGCATTTTCAGAAAGGCTTTGCATGCTTGATTAGCTACAAACTCAAGGACATTTTGGGGAATGTTGGTGGCCTGGTCTGAGGCTGCTTTCCAATCCCCTTCCCCTAACAGGTGGTTTAGGGTAATAGGATTGCCTGCATTATCAGTTGCTGTGGTTGGGTCCTCCAGCAAACCTGGCAATGCAGCTTTCAGCAGTTTTTTCCAAGTGACCTCCCATAGCTCAAATTCCATTTTGCTTGAGAGGCACTTGAAAATCTGCTTCAAATCAAAAGGTACAACTGTGATTCCACCAAAGGAAGTAAACAACAAGCCTTCGAAATAAGGGCTATGTCTCCCATACTCCTTTAATGCCTTCATGAGGTCTTTAACAAGCGTCTGTGACAACGCTTTCCAGGTGGCTACCGTGGTTCCCTGCCCCCTGCTCCTTCGGTATGTCACCGGAGTAACTGTGGGTACCCCATCTGCATTGGCACCCCCGAGCTCCCGCTTCTCTCCCTCCCGGACCCCAGCCGCTGCCTCAGGTTCCCAGTTGTAAGCTGGGGGCGGCTGCCAGCCTGCCTGTGGCACGGGCGGCTGTGGCCGTTGAAAGCTTGGAAAAGCATTTCCCAAAAAAGGTGCAGTCGGGGACACCGTGTTCCCGAGTGGGGGGTAGGGCGGGGGCGGTGCCGGTGGGGCTCCCCCTGTGGGAGGGGGCTGCGGGGGGGCGGGCTGGGGCAGGGGCGCCCCGGCCGCGCCGTGGGGGGGCGGCAGGAACGCGGGCTGGGGCAGGGGCGGCGCCTCGCTCGCGCCGTGGGGGGGAGGGAAGGGGCTCCACGGCGCTGTGGGGTGCTGCTGCGGCGGGGGGAGAAAGGGAGGGGGGGCCACGGGGTCCGGTCCTTTCAGCCACTGTTCCGGGAACCCGGCAAAAGCGGCTGCAGCGCCGGCATTCGGTGGGGGGAGGGGAGCGGGCGGCTGCGGTTCCGGGGGGGGGGAGGCAGCAGCCCAGGCAGTCCCAGCACTGGGCGGTCCCAGCACTGGGGGAGGCGCCGGCAGCCCGGGCAGGGGCGGGGCAGCCGGCAGCCTCGGCGGGGGAGGGGGGGCCGGCAGCACCGGCGGCAGCGGCGAGCCCCACGCTGTTGGGGTTTTGCCCTGATCCCCTCCCGGTCCCAGGAGCAGGGGTGGGGAAGGTGGGGGGTGCGGGGCTTTTTCGGGACCACAAGGCTCGGGATAGATCGGTTCTCCGGAGGAAGGAACCGCCCACTTCGGGGGCGGGGCGGGCAGGGGGAAGGTTCTGGGCGGAGTTGGGGCGGTGCCCTCACAGTAGGAGTTGGGTAAACCCCACCCCTGGCTCTGAAGGGGCGGGGGAAGAGGCGGGGGAAGGGGCGTGGGAAGGGGCGGGGGAAGGGGCGGGGGAAGGGGCGGGGGCAAGCCTTGTGAGGAAAAAGGGGGCGGGTAGAGGGAAGGGCCAGTAGGAGGGGGCTGAAAGGCATTCTGGGAACAAGAAGAAGGGGGAAGGGCACAAAGAGGCTGCACCTCGTGGCTGCCGCCATTATGGAGGCCTTTTCCTTTGTTCTCTGGGGAGGGGGGGGTCTCTGTGTCTCCCTTCGGGGGTTTCTCACAGCCGTTTTCGCTGCCGGACCCACCCGGGCGGGTTGGGGACTGGCGGTCTTCCTCGGCGAATGAGAAACGGACTCTGGGTTTGTTGGCTGGGGAAATCGGGGGGGTCGTGGGGGGGGTTTGGGCGTTCTGGCCAGCCAGACTGCCCCGGGAGCCTCTCGCAACCCGGCCGTGGCTGCGGGGGGCGGAGGATCCAGGAATTCTCAAAATGCTTGGCGAGGAGGACCCCGGGGGTGCCGGAGCATTTTTTAAAATACCTGGGGGGGTTTGGGGGGTTTTAGGGGATTTGGGGGGCTTGGGCGATTTCGGGGAGGGGAAAAGGGGAGACTTGGGGGGTTTGGGAGATTTCGGGGAGGCCGGGGGATGGGACTGGGGGGGTTGGGGGGACTTGGGAGAGGCAGGGGGAGGAGGATGGGGGGAAGGGACTGAGGGAATGCTCTGGGAGAATGCAACTTTGTTATCTTGCATTCCTGTGATCTCTTTTAAGGCAGCTTTTATTTGCCACGGCCAGAATGCAAATTTTGCAGCCAGGACGTCTCCTGACTTCCCTAATTTTTCCAACTTTTTAGAAGCATTTTCCCAGAACCAAATGCTGTTCACTTGGTCCGAATTAACATTCGGAAAATGCAAAAACAAATACCTAATAAACTTTTTCAGTTCCTTTTTTGAGTATTTAACTTTGGCAACAATTAAAACTCCAATTAAACTTTTAAAAACCTCTTTCTGGGTGGTGTTTAGTCCGTTTCCCATTCCGACTAGCTGTTATCCTTTTCCACCACCCCTTCCCAGCAAAACCACCCCCCAAATCCCTGTGGGCGTCCTTTCCTAGGGGTAAGGGCTTCCTTCGGCTGGACCCCCGGTCCCCCCTGTCCCGTCCCTCCTAGGGTTCCCTGAGGCTTCCCAAGCCTCTGTGGTGGGTATCCTCCCCTCCCTTAGAGGAAATATACTCACCAAGCCCTCGGGACACTGGAGACGTTGCTGGGGCAACCACAAGCCGGAAGGGGACTCCTCTGGGCAGGAGCTGTTCCCTTCTTCCACCAGGGGTGCTTTTTAGCAACCCCAGTGGCTCCGTGAAATGCTGAAGACCTCGGGACACGACAAGGCGACGTCCTCTCAGAAGGTCTCTGGGTCACAGGGTCCGAGTCTTCCTCAGGCCTCCGTGTCAGCTCCCACGGCACAGCGGGTCAAAAGGCGTCTGCAGGCCCCACGAATGGCGCCAATCTGTTGCTTCGCGTATCTGTCTCTCAGGTCAGCTCAGCGTCAGCTGAGCCACCCTGCTAGCTGTGATACGCCCAACAGTACCCTTGCGTGGGTCCTTGGCTCCGCAGCCCCTTTGCCTTAGCTGTCTCGGCCGTGGTTTGAAAGAGGGGACACTCCGGAGGCTCAGGGAGAAAAGGTTTTATTCGGGTAACTCAGGGGGCAGCCCCTGGTTCCAGGCCTGTGCCTCTGGGGAGTGACCCCGGGCCTCGGTTACAGGGGGTTTTTGTTCCCCCAAAATCTCAGGGGTGGACACAAGTTACAGAGACCAATCACACAAAGCCAGGTGGGTAAGGTCAAAATGCAATACACAACATTAACAAATCAGGTGGATTTGGGATGTGGCCCTGGGAGACCCACCAATCCCTGTCAGACACCTCTCCTGAGGGTCTGGGGTCTGGGGGATGGTGGACATGTGGGGGAGAAGTACAATGGGATGGGGGAAAACACAATAGGACGATCGAAACCCAGGGCAGAGGATTAGAGTTGTCTTGGCAACTCTTATCAACCTCTGATAAGCACAATCCAAGACAGTAACTTTACCTGGCTAGGGTTAAAGTCCAAATCACATCAAACCTACAACTAAGAAACTTATGATACCATTCCAGCACCCCCACATCTGCTTCACTGGCTCAAAGACCCCTGTGTTGCAGTGGTGCCAGGGCTGGCCGGAGCTGGCAACACCTGGGAGGTACCACTGTAATAACAGTGTGCCTGACAGGACTGAATGGCTTCAAGCACTTTTTTCAAGGCATTTTGAGCTTCTTTGGTGAGTTTTTGTGGAGAGTTTAATGCTGTATCTCCTTTTAATAAGTCAAATAAAGGGCTTAGGTCCTGATTTGTGATTCCTAGCAGAGGTCTGATCCAGTTGATAGTTCCTATGAGTTGCTGCATTTCGTTAAGTGTTTTTGGATTGTCTCTCAGTTGAAGCCTTTGTGGTGTTATGGTCTATTCTGTAATCCTATATCCTAAGTACTTCCAAGGAGGAAGCTGCTGTATTTTTTCCTTGGCTACAGTGAATCGTGCACTGCTGAGATGACATGATCTGATGTTTCCTGCATGGATGCTTCATCCTCAGCTGCTATCAAGATGTCTGCCATGTAGTGCAGTTCGAGGAAATTTGGATGTTGTGCACGAACTGGAGAAAGTATTTTTGCAACATACCATTGGCAGATAGTCAGCAAGTTACGCATGCCTTGGGGAAGAACTCTCCAGTGGTATCTCCTTAAGGGAACATGCTGGTTAATAGATGGAATAGAGAAGGCAAACCACTGTGTGTTATCAGGATGAAGACAAATATTAAAGAAACAGTCTTTTAAATCAATAACAGTGAAGTCCAATCTTTAGGAATCATAACTGGTGAAGATAAACCTGTTTGCAATGACCCCATCTCTACAATGACTTCATTAATCTTTCTGAGATCATGTAACAACCTCCATTTTTCACTGTTTAGCTTTCTGATTACAAAAACTGGAGTGTTCCAAGGGCTAGTAGTTGGAGCTAAATGTCCTCCGTCTAATTGTTCTTGTACTAATTGTTCCAGAGCGGTAAGGTTTTCTGCTGGCAAGGGCCACTGATTTTCCCAGAGAGGTGTGTCAGAAGTCCATGTAAATTTTAAGGTGTCACTCTCATCTACAGCCCATATTAAAGACTTATTTCTATTTTCCGACCCCATTGTGACAGAATGTCCCTTCCTCAAAGAACTATATCTGGTCCTACTATAAATGGCTTTGTGGTGGCAATGCGACCCTTGGGTCCCCCAAAAGTGACAGGGTGTAAACTGCGAAAGCTGTCACAGCGACCTCCAATACCTGCTAGTTGATCCAGCATAGGGGTGATGGTCCAATCTTGCGGCCACTGATTTCTCAATATCAGAGTGTGTCATCTCCAGTATCGATGAGGCCTGCAAGGGTGATGGTCTTCCCGAGATGCTTGAGGATGCAGGTGAGATGTGGCCACCTGCGGCTTATTTGTCTGGTCCAAGCAATGAAAGATGTGTTGCTGCATGACTCTGGTAGGAGAAAAGCTTGCACTATGATTAGTCCTTCAGGTAAAAAACACAGGGGTCAGGACAGATAGCTAAAACAGTGATTTCCTGTGAGGATGTTACAGACAGTACAGTTGGTAAAACATAAAATCCTTCAGCATGAACTCTGCTTATTCCCATTATTAAAAATTCATGAGATTTTGGTTCAGGGCCTAGCTATTTTGTGGATATTGCATGATGAATACAATCTGTTATCATTACTGATTGGGCTGTGCACAGCTCCAAACAGGTACCTGGGGGCATTGTGGCTAGTAATTTGGATATGAGGTGTTGCAGTTGTGAACCTGATGGTCACTTGTGGTTCCCAGTATGTTGGACAGTGGCTTTTGTGTCAGAGCACTCCACTGCTTCGTGCTCCGCAGTCTGTTTCCCTGGAGATGACATCTGCAGTCCTGTACTAAATGAGAGCTGTTAGCATTTTCAAAATGGCCTTCACATCCATTATGTTTTGAGAACGGCCTTCTTTGGAGTTTGAGGCAGTTTCTTTTCAAATGTCCTTTCTTGCCACAATAATTGCAAGTATCCTTTGGATCTGACTGATTTTTAATAACTTCCTTAAATGTGGTTAGAGCTTCTGCTAATGTTTGAGCTTGGACCTCTATTGCTTTTTCCTGCTGTTTTATGGTGTCTTTCTGTGCTGATGTTACAGTGTTGGCTAGGACCTCAGCTTGGAGTGCTGCTGCGTGCTCAGGAGTGGTCATGCGATTACAAGCTTCCACTGAGCTATTGTAGGGTCTGAGTCTTGGGGTAGTGTGCATAATATTTTTTTGCAGCTTGGATTTGCATTAGAAATTGCCAAGCGTTTTAACAACTCTTCTTGTGCCCAATCTGAAATAACTTATTTGTCTACAGCTAATTTTAAACAGTCCAAAAACTTTATATACGGTTCATTGGGACCTTTTTTTATTTCAGAAAAATCTAAATCAGGCTTATTGCCATCAGGAACTTGTAACAATATTGTTTTAGCAACTTCTTTTATATAATTTAAAACTGGTCTTGTAAGAGCTTGTACTTGTCTTTGGGGGCCTGCATGTAGTCCCTCTCCAGCTAGTTGTTCTAATGTCAGAGCTGCAGTAGCTGCATTTCCTTGCATAGTATCTCAAAAGCTGATTTAAAGCATGCTTCCATGCTAACTCCAAAGAGAAAATTCAGCTGGAGATAGCAAGGATGTTATTATCTGCTGTAGATCATGAAGGATGAAAACATTTGCAGCAAAGGTAGCTTGCAATAAGCCTCTAAAGTAAGTGGTGTCTCTCCCATAAGATTTGGTAACCTTACAGAGCTCCTTTATTTCTGCAAAGGTTATTTGTTCCCATTAGGGGTTCCCTCCTCCTCTATTGCACCGGACCGGAAAAGCTTTGAGTTTTGAAAGAATTTCCCACTCCCCGTCCCGTGCTGTGTCTTTCCTTATCTTTTGCCAGGGATCTTTGCTGACTGATGATTGAAACTCATCCTCTGATTCATCAGAGAGGTTGCAGGATGCGTGGGAAACACTCCAATTTGGTATCGGGGTTTGTTTACTTTTCCCTGGCATGGGTGCCGCCATCTTGGGGGGGGCAGTTTTCAGGATGTCAGTTCCAGTTCTCATGCCCCTCACAGCCAGGGCATGTCTTTCTGGGCTGTGGGCAGCAACCAGGGGCAGAGATTGGGACTGGGTACGGCCCATAGAAGGGGAGTGTCCCATGCTGGAGTGGGAAGAACTGAGTGACGCATTGGACTGGGCGTGCCGCAAGGTCAGGCTAGACAGAACCCACCCATGAAGGGTTGGGGTCTGTGCTGTGGCAACATGGCGCCAGCCACATGTGTCTTTTTTTGAAGGAACCGCGGTTTTGGCGCCAAGTTTAAAACTCGCACGCCTAAAATTCACGGACTTGGATCGCCTGAGTCCACCACCAGAAGGAGAAGGAGAGTGTAGTGGTGCGGTTTTGGTTTTATCAGTTTTATGTATTTGTTCCTTGTTTTGTATTATTTTTTATAAGTTATAATGGTTTGCCCCATGTCACCCATGTTTAACCTTCTTGGTTTTACCCCAACCCCAGTTATATGTCAATCATAAGTTATACAGCCCCTGGATCTTGTCTGTCACTTTGGGGTCTCTCCCAAAAGTCTGGAAAGTTCCAGTAAGGACCCCAAGTGATTGGACAAGACTTCAGCTGTCTCCCCACCCGAGTTATTGATTTGTTACAGTGTGTGTCATTTACCTGCAGAGCCATACCCCCATGATCCATGATTTGTCCCCAGTTAAACCCATCCCTGAGTTCCTCCCCCCAATAAAAGATGTTACTTTGGGGGGTTTCCCACTCTTTTTTTCCCACTGCTTCTGCCAAAGGGTCACTTCTGCTGAGGGGTGTCTGCTGAGGCAGATACCCTGATGAATAAAGCCAGCAGCTAACCCTGAACAGCCTCCCTCTTTCTTTCCTGCTGTCGTTGCTTCACTCCTTCGGGCAAACAAGAGCTCACAGGGGTCGGTGTGGTTCATCCTGCTACCAAGCTGTACCCTTTACTGTCGAGGTGTCAGGGCTAGCCGAGGCAGAGAGACAAGACACCTCTACAGGAGAGGATGGGGGGGGGGGGGGGGGGGTGTGGGGGCAGAGGGACGGGACCCTTGCTTGTGTGGCCAGTACTCACTGGGTTCCTGTGCTGGGGGGGGGAGGAGGGGGGGAGGCTCTTGGAGCTACCCCACACCTGCCTCTCAGGGTTTCATCAGAATGGATTTCTTTGGGACTTGGAAAATCAGAATACACATTTTCATCTTCTCTTCTAACCTGGGCTGGAGCCATTTTGAATCTTATTTTCCTGGCTCCTTTTTTATTGCCACATTTAGATGCGCTGTGCCCACTGTCTCTCTCCACAGTTTCAGGTACGTTTAAATTTGCACTGCCGAGTCTTTCACTTTCTGTTACTACAAAGTCTAAAACGGTTCTAAAGATGGGTCATAATTTTAAAGTAGATTTTTCCTTTTTCTCCAGATTATATAACTTCAATCCCACTCTGTCCCAAAACTCCGCTGTGAATGTTTCTGCTACGGTAGTGTTCGGAAACTGTTTATAGACCCTTTTAACATGCTTTTTAAGCTGTTTCTTCTCAAATTTAAAGTCTTGAATTGCTAATTTATAATTAAGATAAAAGAAAGTGTCTCGCTGCTCTACTGAAAGGTGGGAGCCCATTCTTTAGTCATCGAAAATGGCGTTTTGAAGCTTCCCACTCCCTTGGTCCTTTTTTGGTTTCCTCAGAATCCCAATGACTTTTCACCTGCAGTTTCGGCTCTGCCAAAAGCGGGGTCCCTCTTCGTATAGGAGAATCAGTCCTTGGGATGTCGGTTTCATTTTCTAGGATCCAGCTCCGGCTAATGCTCTTTCCCGCCAGCAAAGGAGCTTGGCAAAACACCCCCTCTGTGGCGTTGCATCCCCCGAATCTGGGTTTTTTTCTGGACAAAAAACAGCACAGGCCCGAACTTAAAAAATTAAAACCAAGGGAAAAATTTGGCCTATGTAGGTGGAGGGCTGAGAAGCCTCGTGCTCTTCCTTAAGTATTGAATGATTTAGGTGGGTTTTTTGGCAAACAGCCCAATAGAAAATAGCTACATTTCTGAGGAACAGCTAAAGAGACCTATCAGTGTTTTTGTCTTGGCATTGAGCCAATTACTGCTAGGAGACCAAAGAAGTTTCTGGCATTCTTCCCTTAAAAGGTCTTGGGGTAAAACTGGAACCCTTTTCCTTATATAGAAAACATCTACCTGGTCGTGGAGGGTGCAGTGCAACATATCCCTTCCCTATCTGTAGCAGATCTTCTTTGGTTTGGTTTTGAAAGCAGTTGCCTGATCAAGGATAATAGTTGCCATTACTGGTGCTTATATTTCCATCAGAGTAAAAAAACCTCCTGCTTGGGACATTGCTCAGAGGCCAGTGAAGAAATGCTGCTGCCAAGCCATTCACAACCATCAACCAGCAATGCTCAGCTCCCCAATTGCATTTTTTAAAATGTTCATATTTTCTGAAATGTAAAGTAATGACCATTGCAAAGACAGTTCATCAGCCTTGCTCTGATTTGGTGGCTGTATTTCATTCTGCTAGCATGGCCAGTCATTGGGGAGCCACAATGCCTCTTGAGGAAAATGTTTATTTTGTAGACATTTTAGCTGGTAATATATTTGAAAATGAATAGGCAAATCTATGTTGATTTCTAGCTGCTCACAGGAGGACATCTGAACCACACTTGCAACTGCAGAGATGCTTGTTTGCTGAGCTAAAACTCTAGTAAAAGATTTTATAGCCCTTTTCGTTTATGTATCTAAACTATATATTTGAGGAATAAGTGTTTTGTCAACTAAAATCAGCTCCTTTTCTTCATTCAGCTACTGCTATATAACATAGTATTACAGAGGTTAATCAACTAAATTTTCCTGTGTTGTGAAAGTGATAAACAGAATCCCAAAGCTTGCAGTGACAGGGAATAAACTATCATGTTAGGTGGGTAGTTGTATTTCCCATATTCCACAGAGACAGAGGCTACAATAAAATTCCTTTTTTTTTTCTAAAGGATAAAGGATAACTCAGAGCTTCTCTACTTTGACACTACTCTATTATATTTAATCTTTTAACTAAACAATTCTCTATTGATTAAGCTCTCTGGTGTGTACAGACCTTTGAAATCACTGCCCACCAGATGTGCTATATTAATCAAACTTTCTTGCATGTATAGGCCTTAAAAGTTACTCCCTAATTTTCTCAGGGTATTTATCTTGTTCTAAGGTTAAACTAAATACAGATCTAGACTGAAAACATCTAAAATAATAAAGTCACAAACCCATTGAGGCATTGATTTAGAAGAATTAAAGACTATAGTCAAAATAGATAGTGCTGAGATAATGTAGCTAGGACTTCCCTTTTGCTAACAGAAGCCAGACTGAAGGAACTGATAAGGAACTGATAAATCAGGGGAGCTGTCAAACTAGGCTTTTGCATCCTGAATAATCAATAGACCCCATGAATACAATACAATCATAAATCAAACAGTCATGGAAAAAACAGGATTTAGCTGTCACGAACACTAAAGGTTAAAAAGTCAAGGGAGGAAGACCCATCTTACTTCATCATTTTGGGACCCCACCCTATAAAAAAGACCACTGACCCATTTCAAAGAACAAACTACGCATGCTTGATGGCTTTTTGGGCTAATTTCCATACGAAGTGGGGGAATGGGAGGTACCAGAGCTATGAATATGCATTTGTAGTTTGTGTATTCAATACTCCTGTACATAAAAGACCCTGTGATGATCTGTAAATTGCGCGTGTGTTTTTGGGAGCTATCCCGCACGCTGCCCCGCGTCGTAATAAACATACACTTTCTAACTTTAAACTGTTAGAGAGTCTTTGTCCATCATAGTTGGATATTGGTATTAGATCAATATCCATAGTTTTTTAATAAATCACCATAAATTCCTTAACTCACTACAGCACAGATCCTTATAAAATTTAAAGGACCACAAGATTCCTGGCTAAATATGATATAACTCCTTTTCACACTTGTTATAAGATGCTTCTTGGTGCCTGAATAACACAAATGACTATGACAATGGTACTGAGCACTGCTCTGCTGTTTGTGAAACAAGTCGGGGTGTCCAGCATCAAGGAAATGTCAATCTCTCTCAGCAGGGTACTGCAAACTCACTGGCTGATGTAATGATTTCAATAAAGACAGACACAGATCTTTATTTCTGTAATCTAAAAATCACAGTGTTATACCAGGCCATGTTATTATGTGTCAGTGTCAGGCTGTTAGCATTAAATTGCCAGGAGAGTGCCATGCTGGCCTGTGAGAAAGGTATTGCATGAATAAAGTCAGTGTGTTTGGATAAAACTGGATGGCTTTGCTGTGGAGGAGCTATCATCTGTACTGCAGTGGTGACTGTAAGCTCAGACTGAAGCTGGGGACCTATTAGAGCAGATATTAAACCAGCATGCAGGGAGATGGTCTCCAGGATGAAGGGGATATGTCTAGGCAGGCGAGCTGGGACACAGGATCAAGGTAAAATCCTTGAGATTACCCAGTCTGCAGCAGAGATGGGAACAGTGTCCTTAGCCTGCTCTGTGTCCATGGAGGATGATGTGTTTCCTCAAGTGGAAATGTTGTCCCAACCTCTCCCATCCTTCAAGTCACTGCCCTGACCTTTGCTGTGCCAGATCTGCACTTTGAAGAGATCTCCCAGTCTTAGTATGTCTGAGAAGCTGAATTCATTCATCTGCTTCCTCTCAAACTTGTTAGACTTGTTGGAGTCCTTGAGAGCCAGGGTCCAGCTGTCCCCGTTCTCCTTAAACAGGATCAAGGACATGTTGGCATAGGTGCCTGCTCCAGGAAGGAGAGAGCAAGGCACATCATCATGAGTAAGCCTGTGTCCTGGTTTAGGGCAAATTTGGGAAAAAAATTGGGACAGCCCGCCACATCAGGCTGACACCCAGCCCCCAATCACACGGAAATGGAGGCAGCAAAGGCAGGCTGGAAGAGGCTGCAGCGATGCTCAGGTTTTTCTGGACATGGCCAACAAATTTCAGTTAATTTGTGCAGTATCCTGTAAGGAGGACACCCTGTGGTAGCTAACAATCAGCCCTTCCAGCCCATCCCTTAAATACAGCTGGACACTTTGCCCTTGCATTCAAGGTGTGGTGACCATGATTATAGCAGTGCAAATAGGAAGCAGGAGTATTCACTCTTGACGGAGTGGTGTGCATCAAGTTGCCTTGCAGAAAATGTCAGTGTTGTGACCCCCATTATTCCAAGGAGGCTTGGGAAGCAGTGACTTGCCTAGCAACATGCAGCGATCGATGAAAGAGCATTAAAGAACAGACAGGCAAAACCTGGGAAACTACCGGCCAGTCAGCCTCACCTCCATCCCTGGAAAGGTGATGGAACAGATCATTCTGGAGGCCATCACCAAGCATCTAAAAGAAAATATGATTACTGGGAACAGTCAGCATGGATTCACCAAGGGGAAATCATTCCTGACCAATCTGATAGCCTTCTATGATGGCATGGTGTCAGACACTGGAAAAGATTGATGGCTCAAGACATTTGGAGATGCTTAGAATGCCTGTGTGTGTGTCTAGTGGGAGGTGGTGCAGGCCGGGCCTTGAGTGGGCAAGGCAATGCCCTTCTCTGCACACCACACCCCCCAGCCCCAGAGCCTGTATCCCAAGATGGCAGAGCTGTCAATCAATCACACACTGGAGGCAGTGCTAACCCAGCTCCTGAGTAGCCAAGCAACCAGAAGTCCCACATGGGGGGGAGGGCTCACAGTGACCCAAGGGCTTAAAAAGCCACCATAAGGGAAGCACCTCGTTGGATCCTGTCTTCTCTTGGAGTTTCTATCCCATCCATGCTGGAACCCAGGAGTGGATAGCTATATGTGTATTTTTCTATATCTTTTCTGTCTTTCTGTCTTTTTGTCTCTTTCTTCTTCTTCCAATTCTCTTTTCATGGAACATTTTGGGTAACTTAACATCTTATGGGTTTAAAGGTTTCTAGGTTAAATGGGATAAGTTAATGCTATGTGTAGTGGTTTTGGTTCACCAATTTGAGTTTTCTGGCCAGTGCACCAAATAATGTGGTAGGTCTAACACGGGCTAAATGCTAATGCACCCTCTAGAATTACTTACTCCTTTTCTGTTGCAAGATAAAAATTAACAGGAGAGCAAAGCAGGCTCAAACTTTAAAGGGTATAAAGAAAACTTTATTTAAACAGAACTGAAAGAAACAAAAATAATAAGAATCAGAATAAAACCTTCAGAACACTTCTTCCCCCCCAACTTCTCTTTCCTTTCCCACTGACAACATACCGAGACTGTGGTAGTTTTGGAAGTTAAAGAACCAATCAGTGACTAGGCATGAAAATTGACAGCTAATATAGCCACTAGAGAGATTACATGTCTCTGGGAATACACACAGGGTTAAATTCGGAGAAATCCCAGGAAATTGCCCTTTTTCTTCTGGCCTCAGAAAAGGTAAGACAGCCCGGCTCCCTGCTAGCCGCAGGGGGCTGGACCGGGCAGCCCTGGCTGGGGCTGCTGGGCAAGGGGAGGGGAAGAGAGAAAGAGAGCCCCGTCTCGGTCGGATCGGGCTGGAACTGCTGCTAAACATCCTGCCACTAAAGCTGCAGCCCGGGAGGCCTGCCTGGGCTCCAGCAGCTGCTGGCGCTGCTGGCCTGGGCCGAGGGAGATGTCCCCCAGGCCCCAGGGAGCAGCTCTGAGCTGGGCCACCCTGGATGAGACCAAGGGGTGGAGGGGTAGGCATCCATCAGCCTACTGAGATCCTGGACGCCATTCCTGAGCCCTGCCCCGCATCCCCACAGCTTTGAAATCCTAGCGGCTGCTGCCCGGCAGACATCATGTGATCACCACAGACCCTGAGCAAGATATTAGCTCTTTCATTGCACAGATGAAACTTGCAGAACAGTGATCCTCTTTAGAGTGCGAGAAAAGGTCAGAGTGGGAGACATTTAAAGAGACAGTATGAAGATACCAGGGTTGGTGAAAGAGAAGTTGTATCTTAAGTGATGAGGAGATAGAGAAGATGCCTTGGCATTTAAGGCTGAAAGTCTTTTGTGAGCTGTGGTAACAGACTGTAATATGCTAGAATATTCCTTTAAACGGTGGACAATTTGGACTGGGGAGATGGGTTGAAGCAAAGGTATTTGTGATGGACTAAGTGAATACTGATTTTATGAGAAGCTGTGATCCCATGAGAAGTTTGAACAGAGAGAGATTGGATGAAGATGAAGATTCTGCCCCTAGAGAAAGAGAAAAGAGATGTCTGTTCCATGAGATGAAGAAAACCCTTTGCTTTTGGAGCTTTTCGTCTTTAAAATTAATACCCCATGAGTATGCATGAGTCTGTGGCCCATATGTAGCCATAGGAAAGGCTACGTGATATGAGAGGTTCACAACTGCAGATTTTCCTCTGAGCAGCTGCTTTAGTGAAAGTTAAAAGCCACAAGTCGACTGTTCTTTCTTGTGGAAAGTTACCAAAACAGACCAAAAGAGACTTCTCTCTCTAAATGGACTGATGAAAGACTATTTTATAAGTGGTACTGACCTAGAGTTCCGAGTTTTGTCTTTATACGTTGTCTGAGAAAGAAAAGAAGCTGTGGGGGGAAGAGGGAAGTGTTTTGGAGGTTTCATTTTGATTCTCATTCTTTTCTTTTATTATGAGTTAATAATTCTATCTTTATACCTTCTAAGTTTGAGCCTGCTTTGCTTTTCTCATAATCCTATCTCACAGAGGAAAGAGATTAAATGATTCTGGTAGACAACTCAAACCACAGCACAAAATGGTGCATTGGCCAGGAAAACGAAATTGGTGAACTGAAACCACTACAGAGACAAAACCTGGGACTTAGGTCAGTTGACCACCTCTAAAATAGTCTTTCATCAGTTCACTTAGGGAGAGGAGTCTCTTTTGCCATGTCATGGAGACTTCTCCACAAGAAACAGTTCTCTCATGGCTTCAATTTCAATGAATAGAAGCCGCCTGGAAATCTGCATTCATGAAGTCCCATCTTTCATAGCCTTCCCACAGCTGCTTTCATGGGCTATGTCAACTTATAGGATACTATTTTAAGGATGAGCTGTTCAAAAGCAAAGGTTCTCTTCATCTATCTCTGAGATCATCTTCATCTCTGGGAACAGAGGTCTTCTTCTTCTTTCCCTGGGGGCAAAGGGTCTTCACTCTCTTCTCTCTCTCTGTTCAAGTTTCTCATGAGATCACAGCTAGTTCAGCATTTATGTGTTTCAGCAAAAATGCCTTTGCTCATGTCTACAATTTGAATACCCCATCCCCCCATGCTTTTTGCATGAATTACAGGGATATTCTAGTGTATCACAGTCCATCACCATGGCCTTACAAAAGAATTTCAGTCTCATTTTTCCCAGCTGCAGAAGATGCATTTAAAGAGTCAGAGCACAACACAGTGAAGTAGGCCTGGATAGCTAACAACTGTCTCTTCTCACTACAGAGGGTGCCCTGGGCTAAGGGCACTGCAAGCAAATCCACCCTATCAAAGCACTTTCAGTACACTTGAAGGAACAATAAAGCCATCCTCAAAATTTCTAATGGACCTGCATCAACATTATTTCCAGGATTTGTTTTACTGAAATGCCCACTTTTATAATTTTCTTTTAGCCAAATATTTAAAAGGTTTTTCTGAGGTCCAGTTACATGTTAGACTCATTTTAATGTTTAACTGAACAGACCAGTAGCAAACACAATAGTTAGTTTAACTATTAAAAGAAGTTAAGAAGTTATACACAGATATCATTATTTAAAATGCTAATCTTGATTCACCAGTACATGCCCTTTATTTCCAGCTATCTAAGAAAATTAAGCATCTAGGAAACTAGTTCATAGCAATACCAAACAACAATAGCTTCACTATTTATAAGCAACTGGCAAACACTGTGCATCACAACACTGTTTGATGTGCAGCAGATGCACTAACAGCCACAATGGTTAGTAGTGAAACATGGGATTGGAACCTAGAAGATATTAATCATAGAAATTAGAAGATATCGATTAAAGGATAAGCATTCAGATGATGTGTATTGCTGCTCTTCGAAGGAAGAGACAGGACTATGTGCAAGAACAGCAAGGAGGAATGCAAAGATGCCTGATAAGGGGAGGATGCTTACCAGAACAGAAGACAAGAATACAAGATTACCAGAGATACTGAGATAACAGGCACCTTAGGCCCCCAAGACCAGATAAAACTGGCCTTACAGCTTGGACTATGACCAGAGGATCAGTGGGCATGCACAAGGCAGCAGAGTCAAAAGTTCATCTCTGAGGAAGAATATTCTCCTTCATCTATGAGACCCCCAAGACGACCACTGGAGACAACTGTGCAGGCACAAAGAACTGATAAGACGATTAGCATATGAAGCGGAGAGAGGTGGAACCAGGGAATGAATATGCAGAGGTGTATTGCGAAACAATGCATATGTAACATTCTAGAGGTTAAAAGAGAACGCAAGTGAGCGAGGAGCTGCGCATGCCTTTGGGAGCTATCCCGCATGGAGCCCAGTGCTGAATAAATCGCATACCTACTTTAAAACTCACTTCGTCCCTGAGTTTTAGAGTCTTTCTGCAGGTCAGTAGAGCAAACTCAACCTAACATGGAAAGAGAGAAAATAATTATCAGTGAGCAAGGTACAATCAACATCACATGCAAGTGAAGAGAATTTAGAACATCTACCTGCACCTCACAGCCCACCACAGTAAGTAGTGTTATATGTAATGTGATAAATTTGGTGTAAAAATTCGTGTATAAAATAATAATCCAATGAATAATAAGGATGATGTTAATAAAATGTAAAGTCTAGTAGGTAGAAATCTGTATCCCCAGCCTCCACGGCTCCAGTTGCGAAACAGGAGAAGGACCATCAGACTAAACAAAGACGCTAGCCAGCCCCGATAAGAATCGCACCCTTTCCAATGCAAGGAGAATTCCTTCTTGACGACGATGCAGATTTCATCAACGCCCTGGCACAATGTGCACACTGAAATCAACATAAGACTGACTGGTACAATTGGCATAAGAAAAGACCTTCCCGGAATGGATCAACGGGACTTGGCAGATCCGGGAAGGTCATCGAAAAGAAATTTGGACTATTTGGCCCACCCTGGACACCTGGACTGCCTCAGGGCAGAAAAATCCTATAAAACGGTGGACTGAGAATTGTTCGGGGTGGATTTGGGTGACCTGTACCCTGGTGTGCAGACCCCTATCCACCCAGCGCGGCGCTGCTAATTTCCTATTTTGTGGTTTTCTCTTTTATTGGTGATCGATATCGTGTTATTAATAAATTGTTTCTTTGTTAATCCGATATTTGCCATTGCATTTATAACATGTAACATCTGTATAAAGTAATTTGTGCTTGGAAACTAAAGAATCTAAAATTGGAGGTTTGCAAGTGGCGACCAGGGAAAGCTGATTTGCAACTGAGAAGCGTGGGCAGCTCTGAGGAAAAAATACAAATTTACAACAGAAAAAAACTGCTGCAGACAGAGATGAATCGTTACTAGGGCTGGGCTGGGCCGCACCTGGGTGATTGATACCTAATAGGCATCTGGGATAAGACAATCAGAGTCAACATGAGAGTGCATCCCAATGCTGACTTCTCAGAAATCTAATCAAGCTCTTGTCCCTGCCTGGAAAGCAGTCTGGGAGAACAGAAGTCCCAAAAGAAGACACATGAATATGCGAACTAAGCAAAAGTGGACAAAGAACCCTGCCTTAGGGGAAATAAACTATATAAACCGCCCCCCCCAGCAGCTGGATTTGTGAACAGGGAAGGTTCGGTGCGATAGAGGCTGAACGCAAGTTCACCCAATACTGATCCCAGGATCGGTATTGTACTTTTAATTGTGGCTTTCCGCGATTGCTGTTTGTAGCAAAATAAAATTTATTTTTTGGATTATTAATCTGGCTATTTCATTTATAACAGTAGTGTTCATGGTATTCCCATAAGAACATTTCAGATGGTGTGCTTCTTACCAGCACAGGAACCCTCACTGAAAAAGTGTGTGCTGCCTCAGCAAGAGCAAAGGGAACCTTTGATATTCTGGGCATGGACTTTCTTCTCAAAATTATGCAAATTCTTGATGCATTGCAAATTCTAGTTTTAAAGAGCCACAAACTACCCTTAAAAATATAGATAAGCAAATTAATTACACTTAGTGCTCTGGAATGATTGGGGTTTCTGATACCTTTCATTTTTAACCTCTGCAAAAGCATAGCTGAAGTGAGCTAGCGAACAAGACATAGAGTAATTCTACAAAAAGAGTTATTGCAGATTGAATGTTGATTTCATACAGTACTTCCACTATGACAACAAATTACTATTTACACTAGTTGTAGCATCCAGCAAAAAAAACCACACGTGATTTTTGCTTAATAGTTATGAAAAGCAGACAGACAACTTCATTACTGTGAAAGAGTCCAATACTCTGCCAGAATTCTCCTGCCAATCAAATCCAATTGTCCTACTCCAGTTAGGACTTAACTAAGAATGTTGGAGGTTAGGATATTTCCTTTTTTTTTTTTTTCTTTCTCTTAAGGAATTTTCTCCCATTTTGTTGCTAAGAAACAATAACGACCGGTACTTAAAAGAGACAAAAGAAGTAACCATGGAGAAGGGGGAGGAGTGCAGCTGGCTTTACTATTGTAGCTGAGGGGTTTCTCTTGGAGAGGCAGAGATACCGTGAGATTTTGGGTGGGGGAAAGGGGGCTGGGCACAGCTCCTCGTCTTCTCTCGCTGTCGGCTTGGGAGTAAGACAATCGAGATGCTTTGGGGGATGAATTCACTGCTGCCACCAGAGCCCAGCCCTGCCGTTTCTCCTGCCGTGGGTGAGTCTTTGCTTGTGAGAGCAGCCATTGAACTGGGACCTTACTAACACCCTACCTTACTAAAAAAAAGGCCTTTTCCATTGCTTGTGTGCCTCAGGGGAAACCCTGGGACCTCGAGCCCCTTCCCCCTCTGAGGGGCCCTCTCCCTGCTGTGTTCAGGAGCTGGACTGGCACTGCCCAGGCCCCGCCGTGTCTCTACCACTGCCCTGAAGTTTTTTGCTACAATGTAGCCACGCACCCTCTACCTGCTGGGACCAGCTCCTGCTTGTGAGAAATCAGGTTGTGATTTGTGTCAATCAAATAGCATGTGTGTCTGTAAGCAATGTGGACAGAGACCATGGGATTATTATAAAGAAGAGTTTTATGAAAAAAAAAAATCAGCTAAGTAAGGCATGGAAGTGGGGTTTAACAAGGCAAATATACAACAGTAGGCTTTTAGCTAACAGTTTGTTTCAACAACAAAATTGTAATTATTTGCAATGTAAGCCTCAAACCACCTTGTAGTATAAGTTTTAAACTACCCTTTGTATAAGTTATAAATTGTTTTCTTAGTATAGAAGAATTTGAAATCTTTTAACAAGGGGAAGTAGGACTAACAAACTGAGGGGCTTTACAAAAATATTTTGGAAACATGCTGACTTTGGGGTTTTGCAATAACTGAGAGAGAGGGGCCCGCAACAGGTGTTAAGGCATGTTACACTTTAAAGTTGTGAAATAGTTAAGAGGAGGCTTGCAAAATGTATGCTGACTAACAAAATATATATGCATGCTTAAGCAAACTATATAACCAAAAATAATGCTAGTGGAAAAAGATATTTTAAAAAGAAGAATAGGAGACTGGAGAGACATCAGAAGACCACCTTGGACCACCTCCCCAACAGATCTTCAAAAACCACAATTGCTGATTATGAAGAAAAGCAAGTAGAAAATAACTGAAAATTTGGGGAAGTGAAGTGCCTAGAATGGTATAACAGACCACTGTTTGGGAGCTGAATTTGTGCCTTGCTTGGGGCCGAGACCCCTTGCGCACCCAGCGCTGCGATTTGCTCACTCTCTTTATCAAACAAATTAATAAATTGGCTATATTACTTGATGCATTGTCAAGTCTAGCTTTTCATTTATCTCATGCTACAGCTGAGGGGTTTCTGATACATCTTATTTACCACTTCGAGACTTTGCTCATCCCTGCCATTCCAGCTTGCTGCTTCTGAGGTTCCCTGGTACAGCTCCTTTCACTATCCAAAGGAGCACCAGGATTGGTTGCCCCTGGGGGTTTGTAAAGGAAGCCCCTTTTCCACCCCTTCTGCCAGTTGCGCCTGCCATTATCCATATGCAGAGAGACGATCAAACTCACACCACTGTGCCCCCAACAGCCACAGGGGGAATCATCGCACGTGCCCTGCCCGGTCAAGGAGCCACCAGTGCCCCTGCCGGCTGCGATGGTAACTACATCAAAGAGGCAAGTGCCTGCAACCAAGAAGGCTGCTACTGGGTTTTCTGTTTCTGTTGTTGCTGCCATTGTTGTTTGTTTGCCTTGTTATACATACTAGTAAAGAACTGTTCTTCCTTTTCCCATATATTTGCCTGAAAGCCCCTTAATTTCAAAGGTATAATAATTTGGAGGGAAGGGGGTCATATTCTCCATTCCAAGGGAGGTTCTTGCCTTCCTTGGCAGTCATCTGTCTATCAAACAAAGACAGAAAAATAATTCCACAACCAAGAGACAATCTAGGCTCAGTTCTTGGAAAGATGATTTACATAGTGGCACATCTCATACATGCAGTCTTTAAGAACTTCTCATGCCTGTCTAAATCCTTCTCTTTTTCCAGCGTCAGTCTTAGTGGGGAGTGTCGGAGTCCAGGGCATCCTCTTGGATGACCTGGGAGCCGAGGAAGTAAGTTTGAAGCCGGTCCGGGGGGTTGTGTTGCCATAAGGCCTCTGTTAGCAGTAGTTAGGCTAAGGAGTTGGTTCCTGGTACAGGCCCATGGAAACCAAGCCTGAGAAATGAGGCCTGAGAATCTGCTGATGTAGGGAACAACGTTTAAAGGACTTAGTAGAGCATGTAGTACATACAGATATACAGATTACTTGTGAAATATGATTACATGGTTACCAATAAAATGTTTTCTATGGTGGGAGTTAAGCTTAGAAAATTAACCTTTATTTTAGCTAAAGCAAGCATGAAAAATTTATAACCGTTAGAAAGGTTATCTAGAAGATGAATGTGAATGTTTGAAGTGAAGTATGTAGGAAACTGCACGTAGGCTGTTGAAGTAAGACTTGTAACAAAGGTATAAAAGATGAACATCTTTTGTAACCAACTTGGGACACTGACTTAGGACGCTAGTCCTCAGGTCCCCAGGGCCCTCGAATAAAGCACCGCATAAACTGACACTCTGTTGGTTTGTGTTTTCTCTCGGGATCGGGCAACAGTTTTCTGGCGACCGCGGCAGGACCTCCAGAGGTGACTGAGGCGGTTTGCGAGCTGATTAACTCCACGCCGGCACCAGGTGATTTCTGGGGAGTCATCGACCCGCGCCCGACCCCGCGCCTGACGGACAACTGTGGGAAGGTAAGCCCGAAGGTGCTTTATTCTTTAGGTTTGGGTGCCTGCCTAATAAGACGGGGCGCAATACCCGCAGGGTTGGGCGAAAGACGTCTATGGTCTGGAGAGCCTAGGCGCCGACCGTCAGACGAGGCGAAAGTCTCGCAGGATCGGCACTTGCCCCTCGTGGCAACGAGAAGTGGCAAGATTGGTATTGATATTGGTATTGGTATTGGTATTGGTATTGATATTGGCACTGGTATTAATATTAGTATTGGTGTTTGGGTCTATCTATATTTAGTGTGTGTGTGTGTGTGTGTGTGTAAGCAACTAAAAGGAGTGAAATATGATGCCGTTTAAAGCCTTTAAAGACTTGGTACAATCCAATGATAAAATCCCCGGGAATTCCCCCTTGGGATGTTTACTGGGAAGGTGGAAAAGGGAAGGATTCCACCAAGAGTTACATAAAGGTAAAATGATTGATTACTGTAATCATTGGTGGCCACAATATGAAACTGGTGGCCCAGAATGGCCTTTGAATGGATCTGTTAACTCTGATGTTATAACCCCTTTGATGTGCTGTTGCTTCGCATATCTGTCTCTCAGGCCAGCCCAGCGTTCGGCTGGACCACCCTGCTTGCTCTGATACGCCCAACAGTACCTTTGCGTGGGTCTTGGCTCCGCAGAACCTTTGCCTTGGCTGTCACGGCCGTGGTTCAAAAGAGGGGACACTCTTTAAGGCTCAGGAAGAAGGTTTTATTCGGGAAACACAGGGGCAGTCCCTGGTTTCAGGCCTGTGCCTCTGGAGAGTGACCCCGGGCCTGGTTTGCGAAGGGTTTTTGTTCCCCAGAAATCTCAGGGGTGGGCACAAGTTACAAGACCAATGAAACAAAGCAAGGTGGGTAAGGCCAAATGCAATACACATCATTAACAAATCAGATTGATTAAGGTGGGGTCCTCGGAGATCCACCAATCACTGTTCGACACCTCTCCGAAGGTTTTGGGCCTGGGGGATGATGGGCATGGGGGGGAGAATATACACTGTGATGGGGGAAAAGACAATGGGATGACCGAAACTCTGGGCAGAGGATTAGGTTGCCTTGGAAACTCTTATCAACTTCTGATAAGAACATTCCAAGCCAAGAACTTTACCTGGCTGGGGTTAAGGTCCAAATCACATCAAACCTACAACTAAAAAACCTATGAAACAATTTCAGCACCCCCACAATGTGCTTTTTACAGAATAATGAGAAATGGGATGAAATACCTTATCTTGATTTGTTTTATGCTCTCAAAAACAAACCAGAGTGGCAAAAGGAGTGTGGAATTATGATCTTGCAAAAGACAGAGAATGGAGATGGTTGCTTAGGATGTAAAAATAGAAGTAAATGTGATGAGTGCATAAGTAAGTTAGCGAGTACGGAGGAAGACATTTCGTTGCTCGTATCCCCTAGTGCCCCCCCCCCCCCCCCCTTAGAATCCTCTGAAGAAGAGGATGGAGCAGAATGTGGGGGGGGAGGAGAAAGTGGTTTCCTGGGACTCGGGGAAAAGTGATACTCAAGAGTCACCTGCGAGAAAGGTGAAAGAAAAGCCAAGAACTCCTTTAGCTGAAAGAACTAGAAAAGGGAGAAAGGGTCGAGAGGAGACTCAATTGATGGCCCCATTGAGGGAAGCAATGGGGGCGCAAGGAGAGAAAGTAGTGATTAAAGTCCCATTTTCCCCAGGCAATTTGATGATCTGGAAGCAGTCAGCAGGGTCATATCGGGAGGACCTGGAAAGAGTGGCTTGCGTGGTTAAAATGGTGATAAAAACTCAGAACCCGGATTGGAATGATTTACAAGTTTTACTAGATACATTAATGGACTCCACTGAAAAGGAGATGGTATTACGGGTCATGACGGAGAGAGCTAGGGAAATGGTGCGGTTGCAGCTGGCTGAGAGAACTTTGAATGATCTGGTGCCGAGAGAGGATCCTGGGTGGGACCCGAACACAAACAGGGGTTGGAAAAGGCTTAGAGACTACCAAGAGTTGCTGATTGAAGGAGTTAGGACTGGAATACCTAAAACCTTAAATTGGTCTAAATTATATTCTGTAAGGCAGGATAAAAATGAATCTCCTTCTGCATTTTTAGAACGGCTGAAAGAGACAGCCAGGAGATATACTAATTTGGAAGTGGAAGAAGAATCAGGAAAATTACAATTGGCTTTGATTTTTATGGGACAGTCGCAGGAAGACATTAGAAAGAAGTTACAGAAATTAGAGGGGGAAGACACAAGGAATTTAGAGAAGATGTTGGAAGTTGCTTGGAAAGTGTATAATAATAGGGAAAAGGAAACAGTAAAAAGGCATCAGGCTAGCATGTTAGCAGTGCTACAGCAGGCTGTGGGGGGTGAAACTAGACGGGGGCGGGGAAGAGGGAGAGGAGGTATTGGTCGCGGGAGAATTCTACAAAGTCAGGGAAGAGGAGGAGCTGGGAATGTGTTTGGGGTCCAGGGAAGGTTGGATGTTAATCAATGTGCCTTTTGTAAGCAGATGGGGCATTGGAAAAACGAATGTCCAGTGAGATTGGGAATGGGGAACGGAGCAACTACTATGGGAAATATGGGAACTTTCGCTTCAGGGACAGCAGATGTCGCTCAAGCATTTGTTTTAGGAAACTATCAGAATCAGAGCTGACTAGACCGGGATCTCGAGGTAACCCTAGAAATTGGAGGACAAGAACATGAATTAAGAGTGGACACTGGAGCAGCACATTCAGCATTAAACACAAAATTAGGACCATTAAGTGATACTAAAATTCAAGTTGTGGGGGCTATGGGAAAAATGGAAGAAAGGGCTTTTCTACAGCCCCTAGATATTAAATTTGGAGGGAAGGCATTTGATCATCAGTTTTTATATTTACCTAACTGTCCGGAGTCTCTTCTTGGAAGGGATCTATTGTCACAATTAAATGCAAAAATAATATTTGAAAAAGGAAGAGTTAAACTGGAAATACCAGATGAACAATTATCCAAATTATTTGTAATTAAAGAAGTTGAACCTACCCCCGTCCCAGAGGAAATAGAACAGGCAGTAGTACCTTGGGTTTGGGAAACAGGAGTCCCGGGAAAATCCAAAGCAGCCCAGCCAGTGGTAATTGAATTAAAGGAGGGAGCACAACCTGTTAGGGTGAAACAGTACCCCATAAAGTTGGAAGCCTGGAGAGGGGTAGCCCCTTTAATCACTCAGTTCACTATGCTAGGGATACTACAGGAATGTGAATCTGAATTCAACACCCCCATTTTTCCCGTAAGGAAGCCAAATAGTAAGTATAGACTAGTGCAGGATTTAAGGGCAATAAATAACATTGTCAAAGACATTCACCCGGTGGTGGCCAATCCGTATACTTTGTTAACATCTGTGTCAGAGAAATTCCAATGGTTACAGTTATCGATCTAAAAGATGCCTTCTTCTGCATCCCACTGGCATTAGAAAGTAGGAAATATTTTGCCTTTGAATGGGAAAACTCGGACACTGGACGAAAAAGGCAGCTCACTTGGACACGACTTCCCCAAGGATTTAAGAATTCTCCTACAATTTTTGGAAATCAATTAGCCAAAGAGCTGGAGGAATGGAAGATGACTCAGGTAAGAGAATCACCCTTCTCTTACGTTCTCCTCCAGTATGTGGACGACATCTTTTTGGCTACAGAACAACGGGAGGTCTGTTTAACCCTAACCATAGAACTGCTGAATATGCTGGGACAAGGAGGATATCGGGTTTCGAAAGAAAAGGCCCAATTAGTCCAAGAGAGTGTGATATACCTAGGCTGTGAAATCTCAAAGGGGGTAAGGAAATTGGGAATCAATAGAGTTGAAGCTATCTGTGCAATACCCACACCCTGAAACCATCGAGAATTAAGATCCTTTTTAGGAATGGTGGGTTGGTGTAGACTCTGGATACCAAACTTTGGGCTAATGGCTAAACACCTTTATGAGGCTTTAAAGGAGTCTCAACTGCAGTGGAACAAACCACAGGAGAAGGCCTTCCTAGATCTGAAACAGGCCTTGAAAGAGGCACCTGCACTCGGTCTACCAGACTTAAATAAAGACTTTCAGCTATACGTCAATGAGAGGCAGCAAATAGCCCTGGGCGTACTAACCCAAACCCTTGGATCATGGAAGAGGCCTGTTGGGTATTTCTCTAAACAACTGGACACTGTGAGCGCAGGATGGCCGGCATGCTTGCGGGCAGTGTCAGCCACAGTGATACTGATCCAGGAGGCCCGAAAATTGACTCTGGGGAGAAAGATGGAGGTGTTTGTGCCCCATATGGTACTGGCAGTTTTGGAACAAAAAGGGGGGCATTGGATGTCCTCTAGCAGATTGTTACAATACCATGCATTGCTCAGAGAACAGGATGATGTTGAGCTCAAAGTGACTAATTGCATCAATCCAGCAGAGTTCCTCCGCAGTGAGCAGAATGAGGGCGAATTAACACATGACTGTGTGGAAACCATCGAACAGGTATACGCTAGCTGACTGGACCTGAGAGATGTACCCCTGGAGGTGCCAGACTGGGAACTGTATACCGATGGATCCAGCTTTGTAGAGAATGGAACCAGGTATGCCGGGTATGCGGTGGTGACCCTCATGCAGGTGGTGGAAGCTAAGGCCCTCACCCCAGGAACATCTGCACAGAAGGCTGAAATTATAGCATTAACCAGAGCCCTAGTCCTGAGCAGTGGGAAAAATGTAAATATATGGACAGATTCAAAATATGCATTTGGAGTTCTGCACGTACATGGGGCTTTATGGAAAGAAAGAGGACTAAGTTCACAGGGGACATCCATTCGACATCGGAATGAGATCCTGCTGCTACTGGAAGCTGTGTATAAGCCAGTGGAAGTGGCTGTGATGCATGTGAAAGGACACCAGAAAGATGAGGGAAAGATTTTTCGAGGGAATTGACTGGCTGATTTGACAGCATGATAAGCTGCTAGAGAGGTCTGGACTGAAATGGCGCTGATTCCAATGAAGGTAGGACCGGTACAACCTTATATGGGACAAAAACCCAGTTATTCCGCTGAGGATGAGAAATTGGCACAGCTGGTCCAGGCCCAGAAGAATGCAATGGGATGGTATGTGACTGGGACTGGCCAAGTAGTGGTCCCTACCAAATTGATGAAGGTGATTTTAGAAACTGAGCATAATAAATGCCACTTGGGAGCAGAGGTATTGGTAAAATTTCTGAAGAGGGAAATTATCTCTAACCAGATGTTAACAATGGCTAAACGAGTGAATGCCATGTGCCCAGTGTGCCTTAAAAATAATCCAATAGTGAGGAAGCAGATACAACTAGGGAAATTACAGGTAGGGGCAGAGCCAGGAGATTATTGGCAGATAGATTTTTCCGAATTGCCCCGATCACAAGGATACAGGTATCTGCTGGTGTATGTCTGCACATTCTCGGGATGGCCAGAGGCTTTCCCTTGCAGAACTAATCAGGCCAAAGAAGTAGTGAAAACATTAATGAGAGAAATCATTCCGAGATTTGGGGTTCCATTGGGAATCTCTTCTGACAGGGGACCTCATTTTGTGGCAGGAGTGGTACAGACAGTCGCCCGACTGTTAGATGTTACTTGGAATCTGCATACCCCATGGAGGCCTCAATCCAGCGGGAAAGTAGAGAGGATGAATCAAACCCTGAAAGGACAGATTAAGAAAATCTGTCAGGAGGCCAAAATCCAGTGGCCTCAGGCCCTGCCATTAGCCTTGTTAAGAATTAGGATTAAACCCCGGGAGAGGATAGGAGTAAGTCCATACGAGATACTGTATGGCAGACCATATCATGCTACAGTATTAAAGGGAGACCCTCATGTAGTAGGGAATGATGTGCTCTTTAATTATGTGTTGTCTCTGAACAAGGTGCTCACTGCCCTAAAAGGAGCCCTGCAATGGAACAGACCCCTGCCGCTGGAAAATCCTGTCCATGACATCCAGCCGGGAGACCAGGTCTATGTGAAGAATTGGAACACAGACCCCCTGAAAGAAACATGGGAAGGCCCGCGACAAGTGATCATGACCACCTTCACCGCAGTAAAAGTCGAGGGGATCGACAATTGGATACATTACACCCGAGTCAAGAAGGAGCCGACCCGTTGGGAAGTTCAACCGTTAACCCCCACTCGAATGGTGTTCCGGCCCAAGGTCGGATTCTGACAGTTGGGCTCTTGCTGATCTGCTTATTACCTTTAACCAATGAATTTTTAGTTACTACAGAACTCAAACCCAAAATAGTGATGATGGAAGGAATGAATGTGTCTATGACCTGTCTGTTTACGGACAACCAGAAAGTTGGATCCGAAGAAGTCAATGTAAGTTGGAGGAGACAGGGGGCAGAACAAATTCATACAGGTATAACTATGGTTTGGGATAAGGATGAGCAAAAGGGAAATACCACCCTGCAACTATCCAATGTCATGATAACTGACAGCAACGTTTATCGTTGCGTAGTCTGGATAAGAGAAAGCTTTGATTATGGGAATTTCAAATTGAAAGTTTTACCATGGGATACTGGGAAAATAAGTGGGGAAACTGTAGCTGTAAATGTAACTCCAGTCTCAACTCAGGTGGATATGTGAGACGGACCTCCTTTGAGAATAAATTGTACCTTCAAATTGGAAAAGAAATGTTATCAGGATATCCAAGTCAAATGGTGGAAACAGAATAAACATCAGCAATGGGAAAGACAGCTGAGGAATATAAGTTGGTGGACTCTGGGAACTTATGGGAAAGGGTGGCTGAATTATACTGATCCAAAGATAGGAGAGACAGAAGGTATATATCTGTGCATAGTGTCCTGTGGAGGGAAAGGGAATTTTGGGTTACGAAAGGTCGAGGCAAGGGCCCACTTAGGCTCTGAAATTAAGGCCCAACATGGAGTATACCGGGTAACCAAAGGGAAGGATGTGATTCTTACTTGTGAAGTTAAAGAAGGCCAGCATTTTTCCGAGTATGGATGGTGGTTTGGGAAAAATTTAACATCTGGAGGGAAGTATCAGATAGAAAGAAGATTAGGAGAATCAATTATCCTGATAGTAAGAAATGTGCAGCCAGGAAAAGATGAAGGCATTTACTGGTGTTGGATAGCACAGGATGATTGGTGGGCACATGCAAGAACGACGATGTACCTAGGTGAGATGAGAGTGACTCGGCAGGTAGACAATGAGGTAGGGTTACCAAGAAACTCTAAACAGGAAAATCTGGTAGTAGGACTGATACGAGACTTTGGAAAAACTCAGAATGTATCATCCATAACTGCTTGTCTACCTTTACCCCATGCAGCAGGAGATCCTATACCCTGGGGAATTATTCCTATCACTGAAATGCCCTCGATCACCAGAAATGGGACAAAGGAATGTAGGAAAGAGTTACATAACTGTACTGAGTGGACAGTTAAAACAACAAGTCTCCGCAAACAGTGGTCATCACCTGGAAGCAGAGGGGATTGTGAAGCCTTAACCAATTCCAAATTTATCACGATTGGACGATTCAAAAATGTAGGATGGTGTGAATATGATGAGGTGCAATCGCATAAAATGCCCACTACAAAATATTACTATGAAGTGGTTTGCCAGGATGGCAAGGAAGAGTGGACTACATGGCAAGCAATCTGGGGGCCAAGCTTGCTGGAAACATATAGTTATCTAGGGAAAATTGGATGGTGTATACAATGGACTGGTGGAAAGAACCAGACACATGCCCATTTTCTGACAGCAGAAACAAGTCATAGGAAAATGACAGAGAAAGTAGAGTCATGGAATTGCACAAGGGTAATTACGTGTGATACACCAGGAGAGCAGATAGGGCTGGTACCAGTGAATATTTTGCTGAAATGGGGATGTGAATGTAGAGGATACAACCACTCTATAAAAGGAGAATTAAAAGGACAAAAGCAGGTGAATTGTAAAACTACTACCATAAGGAGTCCAGGGAATTTAGTATGGGTCATGGGACATGGAATGTGGACCACACATATACCTATAGATGGATTGGTAACCCAAATAACGTTGGAGGTGCCCACATTATGCCCATTCTGGAAACAATCAAGATTGACAGATTTGGACATAGGAAGGAGGAATAAAAGAGAGGTCATAGAAGGAATAAATCCAGAAGATGAGTGGCATGAACCATCAGGAGGGGTCAAATTGGGTTGGATGTTAGAATCATTATTTGCTCCCATATCGACCTATAGAAATAGGGAAATGCTCTACCGGCTTTTGGGACAAACTGAGAGATTAGCATCAGCCACTAAAAAGGGGTTTAAGGATCTAAATTTGCAGCTACAAGCAACTAGTAGGATGGCTATACAGAATCAAATGGCATTGGATATGTTGTTATTAAAGGAACATGGTGTCTGCGGGTACCTACATGATAGAACAGATCATTGCTGTATCCATATCCCAAACATTACAAAGGAAGTAGAAAAAGACATAAGTCAATTGGAAGATATAGAGTCTAAAATACAGGAAACCAAAGAAGATGCTGAACACAATTGGATTGGAGCAATATTTAGCTCCTTAGGGATCCAGGTTTCTGGTTGGATATCTTTTGTTATTCAAAATGTAATAATGATTATAATCTTGGTTGTGATTATTTTTGTAGCATATCGTTGTTTCTTAGGAATGATCTTTAGGGAAAGAATGCATACGAGAAGAGTCATGAAGGCCATGACCCGAAATGAAGTCATGACAAGAATTACTCCACCCCCATCTTATATAGAGACTGCTGCACGAAGAAGAAAATTGAGCATCCTTGCAACTGGTTGAAGAATGCTCAAAAGGGGGGAGTTGTTGCCATAAGGCCTCCATTAGCAGTAGTTAGGCTAAGGAGTTGGTCCCTGTGCAGGCCCATGGGAACCAAGCCTGAGAAATGAGGCCTGAGAATCTGCTGATGTAGGGAACAACGTTTAAAGGACTTAGTAGAGCATGTAGTACATACAGATATACACGTCCTGGGTTGCAGTGTAGGATGTACACAAAGTATTTATTCTATCACCATCTTCATGAACTGTTGAAACCAGGTGGGCTAGTGTTTTCCCAAGCCCCCTGCCTCTTCTGCTAATGGCCTTTGGGGTGTCTTCTGCAAATGGCCCATTAACGCCTTTGGGGTGTCTTCTGCTAATGACTTTTGGGGTGTCTCCTGCTAATGGCCCATGAGTCACAGGTAACTCCCTCCAGGGGTTATCTCTGTTAATGGGCCATCAAGGACCCATTTCACACTTCTCATGCTATTGTGAGATGCTCTGCCCAGGGGGAGGAGCCAAGCATTCTCACCTGGATATAAGCTGATATGTGGGACAGTGCAGGGGCACTTATCCACTGGATTCCCAGAGGAGCAGAGCTACCAGACCTTTCTACAGGATCACTGCTTCAGGAAGAGCACCTCACCTGGACTGCTTCCACCATCCTGCTCAGGTTGTATTCTGACTCTGTCAGTGATCCTTTGTGTTATTGTATTTATTTTATTTTACTTTTACCTTTTTACCTTTCTTCTTATTAAATTATATCTCTGACTTGGAGCCTCTCATTCATTTTGCTTTCCAACCACAACATTTTTTCCTGCCCAACGTGGGGCAGAGGCACTGAGAAAAGTCAGAACTACAGTTTTGTATTTGAGAAGACACCTGTTTGCTATGATGCTCAACATGCTTACATGTGTCTTATACCTATCTCTCTATATTTTTCCACACATGGGGTACTATCTGCTGGTCTTAATGCTCCTGTGTAGACCAGGGTATGGTACGAAAATTGCCTTATTGGTCTACTATGTCCATTGCTTGATAAACTCCGAGGCAATGAACAGCATTCAAAATATATACCCAGTTTTGGATTCGTTTTCTGGTCTAGGATGCTACATCTGGGGCCTCAACAATCTCACTCAGCCCCTGTGGGGAGGAGTAAAGAATGATTTTTTCTAGCTTTTTAGGCACCACACAGCAGTTTTTGAAAATATTGAGTACCCTCTGGATGCCAAGGACAGTATTATGTTATTGTCATCCCTGCTTTGTCTTCTCTGCACAGCCCTTTGTTTTTTCTGCACCATACTTAGGAACAAAACACTACCTGGTGTGATACAGCGTGTTCCTAAGGAAGAGGAAGAGGGAAGGAGAAGCAAAGCAACATCATCAGCATCTACACAGACTAGTGCAGAGGAGAAAGAAGCCAAAAGTGAGGCAACAGTGTCTACATCTATGCAGACTGTCACAGAGGAGAAAGGAACCAAAGGTGCCGTCATCATCTCCACACAAACCGTTACTGAACTGGAACAACCTAAACCAGTAGCAGTTGCCACCACTCAAAAAAGAAGTCAAGGAGCAAATCAGTCCGCGTAGTGACTGACAAGGATGCAGCAGGACCTTCACAGCCAGCAGAGGAGACAGAGAGATTATTACTCGCTCTCTATCCCTGGGTGAGTTGCGTGACCTACGAAGGGAATTCACCCGCCAGACCAACGAGTCCATCCTGACCTGGCTGCTCCGCATCTGGGATGCTGCAGCCAATGACACCATTCTGGATGGAATTGAGGCCAGGCAACTGGGATCGCTGTCCCAGGATGTGGTCATTGACCAGGGGATTGGGAAAACCCAAGAACCTCTCAGCCTCTGGCAGCGACTGCTGACAAGTGTGAAAGACAGATACCTTGGTAAAGAAGACCTCCAAGTGCACCAAGGCAAATGGAGCACAATAGAACAAGGTATCCAAAGCCTGAGGGAATTGGCTGTGCTGGAGATCATTTTTTCAGAAAACGAGAGATTTCCTAAAAACCCAGATGATGTCCAGTGCACATCACGGATGTGGCTGAGACTTGCATGGCTTGGACCAGAGATGCACTCACGTTACCTGGCAACACTGCAATGGAGGGAAGGTGAGGACAAGGTGGGTGTCTTGGCTAATAAATTAAGAATTTACGAGGACACTGTCATCGCCCCAGTTCGCACCCATGTCCCATCTGTGGAAACAAGACTGGCTGAGCAAGTCCGGAGCTTGATTGAAGAAGGCCATCAGAAATTAAAAGAACTTAAGGAAGAAATTTATCATATCTCACCAGAGCCGATGAGAGTCTCTGCCATTAGGAGCAGGCGTCCCCCAGCCAGGGAGAGAGGATACACACCACGGGGTAACCTCTGGTCTTTTCTTCGTGAGCATAGAGAAGACATGAAGAAGTGGGATGGAAAACCCACCTCCTCCTTAGCAGCCCGGGTACGTGAACTGAAAAGAGGAACACCTACCACAAGAAGCCCATCTAGAATCAAGGTTGCCCCAGTCTCTCAGAACTCCAGACGGTACAGGAATGATGATATGACTGATCCTCTGGAAGGGACCTCAGAAACATACGTACAGGAGGAGAACAATGTATGCCATGACCAGGAATAGGGGTGCCCTGCCTCTAGCCAGGAAGAGGAAAGGGATAATCGGATCTACTGGACTGTGTGGATCCGATGGCCTGGCACATCTGACCCACAAGAATATACGGCGTTGGTTGACACTGGGGCCCAATGTACCATGATGCCATCAAGGTATATAGGAACAGAATCCATCTCTATTTCTGGGGTGACAGGAGGGTCCCAGGAACTGACTGTATTAGAGGCTGAAGTGAGTTTAACTGGGAACGAGTGGCAAAAACACCCCATCGCGACTGGTCCAGAGGCCCCATGCATTCTCAGCATAGACTATCTCAGGAATGGATATTTCAAAGACCCGAAGGGATATCGCTGGGCTTTTGGGATAGCCGCAGTTGAGAAAGAAAACATCAGACAGTTGAATACTTTGCCTAGTCTTTCAGATGACCTCTCTGCTGTGGGACTGCTGAGAGTCGAAGAACAACAGGTACCAACTGCCACAACAACAGTACACCACCGCCAATACCGCACTGACAGAGACTCTGTGATTCCCATACATGAAATGATTCGTAAACTGGAGAGCCAAGAGGTGGTCAGTAAGACTCATTCACCTTTCAACAGCCCAATATGGCCTGTGCGTAAGTCCAGTGGAGAATGGAGACTGATGGTGAATTACCGTGCTCTGAATGAAGTCACACCACCACTGAGCGCTGCTGTGCCAGACATGTTAGAGCTTCAATATGAGCTGGAGTCCAAGGCAGCAAAGTGGTATGCGACCATTGACATTGCCAATGCCTTCTTCTCCATTCCTTTGGCAGCACAGTGCAGGCCCCAGTTTGCTTTCACCTGGAGGGGTGTGCAGTACACCTGGAACCAACTGCCCCAGGGGTGGAAACACAGCCCCACCATCTGCCATGGGCTGATCCAGGCTGCACTGGAGAAAGGTGAGGCTCCGGAACATCTGCAGTACATCGGCGACATCATCGTATGGGGGAACGCCCCAGGGGAGGTCTTTGAGAAAGGAGAGAAGATTATCCAAATTCTGTTGAAAGCTGGTTTTGCCATTAAACGAAGTAAGGTTAAGGGGCCGGCTCGAGAAATCCAGTTCCTGGGAGTCAAGTGGCAAGATGGACGTCACCAAATCCCCAGAGAGATAATAAACAAGATCACTGCCATGTCCCCACCTACCAACAAGAAGGAAACACAAGCTTTCCTAGGTGCCATAGGCTTTTGGAGGATGCACATTCCTGAGTACAGTCAGATCGTGAGCCCGCTCTATCTGGTTACGCGCAAGAAGAACGATTTCCACTGGGGCCCTGAACAGCAACAAGCCTTTGTTCAGATCAAACAAGAGATTGCTCATGCAGTAGCCCTTCGCCAGTCAGGACGGGACCAGATGTGAAGAATGTGCTTTACTCTGCAGCCGGGAACAACGGTCTGTCCTGGAGCCTGTGGCAGAAGGTGCCTGGGGAGACTCGAGGCCAACCATTGGGATTCTGGAGCCAAAGTTACAGAGGCTCCGAAGCCAACTACACTCCCACAGAGAAGGAGATCGTGGCCGCCTATGAAGGAGTTCAAGCTGCCCCAGAAGTGATTGGCACAGAAACACAGCTGCTTCTGGCACCCCGATTACCAGTGCTGGGGTAGATGTTTAAGGGAAAGGTTCCCTCCACGCATCACGCCACTGACACCACATGGAGCAAATGGATTGCTCTCATCACACAGCACGCCCGTATTGGAAACCCAAATCGCCCTGGGATTCTGGAAGTTATAACAAACTGGCCAGAAGGTGAGAATTTTGGATTATCGTCTGAAGAAGAAGAAAAGCAAGTAACGCGTGCCGAGGAAGCCCCACCATACAATGAGCTACCGGAGACTGAAAGACGATATGCTCTCTTCACTGATGGCTCCTGTCGAATTGTAGGCGCTAACCGGAAATGGAAGGCTGCAGTTTGGAGCCCCACACGACAAGTTGCACAGGCTACCGAGGGACAAGGTGGGTCGAGTCAGGTTGCAGAGCTTAAAGCTGTCCAGCTGGCTTTGGATATTGCTGAACGAGAGAAATGGCCGAGGCTCTATCTCTACACTGACTCATGGATGGTAGCTAATGCTCTGTGGGGATGGCTGAATCGCTGGAAAAAGGCCAACTGGCAGCGCAGAGGAAAACCCATCTGGGCCGCTGACATTTGGCAGGACATCGCTGCCCGAGTAGAGAGACTGACCGTGAAGGTTCGACACGTGGACGCACATGTACTCCAGAGCCGGGCTAATGAGGAGCATCGCAACAACGAGCAGGTGGACAAAGCTGCCAAGGTGAAAGTATCACAGGTGGATCTGGACTGGCAGCACAAGGGAGAACTGTTCCTAGCCAGTTGGGCCCAAGATGCCTCTGGTCATCAAGGAAGAGATGTGACATACTGATGGGCCCGTGACCGAGGGATGGACCTTACTATGGACAGCATCTCCCAGGTCATCCACAACTGTGAGACCTGCGCTGCAATCAAACAGGCCAAGCGAGTGAAGCCTCTGTGGTATGGTGGACAATGGCTGAAGTATAGGTATGGGGAAGCCTGGCAAATTGACTACATCACCCTTCCCCAAACCCGCCAAGGAAAGTGCTACGTGCTGACCATGGTGGAAGCCACCACTGGATGGTTGGAAACCTACCCTGTGCCTCATGCCACTGCCCGGAACACCATCCTGGGCCTGGAAAAACAAGTCCTGTGGAGACACGGCGCCCCTGAGAGAATTGAGACGGACAACGGGACCCATTTCAAAAACAGCCTTATAAACACCTGGGCCAGAGAACATGGTATTGAATGGATATATCACATTCCTTATCACGCACCAGCTGCCGGAATAGTTGAACAGTGCAATGGACTACTAAAGACTACCCTGAAGGCACTTGGCGGGGGGACCTTCAAGAATTGGGAAATGAACTTAGCCAAAGCTACTTGGATGGTCAACACCCAAGGGTCTATTAATCGAGGTGGTCCTGCCCAGTCTGAACTCTTGCACACAGTGGATGGAGATAAAGTCCCTGCAGTGCATATGAAAGGCATTTTAGGGAAGACTGTTTGGATTAATCCTGCCTCAGGAAAAGGCAGACCCATCCGTGGGATTGTCTTTGCTCAAGGACCTGGTCACACTTGGTGGGTAATGCAGAAAGATGGGGAAACCCATTGTGTACCACGGGGAGACTTAATTTTAAGTGAGAACAGTGTGTAACATTTTATTCCCTATGTGTATGCATATCTTTGTAAGAATGTATTGATTTGGATATGATGTAGATGGTAATAGAATAAGGGGTGGATTATGTCCTGGGTTGCAGTGTAGGATGTACACAAAGTATTTATTCTATCACCATCTTCATGAACTGTTGAAACCAGGTGGGCTAGTGTTTTCCCAAGCCCCCTGCCTCTTCTGCTAATGGCCTTTGGAGTGTCTTCTGCTAATGGCCCATTAACACCTTTGGGGTGTCTTCTGCTAATGACTTTTGGGGTGTCTCCTGCTAATGGCCCATGAGTCACAGGTAACTCCCTCCAGGGGTTATCTCTGTTAATGGGCCATCAAGGACCCATTTCACACTTCTCATGCTATTGTGAGATGCTCTGCCCAGGGGGAGGAGCCAAGCATTCTCACCTGGATATAAGCTGATATGTGGGACAGTGCAGGGGCACTTATCCACTGGATTCCCAGAGGAGCAGAGCTACCAGACCTTTCTACAGGATCACTGCTTCAGGAAGAGCACCTCACCTGGACTGCTTCCACCATCCTGCTCAGGTTGTATTCTGACTCTGTCAGTGATCCTTTGTGTTATTGTATTTATTTTATTTTACTTTTACCTTTTTACCTTTCTTCTTATTAAATTATATCTCTGACTTGGAGCCTCTCATTCATTTTGCTTTCAAACCACAACAACAGATTACTTGTGAAATATGATTACATGGTTACCAATAAAATGTTTTCTATGGTGGGAGTTAAGCTTAGAAAATTAACCTTTATTTTAGCTAAAGCAAGCATGAAAAATTTATAACCGTTAGAAAGGTTATCTAGAAGATGAATGTGAATGTTTGAAGTGAAGTATGTAGGAAACTGCATGTAGGCTGATGAAGTAAGACTTGTAACAAAGGTATAAAAGATGAACATCTTTTGTAACCAACTTGGGACACTGACTTAGGACGCTAGTCCTCAGGTCCCCAGGGCCCTCGAATAAAGCACCGCATAAACTGACACTCTGTTGGTTTGTGTTTTCTCTCGGGATCGGGCAACAGTTGGAGACCTTGACACAGAGCCCAGGAAGACACTAGCTTTGATTTTAGTCCTTGGGGAGGCTTCCAACACTGAGAGAGGAATTACAAACCACAAAGGTGTGAAAACAGTAGTTTAGCACAGCACAAGGTGAAAAATTTAGTAGTTTTGGGGTTCTTAGAATAGAGGTAAGTGGGGGGACAAAATGGAGGAATTAGGGTGGTACCTTGAGTTCCTCTCCTTCTTCCTTGTCCTTCATCTTCTGAGGTGGTGATGACACAAAGTAGTTTGAGAGGATTGGGTCAACGTAGAAATGACCCTTCTAGTATAGGTACTAGGCATTGGTATGAAATTGTAAATAATGGACACAAAGTTATCTGTACAAAAGCAAAGCAATGCCCCATTGGCAGTCAGTCGCCTCATGTCCTAGCCACTGTTTGGACCTTGGCTGGGAGTGGAGAAAATTTTGAGATATCAAATAATAAACAACACAAGAAACCTGAAAACAAGCCCTTGAAGACTCCGCTTTTTCCTTGCGACACGGCTCGGGGCTTTTAGAGGGCCAAGGGCTTTTAATCACCTGAATCTCGGGTGAGAAACTCAACTCAAGAGGGAGCTCAGAGACAATTCCACAACAAAAGATGATGGTCTTTCAGGTGCAAACACAACACCTAAAGGTACACAGCTGCACCAATTTCTTTGTACCTTTTCTTTAGCTTGCTCTGCACTTTTAAGCCAATCCTTGTTATACCATGTCCACTCCTTTGAGGCTGGTCCTATTCAGTAGCATTTAGTACTCTTCTCTAATTCACACCACTTGCCAGCTGCTTTTGTTCAGCATTCGTTCTCTTTTCAAGGTCACTAATAAGGAGAAAATTCTGCAAGTCTCACCAGCTCTTGCCTAGATGAGCAGATAAAGTGATTTAAATGCATGAGACACCACTAAGAAAAATGGGGGGGGGTTGGTGTGTGGGTGTGTGTTTGGGTTTTTTTCCTTAAAGAATGACTATACATTGCCTACAGAAAGAATTTTATAGGCTCAAGTCTGACCACCTCTGAGGGGTTAATGCTTCTTTTGCTCAGCAGCCCTCCACTATCAGTCAAGTCCATGCCAATAAGCCCTTACCATGTGAGTCTGCTGACACCCCAGACTGGCCCTCAAGGACTTAACTTTGAGTATGTACAGTGATGGCTGCTACATGAGTTCTGGCACCAACATTAAACCAAAAAGCTTGTTCTACATCTCAGGAAAAGAGGGAATGCTGGTACAACCTCAAAGTAATTTGCTTCCATGAGAATATGTTTTGGCAGATAGAGGGGAGGAAGAAAGCAAGGGTCAACAGGAGAGGCCAAGACTACACAGCACTGTAGTAACTTTAAGATTCTTGTACTTTCTGATTGGGATGAAACAGCTTAGATCTTTCTCTCCAACCCTGTTTTAGAAAAAAAAAAAAAAAAAAAAAAAAAAGACTGTCAGCACTGTCCTTCATTAATTTTCTGCACATTATCTTTCTCTCCAATTTCTTTTAAAAAGTTTAATTAGTGTAAAAAAGCTTATATCGGAGTCTCACTTTGAAATGTGGTGTCTCTAGTCCAGATTTTTATTCTGAAGAAAAAAAGAGGTAAGCTATCTCAGGTTTAATCTGGTTTTTTCTCACCCGAGATTCCAAGGCTGGTGGTTCGTGTGGGCTCGAGGGAGTGATTTTCCCTCTTGACCTCTGAAGGATTTAGGGTCTGCTGTCTGACTCTGTGTCTCTGTATCTGTGCTGAGCTTGGTGCGGCGCGAGAATGATGAGGAGTCTCAAGGTCTTGGTTTTCTTGGTTTCTCACATTGTTTATTAGTTCTTATCTTACAATTCTCTGTGTCCAGCCAAGATGTTCACAGCAGCTCGGACACGATGTGATTTCCCCTGTATCCGACCAAGATGTTCACAGCAGCCCGGACACGAGGTGACTCCCCTCCGTGATGGGAGGTCACTACCTCTTATACAGATAACTACGTACCCATTATTTACAATTCTGTTCCAATGTCTATCACCTATACTAACAGGGTCATGTCTACTTTGATCCAATCCACTGAAACTACTTTGTGCCCACGTCACTGCAGAAGATGGATGCCAAGGGAGAAGAAGAAGAACCCAGGGCACCGCCCTAAAATCTCCATCTTGTCCCTTTGCATCTACATTCTAAAAATCCAAACTACAAAATCTTCTGCACAGTGATAACTACATTACTCTCTGTCACACCTTTGTGACTTGCAATTCTTCTCTGTGTTAGATGTTTTTCTCATGGACCAAAATCAAAGACTGTGTCTTCCTGGGCTCTGTGCCAGGCAAACCCCCCTGCACAGACCCCAGACCCTCTTTTTCAGGTCCCAGGCCTCTCTACCGAGGTCTATGACTTTCCAGGGCTCCCAGAGGGATGCCCTGGACTCCAACAAAGCTACTTTGATAATTGAATACAGAAGGATTTACTGTCCTGGTTCTGGCCAGGACAGGGTTAGCTTTTGCAGTAGCCAGGAGAGGACGGGGCCAGGAACCAGAGGTTATTCTCTACCACCTCATGTCATTGCGAGGGGCAGGGATTCTTCCAGGGAGAAGGGGTTCCTTAAGGTTGAGTAAGCCTGGTGGCATAGACATAGCAGAGGGAGCCAAGGCAGCTGTCTGGTATCATCTGTTGTCAGGGGGTTTCTGTGTGAATTGTTCCTTTTCTTGTACCCTCTTTCATTAGTGTTGTTGCTATTACTGTTCCTTTTCTCATTGCTGTTTTCAGTAAATTGTTCTTATCTCAACCCATGATCTTTACCTTTTGTGCCTCCAATTCTCCACTCCAGTCTGAAGCAGAGGAGGGGGAGAGAAAAGAAGGGGATCGACGAGGAGTGGTGCATGGTTTGGAGAGTCTCCAGGGGAGCAATAAATTGGGGAGTATCATTGATAAACTGTGACATTTACACAAATAGTCACAGAGGAATAAGTAGTTCTTGACTAAGCAACAGCTTGAAGGGCTGCTGCAATCATTATTTAAACCTAAGATGAATTGAGAAATTTCCCACTGTCCTTTTCTTTCTTCAAAAAATCCATAGGTGGATTTCTAAACAACTGCACAGCCATTTTAAAAGCCAATTTCTTTTCAGCTATGATTAGTGATGAGTTTAAAAAGTCTTCTCCAATAGACAATTACAACAGATACCAAGAAACATGCCTTAGAATATATGGCTACATAATTTCATTTTTCACACCATCAGGCTACAAGGAAGTGAGTAGGTCTTCTTTTTGCTATTTTGTCATGTCTGAACTGTTTTGTACTATTTACACCATAAAACAAGCTTGTTATTTTTGACATGCACTTTGGGCAACCCCTAACAGCAGGCTTTCTAATGTGAATTCTATAAGGAAATCTTTATCATCTGTATGTGAATCATATTTATGTTAGTGAAAAGTACAATAGTTCTGGAGCAAATTTTATTTCCTGGCACTGATAAGTTCAGCCACACTAAACACTTGCTGGTGTATGCATTGCCAGCAACATCAGGCAGTAGGAGAGAAATGCTAGATGAGGTTATTTAGACAACTTCCTACATCCTACACAACATGCAGTTTACCTTTCTGTCCTAGGTTGTAGTATAAGATGTGCACAAAGTATTCTATCACCATCTTCATGAACTGTTGAATCCAATTGTTAGAGCAGTGTTTCCCAGGCCCCCTCTCTCTGGGCTATCTTATGTTAATGGCCCATCAAATGGCTTGCTGCATGACTCATAGATAACTCCCTCCAGGAGTTATCTCTGTTTAATGGGCCATCAAGGACCCACTTCATGACTCATTATCCCATTGTGAGATGCTCCGCCCAGGGGAAGAAACCAAGCATTCTCACCTGGATATAATCTGGGATTTGGGACAGTACAAGCAGCCCTTACCCACTGGATTCCCAGAGGACCAGAGCTACCAGACCTTTCTAGGGAATCACTGCTTCAGGAAGACTACCTCATCTAGACTGCTTCCACCACCCTGCTCAGGTTGTATTCTGACTCTTTCAGTGGTCTTTTGTATTGTTGCATTTATTTTATTTTATTTTATTTTATTAAATTTTATTTTATTTTACTTTTTTTTCTTTCTTCTTATTAAATTGTATTTCTGACTTGGAGCCTCTCGCTTGTTTTGCTTTCAAACCATGACACTTTCCAATTTCAGAAGCCCAGGAAATGAAAATCTAGTTTGGCACTGCTGGTGACAACCTAACTAGAGATGTTATATATAAGGGGCGCCCAGGTCGCTTCTGTTCAATTCCATTTTTTTGGTGGTGGAGCATATCCCTATAGGAAGAAAGGACAATTAACGTGTTGCCAAGTCTCCCTGCTGCACTCTGAAACCTGCTGACACAGACTTGTAAGTTTTAAACAGATCTATGGGAAGCAGGTAAACCTAGAGGATCTCTAGGCTGGAGACCAAATCCAACATAATCTGAAAATATCAGTCTTTGACAGTCTAACACTATAAGTCAACCACAATTATAAGGCATTTTTTGTTTTAAGGGGTTTTATAGAAATGCTGAAAAGGCAAAAGAACATGGCTTGGGTCCAGGTAAGATCACTGCAAGAATAAAAAGTATTTTAGATGCTTTGTTCCCACATACACACACACTGAGAGTGGAACATCTCAAGAATACAGCCTTAGTGACAAATACAGCAAGTCATGAAGAGTTAACTCAGTGTTAACACTGAGTTTTCACACCCAGAAAACACTTCAATGATTCCATGTAAAAAACAAGAGTTTTGTTCCAAGAGTTCCACATCTCCTTGGTGCCTGCTTTGCCTTGCATCAAATACACCTGGCCCAGTTAGCTGTGAGTTGTCATCTGTCCTCTGCCAAGGTCCCTGAAGAAGGGCTGTACATGGAATATCAGCTGTATTTAAGAGATCATAGAATCATAAAATGGTTTGTGTTGGAAGCAACCTTAAAGATCATCTAGTTTCAACCCCCTCACCATGGGCAGGCTTTGCTGTTGTCTGCAGAAACAAAATAAACTAGATATTGTTTGCTCAGTTTTGATGAAAAATTCCATAACCTGGGCAACTTTTCTCTGTAGTTTTATTTCCTATATGATGTTTGCAAATTGAATCAGGAGTCATCCAGTTCCCTTTTGCTTCTAGGCAAGCACATAATCTCCAGTATATCATGAGCAGAAAATACTTGTGCTGTCTGAAGGAGAACATGGCCTAACTGTAGCTTATTCATCTCACTCTGCATCTGTCATGATGAAAACAAGTCAGTCTGCAACAGGAACTGAGAATCTCTGTTCTGAGTTCATTACAGACAGCCTGTAGTCCACTCATCAATAAAAGATTGCAGCTTTATATTTTACACAGAACTGACCACCAGATTTTATTTAGTTCAAGATGGTATTGTTCTATTGAAGAAACTCTCCCAGAAAGGATATGCTGTAAAAACACTCACGTGTATATATTTTTTTACCCAGAGAAACACACACATTCTCAGCCTATTGCTTGGAAAGAGTTACTGTGAAAGACCCTAAGTCTGTAAATAAAACCCAGAAATAAACAGCCTCTTCCACTGTCTTAGGGTAACTTTATGATGCTTGTATCCCCAATAGTCTGTTCTGCTTATGCTGGATATTGAGTTCTATGCTTTTAAGACTAGACCCGAGGGGGAAGTGGTGGCATGCAGTTTGTCTGCAGAAGCTTCACTTTACTCTGCCGGAATTCCTTTTCTCACTGTGCTGCAGATCTCAGACAGCAGGAGAGAGATAAGGCTCTCAGTGCCCTCTCAGAGTTCTTGGTTTTTGCCGAGAGAGAGAGAAACAGGGAGTTTTTCTTTGGGTTTTTTTGCTGGTTTTCCTCATTAGCTATGGCAAGGAAAGCTTTCCCAAGACTGTGTCTTTTTTCCTGGAACTGTTCCAATCTGCTCCGGACTGAAAACCCAGAATAACACCAGGAGCTCATGCCTGTGGCCCACCGGGGGCCCGGGACACTGCATTCCAGCACCGGAGGAGACTCTCTGAACTACAGAAGGACTTTCTGAATTTGCCATCTCTTCAGAACAGCGAGAGGTTTTGTTGTTTAATATTATTTATTTTTCATGCTTGTGAATACTTTGCTTTTTTTAAATAAACAGGCTTTTTTCCACTTTTCTCCAAGGAGACTATTCTCCTGAACCGATTGGGGCAGGGGGCCGCTGAAATCTGCTTTTTAGAGGACACCCCTTCAGGGGTTTCCTCCCAAAATTTGCCCTAAACCAGGACATCCACTCACTAGCCAAGTATACCATAGGATAATCACTGTCTTTTATTGTCCTTACCCCAGATAAGTGACCCAGTAACTACTAGGGACCTTATCATGCGCATTTCATCACAGAACATAGAGTCAGCAGATGAAAGGAAACTACTGATCATTTCACATTTAAAAGAATGAATGATTTGCCTTTTCTTTAATCAGACATAACAACTGCCGCCATTATAGGGTATATATATCCCCATTGCTTTGGTGTAGTAGGCCTTTCTCTACTATGGTGACATTATCAGCTTATGTGGACAAACACACCATCCCTGCAATATTCAGGAGAGTATTTTCCCCCCATACTGTACTAGCCACAGTAACCCTGCTGGCTTCCAACCTAAAAATGAAATTGCCTTGCTTTCAAGAGAGCAAAAATGCAAGTTCTCTTGTATTTCCCAACTAATTTTTCTTTTTTTATATTTTAGAGACTCTGCAGTGCGCATGCTTCATTTCAGTCAAGCTTTTGATGTTTTCTTCTGCAATGACCTTGAGAACAGATTCAATCTTGTACTCCTAGAACAACTTAAAACCTGGCCTTCCAGGAGTTAACATTGCTTGTCCATCTCAATCAGCATGGTCTAGCACTGTTTAGTTAGGCTGCCAAATCTAGTGGCTAGCAAGTGCCATCATTATTTGTGTCTAATTGTGGTATATGATATAAAATAATTCATGCTTAGGAATTAAAGGTTCCAAAAATTGTAAAACCACAAGCAGCTACAGGGAGAAGACTGATTTGCAATTGTAAAAAAACCACGGGTGGCAGCGAGGAAAAGTCGAATTTGCAATAGAAAAGAGTGGCTTCGGACAGAGATGGGCCTTCTCCAGGGATGGGTCTGACAACGCCCGGTGATGAATATCCGATATGCATCTGTGATAAGACAATCGGAGTCATCAGGGGCGTGCATCCCAATGCCAGGTTCCCATAAATCGAATCAAGCATTCATCTCTGCCTGGAAAACTGTTTCGAAAAACCAGCAACAAGAAAAGAAGTTACATGAATATGCGAAGCAAGCACAAATGGACAGAAACCCTGCCTTAGTCAAAAAACTGCATAAAACAGTCTGCAGAAGCCGAATTTGTGAACAGAGGGAGGTCCGGAGCGATAGAGTCCGGACCTAGGTTCACCCAGCACCGATCCCAGGCTCAACGCTGTCTCTTTTGATTGTGGCTTTCCACGACTGCAATAAAATCCAATTTTAATTATCAATTTGGCTACGTTGTTTATAACAGCATCATTGCTCTTAATATCTGGCTATTTCCAACCTTCCCTGAAATACTTGATTTTGGACTTTGAAAGAGACCTGCAGTGCTTTGTGGAGGTTCCCTAAGAAAAGCAAATTACCTTTTGAACTTTCACATTCTGTCTGGCCTACAAAAAAAAGCAACAGGAGAACCACCTGCTGTAGTTCATCATGTATAAAAACCTTGTTACTTACCAAGATAGCAGCATGCAAGACTACATTTACTCCTTTTAAGTCAGAACCAACACTATAAAAGGAGGACACAGATAGTTGTATGAATACAAGGAAATACCATGTTAACATGAGTTGACACAACCTGAAGCAGTACTGGTACACTGGCAGCGTTTTTTTGAAGTTTCTGGTGAAGACTGCAGACAAGGAAACCACCAAGAATAATTTACAGACATCTGCAGAGGCATGAACTTCTATGCTAGGGAAAGACAGAACAGTACTCACTTAAGAATTGTGCAAGTTGGCAATAGAGTCTGGCATCACTGATTAATTATTTAACATCAACACTACTGCACTACTGAGTTGGACATTAGCGGTCTTTGAGACAAAGAAGTTATCTTGCATTTCCTGCAACAGAAAGGAACCACCAGAGAGATGCAGACAGTGACAAAAATGAACAAAAAAGGCTGGCAGAAGCACTTGGACTGAGATTGCATTTGTCATTCAGCTCATACTGAAGGAGGAGAGGAAAGGAAGTTGCCAAGATAATAATTTATTCATTTTCTCACCTAATGTTCAAATGGACAAATTAAAGAATCGTGATGTGCAGGAAGAACCTACAGGATTTAGATCTAAAGCAAAACAATAATCCAAGATTGCAAACATTTTTTGCTATGACTGTGACATATATTATGTACAAAATGAAGAGCATAAGACAGCACAGCAGGGTATAAACTATATTTACAAGACTAGGCATCAGCAGACATTGACGTCCATAAGATAATATCAGACCAATTTATTTTTTTTTTGTTCCTTGCTTAAAGAAAAGAAGACAATCTGCATAAGAAAGGAGAAAATTATCAAACTTGTCAGAGAACATAACTGGCATTTGCAAAAATACTGAATAGAAAACATATGAAAGAAACCTTACACACTGAAGACAGACAGAAGAACACTCATGCAATGGCTAAAGAAGTAGGAGGAAGAGAAGCTAGAGTCTCATTTAAGATGAGTAGAGGCAAAAAAATCAGTCATGGGTTGCAAATACAGGAGGGAGCATACAGGACAATACATCTGACACACCAAGGTGGTGACAGATATAGAAAAGAGGTTTCACACCTTCTCTCTCCACACAGCATTTTTCCAAACCCACTGCTGAAGAAAAAACCTCTGTACTACTACTTTTTCCATCTTCAATAGTTTCCAGAACCATTTCAGAACAGGTTGCATAAGTTTCTCTGTTCTATTGTACAGAGATACCCATTCCAGAGATTTTTTAAGAATAATGAGGTGCTTTTACCTTTTTGTATATATGTATATATATTATGCCTTGAGATGACCCTGATGATGTACTAGTTTTTAAACATCACACACCAGTGAAGTGTATGACTGCCAACGCTGTTATGTTTTAGTATCAGTAAATGCAAAGAACCCTAAAATGTGTCTGTTCTTCATTCACGCAATGAATTCTGCACTAACCAGACAGATGCAGAGCAGCATACAAACTTGTACACAAGAAGGCAACACCATTCCCTTGCAACAAGAAGGAACTCAAGCCAATCACAAATATAAATAGCCCAAACAGTGAGGGCTACTACCAATCAAGTCAAACTCAATTTGAATACCTAGTAGGAGGATTCTTCATGCAGACACTGGTTTGGTTTTGACATATTTTGTTAACTGCAATAGATGAGGTTTGTTATAGGTAGCTAAAACACAATTACTCCATGCAGTGGCTGTAACATGATTAACAGTAGTAATGGCTATCTCACACAGCCAACATACAAACTATATACCTAACAGTAACCAGAGAAATTTAAGTGATAATAAACAGCTTGACTGTTTTAACAAGCTAATGTTACATATAACGCACACACACCACAAGTCACATACAAACAAGCTTACTGGCTATGGAAACAGCTTCCCATTTACTTTAATACACAAACTATTGGGGTAATTATCTTCTTGAGGGCAGCTTGTATCTGCTAGGCATAACCTATATCCCCAAAAAGAAAAAGCATAATTTTCAAATATCACTACATTCACATGTCCCCACAAACATCTAGACTTATGTTACATTAGCCAATGAAAAGTTTAAATGATACCTTAAGTTTTAGCTTTCATGTTTTTCAGATTCTGTGCTGCCTAGGGATGTAGTTCTGAGCCTCATAATAAGTGTTAGTAAGCTCTCTTCGCAGAGTAGGTAGACAAAACAAATCCCTTTTCTGATGGAGACCAAGGACAATGAGTACAAGTTTCAGGCTCAAAAGCATAAACAATGGTGGATTGAAGAAGGAAAACAAGAAGAATGATATTTCACAACCCAAAGCTGTAATTGGGCAATTAAATCTCAATATTCAAATGGACCAAAACTTATAAAAGTGTAAGACCTCGTGACTGGTCATCCATTTTGTGTCCACTTTAAGTCCACCTTCGGTGTAGTCCTGGTCAGGTTCTTGTCCTGCCCAAGGTGTACCCTTAAAGGCCCTTCAATAAATATCTACTTTATTCTCTATCTCTGTCTAGTCTCTGTTTCAGGAACACTATAAAAAAGGTACCTTAGCTGAACTTGGACTGTGTAATCTCTCCTGCCCCCAGGCAAGAAGTCCCTGTGACAAATAGAAATAAAAAGAGAAGTATCCATTTAGACAGCAGGTCTCATATTCCAGTCATATGGAGAAAGAACTGGCACACCTGTCCCAACATCACTAAACTTTGCTCTTATTTTTCTTTTATTGAGCTATGAACAAGTCTTATAAGCAACACCTTTGTTTACCTACTGCAAGTTACACAGGACTTTAGGATCAGCATCCTCTGTCAAGAGTTTATAGTAACAATAAAGTATGGTTTTGCCAGTGAAGAAAAAACCCTCTTGGCTTACACCATAGGTCTTGCAACAACATGAATCCTGTGACAAAAAAGCAGCCTTCTATTCCTGCAGTCAGGAAACATGAAGGGAATAAAAGCTTACCACTTCTCTAAATAGTGACAATTATTTGTAATGGAGAAACCGTTAACTCTTTAATGGGGTAGGTTTTACCCTAAATACATATAAATTCTGTGCATAGTAGTCCCTGAAGAAAACAGGTAAACTCAGAGTAACTTCAGTGAGGATTATCATTCAGCATCTGCAAGCTTTATGTGCTGCATAAAAATGAACCAAAAACCCCACACTTTCTCCTGAAATTTTGTGAAAGTTTACCTAGACTATGCCACACTCTTACTTCTTACCTGGAAATACAGATTTCTCTGACCTGCTGAGGTGTTAAAGAAAAGATGAAAAGCTTCTCTTGGAACCTCTGAATACTGCTCTGTACTACAAAGAGAGAGACACAAAAGAGGTTTAACCATGGTAATTAAAATATTTGACTAAAACAGGATCTGCAAGTGAAGGATTTGGGTTTTTTTTTTTTTTTTTTTTTTTTTTGAATGAGGCTTTAGTCACTTATATTCAAATTGTGGTTAAATTGCATGCAACAAAAACATCAACAATAAAGAATGGAACAAATCATTCATTCAACTATATTTATATGGCTTAATATCACACTAAAGAAGCTTGGCAAACAGCATTATAATCCTTTCTCCTAGGAGAGAAAGGTTCAAACAAACACACAACAAAACATAACACAACTATTTATGTACTACAACAAGAGAACGTACACAAGAAGCTATTAATGGACAGATGGAAAATTACTCAATTCAGAAACAGCTAATTGTAACTAAACCTTTGAGAAGGAGGGGAGAGGAGAAGGGAGAGAGGGAACACAACCCTTAAGGCCACAGAAGCCAGCTAGACTTGATGTCTGGAAATTATGTCAGTAGCATTTAGCAATAAATAAATAAATAAATGGAATTTTAATATCAGAAACTGTCTTGTCTGTCAGTGATGGGAAGCTGTAATATTTTAGTAATAAAGGTTCATAGTATGTACATGTTACTTTTCTACTTTCTTTCAACTTGAGAAGTTAGAAATCTTGACCTGAAATAAATGTAGATTGGACTTGTCCAACAATTTAAAGTATGCAGCAATGTTGCTTCGCGTATCTGTTTCTCAGGCCAGCCCAGCGTTCGGCTGGACCACCCTGCTAGCTCTGATACGCCCAACAGTACCTTTGCATGGGTCTTGGCTCCGCAGTACCTTTGCCTTGGCTGTCACAGCCGTGGTTCGAAAGAGGGGACACTCTTTAAGGCTCAGGAAGAAGGTTTTATTCGGGAAACACAGGGGCAGTCCCTGGTCCCAGGCCTGTGCCTCTGGAGAGTGTCCCAGGGCCTGGTTTGCAAGGGGTTTTTGTTCCCCAGAAATCTCAGGGGTGGGCACAAGTTACAAGACCAATGAAACAAACCAAGGTGGGTAAGGCCAAATGCAATACACATCATTAACAAATCAGGTTAATTGGGGTGGGGTCCTCGGAGATCCACCAATCACTGTCCGACACCTCTCCGAAGGTTTTGGGCCTGGGGGATGATGGGCATGGGGGGGAGAATATACATTGTGATGGGGGAAATGATGTTACCCCGTGTCTTTAGAGGGGCAACACGTTGTGACGTGGGAGTGGACCTTCACAGAGGACAGCAGGCAGCAGCTTGGTGAAACATGGAAAGCTCTTTATTATCTGACTCCAAAGGCTTATATACATTTTGTACAGAGGGCCAAGATTGGCCCAAGGAGGTTACAACCTCCTGACTCCATTGGTCAATATGACCATCACTCAAGTTCTCTCTCAGAGAATAAGAATGCAAAACATACAGATAAATTCTAAGAATAAAGTATTGTTTACATGAAGCAGCGTGAGAAGGTGCTGCAAAGACTCAAACACTTGAAGGCAAGAAATTCAGGGACGACAAAAAGACAATAGGATGACCGAAACTCTGGGCAGAGGATTAGGTTGCCTTGGAAACTCTTATCAACTTCTGATAAGAACATTCCAAGCCAAGAACTTTACCTGGCTGGGGTTAAAGTCCAAATCACATCAAACCTACAACTAAAAAACCTATGAAACAATTTCAGCACCCCCACACCTCCCCCTTTTTCTTTTATTTGTGTTACTGGTCTGGAATGTAGATATCTGAATCATACTCGCTGCTGGAGTCAGAGTCTGGTGGGAATTCGATGGCAGGTGTCACTGAATGCACTGAGGGGGCAGTAGTGGGGAAAATTGCATTCATGATCAGGCTTTTGACCAAACCAGAAGCAATGGCTACAATTAAGATGATGAACAGAAACAACAGTCCGGTTTTGATCCACGAGCTGGCGATGTTAGAGAGTCCAACACCTTTGAAGAGGTTGTCAAACCAGTCCCCTGTTTCTTGTTTGATGGACTCGACCATTCCTCGCAGCTGCTGGATTGATTTTTTGATGTTCTCAGCCTTAGATGATAAAACTCAGCAAAAAAAGGTTAGTTAAACAACCATCGAAAACACTCCTCTGGGGGAAACAGCTCTTCTGCTTCCCCTTCATGACAGAAAACCCAGGAGGGAAGAGTAATTGGGCTGGGAGGACTTGCCTCTGGGCCCGCATCCTCTTCCTCCTTTTTCCTCCTTCTCCAGGAGGCCACAGTGACCTGGGGTACTTTCGTTTCTGAAGCCTTGGGGACATAGGGTCTCACATTTCTGGAGGGGATCCACCGCAAACCGGTGGGAGTGGAGACGCAGGCGTACCCGCGCCCCCAGGTGACCAAATCATGAGGACCCTGTATCCTCAATGTTTCTGGATCTTTGACAAGGACCTTTGGCCTTTCACGGGGCTCTAACTGTGAGCTCCCATAGAAGTGCCTTGTCACCGGCGGGTTCATGGTTTCAAAGGAACAGTTAAGAAAATTCAAAGTGAACAAGGCATGGGCTAGTCTTACAGATGGTGGCTCAATTTTGAGGATCGGTTGCTGCTGGCTGAGGACTCTCTTGAGGTTCTGATGAGTCCTTTCCACAATCGCCTGACCTGTCGGAGAGTGGGGGATCCCAGTTTTGTGTTCCACTCCCCATTGCTGCAGGAAACTGCAGAATTCCTTGGATCTGTATGCTGGACCGTTATCTGTTTTCAGGGACTTTGGGATGCCCAGGACAGAGAAAGCCTGGATGAGATGCTTGATAGCATCCCCAGCCTTCTCCCCTGTGTGGGCAGAAGTGAAAACAGCTCCTGAGAACGTGTCCACAGAGACGTGCACGTATTTCTGCCTCCCAAAGGGGGCAAAGTGCGTGACGTCTGTCTGCCACACTTCACAGCTGGACAAACCACGGGGATTCACGCCTGTGGGCATGGATGGGATGGCATACCTGTGACATTGTGGACAGCCAGTCACAATCGCTTTGGCCTGGTCACGGGTTAAGTTAAACTGCCTGACTAGACCAGGCGCGTTTTGATGGTGAAGCTGATGGCTGATTCTGGCTTGCTCAAAACGGTTTGGCAGAGGGGTCACCTCCACAGGGGCAGCGAGAGCATCGGCTCTCCTGTTTCCCTCTGCTATGAAACCTGGAAGCTCTGTGTGTGACCTGGTGTGCATCACATAAAAGGGTTGCTTCCTGTGGGAAATCAGTTTGACAAGTCTAGAAAGCAACTTAAACAGAGTGATGTTGGAAACCTCCTGCAGCACAGAATGTTCTGCTCTAGAAACTATCCCTGCAACATAACTCGAATCTGTTACCAAATTGAAAGGTCCGGGGAACGTCTCAAATGCTCTAACGACTGCGGCCAGCTCAGAGACCTGAGGCGATCCTTCCACCTCAACAACCTCTGATTCCCACCTCTGGGTGAGAGGGTCCCGCCAAGTCATAACTGATTTGTGGGACTTTCCGGACGCGTCAGTGAAGACGGTTAGAGCCTTAAGAGGCTCCTTGCTTTGGACACTTTTTAACTACAATCGAAATTGGGCATCCGAATTGAAAATTTTGTGGGCAGGCCAATGAATAGAAATTTGACCAGGGTAGTTATCTAGGGCAAACTGCAGTGCTTCGTTCTCTTGAAGCAGATGCTCTAACATTGCTTTTGTAGTTTGACCCGATTTTAATTTGATGGGCATGTGAATGCACTCAAAGTCACAACCAGCCAGTTCCCGAAGGCGAACTCTGGCTTTCCGAATCAGGTCAGCCATCAATTCTTGTGGCTTTGTCATCCTTTTGGTCCTGTGGTGGCTCAGAAAGACCCACTCTATAATAGAGAGAGGATCTTCTTTGCCTTGGACCTCCCTTGATTTTTGGAGGGTTTTGCTGTTCCATTGGAAAATCATCCCATGGAGATGTGGCAGCTTTCCTAAGATGATGAAACGAAAAGGCAGGTCAGGTTTACATCTGTTGGCTTGTCTGGTGGACAATGCGTGTTGAATGTTATCAAGTGCAATCTTTGCCTCTGGGATGAGGGCCCTGGGTGAACTCAGTTCAGCTCCCCCTTTTAACAAATTGAAAAGGGGGGCCAAGTCTTCGGTAGAAAGACCCAGCCAAGGTCTCACCCAATTCAAAGCTCCACACAGCTGATGGGCATCTGCAAGGGTCTGAATTTGGGTCTTGATTTCCAATTTTTGAGGAACAATAGTCCTCTTCCCAATTTCCAGCCCTAGGTATTTCCAGGGTGGCATCTTTTGAATTTTGGATTCCTGCAGTTCAAAACCTGCATCAACCAGTGCAGACACTGTGAGGTCAAGTGCATGTGCCAACAGGTCGTCTGTTGGTGCGGAAATTAACACATCGTCGATGTAATGATGGATTATTACTTGGGGCACCGCTGCACACACAGCTGCGAGCAGGGAAGCAACATACCTTTGACAGATCACAGGTGAATTTTTCAAACCCTGAGGAAGGACTTTCCACTGATACCTCTTTCGCGGAGCCTCTCGGTTCAAGGTGGGCACCGAGAAGGCAAAGCGTGGGGCATCATTAGGATGGAGGGGAATGTGGAAAAAACAGTCTTTTATATCAATGACAGTCAAACTCCAGTTTTCGGGGAGCATGCTTGGGGCGGGCATCCCTGGTTGCAGGGATCCCATGTCCTCAATTACCTCATTAATTTTGCGGAGGTCGTGGAGAAGCCTCCACCTGGTCTTATCTGCTTTCTGAATGACGAACACTGGAGAGTTCCACGGTGAAGTGGTCTCTTCAATGTGGCCCTTTTTCAGCTGTTCTTCCACAAGCTCATTGAGCGCCTTTAACTTTTGTTTAGAAAGTGGCCACTGCTCCATCCAGACTGGTTCATCTGACAGCCAATTCAGTTTCTGGACAGGGCGCTCCTCAGTGACCACTGCCCAAAAAACCTTTGGAGGGTCAGGAATGTTAATTGTGACCCCCCATTGGGACATCAAATCTCTTCCCCACAGAGGTTCATCAAAATTCAAAACGAAAGGGCGTAGCGTGGCCATTTGCCCGTTTGGCCCTTCAATTGTCACTGCCTTTTTTGACCGCTTGCCCAATTGCAAGCCTCCAATACCATTTACATGTTTGACAATGTCCTGCAGTTCCCAATTTGATGGCCACATCCTTTCTGGGACGACCGTCACATCGGCGGCTGTGTCCCAAGCTCCTTTAAGGAGTTTGGATTCCCCACCCACGGAAAGCTTACAGAAATCTTTTGGCCTGTCTGAGCCTATCTTTTTTACCACAGCGACAGTGGTGTCTTTGTCGCTTTCTCCTTTGCCACTTTCTGTGGCACTTTCCCCTGGACTTGCTCTTACTGCAAGCCCTTGCACTGCAGGGATGGCCTGGGCAATAATTTGCCCTTTTGGTAGGAAGGTGGGTGGGTTTTCACTGCGGAGCCACACAACAAATCGCTCTGGGTCAGTTGTGATTGTCCCAGGGGCGATCTGTATGTCTGAGGGGGTGAACTTACAGTCCCCAATGACCACAAATTTTGTCTCCACCATGTGCCACGTGCCGGGTTCCTTTGAGACCATGGCTGTTTGCCACTGACTGTCCCGCAGGTGAAGAGGCTCAGCCAACTGGAGCCTAAAGGGCTCATACCTGTCCGTTGCTGTCAAGGATCCTGATGGCTCAGGCAATACTATGTGCCTCGGTTTCCCTTGTTTTGTCAGGTCCTGTGAAGAGAGAGACAAATCTGATTTAGGTGACCTTTTTTCTTTTCGGGTTATTTGGGCTGCCCGATTGGGGTCCTCACACTGGGCAGTCCCGCGCTCCCCAATCAGTTTTTTGACACCCTGGTGTTCTTTTTGTTCTCCCTCCCCTCATGTTCCCTTTCCTGTTTTAAGAAATTGTCAAATCGTCCCTTCAATGGACACTGGTTGATCCAGTGACCGTTTTTTCCACACAGAAAACAAGGGCTGTTAGCTCGTGCAGGAGCGTTCTTCTTGTGTGGTTCTGGTGTTTTAGGTGTTTCCACGGCAGCAGCGGTGATTTTCTGGCGCGATTTCCCCTCTCTCAGGGCTGGTTTTCTGCAGTGTGGGACGACGGCGCTCACGGCTTGCAGCATCTCCTTGAGAGGAGGTGTCGAGCCTGGTTCTCTGGGTATGAGATTTATGGCAGCAGTGCACTCCTCGTTCGCATGAGAGAAAGCTAACTGCTGTATCACTTGTTTCTGTCCCTCTTCTCCAGCAAACTGCTGTTCCACAGCTGATGCAAGTCGCTCCACAAACTTGACATAGGGTTCTTGTGGTTCCTGAAAAATGTCTAAGTAATATTGTGAGGGGCCATCTGGTCGCATTTTCAAAAAGGCTTTGCAAGCTTGATTAGCTACAAACTCAAGGACATTTTGGGGAATGTCAGTGGCCTGATCTGAGGCTGCTTTCCAATCACCTTCACCTAACAGGTGGTTTAGGGTAATAGGGTTCCCGGCATTGTCAGTTGCTGTGGTTGGATCCTCCAGCAAACCTGGCAGTGCAGCTTTCAGCAGTTTTCCCCAAGTGACCTCCCAAAGCTCAAATTCCATTTTGCTTGAGAGGCACTTGAAGATCTGCCTCAAATCAAAGAGGACAACTGTGATTCCACCAAAGGAAGTAAACAACATGCCTTCGAAGTAAGGGCTATCTCGCCCATACTCCTTCAAGGCCTTCATGAGGTCTTTAACAAGCGTCTGTGACAACACTTTCCAGGTGGCAACCATCGTTCCCTGCCCCCCGGCTCCTGCGGTATGTCACCGGAGTAACTGTGGGCACACCACCTGGGTTTGCACCCCCGGGCTTCTGATTCCGTCCCTCTGGGTCCCCAGTCGCAGCATCAGCTGCGGGTCCTGGGACAGCTGCTGCTTTGCAGCATGTCTCAGAGCCCTAGCTGTAAGCTGGGGGTGGCTCCCAGCCTGCCTGTGGCACAGGCGGCTGGGCCGGCTGGAAGCTCGGAAGAGCATTTCCCAAAGGAGGAGCAGTTGGGAAAACCGTGTCACCGAGTTGGGGGTAGGGCGGGAGCGGGGTCGGCGGGACTCCCACCGTGGAAGGGGACTGCGGGGTCCATGCTCCCATCGGCAGCGGCAGCGGCAGGTGGGGGGGCGGTGCCGGGGCAGGAGCAGCGCCGCACGGCAGTGGGGGAGGGAGAGAAGCTCCGTCTGCACTGTGCGGGGGCTGCAGGGGGGCGAGCTGAGGCAGGGGCGCCCCGGCCATGCCGCGCGGGGGCGGCGGGAACACGGGCTGGGGCAGGGGCGGCGCCTCGCTCGCGCCGCGGGGGGCGGGGAAGGGGCACCACGGCGCCATGGAGGGCTGCCACGGCGAGGGAGGGGGAGGGGGGGCCACGCGGCCCGCTCCGCCCGGCCACGGCTCCGGGAACCCGGCAAACGCGGCGGCAGTGCCGGCATTCGGGATGGCGGGGGGGCAGCAGCCGTGGCGTGCGGCGGTGGAGGGGGAGCCGGCCAGGCAAGGGGGGGAGCTGGCGGCCGCGGCTCCGGGTACGGCGCCGGCGGCACCGGGGAGAGCGGCGAGCCCCACGCTGTTTGGGCTGCGCCGTGATCTCCTCCCGGTCCCAGGAGCGGGACCGGCTCGGTGGGGGGAAGTGGGGGGTGCGGGGCTTCCCCGTGGCCGCACGGCTTGGAATAGCTCGGCTCCGGGAAAGTGGGCAGAGGGAAAAGGGGGTGGGGCGGGTACGGAGCCTCCTCGGCCCGGCACGGAGCAGGAACCGCCCACTCAGGGGGCGGGGACTGCAGGGGGAAGGTTCGGGGCGGAGTCGGGGTGACGCCCGCACAGTAGGAGGCGGGCACACCCCACCCCTGGCTCTGCGGGGGCGGGGGAAAGGGTGGGGAAAGGGGCGGGGGCAAGCCATGAGAGGAAAAAAGGGGCGGGTACGGGGAAGAGCCGGTGGGAGGGGGGTGAAAGGGATTCTGGGAGCAAGAAGGCAAGGGGGGAAGGGAACAAAGAGGCAATGGCTGCTCCTCGTGGCTGCCGCCATTACGGGGGCACTTTTTTTGTTCTCTAAAGAGGGGGGGCCCTCTGCGTCTCCCTTTGGGCGGTTCCCACAGCCGTTTTCGCTGCCGGTCCCAACAGGGGGTGTTGGGGGCTGTTTTTCCTCCTCGGCGAATGAGAAACGGACTCTGGGTTTGTTGGCTGGGGAAATCGGGGGGGTAACTGGGGGGGTTTGGGCGTTCTGGCCAGCCAGACTGCCCCGGGAATCCCTCGCAGCCCGGCCGTAGCTGCAGGGGGCAGGGGACCCCGGAATTCTTAAAGTGCCCGGACAGGGGGACCCTTGGGGGGCCGGAGCACTTTTCAAAATACCTGGGAGGGTTTTGGGGGTTTTAGGGGACTTCGGGGGCTTGAGAGACTTGGAGGGGGGGGAAAAGGGGAGACTTGGGGGGTTTGGGGGACTTCGGGGAGGCAGGGGGACGAGACGGGGGGGCTGGGGAGACTCGGGAAATGCAGGGGGAGGGGGATGGGGGGAAGGGACTGAGGGAATGCTTTCAGAGAATGCAACTTTGTTATCTTGCATTCCTGTGATCTCTTTTAAAGCAGCTTTTATCTGCCACGGTCAAAATGCAAATTTTGAAGCTAGGACATCTCCTGACTTCGCTAACTGTTCCAACTTTTTAGAAGCATTTTCCCAGAACCAAATGCTGTTTACCTGGTCCGAATTAACATTCGGAAAATGCAAAAACAAATACCTAATAAATTTTTTCAGTTCCTTTTCTGAGTATTTAACTTTGGTGACAATTAAAACTCCAATTAAACTTTTAAAAACCTCTTTCTGAGTGGTGTTTAGTCCGTTTCCCATTCCGACTAGCTGTTACCTTATTCACCACCCCTTCCCAGCAAAACCGCCCCCAAATCCCTCTGGGTGTCCTTTCCTAGGGGTAAGGGCTTGCTTAGGGCGGACCCCCAGTCCCCCCTGTCCCGTCCCTCCCAGGCGTTGCGCAACCTAGATCCCTGAGGCTTTTCTAGCCTCTGTGGTGGGTATCCTCCCCTCCCTTAGAGGAACAATACTCACCAAGCCCTAGGGACGCTGGAGACGTTGCTGGGGCAACCACAAGCCAGAAGGGGACTCCTCTGGTCAGGAGCTGTTCCCTTCGTCCACCAGGGGTGCTTTTTGAGCAACCCCAGTGGCATGTGGAGTGCTGAAAACCTCGGGACACGACAAAGCGATATCCTCTCAGAAGGTCTCTGGGTCACAGGGTCCGAGTCTTCCTTGGGCCTCCGTGTCAGCCCCCACGGCACAGCCGGTCAAAAGGCGTCTGCAGGCCCCACAGTTGGCGCGCCAATCTGTTGATTTGCGTATCTGTCTCTCAGGCCGGTCCAGCGGTCGGCTGGACCACCCTGCTAGCTCTGATACGCCCAACAGTACCTTTGCGTGGGTCTTGGCTCCGCAGTACCTTTGCCTTGGCTGTCACAGCCGTGGTTCGAAAGAGGGGACACTCTTTAAGGCTCAGGAAGAAGGTTTTATTCGGGAAACACAGGGGCAGTCCCTGGTCCCAGGCCTGTGCCTCTGGAGAGTGACCCCGGGCCTGGTTTGCGAGGGGTTTTTGTTCCCCAGAAATCTCAGGGGTGGGCACAAGTTACAAGACCAATGAAACAAAGCAAGGTGGGTAAGGCCAAATGCAATACACATCATTAACAAATCAGGTTAATTGGGGTGGGGTCCTCGGAGATCCACCAATCACTGTCCGACACCTCTCCGAAGGTTTTGGGCCTGGGGGATGATGGGCATGGAGGGGAGAATATACATTGTGATGGGGGAAAAGACAATAGGATGACCGAAACTCTGGGCAGAGGATTAGGTTGCCTTGGAAACTCTTATCAACTTCTGATAAGAACATTCCAAGCCAAGAACTTTACCTGGCTGGGGTTAAAGTCCAAATCACATCAAACCTACAACTAAAAAAACTATGAAACAATTTCAGCACCCCCACACAGCAAGAAGGACAAAAACACTAACTAAACCAGGCAAATTTGGAAGAGCTAATAGACTGTCTTGTACACTGTGACATTGAGAGAATAGTATCTCTATGCCCAGAAAAAAATACACAAAAAGGACACAAACATGAAATGGAACCCAGGGAGAGCAAATACATACCAAGTTCCTTAAAACAACTCAAACCAGCTACATTGTGCATGTATGCATGCATGCATGCACATACTCACACCACAGACAACATTTTATATTTTAAAACAATACTTGAGCACATGTAAAAAAGGTTGTGGAAATATTTTTTTATTGAATTGGATGTTGGTTAAAATGCAACCCCAGACCTACACTACAGTGGTTCCTCCCAGGTGTTGCTGGCTACGGCCAGCCCTGGCACCACCGCAACACAGGGGTCTTTGAGCCAGTGAAGCAGAGTCACTACTAAGGTGTGGATGAATTGAGAGACGGGACCCTCCTTTGAGACAGCAACTGAGGTTTATTCCACCTCAGGGCCGATGCTCCGAGAAATGGGGAAACGGAGAGACGGAGAGACTTCGAGCACCTGAGGGTTACAGTTTTTAAAGGGGGAAAGGAACACATGGGACGGCAGAGGATGGGGACCAATGACAGGGACTCAGGGTGTGACTCAGGGAGCATCAATCAATATAATAACCAATAACATAACTTGTAGGAGGGGAAACCCTGACTCTAACCTATCACCCGAGACACTTCCCAGAAGATTCTAGACACTGGGAGAGGTCTCAGATTGAATGGCAGGGCCAGGTACCATGTAAAAAACAAGATTGACAGGTAACTGCTTTATGGTCCTAAGAATAGGGAGAATAAGGGGTAACAGGGCATGAACTATGCAACATTAACACATAACATATCAGCAAAGGATAACCATTAGTACTCATCACTACACCTGCTCTTGTGTTCTCAGTGCAAAAGAATACCTAAACTCATCTCTTTAAAAGAGTCGCAGTGACTTGGACTATACTCCTAGCTCTCTGACCTACCTGTTATTTGACTCCTCAATTCTCAAACACACAAAACTTGTTTGTTCCATATCTCAGTCACTGGCACTGTAAGCTATCCACATCAGTAAAAAAAATTAAACAAAGGAAACCTCAGGTCCAAATTTGCATATGAATCCATGATAAGAGTAATTTTCAGCTAATGCTCCTGTCCTTCTAAAATCAGTCATAGAATCATCAAGGTTGGAAGAGACCTTTAAGATCATCAAGTCCAACTGCCAATCCAGGACTACCACTGAAACCACTAAACCCCTAAACCACATCACCCAGTACCAGATCCAGATACCTCTTGAACACCTCCAGGAATGGTGACTCCACCACCTCCCTGGACAATCTATTCCAATGCTTGACATTCCAAACTGTGATTTTTTTTTTCTAATATCTTATCTGAATCTCCCGTGTCTCAGTAAGAGAGAAAGAAAAGCCTATTATTTGCATATCATCCATTCCTCATATCTCACTTCCCCACTCCTCACAAATATGACTTGTGGTGCAGTCTGAATGACTCCATGATCAGTTAAGAAACTAAAATGTATAAGAGGATGCAAACAGTTTGCAAAATGCTGAAGTGTTTCTAAACAATACTACTAAATAGTTAGGGAACATTTTTTACTATGTAAGGTATGCCAGGTTGAATTTCAAGACAGAAAACATATTTCCAAATAATTAAATACATTGAAGAGTGAGGCATTTGAGGAAGTCAAACTGAGATTTCAGGTTATTTGGAAGACAAAGGTCCATCCAACATTTTAACACAGTATGGCAACAACTTGTAGGCCAAGAAACCTTCACTAATCTGAGTACAACACTGAACACTGCAGCACAAAGTATCTATTTCAGTGCCAGATATCAGAACCTGCAGCACTGTTGCAGCAAGATAAGGGCAAACTAAGAAACCAGCACATTTATTCTCTTTATGTTGTTGCAACTTATTAATTACTGACCCTGAAATCCTTTTCCTGTTCACCCTCTGTATTGGGTCTGGCTAAACTGGAGTTCATTTCCCCATAGCAGTCTTCACAGTACTGTCCTTTGCATTGGGAGCTAGAAAGATGTTGATTACACACCAGTGTTTTGGCACAGAATCAGTGCTGTATCTCAACACTCTCCCACATCAAGAGGCTGGGGGTGGGCAAGATCCTGGGAGGGGACACAACTAGGCCAGCTTACCCAAACTGACCAAAGGGATATTCCATATCATATGACATTAGATCAGATATAAAAGCTAAGGGAGGGAGGAGGAATGTGATGGGGGAAGGGGAGGGGGAGGGGGGGGAGCATTTGTTATTCTGCAATGTTTGCCTTCCAGAGCAACCACTATGTATGCTGAAGCCCTGCTTCCTGGGAAATATATGAACATTGTTTGCTGATGGGAAGTAGAGAATAAACTTTTTTTTTTTTTGCTTGTGCTCACACAAACTTTTGCTTTTGCTTTAGTAAACTGCCTTATCTCAATCTACAAGATGTTTTCCATCTTATTTTCTCTCCCCTGTCCTGCTGGGGAGTGATAGAGCAGCCTGGTGGACACCTGTGGTCAGGCAGTTGAAGGATCGTTGTAGGTACCTTCCAACTAAACTATTCTACTCTATTATTTAATATTCAAAAGACAAAGATCTTAAATCATATAATACTTACAAAAGAGAACACTGTTTTCTGAAGTGTGGCTTGGCACTTTGGGGAACAAGTGATGAAGAGAGGGCAAGGGTAGAGATGAGAAGGGAAGGGAGTTTCCACTTTTCCCCAGATGCAAAAATCCATTTGACTTTGTACTGTCATTAGAAACACTTATTTCATGAATTAAGCAACCTACAGAGCTAATAAACACTTACCTTGACTTGTAGGTTTTATGAGCACATCAAGCACATCATAAAATGGTAAGCTTTTCGGTTGAACATCAGGATGAACAGGTGGAATTGGAGGGGATGGCTGCTGCATCTCAAAGTGGGGCTTAGTGTCTTGGAGGAACACAGAACTGACAGGCGAGGAAGAAGACTCAGGTATGACTGAAGAAGAGAGTGGGTGAATGGCAGCAACAGTGAGGTCAAGCTCAGCAGGAGAGGAACTACTGTCCAAGTTGAAAACTGCAGGTTTTATAGCCAATAAATCCGAAAGTCCTTCAATCGTCCTTGGGTAATGATGCCTATAGAGTTCTCGGATTTTTATCTGAACTGCTGGGCTGCAGCCACTCTTCAGTAAGTGTTGCTTCGTGTATCTGTCTCTCAGACCGGTCCAGCGGTCGGCTGGACCACCCTGCTAGCTCTGATACGCCTCAACAGTACCTTTGCGTGGGTCTTGGCTCCGCAGTACCTTTGCCTTGGCTGTCACGGCCGTGGTTCGAAAGAGGGGACACTCTTAAGGCTCAGGAAGAAAGGTTTTATTCGGGGATCACAGGGGCAGTCCCTGGTCCCAGGCCTGTGCCTCTGGAGAGTGTCCCAGGGCCTGGTTTGCAAGGGGTTTTTGTTCCCCAGAAATCTCAGGGGTGGGCACAAGTTACAAGACCAATGAAAACAAAGCAAGGTGGCTAATGCCAAATGCAATACACAACATTAACAAATCAGGTTAATTGGGGTGGGGTCCTCGGAGATCCACCAATCACTGTCCGACACCTCTCCGAAGGTTTCGGGCCTGGGAGATGATGGGCGGGGAGGGGAGATGCATTGAGATGAGGGAGAAAGACAATGGGATGACCAAAACTCCAGGCAGAGGATTAGGGTTGTCTTGGAAACTCTTATCAACTTCTGATAAGAACCATTCTAAGACAGGAGCTTTACCTAGCTAGGGTTAAAGTCCAAACCACACTAAACTTCTAACTAAAAGCCTAAAAACAATTCCAGCACCCCCACAAGTAAGTGCAGTGCCCTCATCAGGAGGTCATGTTTCCGCCCGCTTTTATTACGTCCTGCAAACCCCAACAACACTTATAGTTCAGACACATGAAAACTTGATACCATATTCTAGAAAGAAAAGAGAGGTAAGCACAGGTAAACCAGCAGTATCCCAAGTAAGCACTTTTGGGAAGCATGGTAATACATGTTAACCATTCTAGTTTCACACTTGCTATCTTAGGTACTGACACAAGAGTATAGTTAAAAACAAAGCATCCAGGATGAAGATTGAGTTTGGTTGTATTATAATTTCAAATACTTGTTTCCATACTGAAACAATAGCAACAACAAAACCTTCATGCAATTCACGCATTAAATAGGTTAAATGGGTCTCAAATTCATGGGCAGAAACGCAAGTTCTAACACAAAGTATCTGTCTCACTTCATGAAATAAGCAAACAAACAAACAAAAATCCTGATGAATGAGTATTATTGCCTGTCTTCCAACTGTTATGATTTGAGTACCCACTAGAATTATTTATTCTGTTTCTGCTGTGAGATAGGATTAGGAGAAAAACAAAGCAGGCTCAGACTTTAAAGGGCATAAAGAAAGCTTTTTTAACCAAACTACAAGAGGGAAAAAATAATAAGAATCTGAATAAAACCTTCAAAACACTTCCTTTCCCCACAACCATCTTTACTTTCCCACTGATAACGTACAGAGGCAAAACCTGGGTCAATTGACTATGTTGGTGTCCTGAGCTGCTTTACCAGCTAGCTTGCTCTCTGACCAACATATAAGGAAGGTTGGGTGGGTTTGAACCTCAGGCTGGAGTGTGATCGATGGCGTGGAAGAAAAGAGTAGACTCTTCACGTGGGTTTCACTAGGCTTTATTCCATCCAGGGAGCTGCCCATGTGCAAGAGTGAGCTCTGGCCCTCTGTTCTCACCTTAAGTACCCAGAGGGCGTACCCTGAGTAGGGGAATACCTAGAACCAATCGAAGAGAAGGGGGGGTGTGACCCAGAACAGGGAAACTTAACAGAACAATGAAGAAAGGTGGCACCTGAGTACCTTGCCAAATCACAGGGCATCTTCACCAGAATCTTCCAGATCTTTACAAGGTGATTTACAAGGTCTATCACCAGGGAAAGACCACCAGGGGGTTTGGGGATGGGGGTGTCAGAACAAACCATTATAAACAAATAACAAAACATACAGAATTCTTGAAAACCCAAAATGCACACCGCAACAGTTGACCACCTCTAAAATAGTCTTTCATCAGTTCTTTTAGGGAGAGGAGTCTCTCTTGCTAGGTTGTGGAGACTTCTCCACAAGGAAACAGTTCTCTCATGGCTTCAATTCTCATGAATAGCAGTCGCCTGGGAATTTGCATGATGTAGGTGCCATCACAGAAACATGATGAGATGACTCACACATAGCTGGAGCACTGCACTCGATGGCTACAAGCTCTTCAGAAGAGACAGGAAAGGGAGAAGAGGTGGAGGAGTGGCCCTTTATATTAAGAAGGCTTTTGATGCCATAGGTATTGAAACTAATGAAGATGGAGTTGAATGACTATGGGTAAGAATTAAGGAGAAAGCCAACAAGGCTGACATCCTACTGGGAGTCTACTATCATCCACCCAACCAGGAGGAAGAGATGGACAACTTATTCTATAAGCAGCTGGAGAATGTTTCAAGATCATCAGCCCTTGTTCTTGTAGGTGACTTCAACCTGCCAGACATCGGTTGGGAACTTAATATAGCAGAAAAGAGACAGTCCAGGAAATTGTTAAAGTGCAATGAGGACAACTTTTTGTCACAGCTGGTGGGTGAGATTCCCAGGAGAGAGATTATGTTGGATCTGTTGTCTGCAAATAGAGATGGGCTGGTGGGAGATGTGGTGGTTGGAGGCCGATTGGGGCAAAGCGATCATGAAATTATAGAGTTCCCAATATTTGGTGAAATCAGGAGGAACACCAATAAGACTTTTACATTGGACTTCCAGAGGGTGGACTTTGGCCTATTTAGGAGACTTATTCAGGGAGTTCCTAGGGAAGCAGCCCTTAAAAACAAAAGAGGTCAGGAAAGGTGGGTGTGCTTCAAAACAGAGATCTTGAGGGCACAGGAACAGACTGTCCCTGTGTGCCGAAAGATGAGTTGACGAGGCAAACATCCAGCCTGGATGGGCAAGGAGGTTTTGGATGAACTCAGGAATAAAAAGAGGGTGTATAATTTTTGGAAGGAGGGCCAGGTCCCTCAGGAAGAATATATTTAAGAGGGTTGCTAGAGAATGTAGGAAAAAAATTAGGGAGGCCAAAGCTCAGTTTGAACTCAAAATGGTGACTTCGGTAAAGGATAATAAAAAAATGTTTTTACAAACATATTAATGGTAAAAAGAAAAGGTCAGGTCAGCTTTGTTCTCTATTGGCTAAGGGAGGCAACTTAGTAACTGCTGATGAGGAGAAGGCAGAAGTGCTTAATGCCTTCTTCGCCTCCGTTTTCAGCAGGAAGCCAACTTGCCTACAGGACAACTGTTCTCCTGGATTCTTTGATGGTGTCAGGGAACAGAATGGTCCCCCCATTATCCAAGAGGAGGCAGTCAGAGAACAGCTGAGATGCTTGGATACTCATAAATCTATGGGCCCAGATGGGATCCATCCTAGGGTGATGAGGGAGCTGGCAGATGAGCTTGCAAAGCCACTCTCCATAATTTACAATCAGTCTTGGCTCACTGGTGAGGTTCCGGATGATTAGAAACTGGCCGTGACACCCATTCACAAAAAGGGTGGGAAGGAGGATCCCAGTAATTATAGACCAGTCAGTCTGACCTCAGTACCTGGCAAGATAATGGAACAGTTTATACTGAGTGTCATCATGCAGCACCTACAGGATGGCCAGGGTCTCAGGCCCAGCCAGCACAGGTTTAGGAGAGGTAGATCATGTTTGACCAACCTGATCTCCTTTTATGACCAGGTGACCTGTCTGGTGGATGCAGGAAGGGCTGTGGATGTTGTCTATTTGGACTTCAGCAAGGTTTTTGACACTGTCTCCCACAGCATACTCCTGGAAAAGCTGGCAGCCCGGGGCTTGGACAGGAGCACTCTTTGCTGGGTTAGGAACTGGCTGGATTACGAGGCCCAGAGAGTGGTGGTGAATGGTGCTGCATCCAGCTGCTGGCCAGTCACCAGTGGTGTCCCTCAGGGGTCTGTGCTGGGACCGGTTCTGTTCAATATTTTCATTGATGAGCTGGATGAGGGTATTGAGTCTTTCATTAGTAAATTTGCGGATGACACTAAGCTGGGAGCGTGTGTCGATCGCTTGGAAGATAGGAGGGCTCTGCAGAGAGATCTGGAACGGTTGGATGGATGGGCAGAATCCAGTAGGATGAAGTTTAATGCGTCCAAGTGCCGAGTCCTGCACTTTGGCCACAATAACCCCCTGCAGCGTTATAGGCTGGGATGGTGTGGCTAGACAGTGCCCAGGAGGAAAGGGACCTGGGGGTTCTGGTCAGCAGTTGGCTGAACATGAGCCAGCAGTGTGCTCAGGTGGCCAAGAGGGCCAATGGCATCTTGGTCTGTATCAGGAATGGTGTGGCCAGCAGGAGCAGGGAGGTCATTCTTCCCCTGTACTCAGCACTGGTGAGGCCACACCTTGAGTATTTTGTCCAGTTCTGGGCTCCTCAGTTTAGGAAGGACATTGAGATGCTTGAACGTGTCCAGAGAAGGGCAACAAAGCTAGTGAAGGGATTGGAAAACAAGTAATATGAAGAACAACTGAGGGAGCTGGGGTTGTTTAGCCTAGAGAAAAGGAGACTCAGAGGTGACCTTATCACTCTCTATAACTTCCTGAAGGGTGGTTGTAGACAGCTGAGTGTTGGTCTCTTTCTCCAGGCAGCCACTGACAGAACGAGAGGACACAGTCTTAAGCTGCATCAAGGGAAATATAGGCTGGATATTAGGAAGAAGGTTTTTACAGAAAGAGTGATTAAATACTGGAATAGTCTGCCTGGGAGGTGGTGGAGTCACCATCCCTGGACGTGTTTAAAAAGACTGGATGTGGCACTCAATGCCATGATCTAGTTGAGGTGTTAGGGCTGGGTTGGACTTGATGATCTTGAAGATCTCTTCCAACCTACACATTCTATGATTCTGTGATCTGTGAAGTCCCTCCCATTTCACCCAGCCTTCCCACAGATGCATTTATGTGCCATGTAAACTCATGGGGTACCATTTTAAAGATGAGCTGTTCAAAAGCAAAGGTTCTCTTCATTTCTCTCTGAGATAATTTTTATCTCTGGGAACAGAGGTCATCTTCTTCTCTCCCTGAGGGCAGGTCTTCATCTCATCTCTCTCTCTCTGTTCAAGCTTCTCATGAGATCACAGGTACTTCAACATTTACTTAATTCAGCACAAATGCCTTGGCTCATATCTGTAATTTGAACACTCCTCATATTCCCATACATGTCTTCCATGAATTAAAGGGATATTCTAGTATATCACAGTCCATCACCATGTCCTTACAAAAGAATTTCAGCCTAAAGATTAGGCATGTCCTCTTTCTCCTCCCATCTGAGACTTGACTCCTCCTTCACTGACCTTGATGTCTTCATGTTGCTTCTCTAGGTGTCTTCACTGTCTTTTTCTTTCACTCAGAGAGGATTCAATGTTTTGCAAGTTTCATCTGTGCAAGGAAAGAGTTAATATCTCACCGGAGCCTGCAGATGGTCATTGATGGTTTCTGCCGGGCAGTGGCTGAAGCAGTCACAGATTCAGGCCATGTTGGGGCTGTACCAGGATCTCAGGGGCTCTGGCTGCATTAAATTTTAGCTGCGGGGCCACTCTGCATGGCTGCAGAGCCAGCCCTGCTCTCAGCCGCATGATTTCTCGTGGCGCTGGGACACCCCCTCAGCAAGATGACTTGGTAGCAGTGGCCAGAGCTGTTTACGGTAGAGAATTTTTCGGAAGCCGTGCTGGGGGGGAAGCAGCTAGGATCTCATCAGCAGCACGCCGTGCAGCTGCCCCCCCTCCTTCCTCTGCTCCACAGCTACTGGGGCTTGGCCCGGCCCTGCCAGGCCATGCAGGCTGTGTTGGAGGGGCAAACCAGCCTGGCAGCATGATTGTTAACAGCAGCTGGGGCACTATCTGGCCGGGACGGGGCCTTTTCTCCTCTTCTCCCCCATGCCTGGCAGCCACTGGGCCCAGGCCCAGCCCGAGACAGGGCCCAGTGGGCTTCCTGGGAAGGGGTCTGGCCCCTTGGCAGGGCCCACCCAGCCCAGCCCTGCAGCACAGAGGGAGCTGGGCTGTCTTACCTCTTTCCAGGCTGGAAGAAAAGAGAGCTTTCCTGTTTTTTTTTTTTTTTTATTTTTAACATGTGTGTTCACAGAGGAGTGTTCAGCTTTCCAGTGGTTTAACAAGGTGTCAGTATTCAAAACTAGTCACTGATTGGTTTTGTCTGTCACGGAGGAAGCTGTCGGCAGCTCCTCAGAGAGAATGACTTCCTTCTTCCCTTTTCACTAAATGTCAATCCATGCAAAACCAGCACACCAATACATTTTAAGCACTTCCTTATTTTATTTTTTAAGTTCTGCATAGTTTATTTTGAAACTTCTTTTATTTTGGACAGCATGTTAAAGACATGCATGAACAGAGAAAGGCACATCAGGTTTCACTCCTAAAAGGATGGCACAGCAAGGTGGACAGTTTTTAAAAGGCTACCTTGTATTATATTAACCAGCTGCCTAATCAACATAACTGATTCTTCAAACTTTGCAGAAAACTTCCTGTCCTTTTCATATAACATTCTGGTATGGTGGGTCGCAAAGATATCTTCAAAGGAAATAATACTATTCAGTTGGTTATCACAGTTAGTTGTGGGACACTGAGGATTGAACTATGAAGTTCATAAACAGAAAGACTCTCATTTATAAAAAGTCCACAATGTAAAAGGAAACAATCTTTTCTCCCCATTACTACAAAAGAGTAATTTAGCATAGGCACATCATTTCACATTTCTGTGAGCAAGCTCTTACAACCATATAGTTAGCCACCAAAAAAAAGTCCAAACTTCTCCTGGCTGTTTGGTCCTTATTCTCACCTGGAGAAATTTGTTTTGACAGTAAGACAGCCCAGGGAATTGAATCAGATGAAAACTCAACTTAGAATCATGGAATCATTCAGGTTAGAAAATACCTCTCAGATCATTGAGTCCAATCGTTCACCCAGCACTGCCAAGCCCCCCTTTAAACTGTGTCCCCAAGTGCCACATCTACACGTCTTTTAAATCCCTCCAGGGATAGGGTCCTGGGTAACCCAAAATGTTATTGTATTCCATATCTATGTGTTCCCAAAATTGTTACTCTCTCTTTACGACCCAGAAGCTGGAAATGGTACCACAGGGCTGGGGAACGCTGGTCCCTTTTTAAGGTTGGGGTTGGTCAGGCAGAAGGGCTTTTGCTGTTTCCCTTGAGGCAGTGAAAGGCAGAAGCTCTCCTTTTTTTTTTTTTTTTTTTGTTGTTTTTCCATGAGGGAGTTGCTTCAGCCAGGTCTCCAAGAAACTGCATTTCACAATCCTAAATTGCTTCAAGGCAAATACCACAATTTCCTGTATACAGCCAAATCATGCTGAGAAAAACAGAACAGCCCTGCTCCATAAGGTCATCCCAGCTGGCTCCCTGCTGCTTGTCGAGGAGAAGGTGAAGTTCCTCCACAAGTTCCAGCTGCTGACTGAGTTCAACCTGCCTTTGTCAACGGAACTGCCATTGTCAGGGAGATAAGATGGGCATTTGGCTGGTTTTGGACTCCAGGTTTTGTTTTTGTTTTGTCCTTGTTCCCTGTTGGTTGTTATTTTGGGGGAGAGGTTTCTCCACCATTTTCCCTTTGACTCCCAGACCATGCAGTTGTCTGTGGAGGGTGCCATCTTGGGGGAGAGGTTTCTCCACCATTTTAGTCTCACTTTGTTTCCGGGGAGTCCGCAAAATTTAGCAACATTGTATCTAGTCATTACTTACTGTTATTTTCTGCCTGTTGCTGTTTAATTTTTTAGTAAACTTATTTTTTCACTTATATCTACTAGCATCAATGTCTCCTTATTGGTGGAAAGGGAGGGATAAAAACAAAAAGGGGAGATAACTCATTTTGGGGTGTCTGTGTCTTAAATTGTCTTAAGCCAAGACAAATGGTGACTCCACCAATGCCCTGGGGAGTCTGTTCCAGTGCTTGACAACCCTTTCAGTGAAGAAATTTTTCCCAGTATCCAATGTAAACCTCCTCTGGTGCAACTTTGAGGCTATTTCCTCACATGCCCTTACTTGGAAGACTGATCCCACCTCACTGAAACCTCCTTTTAGGTAGTTTTAGAAAGCAATAAGGTCTCCCCAGAGCCTTCTTTTCTCCAGATGAAACACCCCCAGCTCCCTCAGCTGCTCCTCATCAGAGTTGTGCTTGTTTTGGTTTGATACTGGCCAAATGCCAGGCACACAGGAAAGCTGCTCATTCACCGTCCCCTGCCACAACTGGGCAGAGGAGAGAAAATTTAATGAAGGGTTCATGAGTTGAGATAAGGACCAGGAGAAAACACTCCAAGGGCAAAACAGGCTCAGTTAAGAGGTACAAAGTGAGTTTATTACTAACAAAATAAGAGGAGGATAATGAGAAGTAGAATAAGCCCTTAAAAACACCTTTTCTCCCCCCAACCCCTCTCTCTTTCCCACCAATAGCTATGGGAGATGGGATGTGGGGGTTTTGGTCAGTTTGTCACCCAAGGTTTTCTTCTGCTGCTCAGGGAGAGAAGTTGTTCCCCTATGAGACCGTGGGGTCTGTCAGAGTCTGTCCAAGGATGTGATATGCCTCACGACTGTCTCCGATGGTTGGGGACTGGGAGGCTGGACTCTGAAGGGAGCCCCTGGCCTGGCTGAGGTGGAACATTTGCCAAGTCTCAGAGGACTGGTATGCATCTCCATGAGAACGGAGTGCAAGAACAATGGAACTGGTCACAGTGGACTGAACCAAGGCTGCTTGTCCAAACTGGTCTGTCCGTACCAGAGGTACGGTTTGCAGCTTGTTCCTGAGCATCCAACCTCAACACAGGTGCTTCCCACTTTGGCTCTGTGCCCCTCGCTTTGGTCCCTGCCTTGACCAACCTATAAAAACTCTGGAGATCCCCGCTCACTTTTGTGTACACCCCACTGGAGAAGATCGCATCTATAGGCATCTCTAGGCCTCGAGGACTCGTCCCTCCACATTGGTAGCTATAATCCCCTTCCCCTCTTTCTCTCTCTTTCTCACTATTCTTTATTTTCTCTCCCCACTATCACATTTGTTGGCACTAAATAAAGGTGCATTTTTGTTTAAGTAAACTGAGTTGTCCCCCGCTGTGCCTTTTGCGCTCTGAGATCCCAAAAACCAACCATCAGGTTCCTCGCATATATTTGCAGACCCTGACAGGGTCCCTCCCACGAGAGACAGTTCTCTGTGAACTTCTCCAACGTGACTCCAATCTCATGAGCAGCAGCCATCCTGCCAAAACTGCTGCAATGTGTGTCCCTCCCATGGGCTAATAGTCCTCCCAAAACTGCTGTAGAGTGGGTCACTCTTCCATGGGATGCAGTCCTCCAAGGACAAGCTGCTCCAGCCTGGAAGCAGGGACCCTCTCTCCATGGGTCTCCCACAGGATCACAGCCTCCTCCCAGACATCCATCCACTCCAGCATGAGCACCTCTCCCATGGGCTGCAGGTGGATTTCTGCATCCTCCGTGGACCCCCATGGACTGCAGAGGGACAGCCTGTTTCACCCTGGTCATCACCACGGCCTGCAGAGGAATCTTGGCTTTGGTGCCTGGGGCACCTCCTCCTCCTCATTCTTCACTGACCTTGGTGTCTCCATGTTGTTTTCCCTCACATGTTCTCATCTCCTCTTCTCTAGCTGGAATTAAAACCATGCTCCCACTTTGTTTTGATTTTCTTCTTAAATATGTTATCACAAAGGTGTTGCCATCTTCTTTACTGAAGCAACTGCCAGTGTCTTAGACTCACTGTCTGGTTTAGCTGCTGTCAGAGTAGCTAGGGTGTTTGTGAAATGCCACAGAAAGAACTCCACAACTAATATTAGTTGTTAGAGCGGTATGTATTTATCGATGTTGAGATGCTGTTGGGGGTTAGGTTTGCTCCTTTTTTACTTTAAAGAATTTTTTCCCCATAAGTTACCAAGGAGACTAAGTGTGGGATACTTAAGAGTACTTGACCAAAACAAAAAAAATGGCCAAAGCTCAGTTGGGGAGATTTTTTCTTTATCTATTGTAACTCCAGAAGGGAGGGAGGAACTGCCTTCTCTGATAACAAGCCAACTGTTAAAACGCGAGTAAAGTATTGTTTCTTATCTCTGCTCAGTCTTCCACTACCCCCATGGAAATATCTTCTGTTAATGGACCATTAAAGCTCACCAATGGCATGACACATTTCATCATCCTATTGTGAAATGCTCTACCCAGGGAGAAGAAGCCAAACCATTTCCACCTAGATAAAAAGGAGCCACAAGTGTCACCAGGCACTCCGGTGTTCCCACGGGATTCCCAAAAGAAGACCGGACCCACTTCAAGACCCTTGGCTCCACAAGACCATCTCTGCTTCCAACGAGACCACATCTGCCACTCCAGGAGGGCTTACTTTTGGACTGTTTCCAACACCCTGACCAACAGGGCATCAGGTTGTATTTCTGACTCTGTCAGGGTTTTCTGGGATTCCTTGTTTGTTTGTTTGCTTATTCTTTTGTACTACAACATTTGTATTTTTTTTATATCCCTAGTAAAGAAGTGCTATACCTATTCCCAAAATCTTTGCTTGACAGCCTTTTAATTGCAAATTTATAATAATTTTTTTAAAAAGGAGAGGGGCTTACATTCCAAGGGAGACTCCAATCTTCCTTGGCAAATACCTGTCTATCCAAACCAAGACAGATGCATGGGGAATAATTTCACCAAAGACATGCACACCCACCAGGCAACTTGCCCCCGTTAGTATTCCCTGAGGTATTACTTATGCATGACATTCCATGGTCCCCCTTCATACATATTCATTCCCTGACCCCGCCTGTCCTCGCTTGGTATGGTAATTAACTCCACGCCCTTCTGGGCATGCTCAGTCCATTGGAGTAGTCTTTTGGGTGGTCTTCAGGCGTTCACCTCTTCACCTTTATCTCTCCCGTGTGTGCATTGGCCCTTTTGGCATGTTTTCAAGGGAACATACCATCTTAGAGTCTGTGTTCTTTTTTTTATTTGCGCCCTTAAATCTCAAAATGGCAAAGGCCAAAATATATCTTGAGCATCAGTTGTGTTACTCTCACGTATAAATCCTTGCTGCCCTTGAGTAATGCAAGTTTCTAAATTTACAGTTTGTCACTTTTCGTTCACCATCCAGGCCCACAATCTATGCTCAATGGGATAAAGTACTGTGCTTCCATAGTTTAATCCTAATGGGATAACGGGGTATATTACATAGGTTGCGGCATTATGTATAGTGAGCACAAAGGCAGTGGCTGTGTTGGTGGTGGGATTATAGGTAAAATTTACTAGAGTTCGTCAGGATTGAAGTTTCCTTTCAAAATCTTTAGCATTATCCTAAATAGCTTTTCGGATTTCAATTGGGAAGATACCTTCACCTCCTTCCCTTATGATTAGGGCAGCAGTTGATTGCATCCACAATTGTGCTTGCATACAACTGAGAGCCAGAGATTCATTGTCTTGAGCTACATTAAGGGCTTCTATTATTAGTTTATGGTCTAGGTTCTCAGCCTCCCCCCATTTTGGTAATACCTTTGAAACTTGCCATTGATTAGTTCCTAATGCCAGTAGAGATGATTGTAGGGGCTGTTTTAATTTTGCTAAATCATTTGCTGCAGAGGTTATCTTATTCATTAATATTTCTGAATCGATTTCATTTAGGATTCCCAGTCCTGTCCCTAGCATTCTGGTTAGATCTCTCCACTGTCTACCTCTAAGGTGTGTTTGCTTTTGTAACTATGTGGTCCAACCCCCGAAAGATGTTTTCAGAAATGGAGCGCAGGCTGGCTGGACCTCTGAAATTTTAATTTGCATTAGCAATTCAACCCGCTTTAGGGAACACTCTGGATTAAACAATAGTTGTTGCTGGCATGAGTTTTTAATTACGTATGAGCCAGCTTCATAAATTTTAGGCTCAAATTTTAGTGGCGTAACTTGAGTTTGGGCATGAGTACTGGTGTATGCTGTAACAGGCCCAGTTTCGGTATTTATTCTAAATTTGAATGAAAGCCCAATAGTATCCTGCGTCCAAAGACAAACCACTTCTACAGTCTGTTTCAAAGTAAAATTATACCAACAGTCTTCCTCATTTAAATGATTACAAATTTCCCGGTGTTTGTCTGGGAGAGGCTGAGACACTGATTTCAATGGCTTTCTTATGGATAGTCCCATTAATCATCCGGCATCCTACCCTAATTACTTCCCCTAAGGTCCCTTGGAGTGACCATAACCCTTGGTTTGGCCATTCTTGTTCTTGATATACCTGGTTTCCACGCATAACCACTGTTGATAAGTTTAGATCTACTAAATTGGAATCCTTTCCCATGGATCCAGTGTACTGGATAAAAGCCTGAGACCATGGCCACTCAGTGTTGCTCAAGTTAGACACACCTTCTGACTCTTGGAATACAATTATGATTACAAACAGAACAATTTTCTGAACACATTTGCTGTGGGTTGAGTTAATAGGTGTCCCTAGCCACAATACATTCATTTTGTTCGGGTATGTTTTAGTTTCAGTTCACCATCACCTGGTGTCACCCTCTGATAATCTTCTGGAACTTTCTTCTTAACTTGGCTGTGGTGTATCCAAGCACTCTGTTCCTTAATCTTAATTGCAGTGAAGGTAGTAAGGAGCACCTGGTACAGTCCTTCCCCCTGTGGTTCCAAGGTTTTCTCTTCAAGAGACTTAACATACACATAGTCTCCAAGTTGTATGTCATGTACTGGTGCATCAAGCCCTGTGCTCTGAGTTCCAGCCACATGTTTTTCAATTGCTCTGAGTTGTTTACTCAAGGCCACCATATAAATAGTCAATGTTTCTTCCCCAACTTGAGTAGACAACCCTTTTTGTACTCCATATGGTCTCCCATACAGCATTTCAAAGGGGCTAAGCCCTTCCTTAACTCTAGGTTTAGTTCGAATTCTCAATAGTGCTAACGGGAGGGATTGGGGCCAGGGTAAATTAACCTCTTGACCTAATCTCACACTTTGTTGCTTAATTAAATGATTCATCTTCTCCACCTGGCCACTTGACTGAGGGTGGTATGGAATGTGGAGTTCCCAATCTATGCCTAGGTGACAACTGATCTGTTCCACTATCTTTGAAATGAAGTGTGGTCCTCTATCTGAGGATATTGTGGCTGGAACTCCAAAGCGTGGTATTATTTCTTGTAACAATACCTTAGCTACCTCTCGGGCTTTTGCAGTCCTTGTGGGGAAGGTTTCTGGCTATCCTGAAAAGGTATCTGTTAATACCAATAAATACCTGTACCCTCCTTTTCTCAGCAATTCAGTAAAATCAATTTGCCATTGTTCTCCAGGCCCCTGGCCTCTTCCAATTTGGCCCATTTTTTTGTTTAGGTATATTCTTGGGATTGGTCTGTGTTGAAGTCCAGGGCACAGGGAAAATCCCTCAAATTGCCCTGGGGGCTCTGAGACCCTTGCTGGGACCCCAGGAAAGCATTGACTTTCACCTTAGTCCATGGAAAATACTTCCAACACTTTTGGATGAAATGAAAACAACAAAAATTTAAATTAGGTAGTAGTTTAGTTTGTCACAGGGTGAAAATTTGTAGTCTTGGGTTTTTAGAATGGAAGTAGATAGGAGCAAGATGGAGAATTTTGGGCAGTGTCTTAAGTTCTTTTTCTTCTTCTTTGACTGCATCTTCTGCTGTGACGGTGGCACAAAGACATTAGCAGAATGCATGTGATGTAGAAAATTGGGTGTCTAGAATTGGTAGTAATTATTGGTACAAAACTGTAAATATAGTATGTTTTAAGAGTTAATTGGACTAGAAACCTTTAAAAGACCTTGAACACCAGGTCTCGTATTCTTGGCAGTGGTGTCTTTCAGCGCACTAAGCCTGGTGATAGGCGGTGTGCAGACTTTGAGATAAGAAAATTGAATAAACACCTTGTAAGACCAAAGCTGCAAGTTCCGTTCATCTTTTAAACCCTGGTACAGGACTTTGAAAGGAAAAAACCCCTAATTAGAGGGATCTTGGACATGAAATACAAGAATTGGCACCCAACAGCTGATTCACCACCAAAACTTCATCAAAAACCCTTCAAAAGCGATGTACCAGGGTTCTCTCTCTCTCTCAAGATCAAAGGACGTCACAGAACAACCTCCAGAGGTGCCATACTCAGAATTCGACATGCGACGAGGCAACCTCCTAGGGCCCAGGAGTTTGTCGGCTGTGACCTGCTGGTCAGCAAATGGAACAGACTGAACCTGAGAACGGCAGAGACCTATTTAGGTCTGGGTAAGCTGTGAGATTCAGAAATACGGGGGCATCATCCTCACATGAACAGCTAGAGATTCTCTCTACTCTAGTAAAAATTGATCTCTGGCCATTCGATGAAAATTTCTAGACAACAACTGAAATCTTTGATAGTCTGAGTGACTAATTTATACCCAGAGTCTAAAACTCAGGATATGTTTGACCCATTATTCTGGCAAGATGTAAATAGGCAATTATATGACCGTGCAACCTGGAATGATAAGGGGCCACTGCACCTTTTACCAGCAGGACGAGTCCTCCTAGAGACAATGTCCCGGAGAGCAACAGAAATCCCTATCGAGCTGCAAAAGCCCACCGATCCATCTTCTGGCGCTGAGCCATGTCACCTGACTGCTGCCACACCCACTGCGCTTCTAAGGGAAGGCTCTATCCCGGCAGAGACAGGGGGGGATGGCTGCCACAGCTCAAACGGATTTAGACAGATCTCCATCTCCAATTCCTGGCAAATTGAAATTACTAATTCATCCCCTAGAACAAGAAGAATGGGACATGGCATCTTTGAATCTTGTCCTACTGCGCCTGCGCAGACGCCCCAGGAGGGGGGAGCAGGGGAATCAGGACCGAGCGGGACGAATCTCCCCACCCCCGCCCTCCCCCGCTCCCCAACCCCCACCTCAGGCACAGCCACAGGCGCCACAGCCTGCGCCACAGGCGGCCCCAGAGCCCCACACGCCACTATGGGTGACTCAGGAGGCGCGCGAAATGTCTGTACCACCCTCTTCCCCTTCTCCCACACAGGCGGCGGCACAGGGGGGAGCAAGGGTGGGGGGAGTGGCTGCGCCGGTCAAAAAAACAACCAAGGGGGCAGAGCCACCATGCGGAGGGCAATGGCAGCGCAGGAGGGCCTGCAGAGGTCAGCGCAGGGCGGGAGGACGAGGGCGGATCTGGCAGAGCGGGCGCAGGGGGTGAAGGCGGAGACGGGGTGGTTTCCACCTGAACTGGGCGGAGCGGGGGTTGTGTCAAGAGAGGCGGAGCGGGACCGCTTCGTGTGGAAACTTGCGGAGCTCGTGGAGCACACTGGTTTCGCAGAGGCGGATGCTGGCACACAGCCAGAAGGGGCGGAAACGGGGCAGGAACAGGGCGGAGGTTTTCCTCTTGGCGCCTCCCCCCCACAGCAAGCAGCGCTTCACCCGCCTCCTTCCGTCAGTGTCCAAGAAACTCTCGGTGCTCGCCCAAAGCAGTGAGCATTTCTAAAGCTGTTTTTAGAAGAACCAGAAGCCACAACAGGAGATTTTTTCCAAGAATCTTCAACTCCGAATGCAGACCGAAGCCAAACTCCATCGCGGCAAAATTCCGATCCTCCGCAATTGATTGATATGGCGCCATCGCCACCTGGTGGCAGAACAGCATGATTGCAGCAGTTTTTTTCCCACAATTGATAAACAACACGTTCCAAAGCAATTTAACATCACAGAATAAGGATTTTTTGCCAACTTCTGAGGAACATAGAGTTCAAAATATTCCTGTTCCAGAACAACAACAAGCATACATTGCTGATGACAATGTCATCCGAATTACTGCTTCACAAGGCATTCCTATAACATCCCAAGCCTCATCTGTTTCAGCTTCTTGTATGCCTGGTCCAAGACTTTGGTTTCCAGGAGAGCCAGAACAAAAACATGGTTCCTCAATTTCTTCACAATCTTCTCCTTTGTCAAAAGATCTTGTATGGCAACTTTTCCTTCAATTAAGAGACTGCGCTTTGGAAGTTTATCCACATTTGGGAGCACACTTTCCCCAATTATTCCTTTCAGCACAAGGTAGCCACTCCTTTCCCACATCCTCTGTACATACTACCTACACGTCTATGCCTGGACTTCCTGCTGGGTTCTTGGTGGTCTCAGCCAAGATTTCCCCTCAGTGTGCTCCATATGAATCATGCTTCCCCATGCCTCAAACAGGAGGAGGAGGGATGCCTGGGATGCCAGTAACCCTCAGGTTAGAAGGGGCTGCATCCAGGAAAAATGCACAGCAATTGACTCCACTTTACAGACATATTCCTACAGATTGGACAGATATCAGAAATAAAGCATTAAAAGAGAAAGACTTTGACTTAGCACATATGGAAAGTATTGCATTACCAGTAAATTATGGCCCACAGGATGCACACCCGAGATGGGAATGTTTAGATCACGAAGTGATCCAAGACCTAATGAGAGCAATGAGAGACAATGGTTAAGGATCTCCATATTTCAAACAGCTTTTGAAAGGCACATTCAATACTTATGATTTAACACCATATGACTCCAGATCCATTGGTTCAATGATTCTTACAGATTCACAACTCCTCATATGGGATGCAAAATGGAGAAGAGCTCTTGGAGAACTAAGAAACAGGTACCAAAGAGAAGCAAATGAAGTTTTCACCATACCTCAGTTGGCCAGAGACCCACCACACAACAGACCTGAAAATCAAGCTAGGGACCTGCCCTGAGATGTGCTTGCAGATATCAAAGAAGCAGCATGAAGAGCAATTCTGCAAATTCCACCAGCTGGAGCTCCTGACAGTATTTATACAGAGGTCAAGCAGGGTCCTTCTGAACCTTTTCATTCCTTGATCGTCTCACACAAGCAATGGACAGGCAAGTGAATGACAAAGCAGCAAAACCACATCTGCTTTGGAGCCTTGCATTTGCAAATGCCAATGTGGAATGCAAATGCATCATCAGTGCTATGCCTGGTCAACCCACTGTGACTGAGATGGTAGAGGCATGCAGTAAGGTAGGCATACCTCAGCATGTTGCAACAATTCAAGCAAGCATTTGGGGAGAACAACTCAAAAAAATTCTCAAGGCCCAGGATGAAAAATTTTCAAAAACTTTCACAGCACTTCAATCAACATTTCAACAAAACAACTCTACAGAAGTGATGGCAACAAAATTTGTAGGAGGACCGTGCTACAAATGTGGAAACATGAGCATGTCAAGAAAAATTGCCCAGAGTCTGCAAAGACAGCGAAATCACCAGGCCTTTGTCCAAGATGTTGAAGAGGAAAACACCATGTGAGTCAATGTCATTCCAAAATGGATGTGGACGGAAGACCTCTACCTCTTCCGGGAAACTCGAACAAGAGCGTGAGTCATCAACATGCGATTACACAAGTGATGGCAACGATTCAAACCCAAACTCCACAGGGGGCGCAATCATCGGGGAACATTAATCAGATCCCCTCAGCAGGACCATCTGCAGGATCCCCAGTGATCCAGAATTATTACCTCCAGGAGCGCAATGTGACTTGGCAACTTCCAAAATTATATACTTCATGGATGAAAATCATGCAGTGATACCCACAGGGGTCACTGGAACATCATGGAAAGGGCAAGATTTTTTAATTATAGGCAAAGACAGAAGCAGCATTTTAGGGCTCATTATTTATCCATCAATTATTTTGGCGGATCGCAATGAAGAATTAACAGTTCTGGCTCGATCTCTACATCCTGAATTGATTATCCCTGAAAATACTTTGATAGCCAAAGCCATTGCTTTGCCATCTCATGCAACAGAACAAGTCATGCCGGTGCTGGGTCAGCAGTGTTCTCCTTGTGGCGAACATGTTGAGGTTCATGCCACATGGGTGAAACAAATAGGCCAGGATCGACCCATCATTGTCTGCAACTTGACTTGTGGTGATAAGATGATCTCAATCAAAGGTATGTTTAGATACCAGTGCAGACTGCACAGTCATTTCTTACCTCTTTTGGCCCAAGGAGTGGAGCTTGATAACACCCTTAAATTCTCTCTCAGGCACTGAGGGAAATTCCCTGTGTCTGCAGAGTGAAAACGCAATTATCATCTCGGGGCCAGGAGGAAAGACAGCAATTATTCGTCCCTTCATTGTGCAGAAGCCCATCACAGTATGGGGAAGAGATATTTTGTCACAATCGGGAGTGAAATTGGAAATGAATTTTTAATAGGGGTCACTGCGGCACTCACCACTTTGAAACTGACCTGGAACACAGACAATCCTTTCTGGGTGGATCAGTGGCCCCTGGAGTGAAAGAAACTGAGTGCACTCAAAAGTTTGTTCAAAGAGCAACTACAGAAAGGAGACATTAAACCAACAGATAGTCCCTGGAATTCTCCAGCATTCATGATTGACAAGAAAGTCTCGGGTTCATGGAGATTGCTTTATGACCTCAGGAAGATTAATGAGGTTGTTGAGGAAATGGGACCACTTCAGCTTGGGCTTCTATCTCTCTCAATGATTCCGAGAGATTGCGCACTTGTGATCATTGATCTCAAGGACTGTTTCTTCAACATTCCACTTCATCCAGAAGATGCTCCTCAATTTGCATTTTCTGTCCCAAGCATCAACAGACACAAACCTCTGCAAAGATACCATTGGGTGGTGCTTCCCCAAGGTCTCAAAAATTCACTGCCAATGGTTCGTGGCATGAGCCTTGTCTCCAGTGCGGAAAAAACATCCAAAAGCAAGGATCATTCATTATATGGATGATTCGCTCATTGCAGCACAGACGCAACAAGAGTTGCAAGAGGCTCGTGACAGCGTGATTGCAGAAGTACAAAATGCAGGACTGGAAATCTCCACCTCAAAAATCCAGGAGATTACACCATGGAGATATTTGGGATGGAAAATCACAGAGCAAACAATAAGACCACAGAAGATTCAGGTCAGAACCAAGATCAGCAATTTACAAGACCTGCAACAGCTTTTGGGAGAGATCAACTGGATGAGGCCAATTCTGAGGATCACAAACGATGAACTTGCATCACTGTTCAACCTCTTGAGAGGGGACTGAAACATCAGATCTCCCAGAACTCTCACACCTGAAGCTCAAGAAGCCCTTGAAAAAATCACTGAAGCTCTTCAACAGAGATAAGCACATCGCTTTGTGATGACATTGCCATTCTTTCTTGCGGTGCTGGGAGAAAAAATACAATTGTACGGTCTCATTTTTCAATGGGACTTGTCACAGAGAGACCCTTTGTTGATCATAGAATGGATTTTCTTACCCTATAGGTCTTCAAAAACAATTCTCACAGATTTAGAAAATGTCGGCTCGAATTATAGTCAAAGCTAGGGCAAGATTGTTGACAATGGCAGGTGAAGATTTTGCAACAATCTACCTGCCTCTGAAAAAAGGATATTTCGATTGGGCATTGCAAAAATCGGACGATTTGCAAATTGCATTGTTAGATTACCCAGGTGTTTGTACGATTCATTTCCCAAGTCACAAATTGCTACAATCAAAAATAAGTTTTAGAGAGAAACCAAAAATAAGTGAAGAACTGTTGGATGCAATAGCAGTATTTACTGATGGTTCAGGAAAAACACATAAATCAGTAGTCACTTGGCAAAATGAAATCACGAAAGAATGGAATTCAGGCATAAAAATGGTACAAGGTTCACCTCAGATTGTAGAGTTAGCAGCAGTAGTCAGAGTATTTGAATTGTTCCCATAACCTTTTAATTTAATCAGATTCAGCTTATGTGGCAAATGTAGTTAGAAGAATAGAAAGATCACTTTTGAGAGAAGTCAATAATGAGGATTTATATTCATATCTTGTCTGTATGCAAACATTATTGCAGTGAAGAAAACAAATACTTTATCTCTCACATCAGAGCACACTCCTCTCTTCCAAGATTTTTAGCAGAAGGTAATGCGCATGCAGATGAATTGGCCATGCCAATTTTGAACACTCTGCCAAACATCTTTGAACAGGCCAGGTTGAGCCATGCATTCTTTCATCAGAATGTGCAAGCACTGATGGAAGTCTTTCACATCTCTAAAAGTCAAGTGAGAGAAATCATAAGTGCTTGCCCAGACTGACAGCTCATGCAACCTCCTGCTTCCACAGGGGCAGTCAATCCAAGAGGATTGCAGAGTCTGCAATTATGGCAGGCTGACGTCACAAAGTACCTATCCTTTGGGAGACTTAAAAATATCCATGTTTCAGTGGACACTTTTTCAGGTGCAGTTTTTGCCTCTGCACGCAGGTGAAACAGCACAACATGCTTGTTGACATTTTTTGCAAGCATTTACATCATTGGGTGTACCTCAAGAAATAAAAACAGATAATGACTCAACTTATAGGGAAAAAATACTTGATAATTTTTTTTTTAATGAGGTGCTAATCACACCTATGGCATTCCCTATTCTCCCACAGATCAAGCAATCATTGAGAGGACACACCAAACTCTGAAATCCCTTTTGAATAAACAGAAAAGGGGAGAGGCAGAGGTGATGCCTCACATGCGATTGAACAAAGCTTTATATGTTTTAAATTTTTTGAATGGCTCTTTTGCAGAACCTACTCCACCAATCATTAGGCATTTATCAAACAGCACACAGGCAAAATTGAAGGAAAATCCTTTGGTTTTGACCAGAAACCCAGAGACAGGGCAGATTGAAGGACCATTCCAACTAATAACCTGCGGCAGGGATTATGCTTGTGTCTCAACAGGAGAAGGACTGAAGTAGGTTTCAGCAAGATACGTTAATCCCTATTGAGTCCAGAAGCAAGCAGATGCTGACCCCAGAAACAGAGAAGTGAGCACGCAGACATGAACCAGTGTCAAGACTGCAGCTATCTTTTTGTTCTACCTGCAAAGACTTTTGGGCTTGGGTTTTCTTTTTCTTTCTGTGAGAAAATGTGGTATAGTGTTGCATTTCAGAGATTCCCACAAAACATGAACATGAGTTTCAATCAAGTATTTTACTTGTGCTTCGTTATCTCACCGATTGCCTTAAGCAATGTGGCGGTTTTGCCCATTAATCAACCAAGGGAAAATGTTTGGGAAACTCTAGCCAATGTGTCAGGCTTGGACACCATTTGTTTGACTCATTCAAGGCCAAAGAAGCCATTCTCAACCTGTTTAGTAGTTTTGCCAGTGGACAAATGGCCAATTCCAGACAGCATCCCTCCAAAACTTTCGCAGTTCACTTTGAACCCAGTGGATGGATGGGGTATCTGGACCAAATTTCTCCCTGTGGCTCCTTACGAACCTCAGGAACTGGAAAACCTTGGTTCAGTGGAAATGGATTTTTGTATAGTATTTGGTTTTCTAGGGTCGAAACAGAGCGAGAACAAAATAATAGATGTCACTCCGAATCATATTATTTATAAAAATGCAACATCTTGGTGTAATTACACAAAGATCACAGACAGACCATCCAACCAGGTTCCAGCGCAATTGCCATGAGGGATCTTTTTCATTTGTGGGGACAGGCTTTGGCCTGCCATTCCTGCAAATGTCAAAGGCTGTCCATGCAGCATTGGGATACTTTCTTTGCTAATGCTCAACATGACATTGATAAGAGAACAAAAACATAGAGGAAAAAGGTCTGTTACTCAATATGATCCAAACTGTGATGATAATGTTAGCACATGGAAAAAAGGCCAGAGATTTATAACAGCTCTGCTTCTGCCACAGGCAGCAGCAGGAGCGGCCTTGAAACAATTGGATCAAATGGGCTGTTGGTTGAGTAAGCACGCCCGTGCTATCTCTCGCACTGAGTGATTTGTTAACTGATGTTAAGTGTGAGACAAGCGACTCTTCAAAACAGAGTCGCCATTGACTATCTGTTATTAGTGCATGGAAATGGATGTGAAGAATTTGAAGGAATGTGTTGTATGAATTTGTCAGATCACTCAAAATCTATTCATGAGAGCATAAGGCAATTGGAGAATGGAATGAGCAAACTTGGAGAAGAAACTGGGTCTTGGGTGGATGGTGTGTTCAATTTATTTGACTTTTCACCAATGTGGAAGGGAATTTTAAGAATAGCTGTATATGTATTAATTGGCATTGTAGTCCTTTTGATAATTGTGCCGTGTGTACTTCGGTGCATTCAACAATCCATGGACAAAGCTGTCAAAGAGGTGTTTTTGGTTCAAACAGGAAGGGGAGATGTTGGAGTCCAGGGCATGGGGAAAACTCAAATTGCCCTGGGGGCTCCAAGACCCTTGCTGGGACACCAGGAAAGCATTGCCTTTGACCTTAGTCCATGGGAAAAACTGCTGCGATGCGGTGCGTCTCTCAGGACCCGTGTCTCACGTCCTGGCTAGCCCTGGCACCAGAGCTGCAGTTACTGGATCTCTCAACAAGCTAGGAAGGGCATCCCTCAGCAAGCTTTTCCATGATGCCTCCCACAGCTTGTACTCTGTGGAATTGGTGAGGCACCGGAAGAGGTGCTTCAGGTCAGCTGGGACAGCCACAATCCCAGTAAGTTGGGGATTCACCAAACCTCTAAAATATGGGCTGTCACGTCCATATTCTTTGAGGCCTTTGCATAAATCCTTCACTGCATGTTGTGAGATAGGCTGCCAGAATGTGTCGGTAACATTTCCAACCCTGGACCTCCAATATATGACTGGAGTGAGGGTTGGAACCTGGCTGCAGTCTGGATTTCCTGGTTCTGGCTCATCACCCTCTGAATCCCAATCATGGGAACTGGGGGAGGAGGCGTGGGAACCAGAGGCAGGGTGGTGCTTCCAGCCCTCTGGGGGAGTGGTCTGGCACCCAGATGATGTCATCTGGTGGGCAGACCTCAGGGCGGAGCGAGAGGGAGGGGTTTGAGGAGAAGACAGGGAGAAAATCTCGTGGGAAGAGGACAAGAACTGGGTTCAGGAGAGACAGGGGTCGGAGGGGTAGTGAGAGGGATTGTGGGAAGAAGACAGAGAACAAAGAGACCATGACCAAGCCATGCCCGGGGGGGGGTGTGCGGGGGAGGGGAAAATTCCCGCGCAGTCTAGCTGGGGCTGGCATGGGGGTTCAGGGCGGTTCGGCCGATCCCGCCAGAACGGGAGAGGCTTGGCGCTTGCGAGGAACCAGGGCTGGAGGACCTTTTTTCCGCCACTCCCCGGAGAACGCCGGCCTCGGGAAGGAGGGACTTGGGGCTGGGGTAAAGGAGAGCCAAACTAGGGAGAAAATGTTCTCAGCAATCCTGTCATTTTTTCCCTCCCTTGTTGCTTAAAAGCGCAGTGCGGATCTGCAGCGGCCAGCACATGAATTTTGCCTCTTGCATGTCCCTCGACTTAGCCTATTCCATAAATATATTACACATTGCATCCCAGAATGAAGGACTGCTGATTAAGATGGGGGAGGTTTGGGGAAAATAAAAGAACAGAACTCTGACGAACCTTTTCAATTCTCTGTTAGAAAACTTAACTTTTTCAACAGTTAAAATACAACAAACTTGGTAAAAAAACTCCCTTTTGAACCATGGACAGCCGTGCACCCCTTCTGGCTAGATGTTAAATCCTGCGGCACCACACACACCACGGTAAAAACAGAAAATCGAAAAGCAAAAGCCGAACCACACTTAAAACCACAGGGAGGAAACCGAGAAACTCCTGCACCCACGGGGTGTCACTATAGGAAAAGAAAAAAAAAGCTACTAGCAAACGTCGACTGCGCGCCAGCGTGCCGTGTGCCACAAAAATTTAAAAACCATAAAGTCAAACTGAAAGCAAAAAAAAAAGTCACCGCCGGAATTTCAACCTTAGGAGGGCAGACGGCACCCCTTCAGGTGCTGCGCAGCTTCCCAGCTTGATAAAGAGCCTCCTTCTTTTCAGGGAGAAGGGAACCCTGAGGCTTATAGCCTTTGTTCCAAGTCAGAAGCCAAAATGATTACTCCAAAAGGAGCACCAGCACTTACCATCCAACGTGACAAGAAAGTCCGTAGTGGTGGGAATTCCTCACCAGGGGAGACCATGTGGGTGCAGAGTGGCTACTTCCCCTTCCCGCCGGGAGTGGACTCTCAGCGGGTGCAAAGCACGCCACGATCCTTTTGCCGATTCCATCTGGGTAAATACAAACTGGTCCGGGGGATCTTCTCTGTGAGGTCTCGTGGTGGTCACAGACAAGCCCAGGCTGGCCACTTCGCGCTCATGCTTTTTGGCACACCCTGTGACAGCATGCCGACCTTCGGTGGCACGTCCCGCGATTGGGCGCCAAACTGCAGTGGTCCGGTGTGTCTCTCGGGACCTGTGTCCCGAGTCCTGGCTAGCCCTGGCACCGGAGCTGCAATGAAGGAATGGTTCGGTATTCTGAGATACTTCCCCATTCCTGTGGGTCCTTTTGTGCTCCGCAGAAGCATGAACAGTGGTGAAAGAATAAAGGGAGGACTCTGGTGGGGAACTTCAGCTGGGTTTTATTAAGTCCATGCGGGACCTCCTTCACACCCAGAGAGTCAGCCCGCCAAAGACGGTTTTCCTCTCTGTACAGCACCTTTAAGTATGGCGGTGGAGAAATGGGAAGGGGACAGCTTGGAACCAATCCAAAGGGTGAAGGAAGTTACCCTGAACATAAATGACAGTCAATAGAACAAATCAATAAATCAAGGGAGGGGAGAACCAGGGACCCTGCCAATCACTCAACGTCCTCACTAGAACCTTCTAGACATCAGGGCGAGGCTGTGAAGTGATGGCCAGAACCCATAATTATGATTGACACCTGACAATCACTCGGGAGAAACCAAGAAGGGGTTAACATGGGGGTAGATGGGACAAACCATTATGACTTATAAAAAACAGTATAAAACAAAGAACAAATGCATACAGAAAACTAGTAAAACCAAAAATGCACCACTACAAAAAACTTCCAACACTTTTGGATGAAATGAAAACAACAAAAATTTAAATTAGGTAGTAGTTTAGTTTGTCACAGGGTGAAAATTTGTAGTCTTGGGTTTTTAGAATGGAAGTAGATAGGAGCAAGATGGAGAATTTTGGGCAGTGTCTTAAGTTCTTCTTCGACTGCATCTTCTGCTGTGACAGTGGCACAAAGACATTGGTAGAATGCATGTGATGTAGAAAATTGGGTGTCTAGAATTGGTAGTAATTATTGGTACAAAACTGTAAATATAGTACGTTTTAAGAGTTAATTGGACTAGAAACCATTAAAAGACCTTGAACACCAGGCCTTGTGTTCTTGGCAGCGGTGTCTTTCAGTGCGCTAAGCCTGGTGATAGGCAGTGTGCAGACTTTGAGATAAGAAAATTGAATAAACACCTTGTAAAGACCGAAGCTGCAAGTTCCGTTCATCTTTTAAACTCTGGTACAGGACTTTGAAAGGAAAAAAACCCTAATTAGAGGGATCTTGGACATGAAATACAAGAGGCTATGTTAGACCTGTTGATTACAAATAGAGAAGGGCTGGTGGGAGATGTGGTAGTTGGAGGCCAATTGGGGCATAGTGATCATGGAGTTGTAGAGTTCTCAATATTTGGTGAAGTTAGGAGGAGTATCAGCAAGATTTTTATATTGGACTTTTGAGGGGCAGACTTTGACCTATTCCGGAGGCTTGTCCAGAGAGTTCCTTGGAAAGTAGTTTTTAAAAACAAAGGAGTCCAGGAAAGGTGGGCATGCTTCAAAACAGAGATCTTGAGGGCACAGGAACAGGCTGTCTCTTTGTGCCAAAAGACAAGTTGGCAAGGCAAACGTCCAGCCTGGATGAGTAACGAGATTTTGAAAGAACTTAAGAATAAAAAAGGTTGTATCATCTCTGGAAGGAGGGTCAGGTTTCTCAAGAAGCATTTAGGGGAGTTACTAGGGCATGTAGGAAGAAAATTAGGGAGGCCAAAGCTCAAATTGAACTTAATCTGGCAACTTCTGTAAAGGATAATAAAAAAATCTTTTTACAAGGTCAGGTCAGCTTTGTTCTCTATTGGATGCAGAAGGGAACTTAGCAACTGCAGATAAGGAGAAGACAGAAGTGCTTAATGCCTTTTTTGTTTCAGTCTTTAGTGGGAAGATGGCTTGTCCTCAGGATAATTGTCATACTGGGTTGGTGGACAGCGTCAGAGAACAGAGTGGTCCGCCTTTTATCCAAGAGGCAGTCAGAGAAATGTTGAGCTGCTTGAATGTCCATAAATCTATGGGCCCAGATGGAATCCATCCCAGGGTGATGAGGGAGCTGGCAGATGAGCTTGCAAAGCCACTCTCCATCATTTACGAACGGTCCTGGCTTACTGGTGAAGTTCCGTATGATTGGAAACTGGCCAATGTGATTCCCATTCATAAAAAGGGTAGAAAGGAGGATCCTGGTAATTATAGGCCAGTTAGCCTGACCTCAGTACCAGGTAAGATAATGGAGCAGTTTATATTGAGCGATATTATGCAGCACTTACAAGACAGCCAGGGTATCAGACCTAGCCAGCACAGGTTTAGGAGAGGTAGGTCATGTTTGACCAAGCTGGTCTCCTTTTATGACCAGGTGACCCACTTGGTGGATGCAGGAAAGGCTGTGGATGTTGTCTATTTGGACTTCAGCAAGACCTTTCATACTGTCTCCCACAGTATACTCCTGGAAAAGCTGGCAGCCTGCAGCTTAGACAGGAGCACTCTTTGCTGGGTTAAGAACTGGCTCGATGGCTGGGCCCAGAGAGTGGTGGTGAATGGTGCTGCATCCAGCTGGCAGCCAGTCACCAGTGATGTCCCTCAGGGGTCTGTATTGGGGGACAGTTTTGTTTAATATTTTTATTGATGACATGGATGAGGGTATTGTATCTTTCATTAGTAAATTTGTGGACAACCCTAAGCTGGGAGCGTGTGTCGACCACTTGGAAGATAGGAGGGCTCTGCAGAGAGATCTGGAATGGTTGGATGGATGGGCAGAATCCAATAGGATGAAGTTTAATAGGTCCAAGTGTCGAGTCCTGCACTTTGGCCACAATAACCCCCTGCAACGCTATAGGCTAGGCATGGTGTGGCTGGACAGTGCCCAGGGGGAAAGGGACGTGGGGGTTCTGGTCAATAACCGACTGAACATGAGCCAGCAGTGTGCGCAGGAGGCCAAGAAGGCCAACGGCATCCTGACCAGTATTAGGAATAGTGTGTCCAGCAGGAGCAGGGAGGTCATTCTTACCCTGTACTCAGCATTGGTGTGGACGCACCTTGAGTATTGTGTCCAGTTCTGGGCCCCTCAGTTTAGGAAGTACGTTGAGACACTTGAGTGCATCCAGAGGAGGGCAACAAGGCTGGTGAGGGGCTTGGAGCACAAGCCCTATGAAGAACAACTGAGGGAGCTGGGGTTGTTTAGCCTGGAGAAAAGGAGACTTGTCGTCCCTGCATTTCTTGGTTTCAAGTGTTTGAGTCTTTGCAGCAGCTTCTCACGCTGCTTCATGTAAACAATATTGTATTCTTAGAAATTATCTGTATGTTTTGCATTCTTGTTCTCTGAGAGAGAACTTGACTGATGGTCATATTGACCAATGGACTCAGGAGGTTGTAACCTCTTTGGGCCAATCTTGGCCCTCTGTACAAAATGTATATAAGCTATTGGAGTCAGATAATAAAGAGCATTCCATGTTTCACCAAGCTGCTGCCTGCTGTCCTCTGTGAAGGTCCGCACCCACGTCACAACGTGTTGCCCCTCTAAAGGCAGGGGTAACAGAGACTCAGAGGTGACCTTATCACTCTACAGCTTCCTGAAAGGTGGTTGTAGTCAGGTGGGAGTTGGTCTCTTTCTTCAGGCAGCAACTGACAGAACAAGAGGACACAGTCTTAGGCTGCATCAAGGGAAATATAGGCTGGATATCAGGAAAAAGTTTTTTACAGAAAGAGTAATAAAGTATTGGAATAGTCTACCTGGGGAGGTGGTGGATTCACCATCTCTGGATGTGTTTAAGAAAAGACTAGATATGGCACTTGGTGCCATGGTTTAGTTGAGCTTAGAGTTGGGTTGGACTTGATGATCCTGGAGGTCTATTCCAACCTAGTGATTCTGATTCTGGTTCTGATTCCCTGTCGTACAACAGCCTCTATAATCTGCAAAAAGACATTGTGTGACAGGAGTGTGAGGCTTACTCAATCTGGTTACTTTGGGTTTGGGACCTCATGGGTCCAGGCATGCAACTGAGTAGTTGTGAGGCAAGGTATTTGGGATCCTTGACCCAGGACCTGGGTATTGATCAGGTATTCATGAGGGAGTCAGGGCCCCTTTCTCTCTGGGAGTGGCTTTTAATGAGTTTAAGAGAGAGGTTTGTTCACAGAGACAGAATTCGGGAGTACCATCATAGAATGCGCTGGAAGACACTCGAGGAAGGGATCTAATGCCTGGGAGAAGTGGCAGTATTAGAGGTACTTTTTGGAATGGACAGACAGAACTATAATGACCCTGACAAGGTCAGGTGCACAGGACAAATGTTGTGGAACCTGGCAAATCTAGGGCCAACCCAATACAGCACTTTCATTGCAATGATTAATGCCAAGGACAGCCGAGAGACAGTGGGTTCCAAAAGGACTCAGGTGGGCTTTTGGAATAGGTGCTGTGGAGGCAGAGGGCATTAGGCAATTGAACACCTTGCCTGGACTATCAGAAAATTCTTCTGCAGCTGGGCTCCTGAAGGTGGAAGAACAACCAGTGCCAATTTCCACCTCGATGGTGCACCTCTGGAAATATCGGACGAATCAAGATGCCATGATCCCCATCCACAAGATGGTCCATGACCTGGAGAGTCAGGGAGTGGTTAGCAAAGCCAACTACCCCTTCTGTAGTGGTGTGGTTTTGGTTTTATCAGTTTTATGTATGTATTTGTTCCTTGTATTAAGTTCATTTTTATAAGTTATAATGGTTTGCCCCATGCCACCCATGTTCCACCCTCATCAGTTTCATCTCAACCCCAGTTATATGTCAGTCAGAGGTTATCCAGCCCCTGGGTCTTGTCTGTCACTTTGGGGTCTCTCCCAAAAGTCTGGAAAGTTCCAGGAAGAACCCCAAGTGATTGGACAAGACTTCAGCTGTCTCCCCACCCGAGTTATTAATTTGTTACAATGTATGTCATTTATCCAGAGAGCCATGCCCCTTTTGCCCCTGATTTGTCCCCAGTTAGACCCATCCCTGAGTTCCTCCCCCCAATAAAAGGTGCTGCATTCGGGGGTTCCGGAAGATTTTTTTCCCTCATTTTTCCCCCACTGCTTCTGCTGAGGGGTGTCTGCTGGGGCAGACACCCTGATGAATAAAGCCAGCAGTTAACCCAGAACAACCTCTTCTTTTTTCCTGCTGTCGTTGCTTCACTCCTTCAAGCAAGAAAGAACTCACAGGGGTCGGTGAGGTTCACCCTGCTACCGAGTCGTACCCTCTTACTGTTGAGGTGTCAGGGCTGGCCGAGGCAGAAAAAGACACCTCAACACCCTTCAACATCCCCATTTGGCCTGTGCAGAAGTATGACAGAGAATAGAGATTGACTGTGGACTACTGTGGCTTGAATGAAGTGACTCCACTGCTAAGCACTGCTGTACCTGACCTGCTGGAGCTCTAGTACGAGCTGGAGTGCAAGGCAGCAAAGTGGTACGCCACTATTGACATCACAAATGCATTTTTGTCCATTCCTATGATGTCTTCAGTTTTAGATTTCATATTTTCCAGATTCTGTATTGCATTAGTATATAATTCTGAACTTCATATAAAGTGGTAGCAAGTTCTCTTCACAGTTTAATTAGACAAAACAATCCTTTTCCATCTTGAGAGCAAAGGATTTTGTTGCAGCTTCAGGCCCAAAAAGTATAAACAACAGTGAACTGAGGAAAGCAATCTAGGAGGATGGGCCTTTATAACCTAAAGCTGTAATTGGACAATTAACCTCAGCATGTAAATAGACCAAAACTTATAAAAGTGTGAAAACGTGTGACCCGTTGTCCATCTTGGGTGTAGCCTCAGCCGGGCTCTTGTACTGCCCAAGGTGTATCCTTTGAAAGGCTTTTAATAAATACCTACTTTATTCCTTTAACACTGCCTAACCTCTGTTCTAGGTAGCCTCTCAAGGCATCAGTTTTTTGGCAGGCTCCGCCATGACAGCAAGGCATCTGGAAAACCTCTGGACTAGAGGAACACCAAGCTCCTGCCCCCTCCACTCACCGGCACCCCCAGGGGGTCACAGGTGTGGTCCAAATGGTATCAGAGCCCAAGAATCCTTGGATCTGGCACTGAGGCATGTGAATAACTGAATAAAGGTGGTATTTTGTTTGTTTTAGCACCTGAGTTAGGTGTTAAGAGATCTCTCATAGTTTTGTTTAGTGTGAAAGGATCCCAGAGGGACCAGACAGAGCTGGTTTTACATTCATTTGTTGCTCTTCGTCTAGTCCACTAGTGGTAGGAGGGGACTCCCTCTGAAAGAGCAGTTTTAGCACTGCAGTGCTGAGTTATCACCTGTGGTCAGTAGTGATGCAGTGTGTTTGCTGCCATGCTGCCAACCCTAAGGTCTTGAGTTCTAATCTTCTGTCTTACTTGTTCTTGTTCTCTTTCTCTCTCCCCAGTTATTTTAATTTCTGCAGATTTTCTTACTCATAAGTATTATAACATGGGGTGTATTCTCCTATGAGAATAATAATAATATCCCGAGAGATAGCCCTTTAGCTCTAATATTGAAAAACTGATGGGAGCTAACCTGCAGAGAGTCATCGCTTTTAAAACCCAAGTTTATCAGATTCTCAGAAAAAAATGTGGCCAACTTATCAATTAGGTAACGATGAGAGGTGGCCTGAATTTGGTAGGTTAGATAAGAAATTAATATCAAACTTGATGTCTTACATACGCAAAGACAAGTATTTTGAAGAATTAGAGTATGCTAGGCTTTTTATGCTTTTATCATGTCAGCAAAGCCCATCAGCACCTAAGAAAGAACATGTACTGCTCTTAAGGAAAAAAGAGAAGAAAAATAGAACAGCCAATATTAAACAGTGGGTGTGAAGGCAAGGAGGAGGCAGAGTTAGACCTAGTGGCTCCTGCTTTGAGAACTGGGCCATGGGCCAGTCCCCGCCCTGGTTCCTCCACCCTCGCTGGTTGCACTGGCGGTGGGCCCAGCCCTGGTCCGGCCTTTCCATTCCCGCCTGTGCCCTTGCCGACTTGCAGCTGAACGCCGTCTCTACCTCCCTCTCCTCCATCGGACATGGCTTCAGCCACCACGCTCCTGGCCCTCGTGCCACTGCCACCGCCACCACAACAGCTATGGGAGAGGGCGGCAGCAGGGGGGACATGGCTCTAGTGGGGTCCCTGGCCGTGAAGGAGAAGGGAGGTGAGCTTTGTCAGCCATGGCCACTGCCACCACCTGTGCTCTCTCCCCCTCTCCAGCCATTGCTTCAGCCTCTGCTGTCCTGGCCCTGGCTGCTGTATCTCCTCTGCTGCAACTGCTGCCGCTGCAAACATGGACATCCGCTCCATCTGTGCCCCCTGTCCCATCCCTACTTTCTCCTGGGTGGGTGGGGCCTGGGGGAGGGGACATCCACTGTGTGCAGCCAACAGCATCACCCCTAGGTGTTGCCCCTGACTTTCTTGCTTTCAAGTGTTTGAACCTTTGCAGCCTGATTCTCACGCTGCTTCATGTAAACAATATTGTATTCTTAGAACTTATGTGTATGTTTTGCATAGTTGTTCTCTGAGAGAGAATTTGACTGATGGTCATAGTGACCAATGGAGTCAGGAGGTTGTAACCTCCTTGGGCCAATCTGGGTCCTCTGTACAAAATGTATATAAGTAGAATTGGAGTCAGATAAAAAAGAGCCTTCCATGTTTGAACCTGCTGCTGCATGCTGTCCTCTGTGAGGGTCCACATCCACGTCGCAACTTGTTACCCCTCTAAGGGCAGGGGTAACAATTGGTGACACCGAATGTGGGAGAACAGGGTCCCCCGTAACACCTAGGGGTGGAGCCAGAGGGCAGAGCCTTCTACCAAGAGGGCGAGGAAAGGATCTCCCATGGAGGGAGTGGTGCTTCTCCCACTCTCAGGCCCATGAGTTTCCATAGCAACATCGCACACCATGAAGCTGTCTCAGGAGATGACATCATCAAAGCGACCAGGCCCCCAGCTTAGCAATTTCTTCTACCAGGATTGTTTGAAGCAGATCTACCACAGCAGACTCAACAGTCAGACAGCTCTTGCTCAAGTAGCTCTTCCAAAGAGGAAGATGAAACCACAGCTGCCCTGAGCAGTCGAAAGAAGGGAAAGATAGAGAGAAGAGCCATAAGGGAACACAGCCCATTAGCCAAAAGTGCTAGGTCAAAAAAGGATAAAGGATGTAATTAATGAGATAGCCAGATTTGAAAAATAAAATTAAAAAAAATTTATTTCACATAACAGCGAACTCGGAAATGCTACAATAAAAGGACAACTCCAACCCTGGGATCGAAGCTGAGTGAACTTTGGACTGGCCTCTATCGCAACGGTCGTCCTCGTTCACAAATCCCACCACCAAAAGTGCAGTTTATATACAGTTTATTCTCCCTGAGGCAGGGTTTCTTTGTCCACTTCTACTCAGATCGCATATTCATGCGTCTTCTTTTGGGACTTCTGTTCTCCTGGATAGCCTTCCGGGCAGAGACGAGGAATTGATGAGATTTCCGAGAAGCCAATATTGATATGATCAGTCTTGAGGAGCGTCTTGTCCTTGATCCATATCTGGTATCAATCATCTAGAGGAATTTATGAGATCTCCGAGAAGCCAATATTGATATGATCAGTCTTGAGGAGCGTCTTTTCCTTGATGCATATCTGGTATCAATCATCTAGGCGTAACCTAGCTGATCACCCTTGATGGCCCATCTCCGTGGCTGCGACTCTTTTTCTGTTGCAAATTCCGTGGTTCCTCCTCGGAGCTGCCCGTCCCCTTACAGATGTAAATCAGCTTTCCCAGTATCCACTTGTGATTTCTTATTTCTATATTTCTTAATTCCCAGCACGAATTATTTTATACGGATATTACCCATAACAAGGAGAAAAACCAGTTCTGCAAACCCCATTATGGCAAGCAGTTGGCAACCAGGGATCAATGTATGTGAAGGTTAAATACTCTCTTATCAAGTTAGAACAGTGGAAAACTACTGTGGGAAAATATAAAGAAAATCCAGATAAGGTAGAAAATTTTGTAGAAAGGGCAATCAACACAGAAAACCCTGACTGGGCTGATTTGAACTCTATGTTAGACACATTACTTGATCCCACTGAGACTAATGGTTAATAAAGCAATTACAACGTCAGTAGAGGCAAGTATAGCAAATGGGTTGATCTGAGGCAGTTACAGAGGTATTCCCGTTAGACAAACTGAGATGCAATGCTAATTTACCAGAACATATGGTGAAGTTAAAAAGATATCAAAATCTTGTAGTATATGGGTTAAAACATGGTGTCCCTAAAGCTATAAATTAGTCAAAGATTTACAAAGTAAAGCAAAATTATGATGAATCACCTACTGATTTTTTAAATAGGTTAAGAGAAACTGCCATCAAATATACAGATCTAGATCCTGAATCATCTGATGGGAAAGCACATCTAGTTCTCTTGTTTATAGGTCAAGCTACAAATGATATAAGAAGAAAGCTGCAAAAGCTAGACAGAGTGAGACATAGATGTTGAAGCAAAGAAGTTCCCCAGACTGTGGCTTTTTTTTTTCTTGGAACTTATCGGCCCTGCGCTAAACTGAAAACCAAAAAAAAACACCAGAAGCTCAAACCTGTGGCCCACTGAGGCCTGGGATGCAGCATTTTCCAGCGCAGGAGGGACTGATAAGAGACTGAGCAAGCCAAGCTACACAGCACGAAAAGGACTTTTTGAATTGTCCAACTCTTCAAAACAGCAAGACGTTTTATAGTTAATATTATTGTTGTTTTATGCTTGTGAATACTTCACTTGGTAAATAAACACATTTTTTCCACTTTTCTCCAAAGAAATCTTTTCCCAAACCAAAAAGAGAAGGAGCTGCATAAATCTACTTGCTAGAAGAAGCCCTTTAGAAGTTTCCTCCCATATTTGCTCTAAACCATAACAAATACATTTCCTGGCGCCCAATGCGTGGCTGAAGAAAGTGGAAAAAACCTATACTGATTGCATTTTAGTTCCACTTACTCTGTATTGGGATAAAGCAGCCAGTAGGCATGTTGCTTGAATTCATAATGTCTCTCTGGGCGAAGGCCTTCGTGTGTCTCTGGTCCCTAGGCTTTTTTGAGGTTTTAATACCTTTCTGGTCCCTAGGCTTATTTTCTTATCCAGAGACCGCTCCAGTATTGTGCCTAACATGTAGTTTTTACAGTACAGGGGCACGGATTCGGATTGCTGTTCTGCTGGTGTGTTGGTGTCCTGGGTTGCAGTGTAGGATGCACACAAAGTATTTATTCTATCACCATCTTCATGAACTTTTGAAACCAGATGGGGCAGTGTTTTCCCAAGCCCCTGCCTCTTCTGCTAATGGCCCATTAACGCCTGGCACATGACTCACAGGTAACTCCCTCCAGGAGTTATCTCTGTTTAATGGGCCATCAAGGACCCACTTCACCCTCCTCATCCTATTGTGAGATGCTTTGCCCAGGGGGAGGAGCCAAGCATTCTCACCTGGATATAAGCTGGTATGTGGGACAGTGCAAGCAGCACTTATCCACTGGATTCCCAGAGGAGCAGGGATACCAGACCTTTCTACAGGATCACTGCTTCAGGAAGAGCACCTCACCTGGACTGCTTCCACCATCCTGCTCAGGTTGTATTCTGACTCTGTCAGTGATCCTTTGTGTTATTGCATTTATTTTATTTTACTTTTACCTTTTTGCCTTTCCTCCTATTAAATTATATCTCTGACTTGGAGCCTCTCATTCATTTTGCTTTCAAACCACAACAGTCGGTTTAGCACAGATGGTGAGGACCAATTGGTGATTTCCTTTGAATTGACAACCAGAATAGCCAATTGGGTGCAGGTATACACCTCTGGGTCACACAGCCTTAAAAAGCCAGAAGGGAGCCTGGGACTTCCTTTTTCCTTTGGACCTCACAGGAGGTAAGAAGGCAGTCCCGGCTCTCTCCTTGCGAGGGGGAGGGCCGGGACTCCTGGTGACTCCCGGGCAAGGGGAGGGGATGAGCATATGCCCTGCCCCATCGTTTTTTAGCAGCAGTAAACACCCTGCCGCTCCCCCTATGGGGAGAAATTGGCCCGAGGCCTGGCTGTGGGCCTGGACCCTTTCCCCAGCAGGGGGAGGGGAGCCTGCAACCTGCAGCTGCTCCAAGCTGGGCCATGCTGGATGAGACCAAGGGGTGAGGGCAGGAGGCATCCATCAGCTTGTTAGCCGAGGAAAGAACACACAATCGCGAAATTGTATGCAGTGCTTTATTTCAGAGCTCTGGAAGCCGGGGGTCCGGACCCAGATCTCGGCTTGTCCAACATGCTTCATGGTTACAATTTTATACCTTCCTTGTTACATAAAGATTCGCGTTAATCATTAAACCCCATTGTTCCATTGATTCCATCCCGAGGAACAATAGTCTGTGTGATTCTTACTCAAGATTCTGGTTAGAGAAAATAATCATATTTAGTTACCAAACTGATATTACAATTGACAATTCTGGCATGCGTCCTGCTAATGATTATATCGGTACAGATCCTCCTGACCTAACTTTATTCTTTTAGGGCCTGTGTGTTCTACCAAGGTTCCCCCTTTTTCTCCCCTTACCACCTGTGCAAAGTTATGCTTTATACTTCATTTAGTTAAAACAATAGCACGGAATAACATCCTGGTTACAAGTGGAGCCGATCCCTGTTTTTGGGCCCTTGCTATTTTAGAAATCAATTTAACCCTATGTTATCATTCCCCCCTTTGAAAGTATTTTCATTCTACTATGCAAATGCTTTCACGGAATTACAGTCCATTCATCTTTTGTGTCTATACTGGATGTTCGTCTTCAAATCCATGGTTGACGTGGGCCCCATGGTGGAAGTTGTTATGGATTGCAGGCGCTGGATGTGGGGTCTTGTCTCGTGTCAGTGTCTTCATTATTGTTCTGTTCCAGGATATCCTTTTCTGTATTTCTCTCTTCAGGATTCTAAAAGCTAACCAAATCACTAGAAATATGATTAGTACAATTATCAAGTTCTCAAGGATAGATTTTACCCATGAACTCACATTCCATCCCAACTTGTTAAAGATTTTGTCTAACTAAGTAGTAGCTAAATCCTTTTGCTCCTCTTGTTCCTCATGTTCTATATGTTTTATTTGACTAATATCATATTCTACATCTGCAGTTACATTTGGGATGTGGATGCAGCAGTGGTCAATTTGTCCTTTTAAATATCCACACACTCCATGCTCTTTTAAAAGTAGCATGTCTAGAGCCAATTGATTTTGTAGGGTCATTTTGGTAGTGGCTTGTAATTGCATATTGAGTTCTCTGAATCCTTCTCTCGTAACCCTGGCTAGTCTATCTACCTGACCTGTGAGCCTATATAACATTTCCCTATTTTGATAGTTTGCAACAGGGCCAAACAAAGATTCCAGGGCCCATCCAAGCTTTACTCCACTAGAGGGTTCCTGCCAGGTATCATCTTGATCTTCACTATCTGGGACATCCCGCTTTGTTCTGATTTGCAAGAGCTCATGGCTCCCATTAAATGGGGACCTTTTCCAAATGCGACATAAAGTAGGGAGACCCATGGTAATTTCTTTTACTTCCCCGTCCACTGGCAGGTGTGTCATCCATGTACCATCACTTGTTGCCCATACAAATTGCCCCGGACTCCGGATCGTACTCCTGCTACATCCCACCACAATCTTAGATTCTATCTTACCTTGTTTATGCCTGATCCCTCTGCAACCACAACCAATTCGTAAGGCTACTGCCAATGGTGACCATTGTTTTATTTCCAGGTCATTAGAAGTGCAGTCATAAATCTTATCACATGCCCACCAATCTACTTTATTTGCTTCCCTTCTACTGCTAGTTTCAGTATTCGTTACTGCTGGGTCTGTGTCATTCTCGGGACCTTTCCATTTAATGCACCAGGGAGTGCCTGCCATATATTGGAATTTCTGGAGTATACTTACAGACCATGCACTGTCCCAGGGCTCTAGACCTTTCCATTCTTTTTCCTCACACCTCCATACCACAGTGCTCTCTGTAGCATTATCTTTAACCTTTGATAGTGTGGTAACCAGCATTCCCACTTTGCAAGGTCTTCATCCTTAACCCACCATTCTACCAGTTTTCCCAGCTGTCCATGACTTAACTTACAGTCCTTTTTCCTCGGGGTTTTCATATAAGCTCTTTCTGTTATCTTCCAGTACTCTTTAAGCACAATCCTTGACTCTGGCACTTGTTTACATCTAACTGTTTTGTTCCCTTTTATATCAGGTAAATTTGATGTTATAATTCCCCAACTTATAGGGTCCCCTGCTGCCACTGGTATCGGCAGACAGGCTGTTATTCTACTAGTATTTTGCATTTTGGCAAAGTCTTTAACCAATCCAATCATCACATTTTCAGCCCGAATTGTATTAGGAGCTTCTATTACCTGTGTCTCTGTTTGCACTTCTCTCTTCATCCTAGAATGAAGAGCGGTTGATCGACCTTGTTGCATTCCATATCCCAAAGCAACAGTGTTCCCTACTGGTGACATTAGAATCCATAGAATTAACATTAACCACAATATAAGCATGAGCATGAGCATAGTTACTGATACCATTAAAAACAATTACAGATGTTTTATCCTCAGCTTCGTTGGTTCCACAGTTTGCACAGCCCACTATTTAACTCTTCAACCGGCCTTCTTTACTTGTGTGTAGTGTATCCAGGGTTCGACTCCAGCCACTTTGACTGCTGTGAAGATGTTTAGCAGCACCTGATGAGGGCCGGTCCACTTCTCTTTCAATGGTTCTTCCTTCCAGGCTCTGATGTACACCTCATCTCCTGGTTCGATATCGTGGACTGGATTCTCGAGAGTCAGTGGCCTATTCCACACCAGGACACTTCGAAGTCGAGCTAAAGCTTTCCCGAGAGACAAAACATAATTATACACGTCCTGTTTCCCTGTGATATGTACATTTGGATTAGGGTTAGGAGACTCATATGGTTTCCCATACAATATCTCATAAGGACTGACTGACATTCCACTCCTGGGTTTTATCCGAATTCTCAGTAATGCTATTGGTAAGGCCTGCGGCCATTGTAATTTGGCTTCCTGACATATTTTACTAATTTGCCCCTTCAGTGTCCGGTTCATCCTTTCTACCTGTCCACTCGATTGGGGTCGCCACGCTGTATGGAGGTCCCAAGATATTCCCAACAATCTACTCATCTCCTGAACCACTGTAGCTATAAAGTGTGGACCTCTGTCTGATGATATCCCTAAAGGCACCCCAAACCTGGGAATAATCTCCTGCAGCAACCACTTAACTGTTTCCTTTGCTTGGTTGGTGCGACAGGGAAGAGCTTCTGGCCATCCAGAAAAGGTGTCAACCCCTACTAATAGGTACTTATATCCCCGGGTTCTGAGTAGTTCTGCAAAATCCACCTGCCAATAATCTCCTGGCTCCATTCCTATCCAAATCCTCCCTAATTGTGCCTGTCGTCTAGCCACTGGATTATTCTTTAAACATATCTCACACTTTGACATTATTGATTTTGCCATTGTTTGCATCTGTGAGGAGATTAAGTGTTGTTTTATCATTGCTACCAATGCCTCTGCACCCCAGTGACACTCATTATGTTTTATTTGCATAATTTCTCTCATTACCAAGGGAGGGACCACTATTTGCCCTTGTGCAGTTACATACCATCCTTCTGAGTTCTTCTGTGCTTCCAGCAGACATGCTAGCCTGTCGTCTTCTACTGTGTGCTTTGGCTGGGGAGGCAAATTGAATTGAGATACATTAAATTTTGATGGTATTAGTGCCATTGTTGTCTGTACTTCTCGTGCCACCTGGCGGGCTGTCTGATCTGCTTTTCGATTTCCTTCACAGATTCTGGAGTTACCTGGCTGATGTGCTTTGCAGTGCATAATCGCTACCTGTTCGGGTTTCTGTACTGCACTTATTAATTGCAGGACTGCATCCTGATGTTTGATCCGTGTGCCTTGAGAGGATAGCAGTCCCCTCTCCTTCCATAAGGCACCATGTACATGTACTACTCCAAAGGCATATTTTGAGTCAGTCCATATGTTGACTGTCTTTCCTTTGCTCAATTCTAGGGCTCTGGTTAGTGCGACCAGTTCTGCCCTCTGAGCTGAAGTACTTGGTGGTAATGCTTTTGCCTCCACTACCCTATCAACTGTGGTTACCGCATATCCAGCATATCTGATTCCATTTTCCATGAAGCTGCTTCCATCTGTGAAGAGTTCCCATTCTGGTTGTTCTAGAGGGATGTCTTTCAGGTCTGCTCTTGCTGCATAGGTGTACTCGATTACCTCCACACAGTCATGTTCTAGTGGACCTTCCTCAGCTGTGGTACCTAGAAACAAGGCTGGATTCAAAAGGTTAGTGGTTTTCAGAGTCACGTCATCCTGCTCAGTCAGGGTTACCTGGAATTTCATCATTCTGCTTGGAGAGAGCCAATGGCCCCCTTTCTGCTCCAGGACCGTAGTCACCATATGCGGTACGAAGACATCTATGTGTCTTCCCATCGTGAGTTTCCTGGCCTCTTGTATCAGCAGCACAGTAGTTGCCACTGCCCGTAGACATGAAGGCCACCCAGCACTTACATTGTCGAGTTGTTTGGAAAAGTAACCCACCGGCCTTTTCCAGCTTCCCAATCGTTGAGTCAGGACTCCCAGTGCCAGTCGCTGCCTTTCATGTACGTACAGCTGAAAGTCTTTGGACAAATCAGGTAACCCTAGAGCAGGAGCAGTCGTCAGTGCTTCCTTCAGTTTCTGGAAGGCCTCTCTCTGTGGTCTTCCCCAGGTGAATGACTGCATCTTCTGGGCCTCATACAAAGGTTTCGCAATCAGTCCATAGTCCATGATCCATAGGCGACACCACCCGGCCATCCCAAGGAAGATCCGCAGCTCGTGTAGATTCTGAGGTTCTGGAATGGCACAAATAGCTTGGATACGATTAGTACCTAGTTTTCTCTGCCCTTGTGAGATTTCGCATCCCAGGTAGATCACAGTCTGTCGGGCAATTTGTGCTTTTTCCCTGGACACCTTGTATCCTCCCATTCCCAATGAATTTAAAATCTCAATGGTTACCTTTATGCAGGTTGCCTTTTCCTCGGTTGCGATCAGAATATTGTCGACATACTGGAGTAATAAGTATTGGTCTCTCGGTACCTGTCCTTCTTTAGTCCAGACCTCCAGTTCCTTTGCCAATTGACTCCCAAATAGGGTGGGCAAGTTCTTAAAACCCATCGGCAATCTGCACCAAGTGAGCCGGGTCTTCCTTCCATTTTCTGGATGTTCCCACTCAAAGGCAAATAGTTTCCTACTATCTTGGTCAAGGGGTATGCAGAAGAAGGCATCTTTTAAATCAATTACAGTAAACCATTTGTACATCTCTTTCACAGATGCTAGCAATGTATATGGATTAGCAACTACTGGGTGAATGTCTTTAGTTATCTCATTTATACCCCTTAAGTCCTGTACAAGTCTATACTCACCATTAGGTTTCTTTACCGGGAATATTGGGGTATTGTATTCCGATTCGCACTCTTCTAGAATTTGGTACTTTAGGAATTTATCAATAGTCTTTGCTATTCCCTGTCGTGCTTCTGCCTTGATGGGATATTGTCTAATTCGTACAGCACCTGCTCCTTCCTTTAATTCTACATATACTGATTGTGCTAATTTAGATTTCCTTGGTATATCTGTTTCCCACACAATGGGAATCACTGCTTCTTCTACTTCTTTAGGAATATTAGGAATTGGCTTTTCTTTTACCATTAGAATCTTTCCTGCTTTAGACTCGGGTATCCTCATTACAAGTTCACCATTTTCAAAAGTAATTACTGCCTCTAGAGCTGCTAGCAAATCACGCCCCAAGAGTGGAGCTGGGCACCTGGGCATATATAAGAATTCATGTGTTAGAGTTTTGCCTCCAAAGCTCAAATCTAAGGGTTGCAGGAATGGCCGTATCTCCTCCTTTCCTGTGGCTCCAATAATTACAGTTGACTTCTCCCCAATCTGCCCTTCTACATAATTTAATACAGAATGTGTAGCCCCTGTATCCACAAGAAAGCTAACATTTTTCCCTTCTAAACACAAAGTAACCATGGGTTCCTTTGATCCAGGCTCTCCTCCGTACAACACCATAATCCCGGCTGCATTCCCCATCTGAGGTTCACTATTCTGGTTGAACCGGTTCGGGCACTCCCGCTTCCATTGTCCAGTCATCCGGCAAAGGGCGCACTGGTCCAGGGCCAGTCCTCCACGACCTCTGCCAAAACCACCTCTATTACCACCCCGATCGGTTCTGTTACCACGTCCTCGCCCTTGTATGACTGCCAAAAGACTCTGTCCCTGCTTCTTAGCAACCTCCTTGTCTCGGTTGTTGTACACTTTCCAAGCCACTTCTAAAAGCTTGTCCAAACTCCTTAACTCTTCACCTTCCAATTTCTGTAACTTTTTCCTAATATCCTCCTGTGATTGCCCTAGAAAAATAAAGGCGAGCTGAGCCCTTGCTTGTGCACTGTCTATCTGGAGATCAGTATATTTCCTAGCTGCTTCCTTAAGTCTTTCTAGAAAAGCAGTGGGAGATTCCTTCTTATCCTGTCGGATCTCATACAATTTGGACCAATTCAAACTTTTAGGTATTGCTTGTTGAACGCCTATAGAAATCCACTCTTGGTACCTTTTTAACCTTAGCATGTCTACTCCAGTTGGGTCATTAGGGTTCCACTCGGGATCCTCAGTGGGAAAATTATAATCTAGAGTCCCTGTCACCAGACCATTCCATATATCTTCTCTAGCCCTGTCTCTCGCTGCCCGGAGCACCATGTCCCTTTCTGTATCATCCATCAAGGTGTCTAATATTACTTGAATATCCTCCCAATCCGGATTCTGAGTTTTCATTATCATCTTAACTACACGAGCCACTCTATCTGGATTATCCCGATACGGCCCAGCCGATTGTTTCCATATTACCAGATCAGCAGGTGAAAAAGGTACTTTTACAAAGACAGGTCCATCAGCCCCCACCCCCTGTCTTAGCGGCGCAATAATTGTCTTATCTTTCCTGCCTGTTTTTAATATACCCTTCCCTGTCTTAGGCCATGTTGGAGCTAACCTTCCCCGCGTACGATGGGCTACTGGGATATCTGAGCTATCTTCTTCACTTTCACTGCTTTCCGTTCTGTCCCTTCTACATCTCCTGCATCTCTCTTTCCTTCGTCCCTGTCTCGCAGCCAAATCCTGATTATTATCATGGGTAGAAGCAGTAAACGACCCTGGCGGAGGATTGGGGGGGGGTAGGGGGAACAGGAGCCCGGGACGTAGGTGTTGGTGGGAGAGGAGGGTAGCCCTGGGGAGGTGTCGGCGGAGGGATAAATCTCTGAGTAGGCGTTGGTGGGGGAGGGGGATAGCCAGATGAAGCATTTCGGACGGGTGTATGCGGAGGAAGAAAATCAGGTGGGGTGAGAGTAAGTGGAGTGGAACTTGATGCTGAGGAAGTATTGGCAGAAACAGTAGGTCCTACTAGTAAATCAGCTTCCAAATCGTCTCCCCCCTTTTTTCCCAAAACCAGGTGTTCTACAAAACGCTTATCTTGGACGCAAGCCAAACAATGATTATTTTCTAAGACCAGTGCTTGTATTCCACATTCCACCAACCATGCTGGTTTCTCTTTTAAATAAAAGAAAAGATCTATGTATGGCAATTCATCAAGTTTCGATTCTCATTTACAATGTGTCATCAGTTGTGATATAAGTTCTGATTGTAAAGACCCATTTTCCGGCCATCTCTGGTTATCAGGCAAAATGTACTCAGGCCACCACACAGTACAATAATCAATCAACTTATCCTTACGTAACTCTTGACCAAAGTTTCCTTCCTTCCAATGTGCCAACAAACAACCCAATGGAGAAGCATGTGGGATGGGGGCATTGCCGCCCAAAACCCCTTTTAATCCTCTTAGCTTCTCCATTATAACTACATAAAACCACCACCGCCGAACCTGCAATGCTTTCGCAATTGACTGACGGACGGCTGCCTAGGCAATACCAGGAATTCCTTAGCCCAACCATGCGCAGCTTTTGCCACGTCTTACAGGCAGGCACCCATACCAAACCAAATAATAAAGCACCTTACCTCTTTCCCAGGGAACGTTGTGAGCGACGGGGGGTCCCGGCGCGATGGGCTCCCCGAGAATCCCTCGGTGCCGGCTGGAGCGTGATCGGGTTGGGAGGTCCTCAGCAGCGCTCACAAGGTCCCATCTGGGTCGCCAAAATGTTAGCCGAGGAAAGGACACACAATCGCGAAATTGTATGCGGTGCTTTATTTCAGAGCTCTGGAAGCCGGGGGTCCGGACCCAGATCTCGGCTTGTCCAACATGCTTCATGGTTACAATTTTATACCTTTCTTGTTACATAAGGATTCATGTTAATCATTAAACCCCATTGTTCCATTGATTCCATCCCGAGGAACAATAGTCTGTGTGATTCTTACTCAAGATTCTGGTTAGAGAAAATAATCATATTTAGTTACCAAACTGATATTACAATTGACAATTCTGGCATGCGTCCTGCTAATGATTATATCGGTACAGATCCTCCTGACCTAACTTTATTCTTTTAGGGCCTGTGCGTTCTACCAAGGTTCCCCCTTTTTCTCCCCTTACCACCTGTGCAAAGTTATGCTTTATACTTCATTTAGTTAAAACAATAGCACGGAATAACATCCTGGTTACAAGTGGAGCCGATCCCTGTTTTTGGGCCCTTGCTATTTTAGAAATCAATTTAACCCTATGTTATCAAGCTGGGCTGCTCTGAGATCTGTCAGCCTGAGTTGGCTTTTAAAAATCCTGATGCTGTTACCCGGCAGAGATCACATGACCAATCTGCAACAATGTTAACTCTTTCCTGACACAGATTGAGACTTTTAAAACTTAGCTCTTCCCAGAGAGAGAGAGAGACAGTGAGACAGTGAACATACAGAAGACCCAGCATAACAGTCAGATGGAGAGAGTGAGTGAAAGACTAATTTGAGGAAGGATGGAGGAGTTGCCTGATGGATGGACTTTCTTATTGATCTATGGAAATGAACTCTATAGGTAGATTATCCTTTAAATCATGGGAAAATATGCATTTGGGGAGATGATTTGTGGATTTTTGAGCAAAGATGTTTATGATGGACTGAGTAATAGTGCATTAGAATCTGTGATTCTTGTGGTCCCATGAGGTGCCTTAACAGAGAGAGAGATGAGAAGCTCCTGCACCAGTGAAAGAAGTGAGAAGACATCTCTGTTCCTTGAGATGAAGAATCCTTTGCCTTTGAACTTGCTCATTTTTAAAAGGTGACACCCCAGATGCCTGCGTTCCTATGACCCATAAGCAGCTTGGGAAACTGCTAATGGGAGGAGACCACATGGAAGCAGGTGTCCCCGGGCAGCTGTTTCTGTGAGAGTTCTGACTAACAAGAGAACTGTTCTAGGTTGTCAGTGGGGGAAGATTCCATGGTAAACTAAGAGACACTCATCTTGTAAAGAATTGATGAAAGACTATATTCAAATGGTGAAACTGACTGAAGATCACAGGTTTTGTCTCTATGTTGTTTGTAGAAAAGTGAACACTTGTGGGGGAAGAGAAGGGTTTTGAAGGTTTCATTTTTTTTTTCTTTCTCTCTCCTTTACTTCTTTTAGTGTGTATTAATAAAATCTATCTGTTTACTTTTAAGTTGGGCCTGTTTTGCCTTTTTCTGCCAAATCCTATCCCCAGAGGTAAAAGAGAGTAGATACTCAAACCACTACACTAAATTTGGCAAAACAGAATTCAGTGAACGTGAAACTGCTACAGCTGGGCTTGGAGGTAATGGTTTATAGGGAGTTTACAAAGGTACTGGAATTTGTTCAATATTACTTTAGGGATTGTTGGTTGGAGACAGAAACTACACGAACTCACTGAGTATCTTCAACAAACAACCAAGAGTTTATTACCGCAACTCTTTTTGTAGGGGGTTTGAATCTCTCGTGTCTAGACAACTAATTAGTTGGGATGTCTCTCTGCTCAGATCTCTGGCCAGTGGTATTTCTGCATCTAGGCTTGAACAGGGTTGGTGTTTTGGTTTGGATTGATAGGTATTTCCTAAGGAAGATTGGAGTCTCCCTTGGAATGTAAGCCCCTCTCCTTTTTAAAAAAATTATTATAAATTTGCAATTAAAAGGCTGTCAAGCAAAGATTTTGGGAATAGGTATAGCACTTCTTTACTAGGGATATTAAAAATACAAATGTTGTAGTACAAAAGAATAAGCAAACAAACAAACAAGGAATCCCAGAAAACCCTGACAGAGTCAGAAATACAACTTGATGCCCTGTTGGTCAGGGTGTTGGAAACAGTCCAAAAGTAAGCCCTCCTGGAGTGGCAGATGTGGTCTCGTTGGAAGCAGAGATGGTCTTGTGGAGCCAAGGGTTTTGAAGTGGGTCCGGTCTTCTTTTGGGAATCCCGTGGGAACACCGGAGTGCCTGGTGACACTTGTGGCTCCTTTTTATCTAGGTGGAAATGGTTTGGCTTCTTCTTCCTGGGTGGAGCATTTCACAATAGGATGATGAAATGTGTCATGCCATTGGTGAGCTTTAATGGTCCATTAACAGAAGATATTTCCATGGGGGTAGTGGAAGACTGAGCAGAGATAAAAAACAATACTTTACTCGGGTTTTAACAGCTGGCTTGTTATCAGAGAAGGCAGTTACTCCCTCCCTTCTGGAGTTACAACAGATAAAGAAAAAATCTCCCCAACTGAGCTTTGGCCATTTTTTTGTTTTGGTCAAGTACTCTTAAGTATCCAGCACTTAGTCTCCTTGGTAATTTATGGGGAAAAAATTCTTTAAAGTAAAAAAAGGAGCAAACCTAACCTTTAACAGTTGGCTGAGGGTCCCTGTTTGAGTTCAAATCTGTCCTATCATTGTTCACCCAGGGACTTGTTCTACTTTTTTTCTAGGACGAGCCAGATTAGCTGAATTGGATTTGTTATGTCCAGATTTATTTTGTCCAACTACAGACTAGCTATACTGTGACAGTTCAAGATATGTATGGTTTATGGTTTCTTTGTCCTATCCTGCATCCTAGTTCAAATAGGATGTTTTAGGGGTTTATTAGTAATTGCACCCAGTTTGTTACAGGAGGAGCAGGGGATGAGGTTTTTCAGCCTTTCCTTTCCTTCTCTTTGGATCTGTTACATCACTTTTTGAGAATGTTCAGTTTCCCATGAGACCATTTTCCTGGTATTTTATCTGATAAGCTTCCTCTTTATGGTCTGCAGTGTGTCTAGAATGAGGGCTGAGATGTCCAAAGGAGCTGATGAGACCCCTGACCCAGAAGTAGACCCAGGTGTGGAAAATCCTGAGTGGTGTGGAGAATGGGAGGATATGGGCCAAATCCTGAAAGAATTTTCTGATCTGATAGCCTGGGATTTCCCCCCTGAACAAATTCAGAACCCAGCTGAGGTGAGGAAATATCTGAACGACAAGTGCAATTATGATTCTAATGAGAAAAAGCTCATTGCAATATGCTGGACTCTGGTATATGCTTATCGCACACTGTTAGATACTGTAGGGCAGAAGATAAAGGCCAGGGGGCAGGGAGATAAATCAGCAGCTACCCCAGTCACTCAGGCTGCAGCCAACATCCCAGTCACTCAGGTTGTAGCTAAACCAGTGAGCCTAAATCAGCAGCTAAACCAGATAGTGAGCCTAAGCCACTGGCAGTCGCTACTGCAGGAAAGAAGCACAAACAAAACTGATCGACCAGTGGACAATGATGATCTGGGGAAAGGACCCTCAAAGCCAGCTCCAGAAACTGACATGAAATCAGAAGTCACTATTTAGTCCTTTTCCCTGAAGGACTTTGGTGGCCCAAGAAAAGATTACACTCAATGACCTGATGAATCTATAATTAGTTGGTAAGTCCATCTTTGGGATGCTGCAGGCAAGGCTACAACTCTAGGCAGTACTGAAGCAAGGCATTTGGGATCCCAGTCACATGATCTGGTTATCGAGCAAGGAATTATGAGGGGGGCTAACCCTCACAGTCTCTGAGCATGGATCTTGGGAAGTGTGGCACAAAGATATCTGTGTGCAGATGATCTCTATATGCAGCAAACCCAGTGGAAGACCATAGAACAAGGGATTCAATGCTTGAGAGAAATGGCAGTAGCAGAGATTGTCTTCTCAGATGACCTAACAACTAAGAATCCAGACTTGGTACCATGTACATCCGTGATGTGGCAAAAACTTGTATGACTTGGGCCACAAGAATATGCTTCTGCTTTAGCAATAATGAAGAGGAATGACAGGGAGGAGATCATGCTTGATGTGGCGAAGAAGCTCTGAGCATATGCAGATGCCATGCATGGCTCAACACATGCAAGAATTGCAGCTGTGGAAACACATATGCAGAAATTAGAAGATAAAGTAGAGGAAAATCACAAGAAACTCAAGGAGGAGATAAAAGAGGACCTTCTCCAAATCTCAGCAGTACAGATCAGAAGTTCTGGTACCAAACTCAGACTTCCCCCAGATAGGGAGAGAAGGTACATCCCACGAGGTGAGCTGTGGTTCTTCCTGCGTGACTGTGAGGAAAACATGAAGAGGTGGGATGGAAGACCCACTGCTGCTCTGGCACAACAGGTGCTTGAATTGAAGGAGAGCAAGACTCAAAGAGGAAGGTCCACCAGAAAGCAAGCAGCTCCAGTAGCCTGTAGCCGAACTGCCAGGTATGATGATGATGATGACATGTCCGATCCCCTTGAAGGGACATCTAAGATGTATGCCGAGGGAAAGAAGGATAACCAGGCTTAGAGGGGTCCTGCCTCCAGCCAGGTAGAGGCTAGGGAAAATCGTGTTTTTTGGACTGTGTGAATTTGTTGGCCTGGAACAACAGAATCACAAAAATATGTGACCTTGGTCAACACTGATGCACTGTACACACTAATCCCATCAAGACATGTGGGGGAAGAACCTGTTTCTATTGCTGGCGTGACAGGGTGTTGTGGTTTTGGTTCATTCACCCGAGTCACAGCACCATTTATGTGGTGGTTTGATGTTTGCTGAAGTTTGTTTGCCAACTAGGAGATAGGATTTTGGGAGGAAAAGGTGAAACAGGCTCAACTTAAAAAAAGAAAGAGAAAGAAAGAAAGAAAGAAAGAAAGAAAGAAAGAAAGAAAGAAAGAAAGAAAGAAAGAAAGAAAGAAAGAAAGATGAAACTTTCAAATACCTTCCCCCCTACCACAAACTGTTCACTTTCCCACTCAACATAGAGAGAAAACTATGATTTTCAGTCAGTTGCAACCATTTAAACACAATCCTGCATCACTTTGGGAGAGGAGTCTCTCTAGAGTTTATGGACATACATGCCACAAGAAAAGGTTTGGTGGCTCTCAATGTCACAAATCTGCAACCGCCTGTAATTTTGCAGATTCTGTGCAGTCCCACCCATTTAACAGTTTCCCAAGTTGATTATGGGCCTCTGCAATTTTGGGGGACTGTTTTAAGAATTCTTCTTCTAGTATAAAACAAGGGATCCTTTTTCTATCTCTAAAATCGTCTCTATCTCAAAAGAAATAGAGACCTCCTTTTATGCCCAGGAGCCAGGGACTTACTCTATTAAAAATTCTCAGTCAAATCTCATTTATATCAGTACATACAACCCTTTGGCTAGAACTTGCATTCCCCCAAACAGCATTATGATATAGTCCATTTCTCCATAGTTCACATCCAGAGAAGTTCAGTCAAAAATGTCCACTTCCTCCACCCTTTCTTCCAATAGTCTTTATCAGTTCTTTCACTGGCTTCATTTTATGCTGTCTCACTATGTTTTAAATCACTCTGTCTTCCATGGAGGAGGGAAAGGGTTAATGTCTTTGCCCAGAGTCTTTTTTTCCCCCTTTCCAGCTGACTCCCAGAACCTCAAGGGTGCAGGTGATGGGGAGGGGGGGGGGGGACCATACTCAGGAACGCTGATGGATGACCCTCCCCCACCCCTGGTCAGATCCAAAGCAAATCAAACTTGGATCAGCTCCCTGAAGCTCTGGAGAAAGATTCTCAAGATTCTCTCCTCCATCGGACCAGCGGCTCTGGCAGCCAAGCCAAGTGCACAGCTGCTGCACTCCCTGGCACAAGGCCAGCACTGCCGATCTGCAGTCCTCCTCCTCTCCCCATCAGCAGGAGCCAGGGGGGGAGAGGGGACACTGCCAGCCCAGGCAGCCCTCCCACAGGCAATGGCCCACCCTGAGGCCTGGCCAGGCCTGGCCACAAGGGTCCTAGCCCAAACCTCTGACTTACAAAGTGATGTTAACTCCTTGCCAGCCGGAAGAGGAAAAGGACCAATTCGCCTGGAATCTTTGATTTAAGTCTGGACTCTCCAGAGGCATGGACAACACTCCTATTCATCAGCCAAGCTGTCAATCCATGCTATAACTTCCTTAGGAAAAAAACCTCCTCAGTTTCAGGCTAAACCACCACACAGGGGGATCACAGGATTTTACTTTGGTGGAAGCTGATGTGAGTCTGACTGGAAATGAGTGGGAGAAACACTCTATTGTGACTGGCCCAGAGGCCCCATGCATTTTGGCATAGACTTCCTCCGAAGCAGGTATCTCAAAGACCCAAAAGAACTTAGGTGAGCATTTGGGATAGCAGCTGTAGAGACAGAGGGCGTTAAGCAAGTGAACACCATGCCTAGACTATCAGAGAACCCATCTGCAGTAGGACTTCTGAAAGGGGAAGAGCAAATAGTACCAATTGCCACTTCTACAGTGCATCACCAACAGTACAGAACTCAAGATGCTGTGATTCCCATCCACAAGATTATCTGTGAGCTGGAGAGCCAAGGGGTGGTCAGCAAAACCCACTCACCCTTCAACAGCCCCATCTGGCCTGTGCGCAAATCTGAAGGAGAATGGATATTGACTGGACTATCATGCTTTGAATGAAGTGACTCCACCATTGAGCACTGCTATGCCAGACATGTTGGAGCTCCAGTACAAGCTGGAGTCCAAGGCAGCAAAGTAGTACGCCGCTATTGACATTGCCAATGCATTTTTCTGCATTCCTTTGGCAGCAGAATGTAGGCCTCAGTTTGCCTTTACCTGGAGGGGAATGCAGAACACCTGTGTGGGGGTGCTGAAATTGTTTCATAGGTTTTTTAGTTGTAGGTTTGATGTGATTTGGACTTTAACCCCAGCCAGGTAAAGTTCTTGGCTTGGAATGTTCTTATCAGAAGTTGATAAGAGTTTCCAAGGCAACCTAATCCTCTGCCCAGAGTTTCGGTCATCCCATTGTCTTTTCCCCCATCACAATGTATATTCTCCCACCATGCCCATCATCCCCCAGGCCCAAAACCTTCGGAGAGGTGTTGGACAGTGATTGGTGGATCTCCGAGGACCCCACCTTAATCAACCTGATTTGTTAATGTTGTGTATTGCATTTGGCCTTACCCACCTTGCTTTGTTTCATTGGTCTTGTAACTTGTGCCCACCCCTGAGATTTCTGGGGAACAAAAACCCCTCGCAAACCAGGCCCGGGGTCACTCTCCAGAGGCACAGGTCTGGAACCAGGGACTGCCCATGTGTTTCCCGAATAAAACCTTCTTCCTGAGCCTTAAAGAGTGTCCCCTCTTTTGAACCACGGCCGTGACAGCCAAGGCAAAGGTTCTGCGGAGCCAAGACCCACGCAAAGGTACTGTTGAGGCGTATCAGAGCTAGCAGGGTGGTCCAGCCAAATGCTGGGCTGGCCTGAGAGACAGATACGTGAAGCAGCACACCTGGAATCAATTGCCCCAGGGGTGGAAGCACAGTCCTACCATCTGCCATGAACTGATGCAGACTGCACTAGAAAAGGATGAGGCTCCAGAACATCTGCACTACATTGATGACATAATTGTGTGGGGGAACACAGCAGCAGAAGTGTTTGAGAAAGGAGAGAAAATCATCCAGATTCTACTGAAAGCTGATTTTGCCATCAAGAAGAGCAAAGTTAAGGGACCTGCTTGAGACATACAGTTCCTGGGATATAAAGTGGCAAGATGGATGGCATCAGATTCCCACTGATGTCATCAACAAGATCACAGCAATGTCTCCACCGATCAGCAAGAAGGAAACGCAAGCTTTCTTAGGTGCCATAGGCTTTTGGAGAATGCATAGTCCTGAGTACAGCCAGATTGTGAGCCCTTGCTACCTGTTTACCCACAAGAACACTTTCCACTGGGGCCCTGAACAGCAACATGCCTTTGCCCAGATCAAGCAGGAGATTGCTCATGCAGTAGCCCTTGGCCCAATCAGGACAGGACCAGACGTGAAGAACGTGCTGTACTCTGCAGCCTGGAGCCATGGTCTGTCCTGGAGCCTTTGGCAGAAGGTGCCTGGTGAGACTCAAGGTCGACCACTAGTGGGTCAGAAGCCAACTACACTCCAACTGAGAAGGAAATCTTAGCAGCCTGTGAAGGAGTCCAAGCCACCTCAGAGGTAATAGGCACTGAAACACAACTCCTCCTGGCACCCTGACTACCGGTGCTGGGATGGATGTTCAAAGCAAAGGTTCCCTCTACCCACCACCCCACCAATGCCACATGGAGCAAGTGGGTTGGTCTCATCACACAGTGCGCCTGTATTGGAAAACTGAATTGCCCTGGGATTTTGGAGATAATTACAAATTGGCTGGAAGGTGAAAACTTTGGTCTCGCTGTCAAAGAGGAACAAGAGTAAGTTACAGGTGCTAAGGAAGGTCCACCTTATAACTAACTGCCAGCAGAAGAAAAACTCTATGCTCTTTTTATTCATGGTTCTTGATGCATCGTAGGGATGAGATTAAAGAAAAAGGCAGCTGTATGGTGTTACTCCAGCCTTTAGAGGGGCAACACGTTGTGACGTGGGAGTGGAGCCTCACAGAGGACAGCAGGCAGCAGCTTGGTGAAACATGGAATGCTCTTTATTATCTGACTCCAATAGGCTTATACACATTTTGTACAGAGGGCCAAGATTGGCCCAAAGAGGTTACAACCTCCTGAGTCCATTGGTCAATATGACCATCAGTCAAGTTCTCTCTCAGAGAACAAGAATGCAAAACATACAGATAAATTCTAAGAATACAATATGGTTTACATGAAGCAGCGTGAGAAGCTGCTGCAAAGACTCAAACACTTGAAAGCAAGAAATTCAGGGACGACATCTCACCCTTTTTACCTTAAAAAAAGAAAAAAGGAAAAAAGAAAATGAACTACAGTTCAATTTCTGTTCCCATGGGAGGACCAGTGGTTCCTCCTCTGTTGACCTTCATTCGGTCACGGTTTCTTGCTTTTCACATTGCAGGGTTAGTGAAATTCTGTGGCACATGTAAGGTGCTGCATGGCATGCAAAGCCTTTGCCAATTAAATTTGCGGGGTTTCACCCTGCGTTCCCCATTTTTGTTTTTGAAGAACCAGGCCTCTGTGGCACAACAAAAGGTTCTTCAGCAAATGGAACAAACAACATTGCTGACTCCCTTTAAATTGAACAACCCATCTGTGTGCCATGTCGACCACAGAAATTAAATCCGTGACTAAATGAAAAAGTTTCTGGGAAAACTGTGGAAATGCCATGACAGCAGCCCCAATACCAAATGGGCTGCCCATCCTCAGGGGCTTCCAAAACTTGCCCTCAAAATCATCCTTCCAAGGAACACTGGCCTACTTCATCCTCCCAAATCGTCTGTAAAGACAGTGGGTCCTTGCACTAAATTTCTGAATATTTTTGGGCCGCAAAAAGAAATCCAAAGGATTCTTGCCACTCGCAACAGCTCATGGCTCCAGAGCATTTGGCAGAAAAACACTGCTTGCAAAGCTCCATTCAAGTTCCTCCCATAATACTGAGAGTATGAATTTTACAAAAATCTGCACCCATCAAATTCACAAGTATTGTTGCCTGCATTATCAATCGAGCAATGAGCTCATACAAAAATGATTGATTGCCATTTTTGCGGCTGAAATCGAGCAATAATTAGCTCAAACAAAAAAATTATTTTGATTGTTTGTTTGTTTTTTCAAACAGTATTTTGCCGCCTTGTGGCAGATGGGGCAAAAATGACCCATTCCAGAACGTGCAAGGGATTGGACATTCATCAGCCAGTGATACCTGCAGGATACAAATGAATCACAGAAAACAATCATTCAGATTCACAATTGAGGATTGGCTTTTTGGAGGTGTTATAAAAAACCTCCAGTCCCCAGAGTTCTGTTTTGATGCAGAACACAGGAACATCCCAGGACTGGTTGAAATTTCCAGATGATCCTGGTCCAACAGCTCCCAAACAAGTCACAAAGGGCGATGAATGGATCTTGAAAGACAGTCCATTCCAGCTGCTAAACAGCAAAGGAAAAATCGCAATGTCCGTTCCAAATTGTTCCAGGACAGTCTCTGATCAGAGCAACAGTCCAGTGAAATCCAGGCAGCTCAATACTTCAGAGCAACTGCCTTCTCACCACCGACTCTTTGTCCTGTGAACAGAAAACTCAAACACAAATTAAACAATTTTGGTCCCTTCAGGGACACTGACAGGGAGAGGTGGGTATAGGATTAAACCTTCCCATCAGACCTCCATCGGCTGTGGGGACTGGGAAGACTCTTCTGTCCGAGCACGCTTCCTCTTTGCACCCCACTGCCCTTTTGACAGAGGCTGGCCTTTCACATGGCTTGTCTTACAAACATCTGCCATGTAATTCAGCCGTCCACACCTTCCACAAAGAAACAAAGGAGTGATTCCTCTTTTTTGCACTCTCTTTCTTTGTTTCTTGTTGGCCTTAGCATTAGTCTTGCCGGCCTGAGCATTAGATGAGGCATCATGGGCCTTTGAATCCTGTCCCGTGTGTTTCACAGAGACAGGGATGAGAGCTTTTCTCACCGCACCTGCAAAGCTGGGGAATCCATCCCTGCCCTGCAGGGGGCGCCGTGCTGACCCACGGCCGCCCACAGCATCAGCCTCGGCTGGGACATGATCCGAGACTGAGGGAGATCCGGGACCCCGAGACCCCTTGTAGCGGGGAAACGCCCGCTTGTGATTGCGCTGTCCCTTTAAAACGAACAGATCGGCTGCAGCTGCCTCCCTCGCGCTGCTCCTGCTCGGCCCGGGGGGGGGGAACGCAGCACTGGGAGGGGCGTGTCCCTCGGCGCCGCTTTGGGACCGGCTGCCGCTGCCCGCCCCACGCGACCCCGACCCGGCACGGGGGGAGATGGCAGCGCTGGGAGGGGCGTGTCCCGCTTGCCAAGCGCTGCCCCCACAGGCACGGGGGCAGTGCCCCGATCGGCACGGGGAGGAGCGGGGGGGCTGGGAGGCTGTCCCGGCCCTGCTTTCCCAAGCAGAGCCGCGGCTGTGGCTCCGATGCCGGACGGCTTCGCTGCCGCGCGGCCCCTGCAGGGGGGTTTCTTCTCGCTCCAGGGCCCCTCCCCCCCGCGGAGGTTGGGCGGGCACTGTTCCCCGCTCCTGGCCAGCCCCGCCGCTTCTCTGGGGCCGCCCCGTCCCCCGTGGGCTCGGCGGGCCCCCCCCCACAGACCGGGCAGGCTTTACAGCCTGCCGCGGGCTGGCCCCTTCACTCCTTGGGGCCGCTCCGCCCCACACGGAATACTTTATTGACATTCCACAGTGCGGACAGTCCGCAAAAAACACCCCGCCCCCCCCGATCCAAGAGCACTCCTGGCGCTTCCAAGGCCGGGAAAACATGGTGGGGGAGGGAAGTGGGGGAGGCGATTTTTCGCCTCTGTCGCCGCTTTTTCAGCTGCGGCTTGGGACTGGGAGGGGGGGCTGATCCCGAGGGGCTTTCACAAGCCCCGAGGTTTTCCACATTCCAGCGCTGATATGGCGTGGGTAGGAAAGGGGTCTGTTCTGCAGAGGACCCCATGCCCGCCTCAGCTGGTGCGCTGAGTGCAGGCAGGCTTCCCGCCATGCTGCTGTGTTTCTGAGGAAGGGGAGTCGGCTGTCCCGCCCGTCTCCGAGGGGCAGGAACAGGAGGAATGACTCTACTGTCTTCCCTGGCACCCAGCCCGATGGGGCTGGAGCCGTCCTCAGAGCTGGAAGGCTGCAATTTAGGCAGCACCTTCTCCAGCCTGCTCCAGGTGGCTATCAGTTTCAAAAGTTTCACACTGCGATTTGCAAAGAAAACCTGGAGCAGATAGTCGCCCAAAGACTTCCACTCTGCTGTAGAAAAAACTTCTTCAAGGCTGCAAAAAACCCCATGAGTTCTAGCATAATAGAACAATTTCTGGAGAGCATCTCCAGGAAAGGAGACTTCTTCTCTCTGCAGGACCTCAAGGCAAAGGTCCACCATGAGGGTTTCCTCATCTGAGGAGGGTTTAGAGATCATTATCTCTTACCATGATACCTCAGGCAGAGCAGGCACAGTCTCTCACTGGGCAGACAGGTCCACCAACGTGCAGTTCTCTCACAGTCGGAGGTCACCGGTGTGACCTGTTCTCCCACGTCAGGAGTCCGTTCAGACACGGACAGTGTCCAGATGTGCCGTTCAGACACAAAGGGTCAGCAGATGTGACCCAGCTGCAGTCCAGACACGGAGGGGTCACCACTTGCGACAGGAGACCCTCTTCCCACACATCCGGGGTCACCAGATGCACTGGAGACCCTCTTCTCACACGTCCGGGGTCACCAGATGCGACCCCTGCCCTTTAGAGGGGCAACACGTTGGGACGTGGGAGTGGAGCCTCACAGAGGACAGCAGGCAGCAGCTTGGTGAATCATGGAATGCTCTTTATTATCTGACTCCAATAGGCTTATATACATTTTGTACAGAGGGCCAAGATTGGCCCAAAGAGGTTACAACCTCCTGAGTCCATTGGTCAATATGACCATCAGTCAAGTTCTCTCTCAGAGAACAAGAATGCAAAACATACAGATAAATTCTAAGAATACAATATGGTTTACATGAAGCAGCGTGAGAAGCTGCTGCAAAGACTCAAACACTTGAAAGCAAGAAATTCAGGGACAACAGTATGGAGCCCCACACGACAGGTTGCAGAAGCTAATGAAGAAGTTGGATTGAGCCAACTTGGTGAACTGTTGCTGGCCTCGGAGGGACCACACACCTGTTTGAGCAGCAAACCTGTTTTGGTAAAAAATCCTGAGGGACAACAGCTAATATTAGACTGTACAGCACTGCAGCACCATTTAACCTGTGGAGGAGGAATGTTTTATCTGCTTGGGGAGTGTGGGTGGGGATGGATTTTTAATGGGGACCACTGCATTTAGGGGCACAAAATATCCCATACTACCCCTAAAATGGCTTATTACTCAGCCAGTGAGGGTACCACAGTGGCCCCTCGAGAATTTTCCCACAGTTCTAAAGTTGAAATATTTCTTGTTTATAGAGTTGTCTGTTTGTAACTTCCAGGTAATAAGCCTCCAGTGTGCCAGTTTGAAAGCTTGTATTGTTGGTAATCCTGCCTGACATCTCCTGGGAATGGATGTTATATTTTCAATGGTATGTGGGATGCATCACTGGCTGGGAGAGGCTAGGCTTGTCAAATTAGGTAGAATCATATGTGTCATCATGCTGTCCTGTCATCTTATTTGCAAAGGGCCCTTGCAGGTAAAATAACAGAGCACACTTTGCATTTTTATTAAAACTGAAAGGGGGAATTGTGACAAATATAGCTGGTTTATAGCTGCACAAATAATTTGGCTTAGCAGACACCAGCTCGACCAGCCTAGCTCAAGATAAAAAAGTCCCTGGACACAACGATAGGTCAGATTTAAACCCAGACGGAGGACCTCAGCCAACTCATTTGAAGCACAGATACACCCTTATCATTGGCCAGTGAACTAGGCAGAGTTGAGACCCTTGACCAATCATGTCTGGTAGTGCGGGAAATTTGAAAGCCCTCTAAAAGGACCTGCCAGACAATAAACGTGGGCTGTTGCTGCATGATCTCGGTGTGTTAATGTTGACTCCACAGCGACATCTGGTTTTGCCCATCCTGCACTCTTTGAAAACCTCCCCTGAGAAGTGCAATGGGCAAACTATTGCTTTTCATTTATTATTACTTTCAGCTGATTTGGAGTGTGTTTCTCAGGCAAACTTCCAGAGTTAGGACTTATTGTATTTTTCATTTTATTTTAAAGTCACTCTCAGACTCGACACTATGCTTGCTTCCCTTTTATGCTGCCTTCCCCTTTCCTGTCCTGGAGAGTCTACCTCATCCCTTGTTAGCTATGGTGCATGTTAGACAGTACTTCCGAGAGTTCAATGCCTCTTCTCTATGCAAAGTTTTTCCTGCTAATCCACAGAAAGTCTGAACAGGCTATTTTCCCCTTTGATTGAAGGAGCCCTGTCCCCTGACATGAGGGGGCACAGCTCTCCCTTTGCCAGTAGTCATTGTGTTACTGAGCCGGGAGCACTAGAAGAATGAAGGACAAAAATTTGGTATGAAGAGGCAATTGGGAAATTCAAATGAGAATTTACAAATTATCCCCATTGTCTCCAGATCCCACCTGCTTTTTACAGCTTTAACCTCATAACAAAATGATCAGACCAGTACAGCTCTAGATAACTGTCATGGGTTGACACTGGCTGGATGTTTCAAGGATATCCATGGATTAGAAATGGACCTTTTGCAATGAAATTGCTACTTCTATCATAAATACTTAGGGGACTACTGAGCTTGGTTCTCCATTTATGAATGTGATAAATGTGGCATTGGGTAAAAATTCGTGATAAAAGAATATAGCAATATATGTTAGATTTGCGTTAATATAAAATGTGAAAAGGTATAGTCCGTAGAAACTTTCCCCAAGCCAGGTTTCCACCGTCCCCCAGTCCTGGGACAAAAGAAAAGGACAGGAGCCATCAGGAGGTACAAAGACACTAGCCAACCCAGATAAGAATCGGCATCATACCCAGACAGAGAAATTCCTCCCTGAATGAAAAGAGAATTCTCCGTCGAGGAATACACATTGAAATAACCATGGACCGGCGGGCTCCATCTGCATGTGAAAGGAACCTTCCCGGAATACTACCTGCAAAGTTTGACAAATCCGGGAAGCCCATCTGAAAATTATTTGGACTATTTGCTGGACTATCCCGGGCACCTGTTTTGCCTTGGGACACGAAAACCCCTATAAAACCCTGAGCTGCAATCTGCTCCGTGTGGATTTGGGAAAACTGTGCCTTAGAGTACGGTCCTCTCATCCACCCAGCGCTATGCTGCAAATCCTATTTGTGGTTTTCTCTCTTTATCGGTGATTGGGATTGTTATATTAATAAATTGGTTTTTTGTTAATCTGATTTTTGCCATTGCATTTATAACAGATTTGGTGCCGTGACTCGGATTCGGAGAAGCTGCGGGGACCTGCTGTCCAGGAGGGTACCCCCGCTGATTTCGACGGCCTGGTGAGTCGGGAACCCCGTAGCTCCCTCCGAACACCCGAACCAAATTTAGGAACGAGAAAACCACAAAAAGGACAGAGGGAAAATGGATCCAGGGGCAAAGAGAGCTCGGGAAGGCAGAGGACCTTCAAAAGCCGTGGCTGATTTCGCTCGTAAAACATCTAATTGCACAAAGATATCCACGCAGGAAAAGGAGCTGTAAGTACTGCTGGTTGAGTGGGTGATCGGGCGAGTGTGTGAGACGTGATCTGATCACGAAGCGAGTGTGGAATTCAAGGTCGCAGTTCCGTGTTCTCGCGAGAGAATCGGTCGGCCACGAAGGAAGCGATTCTGTGTGAAAATTCTCTCTCATATCGCTCGTCAAGCCTGGGACTAGGGAAAGTCTCAGGGGACCGATCACAAGGGGCTAAAAGGGGAAGGGTACGTCCTATTGAGCTCGGGAATTGGTAAACCCTTTTAGCCAACGGACCAAGGTAAGGGTCCAAGTAAAAATCCAGAAGGAGATTGAACGCCGATCAGGGGACCCCTCGGCACAGCTCGCTGAAGGGGTGAGTAATTGGCAAAGGCCCTAATCCCTCAGAGAAAGTCAAAACACAACGCAAAGGCAGAGAACTGACTCAGGAAGGAGTCAAAGACTGGTAAGAAATCACATACACAAGAAGCATGGGACAGAGAAAGAGTAAACCTCAGAAAAAGACATCAGGGAAATCTCTCTCCGAAAAGGAGGAGGGAACGCTTGACATCCCTCGAAATAGCCCCTTGGGCTGGATGTTAGAGCACTGGGGAGATTGTCCCCAGAGGAGAGAAAAATCTAAAGAAAAGATGATATATTATTGTGTTGATGTGTGGGGAGGCAAAGAGTTGAGGAGCCACCTTACGTGGCCGGTGTTGGGAACATTTGAAAAATGGACGTGTAATGAATTGAATTTCTACGTAGAAAACAAAAGCCCCTCAGACCCTGAGGAGAGGGAATATGCTCGGCTTTGGCTGAATACCCGAGCAGGATTGTTCCTGATAAAGCAGAAAGGGCAGCCCGGAACTGGGACCGAGCCCTGGGAACCTCTAGACCATCTCCCACCCCCTTACAATGGGCTGATCTCACTGCCCTTGTTGGATCAAGTGGTGCCTACGGCTCCCTTGGACCCCCAAAACCAGCTTATAGGGGCACAAGTATCCCAACCAGGAAGCCCTATGTCTGTAACGACACAGGCTTCCCGTCCCTTGTCCCCACTGGCAGCTTCCCTGCTGCCACTCCCTCTTCTTCCCCTACCGTCCGGTCTGGGTCTGTCGGCGGTGCCTCCGCCGGCGGACATCATGGCCACCGGAGTCCCCTCCAAGATCCCATCTGCGCAAAGACGGGAACAGCCTTACTCGCCCCTGCCGGCATTGCCGCCACAACCAGGGTCCGCCCGAGCGGAGGAGAGAATCCCCTCTGCCCCACAAACGGCTGTTCCACCCCTGCAGCCCACAAAAGGGAGACAACTCACAGCCATCAGTTCCCCTCCTGCTAGCAGAACACGTTTGAAAGCGAGGCTGATGGGTGATGAATGGGGAGAGAGTGAAAATGAGGGACACAGTTTATTTCGCCTAAGGGAAGTACCGACGGCCCCCGGGGTTATCGGGTTTGTGAACGTTCCTCTCAATACAGGAGATGTGAGAGCTTTTAAGAAAGAGATGGGATGGTTGTTGGATGATCCTTTTGGTGTGGCTGAGAGGTTGGATGAGTTCTTAGGAAGTAGTATCTATACCTATGACGACCTCATGGCAATCCTAAGGTCTTTGTTTAACAACGAGGAGAGAGAAATGATAAAGTAGGCGGGTATTAGAGACTGGGACCGGCGCAATCCGCAGGGGACGCCAGATGACCAAAAGTGGCCCAGCACTAGCCCAAGTTGGAATGCGCAAACAGAGGATGGGAGGCGGAATATGGTAGACTTAAGAAATATCATAATTCAAGGTATAAGAGAAGCCATCCCAAGGGGTCAGAATATCAGTAAAGCCTTTAATGAATGTCAAGGGAAAGAGGAGTCCCCCACTGAATGGATTGAGCAATTGAGGCGAAGTCTGCAGATGTACTCTGGAACCGATCCGAACTCTCCGGTGGGGGAGGTTCTGTTAAAAACTCTGTTGCTAAATCCTGGGAGGACATTAGGAGAAAATTAGAAAAGATAGATGGGTGGCAAGACAAAAGTTTGCAGGAACTCCTAAGAGAGGCCCAGAAGGTATACATGAGAAGGGAAGAGGAGGTACAGAAATTACAGGCTAAGGTCCTAGTGGCTGCAGTAAAGGAGGTTCAGAAGCAAGAACAGGCACAAGGTAAGTATAGAACGATGCCCCGAAAGCCTCAGGGTTTTCGCAAAGTAACCCCGGCCACCCCGAGGGAACTTCCAGAATCTTATTATTGTAAAAAGGCAGGACACCTTCGGCAGGACTGCCGGAAAAGGATGAAGGATGAGAAAATTTTTCAGGAGGATTAGGGGTGTCAGGGGCTCTTCACTTTGGGGACCAGAACATCCAATGAGCCCCTGGTAAAATTAAAAGTGGGACCCCAACGACAAGAGGTGATTTTTTTGGTAGAAACTGGGGCAGAAAGAAGTACTTTGCAGAATTTGCTGTGTGGATGTGAGACTAGTCAGGAGAGAGTGTTGGTGATTGGTGCTAAGGGGGATCCCTTTAAAGTATCTGTAATAAAGAATGTGGAAATTGAGTCTGGAAATAAAATTTGCTTGGGAGATTTGTTGCTGGTAGAAGAAGCTGATTATAATTTGTTAGGAAGAGATATGATCATTGCATTAGGAATTAGTGTGATTGCAAAAAGTTTAGAACTAGTGGTAAAAATGTTTAGGCTCACTGCGAAGGACGAGGAAGAAATTAATCCAGAGGTTTGGCACTCGAAAGGAGAGGTAGGGAGGTTGGAAATTGAATCTATTCACATTGAGATTGAAAACCCTGAGGACCCCATAAGGGTCAAACAGTATCCCATCCCGATGGAAGGGAGAAAGGGGTTGAAACAGGTAATAGATGATCTCCTGAAGGGAGGTACTCTAGAGCCGTGCATGTCTCAACATAACACCCCCATACTGGCTGTGAGAAAAACCGATGGAAGTTTTCGACTGGTGCAGGATTTAAGAGCTGTGAATGCCAGAACCCGAACTATATTCCCGGTGGTGGCAAATCCCTATACCCTGCTGAATAGACTCTCTCCCGAGGATGTATGGTACAGTGTGATAGATTTGAAGGACGCCTTTTGGACTTGCCTTTTGGACAAAAGAAGTAGAAATTACTTTGCTTTTCAGTGGGAGGACCCGGATACAAACAGAAAACAGCAGTTAAGGTGGACAGTCCTCCCCCAGGGGTTTGTAGAATCCCCGAACCTTTTCGGACAAGCGTTAGAACAATTGTTGACCCAATTCATCCCGAGGGAGGGGACAAAGCTTTTGCAGTATGTGGATGACTTGTTAATAGCTGGACCCACCGAGGAAAGTGTGAGAGAATGTACTGTAGCTTTGTTGAATTTTTTGGGAAAGAAGGGTTTGAAGGTCTCAAAATCCAAGCTGCAATTCACAGAGCCCGAAGTAAAATATTTAGGACATTGGTTAACCAGGGGGAAAAAGAAATTGGACCCTGAAAGGGTGGCAGGTATCATAGCATTACCTGCACCAAAAACCAAAAAAACAAATCAGGCAGATTCTGGGGCTCTTGGGATATTGCAGGCAGTGAATTGAACGCTTCAGTGAAAAGGTAAATTTCTGTATGAGAGGTTAAACACTGACAGAGTGAAGTGGACTGAGCAGGACGAATCAGATTTTCAGAAATTAAAGAATATCCTCATGACTGCTCCGGTGCTGACGTTACCAGACATAAATAAAGAATTTCAGTTATTTGTGGATGTGAGTGGGCAGACAGCACAAGGAGTTTTAACCCAACAATGGGCAGGAAAAACAAAACCTATAGGTTTTGTGTCAAAGATTTTGGATCCTGTCAGTCGAGGGTGGCCTACATGCCTGCAGGCAATTGTGGCAGTTGCTCTCTTGGTTGAGGAGGCTAAGAAAGTAACCTTCGGAGCGCCTTTGGTAGTTTATACCCCTCATGATGTGAGAAATATCTTGCAACAAAAAGCAGAGAAGTGGTTAACTGATTCCAGGCTTCTGAAATACGAGGCCATTCTAATCAACTCTTCGGGTTTGGAGTTAAAAACTACCTCTGCACAGAACCCGGCTCAGTTTCTATTCGGAGAAGCCTCGGAAAAATTATTACATGATTGCATTGAGATTGTGGAGCTTCAGACGAAAGTAAGACCTGATTTGGAAGATCAGGAATTGGAAGGAGGAGAGAAGTGGTTCATAGATGGTTCTGCAAAGGTAGTGGAAGGAAAGAAGAAGTCGGGATATGCGGTTGTGGATGGTAAATCGGGAGAGGTGGTGGAATCAGGTCCCCTAGAAGTGGGTTGGTCAGCCCAAGCCTGTGAGCTTTATGCTCTTTTAAGGGCCCTTCGGCGGCTAAAAGGTAAAAGGGGAACTGTCTATACCGACTCCCGGTATGCCTTTGGAGTGGTACATACTTTTGGGAAAATTTGGGAAGAAAGAGGGCTGATAAATACAAAGGGAAGAGGCTTAATCCATGGAGAAATAATTAAACAAATCTTAGAGGCCATTTGAGAACCGAAAGAAATCTCTGTGGTCCATGTAAGGGGGCACCAAACAGGACTACAATTCCAAACCCGTGGTAACAATCTAGCCGACAGGGAAGCTAAAAGAGCAGCCCTGCTCATGGTGAGTGCCCCTGAGGTGACAATGGAGGAAGCCCCTGAATTCCCTCTACCCCCTTCTGAAAAGGAAACCGAGGAATTCAAGAAGATAGGAGGGGTCCTAGAAAGGGGGAAGTGGAGGCTGCCCGACGGGAGGGAATTAATATCAAGGGGAGTGGCAAGAAAAATCTTGCAGAGATTGCACAAACAAACACACTGGGGAACCCGGGCATTGGCAGAACAGTTTCTGAAGTTTTTCAGGTGCAAAGGGATTTTTGAACTTGCCAAACAAGAGGTACAAGGGTGTGTCGTCTGCCAAAAGGTAAATCGATCCAGATCCAGACAAATTGCCTGGGGGAGTCGTCCTCTCTCATATGGGCCATTTGAAAGGATCCAGGTAGATTTCACTGAATTACCAAAAATTGGGAGATACAAATTTCTATTGGTGATAGTGGACAAATTGACTCATTGGGTGGAAGCTTACCCCAGGGCAAAAGCCACTGCACAGACTGTGTCAAAAATTTTACTAGAGGAACTTATACCTCGGTATGGAATAATCGACTATATTGATTCAGATCAAGGGACACATTTTACTTCAAAAGTTATCAAACAAACCTCAGAAGCCTTGGACATCAGATGGCAGTACTACACACCACCCCTTGGCATCCTCAGAGCTCGGGACAGGTGGAAAGTATGAATCAAACCCTAAAGTCTCAATTGTCTAAACTTACGCTGGAAACAAAAATGTCTTGGATCAAATGTCTCCCTCTCGCTTTGCTCAACATAAGAACTATGCCGCACTCTGAGACCGGGTTGTCCCCCTTTGAAATGTTGTATGGAATGCCCTACAAACATGGAATGCCGGTGGGACACCCTCAAGTCGAAGATGCACAGTTACAACCTTATCTCATTGCTGTAAACAAAAATTTACAGGATCTCCGAAGGCGTGGGCTTATTCCCCAAAGTGCCCCACTGAGATTCGCAATCCATCAGATACAGCCGGGAGATAAAGTGTTAATCAAAGTCTGTGTCCTGGTTTAGGATGAATTAGGGGAGAACCTCCAAAGGAATCCCCTAATAACAAAACCTCTACCACCCCTCCCCCAGCCCTGGATTTGGGAAGGAATTTCTCGAACAAAGTGGAAAAAACCGGTTTATTGACAAATGAATAAACACCCCCCAACACAAGGGAAAAAAAGAAAAAAAAAAGGCTCAGGTTACTGTGAGGGGGAGGGCGCAGAGCTTAATTCACGGGCTCCGGAGATCCTCAGACTTCTCAGGTCAGGTCAGGTCAGGTCTGGTGCCGGTCCAAAATCTTGAAGGGGGGGGGAGAAGGGGAAAAGAGGGAAAGAAAAAAAAACAGAGGCACAGAGGCAGCAGAAAGAGAAAGAAGGAAAACAAAAAAAAAGCAAAAGTGCAAGCAGCAAAGAGCGGAGCCAGCCGCTTGAAAGCCAGCGAGCGGGAGGGGGGCAGACAGTGCCTGCCCAGCCAACAGGAAAACAGGGACAGCTGTTAGACATAACAAGGTAGTCCACGATATGGGATAGGAAGCACTGTCAACCCAGGACAGCCTGGAAAGAACTTCCCCTCACCCCACACTGGGAAGGACCCTTCCTTGTTCTCCTCACCACTGATACTGTGCTCCGAACTGTGGAAAAAGGCTGGACTCATTCATCAAGGGTAAAAAAGGTTGGGGACTCAAATACCTCAGATTGGAGGATCACCACCCCTCCAGGAGAGCTGAAAATTAGGCTTTAGCATCACCATAAATGACAAATCAGATAAGTTTTATCACCCCTAACTGTGATTGCTTTCCTTTTATTCACTTCGAATGTGTCTATTGTAAACAAGTTTGAGTAACTCATTGTTGGGGAGGGAACAGACCGAGGGGGCTGTGTACCAGTTGTCTAACTGAAGAACAGGAGAATACTGGCTGTCTCTTAATACTTGCCACACGGGCCGGACTTTTGGAACTAGACTCTCCTGAGTGGTACCAAATTTACAAAAAGGGGATAAAAGGGAAATTGGATGCCAAGGCAGAGATTTTGGCAATTGAGTGCCGAAGGACTATCAAAGTACCGTGCAGAAGTGATATAATTAAGCTGTCTCGGTGGACGATCTATAAAAGGAGATTCGCTGTCTGGACAACAAGGGCCCTTGAAGCTTATCCCTGCTGCCGAGAAGATGGTCTTCCCCGCCGTATGTTCACATACGGGCGAAGGGCAAGGCAGAGGGGTACATCTGTGGGGAATCCTGACTGTCCTGAGTCTAGCCGTGTGCTTGACCAAGGGGGCCATCCCCGAGGTGCCTCTGGGGGTGAATTCCCCAGAGAAGTGTGAGCACTGTCTGACTGCCACATTAACCGGACAGATAATCGACTGCCCTCCAGGGCAACAAAGAGATTATTGTTGTTCTAATGGCACTCAATTCAGTCTCTGTGAATTGGAGGGGGAGGTCCGGTGCCACCACTCAGGGGTAAGTTTTAAGGACAAGCAGTCAGGAATTCATGTTGTGGGAGGGGAAAAAGCTCCCCATGTCATACGCAAACGTAGAGTCAGGATGCTTCCTCCAATCCCAGCTTGTGCACGAAGCAACAAAACTGTATGGGTGAGAGGAAAAAGACAATCAACTTCCTTGGTATACTCCACGGTAAACACTTTTTTTGTATTCTTCATAGCCTGTTCTGTTGCAGGTATTATTATTCTTTTTTGCTTAATCCCTTGCTTTATTAGAAACTAGAAGGAGAGAGATGGGAGCAGAAGAGCAGCAGAGACCCTGAAAAGATTTGAAGAAAAAATAATTTATAAAGTAAGACACTCCAGGGATGTGGTGAGATTTCTCAAGAGGGCTATGATCCCAATTGGTATTAACAGTGTTCTTCACAGGAAACAAATATAATAAAAGAAGCACGAATTTTTAATTTAATAAAATTATTAGGTGGGAGACTGTGATAAATGGGGCATTGGGTAAAAATTCGTGATAAAAGAATATAGCAATATATGTTAGATTTGCGTTAATATAAAATGTGAAAAGGTATAGTCTGTAGAAACTTTCCCCAAGCCGGGTTTCCACCGTCCCCCAGTCCTGGGACAAAAGAAAAGGGCAGGAGCCATCAGGAGGTACAAAGACACTAGCCAACCCAGATAAGAATTGGCATCATACCCAGACAGAGAAATTCCTCCCTGAATGAAAAGAGAATTCTCCGTCGAGGAATACACATTGAAATAACCATGGACCGGCGGGCTCCATCTGCATGTGAAAGGAACCTTCCCGGAATACTACCTGCAAAGTTTGACAAATCCGGGAAGCCCATCCGAAAATTATTTGGACTATTTGCTGGACTATCCCGGGCACCTGTTTTGCCTTGGGACACGAAAACCCCTATAAAACCCCGAGCTGCAATCTGCTCCGTGTGGATTTGGGAAAACTGTGCCTTCGAATACGGTCCCCTCATCCACCCAGTGCTGCGCTGCAAATCCTATTTGTGGTTTTCTCTCTTTATCGGTGATTTGGATTGTTATATTAATAAATTGTTTTTTTGTTAATCCGATTTTTGCCATTGCATTTATAACATGAACAAGGGGGAAGACTAAAGGTAAATAGAAAAGTGAGGTGAGAGACAAGTCCAGCAAAGGCAAGTATCTTGTGGACAGGTATTCACTTTATCTCATCTTAGCTCAAACGATCTCAGACTGTGAAAAACGAGGTTCACTTTCTTGGTAAAATTTAAAAAGTTTAATAAAATAAAGAAAGAGACAATTAGGAGGCAGAAAAGCAAAATAGTTAAACAGCCAGGTGCCTGGCATTCAGTCAAGAGCACACTTTACTATTTCAGAACACTTCTTTAAAAGCACCAGCATGTTGCATATTCATAAACCTTCATACGTTATTCAAACATTCTTTTGCTTCTGTTATAGGGAATATGCTACATTTAATAATTCGTGCTGAAATAAAATGTTAATAAATAAATGAATAAGCACCCGTTCTGGGAAAACTAGGCTTGCATTTCAGGTTGGGTGTCTCCAGCAAGGGAATAATAGAAATCAACACCTGAAAGAGAGCCCCCCTCTGCCCTGGAGATGGGCCGTTGACGGCAATTACTCAAGGAGGAGCGGAATCAGATAAGACTCAAGGACTCGACCCATTCAATGCAGCCTCCCTGGAAAGAATAATCAACTCACCGACTCTGCCCAGAAATCCATTCAGGAGGGGGACAGCCTCAAAAGAAAATTTCAAGAATACATCATCCCAGAATAGTGGACAAAGGATTTAGCCGCGGGGAAAATAAACTGTATAAAAATTGGACTCATGGTAGTGGGATTTGTGAACAGGGGAGGACTGGTGCGATAGAGGCCTGTCCATACGTTCACCCAGTTGCCGACCTGGGATCGGGGCTGCCTTTTTATCGTAGTTTTCTGTGTTTGCTGTTACGGGAAAAATAATTTTTATTATTATTATTTTATTTTTGCTAATCCGGCTGTCTCATTTATAACACTTCCTTGTGGCTCCACTCTGTCCCCAACTCCCTGATAATGGAGAGGCAATAAATTCTTCCTTTAGAGTTCTGGTGTCTGTGACTTATCTTCATCTAGATAGGATAATGTGAAGAATTTCCTAATTAACTTTACCATTCTCTGAGTTGGCTACAAAAAGCATTTTTACATCACATAGTTTGTATTTTAATATTATGCTATAGCCAAAGAAATATATATACATTCATCAAATCACCATTTCTAAGTTTTGTTAATAGCAGAAATAAAAGAAACTATATTAGGACAGCAAAGTTTTCCAACATTATAAATATAGCATTCATTCTAATATTTGCAAAAAGCCAATAATATAATATGTACTTATAACAAGACTACAAGGCTTAATGAGGATAGCAATATACACCTAGCTTGTGTGGCAGCATTGTGGGTCTGGCTTTATTGCTGTTTCCAAAGTACCGCGAGATTGCCACTGATAGCTGAGCAGGGATTGAGGGATCTTAGCAGCAGTTTTTCTTAACTGTGACTTTTACTAGCTGTGACTTTTACTTGGAGAATCTAAACCTCTGTTTGATGAAGTAACCTCTAAAACTAGTGGTGGGATGTTGTTACGAACAAGAGTGTTTGAGATCGCTTAAAAAATCATCGGCAAGGGTATGAGCAAAAGTCAGTTTTAATATAAAGTGACAAAGCACAAGTTCACTGGCAAGATTCACTCTACTTCTTACAGGACAGCCAAGGCACAAGGGAAAACAAGCAACAACAAAACCAAACAAAATCCAGGTTATCAAAACAGAAATGAACGGAAAACTATTGGGGGGGGGGGGGGGGGAAGTGTGTTTAGGTGTGTTGGAAGTTAGGATTTTTCCTCTTTTTTTTTTTTACTCTCATGGAATTTTGTCCCATCTGTTGCTAAGAGACAATTACTACCAATGCTTAAGAGAACAAAAGATGTGTCTGGGAGGAGGAGGGGGAAGGGGGAGCTGGCTACTCTCTTACCTGAGGGGTTTTCTCTTGAGAAGAGCAGAGATACTGAGAGATTTTGTCTGGGAGGTGAGGGGCTGGGCATAGCCCCTAGCTCTCTTGTTTTCAGAATCAGAGGAGGGACAGCTGGTCTGTGGTCACTGCCTGGAGTATTCTCTGCCACTTTGGAGCTTTTGTCCTTCCACTGCTTCTCCTATCATGGCTGAGCCTTTGCTCGTTAGAGAAGCTGTTGAACTGGGACCTTATTAACACTCGATCTGACGGGAAAGGACCCTTACCATATATTTGGATGGAAAACATGGGACCCGTCCCCCCTCCCCCTTCCTGGAGGGCATGTTTCCCGGCTGCATGCGACAGCTGCTACAGAGAATCGGGGCTTCCACTGCCCAGCACCACTGTTATCTGATGCTGCCTCACTACACTCTAACCCAGCACCCCGTGTCCGCCTGAACACTGCGTGTCCTGCTAAGGCTGCCGAGTTTTCTGTTACATTTTGTTTGCCACCTGTTATAAATGAATCAGCCAATTTAATAATTGAATTGAATTTATTAAATTATCAAAGTCTAAGTTTTGAAAAGCCACAAGCAACACAGGGCCGAGCCAGGCGGTTGGCACTGGGTGAACCAGGTTTTGAACTCTATCACTCCAAAACCTCCGTGGTTCATGAATTTTGCTTTCGCAGGGTCTTGTTTTTATACTTTCTTCGGCTGAGCAGGGGGCCTTTTCGCTTCTTTGTTGATCTTATCTTTTTAGCATATTCATGTATTTTTCTTTTCTTGCTGCTGGTCTGATGAAAAGTTTCCCAGAATGGGTGAATAATTAATTTTCTTTACTGGAATTCTGTTCAGGAATAAACATCTTTGGCGACGAATATTATCGTGGGTGCATATCGAATGCATATCACTGGGGCCTTGTCAGATGGAAAAATCGTTTGGAATAAATGTTATAAATGAAACAGCCAGATTTGAAAAATAAAATAAAAAAACAAAGTTTATTTTTGTGTAACAATAAATTTGGAAAGCCACGATAAAAGGACAGCCCCAATCCCAGGATCGGGACTGGGTGAACGTAGGGACAGGCCTCTATCCTTCCCCGTTCACAAATCCCACCACCATGAGTCCAATTTTTATACAGTTTATTTCCCCAAGGCTAGATCCTTTGTCTACTATTCTGGGATGATGTATTCTTGAGATTTTCTTTTTGTTAAAAATTGGCGGAGATAATATTTTCGCCTTAAAATGCCTTTATTGATAAGCTCTTAAAGGGATAGCTCGAGGGATGGTCTGCTCTTCCTGGGTCGCTCTTGAGGAGGAGGGTCTGTTCGGCTTTGCAACCTTAGGTCACTGCAGAGCCGGGAGCCCCACCCTCGCAGGTGTGCCTGGAGCTCACTTTTGCTGGCCTGCTCTGGGGGTATCCCCTCCCCTTCGGGCACTTTTTAAGTTACAGCGAGATACAAAAAACTGTTTATCAATACTTTAGGGCATAGCCAGTTCAGTAGTGTCTTTTGTGGGTCTAGATTTTACATCGGTTTGTTTTGGCGGGGGACTTTTGGTGCTGAATATGTTTTGGTTTACAGCAGGGCTTTATGGGTGTTCTATTAATTTCCATGCCCGATTTATTAAAAAAACTATGGATCATGATCTAATACCAATATCCAACTATGACGGACAAAGACTCTCTAACAGTTCAAAGTTAGAAAGTGTATGTTTATTACGACGCCGGGCAGCGTGCGGGATAGCTCCCAGAAACACACGCGCAATTTATAGATCATCACAGGGTCTTTTATCTACAGGAGTATTGAATACACAAACTACAAATGCATATTCATGACTCTGGTACCTCCCATTCCCCGCTTCGTATGGTAATTATCCCAAAAAGCCATCAAGCATGCGTAGTTTGTTCTTTGAAATGGGTCAGTGGACTTTTTAATAGGGTGGGGTCCCAAAATGATGAAGTAAGATGGTCTTCCTCAGCTCTGACTTTTTAACCTTTAGTGTTCGTGACAGCTAAATCCTGTTTTTTCCATGACTGTTTGATTTATGATTGTATTGTATTCATGGGGTCTATTGATTATTCAGGATGCAGAAGCCCTAGTTTGACAGCTTCTCTGATTTATCAGTTCCTTCCAAGAATTATCAGTTCCTTCAGTCTGGCTTCTGTTAGCAAAAGGGAAGTCCTAGCTACATTATCTCAGCACTATCTATTTTGACTACAGTCTTCAATGCCTCATTTTCCCCACTTCTCTTTTTAAAGTGCGTAAATTCTTTTACTCAAAAGAGTCTTTCTCATCAATCTAATCTGTACAGCTAGTGTCTCTTAAGACCAAGCCATACACTTTTGATAATGAGGTTAAGGCTGCTATTCATCCTGGCATCCTTCAGTTCCAAGCAAGCATCACAACAGATAAAACTAAACTTATACTAACCAAAATAAGCAACACAACTATAGGGTGGACTAAGGCATGTAGTATACCAGTTGCTGTTGGAGACTACTCAAAAGGCACATCCCACTAATGATGGGATAAATGTTAATTAATGTCCTTCTTCCCCCTTCTCTAATTTTCTTTAAGATTTCTTTCAATCTGGGATGTTCTTATGGGTTATCTTACAGGTGCCCGATAGGAAAAATCACATCCCTTAATTCTAACAAAATTGCAAACACACAAATTGAATTGGGTTACAACTTGGTTGTAAAACAAAGGCTGTCACTGTACTAGTCACAGGGTTATAGGTGAAATACTCCCAACCCTGTTCCTAGCACCCCAGTGAGAGATCTCTAGATGGCACCTGGGGATCACAGCCTTTCTATTACAGGTATTTGAGTCATACTCTTTTATTGCACACTCCTCTATTTTGAGTCTAAATGGAGGACATTTCCTTCCCATAACCCTTAGCATCTTATTTAAAGCCTTACGAGAGTAAGCATCATAAGCTTTTCTTTGGCACCTGTTTATCTCAGTCACATTGTACCTACGCAGTATTGCGTTGACCCTTGTTATGGTTAAGCTTATTACAGCAATAATTACAACTTTCCACATAGTGTCTATAATAACTATTACTCCATCTATTTGTGGTTCCGAGTGAGTTTCAGTTTTAGTTCATCGTCGCCTGGTGTGATCTTCCAGATTCCTTCTGGAGCTTTCTTCACTCGGGAGTGATGGATCCAGGCCTTCTGTTCTTTGATCTTGATTGTAGTGAAAGTAGTAAGAAGCATCTGGAATGCTCCTTCTCACTGTGGTTCCAAGAACCTTTCTGCAAAAGACTTAATTTCTAGGTTGTCTAATTTTTGTTTTGAGCTCCAGCCACATATTTCTTAATTTCTCTAAGTTGTCTATTTAGGGCCACCATATACTTGTGGCCCTCTATCTGGGGATATGGTGGCTGGAACTCTACCCCCGGTATTATTTTTGCAACCGTGCTTTGGTTACTTCTTGGGCTTTAGCCGTTCTAGTAGGCAAGGCTTCTGGCCATCCTGAAAAGGTATCAGTTAACACCAATAGGTAACGATATCCTCCCTTCCTGGGCAGCTCTGTAAAATCAATTTGCTATTGTTGCCCAGGTCTACAGCCTTTCCCAATTTGTCCCATTTTAGGCTTTGGTGTATTTTTGGAATTAGTTTGGAGGCAAAGACTACACTGACGGGTTACCTGTATCACTGTACCTTGTAACTTTCTGGCCACAATTCTTTCCTTCAAATACCTATACAAGATGTCTATTCCCCAGTGTGTTTTCTCATGTTCTCTTTGCACTAATGACCATAACAAATAGGAGGGTACTACAAGCTTCTCGTTCTCTGTCATGGCCCACCCTTCCTGATTGTAATTTGCTTTTTCTGCTTTAATAAGTTTCTTACCCTTTATATTATATACTGGCTTACCTTGAATTGAATTTTTTTTTTTTTTTTTCATCTGGGATAAGTGCTGCCTCAATTGTCTCATCGGGTACCTCACCTTTAGCTGCGTCTTTTGCCTCTCTGTCCGCCAGCATATTCTCTTCTTCCAATTAGAGCTCACTTTTTGATGCGATCTGTGCCATCCTCTCAAGTAGCTGCACAGCATCTAGCAGCTTTAGGATTTTTCCAAATGGCTCCGTGTGCAAGGACTACCTCAAAGGCATACCTTGAGTAGATGTCCAGCCTTCTGTGCAGAGGTGTTGGTGGGCCATGGTCCAGACTCTATTACCTCTCTGCTGATGGTAACTGCATACCCAGCATGCCTCTTTCCACTGACAACGTAGCTGCTTCTGTCAGTAAACCAGGTCTCAGCATTCTCAATCGGAGTGTTCTTCAGATCCGGGTGACTGGAGTTGGTGGTTTCGATGGTCTCCAGGCGGTCGTGGATCACTGGTTCTCCTATACTCCCGCTGAGGAAGGAAGCTGGGTTCACAATGTTAGTTACCACAATCTTAACATCGTCTTGTTCTACCAGTATAGCTTGGTACATTAGGAATCTCTGTAGGGAGATCTAATGTCCTCCTTTTCTTCAAGGACTGCAGACATTCTATGGGACACTAGCACAGGCATCTTCTGGCCTAGAGTGAATTCTGAGGCACTCTGGCCATCCTTTAGGAGCTGTGTACTCACGTCTGGAAGTCCCAGGGCTGGAGCTGACATGACGGCCTTCTTTAGCTGATTAAAGGCCTGAATAGCTTTCTTAACCCAGGTAAATGACTGTTTGCCTCATCAGCTGGGCTTTCTTCTGGGATCTGCAAGCCCAAAAAGTTTAGGAGGCTTACCGTCCGGTCCACTAATGTTCCCTGGATCTGGGTAGCTATTAGGAGGTCTTCTGCGTACTGGAGCAACTGTTTGCAAGCTGCTCCCCAAATATCTTCTATCCAGTTTGAGGTTCTCCTGTGCAAGGACCACCTCAAAGGACTCAAATGAAAAGATTTTCTGGCTGGCTTTATGGAGAGGGAGGCAAAAGAAAGCATCTGCACATCTAAAACAGTGAGTTAACAAGATATAAGGGTTAGCAACTACTGAATACAAGCCTTCAGTTATCTTGTTAACAGCTAAGTTTTGTACCAGCCTGTATGACTTGTCAGGCTTCTTCACTGGCATGATAGGAGTGTTGAAATTAAACTGACACTCCTTCAGTAGTTTTATCTTTAAAAAGTTTTCTTTGCCCTGCCGGCATGTCAGGAGCCTACACTCCAGGAAACACCTTATCTATTTTTTTATTATTTTTAATTTTTTTTCTCAATTTTTTTTTGTTATTTACATTAAACTTAACAGTTTTACATATTGTTGATTCTTTACCTCCAAAATAATTTTTCTATTTTTAAATATTACTTTTGCCCCCAGCTGCTCTAGCAGATTTCTGCCCAAAAATGCAGATGGAGCATTAGGCATATATAAAAATCGATGGATTCTCTATTGTTTCCCCAATTTAAACTTCAATAGTTTGTAAAAGTAAGCCTTTTTTAGGTTGGCCAGCCGCTTCTTTTACTATTACATAGTTACTGGTTACAGGTGTTAGGGTTTTATTGCTCCAGTGTCTATCAAGAATTTTATTTCTTTTTTTTCTGTTATGGCATCAAGCAGCAATTGGAGGTCTGCCTAATCGGGTAAATGCTGCTTGATTATAAACTTCATTTTCTTAGCAACCCCTATTGGATCGCTTTGATAGCCTTTAGCACCCTTTTCCCAAATCTCTAAATCAATTGAGGAAAAGGGGACCTTAATCAGTTTTGTCTCTCCATCAGAGGTCATTGCTTGTCGAAGCACCAGTTGTTGAAGAAAGAATTTTTTTTTTTAAGGAAAAATTCTTTTTACTTAAAAGAAAAACCCCATACAATTGCCTAGACACTTAATCCAATTTACTGGTTATTAATTTTTAGGGTTTCTGAAATTCCGTCTCTGGGCAGGGGGACTCTTTGAACCAGCTTTTCAATTCTTGTTCCTTCTATTCCTGGGCATATAGTTTAACCAGAAGAAGGGAAAGAACAGCTTGTTAATCTTAAAACAAAAAGTTAAAACAAGGCTCGAAGGACCAGCTGTTGAAGAAAGAATTTGTGTTTACATAAAAAAGGAAAAATTCTTTTTATTTAAAAAAAACCCCACACGATTACCCAGACACTTAATTCAAATTACTGGTTATTAATTTTTAGGGTTTCTGAAATTCCATCCCTGGGCAGGGGAACTCTTTGAACCAGCTTTTCAATTCTTTTCCCCCTTCACCAAAACCTGTTTATGTGATAGCAAATTTTTTTTTAAGCTCACAAAACAATGGGTTCTGACGACTTCACACTCACTTAAAGATTTTAACACAGCGTCTCCGATCAAAAACACTCCACAAATTTTCTGCACTGAGGAAAAAGCGGGGGGGGGGGGGGGGGGGGGGGGGGGGGGGGTTAGGGGTTTTCCGATCGATCAGGCAGTTCTGGCTCTTTTTACAATTAAAACTGCATTCCACAAACAAACAACAGTTAAAACAAACACATCAGGCCTTTTCAGAACTTCAAAGACACAGCCCGAGGCCACAAACCCTGGCTCCCCGCAGGTCATCAGGGACAACCCCCCACCTCGGTGGCATGCTGGGCACTAGCTTGCAAAAACACCAACAAAACAAAACAAAAAAAAACTAAAACAAAACTCTTCAAAACTCTCCACTCCCGTTTTTTTTTTTTTTTGTTTGGTTTTTGTTTTTTTTTTTTTTTTTCTTATAAACAACAAACAGCCTATTCACCCACAGATGTTTTTTCACTGAACAACACACTGATTAAAATCACACTATCAGTTATCCAGTCAGGACTCACAGCACCCTCCGTGACACCCTCCAGTCACGGCCCAAGCACACCCCCCCCCCGAATTCCTCTGCTTTTCAAACAGAGGTATTTTCTGTGGATCGGCAGGGGGTTTTAAAATCTCTTACAACTTTAAATTTGTAACACTTACAAGGGTTAGTAACACACTTTAAAAACAAAAACACTTACAACACAAACTTTCACAATTCACACACACACGGTACACAAATTATTCTCTTTGTAAGCACTCAATCACAAAGAAAACCCAAACAGACACGAATACACACACATCCAGCGTTCGCGACCGCAACTCAAAATGGGACCCTGTTCACCTCAAAAATTCAGGCTAGCCTCTCAGATTATGAATTACCAAAGTGCACCTTTAAACTACAAGCCAAATTGGAGCCACTTTGCTCCTATAACCAATACAGCAGCTCTGTGCTGCAGCTGCTTTCCCCCCTGGAATGCAGCCAACAGTGACCAGCGTTACCTGGACAAACCAAAGATGGAGCCACTACGCTCCCAATACCAGCAGCTCTGTGCCGCCGCTGCTTTCCCCCCTGGAATGCAGCCAACAAGTGACCAGCTTTACCTGGAACACAACAACTGTTACAATACTCCTCGGAGATTCCAAAACCCAGGCCTCTGCTTTGCATAAGACGTCTCTTATGACTTATAAGCCGCCTCTATTCAAAGGTACCTGCATTCAATACATTTTTCTTTAAACATACCTTTTGTCCGTAGTTCCAGGAGGTTCTGGTCTTTCCCCGGGTGGACGAGAAGGTCTGAGGAGCCCTCACCCCGAAAACTTCGGGCAGGCGCCTGGAGGGATCCTAGACCCCACCGGCCCCAATGCCAGAAAGAGCAGTTCTCCTGGCTGGCTCGCCAAAATGATTTATTAAAAAACTATGGATATTGATTTAACACCAATATCCAACTATGACGGACAAAGATTCTCTAGCAGTTTAAAGTTAGAAAGTGTATGTTTATTACGATGCCGGGCAGCGTGCGGGATCACTCCCAGAAACACACGCGCAATTTACAGATCATCACAGGGTCTTTTATCTACAGGAGTATTGAATACACAAACTACAAATGCATATTCATGACTCTGGTACCTCCCATTCCCCGCTTCGTATGGTAATTATCCCAAAAAGCCATCAAGCATGCGTAGTTTGTTCTTTGAAATGGGTCGGTGGTCCTTTTTTATAGGGTGGGTCCCAAAATGATGAAGTAAAATGGGTCTTCCTCTCTTGACTTTTTAACCTTTAGTGTTCGTGACAGCTAAATCCTGTTTTTCCCAGGACTGTTTGATTTATGATTGTATTGTATTCATGGGGTCTATTGATTATTCAGGATGCAAAAGCCTAGTTTGACAGCTTCTCTGATTTATCAGTTCCTTCCAAGAATTATCAGTTCCTTCAGTCTGGCTTCTGTTAGCAAAAGGGAAGTCCTAGCTACATTATCTCAGCACTATCTATTTTGACTACAGTCTTTAATTCTTCTAAATCAATGCCGCATGCCAATGGGACGCACGCGGCACTTGAGCGCACGCGGCACTGGCAGTCGGTTCGCAGCAGCGGCTGAGGCAGACCTGTGCTGCTGGGGGGGCGTGGGGCTGGCTTGGTGGTGGCCGTGGGAGCATGGGTCCCGGCCACTCTGCGGCGGCGGGGGCTGATTCGCGGCAGTGGGGCCGGGCCGGCAGCGGCTGGGGCTGTGGGGGCGCGGGGTCGCGCCGCTGGCAGCTGCGGGGGCCTTGCGGCGGCTGTGGGGGCACAGGGCTGAGCCGTCTCCGTGGCGGCGGGGGGCCGCCGGCAGGGGCTCCGGCGGCAGCGGCGGCTCGGGGTCCCACGGCGCCGCTGAGAACGCTGGTCTGTTATAGGACGAAGAGCAAAGCGGCTGTGCTCTGGCCCTTTCCGAGGCGGCAGCGGTGGGGGCGGGGGCGCTGCTTTGGCCTCCGGCGGCTCCGCGGTGGCCGCGGCGGCAGGCCGGCTCCAGCGGCCCGGAGGCTGCTCTGGCCCCAGCGGCGGCTGGGGTCTGTCAGTTTCCAAAGAGCAAATTTGTTCCCTGCCTTTGCAGGGAACCTACAGAGGTGGGCCCCACTGTTACCCCACAGGGACTTACAATTACAAATTATTTAGAACATTAATACACTTATACAACAATTAAGAGGATTTTAACACTTTAAACTTTTAACATATAACCAGGAGTTTTTGTTTTTTTAAAACTTTATTGCTTTCATTTTGAAGCTGTCCCCCTCCTGAATAAGTTTCTGAGCAGAGTCGGTGAGTTGATTATTTTTCCGGGAAGGTTGCATTTGGGAGGGTCGAGTCGTTGGGTCTTATCTGATTCCGCTCCTCCTTGATTAATCGTCGGCAATAGCCCATCTCCTGGGCCGAGAACTTTCTTTCAGGTGTTGATTTCCATTATTCTCTTGCTGGAGACACCCAACCTGAAATGCAAGCCTGGGGCTTGTCTATTAATTTATTTATATTTTATTTCAGCATGAATTATTAAATGCAGTATATTCCCTATAACAATAAACATTTGTGGAGACCGTTTATCCTTGCTCGGTGAATCCCTCTTTCCTGATGCAAATCACTTTTTCCCTGTCACTGGCTTTGGTCATACAAATGCTGTAATTTTAATTCTCTTGCACAAATTATTTTGTAACACATATTACACCACCCCAGGGGAGCATGCCTTCCTCTGGCTTCCCAGCTGCCACTCCGAGGTTCCTGCTGCAGCACATTTTGCCATCCAGCCTGCCTGCCATTACCACATGAGGGAGACCCGGCTGAACTTGCGCCACAGCACCCCTTGCAGCCGCAAGGGAATCTTAGTGCCTGCCCTGCCCAGCTAGGAGCCTGTCAGCCCCCCTGCCAGCTGAGGCCATAACTCCACCAAAGGGGAAAGTGCCTGACAGCCAAGAGAAGGCTGTTACTGGGTTTTTTGTTTTGTTTGTTGTTGCTGCTGTTGCTGTTATTTGTTTGCTTTGTTATACATATACATACCAGTAAAGAACTGTTAGTCCTTTCCCCATATCTTTGCCTGAAAGCCCCATAATTTACAAGTTATAATAATTTGGAGGGAAGGGGTCACATGTTCCATTCCAAGGGAGGTTCTTGCCTTCCTTGTCAGACACCTGTCTCACAAACCAAGACGTGTGTGACAAAAGACAGTGCAGGTAAGGATTAAAAGGAGCATGACCAGAAGTTTAACAACACTTAACAGTACTTTAACTTAATTTATACCTTAAGCCTAACAAATTAACATAGGAAAAACACAACTTATAGCTAACATAACTTATAACTTAATCTTAATTTATAGCTTAATCTTAACAAGCTAAGAGAGGAATAGCACTTAACAGCATTTGACCTAACCTATAGTTATAACTTCAAATTATACTTAGCAACTCAGCAGAAGAACAACAATTAGCAACATTTAGCTTATAACTTATGTTTAACAACTTAGTAAAAGAGCAACACTTAGCTGTATTTAAGTTTATAACTATAACTTAACCTTACAGGCCTAACTCATATATCCAAGGTACTTAAACATTTAGGAAAGCAGTATTTCTCTCAGATTTGCTATAGCATATGCACAGGGACATGCACACAGACAGAAAGAGTCAGTGCAAGCAAGGTACCTGTGAAAAATTCCCCTCAGAGGTCAGTGAAATACTCACTTCAGATGCTTTTGCATCTCCTGATGGGCAAAGGATCGGGCCTCAAGGAGTGGGGATATTGGCCCAGGATGTGTTGTGTTTTAGCGATCCTCCGAGTATAGCAAACTTGAGAGTTTGCTAGCTCTGAGAGGCATCCCACTCAGAGGGAGATGCTGGTCGCAGGCCCACTGCCATCTAGGAGAGCTCAAAGGGCCCCATTTTGGACTGCTGTTGCAAGAGAGTGGGCTTTAGTCACAACAATGTTTCATCATGGCCACCATTTGGGTCAGCACTTTCTTTGAAAGTGTGAGAATAGGAATGTTATGCCATTCAGGCAAGAGGAATATTTTCCAAGGCTGGTCATAAGTGCAGTGGTTCGGCTTTTCCAATGGGTGCAGCTCCGGCCAGCCCTGCCGCCACTACAACCCGGGGGCCACTTTGCCAGAGGCGTGGGCAAACCCGACCACGGTGCGGATAGTGCGCAGAATAGAAAGGCGGGACTCTCAGGATGTGCAACCAAGGGGATGCGTGTTCCCCAAGGCAGCGCTCCGAGGAGAGACGCTGACCTCGGGATGCCACGGCTCTTTATTGAGTGGGTTACAGGGGTGGGATTGCGTGGGACCAATCACAACCTTTTGCCAACGTATAATGAGGGAATGCACAACTTTTGAACCAATAATAAGTAACTTGGGGAGGAGGAATACATGATGAGGGGGTGGGGAAGTTATATAACTTAAAGATTGACATTTAACAGAAAAGTGGTAAACAACTATTATGGGATAGGGTTACCAGGACAACCAAGGTTTTGGCGGGAAAGTCTGGGGGAAGGAGAGAAGGAGAGAAGGGGAGAAGGAGAGGGAAGGAGAGGCCATCTTAAACAATAGTAATAATTACAAAATTATAAAACACAAATTATAAAACCAAACTGGAGCAGTAAAAACCCAATTGGAATTGAATTTAAGCACCACCACACATAAGGAAAACTGGAGCTTGTTAGCAACTAGTGGGAGTAGATAGTGTTTCTAATAAGCTCAGAAAGAGCTGAGCCCAGATGCTGTTTTCAAGGACAAGGCCTACCAAGCATTTCTCAGATCATACTGTAGCCTGAAAAGGAGGAGGGGGGAATGCACCACCACAGATGTTGCAGTCTGAAACCAGGATGTTGCCCTTTGTATCTGTAGACTCAAGAGCACAGACAAGCAAAAGCAGGAATTAGAGATTGCTAGTGGATCTTAATCACTTTATATTAGTTTCTGAGACAAATATCCCAGTCCAATCAGTTTTGGGTCCCAGGTGTCAAGCCCCAGTTTTCTCTGTGTCTAACTTACTTTCCCATTAAGCTGAGTGCTGGCTATAACTTGTTCTCAAACAAATATGTTGATTATGCTGCCATGTGCACCATGTTCAGAAGGACAGGAATAGGAGAAATATAGGTCGCTAATAATCACAAGCATGTCACGCTGCTCTTCAAACCCTCCCATCCTGCTGACCTTCAACTTTAAAACCATGTAAAAATGTAGAGGATATTACAAAAAATCAGGCCTTTCATTTAGTTGGCTAAGTCCAGCTGAAGGTGCTGCTGATTATCTTTTTGTGTGTATTCAGAAAGCCATTTAGAAAAAAGGAAAAAATTACTTTTTCCTAAAACAAAAGAATGAATTTTGTTAGCTTTGAAAGCAAGAAAACTATTTTCTGGTTAAACATTTCTCCAAACTCAACATGTAAAAATACAGTGTACATTCTATTTTGCCTTTTTTTTTTAACACAGCTAGAGCTCTCCAACTGGTAGCCTCCACTATTACATGACCTTTAAAAATTTATCTGTTATGCCAATCCCAAGTAAATTGCTGTTACAGAGTCTAGGCACAAGTTGTTGAGAAATTGTCATGAAGTCCTGCTTTAGACAAATTTAAAGAAATTCTCTGGATAAAAATGTAATTATGTTTTCTTTCTGTGGGAACAAAAAACTCTACATTTGCTGCTCTTGTGTAACTGTTGAACTACCTGTTAGTAGCTGGCCCAAAGTGAGTGCAGGACCCTGGAACTATATCTTGTCTCTGTGCAAAACAGACACTGCACTGGGTGTCTCACCTCTCCGCTGCATGTGTGCAAGTTCTCTGTAAAGGTATCCTAAATGTCAGAGGACATACACTATATCTATGTGCTGGTCACAATTTTTCTGGTGATAATTCCCCTCTCAGTTATGCATATAGTTTAAATGCGACCAGTTTGTGTAGAAGGCAAGAGTAAAACTAATAAAATGACACTATTAAGGCTGCTAAGGCAAGTAGTCAATGTGAGAAGACCCATTCTTCATGCTGCCCACACATGGTTACCTCTACCTCTGTCATAGGGTGATGCTACAATACAGTCCTAAGTTCAGGAGCATTCACTGTTATTGCACAAGACATTTTAAGAAATCATTTGAAGTATGTCCCACCACTTTTTTGAAATATTCCACATAAATGCAACAAGGAACATTCTAGTTTTGACTACAAACTGTGAGGGCTTCTTAGGACCATAGGTTTATAACCATATTTGACTCTTGGTACTGTGAGGAAACAGCAAAGCCTGGCACTGGAGAAAATTCCTGGGAAGTAGAGGAACTTAGATAACACACTATCTGAGAACAGGAAAGGCGTCCTGTTTCTTCAAAAGCCTGCAAACCTTGAGAAAACTAACAGTCAGGCCGACAGATTTATTAAAGGCCTGCAACCAGGTTGCGTGTGAATGACTGAACAGAGATTCTCACACTAAATATATAAATACTGTCTTAACTCTGCAATAAACAGATTCATTTTGCTGTCAGCTTGTGAGTCTTGCATTCATATGCTACCACATGGTACAACATGGACATTGAGTTTCATTCCAGATTCCTGCAGGGAGTCTAATCAAAAGTTGCTAGTGGGTTACTTGGTTTAAGACAATAAATAGGGTGAAGACTCCAAAACGAGTTATCTCCCCTTAGTTTTAACCACTCCCCTTTCACCAATGAGGAGAGATGAATGTGAAAAAATTTAAGTGAAAAAATAGCAGTTTATTAAGAAAGAAAACAGCAACAATCAAGATAATGACAATAACCACAAGATACAAAAGTGCTGAGTCACAAGCCCCTCCCTGCTCAGGAACAAAGAAAACAAGATGGCAGAGAAACCCCTTCCTCCCAAGATGGTGGCCACCGTAGCAGCCTCTGTGGCCCAGAGGACAAAGACAAGATGGCAGAGAAGTCCTTCTTGGCTCAACCTTCTCCCGGAACAAAAAACCAGGAAGGTAAGAGTTTACAAAGCAATTCTGGTGGCAGATAAGGAGTGATGGCATTGTCTAGGGCAGCTCAGGCCCTGTGGTGCCAGTTTCTCTGCTCCCTTTTGGCCTGGCTGGACCCAGTTGTTGGCGTTGCAGCTCTGAGTTCCTACTGCATTGCAGTGGGGGAGAGTGGAGGGGAAAAACAGTCCTGCTGGGCACCAAAAAGATGTGGCCCCAGGCCCACCAGTCCCGAGTGGCAGTGGCAAAAAGGTAGGAAGAAAATGTACCTTTCAGCGTCTGGCAAGACTCTCCCACCCCACCTCAGCAAAGGGCAGGCAGCTGGAACTGGGGTAACGGCTGGAAAACTTGTTGAGAGAGGGTCTGACCCCTCCATGGCAAAACAGCAGGCAACAGGAAAAGAAAAAAAGTCAAGCAGCAAAGGTGTGAAATTCACTTGTCGCTTCGGATTGCAAAATGCAGCTTCCTGGGTGTGTGAAATGAAGCTCACCCTTAAAAATTTTTAAAAGTTTAATAAGAGATAAAAGGGACAATAACAGCATTGGCTGCATAGTCATAGCCAGAGGCACCTCAGCTAATCATAGAAACTCTTCTTATATACTTTTTCTATTGCATTGGTCAAATACATATTCATAAAGATTATACATATTCAAACATTTATTTGAACTCATTTACATGTTCCAGGAATTCTTTAGCTTGGTTCCACCCCTGACCCGTCTTCCTAGAGTATGTGCAATAATGTGGATGTGATTTTGAGGATAGTGTGTCACTTCATCACAACGGCCCCTTGTTCCATGGTTTCAGCAGGCCACAGTTATTAATAATCGAAGGGTCAGTGGTAGGGGTCCTCCATATCCATTTTTAAAATGTTATCTGACCATGCAGGCAATTTTAGATATTTCCACGAGTACTTTAAATCAACTTCAGCTATTTCACAAAAATATCTGAGTTATTTTCATTATTGTCAGTTAGCTACTGTCTTGGTTTGGGAAGACAGGTATCTGCCAGGGAAAGCTGGAGTTTCCCTTGGAATGGAGAATGTAAACCATCCCCCCTTTTTCCAATTATAAATTTGCAGTTAGAGGCTTTCAGACAAAGATTTGGGGATAGAAATAGCAGTTCTTTACTAGTATGTATAACAAAGCAAACAAAAACAACAACTACAGCATTAATAACAAAACAGAACCAAGAACCTTGAGAGCTTTGCTTCACAAAAACCCAGGGCAGTTTAGTCTCAGTGCCTCTGCAGTATCCTCAGAGCACCAAGCTGGAAACAGTGTAAAAGTCCCAGGATGGTAGCTGGAATGGCAGGATGTCCCGATAGGGAGGGGGGGGGGGGGGTGTGCAGGGTCACACTGCAGCAAATAGAGCAGTGCCGAAGAAGCTGCGACAGCGGAGCAGGGCTGGCCCAGCTCCAGCAGGGCGGCAGAGGAGCTCAGAATTCCAGGGCGAGCAGATGATGGTAGATTTCCCAGGACTGAACCCCTCTGGCGACAGTGAACTCCTCTCACAGCAAGCAGCAACTCAGCCGTTCTCTCTCCCTAAACGCCAAAAGAAACACAGAGTGAAACTGCCTCCAGCTCACTCCTTTACCTGTCCCAAAACTCCCCCTCTGAGCTTTGGCCACCTCTTTGTTTTGGTCAAGTACTCTTAAGTATCCAACACTTAGTCTCCTTGGTAACTTATAGGGAAAAAATTCTTTAGAGTAAAAAAAAGAACAAACTTAACTCCCAACAGTTACAAAAATAAAAGCATTAGCTACTTCTGCAAAAGTTAACATTATAATGTACAACACATAGCATCTACTTTAATATTCTGAGAAAGCCAAAATTATTATATATATATCACACTGTTCACAAAATAAAATATGATCCATAAAGGATGTTCTGAGGATACGAGTTACACAGGAGCCAAGTCATTGGCCACAAAAAAGCTGACAAATTATACTATTATTAAAAGCAGTTAAAAGTGGTTACAAACTGTACTATATCAAAATTGTGGTGATTAAATTGCAAAAGCCAATACACAATAGTGAAAGTCAACAACTACATAGTTATTTATAACACTGGGTTTCGACTTGGAGATCTGCCAGAGGCAAGCCCCTTGGGAACCCAGAAAGAACACAAGAGAGCTCTCTGTGTCTGCCTTCCCTCTTTTTAAAGGGACCCAGCCCTGCTCCTTTCCTTGAACCAGGGTAAAAAAAAGTTTTGTTTCCCGGGTTACTGGGTCTTAAAGAGACAGTAGTAATCTTGCGCAGGTTGGCATAGAGAAGATATGGAATATGCAATATTTGGATCACTTAGGACAGTGGGCCGCCTCATTTTAAAAAACATTCATTCTTTTCTGAATATGCCAAAAGAGAGATGAAATCACTTGATGAGAGTTTCACCAATGCATGCAGTATGGGAAACAAACAGGAGGAGCTGTAAGCCATTGTGCAGCAGGAAAGGTACGATGTAGTCGCCATCATGGAAATGTGGTGGGATGACTCACATGACTTGAGTACTGCAATGGATGGTCTTAAGCTCTTCAGAAAGGACAGATGAGGAAGGAGATGTGGTGGGGTGGCTCTCTACATTAGGGAGCATTTGACTGTTCAGAGCTCAAGGACAGTGATAATAAGGTTGAGTGTCTATGAGTGAGAATCAGGGGGAAGGTCAACAGGGGAACATGGCGGTTGGGAGTCTGTTAGAGACCATCCAACCAGGATGAAGAGGTGGATTGTAGTGGTGTGATTTTGGTTTTATCAGTTCTATGTATGTATTTGTTCCTTGTTTTATATTCTTTTTTATAAGTTGTAATGGTTTGCCCCATGTCACCCATGTTCCACTCTTATTGGTTTTGCCCCAACCCCAGTTATATGTCAATCATAAGTTATACAGCCCCTGGGTCTTGTCTGTCACTTTGGGGTCTCTCCCAAAAGTCTGGAAAGTTCCAGTAAGGACCCCAAGTGATTGGATCAGACTTCAGCTGTCTCCCCACCCGAGTTATTGATTTGTTACAATGTGTGTCATTTACCTGGAGAGCCATATCCCCTTGGTCCCTGATTTGTCCCCAGTTAGACCCATCCCTGAGTTCCTCCCCCCAATAAAAAGTGTTACATTTGGGGGTTTCCCACCTTTTTTCCCTCGCCTTTCTTCCCCGCTGCTTCTGCTGAGGGGTGTCTGCTGGGGCAGATACCCTGATGAATAAAGCCAGCAGTTAACCCTGAACAGCCTTCCTTTTTCTTTCCTGCTGTCATTGCTTCACTCCTTCGGGCAAACAAGAACTCACAGGGATCGGTGAGGTTCATCCTGCTACCAAGCCGTACCCTTTACTGTTGAGGTGTCAGGGCTAGCCGAGGCAGAGACAAGACACCTCTTCAGTGGATGAACTATTGTCTTCGTTTGAAAGACAGGTGGTTGTCAAGGAAGGTGAGAACCTCCCTTGGAATGGAGAATATGACCCCCTTCCCTCCAAATTACTATAACTTGTAAATGATGGGGCTTTCAGGCAAAGATATGGGAAAAGAAATAACATGTATATGTATAACAAGGCAAAAAAACAACAGCAACAGCAGCAACAACAAACAAAACCAGAAACCCAGTAACAGCCTTCTCTCAGCTGTCAGGCACTTTCCCCTTTGGTGTAGTTATGGTCACAGCCAGCAGGGGCGCTGGCAGGCTCCTGGCTGGGCAGGGCAGGTGTGATGATACCCCCACAGCTGCAGGGGTCGCTGTGGCACAAGCTCAGCAGTCTCTCTCACCTGATTAATGGTGGGTGTGCCAGTGGGAGAGATAGAAAGGGGGCTTCCTTTACTACCTCATTGGGGGAGCCAATCCCAGTGCCCCTCTGTATGGCAAAATGAGCTGTAGGAGGAACCTCAGAGAAATGGCTGGAAGGAGCTCGCGATCCCGAGGGGTTCCCCTTTGTGGTGGTTTCACGTTCGCCGAATTTATTTACCAACTGGGAAATAGAACTTGGGAGAAAATGGCAAAACAGGCTTAATTTAAAAGTAAAGAGATAGTTTATTAACACACAGTAAGGAAAAGGAAAAAAAAAAAGAAACTTTCAAAACTCTTCTCCCCACTAGTGTTTACTTTTCTACAAACAACATAGAGACAAAACTTGTGACATTCAGTCAGTTTTACTATTTAAATATAGTCTTTCATCAATTCTTCAGGAGAGGAGTCTCTTGTTTACCATGGAATTCTTCTACTGACAACTTAGAAAAGTTCTCTTGTGGGTCAGAACTCTTACAGAAACAGCCGCCCGGGGAAAACTTGCTTCTATGTGGTCTCTTCCCATTAGCAGTTTCTCAAGCTGCTTATGGGCCATGGAACTCAGGCATTTGGGGTGTCACCTTTTAAAGATAAGCAACTTCAAAGCAAAGGATTTTCCATTTCAAGGAACAGAGATGTCTTTTTACTTTTTTCACTAGTGGAGGATCTTCTCATAGAGTCCATCACAAACACCTTTGCTCAAAAATCCACAAATTATCTCCCCAATTGCATATTTTTCTATGATTTAAAGGACAATCTACTAATAGAGTTCATTTCTATAGCTCAAACAAGAAAGTCCAGCCAGCAGGCAACTTCTTCATTCTTTCTCTAATTAATCCTTTTCTCACTCTCTCTCTCTGACTGTTATGCTAAGTTTTCTTTATGCTCAATCACTTTGTCTGCTCTCACTCTGGGAAGAGCCAGTGCTTTTGGAAGTCCCATCTGCTGTCAGGAAAGAGTTAAAGCATCTAGGCCTGCAGTGGTCACATGATTTTTGCTGGGCGGCAGACAGGATTTTTTAAAAGCTGTAGGAATGGGCAAAAACTCAGGCCGACAGGTTGATAGAAGGCCCCTGCCCCCACCCCTCAGTCTCATTCAGGGTGGGCTCAGCTCAGAGTGGGTGCAGGCTGCAGGCTCCCCTCCCCCTGCTGGGGAAAGGGGCCAGGCCCACGGCCAGGCCTCGGGCCAGCCCCCCCCCCCCCCCCCCTCCCCCATAGAGGGAGTGGCAGGGTGTTTTCCAGCTGCTAAAAACCAATCCAGTCCGGGCCGGGGGCATATCATCTTTTCCCCTGGCCTGGGAGTCACCGGGCCAGGCGGGCCTCCTGTGATGGCCCGGGCCCAGGCAGGCCAGGCTGCTCCAGTCCCCTCCAAAGGAGAGAACCCCCGGGACTGCCTTACTACTTCTGAAGGCAGAAGAAAAACAAGAGTGATCCCAGGCTTCTTTTTAACTTTTAAGGCTGTGTGTTTCCCAGAGGTGTATTCTTGCGTGCAATTGGCTATTTTGGTTGTCAATTGAAAAGAAATTACCAATTGCACCTCACCATCTGTGCTAAACCAACACACCCTTTTACCCTGAGGCACCCAAGTAGATGGTGAGTGTAGAGAAGAAATTGTTAGAAAGTTGATACAAAGTTCCAATGTTACAAGTTAATGAGGATAATGAGTTGTTGGTTGAACGACTTGTTGTGTAAATTCCCTTACTGTCGGGTATGGCCCCCGCTGCTCCCCTCTCCTCCAAGATAGTGAACTACCCGGGACCATGAAGAGGAGGATGATGTCATCTAGTATGCAAATGTCAGATTCCCATGGGACATAATGGAGAGGGAATTCGCCTAGTGGAGACCCCTAAGAACAACGAGTCATGAGCCACTGTGCCGGTAAAGAGCTTAAGTAACATATCTAACCAGAGGGGACATTGGACAACATCAGAGCTCTAGTCAGGATCCCTTGCCTTCGTCACCCTAACCAAAGTGAGTCAGGAGTGACATGGGGACCCTGAACCTGAAACCAGCAGGTATCTTCTTGGGGACTCTCGTGAGGATGGAAGTCGCAGATCCACCAGATGACAGAGCTGATATCCTCCTCCTCCACACCGTATTGGGAGCAGCAGAGGTGTGCGCACACCCCACAGGCCCCCTTCCCAGACTGTTTCCAATAAAGCTGAAATCACTAAAGAGCTGGTCTCCTAGCATTCATTACACAATGGTTAGGGGAGTAGTAGAATATATCACTGCACTGAAAACTGGAGCTGTAGAATGAATGCTCCTTGCGAATAGGGGCACTCAAAAAGAAATGCTTTATTCTGTAAATGCATCTCCAACCTGCTCCCCCCGGGTTAATTGCTCATATGTAGGGCGCCATCCTGCGTCGGTGAGCGGGGGAAGCGCCCGGGACATGCAGGGATGCTGGCTGCACCGGAATGCCTGGGGAGACAGTTCCGCCCCTCTTCCTCTTCATCCTGTACGTGCGTGAACAGTTGCTGCTTTGATGCGTACGTCTGGGTACATCTACTTCATTAAAACAGCTATTTCTAACACTGAGAAGAGTATTTTTTTGTTAATATCCCATAGTTCCTGCTCCTGCAGCAAACCATTTTATGTGATGTTCGCATGGAAAAGCCACAGAGCACGACCTGCTCAGATGCAGCCAGTTGTACCTGTGATAAAAATGAAAATTAGAAATGTTAAAGATTTGAAGAGTTGAAACCTTTGATTGTCATAGAATAAGTGTATTAATATTTTAAAATGTAATAATTGTAAATTGTAATGTAACAGTAAAGAGCCACCTCCGTGGTCTCCCTGAAGGGAGCAGTGAGGGGGGGCTGCCTGGTCGCTAGAGGCTGCCCGCAGGCCCCCCTCTGACGCCGGAGTGGACTGCCCGCTGCCTTGGGAGAGCCTGCACCTCCCCCCCCCCCAGACCCCGGAACGACCTGCCCGCCACCTTAAGAAAACCTGCACAGACCCCGGAGCGGGCTCGCCCGTCGCTTCGGAGAAGCCTCCAACCCCCGCAAAATGCCGGCTGCCCGCGCCTTTCCCTCCCGCCGCCGCCGCCGCCAGACTGCCGCTGGCACGGCTCTGCCGACGGGGCGGCCTGCCCCGGCCCGGCCCGCTCCAAAAGGACCCGCTCCCCGGGCCGCTGCTGGACCGCCTCCGCCGCTGCTGGCGGCGTGGCTCTACCGACGGGGCGGCCCGCCCCACCCTGGCCCGCTCCAAAAACTCACTCTCCGAGCCATGGCGGATAGCCGCCGAGCCGCCGGCATGCCGCCCCCCCCCCGAGCATCCGCTTGCCTTGGGCCGGCACGGCCCGGCTCCCAGAGCCCGTAAAACCGCCGCCGCGTGGCACGAGCTGCTGAACCAGCCCGAGCCCGGCGCGGAGAACCCCTGCGCCTTCCCACCGCTGCCCCATCCCGGCATGGCTCTCCCGACAGGGCAGCCCGCGGCTCCTAGCATGCTGCCGCTGCCGCCGGCACGGCTCTGCCGACGGGGCGGCCCCCGCCCTGGCCCGGCCCGCTCCAAAAGGACCCGCTCCCCGAACCTCGGCGGATCGCCGCCGACGCACCACCACCAGCGCCTCCCCCCCCCCCCCATCGAAACCGCAGGACCCCCGAGGCACCCCCTCTCCATGTAGCGCGGCCATCTCGCTGATGCCAGTTGCGAAATGCCATGAGGCTGCTGCAGCCCCTGCCCCCCCAGGGCAACCCTGTAGAACATGTAAATTAGAAATCCCAATGAACTCTGGGAACCTTTTTAACACCAAAAACCCTCTATAAAGATAAATCTAAGTAAGATTTAAACCCACAAAAAACAGTACTAAGCTGTATATACCCTAGAGTATCAATAGAGCTAATTAATGCAATTTTTTTAACTCGCTGTAACCTAAAAATACCAAAAGAAAGGTGAGACCCCGAGGCAAACAAACGGAAATCAGAACTCCTTGGAGACTCCCAGCGAGGGAAGAGTTCTCCAGCTCTGCTGAAACTTCCTGCTGCAGAGCTGACCAGGACCCTCCTCCTCAAGGGCGAACCCGGTTGCAAGATCCCTCGAGCCACCCTTGTAAGAGCTGATTAATAACGGCATTTTAAGGAGAAAAATATTATCTCCGCCCATTTTTAACACCTGAGTCACATCACCTCTCTCCATGGACAGGCACTATGACAAGGATCTGCTCAACTGTTTCTGCAAACTCAGTGGTACATACAGAGAACTGGGACAGGCTATCCCATTGAAAGGGCAGACTGTGAAGAGACTTTTTTTTACACATTCTTCATCAGAACCAAGTAACCTTTTGAAATGACAAACACACATCACAGCCAATTGCTTCATTGCTATGGTATCCTCAGGGAATTTGAGAGACCTGCCTTCAAATCAGACCCTGCCTGAATCAGACTCAGGAATGTTCATGTTGCTGTCTGACAGTTGAGCTGTGGACTATTCTGGTCTTAAAGACTGGTCTCTTTGTGGTTGGATCTGCTCCATTGTGTACAGCTGAATAAATACTCATCAAGCTAAAAAGAAAGCTTATCACTGGTTAGGGTCCTCACATGGATTCAACTCCCTGCTCTAAATCCAGCAAAGCAAAGCAAAGATATATGGGCTTGACAAAACCCAGCTGCTTGCTCAGAACAACAAGTTATTCTCTGTTCCAGACATTTTCTTGCCTAAGGAAAATCTTTGGCTCATCTTTAGAAATTCCTGTCAGTGATTAGGATTTCTGACAGAACCACCATTACAGTTTGACTTACCTGTTTTTCTTTATTGTATAAAACAGTATTTCAGAGTGAACCTCATTCAGGTAAAAATAGTGAGCTCATTTGTGAAATATTCCCCTGCCCGCCCCCCGGGGCTCCTTGGCTAGCTCAGTCCCTTGAGAGGCTTTGGAGGAATATCTCAGGGACAAGACAAAAGATTTCAAAAGAGGCTCTTCCCTGGGATTATTCCAAGCCATTTATTCTCTAAGGTCTCCAGGGAGAGAAAGAGGATGAACAAGGAAGAACAGGGCATTATGTAGTCTCCTGCTCAGGAAAAGATAGCTGGACCTCAGCCAATGAGGTCAAGAAAGGAAGGAAGGGTAAAAGTATATGGTTACAGACTTCAGGGGTCCTGGGGGAAAAAAAATTCCCCAGAGAAATACAACACATTTGGTGACTTATTTTAGTGTCCTCACCCCAAATATTATTAATATATACACATTTTTATGAACTGCGACTTTTTAGAAAAGAAACTTGCACAGGAAGTTGTACACAGATTCTTAGTATAAATGTTTCTTTGCTGCAATTAGAAGTCTTTCTAGAAGGGATGGTAATTTTTACTCTGAATTCTAGTACTATGTATAAACCGTTTGGGCAACTGTGTCTCAGAAGCTCTGGGCAGAATTACAAACTTATTGAGCACAAAGCATATTACTCTATGCCTTAGTGTTTGCTGACCATGGAAGTAAGTAGCTAAAGCAGTCCTGACTTCAGGCCTTTGAATTCTTTAGTATGTTAGCCAACAACTTTTAAGACTGGGAAACAATCTTTTTTTGTTTAAGTAGACATTTATATTGAACTTGAATTTAGAATTGTGAGATGTATTTGGACGTATTTGGGGTTAATTCCAGAAATTTTACTTTTTGCTGAAATAAATATAGAAGACAAAGCAAGAAGGTAACAATGTTTCTGTAATATGAGCTTTTTGTTACCTGAACATTTGGATGTATATGCTTGACAGTGTTAAAAATGGGCAGGAGATAATGTTTTCTCCTTAAAATGCCTATATTGATAAGCTCTCAAAGGGGTAGCTCGAGGGATGGTCTGGTTCACTCTTGAGGAGGAGGGTCTGTTCGGCTTTGCAGCCTTAGGTCACTGCAGAGCCGGGAGCCCCGCCCTCGCAGGTGTGCCTGGAGCTCACTTTTGCCGGCCTGCTCTGGGGGTATCCCCTCCCCTTCGGGCACTTTTTAAGTTACAGCGAGATACAAAAAACTGTTTATCAATACTTTAGGGCATAGCCAGTTCAGTAATGTCTTTTGTGGGTCTAGATTTTACATCGGTTTGTTTTGGCGGGGGACTTTTGGTGCTGAATATGCCTTGGTTCACAGCAGGGCTTTATGGGTGTTCTACTAATTTCCATGTCAGCAGGAAATGTCAATGGGACGCATGCAGGCAGACACGCCAATGGGGCACACATGGTGGCTGTGCTTGGGAACTCACGCGGCGAAAGGGCGCACGGCAAGCAGCAGCGGTTGAGTTGCGGGAGACCCGTGCTGCCAGGGAGATGCGCGGGGCCGGCTTGGCGGCGGCGGGGGTAGATCCATGCCAGCGGCGGCGGCTGCTTCGTGGCGGCTGCGGCTCCAGTGGTGCACGGCCCCAATGGCGGGTGGCAGGGGGGCAGGCCAGCAGCGGGGGTAGCTCGGGGTTCCGCGGCGCCGCTGAGAATGCTGGTTTGTTGTAGGGGGGAGAGTGAAATGGCTGTGCCCTGGCCCCCTTCCGAGGCGACGGCGGCGGCCCAGGCGGCAGTGCCGGCCCGGGGGTGGCGGCAGCTTCGGAGGGAGCAGGGCCGTCGGTTTTAAATTTGCTCCCTGCCTTTGCAGGGAGACTACCGAGGTGGCTCTTCACTGCTACACCACAGGGACTTACAATTACAAACCATTTAGAACATTAATACATTTATTATACAACAATTAAAAGTTACATATAATCAGGAATTTTTAAACTTCATTTCTTTCAACAATGTGTTTGATTTGGTTTGGGGTTTATTTTTTCAGTGGTTTTATCTGACCAGTGAAGATCTGAAGACTGTAACCTATCTTATTTAGAAATATCCCAGCAGTGTTTGTGGAGAGAATAAACCTTTTTAAGAAATATATTTAAAATGATGTTATAAATTACAGAAATACTGTAAAATTTAAATACTATATATAATTAAAATACTTCAATTGACCATAGAGTTGGAAAAGTAGTAATGATAAACTTGCATTTATATGTGCTATACTTTCTGTGCTTGTAGGGAGAAAAGTTTTTGATGTGCATAAGGGCTTCATTTTTAGTCCCCTGAAATAAAAGATTCTAGGGATACTTAAAGGTAATGGTGCTATTGAGATCCAGTCTCTTTCACTGACTTTTCCTTGTTAATAGTCTGAATTCAGACTGCTTACAAATTTCACCTTCCATTGCAGAACGAGATCTAACAGCATCTCTAGAAATGACCCCAGGCTATGTATGTTCAATTGTGCCTACTACATTGCATTTCAGAGGGAGAATGCATATCAAAGTGTACTTTCAGTTGGAAAATGCATCCCTTTAGAGTTGAGCTGTTCTTGATGGCCCTTAAAACAAAATTCACAGTGATGCATTTGGCTTCAAGTAGGGCTTTGAGGCTACTTCTGCCCAGCAATGCAATATTGCCTGATAATATCTTCATTTAAATAAGAGCCTTGCCAAAGGTGGACCCCCACATGAAGCTCTGTGTTTTATGCTGATGTGGAGCTTATCCTCACCCAAGCCTCTCTATGTCTTCAAGACCCTGTGAACCTGGACTATCTGATTATTTTAGTTTTAGATTTAGAAGCAAAACTGGAAAACTTAATGTCAGCTTGACATCCTCCATAATGTCCTGGCCAATTTTCTCCCTGGTGAACACAGATGAGACAGGACAGAGAGACCAGAGAATATGAATGCAGTGAGAGTAACACCCAAAACTTGCTCAAAGATGGACAGTGAGAAGGGTAAGATTAAGTATCTATTAAACCTGAGATGAGGAATCTTAGACTCATCAAATTGATTAGGGAAATCCTATAGCAGAATGGATCGCCTCAAATTTTACAGGCAAATCAGATGAAACAGATGCTATCCTCATTAAGAATATCGCAGAAAATAAAGAAAACAAATCCAATACAGTTCCACACAAGAACAAGAACAATAGTAAACAGAAAAAAATAGATAAATCAGGGAGTTGGGTTGTTTCAGAGTTTTTCCTGCTTTGTCTATTTCCAGCTTTCCAGGTCAAGAGAGAGATACCAGAAAGATTTGGTCAGTAGGCATGTTTAAAAGGGAGCATTTCTCAGCTATATGTATTATAGTTTTTCTGTGTATTCTCATTTTGCTATTTTCCTGTTTCCAGAGAAAGTTGTTCATAAGAACTGAACAATCTGTAAGACTTAGTGAGAACAAAGCTGAGACAAATATACAATATGTGGAAAATGTGTATGTGGAAAATCTCTATGAAAACAATTGGCAAATGGTATTCCTCAAAGATTAGTGTACACAGAAACATAAAAGCTGTGCAGAAAATCTTAGGAAATATGTAAGAATTCAGTTATTTTGGTTTTAGAATGAAAAATCTGGGCTTAACTCACAGGAAGACCTGGCTATTATTATGCATGATAAAAATGAAATTTAAAATGTTTATCCTGTAATGTAACAGTGAAAAGCCACCTCCGTGGCACCTTCCTCCCAGACCACCTTAAAAATAAAAAGAACCCGTTCCCTTCAAAGACGCCCGGCACCGCACCCCCCCCCACCCTAACGATGGAGCGAGAAACCAGCAAAGCAGCCGGTGCTACCCCCGCCGAAACCAGAGAGGGAAAGAGCAGCCCCAGCCCCCAGCCGTTCCCCCGTGCCGGAGCCGAGAAGAAGAGCCCCGGCCGCCCGCAGCCGCCATGCCGCCCGCCCCGGGCCGGACCGCCGCCCCGTTCCAAAAGAAAGAAACTCACGCTCGCCACGTTCCACCCCCCACCTCACAAGCCCTGGCCCGAACCCCCGCAAACGTTGCCGCCGCTGTGAGGCAGCGTGAGACCGAGATGCCATGACTGCGGCAAAACTGCCACGCGGCCGCAAGAGCCCCCGGTCTCCGCCCGCCCCGGCTGATCCCGCATGCAAATAAAGGACTCCAGGTGCATCTTGGGATAAGGTTTAACACCGAAAAACCCTTATAAAATAAAAACCAAGTAAAATTGAAACGCACAGAAACCAATTTTAAGCCATATAGACCCTGAAGGATCAAAAAAGCTAATTTCTCCGGTTTTGCTTACTAGCTGTAAGTTAAAAAGACCAAACCAGAGGTGAGACCCCCGAAGAAAACAAAGAACTCTCAGAACCCTGGGAATGCTCCCAGCGAGGGCAGGTTCTCCAGCTCTGCTCAACTCCCTGCAGCAGAGCTGAAAAAGACCCTCCTCCTTCACGGCGCACGGGCAGCCAAAAACCCCTCGAGCAAATATTGAAAGAGCTGATCAATAAAGGCGTTTTATGGAGATTAATATTTTCTCCACCCATTTTTATTCATAACAATGCAGAACACTGCAGCATTGTGCAGTCTGACACTCAGCTCCAGGAATGACACTCCTAGTGCAGAATTAGGCATCTTGGTCTTGTGTGCCTGAGTGGCTGGTTTAGTTTCTGAATTGAAGGAGAGCACTGATGAGCATCACAGACTGCTCATCTAGTATCTGCTGAACCATGTAGTGATTCCCCTTTTCTTGATACGCTTTATATAAAAATGTGGACACTTACGCCAATGTCAGAGATTGTAAAACTGGATTATGAAATGAGCACAGATTTATTTTGAATGGAAAAAATTGGACTTTCCATATTCCTGGATTGTATAGGTGGAAAAGATTAAAGATTCTGGAGCATACTGTGCATACTGCTTTGGACACAGATTACATCTTTGTCTAATTTAGGTGGTTTTCTGGCATTCTTTCTATCTCACTGTCTTGCAATAGTTTATAAATGGAAATTTCTTTCATACATGCTGTTAAGACAGTGGTTTGAGGAAGAATTGAAAAGAATCCCAGTACTCACCTCTCCCCTTGTAACTTTTCTGTGTCACTCCAAAATGCAAAAACTTATTTTGAATGTTGTAAGGTGTTATGTTAATGTGGTTAGTAAATGTGTTTCTTTCCTCTTACCTCACAAGTAACTTCATTGTTGGTTTTTTTTACAGGATTATCACAGCACTAACATCTTGTGTTTATGGAAAATAGTGTTCTGCTTTGAAGGAGTTTATTAAAGTCTCTTCAAAAAGTCCAGCATTTCTCTTTTGTGACTTATTTAGGATTGGCTGGTTTTACATAAAGCTGGTCTGTGCAGTAGTAAGTGCTCTGACCCTCATCTATGTGTCTAACCTGGAAGTGATTAACACTGCAGATTGGTGAGTAGAAAGAACTGCCATATATGCTCGTCCCATTTTTTTCCCAGTTAACTCAAGTTATCTCCTTGTAGGTGCTCTTGGAGTCAAAATCCAGGGCCAGATTAATCTTTTGGTATGACTCAGCAGTTGTTTTTATGTTAAAAGCAATCCTCAACTCCTTCAGTACAAATGTAAGAGGAATAGCTTAAAACCACCTACCACTTCCTACTAGTTCCCACTGCAATCCACTGGCATTCACACATATAGAAAAGACTCTACTGCACTGTTGACTTTCACCCTGAGGCAGCTCAGGAGCATACCTATAATGTATTTAGCTGCTCTGCTGTGAGACCAGTGATCTCTCATGAGAGAACAGTTATAAAAAGAAGTTGTAGAAAAGAACAGTTACTGGTCCTCTAGTAATGACCACAGCTATTTGTCAAATGAACCTCTCAAAGACCTCTGACATTTATATGAAGCTTGGGAGAAAGAGCAAACACCATGATGCTTGAGACTTATTTAACACCTTCCTAGTAATTAATGCTATGAATATTTTGCTATTCCTCTAAATATTCTTGAAATACACTCAGTCTTGCATATATTTTTGTTTGCTATTTGGTAAAAGGATACAGCTACAGTCTAAAGATAAAACTAGAGTAAAGGACTTGAAATAAAAGATTAAAGGTCACAATGTAAGTTTTCCAGCATCAAGAGTATCTTTTTCACATTTACTGAAAACTCAGCTATGCATTAAAATCACAAACAAAATTTTGATTCTAAGGAGTCAAAAGATTACCTTTCTTAGCTATGGGCTTATTTTCTGGACACAATCTATTAATTGAAATATTAACTGGGTTTGGCATACTTCTGTTCCTGCTATAGCCATTAGGGGATTATTAACATCAATATGCAAGTTATACTGCAAAAGGATAAGATTCAGTTTTTCTCAAAAGATTTCAAGATTCCTAATATTATGATTAAAGAGACTTGTACAGTCTATGTTATCAGTTTGGCATTCTAACATGAAATAACCATAAAATCATTCAGAGATATGAAGATGGTGCTCACAGATGCTTGGGAGCAAAGGAAGAGCAACTTGAGCCTGTTTTTGTACATACACATACTTACATGATCAGCTCAGATCAAAAGAGGCCTCATCCTCTATGTGGTCATCACTGCAAATTCTGGAATGGATTCACACTGATTCTTGCATCAACCTTCTGCATTCTTGGAAGATTAACTTCTCCTAACTTCAGTTTTTCTTTTATTCAACGCAAAACAAAACAGAACAAAACAAAACAGAACAAAACAAAACAATCCGCCATGACCCTCCTCTCTGTATTCCCACCATGCCTGAAACTCAATCAATGGTAATAACTTCTGTGTAGTATTTTTGTAAAGTTTTAAATTAATAGTATATCAAGAGATTTCTCAGCCAGAATAAAAGTACTCAAAGCAAATGGAGTAACAGCTAAAGAAATCTACAAGCTTGGAGAAAATTCTGGACATTTATTTTTAGCTCATTGCATCCACAGTTGCATCTACACAATTTCACCCACAGATTAGGTTATCTGGCAAAAAAATAGAGCAAACTTCTGTATAAATTATTGCATTAACAGTTTTCTGCATAGATTTAATTTTACACTTTACACAACTCTTCCCATACTGATCTTCTGTATAAAGTTTGGCTATTTAGCCAACTTAACATTGTGTTTACAAGAAAATTCAGGTAAACACATAAAGAACACAAACACAGAGATATCCCACCTGCAACTGTGTATCTATGATGAATTTTTCCTGCTGTCTTTAAAAGCAGGTCTTCAAGGTTTCCCTATTTCCCATGCCAGCTAGTGCTTGAGTAGTGCAGAAATGAAAGTTTCGTTTTGTGCTTTACCAGGTATCATTGGTGTTTTGTAGCAGATCAAGTGGGACTGCAAGGGAGGTGTAATTAAGCATTATTTTTTTTCATAATTCAAGGATCCGTGTAACTCAGTTTAAATTTGTGCAAGAACCCATCTTTGCTACAGCTGGTACAAATTTTAAGGCCAAAGTATCTTTTGATAAATTTACTAAAAGGCAGTATATTTTGTAAAAATATATTTTACAGCTTTTTTCTCCACTGCAGGGCTGTTTATTGCCTTAGCATTGGCTCATACTTCTTCTGAAGTATTATTTTTAAGCATCACCTGTGGATATAGCCTGTCCTTCCTATTTAAAGTCTAGACACGGGGTATTTCTATTTCTCATCCTCCAAAAGCTGTTCCTAGGCCATTCTCTTTCTCTGTCTCCAAATAGTATATCTGACTTTCAGAGGTGAGAATCTGGATTCTCTCTGAATAGGCTTGGGGGAGGGTACAGGGGTAACCTTTGATCTTGGTCTGCCCCAGAATCTTGGCTTTGCACATGAATGAATACTTTTCTATTGGGATCTTTCTTTTGGGGGATGAAACAAAAGAAAGAATACCAGGTATTTCACTTTGTGTACTGTGAGAACTGACAGTGGTGAAAACATGGATTTTAGGCTCCAGGCAGTGGCTTGAAGCCTTTGAGAACTGGCCTGGGAAATCATAAGGAGGAACCCAAAACAATCTTTATGGAGATCCTGCTCCTGACACCTGGTGTTTTTCCAACTTGTTTACTGGTAAAGATGTTTACAAGAAGGTGTTGCTCTAAATGACCAATCATATTGATAGTACTGAGACACTGTATAAAAGAGTCTGTATTTCAATAAATTCTTGCTATAATGCCCTCCAAAGAACCGGAGTTCTACGTATCGTTAATTAAGCCATCCCAAGTCATAACGATAGTGCACTGTCTCTGCAAAGGCTTTCTCTGAGGCTCCATGAAAAAAAGTAATTCAGAAGCTTGAAATGTCCAGTGTAATACTTTTCAAACAAGCAGGTCAGCCCAACGTTCATCACACTGTACTCTACAGTAAATCACAAAAAACCATTTTCAAACAAAAATTACTTACTAGCTACATGGTTTCTTACCAAAGATGGGATGTAAAGTGCATTAGTGTAATTCTTCTGAAGTACAACTGTAGTTTTGAAGATTAAAAGTTATCTGTTGATTGCTGCTCTCTAAGAAGGACAGAACCAGGTGGTTTTTTTGTGGAATGTTTTTTAGGTTTTCCTTTTTTGTGTGTTTTCTGTTTGATTGGTTTGGGTTTGTTTTGTTTTAATTCAAGAATTTGGGGAATTGACTAAACCATGATGTGCAGAAAAGAATATTTTTATCTTGAGAACAAGACCCTGGATGACAAAATGCACACTTTATTAAGTATAATTAGATACTATGAATGTTTTTATCAAAACAATCCTCATTGTGCTGACATATGTCCTAGTAAATGTGCCTGGATTTATGCATTGCTACTAAAGTGTCTTCTGCCCCTTGCTAACATTTAGGCCTCTAAGCTTCTCAGAAGCTCCTCCAACTTTTTCATTATATATTTTACACAAAAGACAGGAATTAACCTTGTATGACTCAATATGAAAAAACTGTAGAAAAGGATACAATTTTGTTTGTGTTTTCTTGGCTATAAAGTATTTAATATTACACTTATGAAATCTTACAGTATTTTCAGGTGAGCCAGTGACACTGAGCAGCAATACTGACAATAAACAGCCATCAGCAGTGGGATAAACAATATATCATGGCTATTCGCATTCTAGCTCTCTCTCTGATCCTGGTTGAGGAGAAAGTGAATTCTTCCCCTGACCTCTGAGACATATTAAGAATATTAATGGTAAATGCATGCATTACTAGTGGTATGTGTATCCAATCCAGCAGTTCTTACCTCTCAGCTTGTTAAGGAACTTGACACATACAAATACCAGTTTTCTGTAGATTAACTGGCAAGATCTTGTGGCTTAGTGACTTCAATATAAATTCATATTAAAAGAATTATACTATTTTAATCAGGTCTACTTACACAGATTTAAATATATATTTGTTTAATGAAATGATATATAAGTAAAAATGTAAACTGTGCTTATGCTGATATTGGAAAGGTAAGCAAGGCTACTCTTTAATTATTTTATTTTCTATAAAATAGTGCTTTGCTATATAAAAAAAACCCCACTAAACCTGATCCTGTCTTATGGCTAAAGTACTGTCTTTAAACTCAGATTCCTAGCTTTTCTCATCTTTGTTTTTGGACAGGCTTTTTCTGAAACATTCAGATGGTTTGATAGTAGTGAACTCTTAAGCAGCATATATTTGCAATTGAGAAGTCTTTATATCTGAGAATGGGGAAAGGGCTCTCCCCTTGCTGATTATGCATTAAGATTCAGCTTTTCTGACAGGTGCACAGGGCTTTGAGATCTAGATTACCCCAATTATTTTTTTAAACACGGTCAAATTTAACTTGGACTAATTAACTGTATAGTTGGAAAGCAATTTGCATGATTAATGAACATTGCTTTTTACTCCTTTTGGAAAATAGAAAAGTAATTAAAAGGAATTACCCTTTTAAAATACAGGAAGGGTGTGTGTGATAACTTCTTATCCATCTTAATTCCTGTTATTTTACTAAATTAAACATACCTGACTGTTTTTTCATAATACTGGTAACAAGATCAGAATCTCTGTAAAAATATTACAACTTTGTCATGATAGGTAATTTTTATTTCCCAACTTCACACTTGGTCATCAGGCAATCATCCCACATCAGGCAGCATAATACTTTAAACGTCTGAGCTATAGTCATAGACTGGCCAGCTGGAAGCAAAATAGGTTTCCCCTTACCCATTGCCAATGGTTCTGGACTTAACTAATTCCCTGAAGAAAAATTACTATATACTTGGCACAGAGCAGCTGCTAAATTTAAATTCCTCCTGCCTCTATATACTAAGCTTTGTATCTGATTCAACACTAAATTCCTATGATTTGGCCAGCTTCTATTCAGAAAGGGATCTTAGCCATAAATAAATTTACTGAAAATGATTCTTTGCTTTCCATTCCTTCACAGTACTAAAAGGAAGTTTCAGTGAAATAGAAAAAGTGGCAGATGCAGCCAACCTAACATGCCATCAACAAAAATTTTGGCTATTGCCTGCACCACTCTGCCGCCCCTGACTTTCTTGCTTTCGAGTGTTTGAGTCTTTGCAGCACCATTCTCACGCTGCTTCACATAAACAATATTGTATTCTTAGAAATTATCTGTATGTTTTGCATAGTTGTTCTCTGAGAGAGAACTTGATTGAAAGTAAGAGTGACCAATCAGGTCAGGAGGTTGTAACCTCCTTGGGCCAATCTTGGCCCTCTGTACAAAATGTATATAAGTTGATTGGAGTCAGATAATAAAGAGCCTTCCATGTTTGACCCTGCTGCTGCCTGCTGTCCTCTGTGAGGGTCCACACCCACGTCGCAACATGTTGCCCCCCTCTAAGTGCAGGGGTAACACCACTCCACATCTGATTGCCCTGCTTCATTTCTCTTATGAATTACAGGTGTCTGTAGCAGTGTGCATATTTAACCAGCAAATCTGAAGTGAATGCAAATTTTCTAGAAAGGTTTGGAAGAGGAAAGTAGTCTGAATAGTCACTTTTATGAAACAAAAACAATTTTATTTAGGTTCTCAGCTATTTCTGGGACTACATAAGATCCATCCAACATCTTATGGAAGATCATTGTATCCTTCTCTTGTGATTCTTTAAAGTACCACTAAAATGAGGAAACATTATCTGTGTGATTCAGCAGACATTTATTTAATCCACACGTTTAAGAGTTCTCTGATATCCATGCTCTAAAGAAAATTTAGATGCAAGATTAGTATCTTTATCTCAGATTATGTTATAAACTAGCCATGTGTGTTGCAAGCCTGATGGAAATTGGATAGCAGGTGAATAAATATCAATAACTGGCTGAAGAAATCAATACTGAAACACAACTGTTATAGAAGCAGAAGCATAATTCTCTGATATTGTGAACAATGAGTTCTTACTCTATAATTACTGTATGTTCAATACATTGACTGAGATTTTAACATCATAGCAAGCAACAATATTTTTTAAAAAAATCAGATACTAAAAGATATGGAAGTGCTTTTGTGTATTGAGTAATATATAAAAGCAGCAGCATGCTCTTTGTACATCATTATGTATCACCACGCCAAAAAGGAGAAAACAACTTTCTAAAAATGATCACATCCTGTCTTATCCTTTCACTGTCAATTTTTATTAAAAGAATAGCAATTACAAACAAAAACAATCTACTTTAATACCTAGTTGTCATATAAAATATTAATAAAGCATTGTGAGTACTTACTGCTCAAGTTTGGTTGAAACGACCTCCATAAAAAATGAAATTTTGAACTCTTACTGTTGTCAGGAAATCAAAGGATTTCCTTAGCCATGCAAAAAGCATGCATAGATCTTTGAAAGAAAATAATTTTGTGGGGAAATATATCACTCTCATTAATATATTTAAAATATTCTCTTTGGTCTGACTAAGCTGAGTTTTATCTTACAGACAACTGTGTAGTTTGCTAATAATTTGCCAAACACCCATATCTGAAAATGTTTTTTCCTATAAGCCTGATGTCTGCCATATATATGCATGTTTACTGGAAAGCCTCACATAAATATTATTTATTTCTGCTTCTTAATTTGAGTTCTGAACTGCAACCACGAGTCAGTTGTTTGAAAGAGTAACACATGAGCTTGAGTTCAATTATTTCAGTGTCTATTTTTTTTTTCTAGTGTCTTGCTTTTTAGAATTGACAGTGGGTTTGTGTCCCCTTGAGGAATTTTGTGCATGTTGACTACCATCCAGATTGCATTTTTTAATTGAAGCAGCTTGAAAACAACGTTGCTAAAATGCTGCAAAGATAACTTTGTTCAGCAATTATGATAATGCTTCTTTGATGCCGCAGTACTCCTGTGGGATGGTTTCATCCCAGGTATAGCCCCATGGACAGTCTTATTTCCAGTGGAAAAGAACTTCAGCAGGAATTAATTTGTCTGAGTAAAAGAACTCTTCTCTTGATTTAAGGTGAAGGCTTACATCTAACTCCTGGTAGTTCTACATGGAGTTAGCTGATTTGGTTTAGGACGTTCCTGTTACGGATTTCCTCAGGAAAGGAGGGCATGATGTGTATTTAGACCTTCTTGAACTACCCTAACTGAGGCCTAACTGAGGCCTGGTTGAGGCCTAGCTGAGGCCTAGTTGGGGCCCAAGGCCTATGACACAGTAAAAAATTCTCAGTTAGTTGTGGCATAGTTAGAATTAGATATTAAGGTGTTTGGGAAAGATAATAGGGTGTTGAAGGTCATTGAATAGAATTGTTAGTATGCAGGTGTTAGCCACCTTAAGGGTAAACCAAACAATGTGTGTTTACATTCTTTCTTCTGCTGTGTGCCAATGAAAAAGTTGTTACATGTATAAACAATGTAGAATAGTATATAAGTTGCTGCACTGCACGTAATAAACGGACTTCGTAGAATTAACCATACTGGTCGTATCTACATCTGTCTCAGTCTAACCCTCTCTTATTATTGGCATCCCTGGCTTCACGTTCCTGGCACAAGGAACATAGGAGATTTCTTCTTGTAAGCACTATTCCTATCGTACATCATTCTGGGGCTCTGTTACTTTGGTTTATGTGACTTGGCTTTCTGAGAAGTGTTGCTTCTCTTGCAGTAACTCACAGTTGATGCAGTGATGTAATATTTCATGAAATTAATATCTGTGTTACATTATAAAATTTGAATGCTGTTGCAGCTACAGTCTTCTTGATGTAAAGCAGACACTGACTAACAGTCAAGACACAGTTATTCTCAGCTTCAGTGTTCTTGAACTGTAACCAGTACATGAGAGCTTGCTTTCTGATACAATCATCTCTTAAATTAGCAGTCCACAGACTTGAAAATGTTTTTTTAAATTCAGCTTTGTTGTTACTGCCCACATCAGTTCTAGCCGTAAAGGGAAATTTACATTTAAATTTGTGCTGTTCTTAGCAGAATTCTGCTGGGACTCTCACATATGCAATTATGGTATTATTTTTTACACTTTCACAAGTTCTTCAATATTTTGTTTTCCCAGATAATAGATTACATGCAATGTTGCCAGAATCCTGTCATATACAAGGAACTTTGATCCAGTTACAGAATTTTTGTTAAGCTTGCACTCAAACAATGTATTGACTGCCCAGCCTTAGCCTTCATAAGCAAAGAGCATTAAAACTAAGCTCCTGTTTGTGATTGGGACTTGTCCTGAATTTAGAACCATCTGGCAATTACCTGATAGTCTAGATGAATTTTTAATTTGCAAGACAGGTAGGAGAACTATTCTGAACAGACTAACTAACTTTAAATTCAGCTCAGCTGAACAGTTTCACTTCTCCGTTATGAAACACACATTTGTTCCCTTTCTATTCAACAGCTTCATTCACATTAACCTTAGTCTTTGGATTCTTCCTTTAAATACAACAAAATAATCACCTTGTTTTCTAGTGTTGCAGTTCGCTTTTGTAGGACTATAAGTAACATGTTCCCATATCTAGCAAAAATAGAACTTTCATTGCAATGAGTTTGACAAAACAAAACCTTTCATATTTTAAGGGTGAAATAGACACAAATACAGAAAGAAATTATACTGAAATTAAAGCATGCTGTCCATTCAAATAAAAACTTACACACAACTGCAATAGGTTATACATACACAGCAGCATTGTAAGCGTGTTCTTTTGCAACATTTAATATAGATTAATAATTGTAAGAATGTTACAGTCAATGCAAATAGTCATAAAATTAATCAGTCTGTTAAATAAAAGCAATAGAAGTAGCAAAGATTAACTTTTATGACACATATCAGCTTTGAGCACTGTAATTTGTTTCTGGGGATAAGTTAGTGTTCTAGTAAAGATGTGTCTAGATCATGTCACCAAAAATAATTGCTTGCCTCATCAACAATCAAAATTGCCCAGTGTTCTATTAAAGGAAATGAAACACATCCACTTTATAATCTTAAGGAAACTTGAGGAAACAATTGTCAAGGAAATGAATGGACCAGTTATTTACCAAGTAAACTGCAACACTAATCTAGTTTCGTTTGTATTTTGTTTTTCTAATGGAAACTATCTCCAGTAACTCATTTAATGTGACGTAAATGAAAACTAGAATAGAACTATCACCAAAATTACATTTGTCCTGGCTAGCTATAATCAAAAGCTCATTTGCAAGCACCTGCAAGCAGCATCTGTTGCCAGATAGAGAAGGCAATATTATGTTTCATTTGACACAATAAATTTTCAGAAGTGCAGAACCTGAAACATTTGCAGAACAAAGAACTTCTTGTAACCATGACTGATTATAATTGTGAGTAGTTCAGCACTGCTGAGGTACCTTGGAATGCTCAGTGTTTAATATGGAAACAATCTACTAAAACATAGTGTATTACCTGAGAATATGCACAAAATTGTGGAGGCTGTTAAACCAGACAGTGTTAACATAGACACACTCCCCTAGAGAGAAAATAGACAATAATATAAACATGTTCCCCTGGAGAGATAGCAGTCAAACCAGACAGTATATAAACATGCTCCCCTAGAGAGAGAGCAGTTAATCCAGACAGTATATAAATACAACTCCCTAAGGGAGAAACCCTGGCAGACAGCTCTCTCTGGTATGGTGAGGAAATGTGTTAATCAGTTATACCTCATTGGTTCTTTCCCTACTTCCTCCTTTTTACCCCAGCCGATTGGTCCATTTTCGATCCTTCCCCTGATTGATTCATTTCTCAATCTTCCACCCGATTGGCTCAGATGCTCTACCTTGCCCCCTGCCTTCCCTATATAACCCTCTGCTTTCCCTGGCCCTCTGGCACTTCATCAATGGACACCGAAGAAGCAGCTGAATAAAGCCTCCTGTGGATCTCTGTATGAAGGCTCTGTCTCTTCCTTCAGCGTCGCCTCGAAGAGCTGATTTCACTAAAGAGCTTGAAATCACTCAGTGCTGCCCCAAGAGCTGATTTCACTAGAGCTTGAAATCACTCAGCAGACAGCAGAAGTGTCTGTGCCTCTGAGATGCCCTTCTAAGGACGCTTCTCCAGGAAGGTTGTGGCACTCTGACCACCGCCCACCATGACACAAAATAAAGAGTCTCATTGTCTTAATCACTAGAATGTCATGCTTGGAAATAAGTACAAATATTATGATCAAACTATTTTGTGCTAAAACAGTTTGAAGCAAAATAAATAAGCAAATAAAGTAAAAATGCAACAAGAACAAAATAACCCCCCCCAAAACCAAACCAAAACAAAAAAAAACCCAAAGAAAAAAACACCAAAAAACACCAAAAAAAACCACCAACCCCTGTGGGGGTGCTGGAATTGTTTTTAGGTTTTTAGTTAGAAGTTTAGTGTAGTTTGGACTTTAACCCTAGCTAGGTAAAGCTCCTGTCTTGGAATGTTCTTATCAGAAGTTGATAAGAGTTTCCAAAGCAACCTAATCCTCTGCCTGGAGTTTCGGTCATCCCATTGTCTTTCTCCCTCATCTTAATGTGTCTCCCCTCCCCGCCCATCATCTCCCAGGCCCGAAACCTTCGGAGAGGTGTCGGACAGTGATTGGTGGATCTCCGAGGACCCCACCCCAATTAACCTGATTTGTTAATGTTGTGTATTGCATTTGGCATTAGCCACCTTGCTTTGTTTTCATTGGTCTTGTAACTTGTGCCCACCCCTGAGATTTCTGGGGAACAAAACCCTATGCAAACCAGGCCCTGGGTCACTCTCCTGAGGCACAGGCCTGGGACCAGGGACTGCCTGCCCCTGTGATCCCCGAATAAAACCTTCTTCCTGAGCCTTAAGAGTGTCCCCTCTTTCGAACCACGGCCGTGACAGCCAAGGCAAAGGTACTGCAGAGCCAAGACCCACGCAAAGGTACTGTTGAGGCGTATCAGAGCTAGCAGGGTGGTCCAGCCGACCGCTGGACCGGCCTGAGAGACAGATACGCAAAGCAACAGAACAAAATAACCCCCCAAAAAACCAAAACAAAACAAAAAAAAACCAAAGAAAAAAACCCAAAAAACACCAAAAAAAAAAAAACCAACCCCCAAACTAAACAAAAACCCAACTGCCCCAAAACAGCAAATAAAACAAAACCAGAACCAAAACAAACACAAACAAAAAACCCCACAACCCTTCCCCCTAAAAACCACACAACAACAAAACAAAACAAAACAAAACAAAACAACATACAAGAAAACCACCCAAGAGTAAATCCAGCAAGCCAAATCAAAACACTTAAACAGTTAACTTTTTCTCAGAAAATACATGGACTGGCTATCTTTTGTGAATACATAACTACAAAAGATGACTTAAAAATTTAAACAGCTACAAGACTGCTATCACATGCTTTTATTAGACTTTTCTTTTTTTAAAAAAACATCAAATACAATCTAAGATACAGAAAATAAAGTGTCATTTTACCAAAATAATAGTGAACATTCAAGAATTCAAGAAAGGCTTATTTTTCCAAGGTTATGTTATATGCCTGTAACTAGCTTCAGCAGTCTTCATTAGCATCACCTGCACTCTCTCAAAACCACAAACAAATCTCATGTAGATTTCTGCCAAAACCATATCCAGAAACTTTTATGCCAAACTCTCAAAATCAGATTTTTTTTCAACGTAGCAAAATGCAGAGAAATATAGCAGCTGCATTTAATGCCACCAGCAAAAGTTGAAAATCTGCAAAACGATTTTGTTATTTCACTAAGAAATCACATCAGTAAGTTTGTCCCAACAGTCCTTTGCAGAGTTGAGTTTTTGAAGGTAGGCATGGTCTGCTCTTCCTTGTAACCTCATAATACTACGTGCAAGGTCTTCCTGTTGCTAGATAATTTCCTCACCATAAGAATTTTGATGTACTGATGCATTCCAAGAAAGCAAGAAGGGTCAGGGGCTCTGAACAGTATGCACATTCCAGAAGAATCATTACTGTATAATGAGTCATTTTTTTCCTCTTCATGTAAATGCCAGTCTGATGTCTAGATCACACCAAATCTGAATGGCAAGTAATGCTCCCTTGGGGTGAGATTTTCTACTGAAACAGTCACAGCAGAAAGCACCAGTCCCCAAGGTTTGGCATCTGATTCAGCAGCTCATCCATGAATTATGCCCTGGCTGGTGACACAGTTGCGACTGACATCTTATTCTTAACCATACTAAAACCTCCAGCTCCATACTGGGAGAATATGGTATGTGTTAGACGGAGAAAGTGCCTGCTTATCTGGTGCAGAGGCAGAGCTGTGAGAGGTTTTAAGCAATATTCCAGAGATACGGGCCTAATCAAATAGACCCAGCTAAGTACAGTACTTCCTTACTAAGTAATGACTGAAATCAAAGACATCTGTCCTTTTGCAGGTTGTTATCATGACATCTGCCTTGACCTGAATGGGTTATAACACACAGATTTAGGTTTACCAAGAAACCTGATTATCTCTAGACAGGCATGGCTGAGTAGGGAACTGCTGGTCAACTAAAGGGAGAGAAACAAAGGCAGAGGAAGACTGGCAGAATGACCAACTTCAACTGGCACTGCTCTTCCTATTGCACCCTGGACACTATTGGCCTTCTTGGCCACAAGGACACACTGCCAGCTCATAGATCAGTTTGTCATCTTCCTCAAGCTTGGTAGCTCTCAATGTTCATTTAACAACCTGGCTTTTTTTTTAATATTACCTTTGTGGAGTTAAAAATTGACAGTAAGCTAAACAAATCCTTATTTCATAGAATGCACATAGAGTCCCAATATTAGCATTTAATAGAGGTGTAAATTCTAAAAAAACAACTGTTACTTAGATGTGAATGGAGAGAAAAAATGGAGAAATTACCCTACTCTTTTGACATACTCCCCAACATTCCTGATAGTTGAAAGTACTGATGAAAGAGCTTACTCCTAGCTTTTTTCATAAGGAAGATCTGTTCTTCATCACTGCCTTGATTTGCTTCAATTTACTTGTCAGGATTTTCTAGAGGCTAGCTCTGTTTCAGTCTAAACCAGGTTCTCTTTAAAACTGGCAATGCATTTTAGGCCATGAGAGAAAATGGATTATCTCTTTCTACAGCTTTTCATCTGCAGTACTGATTCAAACAACCCTGAGGAAAAAGCTCTACACTGAACCTTTGGATTCTGAGCATATCCAGGCCCTAAGCAGAAAGGCTTCAGAGAATGCAGAAGATACTGTGGAGCTGCACGAGGATCTGTTGTGGTTTTGAAAGCAAAATGAATGAGAGGCTCCAAGTCAGAGATATAATTTAATAAGAAGAAAGGTAAAAAGGTAAGAGTAAAATAAAATAAATACAATAACACAAAGGATCACTGACAGAGTCAGAATACAACCTGAGCAGGATGGTGGAAGCAGTCCAGGTGAGGTGCTCTTCCTGAAGCAGTGATCCTGTAGAGAGGTCTGGGAGCTCTGGTCCTCTGGGAATCCAGTGGATAAATGCCCCCTGCACTGTCCCAAATCCCAGCTTATATCCAGGTGAGAATGCTTGGCTCCTCCCCCTGGGCAGAGCACCTCACAATAGCATGAGAAGTGTGAAATGTGTCCTTGATGGCCCATTAACAGAGATAACCCCTGGAGGGAGTTACCTGTGACTCATGGGCCATTAGCAGGAGACACCCCAGAAGTCATTAGCAGAAAACACCCCAAAGGCGTTAATGGGCCATTAGCAGAAAAGGCAGGGGGCTTGGGAAAACACTAGCCCACCTGGTTTCAACAGTTCATGAAGATGGTGATAGAATAAATACTTTGTGTACATCCTACACTGCAACCCAGGACATAATCCACCCCTTATTCTATTACCATCTACATCATATCCAAATCAATACATTCTTACAAAGATATGCATACATATAGAGAATAAAATGTTACACACTGTTCTCACTTAAAATTAAGTCTCCCTGTGGTACACAATGGGTTTCCCCATCTTTTTGCATTACCCACCAAGTGTGACCAGGTCCTTGAGCAAAGACAATCCCACGGATGGGTCTGCCTTTTCCTGAGGCAGGATTAATCCAAACAGTCTTCCCTAAAATGCCTTTCATATGCACTGCAGGGACTTTATCTCCATCCACTGTGTGCAAGGGTTCAGACTGGGCAGGACCACCTCGATTAATAGACCCTTGGGTGTTGACCATCCAGGTAGCTTTGGCTAAGTTCATTTCCCAATTCTTGAAGGTCCCCCCGCCAAGTGCTTTCAGGGTAGTCTTTAGTAGTCCATTGCACCGTTCAACTTTTCCAGCAGCTGGTGCGTGATAAGGAATGTGATATATCCATTCAATACCATGTTCTCTAGCCCAGGTGTTTATAAGGCTGTTTTTGAAATGGGTCCCATTGTCCGACTCAGTTCTCTCAGGGGTGCTGTGTCTCCACAGGACTTGTTTTTCCAGGCCCAGGATGGTGTTCCGGGCAGTGGCATGAGGCACAGGGTAGGTTTCCAGCCATCCAGTGGTGGCTTCCACCATGGTCAGCACGTAGCGCTTTCCTTGGCGGGTTTGGGGAAGGGTGATGTAGTCAATTTGCCAGGCTTCCCCATACCTGTACTTCAGCCATCGTCCACCATACCACAGAGGCTTCACTAGCTTGGCCTGTTTGATTGCAGCGCAGGTCTCACAGTTGTGGATGACCTGGGAGATGCTGTCCATAGTAAGGTCCACCCCTCGGTCACGGGCCCATCGGTATGTTGCATCTCTTCCTTGATGACCAGAGGCATCATGGGCCCAACTGGCTAGGAACAGTTCTCCTTTGTGCTGCCAGTCTAGATCCACCTGTGATACTTTCACCTTGGCAGCTTTGTCCACCTGCTCATTGTTGCGATGCTCCTCATTAGCCTGGCTCTTGGGTACGTGTGCGTCCACGTGTCGAACCTTCACGGTCAGTCTCTCTACTCGGGCAGCAATGTCCTGCCAAATGTCAGCGGCCCAGATGGGTTTTCCTCTGCGCTGCCAGTTGGCCTTTTTCCAGCGATTCAGCCATCCCCACAGAGCATTAGCTACCATCCACGAGTCAGTGTAGAGATAGAGCATCGGCCATTTCTCTCGTTCAGCAATATCCAAAGCCAGCTGGACAGCTTTAAGCTCTGCAACCTGACTCGACCCACCTTGTCCCTCGGTAGCCTGTGCAACTTGTCGTGTGGGGCTCCAAACTGCAGCTTTCCATTTCCGGTTAGCACCTCCAATTCGACAGGAGCCATCAGTGAAGAGAGCATATCGTCTTTCAGTCTCCGATAGCTCATTGTATGGTGGGGCTTCCTCGGCACGCGTTACTTGCTTTTCTTCTTCTTCAGACGATAATCCAAAATTCTCACCTTCTGGCCAGTTTGTTATAACTTCCAGAATCCCAGGGCGATTTGGGTTTCCAATACGGGCGCGCTGTGTGATGAGAGCAATCCATTTGCTCCATGTGGTGTCAGTGGCGTGATGTGTGGAGGGAACCTTTCCCTTAAACATCCACCCCAGCACTGGTAATCGGGGTGCCAGAAGCAGCTGTGTTTCAGTACCAATCACTTCTGAGGCAGCTTGAACTCCTTCATAGGCAGCCAAGATCTCCTTCTCAGTGGGAGTGTAGTTGGCTTCGGAGCCTCTGTAACTTCGGCTCCAGAATCCCAATGGTCGGCCTCGAGTCTCCCCAGGCACCTTCTGCCACAGGCTCCAGGACAGACCGTTGTTCCCGGCTGCAGAGTAAAGCACATTCTTTACATCTGGTCCCGTCCTGACTGGGCAAAGGGCTACTGCGTGAGCAATCTCTTGTTTGATCTGAACAAAGGCTTGTTGCTGTTCAGGGCCCCAGTGGAAATCGTTCTTCTTGCGCGTAACCAGATAGAGCGGGCTCACGATCTGACTGTACTCAGGAATGTGCATCCTCCAGAAGCCTATGGCACCTAGGAAAGCTTGTGTTTCCTTCTTGTTGGTAGGTGGGGACATGGCAGTGATCTTGTTTATTATCTCTGTGGGGATTTGGCGACGTCCATTTTGCCACTTGACTCCCAGGAACTGGATTTCTTGAGCTGGTCCCTTAACCTTACTTCGTTTAATGGCAAAACCAGCTTTCAACAGAATTTGGATAATCTTCTCTCCTTTCTCAAAGACCTCCCCTGGGGCGTTTCCCCATACGATGATGTCGTCGATGTACTGCAGATGTTCTGGAGCCTCACCTTCCTCCAGTGCAGCCTGGATCAGCCCATGGCAGATGGTGGGGCTGTGTTTCCACCCCTGGGGCAGTCGGTTCCAGGTGTACTGCACACCCCTCCAGGTGAAAGCAAACTGGGGCCTGCACTGTGCTGCCAAAGGAATGGAGAAGAAGGCATTGGCAATATCGATGGTTGCATACCACTTTGCTGCCTTGGACTCCAGCTCATATTGAAGCTCTAACATATCTGGCACAGCAGCGCTCAGTGGTGGCGTGACTTCATTCAAAGCACGGTAATCCACCGTCAGTCTCCATTCTCCACTGGACTTACGCACAGGCCATATTGGGCTGTTGAAAGGTGAATGAGTCTTACTGACCACCCCTTGGCTCTCCAGTTTACGGATCATCTCATGTATGGGAATCACAGAGTCTCTGTCAGTGCGGTATTGGCGGCGGTGTACTGTTGTTGTGGCAGTTGGTACTTGTTGTTCTTTGACTCTCAGCAGTCCCACAGCAGAGGGGTCATCTGAGAGACCAGGCAAAGTATTCAACTGTCTGATGTTTTCTTTCTCAACTGCAGCTATTCCAAAAGCCCAGCGATATCCTTTCGGGTCTTTGAAATATCCATTCCTGAGATAGTCTATGCCGAGAATGCATGGGGCCTCTGGACCAGTTGCGATGGGGTGTTTTTGCCACTCGTTCCCAGTTAAACTCACTTCAGCCTCTAATACAGTCAGTTCCTGGGACCCTCCTGTCACCCCAGAAATAGAGATGGATTCTGTTCCTACATACCTTGATGGCATCATGGTACATTGGGCCCCAGTGTCAACCAACGCCGTATATTCTTGTGGGTCAGATGTGCCAGGCCATCGGATCCACACAGTCCAGTAGATCCGATTATCCCTTTCCTCTTCCTGGCTAGAGGCAGGGCACCCCTATTCCTGGTCATGGCATACATTGTTCTCCTCCTGTACGTATGTTTCTGAGGTCCCTTCCAGAGGATCAGTCATATCATCATTCCTGTACCGTCTGGAGTTCTGAGAGACTGGGGCAACCTTGATTCTAGATGGGCTTCTTGTGGTAGGTGTTCCTCTTTTCAGTTCACGTATCCGGGCTGCTAAAGCAGAAGTGGGTTTTCCATCCCACTTCTTCATATCTCCTCCATGCTCTCTAAGAAAAGACCAGAGGTTACCCCGTGGTGTGTATCCTCTCTCCCTGGCTGGGGGACGCCTGCTCCTAATGGCAGAGACTCTCATCGGCTCTGGTGAGATATGGTAAATTTCTTCCTTAAGTTCTTTTAATTTCTGATGGCCTTCTTCAATCAAGCTCCGGACTTGCCCAGCCAGTCTTGTTTCCACAGACGAGACATGGGTGCGAACTGGGACGACAGTGTCCTCGTAAATTCTTAATTTATTAGCCAAGACACCCACCTTGTCCTCACCTTCCCTCCATTGCAGTGTTGCCAGGTAACGTGAGTGCATCTCTGGTCTAAGCCGTGCAAGTCTCAGCCACATCCGTGATGTGCACTGGACATCATCTGGGTTTTTAGGAAATCTCTCGTTTTCTGAAAAAATGATCTCCAGCACAGCCAATTCCCTCAGGCGTTGGATACCTTGTTCTATTGTGCTCCATTTGCCTTGGTGCACTTGGAGATCTTCTTTACAAAGGTATCTGTCTTTCACACTTGTCAGCAGTCGCTGCCAGAGGCTGAGATGTTCTTGGGTTTTCCCAATCCCCTGGTCAATGACCACATCCCGGGACAGCGATCCCAGTTGCCTGGCCTCAATTCCATCCAGAATGGTGTCATTGGCTGCAGCGTCCCAGATGCGGAGCAGCCAGGCCAGGATGGACTCGTTGGTCTGGCGGGTGAATTCCCTTCGCAGGTCACGCAACTCGCCCAGGGATAGAGAGCGAGTGATGATCTCTATCTCTGTCTCCTCTGCTGGCTGTGAAGGTCCTGCTGCATCCTCGTCAGTCACTACACGGACTGATTTGCTCCTTGACTTCTTCTTCTGAGTGGTAGCAACTGCTACTGGTTTAGGTTGTTCCAGTTCAGTGACGGTTTGTGTGGAGATGCTGACAGCACCTTTGATTCCTTTCTCCTCTGTGACAGTCTGCATAGATGTGGACACCGTTGTCTCACTTTTGGCTTCTTTCTCCTCTCCAGTGGTCTGTGTAGATGAGGACACTGTTGTCTTGCCTTTGGCTCCCTTCTCCTCTGTATCGGTCTGTGTGGATGTGGACACTGTTGATTCACTTTTGGCTTCTTTTTCCTCTGCAATGGTCTGTGTAGATGAGGACACTGTTGTCTTGCCTTTGGTTCCTTTCTCCTCTGTATCGGTCTGTGTAGACGTGGACACTGTTGATTCACTTTTGGCTTCTTTCTCCTCTGCGATGGTCTTTGTAGATGATGATGCGGTTGTTTTGCTTCTCTTTCCCTCTTCCTCTTCCTTAAGAACACACTGTATCACACCAGATAGTGTTTTGATCCTAAGCATGGTGCAGAAAAAACAAAAGGCTGTGCATAGAAGAGAAAACAGGACTAACAACAACATCATACTATCCTTGGTATCAAGAGGGTACTCCATATTTTCAAAAACTGCTGTGTTATGCCTGAAAAGCTGGAAAAAATAATTCTTTACTCCTCCCCACAGGGGCTGAGTGAGATTGTTGAGGCCCCAGATGTAGCATCCTAGACCAGAAAACGAATCCAAAACTGGGTATATATTTTGAATGCTGTTCATTGCCTCGGAGTTTATCAAGCAATGGGCATAATAGACCAATAAGGCAATTTCAGTACCATACCCTGGTCTACACAGGAGCATTAAGACCAGCAGATAGTGCCCCATGTGTGGAAAAATATAGAGAGATAGATATAAGACACATGTAAGCATGTTGAGCATCATAGCGAACAGGTGTCTTCTCAAATACAAAACTGTAGTTCTGACTTTTCTCAGTGCCTCTGCCCCACGTTGGGCAGGAAAAAATGCTGTGGTTTTGAAAGCAAAATGAATGAGAGGCTCCAAGTCAGAGATATAATTTAATAAGAAGAAAGGTAAAAAGGTAAGAGTAAAATAAAATAAATACAATAACACAAAGGATCACTGACAGAGTCAGAATACAACCTGAGCAGGATGGTGGAAGCAGTCCAGGTGAGGTGCTCTTCCTGAAGCAGTGATCCTGTAGAGAGGTCTGGGAGCTCTGGTCCTCTGGGAATCCAGTGGATAAATGCCCCCTGCACTGTCCCAAATCCCAGCTTATATCCAGGTGAGAATGCTTGGCTCCTCCCCCTGGGCAGAGCACCTCACAATAGCATGAGAAGTGTGAAATGTGTCCTTGATGGCCCATTAAACAGAGATAACCCCTGGAGGGAGTTACCTGTGACTCATGGGCCATTAGCAGGAGACACCCCAGAAGTCATTAGCAGAAAACACCCCAAAGGCGTTAATGGGCCATTAGCAGAAAAGGCAGGGGTCTTGGGAAAACACTAGCCCACCTGGTTTCAACAGTTCATGAAGATGGTGATAGAATAAATACTTTGTGTACATCCTACACTGCAACCCAGGACAGGATCTCAGGGAATATCTATCTCCTCAGGGTCCAACTAGTAGTAGGATAGAGATTTCTGAACCTGCTTACTGTAGGAATACAGCTAGAGAGCTGAGCTGGGAGCTCATGACAGAAATGGACATGCTAGCATTAGTAGGCCGGAAGCCTTGGCAACCGAAAGCAGAAGTTTGAGAAAGGAATGCAAGAGACAGCGATGTGCTTGGTACGATATGTGCTTAGCAAGCAGAACTTAGATAAGACAGCACATACCTGTGTTAGTGCGAGGCATGACTTAAGCAATGTACTTGGCAATATTACTTGTTATATAATGAAAAGTTATATAAACTCAGCTAGGTGTATCAATAAACGGCTTCATGTATGCAATCCATGGAGCCCATGTCTCTCTGTCAATTGTCATCAAATGGCACCCCATGTGAGGAGCGATAATCGCCTAGCTGAGTGACGGACAACAAGCCCTGCAGAACAAAGTGCTGCTGAAAGAAGCAGGAACGCCGGCCGGCAAAAGGAACCCTTCTGGGAAATAGGGGGTGAGCTAACACTGTAAGATTTTGGAGGTTAGCCACTGCAGGGGACGATGGGTCAGGGAATGTCCAGGAAAAAAGCATTTTTGAGCTTATGTACAGGCTGTTGCGACATCATAGTAAAACTTTGCCCTTGCATGATTTAAAAGCTTTATTACGTTGGGTAGCAGTGGAGATTCCAGGAGTCACTGAGTCCACAATCTTTACATCAGATCTGTGGGACAAAGCAGGAGTTAAGCTATGGGATCTTGCTACCAAGGGAAATAAAGCAGCTGCAGAAATGCTACCCTTGTGGAGGGTGACTTTTGAAACCTTAAAGACAAAAAAACTCCCAAGATACAGGGAATGCCTGTTCTTCTACGGCAGATTCTCAATGCTCTTTAAAAACTGAAGAGACTGCTGCTAAAGCTAAACAAACTGCCTCTTCTCCCTCCTTTGTGGTAGAATCTAATAAATCCTTGCATACCAAAGAGACTGTATCTCTGTCTCCCATGCCGCAGCAAGCACTACCCAAAGCCCCGGCACCATCTATTGCAGGGAAAAGGGAGGGGGGCCCTCCATGCTCCATGAGGGTTTTCACTGCTGAGTATGACAGCGAGGAAAGTGATCCAGATGGTCCGGAGGAGACTCCCTTTGATCCTGGACCTATTGATCCTGACAAAGAACCTGATTTATATCCCCTCCGACCCTCATGACAATTGGGTGTGGTTAAAACAAGCACTAAAAGAGGGAGATTTTGAAATTGCTGAAAGAATCATAGCCCTCATAATATATAAGAGAATGCGATGGCAAACTGCCCATTGGAAACAACTATCCTTCTCAGAAATTTAAAAGCTCCAGCGAGCAGCTACAGAGCATGGTATTGGCTTGCCACATTTTGTAAGCTTGCTGGACTCTGTGTTTGCTGCCCACACAATGACTCCGTATGATTTAAAAACTCTTGCCCGCCTGCTGTTATCTCCCATGCAGTACAGCTTATAGGAGAAGGAGTGAGAAAAAGGTTTGCAAAACCTGCTTTTAACTTACATGAGCCACATTGATCAGGCCCTGGCCGCCCTCACAATCAAGCAGCTTATGGGAATGAGACCATATACAGATCCTGATGTTCAAGCGTGAGATTGCCCAAAAGAAGCCCTTGATGGAGCTTGAGATGCAGCTCACCAAGCCTTTCTTAAGGTCCCAGATGACAAAACACCTCAGAAAACATTCACAACTATTGTCCAGAGGCCCCAAGAGCCCTACATTGTTGCTTCACGTATCTGTCTCTCAGGCCAGCCCAGCGTTCGGCTGGACCACCCTGCTAGCTCTGATACACCTCAACAGGACCTTGCGTGGGTCTTTGGCTCCGCAGCACTTTTACCTTTGCTGTCACGGCCATGGTTCGAAAGAGGGGACACTCTCGAGGCTCGAGGAACAAAGGTTTTATTCAGGGATCACAGGGGCAGTCCCTGGTCCCAGGCCCTGTGCCTCAGGAGAGTGACCCAGGACCTGGTCTACAGGGGGTTTTTGTTCAACAGAAGTCTCAGGGGTGGGTACAAGTTGCAAACCAATGAAACAAAGCAAGGTGGCTAATACCAACTGCAATACACAAACATTAACAAATCAGGTAAATTGGGGTGGGGTCCCTGGGGGATCCACCAACCACTGGCCAACACCTCTCAGAAGGTCTTGGGTCTGGGAGATTGATGGACAGGAGGGGGGAGAAGATACATTGAGATGGGGGAAAAGATAATGGGAAGACCAGTCTCCAGGCAGAGACTTAGGTTGTCTTGGAAACTCTTATCAACTTCTGATAAGAACATTCCAGGACAGGGGGCCCTTACCTAGCTAGGGTTAAAATTCAAACCATACTAAACTTATAACTAAAAACCTATAAAACAATTCCAGCATCCCCACACTACATACAGTTCATTGATCGCCTTAAACAAGCATTAGAACGCCAAATTGATAATGCAGACACCCGTGAAATTTTGCTTTTAAAACTTGCTGTTGAAAATGCAAACACAGACTGTAAAAAACTCCTTAAGTCCCTGCCTAACCAAGAATCGAGTCTTGTCAAAATGGTTGAAGCATGCAACCGAATTAGGACAATAGAACATCAATATGAGGCTATGGCTGCAACTTTTGCAGCTGCCAAAAGCACTTTTGAAGGTTCAGCAGTTTGCTATAGCTGTGGCAAGCCAGGCCACCTTAAAAAAGACTGCTTTGCTCGGAAGATATATGTCTACAGTGTCGCAAAGGTCGTCATTTTGCTAACCAGTGTTGTTCTAAGTATGATTCTGAAGGTTGTCCAATCCAGGGAAACTGGAGCCAGAGCACGAGCCAGCACTGTGCTCTGACACAAATACCTCAGCTGCTGATGCAGATTCAGCCACTGCAGATGCCAGCCCCACAAGTGCAGCCACCAAGAATGCCCAGCGGAGGACAGCCTCAAGTCTTTGCCCAGCAACTGCAGGGAACACCGGACTGGACCTGGCAACCTCAATCACAGTAACATTGCTTGACTTTTCTGTTCATTTGCTCCCTACAGGAATTTTTGGCCCACTAGGGCCTCAAATAAGTGCTCTACTGATAGAGAAGTCTTCAACTACCCTTTTAGGGCTTTTTGTTTTACCAAGAGTTATAGATTCGGAGTCTGTTGAAGAAATAAAAATTATGGCTTAGACTCCCTTTCCACCCTGTACTGTCCCTCAAGGTACATGCATTGCACAATTAATTCCCTTTTCACACAGTTTGTCATCCCTTTCTGCAGAGTGTGATACAAGGGTAAGAAGATTTGGCTCCACAGGAACCCCACAAGTATTATGGGTGCAAGAAATTTCTGAGAAACATCCCACTTGCAAGTGTACCCTGTCACTACAGAGACAGCAAGTGACACTCACTGGTATCTTAGATACAAGAGCAGATGTGAGCATTGTCTCTTAAGCCAAGTGGACCCCACTTGGCCCCTCACAGAAGTACCCCAAACCCTCACTGGGATTGGGAGGAGCAGTTGCAGTTACCAAAGTCTCCATCTAATTCAAGTGATAGAACCTGAAGGTCACATAGCCTCTGTAAAGCCATTTGTTTTGCCTGTGCCTATAGTGTTGTGAAAACGAGATGTGCTTTCTCAATAGAGATTCAAAATTCAGTCTGATTTTTAATAGGGGCCAATGTGGCATGTGACACCCTGAAATCGACCTGAAAAGCTGAAACACCTTGCTAGGTGGATCAATAGTCCTTCCACTGCCTAAATTATGTGCACTCACTGAGCTTGTTCAGGAACAATTTCAAAAGGGATGTATAGTCCCCTCTACCAGTCTCTGGAACTCACCTGTGTTTGTTATAAAAAAACAAACTGGCAAGTGGCGCTTGCTCCAGGATCTCCGAAAATTTAACAATGCCATTGAAGACATAGGAGCCCTGCAGACTGGTCTCCCCTCCCCCACTATAATTCCGCGAGATTGGCATTTGACAGTCATTGACTTAAAAGACTGCGTTTTTGACATTCCACTACATCCTGAGGATGCACCTAAATTTGCCTTCTCTGTCCCTAGTATCAACATGCAAGCACCCTTGCAAAGATATCACTAAGTAGTTTTGCCCCAGGGGATGAAATGCTCTCCATCAGTTTGCCAATGGTTTGTTGTGAGGGTCCTCAGCCCCATTCATCAGAAAATGCCTGCTGCCTTGTTATATCACTACATGGATGACATCCTTGTTGCAGCAGAAAACAAGAGATCATGAAGGAAGCCCTAGCCCTTGTCATTGATACTGTAACCCAAGCAGGGCTTTGTGTTTCTCCAGAAAAAATCCAGTCTCAACCTCTTTAGAAATACCTTGGCTGGCGCATTAGGGCCCAGAGTATTTCTCCTCAGCCTTTGCAGATTCACACAGACATTCGTATTTTGCATGATGCTCAAAAACTTTTGAGTTCAATTAATTTTGTTTGTTCCTTGTTAGAAATTTCAAACGCTGACCTGAGCCCTTTGTTTGATTTGCTAAAAGGGGAACCAGATCTTCTATTGCCTCGTCAACTCACACCAGAAGCCTGCCAGGCATTGCAACTGGTAGCTGATGCTATCTCAAATTGGCAGGCAGCTCGATGGGCCCCTGAGTTTCCCTTTTCCTTAATCATTCTGAATCCGGCTAGGCAACCTCATGCTTTGATATTCCAGTAAGATCCTAAAGCGCCTGACCCCTTGCTGATCATTGAGTAAATTTTTTTGCCACATCAAATGTCTAAAACTGTAAGCACACCACATGAAATGTTTGCTATGCTCATTGTAAAAGCTAGACAGAGACTTACCACACTTGCAGCTCTGGATTTCTGTTTCATCTGCTTGCCTGTTACTACCTTTTATTTACAGTGGTTTTTGCAACAATCTGAAGTTTTTCAAATGGCCCTTACTGACTTTTCTGGACAGCTTTCTATGCATCTCCCAAAGCACAAGCTTGTAGCAACCAGTTTTAATCTTCTGAGACCCGAGAAAAGTGAAGTTCCATTACAGGCTTTAACTGTTTTTACAGATGGATCCTGTCGCACCCACAAGTCAGTGCTGCTTTAGTAGAACACCAGTCCCAATCAATGGGATTTGGATGTCACTACTGTATCAAGTTCACCTCAGATTGCTTAATTACCAGCTGTTGTCCGAGCTTTTCAGTGATTTCTCATGCCTTTTAACTTGATAACAGATTATGCTTATGTTGCAGGATTTGTGGAGAGCTGAGGCTGCTGTACTAAAAGATGTGCCCAACAAAGAACTATTTCAGTAGTTACAACAACTTGTTTTTCTTTTAAATACTAGACAGCATCCCTACTTTGTGATGCATGTTAAGTCTCACACCACTTTACCTGGTTTTATTACAGAGAAAAACCACCAAGCTGATTTACTTGCCTTACCTGTTCAACTCCCAAACCGCCTATTCCCAGGCCAAACTCAGTCACTCATTTTTTCACCAGAATTCTGCTGCGCTCACCCGCGCCTTTGACTTGACCACACTGCTAGTATTGTGGCTATGTGCCCAGACTGCCAAAGACACTCCTTCCCCTCCCTTGCGGGGGGTGTTAACCCTAAAGGACTTGAGAGCCTTTAAATTTGGCAAACAAATGTTACTCATTTCCCTGAGTTTGGCAGACTTAAGTACATTCATTCCTCTATTGATACCTTTTCAGGTGCTTTGTTTGCATCTTGTCACACAAGAAAATCAGCAAAAGACATTTGCCACCACTTTGCAAGTGCCTTTGCAGTCCTGAAAATCCCCTCACAAAACAAAACTGATAATAGCCCAGCATACCTTTCCCAGAGGGTCAAAACTTTCCTTGCCCTCTGGAGAGTAACACACAAAACGAGGATTCCTCATTCCCCCACGGGACAAGCCATAATCGAAAGAGCTCATGCTTCACTGAAGCATTTGTTGCAACAGAAAGGGGGAATGGGGAATGCTACCCCAGAAGAGCAATTACAGAAGGCATTGTATGGTTTTAACTTCCTAAATTGCTCCCTTATGAATCCTAACCCTCCAATTGTGAGGCACTTAGGCAACAACTCCAAGTTAGAAGTTAAACAGAAAGCCCCAGTCCTTATTAAGGACCCAGAAACAGGTAAAATTATGAGACCTTATCCCCTTGTCACATGAGGAAGAGGATTTGCTTGTGTCTCAACAGAAATTAGCCCAAGATAGATTCCAGCCAAGAATGTGAAACCATTCAGAGAACCCATGGACACCTCTCCTGAGGATCCCGGTCACCCCGATACTTTGCCTGCTTCAGCCTCACCTCTGCTCTTTCAGACTGCTGAATCCAGAACCACCAAGAGCCTGCAACCACCCGCACCAGCCTCTACCTGATCCGGGAGGACTCATTGACCTCTCGCCAATTTGTGAGCTGCAAGATCAACTTGTTCTAGAGATAGCTGATTTGGCCCTTCTTACAGCAAGCTGGAAGACCCAGAAGCAACCAGAAGACAGGTTCAGAGGACCAGCAGAGCGCTTAACCTGTCTCTGCCACACTACAGTGGCAATGATGTTTATGATATAACACAAACATTGCAATATGCACTGTTGTGGTGTGCATTTTGGGGTTCTCCAAAGTTCTGTATGTTTTGTTATTAGTTTTGTAATGGTTTATCCCTACACCCCCCCATCCCCAATTCCCTGTGGTTTTTCCCTGGTGATGGATCATGTCAATCACACTGCCACCACGCCCTAAGCCTGAAAAGTTCTAGTAAGGCTTCAGGGTGATTCAGTAAGGCATCAAGTTCCCCACTCCCCTTTCTGTTCATAGATGGCCCTGCCAATTGTCCCCTATTCTTGGTCACTCTCCCTCTTCCCTGAGATTGGTTCTAGGTATCTCCTTGCCCAGGAGATGCCCCTGGTACTTAATGGGCAACCTGAGCCCCGGAGTCTCACTCTTCACATGGGTTTCGGGGTTGAATAAACCTAGCTGCTACCCACTTGAGAGTCCTCCTTCTTCCATGCCATTACCACATTTCAGCCTGAGGTTCAGACCCATCAAATATCAAAGGTACAAGGTTGTACCCTTCATATGCAAACTGGTGAGAGAGCTAGCTGGTAAAACTGCACCGGACACCAGCATAATGCACGCATCCAGGCACAAAGCCATGTAGAAAGAGTAGCACGGTGTCAGTCACATAATTTTAGCTGTTGCCCAGTAGTAACAGTTGTTTGCTTACTTTGTAAGGTACAAACTACTTGTCGAATCGCGCATATCATTAGCATTTTATGTTATCGTTGCTTTCGCGAGATTTCCAAGTCATTTATTCCATTTGTGTTTATTAAAGAGCAATTAGGACCCGAGGTTCTCTAACAGCATCTTTCTGGTCCTCTAGAAAGACAGGAGTTTGATTTACCGGGACTTTTGCGAAGAATAGAATCCACAGACCAACGTGCTTTAGCTATTGCTATATATCATCAAAAAAAGATAACTTGTTTGTTGAATTGTGAGATCGGCAAGCTATAATTAGAACGAGATGTGGAGAATTTGAACATTAGCTCTTCTATGGCTGTGGATTCTTGGCAAAGGAGAGGTGGTGGCGATGCCACCCCTTCCAGAACGTAATGTATGGCTTATACTTATCCAAGCCTTAAATGAATCTACATTATGCCTGTCTATTACTTCCCCCGATGATCCTTTCCAGACTTGTTTAATTGCCATACCTTTGGGAAAAAGTGAATAGGATGCTTTATATAATAAAACAATGCACATGGATTGTGTTGCTCCAGGTCGAATTGAGCCGGTATGGTGGTGCAATGATGCATATCGCAAAAAGAATAATAGGCCAGCTGAGTGGTACTTTGCTAATGATAGATAGTTAGGAGTGAATAAGGTTTCTGACTTTTTTATCCTTTCCCTACCACCCCAAGAATTGGATATTTTTGGATCCATGCAGGCCTTTGCATGTTTCTTTTTAAATCATACCACTGGGCCTTTTGCTAACCAAAAGTTTGGCCTTGATGTTTCAGGCACAGGAATTTACGCCAATGCTTCCACCTGGTGTCATCATACCGTGCCTCAGCCAATTACATCTGGAGTTGTTTCTATTGGTTTGATGGACAACATATTTTTGATATGTAGAAATAGAGCCTAGAAAGGAATACCAGAAAGGGCTACAGGAGGCCCTTGTACTTTTGGCCGACAAACCATGTTTCACTCCTTTTGGGGCAGCTTGCCATCTCTGCATAGGCTGCTGCGAGCAAAACGTAGCACACACACATATAGCCCAGATTGTGATGACGATGTTGAATCCTGGAACCTTGGCGCCCAAGTATTTGCCTCAATTATCCCGGCTATAGACACAGCGCATGCATTGAAAACTTTGAATAACCTTGGCTGTGTGCTTGCAAAACAAACTAATGCTACTAGCTCTGCATTAACAGGCTTATAAACAAATGTTGACAGTGTGAGGCATGCCACGCTTCAAAACAGGGCCGCGATAGATTTCTTGCTTTTACCGCATGGACATAGTTGCAAGGATTTTGAAGGCTTGTGCTGCATGAACCTTTCTGACAACTCTTTGTCTATTCATGCTAACATTCAAGGCCTTCAAGACAGTGTAGCCAAATTGAAGGTGGTAGATGATAATGATTGGCTTGGACATATGCTTGGGGGATGGGGGTTTACTGGCTGGCTTAAGCATTTAGTTAAAATAGGACTTTATATTTTAACCATCTTGTTGCTTATAATGATGTGCTTGCCTTGTGTTTTGCAATGTGTGCAGAGACTGATTGATAAATCTATAAAGAAAATTCTGCTGGTAGAACAGAAAGGAAAAGATGTAGGAATACAGCTAGAGAGCCGAGCTGGGAGCACTGTTCAGCTCATGACAGAGCTTACTGCCAATTTTCTTTAATAACCACTCACAAATATGAATTCTATAAGCTTTTTTTGCAAGTTCATATGTAATCTTAGAACATACTTTATGGCAGTGAGTTTCATAATTTATTGTAAAGCTTTATGTGAGGTACTTTCATTTAAATCTATTCTGGTATTTTACTTGGATGAGGTTTGATTTTGGTATGAAAAAGAATGAATATTGCATCTTCTTTAGAGCACTTGTTTATAGACTATCCTATCTCCTCAGTACTTTGGTTTGGGTTTGGTTTTGGGAGGCAGGTGGTATGGGTTGGTATTTTTCTTCTTTTTAAACACAAGAGGCTACTGAGTGTTTAACATTTTTTCTTCTACTTATCAATGTCACGACAGAAGCAGTCATCCAGTATCAATTAAGTATTTGAGTAGTATTAATAATAAGGTGAAAGGTTAGCAGAATACAAAGCATTTAAACACAAATGAAGAAAAAAACCCCTAAAGAGACAATGCTATAAATCTAAGCCAAAAATGTAGTTATTTGATGTCATGGTACTCTTCTTTATGGGGGTGTGACACGTTCTCCTGGGGCCCTGTGTGTCCCAGGCAGTCACTGGCAGATCAATGTAAAAGATGCAAGATGGGCCTAGCTTGCAGCTCCGAGATTCGTTTATTAGAAAAGCATAACATAAAACGCAACTAACTCGAAGACATAGCAGAGGCTAGGATCTAAAATCTCTAAATGAAAAGTGAAAGCAAAAGGTCTAACTAAAAGAGAAAATGAAAGCAAAAAGTCTTAGTAAGTCTGCCCCTCTCTCAGGGCAGGACAGTGGGTTTTAAGGGACTCTTTTGGGGCTGGGTTCAGGGTAAGGATCCAATAGGGAGAGGGGAACGAGGCAGCGATTACAGTACTGAAACCAGTAAAGAAGCATAACAATCTAAACAACTAATAAGGCATCGAAAAATGGAAGATTGATAGGGAACAGTCTGGAAAAAAAGGCAGGGTTTAGGAAGGACTGACAGCTACATAGGTGAATTCAATCTAGACAATACTAACCGTGAAGGGAAGGGAGGGAGGGACAACTTAGGACTAAATTATTAATATAGGGGACAGCAAAACAACCTATTTAACATAAGAACATACTCCAACAATGTTGTGGAGTCCTCCTGTTTTGAGGAGGCTGATATCTGATCTTACTCTCCTTGTGTTATCTCCTCCTTTGACCCAAACTCTAAGACTCCCTCCCTGCAATACCCTATAAAACCCCATGACCTTACCCCTGTGGGCTCTCTTCATCTTCTCCTCTCTTCCTGGCCCTGGGGGAAATAAAAATGGATTCTCGAGCTTAACAAAACAGAGACTTGTCTCATCTGTTTCACTGCTGGCGGCTTGTACCTCTCTGGACACAATGATCACTCTTGCTACTTGATGCTACAATTTGAATTCTTAAATAAAAAATATTGTAAGGTAAATGTGTACAGATTAGTCAGACTCTAGAGTTCATAGGTGAATAAGAGAGGTTAAACCACAACAGGAGGGTAGTTACACAGGTGTCATGGGTTGAAACAGTATCGCTCTGCTAGGAGCTTAGAATTCTCTGGAAAGGACAGGAACCTATCAGAGGGCAGGTTTTGGATTGACATGCAGTTCTGACCACTCAGAAAACAGAATGCGACTTTTGGTAATACCCATATAAAAGCTGAAGCTGGGTTTGAGACTTCCTCTTTCCCCCCCTCGTTCAGCGATCAGGTAACATTGTGGGCAGCCGAGGAGAGCCTGGCTTAGGCCCAGGCCGCCCCAGGGCGGCTGGGGCCTGGCCGGGCCTCCAACAGCTGCTGCCTGCAGAGGAGGCAGGGCCAGACGTGTGTCTGGGGCTGCGGCAGGGATTGGGGCTGGGCTGTGGCAGGGCCGTGTCCCAGTCTCCTGGCTGCCAGCAGCCCTGGCCTGAGGGGAGGATGGGATCTCTCCCCCTCCACCCTACACTGGGCCTCGAAGAGCAGCTTTGAAGATCAAGGGGTGGAAAAGAAGGCACCCACCAGCCCCCTCCGGCATGGTTGCAGCTTCCACGGCAGAGATCACATGACCACCGTAGGCCTGGGCAAGCTTTAAATCTTTCCTGACACCAACTGAGACTTTCTTTAACCCTTTTCAGAGATGAGAGAAGAGGCCAAATTGGAGACATGTAAAGGGACAATATGGAGATCTCAAAGTCAGTAAAGAAAGGGTGACTTTTAAGTGATAGAGATGATGAATTGCCTTGGTTCTAGGCCGAAAATCTTCTATGGATTATGGTAACAGGCTGTAATATGCTAGAATAATCTTTTAAATCATGGACAATATAAATTGGGGAGATGATTTGTGGATTTGAGCAAAGGTATCTGTGATGAACTGAGTATTGAATTAGCAGCTGTGATTTTTGTGACCCCATGAGAGGTTGAACAGAGAGAGATGAGAAGCCCTCTGCCAGTGAAGAAGTAAAAAGACATCTCTGTTCCCTGAGTTGAAAAAAGATCCTTTGCTTTTTGAAACAGCTCATTTTTAAAAGGTACCACCCCAATTCTATGAGTTTACGGTCCATATGTGTAGAGGTGTCTTGTCTCTGCCTCGGCTAGCCCTGACACCTCAACAGTAAAGGGAATGGCTTGGTAGCAGGATGAACCTCACCGATCCCTGTGAGTTCTTGTTTGCCCGAAGGAGTGAAGCAACAACAGCAGGAAAGAAAGAGGGAGGCTGTTCAGGGTTAACTGCTGGCTTTATTCATCAGGGTATCTGCCCCAGCAGACACCCCTCAGCAGAAGCAGCGGGGAAGAAAGGTGAGGGAAAAAAGGTGGGAACCCCCCCAATGTAACACCTTTTATTGGGGGGAGGAACTCAGGGATGAGTTTAACTGGGGACAAATCAGGGACCAAGGGGATATGGCTCTCCAGGTAAATGACACACATTGTAATAAATCAATAACTCGGGTGGGGAGACAGCTGAAGTCTGGTCCAATCACTTGGGGTCCTTACTGGAACTTTCCAGACTTTTGGGAGAGACCCCAAAGTGACAGACAAGACCCAGGGGCTGTATAACTTATGATTGACATATAACTGGGGTTGGGGCAAAACCAGTAAGGGTGGAACATGGGTGACATGGGGCAAACCATTACAACTTATAAAAAAGAATATAAAACAAGGAACAAATACATACATAAAACTGATAAAACCAAAACCACACCACTACACATATGTAGTCATGGGAAAGGCTGCGTGATATGGGAAGTTCCACAACTGCAGAATCTCCTGGGCGGGCTGCTTTTGTGTGAGTTGGAAGCCACAAGCAGACTGTTTCTCTTGTGGAAAGTTACCAAACAACAGGAGAGACTTCTCTCTCTCAAAGACTGAATGAAAGACTGTTTTATAAGTGGTACTGACCTGGAGTTCTGAGCTTTGCCTCTTTAAATCGTTGGTAGAAAATGAACAGTTTGTAGTAGGAGAAAGGGTTGGTTTTAGAAATTAATTTGCGTTGTTTTTTTTTTTTCTTTTCCTTTGCTTCTCTTAGTGTATGTTAATAAAATCTATCTGGTTTTACTTCTAAGTTGAGCCTGCTTTTGCCTTTTCTTCCCAAAATCCTATCCCCCAGTTAGCAAACAAATTTGGCAAATGTAAAACCACCACATAAATGGTGCCATGACTTGGATAATCAAACCTAAACCATAACAACAGGCAATATGAACCAAAAAGAAATCAATGTTCCTGCACAACAGCACACACCAGAGTCTATACGCATGCTTAATCACCAGTTGTGAGGGTAAAATGAACAGCATTCACTCAAAACTATACAAGATGAATGATTTTTTTGCTTTCCATTTAATTGGTTTACACAAGGGCAATTATACTGGAACTTATATTAGATTGGTTCCCCTTACCTCTCCCATGTGTCCTTACACCATCTTTACAAGTCATCACATCAAATCACATAAACACACCATTCTAAAAACCATTACACAAAAACATTCTATGATAGTATACAACTCTTTATTTTTCCATAAATTGAAAAATCACAAAAGTTCCTCCCTCAATAAACTACATCCTGGTTAATAAAGGACAAACTTTATTTTCCAAATTTTTAGTTACTACATATATGCAAGAGCAGAATTTTTGTACTCAACACAATACAAAAATAATGGCTACAGAAAAGACTGAGATTACAAAGAATGCCAGCATTGAGTCAGAAGGTAATTCTCAACTGACAACTTAGAAGCTGTAGAGATCAACAGAACAGAGACCCATTAAAAGCCTTGATAAACTAGGTCTGAAAAAGTGAAGACAGATACTGTAAGGCAATATGGCATAACACAAAATGGGCCATTTGGGAAGCATGCAGTGAAGGGCGCAGACTTGACACCTGCTGCACTTTGCACAGAAAGATGTGTCAGCTTTCCTAAGTGTTTATCTTGGAGCCAATAAAATTGTTTGCAAAGGCTCTGAGAAACAAACAAGGCATAACACATTCTTGAGAGGATATCTCTGTGTTAGTTCCAAATGTTTGCAAGACCATGTACAGGAGGAGTGGTGTTATTCTGAATTTTGCCTCTACAGAGTACAAGAAAATACTAAAGGAAATTGAGACGACTTCAGGCAGTCCAAGAAATCTAAACCATAGAAGTAATGTATAAAATGTATAATGTAATAATAAATGTATAAAGTAATAATAAAATATAAAAGCAATTAACAAAATGTATTAAATTATTTTTAAAGTAAAAAGGACTGTTAAACATCTTTGCCTGCTACATGAATTGGCATCTTACAGAAGCAGTTAAAAAAACCTTCCACAATGCAAATCTTGATACAACAAAATCATCCAACAAGAAGTGATGGTTGATACTAAGAAAGCGTAGTATGAAACCTAAATATGTCCTAGCCCTGAATTAAGAGTACTGGTGTTGTTTTGTTTACAAGTGTATGTGTAGGTCACACTACTTGTGAAAAGCTTGAAGGCGCATTCTGTTTGGATCTTCTGGATGTCTCAGGGCAATTCCATATCGCAAAAGCAGCTCAATATAAGGTGGCCAAAATGACTCATTGATTGTTATGTAAGGTTCATGTGGTGTGGTCATTAATTTGTTTATCAGAATCTGGAAGACCAAAAGGATAAGATTTAGGAAATTAACAAAACAGCTAGATTTTTTTTCTCCTTTAACCAAATTTATACAAATTACTGTGAGGTAGGCAATATAAGAAATAAAGGACTAAAGAAGAAATATGAGACCTGTTCAAAGTAGAAGTAAAGCAAAGGACTTCCAATTAACTTCATAATCTTTTTTGATGTAAATATTAGAACCAGAATCCCCTTTTTGCCCCCTGAATAAATGTAGATTAAATGCTGTATCTAAATACAGAATTAGTTAATGGAGTTAAAACCAAAATCAGTTTTGTCATTCTTTCTCAGTTTATGGAGATCATGTTCATGCCCTCATGATACTGCTCATGGGAAGTACATTACAGATTAAATAATCTTACCCATCCCATGGTGCTCTTTCTATTTATCCTAGATATTTAATCTTTCTACTCAAAGCTTTTAAATGCTATACAGTCCCAATTTCAGTATGTACAAAATATTTTTTGCCCCTTAGTGCTAAAGACAAATTCAAAATCCTTACTACCAGATCTTACATTTTTGCACCCACTGCTACTAGTAAAAGACCCAAGTAAACAACTGCTCTTCTTTTTTAGAACATTCTGAAGAAGAATTGTTCCAGTTAATATATTTTGTACTTTCAATTATGAGAATTTACTCCAAATGCATTATTTTAGACAAATTTTTACTTAGTTTTTTCTGACATCTGATACTCCAAAATAGCCTTTATGGTTGTAACTTTATCTGTATGTCAGAAAACATTTTTCAAATTTAACAGGGACTTGAAGCTAGAATGACACGACTCAACAAAGAAAAACCTTCCAGAATACAAAGATAAGGGACATTGACACTTTAGGTCAGGATGTTGAAATTCAAAATGAGTCTGAATTTTTCAAATAGTGTGTTCTTCCAAACGGAAGTAAGACATTACTTGAATATGTTCACATTTTCAGGAGATTAACAATATCAGAAAAATAGGAAGGGCAATTTTAAAGCATTAGAAGAACTTAAAAATTCTTGTTTCATAAGGGCTGTGGCTATTCTAAATTCTGATCTGTTTTCTGCCTAATTTTGCATTAACAGGTATGCTGAGATATCTGAAGCCTCAAGAAAAAAGTTTTTCCCCAGGGACATCTTACATTAAGAAGTCTAGAACTGTCTAAGGAGGAGGAACATAAAATTTCACTTCAAATGCTACATTTCAGACAAGAAGGAAAAGTATGCTTTGCAATTCACATTCATAAATTGCACTGTAATTAAAAATTCACACTAAACAATGCTTGTATACTTATAAAATCAATTAGAAACGCATGAATCGGATTAATTGATTTACTTGTATGAATTAATAATCCAGTTAATACACAAGACTATTGGTCCTTCTGAGGCTACATAGTAATTAGTCCTTCTGTTAATACTAGTATTTCAGAAATATTTCTCTTGAAACAGTATAAAATAGAGCACGAAATGGACCAAGATTTTTGTTAAACATAGTATTGTCTCTCCCAACATGACCCACTAAGGCACATAAAACTTCTTTGAACTAAACATTGTAAAATCAAGAAATGAGAGACAGCCATTCTCCAGCCTAAACTGAATATTATTGCCACACCTCTGGCAAAAAACTGGGGTTTACTTTGATAGGAATTAAAATAGAAGACTGACCTAGATTCACAGAATGGTTTGGGTTGGAATGTACCCTAAAGATCATCTCATTCCAAGCCCCCTGCCATGGGCAGGAACACCTTCCACTAGACCAGATTGCTCAAAGCCCCATCCAACCTGGCTTTGAACACTGCCAGGGATGGGGCATCCACAGCTTCTCTGGGCAACCTGTTCCAGTGCCTCACCACCCTCACAGTAAAGAATTTATTCTTGACAGCTAATCCAAATAGCTATTCTTTTAATTTAAAACTATTACCCCATGCAAAAAATTGCTCTTTGTCTTTTTATAAGCCCTCTTTTAGTACCAGAAGGCCACAATGAGGTCTCCCTGCAGTCTTCTTGTAGACACAACATTCTTAATCATTCTAGATTAACTGTCTTAACTAAATGCCACATACTGTTATTTATATTAATAATAATCACTTTATGATTATCATCATCATTACATCTGAATATTTAAAAATTCCTCAAATGTCTATGCAGTAAAAGTATCTTACCTCTAAAATTTCTTTCAATGTTATCAGTTCTACAGCTGGCTCTGCAGAAGAGTTCTGGAAAGACAATCATCCCCCAAGCAAATTAACAAAACCCAAAACTACTCAGGAAAAGTGTTAATTGACAAAGTAAAATAATCACACAATTATTTGATTGCATAGTAAACATTAGATGAAAATTTTAACTTAGCTTTAGTTCTGACAGAAATACAAGGTAGCATTTAAATCTACCAGTTCAAAATCCTACACTTCAAATATAACATTTTTTGAATTATCAAGAGAGATTAATCTAAAGTGATCATAATGTTCTTACTTGTGTTTACATTTAAATAAAACCAAGTACATCACATTTATAATGTAGTACAGAACCTTCTATGAACAAGATTTGTTAGAGTAAAAGATATTTTTCATGAGCTTTAAATAAAAGTTTATAATACAAATTTGACACAACTCAAGACTTCATAGTGCCTTAATATTTTTTCATTATTTGACAGTGAATATTTACTTGCTTTGAATTCAACTAAAAATCTTATCAAGATTAAGAAATAGAATAATTAAAAATTTTGGTGGAAATAAAAGGCAATGATAAAATGTCACTAGAAGATTACTTGTTTTCCTTTCTAGCAAGCAAATCAAGCCATTTGTCTATAGAGATTCCTTTGGCAGCAATGTCAGTGGATCTGCTTGTACTGTTGCACGGTAAACCTGATTCTTTAATTTTCCAGTTTTATTCTTTTTCCCTATGTACTTCAGTTTCAACAAATAAAGGAGAGAATATTCCACTGACTTTCTCAGTATTGCTGTTGAATATATCAGTCTAAGTCCTAAGATATTACCAGGTGTGCAGCACCTTATACAAACTCCACTTCTGGAAAAGAGGAAGGATACAAGCAAGAAAGAGTATGTGAAAGGCAAGTTCTGGATCCCTTTTTCCAGTCACAGTTTGTAACAGTCTCACCAGCAGAGAGTCAGAAGTTTCAGTTTCCAGGGAGAGCCTGCTCCATGGAAACTCTGCAAATCCTGGATCTATGGCCCAGTAACATCTATGTGCCTTTATTTTGATGCTCAGATGAGGAAATAGAATCTACATTACCTATCTGCAAAAAGTTCCTTACAGCAAACATGAAGGTACTTCACAACTTCTGCTGATATACTTCCCTGGTCAAAATTACTACTAATACAGTAAGTACTGCTAATCCCTAATGCTTATAAAGCCATTAAAGCAGGATGCTCAGCATTTCATTATTTAGCCTGAAAGGCACCTTCTTCACCCTTCCAATCAGACAGATTTGTATACAGAATATTCCTCAGCCTTTGATTTTTTTGTATTATTATCTTAGAAAAAAAAAAGTAGATTTTTATTGTAGATTTAAAATGCAAGATAATTGTTACTGCAGTCACTACCTATATTAAAGGTGTTGAGCCATGGCAATGGAAGCCAACCTGAGCTGCTGTGACCCAGTCTTCACTCCCACTCCCAATCCCACAGGCATGTTGCCAGGTGAAAGGAGGGTGGAACCAGACCAGCAAGGCTTGGAGCAGTTCAAACTATGTTGCAGCCACGTCCTACAGACATCAACTCTGCACATTTGCCCTCACATGGAACCACTATGAACACAAGATGCTTCCACAAAGTGAAGCAAATTACTGATGTGCAGAGTTAAGAGTTTGGTGCTGCTAGACTGTTGAACCAAGCTGATAACAGAAGTGAATATTTTGTTCTCCTGAATCAACATAGCAGCAAATTTCAATGCCAGTGATTCCAATTTGCATTTCTGACACTCAATAAATGCAGGTAAAAATGGCTGGCTGTCCTGCCTTCACAGTCAATTACTTAGATGCAGATTAGGGGGTACCTGTAGTTAAGCCAAGTGAGTCAAAAGATATAGAAAAGCTATGAATTCACAAAGAGCAAAAAGAAAGAAAAAGGCTTGTCAGAAAACAGATGGTGTTTAAGAGTTCAGGAAATGCATAAATAAAATTTAAGCTAAGGAAAGATAAAACCTTGTGTTGAAATTAATCAAAGTACTTTGTTTAAGTAAAGTGATTGGTGACAGCCAACATGGCTTCATTACAGACCATTTGCACCCAACAAATTTAGTGGCCTTCTACATCAGTTACAGAATTTGTGGAAAAGGAAGAACGATTGATGTCATCTACCTGGACTTGTGCAAAGCATTTGACACTGTCCCACATGAGATTGTTTCTAAAATGAGAAGACTGAGAACAAAATTTGTCATATTTACTAACAGCAGGAAAGGAAGGCATTGGTATGCAGAAAAACTAAGATTCAACAAAATAAGATATTTGAATAATACTTTGACCATCATGTCCTGACATCTCCACTTGGTATTTTTATGTGCAAAATATCTGCTTATGTGCAAAACGCGATTCTTTTTTTATTATTATTTAAAGATCAGGATTCATTAGCTGCAAATTACAGACAGAAAAAGACAAGGGCATAATTTGTTGCTTTGGTGATGGGTGTGAGCTAGTAGTTTTATTTATAGTATTGTTTCTTAGCAGGTTACAAAAAATATGAATCCAAGTGAAAACAAACATAGATAATAGGTATTACTAGGATAAGCTAGGGAATTGAAAAATACTATCTTACAGGAGAACATAATGGCATAAATTAAATTTGAATTTATAAAAATCAACAAAGATTGAACATAAATCAACATAAATTGAACATAAGTTCAATTAGCAAAACAAAGAAAGAGAGGATATGAGATTGCTGCCATAAATATAAAAGGAGGAATAAACACAAGAAAGAAACAGAGCTATTCTAAGGAAAATTCTGGTGTAAGAATACCAATGGATCTGTGTTAGACATGGATAAATTTAGACTGGAAACTATGAGACAGTTTCTAACCAGAGTACTGAGGTACTAGAAGAGAAACCACAGGAGAAACAGTTGCAAAAAATTATTTGTTCTAAAATGGAGCTCGGTGATAATATTGAAGAAATTATATTATGTGGTTACCTGAAATAACAGAGAACTGGATTAAAGAATTAATTTCTACTCCTGTAATGTTAAGTGTACTCGAAAATCAAAATCAAAACTTGCCTTTTTTCATAGCTTTTTTTGTATCTATCAAATAGTAATGGTAATCATTTTATTTTTACTGAACACTTTGAATTTATTATGCGAAATACTCCCTGGCTGCCTATTTTCCCTGAAGTTTTAAGATAATTTTTGACTCAGTTTGCCTGAACAAAATCTGATGGTTAACATTCCAAACTACTCTGTAATTATAAACACTTTTCCTTATTGTTCCAAAAACATTGCTAGACAATTAAAATTTGCTTTGCCAAGGAAAATAGGAATCTACTTGCCCAGTCAAGTAAATAATAAAAAAAAAGAGTCAATTTGGACTGAATCTTACACCATTTCCAAATTTGGCATAGCTTGCAGTTCAGTAAGAAGTACAATATATTGCTATGCATCTAACTCAGTAAAGGATATATGCATTAAGAAAAGAAAATATCCAGCTGGAAACAGCCTTAAATAACATAAAACAACCTGAAAAATACAAATTAAACATAGAGGATCAGCTGTAAAAATTATGCTTATTTCAAAATACAACTACCAGTTCAATGCTAGTGACTTTAAACTGATATTGCATCTAATTAAATATAAATTGAACATTTCAGATTTAATAGGTAAGGAAAAGTCTTACCTTGTTTTTAGTATTTTCACCTTCCTCTGGATGGGGAAAATGTTCATCGAGGAATTCACCCAAAGCATTCAAGAGTTCTTTCTTATAGGTCTTTAATTTCAATAATTTTTTTTTCAGTTCATCAGATTCTCTAGTTTTCAAACAAACAGTACAAACATAGCAATAGAACAAGGGATCAAACCAAGTAACTAAAAAGTCCTTCGTAATTAAAAAAAATTATTGTTCAAAAAAAATATCTATTGTTAGAAATTCAACATCTTTAATCACAGGATATAGTAGCATTACTTTCATATTTCAAATATGGATTACTGAGCAATTATTTGATCGATTGAACAAAACAAGGAATACATTTTAAGAGTCTGCTTGTTCATTTGATTCTCTTGATATTTAAATTCTTCAATTTATAACTCAAAAATGTAGAAATACCTCTTTGTGGAAGGTTGTTCGACTTGGGTATTTGCCTCTTCTTCCATTTTATTAAGAGTATCTAGCAGCTGTTTCTGTTCCTCATACCACTGCTCTTCTCTTTGAAACAAGAAAAGTAGGAAATGGCACAACAGATAGTTTCCTTGGGCAGTCAAAAAAAGAAAAAAGCGTACAGCATTCCAAAGTCCAAATTATTTTATTACCTTTTCAGATCTTTTTCCAGTTGTTTATTCTTTGCCCGAACTGTTGACAGCAGCATTTCAAGATCATTTTTTACTTTCTGCAACTGTAAAAGAATAGAAATTAAACTACTGCTTGCAGGTAGCCCAGGCTGCAGTATTTGTTCTATGTAAGGTTGCATCTGTAAATCTGATAAAAAGGGGCAGTCATCTGTTACTTCTTAATAAACATTAAAATCCAGTTTAAAATGCAAGAGCTATTCAAAATGTCACCATGACCAGTTCCTCATTAGTGTCTTCTTGAAGCTCCCAGAGCTTAACAAAATACTTAATTTTACCTGCAGCAGATTGTAGAGCACACACAAACTGCTCAACTGACAAATGACTGAAGAGAAAATTTCTACAGCACCAGGACTCTTGTCTAAATTACTGCAGCTGCTGGCAAGAATGAATCCTTGCTACTTGTACCACATAAAATGTATAGAAAATGAAGATGCATCAAAGAAAGACTAACTGCATCCATGAATTAAATGATCCTCAGTGCTATGGACATATCTGGGACAGGAAATATGGAGAATATGGAGAAATAAAACTACTGTAGTCAGAAGCTATAGGCATTGCTGAATCTAGGGAACAGTGGACTCAGTTGGCTGGGTCTTTCATTACAGAATTACAGAATGAGTAAGGTTGTTTTGAGGAACACATTCAGTGCAGGCAGCTCAGGGTGCAGCTGCAGTGGGAGCTGCACGTTGAGCTCTGGCAAGAGCCCCAGGCAAGAGGCCATGAACTGCCAACTCTGCAGAACCAGGGGCCTGGGGACCTGTGGCCCTGCAAGGTGAGGGGACACTGAAATCTGGTAGGAGCTGATGACACCTGGACTTTGCTGTGTTTATACTGTGAGGGTATAAAAGCCCAGGGTTTCCTTTGTTCTGGGTCCCTCCTCAGAGGCAACCAGCTCAAGCTGTTGTTCTGTTATTATGCCATGATTAAATTATTTTAAGGATTGGTATGTGTGAGTCTAAGGGAAGAAGGAAACCTGGGGTTGAGCTGGTAAGGAAACCTGATCTGTCTGTGCGAGTGTGGGATGTGTAGCTGCAAATGGGCTTAGTGACTGACAACGGTGTCAGTTGGATTGTTGTGACTGACAACAGCTCCCGGATTGTTGGACAGGGAAGTTTCCTTAACCACTGTGAGGGACCACAGTGGGTCATGGAGTCCAACCTCCCCACTCAAGCAGGGGTCATCCAAGAGCATGAGGCACAGGTTGCATCCACAGTTCTTGAGAAACTCGTGAAGGAGACTCCAAAACCTCTCTGGGCAATCTGTTCCAGTGCACCATAAAGAAGCTCTTCCTTGTGTTCTTGTGCATCCCATTGCCTCTTGTCCTATTGCTTGGCATCACCAACAAGAGCCTAGCTCCATTCTCTTCAGATATATTTGTATAAATTGATGAGGCCCTCTTTAGAGCACTGTGGTCCTCTACAAAATGTTTCTTATATAAGCCTATCATTTGGATGTATTTTTTCTGCTTCCATACAAAATAGGAGCACTTGAGAATTTAGCTCAAAGAAATACAAATACTGAAAATATGCTACAGAAGCAAATATGTTCCATATATATAACATCTGAAAAAACCTGGAATCCTCAAATATCAGACCAACATGCCATAACTACACAGGCAAATCAAAATGTGTTACCTAACAACTTTTTGATAGTGACTCTTAATAGCAGTCAGGTCTGCTGTTGTGAGTGATACTAGAAGGCATTAGACACAGGAATATTCTCGAGTCACGTAGCATTCCTATGTCCCATCAATATAGTGTAATGTTACCCACAAGACATTGATTTTCTCTTTCTTCCAGTGGAGGAACTCAAAAAACTACTTGCAAATTATTGCCACAGAACTCAATGTCTAAGACAGCTGACTCTTCTGTGTGAATGCAATATATTATAACTTTTTGTCTTAAAAAACACACACAAATATCTTAAAGGCAGGTGTCAGAGGATAGGGTCAGACTCTTTTCAGCGGTGCCAAGGGATAGGACAAGGGGCAACAGGCACAAAATCAAATACAGGAAGTTCCATCTGAAAATTAGGAAGAACTGCTTTACTGGAGAGTGACTGAGCACTGGAACAGGCTGCCCAGAGAGGCTGTGGAGTGTCCTTCTTCAAAGATATTCAAAAGCCACCTCGACACAATCCTGTGAGGCACTTAGGGGCAGGGTTTAGTGGTGGATTTGGATGGTTGGACTCAATCATCTTAGAGGTCTCTTCCAACCTAAACTATCCTATGATTCTCTCTCCAAAGGTCCCTTCTAAGGAACCATTCTGTGACAAATTCCACTTAGCAATTAAAATTCAGCCATGGATCGTCTTGAAAACACAAAGCGAGTGCATCTGAGTGGACCTGGGATTCTTGCCCAAGCACTTGTGCAATGTTAAATGAAAGTAATCTTGAAAAGTACAGTGTGTAGGCTTCAGCCACAGAAATGGGCCCTGTTGCATGATGTTAATGATGGCTAAATCTTTGCAAGGCATGGCCATCAGTCTCCTTGGCAAGAGATTTCTGTCTCTTGGTGGCATCCAGCACAATGGGACTCCAATACTAAGTAAGGCCTTGGAGCATTAATATAGCAGAGAGGTTGACTATCACATAATTTTCATTGCATGCATGTAAGTTTGTTGAGTTACTGTGATTAATGGTGTGTCCAGAGGCTAAATACTGTTTATTGTGCATTACTCACTGATTTGTGCAAAAAGTCAGTTTAAAACCCCACTCACTACAACTAGGAAATTTTACTAGTTATACTATAGAGGAAAAAAAGCATAACAACATAAATGGCTGAAGGAAAATACACAGCATTTTAGCAGTAGTCCTAGGAGTAGTTCCTAGGAGCAGTCATAGGAAAATACAGCAATTGCGTATGTTGTTTTTATTTTCTTCCCAACAAAATTTTATTATCTCTTACAAACAAAAAGACTTACCTCTTCTTTTCCTAATTCTAACAGGACATCTGGATTGGTAGAAATTACTGAAAAATAAAATTAATTGGTTATTTTTTGCATTGGATGATAAAGATTTATTGATACTGAAAAGCAGCCTGGCTAGAGAGAAATTTGTGTACCTTCTAAAAAACAGTTTGATTCTCAGTAGCAGTTTAACCACATGCTGTGGAGTTCTGCTGGGCTAACCTACTATCACTATTCAGCAAATAAAATTAGACTGAAAAAAGTGCAGTGTTAATGCTTGTGTGTCATTTTTTATACCTGAACTAGCTCCAAGTACACTGGTGTAGGTGCATAATGAAAGAACACCACATTTCTATACGCTTCAAGACAACTGAGCCTGATTTTTTCAGCAGAAGGCATTCAAACAACATTACCAATGTGAGCAATCAAATTCTTCCAGTCTTCCAATTCCTTGTTAAACAGTCTCCCAAATGTTTGATCAGGACTATAGAACCTAGTTCTAATAACTTCAGAAGCATGTCACTATCCTTACTGTTCACAAGAACAGCTATATGTAGGCAGATGAATGGCCTAGCAAGGCCAATATCCTAACTCAAACACTGAGCAACAGCAACACCTAAGTGAAAGCACAGTACAGTTCATGAAGATGGAAATGTTTCCCCAGAATGCTCCTACAAAATGCAGTGATTTATGACTGATGCATTTTCAGAATAAAAATTGAATTCTTGTTTTTTACAGCATTCAACAGACTCCAGTCAATTCTGAGATCCATGTCAACTTGCAGCTTCTGCATAAACATATGACTTTTTTTAACTATTTCAATATATTAACAGGAGAAATAAAAGCTATCGTAACAGATTAAAATTTTTATAAGACATATTTTTTGTGCAAGTTTGGGCTTGAAATCTCTAATCTTACAAATAATTATTTAAATTTTAAAAAATCCCTTAAGAAAAGGGAAACCCTTAACCCTCTCATGACACCATTAATCTTCTAAATATACAGAGTCAATTTAATAAATTCAGAAAAGTACTTTCTTTGGTAATGTTATAGCACTCACCTAAAAAAAATTAAGAAGCTTTAGATTAGTAGTTTTAAAAGTACTGTTCTGAGATGAAAATCAGAAAAACTACTGAGTTTAAAATGCATTAAATTAAATGCTGCAATAAAATTCCTTTTATTTGGAGAATTACTGTTTCTAAATCTTGACACAAAATTTGAGTACTGTGCTCCCAATTTAGCTTAAGAGCAGTGGGATGGTGGTCTGTGCTGTATGAGAGTCAGATTTCTTTATCTACATGAATATCCTACCTGCATGTGATAAAATTCATTGGTGCACTTTCATTCACATTCACTGGCATATTTGAAAAAAACCCATACAATTCTTCCCCCTGCCACTTCCTGCTAACATGATCTTTATAGCCCTCCCTTACCAATTATTATCATCAATTTTTACAACTGCCTCATAACACTTTGTCGTCCCTGCATTTCTTGGTTTCAAGTGTTTGAGTCTTTGCAGCAGCTTCTCACGCTGCTTCATGTAAACAATATTGTATTCTTAGAAATTATCTGTATGTTTTGCATTCTTGTTCTCTGAGAGAGAACTTGACTGATGGTCATATTGACCAATGGAGTCAGGAGGTTGTAACCTCCTTGGGCCAATCTTGGCCCTCTGTACAAAATGTATATAAGCTAATTGGAGTCAGATAATAAAGAGCTTTCCATGTTTCACCAAACTGCTGCCTGCCGTCCTCTGTGAAGGTCCGCTCCCACGTCCCAACGTGTTGCCCCTCTAAAGGGCTGGGGTAACAAGTGGTGACCCCGGACGTGTGGGAACAGGGGTCTCCCGTCACAAGTGGTGACCCCTCCGTGTCTGGACTGCAGCTGGGTCACATTTGCTGACCCTTTGTGTCTGAACGGCACATCTGGACACTGTCCGTGTCTGAACGGACTCCTGACGTGGGAGAACAGGTCACACCGGTGACCTCCGACTGCGAGAGAACTGCATGTCGGTGGACCTCTGTGCCCAGTGAGAGACTGTAGCTGCTCTGCCTGAGGCAATCGTGGTAAGAGATAATGATCTCTAAACCCTCCTCAGATGAGGAAACCCTCATGGTGGACCTTTGCCTTGAGGTCCTGCAGAGAGAAGAAGTCTCCTTTCCTGGAGATGCTCTCCAGAAATTGTTCTATTATGCTAGAACTCATGGGTTTTTTTGCAGCCTTGAAGAAGTTTTTTCTACAGCAGAGTGGAAGTCTTTGGGCGACTATCTGCTCCAGGTTTTCTTTGCAGATCGCAGTGTGAAGCTTTTGGAATTGATAGCGACCTGGAGCAGGCTGGAGAAGGTGCTGCCTAAATTGCAGCCTTCCAGCTCTGAGGACAGCTCCAGCCCCATTGGGCTGAGTGCCAGGGAAGACGATGGAGTCATTCCTCCTGTTCTTGCCCCTCGGAGGCGGGCAGGACAGCCGACCCCCCTTCCTCGCAGCAGCATGGCGGGAAGCCTGCCTGTCCTCAGTGCACCAGCTGAGGCGGGCACGGGGTCTTCTGTAGAGCAGACCCCTTTCCCACCCACGCCGTATTGGCACTGGAGTGTGGAAAACCTCGGGGCTTGTGAAAGCCCCTCGGGACCGGAGAGATCAGTGCTCCCCAGTCCCGTGTTGAACAAACGGCGGCGGAGGCCAAAGATCGCCTCCCCCACTTCCCTCCCCCCCCGTGCTTTCCTGGCCTTGGAAGCACCGGGAGCGCTCTTGGATCAGGGGGGCGGGGTGTTTTTTGCGGACTGCCCGCACTGTGGATTTTCCATAAAATATTCCGTGCAGCAGAACGGTGCAAGGCTGCGCCGTCCCAGGGCGCTGGGCAGGGCAGCCGTGCGCCCCCGCGGCGGGGACTTGCACGGGGCACACAGTTCTGTGCAGTTTGGCGACAAGCCAAGTGCCCCGCCGGAGCGGGGGTGGAGACCTGCCCAGCCCATCAGCGGCGGAGCGGCCCCGAGAAACAGTGGGGCTGGCCCGGGGCGGGCAATGCAGCCTGCCCAGCCCCCGCAGGGGAGGGCGGCCCCAAGGAGTGAAGGGGCCAGCCCAGGGCCACCCCACATGGCCCCGGAGCGAGAAGAAACCCCCCGCACAGGCCGGTGCCACACGTGAGAGGGGGCGGGCCGGCCCCGCGCCACACGGTGCAGCCGGGCAGCGCAGGAGCCACAGCTGCGGCTCCGCTTGGGAATGCAGGGCCGGGACACTCTCCCAGCCCCCCCGCTCCTCCCTGTACCAATCGGGGCACTCCCCCCGCGCCTGTGGGGGCAGCGCTTGGCAAGCGGGACACGCCTCCTGCCGCGCTGCGGTCTCCCCCCGCTCCAAGCAGGAGCAGCGCGGCGGAGGCAGCTGCGGCCAATCTGTCAATTTTAGGGGGACAGCGCGATCACGGGCGGGCGTTCCCCTGCTGCGGGGAGTCCCGGGGTCCCGGGTTCCCCTCAGTCTCGGATCATGTCCCAACCGTGGCTGATGCTGTGGGCAGCCGTGGGTCAGCACGGCGCCCCCTGCAGGGCAGGGATGGATTCCCCAGCTCTGTGGGTGCGGTGAGAAAAGCTCTCACCCCTGTCTCTGTGAAACACACGGGACAGGAATCACAGGTGCATGATGCCGCATCTAATGCTCAGGCCGGCAAGACTAATGCTAAGGCCAACAAGAAACAAAGAAAGAGAGTGCAAAAAAGAGGAATCACTCCCTTGTTTCTTTGTGGAAGGTGTGGACGGCCAAATCACATGGCAGATGTTTGCCAGGCAAGCCATGTGAAAGGCCAACCTCTGTCAAAAGGGCAGTGGGGTGCAAAGAGGAAGCGTACTCGGACAGAAGAGTCTTCCCAGTCCCCACAGCTGATGGAGGTTTGATGGGCAAGTTCAGTTCCACACCCACCTCTCCCTGTTAGTGTCCCTGAAGGGACCAAAATTGTTTAATTTGTGTTTGAGTTTTCTGTTCACAGGACAAAGAGTCGGTGGTGAGAAGGCAGTTGCTCTGAAGTATTGAGCTGTCTGGATTTCACTGGACTGTTGCTCTGATCAGAGACTGTCCTGGAACAATTTGGAACGGACATTGCGATTTTTTCCTTTGCTGTTTGGCAGCTGGAATGGACTGTCTTTCAAGATCCATTCATCACCCTTCGTGACTTGGTCTGGGAGCTGATGGACCAGGATCATCTGGAAATTTCAACCAGTCCTGGGACGTTCCTGTGTTCTGCATCAAAACAGAACTCTGGGGACTGGAGGTTTTTATAACACCTCCAAAAAGCCAATCCTCCATTGTGAATCTGAATGATTGTATTCTGTGATTCATTTGTATCCTGCAGGTATCACTGGCTGATGAATGTCCAATTCCTTGCACGTTCTGGAATGGGTCATTTTTGCCCCATCTGCCACAAGGCGGCAAAATATTGTTTGAAAAAACAAACAATCAAAATAATTTTTTTTTGTTTGAGCTAATTATTGCTCGATTTCAGCCGCAAAAATGGCAATCAATCATTTTTGTATGAGCTCATTGTTCGATTGATAAATGCAGGCAACAATGCTTGCGAATTTGATGGGTACAGATTTTGTAAAATTCATACTCTCAGTATTATGGGAGGAACTTGAATGGAGCTTTGCAAGCAGTGTTTTTCTGCCAAATGCTCTGGAGCCATGAGCTTTTGCAAGTGGCAAGAATTCTTTGGATTTTTTTTTGCGGCCCAAAAATATTCAGAAATTTAGTGCAAGGGCCCACTGTCTTTACAGACGATTTGGGAGGACAAGGTAGGCCAGTGTTGCTTGGAAGGATGATTTTGAGGGCAAAGTTTTGGAAGCCCCTGAGGATGGGCAGCCCATTGGTTGTATTGGGGCTGCTGTCATGGCATTTCCACAGTTATCCCAGAAACTTTTTCATTTAGTCACGGATTTAATTTCTGTGGTCGACATGGCACACAGATGGGTTGTTCAATTTAAAGGGAGTCAGCAATGCTGTTTGTTCCCTTTGCTGAAGAACCTTTTGTTGTGCCACAGAGGCCTGGTTCTTCAAAAACAAAAACGGGGAACGCAGGGTGAAACCCCGCAAATTTAATTGGCAAAGGCTTTGCATGCCATGGAGCACCTTACAGGTGCCACAGAATTTCACTAACCCTGCAATGTCAAAAACAAGAAACCGTGACCGAATGAAGGTCAACAGAGGAGGAACCACTGGTCCTCCCATGGGAACAGAAATTGAACTGTAGTTCATTTTCTTTTTTCCTTTTTTCTTTTATTTAAGGTAAAAAGGGTGAGATGTCGTCCCTGCATTTCTTGGTTTCAAGTGTTTGAGTCTTTGCAGCAGCTTCTCCTGCTGCTTCATGTAAACAATATTGTATTCTTAGAAATTATCTGTATGTTTTGCATTCTTGTTCTCTGAGAGAGAACTTGACTGATGGTCATATTGACCAATGGAGTCAGGAGGTTGTAACCTCCTTGGGCCAATCTTGGCCCTCTGTACAAAATGTATATAAGCTAATTGGAGTCAGATAATAAAGAGCTTTCCATGTTTCACCAAGCTGCTGCCTGCTGTCCTCTGTGAAGGTCCGCTCCCACGTCCCAACGTGTTGCCCCTCCAAAGGGCTGGGGTAACAACACTTCTTTATTTCTAGGTACCTAATCCTGAGTTCATGCTTGCCATTCAGTGTTCATATTGTGTGAGTATCAGAATAGAAGGCCCTGTCTTCCTGGGAAATAAATCATTAACCATAATTTAGTGAAGGAACAATGCAGATCTAAAACACTGGGACAACACACTTGCCAGCTGCTGCTGTAAATTCACTGGTTGCTCAATCCATTATCAATTAAATATTTTTCAGTTGTAGAATCACTACATTTGCAAAAATCAAATGTCATACAGAATTGCCTAGTGATACAAAGTACAATTACAAAGAAAAATACTACCAGATGCTAGGAATGTAAAAGCAACTACTATGCACATGTTTATACAGAAACTCATATTAAAATAAAACAAAAAAGGTATTTGGCAGAATACTGCTATTTTGAAAAGAAAAATGGAAATTATGAAGAGACCACAACTGTTTGAAATGGTTTAAAATATGGTTGCTTTCACTTCCTGATTTTGCAAAGGTAAAAGTTAAATTTTATTTTCATAAGCCAAATGCTTTTTAAAAAGTTTTAATTCAGCTGATTCAGCAGATCTAGAGCTACAAAAATCACACCAGAAATTGAGAAAAAAGAGAGTAAAGTATAAAAGCTTTGCAAAAATAAAATTTGCATCGTGAATTCAAGTCTGTTTGCCAATACTGTGCTCAAAAAAATGTAGAACTGCCAAGTTATAACCTCTGAAAATAAGGTTTAAAATTGAAATGCTGACAGGTCCTCATTTACAGGAAATGAACTGGCCACTACCAAAAGCAAAAACCAAAGTAACAAGACAGCCTGACATTCATGCTCTATTAATAAACTGTATTAAATCAGTATTTTTGCTATTTCTACTTAGATAAAATCAGACAATGTTTTCAATTAAGTAATTCCTCCTTAAAAACAAATAGTAGGTAGAAAGAAGCCAAGACAGAGAAGTAAGCAAAGTGGACTCCTCATTTTCATACAAGCACCATAACTCTAACCAAATTCTTAGCAGCAACTTTTTTTCTTCCACTGGAAAGGGAGCCAAAAAGGCAGAGATTTGCCTGTAAAGTATTAATTATAAATAGATAATTTCTCTATTACAAAATTTAGATTTCTAATAAGAAATATCATCTGGGAAGAAGTAAGAACGGTTGAACAAAGCAAGTCAGCAAGCCAAAAAATAGGCCAAGGATATTTTTAAGCCACTAGCTTTAATTTAATATACATATTTTAGTATGGAAATCTAACAGCCTCAGGTATTTTACCCAGATAAAAACTAAGTTCTTTCAATTAATTTGCTTTAAGCCAGCAGCTTATTCATGAACAGCAGCCAGGAACCAGAATGTTCCAAATTCATTCAATGACATGCCTTTGGTCTACATACCTCAGAAGCACTGGAGGCTGACAGTTCTTGGAGTGAGGCTTACAACACTGAACTATGAATTTATTCTAATAGAGCAACAGTATCTATTTATAAGAAAGAAAAAATATTTTTCCCAGCTTCTCTTATGTAGTGATGAGATGCAGCAAGTACATTGACTTTGGAAAAAGTTGGAGAACTGCCTCTAATGTTGATCTGAAAAGGCATTTCCATTTGGCTAAATGACAAAACATTGGGAATCGCCACGTGCTCTCTATAACACATTGCTATAATTTTGTAAACACTACAAACCCAAGTCTCTACTGGTATAAAAATATCCAAATGAGTCAATATATTAATTTAAAGACTAACTAGAAGTTTTACTGGATTCACAGGTGCTAACAGGTCCTTGACAGGAGACATAACCATGAGTACTACAAGAATATTAATGATAGTGTAGTGTGAACTGTTTTAGGAATCTCCATATGGGATATCTGAAAACAAAGATTACTTTACTCACACTTAAGATCCTGAATGCTTTTATTTCCAGTGTCTGACCACATCAGTCTTGCAAGAGAGTGAAATCTGTCACTCTCTTGCAGTGACATAAGCACAGTGGTGCTTATGCACAAAGAGAATTTTGAAGAACTGAAGCATTTATACCTTTTGACTGATAATGCCTAATGTAAGAACTACCACTAGTATCAGTGGTTTGTGCTTCTCAGGATCAGTAAGTGTTCTGGATTCCTGTGTTGTTTAAAAATTCTAGTGTCTCTCACCACTTTACCTTGACTTGAAACTTCCAATCCCTGTAAATTCAAAATAGGTATTTTACTACAGTGTAAAGAGCTTAGCACTAAAGGTCTACTTCAAAGTTTCAACTAGCAGATCATAATACAATACACTTTTGTAAAATATTAATAAAAATAATGAGAATATGTATGATTAATGTAATTTGTCCTTCTTAAAGGACAAAATGAAGACAATATTATTTGCCAAAGTATTTCTGTTCTAAAAAGGAAATACAAATAAAAGATGGAGAAAAAACAATCACACAGAAAAGAATATGAAGGAGGGTATCAGGATAATGAACTTTTCTTATTTGGTTAGGAGATCTACTAATAGTTGTTTTTCCATTTAACTGACTGGTGTTATGAATCACGCACTTATTTGTCCAGAATCATAGGATTAAGTTATAGTGGAATTCACTTTTAGTGCAAAAATAGTGAAGAAATGAAGCATACATGCTACTTTTTATAGCATTAAATTTATTTTAATTTTTAAGTAGTTATGGAATGAAAATACAATCAGCAGACATTCAATATACTCATGGCCTAGATGAAGGAAACTTTGCAGAAGTTTATATAAGCATTCTTTACAAGGAAACAGTTACTTACGTTCAGGATTTCTCACTTTCCACTCACGACAATCTATTGTTAAAGCTCTCCACTGCAGCATTAACAAGGAAATCTGTGTTACAAGAAAAGAAGCATCGCTTGAAGTGTGTTGAGTTGCATTGGCATAAAATGAGGTAGAACAGGATAGAAATTGAGTTATTAAGTTGATAGAGCAGAAAACAAAAGAGCATCTATTACAATAGAACACCAGTTCCTTCAAAATATTTTACAGTCACAGGGATCAAATGTTTCTATTATTTTTTCAAAAGAGGCAGATGACAAGGAGTCAGAGTTGGCAGAGTTGTGAAGGTCCTTCAGAGGAAGGTTCATATAGGTAAAGAAATGATTTCTAATGTCATCTCTGAACCTCCCTTCACATATCTTTGAACCATTCCCACACATAATATCACTGGGTATGAGGGAGAAGATAGCATCTCCCTCTGCACTTCCCTGAGGAAGCTGTAGAGAGGAATTCAGGGCACCCTCCAGTTCCTTCCCTACAAAGTAGAAAAACCCAAAGTCCTCAGCAGTTCCTCACAGGACATGCCTTCCAGCCCTCTCACAGCTTTGTTGTCCTCCTCTGAATGCACTCAAGGACCTTCAAACCTTCCAAAATTGTGGGGGCACAAAACTGCACTGAGTCCTCCAGGTGAGGCTGTCCAGCCCTGAATGCAGGGGATAATCCCCTTTCCTGTGGCTGGCAGTGCCATGCTCCAGGCTCCCGGGATGTGTTTGCCCCCCGGGCTGCCAGGGCACCCTGTGGGCTCACCCTGAGCTACTCAGCAGCCTCAGAGCCCTTCCTGTAGGGCTGCCCAACAGCCACTCCTTTCCTGCTTTTTTAGTTGTTATTAAATATCATGTCATTGAGGACTGCTCAATGTTCTAAGCCAGCAGATCCCCCTGCAAGGCCTCTGGTCTCTCCAGTGTCAACAGCACCGTCCAGTTTGGAGTCATCAGCGAGCTGGCTCCTGGTGCATCCCAATCCTTCATCCAGATCCCTGATAAACACATGGAACAGAACTGGCCCTGGAGCTGGTGGCTGGTCACCAGGCAGATGCAGCCCAGCCACTGCACTCCACTGAGCTCTGCCCTTCAGCCAGGTCTTCACCCAGCACACTGTGACCCTGCTCATCCCACAGCTGCACACATGCCCAGAAGGATGCTGTGAGGGTCAGCATAACAATGACATTCAACAAGAAGTTACATTTGCACTGATTAGGAAAAAGTCCAAATAGGTATTGAAGTTACTCCTCCTTCTCCTCCCATTTTTCTGCCTACATTAGTCATTTATCAGTTGCATTTTTCAAAGTTAGTAAGAGAAAATCATTTATCTCGATCCATGAGGCCTCAGTTATATTTCCTCTCCCCTGTCCAGATGAGCAGGGGAGTAATGAACAGCTAAGCTAGCCAGATAGGATCAAACCCACCACAGATGCACCTGAGGGAACTGGCAGGTAAAGTGGTAAAGCCACTATCCATCATATTTGAAAAGTCATGGCAGTCTGGTGAAGATCCCACTGACTGGAAAAGGAGACACACAACCCATATTATTAGGAAGAGAAAAAGATCTGGAAACTACAGACTGGTCAGTCTCACCTCTGTGCCCAGCAAGACCATGGAGCAGATCCTCCTTGAAATTACGCTAAGGCATGTATAAAACTAAGAGGCAACTGGTGTTAAGCAACATGATATTAAGGGCAAATCATGCCTGTCAAATTTGGTGGCCTCCTGTAACAGGATTACAGCATTGGTGCATAAGGGAAGAACTACTGATGTCATGTATTTGAGAGGTGTGCAAAGCATTTGACACTGTTCAGAACAACATACTGATAGTTGTCACTAAACTGGAGAGACACAGATTTGACAGACAGACCACTTAGTGGGTAAGGAATTGGCTGGATGGTCATCAGTTCAGAGGTGCAGTCAACAGTTCAGCATCCAGGTGGAGATCAGTCGCAAAGGGGCCTTGTTTCTGAGATGGGAACTTTGTAACATCTTTGTCAGGGACATGGACAGTGGGATCAAGGGCACCCTCAGCAAGGTCACCTTCACTGACAGCACCAGGCTGTGTGGGGGAGTTGACACACTGCAGGGAAGCGTGGGAGTTGAACTGCCTGAGGGCATTGGCTTGAGACTGTGGGAACTCGGTCTGTAGTTAACCTAAGCAATGCTCAACTTAGGACAAGCATGATTCAAGCAGCTTTGACTCCTGGGAAATAATATGGTGACAGTTCATATAAGGTTGTCATTCTAGAAGATTCCCTAGTTCTTCCTCCCTGATTGGTTGTCACTTGGTGCAGAGTTTTACATATTCTGAATTATTGTTTCTGGTTGGACCCTTACCCTCAGCTCCGCCCCTCAACTGACCCTATATGTGTATCCTACCTACCCTATCCTGTGTCTTTGGAATTAGTCCTAAACTGTTGTTCGGCTTCTCCTGTTTGTTGTTTCCGTAATTAAACCCTTTGACTTTCCAGACGATTCCATCATACCTGTCCTTTTATTTATGGCCACCTTAGTCCCACCGACACAGTCCTGGGGTCACAGAGCCAAAGTTGTGACAGGGAAGGGGCATCCAGAGGGACATGAACAGGCTTGAGAGCTGCACTAGTACTAAACTTAGACAGTCCAACAAGACCAAGCACACAAGGTCTGTGGGATGGTGCTGTGGGCAGCCTTACTCTTACTGCAGCTGTGTCCAATCGCAACAGAGTACAAACAGCCTTGTCCTTGTTAAGTCACAGCTGTGTCCAATAAGGAGATGTGTTGTGGGAATACACAAGACCAGACAGACTTAATTAGCATATCTAGTCTGGGTACTAGGATGCCATGGCAAGGACAAACAGAACTTTGAGCTTATGAGACTGATGAGATTAAACCTGCTTAAGAGAGAAGATTCAATCAACCCCCTACGATGAAGATGTTGTAAAATGCATGAGTTGCTTGTATGATCTTTTAACCTATTTATTGTAGTAGAAATTATTAACCTTACTGAAATGGTATAGAAGTTCTTGGAAAACCTGAGTAAAATCGAATTCTGATCATGAATCAGTCTTCCCGTCTCTCCATCAATCACCGATAATGTGTTACAAAAGAGTGGGTTGGGCAGCCATGAGAGAGAAATGGAGGAGTCAGTATTGGCTGGTCATGCTGCCTTGTGGGATCCAACAGAGAGAAGGTATGAGAGCTTTGATGTAAGACAATAGACTGTTGATACAGACACCTGCCTTCTGTGAAGGTCTCTTGAGCCTACCATTAGTCAGAGGAGTTTTTATAGAGAGTCTTTGAAGTGATGAGTGACTGAGGAAGGGGCTGCCTTTTTCAGTTGTGCCACCACTTGATTTGGTGCCCTGTGTGAGGAGCGAAGCAGTTCCTCACAAAGGTCCTGTGCCTGGGTCAGGGCAACCCCAGTATCAATACAGGCTGACTGAGGGCAGCCCTGCCAAGAAAGACCTAGGGATCCTGGTGGGTGAAAAGTTGGACACATGGACTTGCAGTCCAGAAAGCCAACTGTAACTTCTGCATCAAATGCAGCATGGACAGCAGGTGATTCTGCCCCTCCACTGTGCTCTGGTGAGACCCCACCTTGAGTGCTGCCTCCAGATCTGGGGTCCCCAACATAAGAAGGATGTGAACTTGCTCAAGTAAGTCTGGAGGAGAACCACAGAGATTATTGGAGGGCTGGAACACCTCTCCTAGAAAGACAGGTATGGAGAGTTGAGGTTGTTCAGCCTGGAGAAGGCTCCAGGGAAACCTTATAGGATCTTCCAGGGCCTGAATGGGGCCTAAAAACAAGAAGAGGGACTGTTTACAAGTGCATGTAGTGATAGGACAAGGGGAAACGGCTTTAAGATGAAAGAGGGCAAGTTTAGATTAGATACTATGAAAAGAATTCTTTATTGTGTAAGCACAGAGACACTGGAACAGGTTGCCCAGAGAAGCTGCAGATGCCCCGTCCCTAGCAGGGTTCCAGGACAGGCCGGATGGGGCTTTGAGCAACTTGATCTAGTGGAAGGCACCCTGGCCTATGCCTGGGTTAGAACTAGATGATCTTTAAGGTCCTTTCTAACCCAGGCCATTCTGTGACTCTACGGTCTTAAAAGAAAATGAAATATTTTTAAAAACCCACTGTCTTACCTTGGCATCTGATGGTAGCAGTGTCTCTGTTCTTAGCAGCATTAGCTCGTTCTGACACTTGGTAGAAAAGAAATAAAACACAAAGGAAATTTGTTTTCTCTTTTGTAAGAACAAAACACAATTCTTAGAAATTTAAACATAACTTTTTTATAAAGGAATAAAAGAATTTTAACTTGGATCTTTCCACATCCCTTACACCCTAACCCAGAAGAGCAAATTAAGAAATGTTTTGAAATCATAGCACAGTAAAGTAGAACTTAATTAACTCTGAAGGAGAAAAGTAGCAGCTAAAGAAAGATGCATCCTTTGAGTAAAAAGGCAAGTTATGAGGGAAGAGTTCATAAGGAAAGGTATTGAACAGATGAAGAACATGAGAAACTGGGAAGAGAGTAATGGACAAGGCTGAGCAGGGAAGCTGCTGAGAAGTTAACACACGTTATACTACATCATATATACATCATGAGTATACTACATCAGCTCTCTTGACTGCAATGGGGTGTATATGCAGTCTGAAATTCAGGCCACCACAATTATCCAAGGCATAAACAGGAAACACCTGCTAAACTGTTGGGTTTTTTTTTCCCTAACTGTCACCAATTTAACCTGCCCCATAATAAGGCAGGATGTATTCTGCTAAGCAGTACTTTGGAAACCTTGCTGTTAACATTTGGATACCAGAACATTGTATATGATTACTCCCACAAAAACTGTTCATGATGACACACAATCATTGGAACATTACATGTAAACATATAACCTAGGAGCTAATTAAATTACTATTAGTTCAAACCTTTTGCTGAAACATGAGTGTATTCAGGATGCAAAATCTGAATAAAAATCCTACTGTTTTCATCTACTTCCAAAAATAACACATCACTTCTTGTATTATTTTGGGCATGCTGGGAATAAAATAGAAGATATCAAATATTTTCAATTAAATTCAAAATAGTAAACATTTAGATTTCCCTTCTAATTTGAAAACTTCAAGAAAAGTTCAGGTCCTCCAATGTGGTGCCAAACAAAAGTTCAGAAACTGAGACACAGAATTCCCTGCCACTTGTTACATGCGAACATATCAGAATACTCAACAAGAAATAAATCCCATTAGTCTTTTTTAGTCAACTTGTGTAAAATTATTGCACTGTGAGTTGTCTGTACTTTGTTCTACTTTAAGTTTGGAAATACTTTTACTTTAGTTTACGGTATTTTAGTGTTTTAAACCTACAACTCAGAACTCGAGCAAATAGCATATAAGTACAATAAAAAATTGAGTGAAGCGATTAAGACCCTGAAAATATAATTTAGGACATGACTTCATCAGATTCCACAGAATCTTAAAGGAAGAACAGTATTCTCTAGGAACTGATAGAAGTTTATCTTTTCTGGAAATCCTGTAAATAAAAATAACCAGCCCCAAACTGTTATTTGTAAGCATATTGTACCAAGAGAGAAATTTTAACCATGACAATATAACTGTCAGTTTGCATAAGCATAGGAAAACATCATTGTCATCCTCTGCCTCTCTCTCTCCTCCTATTCTCCCTCCTCTAAGATCCAAAGGACCTGTGAAATGGAATCCCATCTTTGGTGAGGCTAAAGAGAGAAGGGTCTCTGTATGCTGGTACTACTGCAAAACAAGTAAATTGTTTAATTTTCCATAATTTTAACATATACTCCCACACTAACTAAATCATAGCATCAGCACATTGACACTACAAAGCATTCTTCACCCCTTCCAGAACTTCTACATTTGACCTGAGTATCTTCTTTCCTTTTTTGTTTGTTTGTGATTTTTTGTTTGTTTGTTTAGGGTTTGTTGGTTGATTTGGTTTTATTGAAGTGGCTTCTTTGAAGGGGGTGGGGCAAGCATGTGGGGACTAAAATAATTCTGAAAAAGCTTTATAATAAACCTGGTCTATCATTTATATTTGCATACCTCTTCCATTTGCTTCCAAATACTCTCACATTCATTCAGGAGTTCTTCCTTGGCATCTACAGGACCAGCTGTGTCAGAGATTTCTGATAAACTTTCAGCCTGTTAACAATCAAATAGAACAGTTATTATGTAGATCTATAATATGATTACTAAATCATACCTGCCACTTTAGATCAACTATGTAACAGAAAAAACTCCCTTAATCCAAAGCTTTTAGCTAACTCCTCTATAGTTCTAGAAAGCACCCAGCCATTAAGTGAAATTAGAAGACATTAATAATTTACTTTTAAAATTGAATGACAAAGTCCTAAATTTTCATAACTGCTTTAATTATCTGCAATGGCTTCTTTATTTTCCAACTTTAATATAGAAACAATAAGAGAATCTCACATCTACAAAGTCACACTTTACCTGCATATATCTGTAAAGTTTTTAAGCAGTTACTTCTGCTCTGCCAATAAATGTGCTGATCTATTTCTCCTTCATTTGAATTCAGAATATTTTTGATTAACAAATTAGGCATACTCAAAGTTACTAGAAAAACAAACAAAAAAAAAACCTGAAAGATATACAGACAACTAAGGAAAGAGGGCACCTGGATAGGCAAAAGAAAAACCAACCCAAGTTAAATTGAAAACTCTGAGAAACTGTTGGGTCAGAAAGAAACACATACAATTTCATAAATTTCATTCTAGCTTTCTCCCTTAAGTGATACCTGAATGACATTAGCAATTAACAGAGGAAAAATAAGAGGGACCAAATTTTTTTTCCAGGGAAAACAACCAACAAGCTAGATGCACCAGATGCAAGGAGCCTTTAAAAATACTTTACTGGATCACAAAGCCCACTAAATACAGAGATTAAATAGAAACATTAAAAATAGATAATGATCTAAAGAATTACACTTCTCGACTTTCTTAATGAAGCACAAATTACTAACTCAATCTTTTGTTCTTTTTCAGAACAAAAACACAGCATCAGAGAAAATTATGTTGAAAACCCGATTTAAAATGAGTGAAATATTCAATTAATACTTCCAAAGTTCAAGTACCTCATAGCAAAGTGGATGAGGAAAAAAAATTAGAACATCTCACTGAATTGTGGAATTACAATGGACAACTCATATGTAGCCAATACTTCTACTTATGTTGCCCGATCCGAAGAAGACACAAACAACCGAAGTCGTTTATGCGGTGCTTTATTGAGGGCCCGGGAGCCTGTGGACTAGCGTCCAAAGACAGAGCCCCATTTCACAGAAAAATCACAGGCTTTTTATATGTTTCTTTACATGATTTCTTCATCATCACAAATTTTTACTTCATTTTCATTACCTGGTACAATAATCTCTCTGACATTTAAGTATCTGCCAAAAGGTACATTCCTTAGATAAATGGATACACTCCTTAGATAAGTGATTATCTCTTAGCTACACTGCTTACATTACAAAATCTGCTAGAACAGTTCATCTACAGGTTATATGCGGCCTACCAAGCCTTAGCATGACTACTACTAGTGTCATTAAATGTCAACTATTACAGTTTACTACTATCTAAATACAGTTTATTGAATCAAATGGCAACAATTCCCCCCTTTTGAGCATTCTTCAGTCTTTTGCAAGGATGCTCAACTCTTAATTATCATCGGGTCTTTCATACGCTGGATTTTCTTGCCCGATAGCTACTTCATATTTCGGAGGAGGCAGGTACATTTCGTTAGTTCTTGTCAAGGCTTTTATCACTCTTCTGGTACGGTTTGTTTTCTTTTCGATGACTCTTAAAACACACTTATACATCAACCAAATAATTAATAATAGAACTGCAAACAACAGAATGTACTGTATTGCTGACGAAACTCATCCAGAAACCTGAAGTCCTAAAGATTCAAAAATTTTTCCGATCCAATTGTGTTGTGCTTCTTTTTCAATTTCTTTTGTTTTGGATTCAATTGTTTCTAATTGAGAGATATCTTTTTCCACTTCTATAGTCATGTTTGGAATATGGATGCAGCAATGGTCAATTTTTGTTTTTAGATACTGACATACACCATGCTCTTTTAACAATAGCATATCTAATGCCATTCTATTCTGCAAAGTCATTCGGGATGTGGCTTGCAATTGCAAATCCATATCTTTGAATCCTTTCTTAGTGGCTGCTGCTAATCTCTCAGTCTGCCCTAGCAGTTTGTACAGCATTTCTCTGTTCTTATAGGTGGCTACAGGTGCAAATAGTGATTCCAAAGCCCACCCAAATTTAACTCTACCATTAGGCTCATGCCATTCATTTTCTAGCTCAGTGAATGCATCTACTTTTCTCTTTTTTTCGGTTATATTTTAATCTTGATTGTTTCCACAGAGGGCAAAGGGTGGGGACTCTTAGAGTGATTTGTGTCACTGGCCCATCTATAGGAATATGTGTAGTCCACTGCCCATGTCCCATTACTCAAACCAGATTTCCTGGACTTCTGATTGTAGTATCTCTACAACTTACAGCTCTTTTAATTCTGTTGTTTCTGCTCAGTGCGGCTACTTTTCCTATAACTGTATGATTAATTTTCCTACATTCACATCCCCACTTAAGTAATACTCTAAGAGGAGCTAGACTGATCTGACTTACAGGGGTATCACATGTAATGATTTTAGTACAATTCCAGCTTTTCTTAGTTGCTTTAATTTTTCTTGTAGAGGTTTCTGTCTTATAGACTTCCACTAGGGTTTGATTTTTACTTCCTGTCTATTGTATACACTAGTTCACCGTTCCAATATAGCTGTAATGTTCCAATAAGCTCGGACCCCATACGGTTTTTCAATCATCTCAAACTACATGCTGCTGGCTTATGTTTTGACACTTAACTTCCTGGTAAGGTTGTTTTGTTTTAATTTTTGTTACAATAGCTTCATAGCACCAACCATAATTTCCGAGTCCTCCATATAGCCCAGGTTTTGCTTCATATTTGCCACCTTTTTCATTACATTTCCAAATGGATGAATATTGCGGTGTCAGGGAGTATTCCTTTTTATCAGTCACTATTTCCTTTGCTTGATTTGTTCGACAAGGAAAGGCTTCAGGCCAGCCTGAAAAAGTGCATACATACACTAAAAGATACTTAAAGTTCTGTGCTTTTGGTAATTCTGAGAAATCTACTTGCCAGTAGTCTCCTGGTTCGGGCCCCACTTGTAATTTCCCTAACTGGATCTGTTTCCTAACTATTGGGTTATTCTTCAAACAAGTTGAACACATGGCATTCACCCGTTTTGCCAACGTTAACATCTGGTTAGAAATTACTTCTCTTTTTAGAAATTTTACCAGTGCTTCTGCTCTCCAATGGCATTTATTATGTTCAGTTTCTAAGATAGCTTTCATGATTCGGGTGGGAACTACAACTTGTCCCATGGCTGTTACATACCATCTAGTTGCATTCTTTTGCGCTTGCAGTAGTGATGCTAGTTTTTCATCATCTGGAGAATACTTCGGTTCCTGGATCAAATGTGGAGTTACAGGACTCACCTTAGTGGGTATCAAAGCCATTTGGGTCCATACTTCTCTGGCCACTTCTCGTGCTGTGATATCAGCCAACCTGTTTCCTTGATATATTTTTCCTTCTTCTTTCTGATGCCCTCTCACATGCATTACTGCAACTTTTTCAGGTTGGTGTACTGCATCTAGCAAGGCTAGAATTTCAGTTCTATATTTGATAGTAGTTCCTTGAGAGTTCAGCAGTCCTAGTTCTTTCTACAAGGCGCCATGAATGTGCACAACCCCAAAGGCATATTTAGAATCAGTCCATATATTCACTTTCCTTCTTGAGCTTAGCATTAGGGCCCTGGTGAGTCCAATGATCTCAGCTCGCTGAGCTGAGGTTCCAGAGGTCAAGGCCTTTGCCTCTACTACGGTTGTAACTGTCACCACTGCATATCCCGCATACCTGGTTTCATTTTCCACAAAGCTGGACCCGTCGGTAAACAGTTCCCAATCCGGGTTTTCTATTGGGACATCTTTCAAATCAATTCGGCTGGCATACACCTGTTCAATCACCTCCATGCAGTCATGTGCTAGTTCTCCTTCTTCCTGCTCACTGCGGAGAAATTCTGCTGGGTTAACATGATTAGTTATTTTCAGATCCACATCGTCCTGTTCTCTCAGAATTGCTTGGTATTGTAGCATTCTGCTGGACGAAAGCCAGTGACCCCCCTTTTGTTCCAGAACTGCTAGTACCATATGAGGCACAAATACCTCTATTTTCCTCCCCAAAGTCAATTTTCTGGCCTCCTGGATGAGGATCACTGTGGCCGTAACTGCCCGCAAGCATGACGGCCAACCAGCACTTACTGCATCTAGTTGCTTTGAAAAATACCCTACCGGGCGTTTCCAAGAACCAAGTCTCTGAGCTAGCACTCCCAGTGCTAATTTCTGTCTCTCATTCACATATAGTTGAAAGTCTTTATTTAAATCCGGAAGGCCTAAGGCCGGAGCTTCTTTCAAGGCCTGTTTCAAGTTTTCAAAGGCCTTTTTCCTTTGTCGATCCCAGTTCAGCTGCGGTTCTTTCAAAGCTTTATATAACGGTTTAGCTAGAAGTCCAAAATTCAGGATCCACAACCTGCACCATTCCACCATTCCCAGAAAAGACCTTAATTCCTGATGATTCCTGGGAAGGGGAATAGCACAAATAGCTTCCACTTGATTGACTCCCAACCGTCTCTGGCCTTGGGTGATTTCACATCCCAAATATATTACACTTTCTTTTATTAACTGTGCTTTTTCTTTTGACACTCGGTAGCCAGCCTGACCTAGCATATTCAGCAAAGCAATAGTCAGTTTCAGACACATTTCTTTTTCCTCTGTTGCTAGAAAGATATCATCCACGTACTGGAGAATGACATAAGAGAAAGGTGACTCTCTTACCTCAGCAGTCTTCCATTCTTCTAATTCTTTTGCCAATTGATTTCCAAATATTGTAGGACTGTTTTTAAAACCTTGCGGCAACCGAGACCAGGTGAGCTGTCTCTTTCTTCCAGTATCAGGACTTTCCCATTCGAATGCAAAATATTTATTACTTCCCAATGCCAAAGGGATGCAGAAGAAAGCATCTTTTAAATCAATAACAGAAAACCATTTAAATTTTTCTGACACAGATGTTAATAAAGTGTACGGATTGGCAACCACTGGGTGAATGTCTTTAACAATATTATTAATTGCCCTTAAATCCTGCACTAACCGATACTTACCATTTGGTTTCTTAACTGGAAAAATAGGAGTGTTAAATTCTGATTCACATTCCTGCAGAATCCCTTGTGCTAGAAACTGAGTTATCAAAGGAGCAACACCCTTCTTAGCCTCTAATTTAATTGGGTATTGTTTTATTCTGACTGGCTGAGCCCCTTCTTTTAATTCTACTACCACTGGCTGGGCAGCCTTTGATTTGCCAGGGTTCCCCGTCTCCCAAACCCAAGGCACTACAGCTTGATCCACTTCGATGGGAATAGGAGAGGGATCAATTTCCTTTATTACAAACAATTTAGCAATTTCTTCTCCTGGAACTTCTAATTTTACCCTTCCATGTTCAAATATAATTTTGACATTCAATAATGACAACAAATCTCTGCCCAGTAATGGTTTGGGGCAATTAGGCATATACAAGAACTGATGGTCTAATTCCTTCCCTCCAAATTTCAAATTTAATGGTTGTAAAAAGGGTCTTTCTTCTAATTGTCCTGTAGCCCCTACTACCTGTATGGTAGTATTACTTATAGGTCCCAATCTTTTATTTAAAACCGAATACGTTGCCCCCGTATCCACAGTAAATTCTTGTTCTTTCCCATCAATATCAATTCTAACCTTCAAGTCCTGTTCTAGTCAGCTCTGATTCTGATAGTTACCCAAAACTAATGCTTGGGCGACACCTTCTGGATTCATGGGGTAACCTGCTGGGTTATTCACTGGCACTCCTCCTGGTACTCCTCCTGGCACTCCTCCCAGTCCAGCTTTCACTGGACACTCATTTTTCCAATGTCCTATCTGACGACAGAACGCGCACTGATTGGGAGCAATCTCTCCTTGCTGGGGACCGGGAGGGGCCACCCTCCTTCCTCCAAATCTAACATTCTGGAATCCTGCCCTACCACGTCCAAAGCCACAACCACGCCCAAAGCCACCTCTGCCTCTTCCTTTATCACCGGCTTGCTGCATTATAGCTAATATATTCGCCTGCTGTTTCTTGGCATTTTCTTTTTCCCTATTATTATAAACTTTCCAAGCCACTTCCAACATTTTATCTAAATCTCGAGTATTTTGCCCCTCCAATTTTTGCAGTTTCTTACGTATATCTTCCTGTGTCTGACCCAAAAAGATTAGAGCAAGCTGCAATTTTCCTGCTTCACTATCGGTTTCCAAATCAGTGAAGCGTCTAGCAGTTTCCTTAAGTCGCTCTAAAAACACTGAAGGTGATTCATTCTTATCTTGTCTAACTGAATACAATTTTGACCAATTTAGTGTTTTAGGCATTCCCGTCCTGATTCCTTCTACTAATAACTCCTGATATTCTCTGAGAGATTCCATTCCTTCACCCCTGTTCGGATCTCATCCCAGATCATCACTTGGTACCAAGTCATTCACAGTCTCTCTAGCTAAACGTAGTCTAATCATTTCTCGAGCACGTTCTTTCATCGCTCGCAACACCATCTCCTTTTCAGTGGAATCCATTAGGGTATCTAACAAAACCTGCATGTCATTCCAATCTGGATTTTGGGTTTTAATGATCATTTTGACCACCCGCGCCACTCTTTCAGGATTCTCACGGTAACTGCCTGCTGACTGCTTCCAAATCACCAAATCTCCTGGGGAGAAAGGCACTTTCACAAACACTTTCTCTCCCTGGGGTCCCATAGCTTCCCTTAAAGGGGCAATGAGCTGGGGTTCCCCATGATTCTTACGTCCCTGTCTAGTTCGTGCCGCGAGTGGAGTATTTCGCCGATTTTGGGGAGAAACAGGGGAGGGGGTTGGAGGACGTATAACAACCTTTTTAGCATTCTCTGATGCCACTGTTATGTTTGCCATCTCCTCGTCGTCCTCCTCCTCCTCCTCCTCCTCTGTACTGCTTTCTGGTAACGGTGGATACAAAGAGGGACGGGGTGAGACAGCAGGAGAGGGTGAAACAGCAGGAGGGGGTGAAGCGGGAGGCGCACCGGGTGACACCATTAAAGACAAATCCTCTTCTGGTCGAGAGGTCAAGGCTAAGCACTGAACACATTTAGATTTCTCTTTACAACCCCCGCACTCTGGAATTTCCAATACCATTATTCCACATTCAGTCTGCCACTCCTTTTTACGGCACAGTAAATAAAACAAGTCTAAATACTGTACCTCATCCCATTTTTCATTTTCCTTTAAATACTGCATTAATGAATTCAGGGTATCATGATCCACAGTACCATTTTCTGGCCATAACGGCCCTTGTCGCTCATATTCTGGCCACCAATGATTACAATAATCAATCATCTTATCCTTACTCATCTCCTGGAGAAACCCTTCACTTTTCCACCTCCTCAGTAAACATCCTAGCAGAGTATTTTTGGGTATACCCTTATTGAACTGAACCATAGACTTAAGTGCCTTGAATGGCATTTTGAACCAATTTCACTAACAACTGTACAACAATGCAACAATCAATATGCAGCAATGTACAAAACAAGGATAACCACAATCAATATTGACAGTTTAACAGAATCAATTATGCCACACACACTCACACAACAAAAGTAAATACCAGATAAATACCAGACCAATCCAACTTGCCGCTTCTCGACGCAGCGAGGGGCAAGTGCCAGACCTGCGCAGCTTTCGCCGCGTCTGACAGCCGGCGCCTAGGCTTACCAGACCAACCAGACGTCTTAGCCCAACCCTGCGAGGATCATCGCCTCGTCTTATGGGCAGGCACCCAAACCAGAACCAGAAAATAAAGCACCTTCGGGCTTACCTTTTGCAGTCGTCCGCCAGGCGCAGGGGTCGGGCACGAACCGATGACTCCCCGAGAATCACTCGGTGCCGGCGTGGAGTGGATCAGAACGCGAACCGCCCCAGCCACCTTCGGAGTCCTGCCGCGGTCGCCAGAAAACTGTTGCCCGATCCGAAGAAGACACAAACAACCGAAGTCATTTATGCGGTGCTTTATTGAGGGCCCGGGAGCCTGTGGACTAGCGTCCAAAGACAGAGCCCCATTTCACAGAAAAATCACAGGCTTTTTATATGTTTCTTTACATGATTTCTTCATCATCACAAATTTTTACTTCATTTTCATTACCTGGTACAATAATCTCTCTGACATTTAAGTATCTGCCAAAAGGTACATTCCTTAGATAAATGGATACACTCCTTAGATAAGTGATTATCTCTTAGCTACACTGCTTACATTACAGAATCTGCTAGAACAGTTCATCTACAGGTTATATGCGGCCTACCAAGCCTTAGCATGACTACTACTAGTGTCAATTAAATGTCAACTATTACAGTTTACTACTATCTAAATACAGTTTATTGAATAAAATGGCAACACTTAGTCTTCCTGGCAAATTTGTTGCATTTAAAGTGGAACACTACAAAATCTAGGTTACCATGATCTTATAAGAACTAATGAGCATAGATTTTGCAAAGGAAAATCATTATCTTCTTAAGAGTCTTGGAATGTCTCCATAATATAAACAGAATCAGTTCCCATAATTTATAAGACTTCTGAAATGCTTCCAGCAAAGATTGCTCAGAAAGAAGAAACTAAGAAAGAAACTAAGCAGTCTTAGTTTTATCTGAGACCAAAAATTGTTAAGGACACAAACAAAGAGGGTCTGGGGGATAGTGAGGAGGGAGAAGAATAAAAGAAAGGGGAGAAAAAGAACCCCATGCTTTGGAAATTTGAAAGGGGTCCTGGGGTGGGATAAAAACCTATTCCACCCGTGTCCCCTGCATGGGGATTAATACTACAATTAATCACCATGAAAGCATTATATGAAATAAAACTCTGAAGAGAAAGCCAGAAAACCTCCATCATAGAAAAATAATTAAGTGATTCTGTTGTTAAGTTTCTGGAACAATTTCATATAAGATTTTGAAATGTACACACTGTGAGACATGACACGAGCCAAGCTGACTTGCAGTCCTCAATGCTGTGCTCTTAACTACCTTACACAGTACACACACTGAAGAGTCACTTTCAGATGTTATTTTCTTGTAGCTTGCAGTTTTCTCTATTCCAGTATGGTTAAACTATATTTCTATTTCCACACCATACCTGAAAGCAAGGGGTTTTTGGCATGAATACTAATGTGTTAGTTTCAACATGTTATTCCTTCTCACCTTGTTTAGGACTATATAATTAGGTAAAAAATACACACATGTCCAAGTGTAGGCTCTATGCTAGCCAAGGCTTTATGAAAAAATCACAGAATGGGTCAGGTTGGAAGGGACCACAGGGGGTCATCTTGTCCAACTTACACTTAAGCAGGGTGACCCCAGAGCACACAGCACAGGATTGTGTCCAGATGGTGTTTGAGTATCTCCAGTGAGGGATACTCCACAACCTCTCTGGTCAATCTGTTCCAGTGCACGGTCACCTGCACAGGAAAGTTCTTCCTCATGTTCAAGTGGAACTTCTTGTGTATCAGTTTCTGCCCATTGCCTCTCGTCCTATTGCTCAGAACCAACGAGAAGGGCCTGAATCCATTCTCTCGGCACTACCACTTCATAGACACATTAAGAGGGCGAAATGCGTCGTGATCAAGTTCAAAACAACTAGCAGGGGGAAGACGGTGAAGGAGGGGAAAGGACACTGACAGCAGGTCTGTGAAAGTGAAACCAAGGCACTTATGGAAGCAAAATATCAGCAGGGTACAAACAACATCGCAAAACCGGTGAGACAGGGAGCCCCCGCGCCCCCGACGCGAACCCCGGCAGCACAACGGCGGCAGGACGTGAGGCGGGACAGCCCCGCTCACAAGAGGGATGAACGTCGCCCCATTCCCAGCCGGGAAGCCAGCACCCTCCCTCCAAAGCAGCCCCATGGCCCCAGCGGCCGAGAGCACCTCCCTGCCCCGAGGTGTCGGAGCGCCGGGATCCCCCCAAGCGCCGTGAACCTCCCGGGTCTCCCCCGCTGCCGCTCCCGCCCGTTACTACCATGGCCGCTTCCCGCCGTCCGCCCCGCGGCGCACACGTCACTCGCCGAGCGCCCGGCGCGGCGCGGGTCAGCGACGTTGGCACCATGGGGTCCGCCGAGCCCGAGCCCGGGCGCAAGCGAAAGCCTCTGGAGGTGGAGGCAGGCGGTGGGGATCTTGCGGCGGTGGACGAAGAGGATGAGGAGGAGCGCTGGGTCGGGCCGCTCCCGGGGGAGGCCGCACAGGCGAAGAAGAGGAGAGGTAAGGAGCGGAGGTCTGCTCCGACTGGGGTCGGGGCGGTGGGATCGCCCGCAGGCCCCGCCGGGCGGGAGCGGCCACGGAGTGAGGGCAGATGTCGGGAGCCCGTGTCCTGGAGCTGTGTCTCGTGTATAAAATGGGCACGCTGGGCGGAAACTTTGAGTGCGGAATTACAGGACTTGGGTGCCAGGTGCTGAGAAAGTTGTGGCCGTTCAGCCTGGAGAAGGGAAGTTTGCTTGGAGATCTCATGGCAGCCCTCCAGTATCTAAAAGGATTTAACTTAGAAGGAAGCCGGAGACGGACCCTGCGACAGGAAGTGTAGTGATAGCACCAGGAGTAACTGGTGCAAACTGAAAGAGGGGGAATTCAGGTTAGCTATAAGGAAAAAATTCTTTACTGTGAGGTACTGGCAGAGGTTGCCTGATGATTTTTTGAGTGCTCCAACCCTGGCAGTGTTCAAAGCCAGGCTGAATAATGCTTTGAGCAGCTTGGTCTAGTAGGAGGGGGCTTGGGACTAGATGGTTTTTAAGGCTTATTCTAGTCCCTTAATATTTTATGATATTAAGACTTTTGCTTCTTTTGGAGGACACTTTCAGGCTAAGAGCCCTTCTGTGCAGGCTGGAGCTGTGCTGTTTATGGATGTGGAGTTAATCCATCTTACAGACCACTGCCCTAAACTGCAGCAGCAAGAGAAGCCTCTAGGCTGTATTTTGGCACACGGTATTGATGTGTGCAGCAACTCCCAGCTCTCTGGGTATCACTTTAAGTTTTCTTTAAGTAAAGAAAACAATGTTCAGCAGATGTAAACATGCAAATTCAGTAAAAAATACCATTGCACAGGTGTTAACAAAAGCACAGAATCTAAAAATCAGAAACAAAACTCAAAATCAGATTATTTTAGGTCAGCCAGTTAAACAATGAAATAGGTTGATACCAGCACTTAGGATTTAGACTACAGGACCTCTGTGGGACCACAAATCTCATAAAAACAACAGGGGTACACGTGGTTTTAGAATGAAATGAGGCTCAGATGACCTTCTGTTTTCTGGCAGTAACTTAAAAATTGTTAATTGACTTGGACTTTTTGGAAACAGTAAGACAGTTATGATAACAGTTGCTTTAAAAAGGGAGAGCTACATGGGTTAAAGCAGCATTTGAGTGGCTTTAGTCCACAGAAAATGTATAAGTCTGAGTGCAAAGCCAGAGCTAAAAGCTCTATAATTATGCTCACACAAAATCCTGCCTGTTTTTTACTAAAGTATGAGTAAGCAATACAAGGATAAGTAAAAGAGAACAAAATGTAGATGTAACATAAAAAAACCACAACAAGAACAAACACAGATTTTTCTTTTTACTCCGTGTATTTCTTGAATTTGAACATGTTTATCTTGAAAATCTGCCATCGGCTTCGATGTACGAACGCAGTTACATGCACAGAGATGTTATTACACACGTAGCATATACAAAGTAAGTACTTTTGTTTTCCATTGTATTTCTTCATCTGGGGTGTATTTTTGTGTATGCTAACAAGTTTCCATTGTAGAAGTTTTATGATGGAAAGTTACAGTGTCCTGAGGTGGTTTTTAAAGGGTGGTGGGGTTTTTTTTAAAAGCTAAGTGGCTTACCTAGAAGCAAGACAAAAGTTGTTTTTATAGTCTAGAGGAGGGTCTTAAAGTCCTTGTTAAAATATGCAGGAAATACAGGAATAAGATTCTTACTCTCTCTGAAAAAATACCATTCACCAGAACTGCAGAGATTGCACAGACATGCACACATAGTAACTACCGTGAAACCAGACTTAAAATAGGAGTTATATTTACATATTCAAAAAGGATTGTGTTTCTTCAGTTTAGGCTATGAATTTTTATAGATTAATCCAGAATGAACTAAAATACCTGTTTTGTTTTTCCAGGAGTTATAGTACCCATTCAGAAAGACTGTCACAGTAATTTCTTGAGGTTTCATTCTCTGCACAGTGTGAATTCTAGTGCAAATTACTGTCCAGTGGGAAGGTGCATAATTTTTGCATCTGTTTTCTTGTTATTATTTTCCTTTTGTAATTGTAGAACAGATTTTATCATAACAGCTGGTCATGATGGACATGTAAAATTCTGGAAGAAAATAGAAGGGATTGAGTTTGTTAAACACTTCCGAAGTCACTTGGGTGAGAAGTTGCTCTTTCTTAGCTAAAGGACCTCACTTTTTCCTCTCCCTTGCTCTTTGTTGTTTGAAGAGAGTGCAAATAGAGAGAGAGAGATTCTGGGCTTCCTTTAGTGAAGTTAGAGATTAAATGATATCTACCACCTTCTTTTTATTCCTCTGTCCTGTTACATTTTGCCCCCAAGCTCTAGCAGGGATAGGATGAAAATGAAACATGGGACTCTGCTTGCACAGATCGCCTTCAGCCTTTGCATTGCCTTGTGCCCTGCTTGTGGGGACAATATCTGGGTCATAAGTGAACAAGATACACAAAAGTGTTCACAAAATCCAGAGAAGTTTAAAAATATGTTGCTTCGCGTATCTGTCTCTCAGGCCAGCCCAGCGTTCGGCTGGACCACCCTGCTAGCTCTGATACGCCCAACAGTACCTTTGCGTGGGTCTTTGGCTCCGCAGTACCTTTGCCTTGGCTGTCACGGCCGTGGTTCGAAAGAGGGGACACTCTCAAGGCTCAGGAAGAAGGTTTTATTTGGGGATCACAGGGCAGTTCCTGGTTCCAGGCCTGTGCCTCTGGAGAGTGACCTCGGGCCTGGTTTGCAGGGGGTTTTTGTTTACCAGAAATCTCAGGGGTGGGCACGTTACAAGACCAATGAAACAAAGCCAGGTGGGTAAGGCCAAATGCAATACACAACATTAACAAATCAGGTGAATTGAGATGGGGTCCTCGGAGATCCACCAATCACTGTCCGGCACCTCTCCGAAGGTTTTGGGCCTGGGGGTTGATGGGCATGGGGGGGAGAATATACATTGTGATGGGGGAAAATACAATGGGATGACCGAAACTCTGGGCAGAGGATTAGGTTGCCTTGGCAACTCTTATCAACTTCTGATAAGAACAATCCAAGACAAGAACTTTACCTGGCTAGGGTTAAAGTCCAAATCACATCAAACTTACAACTAAAAAACCTATGAAACAATTTCAGCACCCCCACAAAAATATGTTGCTTTAAATAAGGGTACCTCAGTCTTTTTTTTTTCCCTTGCAGTGTGGAAAAAAAGCAGTTATTTTCATCTGGAATTACTCTAACTGTAGAGTAAATTCTGCATTATTGTTGTAATTATCAGATGTATTGCAATTGAGAGAAACTTTAACCCATTTTTCTGAGCTAATGAGTACACAAGGCTTTTCAACACTATGCTAAGCTTTAAATAGTCTGGACAGAAAATGCTGTTCTCAGCGGTGTTAGAAATTATGATATGCCTAAAGGAAAAAAAATCCAGTTTGATATGCAGAATGTTACTGTAAGAAAAATATTTAATAATAGGTAGTAAAAGTATGGTTTTCTTTTAGAGTTTCAAGAAATATTAGAGTGTGCTTTTGATCTTAACTATCAGCTTTTTATATATAGAAGCAAAATATGAGAACAAAACCTACCATGTGAAAATCAGCATTGTGAGAACTTTATGGAAGACTCAATTGCTGAGTAGTTTTGAGTATCGTGGGTGTAATAGTCTATAGAGTTCTGTTGCTTTTACTCTGTTGAGAGATGCAAGCTGAGGAGCACATGATGTTTATCCCATCATAATGTTCTCAATTTTCTAAAATCAACATTTTAAACTAAACTTACTGCCATTATAATAATTTACTATGTTTTTGGTAAATTGTTCATTATCACATACCTGAGTCTAAACACTGATAGACTATAAAGTGTTGTTTTGTGAATTTTATTTTTTAAATAATATTTTATTGAAGTCAGGTAGAGTTTTAAGTGGAAAAGGTGACAAAACAGTTGGGAAACAGGTTTAAACCTCTGTAGGTTTTCTCTTTGTAATACTGAAGTAAAGGATGCCCTTCCCATTTCTTAATAGTATCTCAATTCACAGGTGTCATTGAGAGTATTGCTGTTAGTTCAGAAGGGGCATTATTCTGTTCAGTTGGAGATGACAAAGCAATGAAGGTGTTTGATGTAGTCAACTTTGACATGATCAAGATGCTGAAACTTGGGTAAGTTACTTAGTTCTCTGAAGTGTTTGTTGGGATTATCAGTTGGGGTTGTTTTGCTAAAAGATAAGTCAGTAATTTGGGGTTCTTGAGTTCTTCCTCTTCCCTCATGACCCAGTCAGATCAAGTTGAGTAAATTGCATTGTCTGAAATGAATCCAATGGCTGGAGACTGCCTGACTGAATAGAAAAAATTACTACTGCAGTAGTAAAAGAGAGGAGTAGGAAAGGAGCTTCCTCAGTTGTAGAGGTGGTTTCTCCAGGAAAGAGAACCCTGGAAAAATGCCTTGGGAAACCCCGTTCAAAATGCAATAAGCAAGAAGCTTATTCACATGTTCAAGCATGCAAATCATTACTAGAAGGTTCCTTGTTCTCTGTATTACCATAAGTTAATTTTTGGTGTAGGAATTTTAATATTCTTAATCGTTCTCCTCTATTAGACCCTTCCCTCAGACCCCACCTTAACTCCCCACCCACACCAGGGTGTGTAAGTACCCGTCTGACCCTAGAGCCCACCTTTTGCCTTTGGCCCCTTGTTATTGTCTTGTTCCAGTTCACTCCAATACAGTGAACACCTTATTGTTTGTTGTTTTCATATTATTAAAATTCCTTTTCGTACAACTGGATCGAGGCTGTCTCTCTCTAACAAGTCGCCTTTGGGGCTGAGTCCTGAGGAAACTCAAAGGAGTCTGATCGTCCAGGCTCAGACACCCGGGAGTTTCACTCAGTGTTAAATATTATGCACAAAGATGTGGGGTTTCTTCAAATATTTAGCTAGGCATAATTTTTTTCTGTTGTTTGGCACTGAATTTAAAAATTCTAGCCTATTAGTACTTCCATTAGAGAAGGGATTTGGCCTGTATGTATTGTCTCCTTTGTTGTCATAGGGATACAATTGCCTTTTTCCACTAGAAGCAATACTGTTGTTTTCCTTACTCTTGTAGCATTTCTGTAGTTACACAGTGTGTAGCTAAAGGATCTGGGAGAAACAGGAATGGATGTTACTGGAATTATAACAATACCAAAGAAAAACAAGCTGTTTTTAAAACACTGTTAAAAGGGTGGATTTGAAGGGCTGGAGGATCAATGAATGCTACATCAAGAACAGTAGAAATACTGATTTCTCCACAAGCCTTTTAGAATTGGAAAACATATTCTTCATAGTCTATGATGTATTGGTTAATTTTGAAACTGAATAGAAGTATAAAGTCAGGGGGGAATGCTTTTATATAGGAACATCTAATAAACGCATATGCTATCTGCTTTGTTTGTTATGGTTTTAGTATCATCCTCCAGATATTGTACTTCACCTGTAGGAATTGATTCCTTCTTGGCTGTCTGTTCTGGAAAAATTCTGGTTCGGCTTAATCTTTTTGGTTTTGCTGTTATTTTTGACATAGCAGCCCTGTACTGTTACTGCATAATTGGTAAAATTATAGAAAAAAAAAGAAAATAATATTCAAAAAAGCACCCCTGATCTTCAGAGCTTTCCAGTTCTAAGTAATCTGTACACCGTGGCTCTGTGCAAATCCCCATGCTTTATGCTTCTGGAGTGATCTGGAGAAGATTGGCTATTTCTGCAGAGACTTCATATTTATTTATTTGATCCTGTTTTTTCTAATGAACCTGAGATGAAGTGTTTGTTTCTCTTTACTGACAGACATTGAAAATCCAAATTATTGGTGTCTGTCATAATGTCAGAATATCATCAGTCCATCAGTATCTGTTAGTTTGATTTGCGAAAGGATACTAAACATGAGTTTCCTATGGAGACTAATTTTTTTGATGTTTGCCATTTCATTTGAGTTTTAGATTTCAGAATCTTTGCTTACAGACTTTAAAACAGACATAACTTATATTATTGACTATATCTCTGAGTTGTTTTATTTACAGATTATGCTTTTGCAAGTAGCAAATGAGTTCCTTCTTAAATGCACTCACAACCCTTATTGAATATAGGATGATTGTCTTAATTTTGTTTGTATCACTTCTTGGAGATTTTGTGGTTTTGTGTTTTTTTTTCTGGAAAGATCTAGTTGAACTTTTCCATAAGTGTATGGCAGAGGTGCAGTTGTCTTCATTTCTACTGACTCATTACGCACTTAAAAGGTGGATTAGAAACAGTATTGACTCATATAAGTTGAGTACTATTTATTAATGCCACTTGGGCTTTTTATCTGGATTTCTGTCCAAATTCCTCCTTTTTACCCACTTTCTACTTTGAATATCACAGCCTCTTTACAAAACTATATGGAAGGAACAGAAACTGGTAGTCATTCACTGAATGGTATTTCTTGGTAAAGCTTGTCTATAATATGCTGAATATTAGCAAGATATGTATTAGCAAAACTAGTGAGTAAAGTTTAAAATTTGCTTCTGATGTTTGATTTCAAGTTTGCAGCATAACTTGGCTCTTACCGGAATAAAACCATTCCTTATTTATTTTAATTTTTTTTTCCTTTCTACTCTTTGTTGCAGCTACCACCCTGGCCAATGTGAATGGGTCTATTGCCCTGGAGATGCCATATCTTCTGTTGCAACATCTGAGAAAAGCACAGGAAAAATATTCATATATGATTGTCCTGGGTTGCAGTGTAGGATGTACACAAAGTATTTATTCTATCACCATCTTCATGAACTGTTGAAACCAGGTGGGCTAGTGTTTTCCCAGGCCCCCTGCCTCTTCTACTAATGGCCTTTGGAGTGTCTTCTGCTAATGGTCCATTAACGCCTTTGGGGTGTCTTCTGCTAATGGCCCATGAGTCACAGGTAACTCCCTCCAGGAGTTATCTCTGTTAATGGGCCATCAAGGACCCATTTCACACTTCTCATGCTATTGTGAGATGCTCTGCCCAGGGGGAGGAGCCAAGCATTCTCACCTGGATATAAGCTGGTATGTGGGACAGTGCAAGGGCACTTATCCACTGGATTCCCAGAGGAGCAGGGCTGCCAGACCTTTCTACAGGATCACTGCTTCAGGAAGAGCACCTCACCTGGACTGCTTCCACCATCCTGCTCAGGTTGTATTCTGACTCTGTCAGTGATCCTTTGTGTTATTGCATTTATTTTATTTTACTTCTACCTTTTTTACCATTCTTCTTATTAAATTATATCTCTGACTTGGAGCCTCTCATTCGTTTTGCTTTCAAACCACAACAATGATGGATGAGGAAATAACCAGCCACTTCATGTTTTTTATAAACTCCATATGTCCCTGCTTACTCAGATATGCCTGAACCCTGTCTACAAAGTCAAGTCCAGAATGATTGAGTACTGGACTGGTACTCCTCATGAATATAAATTTCCCAAGAATGTGAACTGGGAGTATAAAACGGATACTGATCTACATGAATTTGCTAAATGCAAGGTTTACCCATCCAGTATAAGTTTTGCTAAATGCAAGGCTTACCCATCCAGTATAAGTTTTTCACCTGATGGCAAGAAAATGGCCACTCTTGGGTCTGACAGAAAAGTTAGAATTTTTTGTTTTCTGATGGGAAAGCTCATGAGAGTCTTTGATGAATCTCTGAGTGTGAGTTTTGTCTTGTTTCTCCTTCTTTGAAATGTTTTCCCTGCTTACTTGAATTTGTTTGCCAGCACATTCATGTAAGCTATCATTTCCTTCTAAAGGCAAGCTTCCTTCCTATATTTTTCTTGCAAAAAAGGCCTTCTGTGTTCTCTTGCTTGTCTCAGCTTCCTTTGCCCCAAAATGAATTCTTACTGGTTTATGTTACCTGCATAGTGAAAGCGTTGTTGATTTTCATTTGTGTTTTCATGCTGTTGATTACATTTTACTAGAAAGCAATTGTGGAAGATGGTGAAAAAATGCCCATTGCAAATAACATCATAATAATGAATTAAATTTGTCGTCTTCTAAGGAACTTGATGGACAACTGCATACTTTCATGTGCTTAAGCCTAGTCCTACAACATGCCTTTTCTATCGTTAAAGTAAAGACAGTATTACTTCTATTTACTTAAATCCTTCAGTTAAGTTTGAGAGGAGTAATCTCACTTGAATTCAGTATTTTCTAATAATGTGAATCAGTGTTTTACTGGATAAAAAGTTTAAAATATGTTAATATAGTAGTGCTGGGGTTTTTTTTTTGTAGATGTTTACTGAACTTCAGCAGATGAGACAACAACTGCCTGACATGGAGTTTGGCCGATGTATGGCAGTTGAGCGTGAGCTGGAGAAAGTGAATGCAGTAAGATTAATTAATATATTTTTTTATGAAACTGGACACTTTGTTCTCTATGGAACAATGTTGGGCATTAAGGTCATAAATGTAGAGACTAGCAGGTAAGTTCCAGTGACACACATTGAGATAAATTTCTGTTTTAAAGTCTTTATTCAATGAAACTTAGAGTATATTTAAAACTTGATATGACTGTGGAGGTGTCTAATCTTTTTGTGTTGTTATTTGAGAGCCTTACATTACACTGTAGAGAAGGTACTCCCATTCTTTGTAAAGAGTCACTGCAGATTAGAGCTTAGACAAATGAGGAGAAAACATGGCAAGCACACATGTATTAAAAATGTGTAATTAATTAATATCTGGCTAACTGGATGGGATAATGTAAAGTAAAGGTGGATCATTTAGTTGGGATTTTATCGCATAAGGAGGCTGACTGGTAAATTAAGGTAGCAAGTTTAAATAGAGAAACATCATAAGAACAATTAGTAAATAATGGTTTTGAGAGGATTTTGAAATTTTGCTCTGAATATTAACAGTCAAACAGGAGATATTCTCCAACTGTGAGCAGCTGAACATTACATCTCTTTACATCTTGTACTTCAGATGTATTTTTATCTTGGGAAAACAAGAGAACATCAGAATGATGCAACTGGCTTTGTTCCAAGGAGTAGCAAAGAAACATCGTGCAGCGATCACTATAGAGATGAAGGCATCTGAAAATCCTGTTCTCCAGAATATTCAGGCAGATCCAATAGTAATCTGCCCAGCTTTTAAAACGACCAGGTTTTACATGGGGGGTGTGTGGTTCTTATTTAAATAGCTCCATTCTTGTATTGATTTCTCTACATTATTTTTTGTTTTTCTCTTTGCACCTTTCTTGTGCTTTTTGTAGTTGTAAATGCAGCTTTTACAAAGGAGTCCCTTTATATTGCAAGTATATTTAGAATTTTTATCTTGAACTATCTATACATTAAATAGAAACAGCTGTAATTTTTTCATAAATTTTTATTCCTCCTGAGGCATTGAAGACTGTAGTCAAAATAGATAGTGCTGAGATAATGTAGCTAGGACTTCCCTTTTGCTAACAGAAGCCAGACTGAAGGAACTGATAAGGAACTGATAAATCATGAGAACTGTCAAACTAGGGCTTCTGCATCCTGAATAATCAATAGGCCCTATGAACACAATACAATCATAAATCAAACAGTCCTGGGAAAAACAGGATTTAGCTGTCATGAACACTAAAGGTTAAAAAGTCAGAGCTGAGGAAGACAATCTTACTTCATCATTTTGGGACCCCACCCCATTAAAAAGACCACCGACCCATTTCAAAGAACAAACTACGCATGCTTGATGGCTTTTTGGGCTAATTACCATACGAAGCGGGGAATGGGAGGTATCAGAGCTATGAATATGCATTTGTAGTTTGTGTATTCAATACTCCTGAAGATAAAAGACCCTGTGATGATCTGTAAATTGCGCGTGTGTTTCTGGGAGCTATCCCTCACGCTGCCCGGCGTCGTAATAAACATACACTTTCTAACTTTAAACTGTTAGAGAGTCTTTGTCCGTCATAGTTGGATATTGGTATTAGATCAATGTCCATAGTTTTTTAATAAATCATTTTGGCGAGCCAGCCAGGAGAGCTGCTCTTTCTGGCCGTGGGGCCGGTGGGGTCTAGGACCCCTCAGGGAGCCCACCCGGAAGTTTTCGGGGTGAGGGCTCCTCAGACCTTACCGTCCACCCGGGGAAAGACCTGAACCTCCTGGAACTACGGACAAAAGGTATGTTTAAAGAAAAATGTATTGAATGAAGGTACCTTTGAATAGAGGCGGCTTATAAGTCATAAGAGACGTCTTATGCAAAGCAGAGGCCTGGGTTTTGGAATCTCCGAGGAGTATTGTTGTTGTGTTGTTGTGTTCCAGGTAAAGCTGGTCACTTGTTGGCTGCATTCCAGAAGGGAAGCAGCAGCAGCATAGAGATGCTGGTATTGGGGGCGTAGTGGCTCCATCTTTGGTTTGTCCAGGTAACGCTGGTCACTGTGGGCTGCATTCCAGGGGAAAGCAGCGGCAGCACAGAGCTATTGTATTGGTTCCAATTTGGCTTGTAGTTTAAAGGTGCACTTTGGTAATTCATAATCTGAGAGGCTAGCTTGAATTTTTGAGGTGAACAGGGTCCCGTTTTGAGTTGCGGTCGCGAACGCTGGATGTGTGTGTATTCGTGTCTGTTTGGGTTTTCTTTGTGATTAATTTGTGTACCGTATGTGTGTGAATTGTGAAAGTTTGTGTTGTAAGTGTTTTTGTTTTTAGTGCTTAATTTGTGTACCGTATGTGTGTGAATTGTGAAAGTTTGTGTTGTAAGTGTTTTTGTTTTTAAGAGATTTTAAAACCCCCGCCGATCCGCGGAAGGATATCTCTGCTGAAAAGCAGAGGAATTCGGGGGGGATGTGCTTGGGCCGTGACTGGAGGGTGTCACGGAGAGCGCTGTAATTTCTGACTGCATAACTGATAGTGTGATTTTAATCAGTGTGCTGTTCAATAGAAAAACATCTGTGGGTGGGTAAACTGTTTATTGTTTATTAAGGAAAAAAAAAAAAAAAGTTTTGGGTGGTTTTTTTTGTGTGCTCTTTGCAAGCATTCTCCTGAGATATCACAGTGATCAGGCAGGAATCTGGGTTGTCCCGGTAACCGGCAGGGAGATTTGTTGCCTCCGGCTGTATCTTTGAAATTCTGAAAAAGCCTGATGTGTTTGTTTTAACTATTGTTTGTTTGTAGAATACAGTTTTAATTGTAAAAAGAGCCAAAACTGCCTGATCGAGAAACCCCCCGCTTTTTCCTCAGTGCAAAAATTTGTGGAGTGTTTTTGAACCCATTGTTTTGTGAGCCTAAAAAAAATTGCTGTCACATAAACAGGTTTTGGTGAAGGGGGACAGTGTATAAGAAATTGATTGCAAATTTTCTTCAATTGTTAACTTTTTGTTTTAAGCACAAGAATTGGAAAGCTGGTTCAAAGAGTTCCCCTGCCCAGGGATGGAATTTCAGAAACCCTAAAAATTAATAACCAGTAATTTGAATTATGTGTCTGGGTAATCGCGTGGGTTTTTCTTTTAAATAAAAAGAATTTTTCCTTTTTTATGTAAACACAAATTCTTTCTTCAACAGCTGGTGCTTCGAGCCTTGTTTTAAAGAAAACATATTGCTAACTTTTTGTTTTAAGAATAGAAGGAACAAGAATTGAAAAGCTGGTTCAAAGAGTTCCCCTGCCCAGAAACGGAATTTCAGAAACCCTAAACATTAATAACCAGTAATTTGGATTAAGTGTCTAGGCAATTGTATGGGGGTTTTCTTTTACAAAATTGATTAAGGTCCCCTTTTCCTCAATTGATTTAGAGATTTGGGAAAAGGGTGCTAAAGGCTATCGAAGTGATCCAATAGGGGTTGCTAAGAAAATGAAGTTTGTAATCAAGCAGCATTTACCAGATCCCAATTGCTGCTTGATGCCATAACAGAAAAAAAAGAAATAAAATTCTTGATAAGACACCGGGGCAATAAAACCCTAACACCTGTAACCAGTAACTATGTAATAGTAAAAGAAGCGGCTGGCCAACCTAAAAAAGGCTTACATTTACAAATCATTGAAGTTTAAATTGGGGAAACAATAGAGAATCCATCGATTTTTATATGCCTAATGCTCCATCTGCACTTTTGGGCAGAAATCTGCTAAAGCAGCTGGAGGCAAAAGTAATATTTAAAAATAGAAAAATTATTTTGGAGGTAAAGAATCAACAATATGTAAAACTGTTAAGTTTAATGTAGATAACAAAAAAATTGAAAATAATAATAATAATAATAATAATAATAATAATAAAAAGAAAATAGATTAGGTGTTTCCTGGAGTGTAGGCTCCTGACATGCCGGCAGGGCAAAGAAAACTTTTTAAAGATAAAACTACTGAAGGAGTGTCAGTTTAATTTCAACACTCCTATCGTGCCAGTAAAGAAGCCTGACAAGTCATAACTTAGCTGTTAACAAGATAACTGAAGGCTTGTATTCAGTAGTTGCTAACCCTTATATCTTGTTAACTCATTTATTGTTTTAGATGTGCAGATGCTTTCTTTTGCCTCCCTCTCCATAAAGCCAGCCAGAAAATCTTTTCATTTGAGTCCTTTGAGGTGGTCCTTGCACAGGAGAACCTCAAACTGGATGGAAGATATTTGGGGAGCAGCTTGCAAACAGTTGCTCCAGTATGCAGAAGACCTCCTAATAGCTACCCAGATCCAGGGAACATGAGTGGACTGGACGGTAAGCCTCCTAAACTTTTTGGGCTCGCAGATCCCAGAAGAAAGCCCAGCTGATGAGGCAAACAGTCATTTACCTGGGTTAAGAAAGCTATTCAGGCCTTTGACCAGCTAAAGAAGGCCGTCATGTCAGCTCCAGCCCTCGGACTTCGAGACGTGAGTACACGGCTCCTAAAGGATGGCCAGAGTGCCTCAGAATTCACTCTAGGCCAGAAGATGCCTGTGCTAGTGTCCCATAGAATGTCTGCAGTCCTTGAAGAAAAGGAGGACATTAGATCTCCCCACAGAGATTCCTAATGTACCAAGCTAAGATTGTGGTAACTAACATCGTGAACCCAGCTTCCTTCCTCAGCGGGAGCATAGGAGAACCAGTGATCCACGACTGCCTGGAGACCATCGAAACCACCTACTCCAGTCACCTGGATCTGAAGGAGACCTGGTTTACTGACAGAAGCAGCTACGTGGTCAGTGGAAAGAGGCATGCTGGGTATGCAGTTACCATCAGCAGAGAGGTAATAGAGTCTGGACCATTGCCCACCAACACCTCTGCACAGAAGGCTGGACATCTACTCAAGGTATGCCTTTGAGGTAGTCCTTGCACACGGAGCCATTTGGAAAAAATCCTAAAGCTGCTAGATGCTGTGCAACTACTTGAGAGGATGGCACAGATCGCATCAAAAAGTGAGCTCTAATTGGAAGAATATGCTGGTGGACAGAGAGGCAAATGACGCAGCTAAAGGTGAGGTACCCGATGAGACAATTGAGGCAGCACTTATCCCAGATGGAAAAATTTCAATTAAAGGTAAGCCAGTATATAATATAAAGGATTAAAAAAAAAAAAAAAAACAACAAAACAAAACAAAACAAAAAAACTTATTAAAGCAGAGAAAGCAAATTATAATCAGGAAGGGTGGGCCATGACAGAGAAAGAGAAGCTTGTAGTACCATCCTATTTGTTATGGCCATTAGTGCAATGAGAACATGGGAAAACACACTGGGGAATAGACATCTTGTATAGTTATTTGAAAGAAAGAATTGTGGCCAGAAAGTTACAAGGTACAGTGATACAGGTAACCCGTCAGTGTGGTCTTTGCCTCCGAACTAATCCCAAAAATATCCCAAAGCCTAAAATGGGACAAATTGGGAAAGGCTGTGGACCTGGGCAACAATATTTTACAGAGCTGCCCAGGAAGGGAGGATATCGTTACCTATTGGTGTTAACTGATACCTTTTCAGGATGGCCAGAAGCCTTGCCTACTAGAACGGCTACAGCCCGAGAAGTAACCAAAGCACGGTTGCAAAAATAATACCGGGGGTAGAGTTCCAGCCACCATATCCCCAGATAGAGAGCCACAAGTATATGGTGGCCCTAAATAGACAATTTAAGAAATATGTCGCTGGAGCTCAAAACAAAAAATTAGACAACCTAGAAATTAAGTCTTTTGCAGAAAAGTTCTTGGGACCACAGTGAGAAGGAGCATTCCAGATGCTTCTTACTACTTTCACTACAATCAAGATCAAAGAACAGAAGGCCTGGATCCATCACTCCCGAGTGAAGAAAGCTCCAAAAGGAATCTGGAAGATCACACCAGGCGACGATGAACTAAAAGACCACCGTGAAGCTCACTGAGAACCACAAATAGATGGACTAATAGTTATTATAGACACTATGTGGAAAGTTGTAATTATTGCTGTAATAAGCTTAACCATAACAAGGGTCAATGCAATACTGCGTAGGTACAATGTGACTGAGATAAACAGGTGCCAAAGAAAAGCTTATGATGCTTACTCTCGTAAGGCTTTAAATAAGATGCTAAGGGTTATGGGAAGGAAATGTCCTCCATTTAGACTCAAAATAGAGGGGTGTGCAATAAAAGAGTATGACTCAAATACCTGTAATAGAAAGGCTGTGATCCCCAGGTGCCATCTAGAGATCTCTCACTGGGGTGCTAGGAACAGGGTGGGAGTATTTCACCTATAACCCTGTGACTAGTACAGTGACAGCCTTTGTTTTAACTATACATGCCAATAGTCCCCTAAAGATTAAATCATGAGGGAACTGTATTGTACCCTTCTGAACACCGAATGTGAGCACAAGAAATTGAAGGAAAATGGCAAACTGTTAATCTAGAGCCCTGTACTGCAAGAAGACAGTTAAGATCTGTCACTTTGAGACGAACAAAAAAAACTTCACTGGTGTATACAGGGCAAGGTTGTGTCTGTCCAAAGACAGCATGCTGTGTTTGCAATTTTGTTAGAATTAAGGGATGTGATTTTTCCTATCGGGCTCCTGTAAGATAACCCATAGGAACATCCCAGATTGAAAGAAATCTTAAAGGAAATTAAAGAAGAGGGAAGAAGGACATTAATTACAATTCACTATGACACAGAAACCATCAAAGGAGTATTTAAGAGGCTTGAGGAACATCTGTCCCATCACTGGTGGGATGCGCTTTTGGGTGGTCTCCAGGAGCAACTGGTATACTAAATGCCTTAGTCCACCCTATAGTTGTGTTGCTTATTTTGGTTAGTATAAGTTTAGTTTTATCTGTTGTGATGCTTGCTTGGAACTGAAGGATGCTACGACGAATAGCAGCCTTAACCTCATTATCAAAAGCGTATGGCTTGGTCTTAAGAGACACTAGCTGTACAGATTGGATTGATGAGAAAGACTCTTTTGAGTAAAAGAATTTACTCACTTTAAAAAGAGAAGTGGGGAAAATGAGGCATTGAAGACTGTAGTCAAAATAGATAGTGCTGAGATAATGTAGCTAGGACTTCCCTTTTGCTAACAGAAGCCAGACTGAAGGAACTGATAAATCATGAGAACTGTCAAACTAGGGCTTCTGCATCCTGAATAATCAATAGGCCCTATGAACACAATACAATCATAAATCAAACAGTCCTGGGAAAAACAGGATTTAGCTGTCATGAACACTAAAGGTTAAAAAGTCAGAGCTGAGGAAGACAATCTTACTTCATCATTTTGGGACCCCACCCCATTAAAAAGACCACCGACCCATTTCAAAGAACAAACTACGCATGCTTGATGGCTTTTTGGGCTAATTACCATACGAAGCGGGGAATGGGAGGTATCAGAGCTATGAATATGCATTTGTAGTTTGTGTATTCAATACTCCTGAAGATAAAAGACCCTGTGATGATCTGTAAATTGCGCGTGTGTTTCTGGGAGCTATCCCTCACGCTGCCCGGCGTCGTAATAAACATACACTTTCTAACTTTAAACTGTTAGAGAGTCTTTGTCCGTCATAGTTGGATATTGGTATTAGATCAATGTCCATAGTTTTTTAATAAATCACTCCAAGAAGATGATATCCTTTTGTTCTTGTTGAAAAAAAAACCTAAGTAAGAACATTTAAGAAACTAACCAGATTTTATAAAGAAACAATAAGTAACTGTATGCATAAAAAATATAATAGAGAAAAACTTCAGACCAGAATCAAGACTTGGTAACACTAAGGACATTAAAGGCAACCAAAAAAGAAGAAATCATCTTCCTGTTCACAATTCGGTTTTTAGGTGAGATGGAACCAAACAGACAAGCAATTTCAGAGTGGTTAGTAGCTGATTTGAGAGGTCATAGCCATAGAAGTTAGAGATTGGTCTGTCTGTTATGCCTTAAATTTGATGGGTTTCTATAGTTTTATATTAATGCAGTATTGGAATAAGGGTTTATTTTAACTTTGTAGCACAACTACAAAGCACAACTAATCCTTTTGGCATAAAACCTGCCAATTTTGAGTATAGCAGAACAGCCTGATATTCTCCACCTCATTTTAAAGAAAAGATGCTGAACTAGTGCAGACTCCTATTGTAAAGGGGAAAGTTTGAAGATAACAGATTATTAAAAGTTACTTGGATTTGCACGTAGTTTTACTGGAATTTGTGACTGTGGAAATGCTGGTAACACAACACAGCAGTGCAATGATAGACTGTCTATGAATTGTTCTTGTACATTTCAAATTGAATTGAGTGTTCAGCAGGTTGAATAATTATACTGATGTGTTGGGTGCAGAGCGGTGTGTATTTTAAGAGAAGAAAAGGAAAAAGCAGTTAATCTTCTGTTCTTCTGTTCTTTTGTGCTTCAGTTTACTAAATGTGAACCATAAGACATGAAGAGTGCAGATTCTGACAGAGATGTATTTATTGAGAAACCTTCTAAAGAAGAGGTGATGGCAGCCACTCGGGCAGAAGGTCCCAAAAGAGTGTCAGACAGTGCCATCATCCACACAAGCATGGGAGATATTAATATCAAGCTTTTTCCTGTTGAGTATGTACTTGCTGTTTTTTCTGTTGTTTTGATTTTGTTGCTTTCTTCTGTTCCTTGTGGTTGCAGTATCCAAGACTTATTGTTCTAGGCTGACTTTATGATGCTTGTATTCCCAGTCGTCTGTTCTGTTTGTGTTGGATATTGTGTTCTGTACCTTTATGACTGGTTCTGAGAGCAAGGGGGGGAAGAAGAAGGGTGCAGTTTGTTTTCAAAAACTGCACACTCTTCTCCGCATTCCACTCCTGGACTGTGTTGTCTTTAGCACAGAGACAGCGGGACAGAGATCTCCTTTGCTTTTAGTTATTTTTTAGCTGACTGAGGCAGAGAAGTTCCCTGAACTGTTTTTTTCTCTTTTTCTTGGGACTGTTTAAACCTGCTCTGGACTGAAAAACCCAGAAGAGCACCGGGAGCTCACACCTGTGGCCCACCACGGCCCAGGATGGCATTTTCCATCACTGGAGGGACTGATAAGAGACTGAGCAAGCTGAGCTACACCCATGGCAAGGACTTTTCTCAATTTTGTGATCTCTCTTCAGAGCAGTGAGAGGTTTTGTTGTTTCTTATTGTTCATTCTGTATGCTCATGGGTACTTTGTTTGTTAAATAAAGTTTTTTCCACTTTTCTCTAAGATTTTTTTCCTGGACCAATTGAGGGAGGGGCCATTTGGATTTGCTTTTCCAGAGGGACCCCATTTGGAGGTTTCCTCCCAAATTTGCCCTAAATCAGGACACTTATCTCATGCTAGAAATAATTATTTTCTTTCCCCTTTTCTACTGTCTTTGTTTCATGAGTTTCTTAATATGCCAAGGTAGAAATGTGACTCTTAACAAACAAAAATAAAGTAGGGTAAAAATAGGTCTAAATAACAGTCTGGGGCACAGGAGTTTTTGAAATTGTATTTGAGTTTATTTAGTTGTTGGTTCAGGGAGGGTATTCCTTTCTTAACTTTTGTTCTTGGATAGGTCATGATACTCTTCTGTGTAAGCTCTGTATTGCATAGATTTTGAAAAAGAATGATGATGGTGGCAGCAGCAGTAGATTTGGCAGCAGGTCTGTGCAAGCCAGAATAATATTTGCAACTTCCAAATGTGGCCAGTGTACTACACTTTGTTATTGCAGCTCCTTTAAAAGCAATACAACATTTATACGAGCATATAATACTAGTGTTGTATATATCCAAAACTAGGCATAGAATTGAAAAGTTTTATGTGTGACAATTGCTAAAATCAGTGTCTTCCTCTTTCCTTTGTGATGCAAAAATTGCAAATATTTTGTTATTTAACAGGAAATTTATATAATATATTGTGATGTATAGAAACCTAAATGATGTAGATGTACTCCCATGCTTTTCCAAAAACAAATTCATGTTTGGTCATAAGCACAGGTAAGGCAACCTCAATTCTACCCTCTAGGGCTACCAGACTTACTGCAGTCTTTACCAGTGTTTCCTTGCATCAGGCTCTAGTTTCTGGAATTCATAATTATAGTAAATAGGTTGAAGTAATGGTACAGCTCTTGCCAGTGAGTGACAGGCCAAGCTACATTAATTCTTTTTTTTTTTTTTTTAATTTTCATGCTAATGTGTCATATCTGCATACACAGTATTGCAAGGTGCTTCACTGCTATGTTCTGTATGCAATTTTAAATACAGCATTACTAGGGTTGGTTATTGTTAGATTTGTCCTTTCTTATTGTAGTATTTTCTCCCAGCTGAGCTTTAATTTAAAATCTCATTAGTGTGATTAAAACTTTAAAGAAGAGCACATAGGATATGGCTCTGTACACCCTTGAATTCTTCAGTCATTTTGTTGTGAAATAAAATTGTGAATGACTGTGTACTGCTCAACAAGAACTGTGACTATCATCTAGTCTCTTCCATTAGTTATGCCATTGATGCTCTTTTGCACAAGATAGCTTAGAGTGTCACTAAAACCCAAGCTAATGTTCCTTTTCATAGTTAGAGTAACTCTACAGCTGTGGACTCAACTTGGCCATTTTCTCCTTATTGGGAAAATATGTGACTGTGTAAACCCATCAGTGTAGATCTCTGGCTGCTAATCATTTTTATAATAGCTGAAGAGCTGCCATAAAAAAATTTCACTTTGGTAGTAACTCTCAAGTAAAAAATCAAATCACAAAGGTGAAGTGGTTGGCCCTTTTTATTTCATCAACAATAAGATTCCATCTCTTCACCAAACAATGTTGGTGAGTAGTTTCAAAGAATAACTGACTCTACTGACTGCAAGTTCTATAGTAATAAAACATTTTAATTTTACATTTTTACTTCTCACATGCAACACTCAACACCTTTGCATGTATATCTTAAAAGAAGTGTAGAGGCAAAAGAGTGAAAAACTTTCTGCTTATGGAGCAAACATAATTTATCTACAAAACGAGTAGTGCAGATAGAAAGCTGGGGAACCTATAGTCAGTGGCGCCTTGAACTAGGCCTTGAGGAGACAGATTTGGTTTCCGGCTCTCATGGTTTAACCCCAGCCAGCAACTAAACCCCCCAGAACCACTTGCTCACATCCCCTTTAGTGGAATGGGAGAGCACTGGAAAAGTAAGAGTGAGAACACTTGCAAGTTGTGAGCTACAGACAGTTTAATAGGGAAAGCAAAAGGCATGCACCCAAGCAAAGCAAAACAAGGAACATGGACAGGCAGATGTTCCACTGTCTCCAAGAAAACAGGGCTCCATCACATGGGGTGGGTATATGGGAAGGCAAATCACCATTACTCTGCATGTCCCCTGCTTTTTCCCTCAGCTTTTATATGCTGAACATGATGCCATATGTGCAATGGAGCATCCCTGTGGTCAGCTGGGTTCAGCTGTTTCAGCTAGGTCCCCTCTCAATTCCTTCTACAGCCCCAGCCTCCTCACTGGTGGGTTGGGATGAGGAGCAGTAAAGGCCTCTGTGCATAAGACAGTGCATATGCCCTGCTCAGCAACAGCTAAAACATCCCTGTGCTATCAATATGGCTGCTGCCTTTCTGTGTAATAATGTAGCTTTGTACTTCTCAAGATTTTTGCTTTCAGCTCTGGGTTTGAGGAGGTGGAGATTTGTTTTCTCCTTATTTGGCAAAATCCCTTCCTACAGAGTCCTGAAACACTGCACAGCACAATAGGTTCTTAGTTCCAGCTGAAATCTTTATGGCCTTGTCATCAGACAAATATTATTATAGCCTGTGTTTTCTGTTACATGATTTTAGGTGCCCCAAAACAGTGGAAAACTTCTGTGTGAACAGCAGGAATGGTTACTAAAATGGACACATAATTCACCATATCATCAAGGTAACTTGCAGCATGTTAATTTTTTGTTAATTTACATAATGCACTCTGGTGGTCAGTCCTATGTTAACATTTCCCTTTTGCACACAGGATTGTTGGACTGGCTTTAGAGTTCCTTGTAAATTCTGAACAACTCTGATGTTCTAAACAGCTTTAGCACTTACTAAAGTTTAGTAGTTTTTCTGCAACTGATAAGGTAGCAGAAAACTGAAAATTGAAAGATGAGTTGTTATCCTGCTTGAATTACAACATTGCTTCATGTCATAAGGCCTTTCTTGTAAGGCTTCTTATTTCTGTCACACCAGAATCAAGTAATAGAGCCTAAGAATTTGCAAAAGGTAGAGATAGTCAGGTTTCTGTCCTTCACTAGCAGGAATAGCAGGTAACCTTGCTTTTTCACAAGTACTTGATAGACACTTAAAAAAGCCTTAAATGCTTTCTCCCTTACACACAACATTTTAACACATTTTGTTGAAAGGTTTGAAGTAAGTTTGAAAAAATGTCACCTAGCATATAACACTACTGGTTATGTATTCTATGCAATAATGTGATAACATATAATTTCTGTGCAGGGTTTCATGATTCAGACTGGTGACCCAACTGGTACAGGAATGGGAGGGGAAAGTATTTAGGGAGGAGAATTTGAAGATGAGTTTCATTCAACTTTATGACATGACAGACCATACACACAGAGCATGGCTAATGCAGGACCAAATACCAATGGATCCCAGTTTTTTATAACAGTAGTGCCAACTGTAAGTAATACTAAAAGCTCAATTTAAGGCCCGAGAGGCTACCTAGATAGTAAAAAATCAACTTTTTTCTCATAAAAAAGGAACGCACTAGTACTTGCTTTACAAAGAAATGATGCACACAATGTGTAGTATGTAGGCTTCACTGAAACTGTCCCTTACGAGACAGAAATACTTTTCCATCACTTGTGATCAAGAGGCCTTTTGCCTTTAAATGGAGTGAGGGTGGTATAAAATTCCTAGGCATGTTTGCAATTATGTATTACTAGAGTATCTTATGTTAATAACACTGGTTTAAACTTGATGGAAACCTAGATATTGCTTAGATTGTTTGGGGTTTGGACATGGTGCCAGGATGTCTGTCTAATATTGTCTAATTGTAGCTATATAAAGAAGCCATTGTTCAGGTTTGAAAATTTCATTTGATCTGTATATAAGTTCAGAGCAAACAGTAGAAATTTTGGTATGTGAATCTAAGACATAAAAACTAAATCCTTAAAAGTAACACTTAGAAAAACTACATTCTTATAGCACTTCAAAGTTGTAGTGGTATGCTTTTTGGTTTTATCAGTTTTCTGTATTATTTATTCCTTGTTTTATACTGTTTTTTATAAGTTATAATGGTTTGTTCCATGTACCCCTATGTTTAACCCTTTATGGTTTACCCCAGTTATTGTTTTTAATCAATCATCATTTATGTGACACCTGGTTCCAGTCCATCACCTCGAAGCCTCACCCTGGGTCTAGAAGGTTCCAGTGAGGGTGTTGAGTGATTGGACAGGGTCCTGGTTGTCCCCTCCCTTGCATTATTGATTTGTTATATTTGTTATTTATGTACAGAGTCACACCCTTCACACCCTGGATTGGTTCCAAGCTGTACCCTACTCCCTGCTCCTCCCCTGTTTATAAGGTGCTGTACAGAGAGGAACCCCGCTTTTGTGGGCAAACTCTCTGGGTGTGAAGTCCCATGTGGGCTTAATAAACCCCAGCTGAAGTTCCCCATAAGAGTCCTTCCTTTTTTCCTCACCACTGTTCACGCTTCTGCAGGGCAACGACCCACAGGATCGGGGACGTATCCCAGGATATGGAACTATACCTATTCTGCGTCTCCGGTGCCAGGGCTAGCCAGGACGCGAGACATGGGTCCCGAGAGACACACCAGACCACTGCACAAAGTAATTTAAAAAAACACCCATTTACCATAGTTCTGAGGTTTATTAAATTGTGTGAGAGCTTATATTCAAATTTGGCATACTATATGAGTATTGAATTGGGTAGCATTCTGTACTGGCACTTAAAATTCCTCTGTGAAAATACCATGGAAGAGAGACTGAAACAACATTTCTGTGAACTGAGAATACACTTTAAAATAAACTATACAATGCTACTGCACTGGTAGAATGTGACTTCTGTAGTACTTTAAGAAAGTAATTCAAAAGGTAAGTTCAAATGCATATGAATATGTGTTAGCTGCATTCTAGATTTACCTGCATGCTAGTATTTACAGGGTGTTAGGTTCCATAGTTTGGACACACAAAATGTATCCATGTACACTTTCTTTTTGGTTTGGTACCTATCTACATGCTGCTTTCTATTTTAATATGCTTTTCTTTTTCTCCTATGCTCTCAAACAGCCGTGGCTTGACAACAAGCAGAGCGTGTTTGGATGGGTGACTAAAAAAATGGAAGTTGTTCAGAGAATCTCAAATGTCAAAGTCAATCCCAAAACTGACAAACCCTATGAGAATATCAGCATCATTAATATAACAGTGAAGTAAGGCAGGTCTTGAAAGTTCCAGCTTAAGCAGAAAAAAACTGAGCATGTGGGACCCAGAAAGGGACCTAGGAAGAACAAACATTTTTGATAGTTCCTAGATATAGCTGTCCTGGGTTGTAGTGTAGGATGTACACGAAGTTTTTTATTCTATCACCATCTTCATGAACTGTTAAACCAAGTGGGGCAGTGTTCTTCCCAGGCCCCCTGCCTTTGGGCTATCTTCTGCTAATGGCCCATCAACGCCTTGCCCATGACTCAGAGGTAACTCCCTCCAGGAGTTATCTCTGTTTAATGGGCCATCAAGGACCCACTTCACAACTCACCATCCCATTGTGAGATGCTCTGCCCAGGGGGAGGAACCAAGCATTCTCACCTGGATATAATCTGGGATTAGGGACAGTACAAGCAGCCCTTACCCTCTGGATTCCCAGAGGACCAGAGCCACCGGACCTTTCTACAGGATCACTGCTTCAGGAAGACCACCTCATCTGGACTGCTTCCACCATCCTGCTCAGGTTGTATTCTGACTCTGTCAGTGGTCCTTTGTGTTATTGCATTTTTTTTTTTTACCTTTTTACCTTTCTTCTTATTAAATTGTATTTCTGATTTGGAGCCTCTCGTTTTGCTTTCAAACCACGACAATAGCAAATACCAGGACAGTGCAATCACCAGTTCTACTATTTTTAATGTACCTTAAGTGCCCTAATTCTGTATTTCTGGTAACTGTATTTTAAAGTAAAAACAGCTGTATGTTTCTTAGAAAGTCTACTGTCTTTCTTGCATCTCTTCTATGCAAAATTAAAGATAAAACCCCCCACCATGTCCCATGATAGTTTGTAACTTCTTCTTGTTTATTTGCATCTTTCATATTTAATTAATCTGTTTCACAGTACTGAAATCTTTGACAAAGGAAAAGGTCAGAAATACTAAGTTGAGTGAACTTCTCAATCCTTTGTACATGTATCAAAAATTAGATTAAGTTATGGTACTGTTTGCTATGAAAACCAAACATTGTAATCTACCTCTGTTCTTTAAAAATAGTGTGTACATATTTTCTCTGTCCAAGAGCAATGATCAACTCTTTAAATGCCAGTGTATAAAGTCCTTTGCAATTTGTTTGGTTTTCCAGTGACTTTTTTCTTTCCATGTTAGCTTTCTCTTTATTTTATCCAAGTGAGGGGGTTTTTTCTGGCTTCATTTTTAGCCAAAGTCCTACAAACATTACTGCTTCTACTGAAATACTTAATTTATTTTAAGCTATGATAGTCATCTAAAATAAGCTTTTCATCAGCCTGTTTCTGATGGAGTTCTAAAACAGAATCAAAGCATCATTAAGGCTGAAAAAACCTGGTAAGGTCAGTAAGTCAAACATTAACCCAGCAACACCACCATCTTTACCATTAAACCATGTCCCCAGGTACCACATCCATATGTTTTTTGAACACTTCCAGGGACAGTGACTCCACCACTTCTCTGGGCACTCTATTCCAATACCTGACTCTATTTCATTGATGAATTTTTTCCTAATGTCCAATAGTAATCTGAGGCCATTTCCTCTTGTCCTGTCATTAGTTAGCTGGGAGAAGAGACCAACACCCACCTCGCTATATCCTCCTTTCAGGCAGTTGTAGAGATTGATAAGGTCTCCCCTGAGCCTCCTTTTCTTCTCAGCTGCTCCTCACAGGACTTATGCTTCAGACCCTTCACCAACACCTCAATGTCCTTTCTGAATTGAGAGGCCCAGAACTTGGCACAGGATTCAAGGTGTGGCCTCACCAGTGCCCAGTATATGGGGACAATCCCTGTCCTGGTCCTGCTGGCCACACTATTGCTGATCCAGGCCAGGATGCTTTGGTCACCTGGGCACACCCTGGCTCATGTTCAGCCAGTCACCAGCACTCCCAGGTCCTTTTCCATTGGGCACTTTCCAGCCTCTCTGTACCAGCCTGTGGAGCTGCCTAGGGTTATGACCCAAGGGCAGGACCTGGCACTGGGCCTTGTTGAACCTCACACCATTGGCCTCAGCCCATGATCCAGCCTGTCCAGATCCCTCTGCAGAGCCTTCCTGCCCTCCAGCAGATCAGCACTCCCACCCAGTTTGGTGTCATGCATGAACTTAACTGAGAGTGCACCTGATCATCAATAAAGGTATTACACAGCGCTGGTTCCAGTACTGAGCTCTGAGTAACACCACCAGTGACTGGCCACCAGCTGGAGGTACCTCCATTCACCACTACTCTTGGGACCCAGCCATCCAGACAGTTTTTAACCCAAGAACTGTGCACCTGCCCAAGCCACGAGCAGCCAGTTTCTCCAGGAGAATTTGGTGGGAGAGTGTTAAAGGTTTTAGTAAAGTTCAAGCAGACAACATCCACAGGCTTTTCTCATCCACTAAGTGTGTCACACTGCCATAGAAAGAGATCAGGTTTGTCAAGCAGAACCCGCATTTCACAAAACCATGCTGGCTGGCCTCCAAAATCCTGACTGTTTTGCACATGATGGCACTCAGGATGAACTGCTCCAGGATCTTCTCTGGCACCAAGGTTAGGCTGACCTGTAGTTCCCTAGATCCACCTTCTGACCCTTCTTGTAGATATGTGTTAGTTACCAACTTGTAGTCACCTCCCCCATCAGCCAGGACTGTTGGTAAATGATTTGAAGTGTCTTCTTGGTGTCTTAAAATGATTTAAAGCTCTTCCAACCAGTTCCATCAGTAACCTTGGTGGATCCCATCTGGTCCCATAGACTTGCAGCTAAGTGGTCTAGCAATTACTAACCATTTCTTCCTGAATCATGAGGGCTTCATTTTGCTCCTCGTCCCTGTCTTCCACTTCAGGGGACTGGATACTCTGAGGGTAACTGGTCTTACTGTTAAAAACTGAGACAAAGAAGGCATTAGCTTCAGCTTTTTCTTTATCCTTTGTCACTGTTTTCCTCTGCATACAATAAAGAATGGAGATTCTCACTGGCCCTCATTTTATTGCTGATGTATTTGCAAAAACATTTTTTGTTGTTTTTTTCACCAATATTTACATCAAGTTCTAGCTGGGCTTTGGCCCTTCTGATTTTCTCCCTGCATAACTTCATAGCATCCTTGTAGTCCTGCTGAGTTGCCTGCCCTTTCTTCCAGAGATTATAAAATCTCTCTCCCCTTGTTCCAACCAGAGCTCTTTGTTGAGCCAGACTGTCCTTTCCCACCAACTCATCTTTCAGCACCTGAGGAGACCCTGCTCCTGCACCTCTAGCTAGGATTTCCTTCTGCCTTCCTGGACTCCATTGTCCTTAAGGACTACCTCCTACAGGACTCTCTCAACTAGTTTCCTAAACAGGCCCTAGTCTGCCCTCTTAAAGTCCAAGGGGGCAGAGCTGCTGACCCCTATCCTTACTTCTCCAAGAAGCAAGACCTTCTTTTGTGATCACTTTGCCCAAGACAGCCTCCAAACATCACATCACTCACTCATCTTTCTCTGTTCACAAACAGCAGCTTCACAATGAATGCTTAGACAAAGCTTCTCAAGCTGGGTTGGTCCAGAGTGATGTTTTTAAAAGAGCTACAGGAGATAATACTGTAAAGCATTACAGGGATGGTTTGGAACTTTCCCAAGACCACAGGAAATTCAATCTGATAATGGGTCTCACTTTACTGACAAAGTTTTACAGGACTGGGCAAAAGGTAAAGGGATTAAATGGACTTTTCACACCCCTTACTCCCCTTGAGCTAACAGGACTGTAGAAAGAACCAATGGTCTTTTGAAACGACTTTTGAAACCACAGGAGGGAAACTGGGATGTTCTGTTATGGGAAGCTGTGAAAGGTGTGAATGATAGATGGGGGGTAAATGGGTGTCCCAAAATCACTGCTTTTTGTCTGACTGCTCCAAGCATAATTCCCTCATTATGGGGACCAGATGATTTCAAGAATCCAGCCCATTACCCTAGACAACCTGTTTTGGTGGACCTCCCTACTGTAGGGGGAGTACCACTAGTGCTAAAAACCTCTCTGAATAAATATGCATGGGTAGCCTCTGATGCTCTAGGGAAATTGCATCAGATAAATACATGCTGGATAATTCCAGCATTCTAATTTTTTCTGCCTCTTGGTGGCAAGATTCTGTTGTGTGTACTTTTACAGAAGAACCCCGAGGGACATGAAGGCCGCATAAACCATGATAAAACTGGTGATACTTTTCTGCATCCTACCACAACCCCATGGCCAGAAATCAGCTGAGTGGTCATGGTCTGAAGCTACCATCACGTACACTGGTGTTCTAGGATCATATCCCAGAGATTGTCGCATGAACCTAGCAACCGTAGTGTTGCATGACTCAGATATACCATCCAAGTGAGTGGGGATGGGATCAGAAGGATTGGATTAGAATCCTAACTGGAACAATTGGTGAAATAATTGTGGTAGCATGCAGTAAAGTGGAAGGATCTCTTTATGAGAAAGCTTCCTCCATTACAATTGCTGGAATTTTTTTAGAACCAGATGGGAAAAACTATTTGCACATCCCTACAGTAAAACTGTGTCCAACAACAAAATGGGAGTGTGCCAGTCAAATTCCCCTTGTTTGGTGTTGTCGTCAGGAGTATGTTGATAACTACACTTTAGGCCCCAGAACTAACAGTGTTGCAATTACAAAGAATTGTAAAAATGAATTAACTGATTGTTGGTATAGTTTTACTTTAGCCAAACCAACTTATGTGACATGCCATTGGCTAAATAACGTGACAGATCAGTTAGGTTTAAAAGGCCTAGTTTACTAATTTAAGATAAACGCTATAGCAAAGCCCACATTAAGTACAGTAGTCACACCCCAATGGGAGAAAGAGACTGAGAGCACTCTTAGTTGATATGATATTAAATGGTCTTGGTCCCAGGCTTTTGTTCATTTTACCGGATCCATAGGAAATGTGAAGGATTTAAATCTATCAGCTGTTGTTATGCATGAAAATCAGATATACACTAAGCAGGAATGGGAAAAACAAAAAACCTGGCAGCTTCAAGGGATAGTGGGGAAAAAAATTAGTATAGGATGCCGAATGATTAACGGAACTGCTCATAGAAAGACAACCTTAATCAGTGTATTGACACATCAGACAAATAAGCATGAAAAGGTTTGCACGCACCCAAGCGTACAGGATTGTTGGCACAATTTTACATTAGCACAAACCATAGAAGTGGTTTGTCTTTGGTCCAAAAATACTGAAGGGCTTTCTTTCAAGTTTAAAGTAAATGCTATAGTCCAATCTGTTACAGTTTGTACCACCACCACTCCAGCCCAACTACCGGTTATGCTTAGCCCAAAAATTTTTGAAATTGGACCATATACAATCAGGAAAACAGGTCAACAACAAATATTGTTCAATCTGGCATAGTCTCTTAAACAAGTCAAATTGCTGATGCAAAATAATGTCTCAGAAATTCAGCCAGCTTGTTCACCTTTTTAGCAAACTTCCTTTGAGGGTCAGACGACCTGGTTGCAAAAGTGGAACCCTTTTAAAAGATGGACGCTAAGAGACATAACTGGTGTTGTGGGAACAGGATTGGGAATTCTAAACAGTATTGATTCAAAAGTATTAATGAATAAATTGTCTGCCACAACTAGGGATTTGACAAAATTACAACAACCACTGCAGTCATCCTTATTGGCTTTGGCGACACATCAGCGGTTGCTATCAAACATATTACCAAACTGGGAAAAGATAAATGTGAATGACCACAAATTGGTAATTGATGCACTTGGTGCTACACAAAACACCTGGCTCTCAGCTGTATCCAGGCACAATTGTGGATGCAGTCAGTTGCTGCCTCAGTTATAAGAGAAGGTGAAGAAGGCATTTTTCCTACTGAAATTCGGAAAATAATTTGAGACAGTGCCACTGATTTTGAAAGAGAATTCCAATCCTGGTAGAACTTAGTGAATTTTTCTTACAATCCCATTTCAAACACAGACACAGCTTTTGTGTTAACCATACAATGCCTCAGTGCACTCAATATTTCCCATCATTGCGTTAGGATTGAATCATGATGGAGCTATTCTTTATCCTTCTGAGCATAGGGAATGGGCCCGTCGAATTAGTGAGAAATGACAAACTGTTAATTTAGAATCTTGTATTGTCCGAGAACAACAAGGGTTTATCTGTGAAAGTAATGAAATTATAGCTCAAGACATTTGTCTGGACATGGAACAAAATAGCTGTCACTTTGAAATTCACCCTAACAAGACTTCTGAAACAGTGCTTGTGTATATAGGCAATGAGTGTGCATGTTTTAGAACTGCTTATGATGTTGTATTTGTAGAAAATGTAGTAATGGATACTAAAAATCAAATTTTTGTGTTTGTAACTTTACCAAAATCACAGGATCTGATTTTTCTTATTTAGCCCCAGTTACCTCTTATCACCTTTTACAATCCAATTACACACTGATTTACAAACTATTGCCTATCCCTGTTGTCCCTGAATTTCTTGCTTTCAAGTGTTTAAGTCTTTGCAGCAGCTTCTCACGCTGCTTCATGTAAACAATATTTTATTCTTAGAAATTATCAGTATGTTTTGCATTCTTGTTCTCTGAGAGAGAACTTGACTGATAGTCATATTAACCAATGGAGTCAGGAGGTTGTTACCTCCTTGGGCCAATCTTGGCCCTCTGTACAAAATGTATATAAGCCTATTGGAGTCAGATAATAAAAAGCTTTCCATGATTCACCAAGCTGCTGCCTGCTGTCCTCTGTCAAGGTCCACTCCCACGTCTCAACGTGTTGCCCCTCTAAAGGCGTGAGGTAACATATCCCCATTGGGATGAACCTTGCTCTGGTAAAGCTATTGTTGCTTCATCAGGATTTAATTGAAATTTTGGAAAAGATCAAGAAAAACAGACAGAAAACCCTGGTAACTGTTCATTACAATGTGAGAGAAATACATTGTTTTATGGAAAGAGTAAGAAAATATGCCAAACACAGGGGATAGGATACTCTTTTAGGGTGGTGACCTACTGCCACAAGTGTCCTGAACAAATTGTGTTATCCCATCATTGTCCTTTTGATTTTAGTTTTGACTGATTTTGTTTTATCAGCAATCTTATTTATTATTAATTGGAAAATGATGAAACGGTTAACACAATTGACGTTTATAATGAATACACACAATTTGGCCAATGTCCTCTCCCCTGCGGACATTCCTGAGGCCATTGACACAAGGCGAACTATATGAGTAAGCCATAATTATGGATTATAAATAGATTATAAAATTTGGATGTGTGTTTTAAAATAATTTTTTGTAATCCTGTGAAAATTATTTTTGTGATTTGTTTTGATTATTTGAAAAAATTGTTTTAATTTCTATTGATTGTATTTGTTTATTGCTTCCTATTTCTTTTTCCTATTTTTCTTTTGCTTTTTTTTTGCCTTTCTCTTTCTCTCTTTCTCTCTCTCTCTCTGATGTCTCTGTTTTCCAGGATATGCTACCAACACTGATGAGTCCTGAAGACTTCACGACACTATGGAATCCTGCTGATGGAGCTCTCTTGACAACAATTGTGAGTCATGGGGTGATGTAAGAGATGGTCAGAAGATTCCTCATCTGCCTCACGACTGCTATCAAGGATGAAGATTAAAGCCTCCCAAGGACTGAGACTGTTAGAATTTTAACACAGGGATGCTGGCTGGAGTGAAGTGGGATGTTTGCCAAGTGTTGCCTGCAGGTATGTTCGCTGGACCAAACAATGGGTCCTGCTCGCTGCTGGGACTGGTTTGTCCTGTTCGGAACTGGCATGTCTGTACTTGTTTGCAATGGACTTCTCCACTGTCCTGTACCTGTTCCCTCAACATACCGTCCTGTCCCCCCCCAGCCCCAGTGGACCTCGTAAAGAATATAAAAGACCCCTGAGTTAACCAAAGACTTTGAGATTCTCCCTGACGTGACAAGATGGATCTATTGGCCGGACCATGAGGATTTCATCTCTCTGTTGGTAGCTATTACCTCCTCCCCTTCTCTCTTTCCTTTATTTCCTTTCTAATCCTTCTATTGCATTTGCTGTTGGCACTCAATAAAGGTGCATTTGTTTTGATTAATACTGAAATCCCCTCTGTGTTGTTTTTGCACTCTGAGATCAGTTAACAAACCATCACGACTCCCGCTTGTATTAGCGGATTATGACAGCATACTAGCAAAGAACTGTTATTCCTTTTCCCATATCTTTGCCTGAAAGCCCATTAATTTCAAAGTTATAATAATTCTGAGGAAGAGGGGTCATATTCTCCATTCCAAGGGAGGTTCCCGCCTTCCTTGGCAGACACCTGTCTTTCAAACCAAGACAGATTCATTGTATTCTACCTGGAATGTAGCTTCTTTTGATTTTTCAAGAGAATAACCAGTTACCAGAAAGCTCAGTGATGCCAAATTAGAAAACTCAGACAACAGACCTTTGAATTTGGCACCCAAATTCAGCCTTCTCTTTCAATCTTAATCTCCTCTGTACTTCCAATTTCCTTTTGTAGTGTCAAAATTTTCAGTGACAGATAGCGATTAGCAGGAAAATGATCCTGTGAAAAGTAGCAGATATGTTGTCATTGACGAAAGACTAAAGGAGACGGGATCAAATTAAGATCATAAAGAAAACTCATTTCTGGCATTTCCTAAAATCTCTGTGTTGTATTTTATAAATTTATCTTTAAGCATTCATCTGTATTTCATACAAGTTTTTTTAAGAACAGGAAGAAAAGATATGCTGAGAGAGTACACATGCAACACCTGCTTCAGTCCTTTTTACATGCCATGTCAGGGAATACAAAATGTGAATGTAAAGGAGCACTAACCTAAATGTAGGAAAGAAAGTTCACTCATTCTGAGGCCTGTATAGGAAAGATTGTCTTCTGAGTCAGGGTAAAACTGCAATTATAGGGATTCTCTAGTACAAGACAGGTAATTCTGTTTTTGATCAATGCTGATTTTATTCCTAAAAATATCTGGACTGGATTATAAAAAGCTACATGCACTCATATGTGCATGTAAGTGTGTGTACTTGTATATACATAAATAAAAAGGACCAAAAGAGAAACTGACCTCTCTCCTGCTTGCAGATGAGTGAGTCACACTCTTTAGATGGTGGGAAAGGTGGGACCACTGTCCCAGCCACCATCCCATGGCTGGGTGCCAGGTGCCCACTAAGCTGCTCTATTTCTCCCCTTCCCAGTGGGACAAGGGAGGGAATAAGACAGAAAACTTGTAGGTTGAGATAAGGCAGTTTACTAAAGCAAATGAAAAAAACAAGAGAAAGTTTGCATATGCAGAAGCAAAAGGAAAAAAATATTAATCTCTACTTCCCCTCAGTGAGCATTGTTCAGACACTTCCCAGGAAGCAGGACTTCAGCACTCATAGTGGTTGCTCTAGAAGGCAAAAGTAGATTAATGAATGTCCCCCTGATCCTCCTCTCTCCCTTAGCTTTTACATCTGAGCTAACATCATATGGTATGGAACATTCCTTTGGTTAATTTGGGTTAGCTGGCCTGATTATGTCCCCTCCCAGGGTCTTGTCCGCTCCCATCCTTTTGGTGGCAGAAGGTGATGCCTTGAGAGGCTGACCTAGAACAGAGACTATACAGAGTTAAAAAATAAAACAGGTATTTATTAAAAGGCCTTAAAAACGATACACCTTGGGCAGTACAAGAGCCTGGCCAGGGCTATACCCAAGATGGACCCAAGATGGTCGGAAGATGGACAACCAGTCATGAGGTTTCACACTTTAATAAGTTTTGGTCCATTTATATATTGGGGTTAATTGTCCAATTACAGCTTCAAGTTATGAAGTCCCATCCTCCTTGATTGCTCTCTACAATTCACCGTTGCTTTTTGGGCCTGAAGCTTGTAATGATTCTCCTTGGTTCTCAAGCTGGAAAAGGATTGTTTTGTCTACCTACCCTGTGAAGAGAACTTGCTAACACTATATGAAGTTCAGAGTTACACACCAAGGCAGCACAGAATCTGAAAAATACGAAAGCTAAAACTTAAAGCATCATTTTCCCCCTTTAGAGGCTGGACAAGGCCTTTACCTTGTTGAGTCTCTATTGTAAATATCTACTAATAATAGGCATTTAATAACAGATAAGTATCTAACAATAGTAAATAACTAACGATGATAAATATCTAATAATAAATAAATACCTAACAATAGTTAAATATCTAACAACAGTAAATATCTAATAATAGATAAATATCTAAAAATAGTAAATAACTAATAATAAACAGTCATAAATATCTAACAGTAGTAGTCTTGCACGGTTGGGTATCATGCAAAGAAGGATAATGATTATTATGAACAATTCTTTAGGCACAGAAGAGGAATCTTTTAAAATATGTTTTTGTTTGCATCAGTCTATGTTTTTACAGTTGTTTCAGGAGCAGAAGCTTTCTTAACTCTGGAGTAGTGAATCCAGGGTCCTTTGCCAGCAACTTTGACTGCAGTGAGGGTGGTCAGCAGGACTTGGAATGGTCCTCTCCACTTGGATTGTGGAGGATCATTGACCCACCAGTTAACATAGACCCAGTCTCCAGGTTGGAAGGGATGTGCAGGTGTGTCCAGTCCTATGGGTCTGGATAGCACAATGTAAGTCTGGAGCTTCTGCAAAGTGGAACCTAAAGCCATTAGATATCTCTGTAAATCAAGTTTCCCCTTCATGTGAATTTCACCTGGAATATGTGGAATTTAATACGGTCTGCCATACAGTATTTCATAGGGACTGATGTTATTCCTCCACCTTGGTTGTATGCGGATTCTCAGTAAAGCAATAGGCAAAGCCTGAACCCATGTCATGGATGTTTCCTGAAAAATGTTGCTACTTTGTGTTTTGAGCGTCCCATTCATATGTTCAACTTTACCACTCACTTGGGGTCTATAAGGTGAATGTAGATTCCAAGTAATTCCCAAAATCTAGCTAACTTCTTTAACCACTGTTGCAACAAACTGTGGTCCCCCATCTGATGACATCCCCAAAAGAACCCTGAACCTTGGAATTATATGATTGAGCAAAACTTTCACCAGTTCCTTGGCTGTGTTAGTGCAACAGGGGCAAGTCTCTGGCCATCCACTGAAGGTGTCAACTAATACCAGTATGTATTGGCATCCCTCCTTGCATGGTAACTGCGCAAAATCTATTTGCCAGTAATCTCCAGGAAGATCCCCTGTTTTTGTAACTCCTAATAGAACTCTTTTCCTCATGTCAGGGTTATTTATACAGGAGATTTCACATTTGCTCACCACTGATTGTATATTGTCAGTCATTCCCTTTCCTATTATTACCTTTTTTAGATGTTTCAGAAGATTTTCAACCCCAAAATGTGTGTTTTCATGTTCTCTTTGAGCTAGCTCCCAAAGGATCAGGGGTGGGACTACAATCTGATTTGCTGGTGTAACAACCCATCCACTTTCTGTGATCTCAGCTTCAAGAAACTTGATTAGTATGTGGTCTGTTTGGTCATTTTTTGAGGTGAACCCTGACAAATCAATCTCTTTTTGTAGAATTACTGTGAGAATATGTTTTTATGCAATTCCTCTTGCTGCTTTATCAGAAAACAATTTCCCAATTCTGGAGTGGTTTTCCCTTTTTGGTGACCTCTACAATGCATGATAGCTACTTCTGTGGGTTTTTTAATGCTCTCTAAGAGGGCAAGTATTTGTTGAGCATGTTTGATTTTATTACCTTGAGCATTCAAAAGTCCTTTCTCTTTCCAGATGGCTCCATGGGCATGAACAACACTAAATGCATATTTAGAGTCAATCCATATATTTACCTTCTTTCCTTTGCTCAGGTCTTGGGCTCTCATCAATGCAGTCAGTTCAGCTTTATGTGATGACACATCTGCTGGCAGGGCCCTTGCCTCAATCACCTTATCCTGCATAACCTGTCATTCTTTTGCCATTTTTCATGAAGCTGCTCCCATCTGTAAAAAGCTCTTAATCTGGATTTTCCAGGGGCACATCTTTCAGGTCTGGTTGGATGGAACAGACCTCTTCAATTGTCTGTAAACAGTCATGCTTAGGCACACCATCAGTTAAGGTGGAGGACAGAAACATGGCAAGGTTAACAACAGAAGTTCTTTTCAGGTTAACATCATCCTGTTCTAATAGCAGTGCTTGATATTTAAGCATCCAGTTACCAGACAATTAATGTCCTTCCTTTCGTTTAAGTACAGCTGCTACTGCATGGGGTACATAGACTACAGTGTGTTGCCCAAGGGTGTTTTCGGGCTTCCTGGATCAAGATGACAGTGGCTGCCACAGCCTTCAGACACCCTGGGCAGCCTTGGGCAACATTGTCTAGCTGTTTAGAAAAGTAGGCCACAACCCTCCTTTGGTTCCTGAGGTGCTGTACTAATACCCCCAAAGCCATATTCAGTCTCTCCTATGTAAAAAGTTCAAAAGGTTAATTAAATCTGGCAGTCCCAGTGCTGGAGCTGACATTAGAGAGTCTTTCAGCTGTTTAAAAGTTGCTCTAGTCTTTTCAGTCCTTATGATAATTCCCTTTTTGGCTGCTTTTAATGCTCCATACAGGGGTTTTACCAGCAGTCCATCATTTGCTATCCACAAACAACACCAACCTACCATTCCCAGGAAAGCTTGCATCTCTTACAGTATGGAGCTCTGGAAGTCGACAGATGGCTTCTTTCCATTCTTTGCTGAGCTGTCAGTGTCCACAAAAGATCTTGAGCCCCAAGTAAACTACTGCTTCTTTGGTAATCTGTGCTTTGTCTTTAGAAACTCTGTACCCACTCAGTCCCAAGAAGTTTAATAGACTTATGGTAAGTTGTATGCAGTCATCTCTGGTTCTGGCCGCAATCAGGATGTCATCCACATATTGAAGAATAACTCCCTCTTGCTACTGTCTTCTCCAGTCCTCTAATTCCTTTGCAACCTTGTTTCCAAATATTCTTGGGCTATTCTTGAAATGGGGATGCTGCCCGTTCCCGAGAGAAAACACAAACCAACAGAGTGTCAGTTTATGCGGTGCTTTATTTGAGGCCCCGGGGACCTGAGGACTAATGTCTCAAAGTCAGCGTCCCAAGTTGGTTACAAAAGATGCTCATCTTTTATACCTTTGTTACAAGTCTTACTTCATCAGCCTACGTGCAGTCTCCTATGTATTTTACTTTATTCATCTTACAGGTAACCTTTCTAAAGGCTATAAATTTTGCACGCTTGCTCTAGCTAAAATAAAGGTTAATTCTCTAAGCTTAACTTCCACCATAGAAAACATTTTATTGGTAACCATGTAATCATATTTCACAAGTAATTTGTATACCTATATGTACTACATGCTCTACTAAGTCCTTTAAACGTTGTTCCTTACATCAGCAGATTCTCAGGCCTCATTTCTCAGGTTTGGTTCCCATGGGCCTGCACAGGGACCAACTCCTTAGCCTAACTACTGCTAACGGAGGCCTTATGGCAACAACTCCCCCCTTTTGAGCATTCTTCAACCAGTTGCAAGGATGCTCAATTCTCTTCTTCATGCAGCAGTCTCTATATAAGATGGTGGTGGAGTAATTCTTGTCATGACTTCATTTCGGGTCATGGCCTTCATGACTCTTCTCGTATGCATCCTTTCCCTAAAAATCATTCTTAAGAAACAACGATATGCTACAAAAAATAATCACAACCAAGATTATAATCATTATTACATATTGAATAACAGAGGATATCCAACCAGAAACCTGGATCCCTAAAGAGCTAAATATTGCTCCAATCCAATTGTGTTCAGCATCTTCTTTGGTTTCCTGTATCTTAGACTCTATATCGTCCAATTGACTTATGTCTTTTTCTACTTCCTTTGTAACGTTTGGGATATGGATACAGCAATGATCTGTTCTATCATGTAGGTACCCGCAGACACCATGTTCCTTTAATAACAACATATCCAATGCCATTCGATTCTGTATAGCCATCTTACTAGTTGCTTGTAGCTGCAAATTCAAATCCTTAAACCCCTTTTTAGTGGCTGATGCTAATCTCTCAGTTTGTCCCAAAAGCCGGTAGAGCATTTCCCTATTTCTATAGGTCGATATGGGAGCAAATAATGATTCTAACATCCAACCCAATTTGACCCCTCCTGATGGTTCATGCCACTCATCTTCTGGATTTATTCCCTCCATGACCTCTCTTTTATTCCTCCTTCCTATGTCCAAATCTGTCAATCTTGATTGTTTCCAGAATGGGCATAATGTGGGCACTCCCAACATTATTTGGGTTACCAATCCATCTATAGGTATATGTGTGGTCCACATTCCATGTCCCATGACCCATACTAAATTCCCTGGACTTCTTACGGTAGTAGTTTTGCAATTCACCTACTTTTGTCCTTTTAATTCTCCTTTTATAGAGTGGTTGTATCCTCTACATTCACATCCCCGTTTCAGCAAAATCTTCACTGGTACCAGCCCTATCTGCTCTCCTGGTGTATCACACGTAATTACCCTTGTGCAATTCCATGACTCTACTTTCTCTGTCATTTTCCTATGACTTGTTTCTGCTGTCAGAACACGGGCATGTGTCTGGTTCTTTCCACCAGTCCATTGTATACACCATCCAATTTTCCCTAAATAACTATATGCTTCCAGCAAGCTTGGCCCCCAGATTGCTTGCCATGTAGTCCACTCTTCCTTGCCATCCTGGCAAACCACTTCATAGTAATATTTTGTAGTGGGCATTTTATGCGATTGTACCTCATCATATTCACACCATCCTACATTTTTGAATCGTCCAATCGTGATAAATTTGGAATTGGTTAAGGCTTCACAATCCCCTCTGCTTCCAGGTGATGACCACTGTTTGCGGAGAGTTGTTGTTTTAACTGTCCACTCAGTACGGTTATGCAACTCTTTCCTACATTCCTTTGTCTCATTTCTGGTGATCGGAGGCATTTCAGTGATAGGAATAATTCTCCAGGGTATGGGATCCCCTGCTGCATGGGGTAAAGGTAGACAGCAGTTATGGATGACACATTCTGAGTTTTTCCAAAGTCTCGTATCAGTCCTACTACCAGATTTTCCTGTTTAGAGTTTCTTGGTAACCCTACCTCATTATCTACCTGCCGAGTCACTCTCATCTCACCTAGGTACATCATCGTTCTTGCATGTGCCCACCAATCATCCTGTGCTATCCAACACCAGTAAATGCCTTCATCTTTTCCTGGCTGCACATTCCTTACTATCAGGATAATTGATTCTCCTAATCTTCTTTCTATCTGATACTTTCCTCCAGATGTTAAATTTTTCCCAAACCACCATTCATACTCGGAAAAATGCTGGCCTTCTTTAACTTCACAAGTAAAAATCACATCCTTCCCTTTGGTTACTTGATATTCTCCATGTTGGGCCTTAATTTCAGAGCCTAAGTGGGCCCTTGCCTCCACCTTTCATAACCCAAAATTCCCTTTCCCTCCACAAGACACTATGCACAGATATATACCTTCTGTCTCTCCTATCTTTGGATCAGTATAATTCAGCCACCCCTTCCCATAAGTTCCCAGAGTCCACCAACTTATATTCCCCAGCTGTCTTTCCCATTGCTGATGTTTATTCTGTTTCCACCACTTGACTTGGATATCCTGATAACATTTCTTTTCCAATTTGAAGGTACAATTTATTCTCAAAGGAGGTCCGTCCCACATATCCACCTGAGTTGAGACTGGAGTTACATTTACAGCTACAGTTTCTTCATTTATTTTCCCAGTATCCCATGGTAAAACTTTCAATCTGAAACTCCCATAATCAAAACTCTCTCTTATCCAGACTATGCAACGATAAACGTCGCTGTCAGTTATCGTGACATTGGATAGTTGCAGGGTGGTATTTCCTTTTTGCTCATCCTCATCCCAAACCATACTTATACCTGTATGAATTTGTTCTGCCCCCTGTCTCCTCCACTTTATATTGATTTCGTCGGATCCAACTTTCTGGTTGTCCGTGAACAGACAGGTCATAGACACATTCATTCCTTCCATCATCACTGTTTTGGGTTCAAGTTCTGTAATAACTAAAAATTCATTGGTTAAAGGTAATAAACAGATCAGCAAGAACCCAACTGTCAGAATCCGACCTTGGGCCGGAACACCATTCGAGTGGGGGTTAACGGTTGAACTTCCCAACGAGTCGGCACCTTCTTGACTCGGGTGTAATGTATCCAGTTGTCGATCCCCTCGACTTTTACTGCGGTGAAGGTAGTCATGATCACTTGTCGCAGGCCTTCCCATGTTTCTTTCAAGGGGTCTGTGTTCCAATTCTTCACATAGACCTGGTCTCCCGGCTGGATGTCATGGACAGAATTTTCCAGCGGCAGGGGTCTGTTCCATTGCAGGGCTCCTTTTAGGGCAGTAAGTACCTTATTCAGAGACAACACATAATTAAAAAGCACATCATTCCCTACTACATGAGGGTCTCCCTTTAATACTGTAGCATGATATGGTCTGCCATACAGTATCTCGTATGGACTTACTCCTATCCTCTCCCGGGGTTTAATCCTAATTCTTAACAAGGCTAATGGTAGGGCCTGAGGCCACTGGATTTTGGCCTCCTGACAGATTTTTCTTAATTTGTCCTTTCAGGGTTTGATTCATCCTCTCTACTTGCCCGCTGGATTGAGGCCGCCATGGGGTATGCAAATTCCAGGTAACATCTAACAGTCAGGCGACTGTCTGTACCACTCCTGCCACAAAATGAGGTCCCCTGTCAGAAGAGATTCCCAATGGAACCCCAAATCTCAGAATGATTTCCCTCATTAATGTTTTCACTACTTCTTTGGCCTGATTAGTTCTGCAAGGGAATGCCTCTGGCCATCCCGAGAATGTGCAGACATACACCAGCAGATACCTGTATCCTTGTGATCAGGGCAATTCGGAAAAATCTATCTGCCAATAATCTCCTGGCTCTGCTCCTACCTGTAATTTCCCTAGTTGTATCTGCTTCCTCACTATTGGATTATTTTTAAGGCACACTGGGCACATGGCATTCACTTGTTTAGCCATTGTTAACATCTGGTTAGAGATAATTTCCCTCTTCAGAAATTTTACCAATACCTCTGCTCCCAAGTGGCATTTATTATGCTCAGTTTCTAAGATCACCTTCATCAATTTGGTAGGGACCACTACTTGGCCAGTCCCAGTCACATACCATCCCATTGCATTCTTCTGGGCCTGGACCAGCTGTGCCAATTTCTCATCCTCAGCGGAATAACTGGGTTTTTGTCCCATATAAGGTTGTACCGGTCCTACCTTCGTTGGAATCAGCGCCATTTCAGTCCAGACCTTTCTAGCAGCTTTTCGTGCGATTAAATCAGCCAGCCGATTCCCTCGAAAAATCTTTCCCTCATCTTTCTGGTGTCCTTTCACATGCATCACAGCCACTTCCACTGGTTTATACACAGTTTCCAGTAGCAGCAGGATCTCATTCCGATGTCGAATGGATGTCCCCTGTGAACTCAACAGTCCTCTCTCTTTCCATAAAGCCCCATGTACGTGCAGAACTCCAAATGCATATTTTGGATCTGTCCATATATTTACCTTTTTCCCACTGCTCAGGACCAGGGCTCTGGTTAATGCTATAATTTCAGCCTTCTGTGCAGATGTTCCTGGAGTGAGGGCCCTAGCTTCCACCACCTGCGTGAGGGTCACCACCGCATACCCGGCATACCTGGTTCCATTCTCTACGAAGCTGGATCCATCGGTATACAGTTCCCAGTCTGGCACCTCCAGGGGCACATCTCTCAGGTCCGGTCGGCTAGCGTATACCTGTTCGATGGTTTCCATACAGTCATGTGTTAATTCGCCCTCATTCTCCTCACTGCGGAGGAACTCTGCTGGATTGATGCAATTAGTCACTTTGAGCTCAACATCATCCTGTTCTCTGAGCAATGCATGGTATTGTAACAATCTGCTAGAGGACATCCAATGCTCCCCTTTTTGTTCCAAAACTGCCAGTACCATATGGGGCACAAACACCTCCATCTTTCTCTCCAGAGTCAATTTTCGGGCCTCCTGGATCAGTATTACTGTGGCTGACACTGCCCGCAAGCATGCCGGCCATCCTGCGCTCACAGTGTCCAGTTGTTTAGAGAAATACCCAACAGGCCTCTTCCACGATCCAAGGGTTTGGGTTAGTACGCCCAGGGCTAGTCGCTGCCTCTCATTGACGTATAGCTGAAAGTCTTTATTTAAGTCTGGTAGGCCAAGTGCAGGTGCCTCTTTCAAGGCCCGTTTCAGATCTAGGAAGGCCTTCTCCTGTGGTTTGTTCCACTGCAGTTGAGACTCCTTTAAAGCTTCATAAAGGGGTTTAGCCATTAGCCCAAAGTTTGGTATCCAGAGTCTACACCAACCCACCATTCCTAAAAAGGATCTTAGTTCTTGGTGGTTTCGGGGTGTGGGTATTGCACAGATAGCTTCAACTCTATTGATTCCCAATTTCCTTACCCCCTTTGAGATTTCACAGCCTAGGTATATCACACTCTCTTGGACTAATTGGGCCTTTTCCTTCGAAACCCGATATCCTCCTTGTCCCAGCATATTCAGCAGTTCTATGGTTAGGGTTAAACAGACCTCCCGTTGTTCTGTAGCCAGAAAGATGTCGTCCACATACTGGAGGAGAACGTAAGAGAAGGGTGATTCTCTTACCTGAGTCGTCTTCCATTCCTCCAGCTCTTTGGCTAATTGATTTCCAAAAATTGTAGGAGAATTCTTAAATCCTTGGGGAAGTCGTGTCCAAGTGAGCTGCCTTTTTCGTCCGGTATCCGGATTTTCCCATTCGAAGGCAAAATATTTCCTACTTTCTAATGCCAGTGGGATGCAGAAGAAGGCATCTTTTAAATCGATAACTGTAAACCATTGGAATTTCTCTGACACAGATGTTAACAAAGTATACGGATTGGCCACCACTGGGTGAATGTCTTTGACAATGTTATTTATTGCCCTTAAATCCTGCACTAGTCTATACTTACCATTTGTATATTTTTTTCACTGATGCTAGCAATGTATAAGGATTAGCAACTACTAAATGAATGTCTTTTTAGTTATCTCATTTATGCCCCTTAAATCTTGTACAAGTCTATACTCACCATTACATTTCTTTGCTGGGAATATTGCAGTATTGTATTTTAATTCACATTCTTCTAGAATTTGGTACTTTAGGGATTTATCAATGGTCTTTACTATTCCCTATCATGCTTCTGCCCTTATAGGATATTGTTTAATTTGCATTGCACTTGACTTGCCCTTCCTTCAATTCTACCTGTACTGGCTGCGCCAATTTAGATTTCCTTAGTATATCCGTTTCCCACACAGAGGGAATCACTACTTCTTCTACCTTTTTAGGAATATTGGAGTTGGTTTCTCTTTTACTGTTAAAATCTTTCCTGGTTTAGACTCGGGTATCCTCATTACAAGTTCACCATTCTCAAAAGTAATCACTGCCTTTAGAGCTGCCAGAAAATCACATCCTAAAAGCAGAGCTGAACACCCAGGCATATATAAAAATTTATGTGTTAAAGTTTTATTTCCAAAGCTCAGATCTAGGGGTTGCAGGAATGGCCAGATCTCCTCCTTCCTTGTGGCTCCAATAATTACAGTCAATTTTTTCTTTTTTTTCCCAATCTGCCCTTCTACATAATTTAATATGAAATATTTACAAGAAAAGTGACATCTTTCCCTTCTAAGCGCAGAGTGACCATCTGTTCCTTTGATCCTGGCTTCCCCTCACAGATCCATGACTCTGGCTATGCTATTCAACTGAGGCTGAACATACTGACTAAACCAGTTTGGGCACTCTCGCTTTCAATGTCCTTCTGATTTATTTATTCTTAATACTCCACAGCCTCTGCCAAAACCACTTCTATTACTGTCCCGACCGGTTCTGCCACTACGTCCTCGCCACCTCTAAAAGCTTGTCCAAACTTCTTAACTTTCCGCTTTCCAGTTTCTGTAAGTTTTCCTAGTATCCTCCTGTGACTGGTCTAGAAAAATAAAGGCGAGCTGAATCTTTGCTTGCTCACTATCTATCTGAAGACCAGTATATTTCCTGGCTGCATTTGAGCTATCCCCTCCACCACCACTGCTCTCCGCCCTGTCCCCCCTGCATCTCCCTTCCCTTCATCCCCGCCCCACAGTCAAATCCCGATCGCTGCCAGGGATAGAAGCAATGGGCAACTCCGGCAGAGGAGGACTGGGGATAGGGGACAGGAGCCGATGACATAGGCGTAGGTGGGAGAGGAGGGTCGGTAGAGGGATAAATCTTTGAGCAAGTGTCAGCAGAGAAGGGGGATAGCCAGGAGAAGCATTTTGGATAGGCGCAAGCAGGGGAGAGGAAACAGAATTAGGTGGGGTGAGAGTAAGTGGAGTAATGCTGATGGAACGTTGGTAGGGGCAGTGGGTCCTACAAATAAATCAGCTTCCAAATCATCTTCCCCCTTTTTCCCAAAACCAGGTGTTCTACACAACACTTATCTTGGACGCAGGCCAAACAATGATTATTTTCTAAGACCAGTGCTTGTATTAAACATTCCACCAACCATGCCGGTTTCTTTTTTAAATAAAAGAAAAGATCTATGTATGGCAATTCATCAAGTTTCGATTCTCATTTACAATGTGGCCTCAGTTGTGATATAAGTTCTGATTGTAAAGACCCATTTTCCGGCCATCTCTGGTTTGTTTTTGAGAGCATAAAACAAATCAAGATAAGGTATTTCATCCCATTTCTCATTATTCTGTAAAAAGCACATCAAGGGGGTTATAACATCAGGGTTAACAGATCCATTCAAAGGCCACTCTGGGCTACCAGTTTCATATAGTGTCCACCGATGATTACAATAATCAATCTTTTTACTTTTATGTAACTCTTGGTGGAATTCTTCCTTTTTACACCTTCCCAGTAAACATCCCAAGGGGGAATTCCCTGGGACCTTATCATTAGATTGTACCAAAGCCTTAAAGGTTTTAAACGGCATCATTTTTTTTTTTTTCTCTTTTTCTTTTTTTTCTTTTTTTTTTACACCTTAAGTTGCTCACACACACACACACCCACCAATACTAATACTAATACCAATACAGATACCAGTACCAGTACCAATACCAATACCAATACCAATCTTGCCAATTCTCGTCGCCGCGAGGGGCAAGTGCCGAGCCTGCGAGGCTTTCGCCTCGTCTGATGGTCGGCGCCTAGGCTTCCCAGACCATAGACGTCTTTAGCCCAACCCTGCGGGAATCGCCGTCCCGTCTTATTAGGCAAGCACCCAAACCTAAAGAATAAAGCACCTTTGGGCTTACCTTCTCACAGTTGTCCGTCAGGCGCGGGGTCGGGCGCGGGTCGATGACTCCCCAGAAATCACCTGGTGCTGGCGTGGAGTTGATCAGCTCGCGAATGGCCCCAGCCACCTCCGGAGTCCTGCCGTGGTCGCCAGAAAACTGCTGCCCGTTCCCGAGAGAAAACACAAACCAACAGAGTGTCAGTTTATGTGGTGCTTTATTTGAGGCCCCGGGGACCTGAGGACTAATGTCTCAAAGTCAGCGTCCCAAGTTGGTTACAAAAGATGCTCATCTTTTATACCTTTGTTACAAGTCTTACTTCATCAGCCTACGTGCAGTCTCCTATGTATTTTACTTTATTCATCTTACAGGTAACCTTTCTAAAGGCTATAAATTTTGCACGCTTGCTCTAGCTAAAATAAAGGTTAATTCTCTAAGCTTAACTCCCACCATAGAAAACATTTTATTGGTAACCATGTAATCATATTTCACAAGTAATTTGTATACCTATATGTACTACATGCTCTACTAAGTCCTTTAAACGTTGTTCCTTACATCAGCAGATTCTCAGGCCTCATTTCTCAGGTTTGGTTCCCATGGGCCTGCACAGGGACCAACTCCTTAGCCTAACTACTGCTAACGGAGGCCTTATGGCAACAGGGAGACTGATGGATGATCCTTTTGGAGTTGCTGACAGACTGGATGAATCCCTTGGGACTAGTATATTCAGTTTTGAAGATATTAGCTCAATAATAAGATCACTATTTAATAATGAGGAAAGGGAAATGATTAGACAAGCGGGAATATGGGATTGGAAATGCCGGAATCCGCAAGGGGTGTCAGGGGAACAGAAATGGCCAATCCAGAACACAGGATGGAATGCTCAAACTGAGGAAGGTAGGCGTAATATGATAGATTTAAGGAATATTGTGATACAGGGCATACGGGAGGTGGTACCAAGGGGACAAAACATCAGTAAGGTATTTGGAGAATGCCAAGGGAAGGACGAAACTCCAACTGAGTGGCTGGACCGATTGTGAAAGAACTTGCAGGTATATTCAGGAACAGATCCTAACTCCCCAGTAGGGGAAGTATTGTTAAAAACCCAGTTTGTAGCCAAGTCATGGGAGGATATACGAAGGAAGCTTGAGAAATTAGAAAACTGGCAGGAAAAAGGGTTACAGGAGTTACTAAGGGAGGCTCAGAAGGCTTATATGAGGAGGGATGAAGAAAAACAGAAAATACAGGCAAACGTACTGGTGGCAGCTGTCAGAGAAGTCCAGAAACAGGAGCGCACCCGGGACCCGGTGAAACCGACCCAAACCCATGATGCTCAGAGGAGGCAGTCTGCCCCCTCAAGGAAGAACTCAAATATCCAGAGGGAAGTCCCAGAATGTTACTATTGTAAAAAGAAGGGACATCTTAAAAGGGACTGTAGAAAAAGGATGAAAGATGAACAGATCTTTCAAGAGGACTAGGGGTGCTGGGGGCTTTTTATTTTGGGGACCAGAACATCTAATGAGCCCTTGATAAAAATAAGAATAGGTCCCCAGAAACAACTTGTCACATTTTTGGTTGACACGGGGGCAGAGAAGAGTACATTGCAGCAGTTACCACCAGGGTGCGCTAAAAGCAAGGAAACCATGTTGGTCATCGGTGCGAAGGGCGAGCCGTTCAAAGTGCCTGTGATTAAAAATGTAGAAATAGAATCAGAAACTAAGATTTGCTTGGGAAATATGTTGTTAGTGAAAGAAGCAGATTATAATCTATTGGGAAGAGATGATTATAGTTCTTGGTATAAATCTAATTGTGAAACAATCCCAGCTGGTGGTGAGTTTGTATAAATTGACCACGGAAGATGAAAATAAGATAGACTCAAAGGTTTGGCATACTCAAGGAGAAGCAGGAAGGTTGGAAATAGAACCCATTTGCATTGAAATAGAAAGACCTGAAAATCCAATTAGAATTAAACAATATCCTATCTCCATGGAGGGAAGGAGGGGATTAAAACCAATAATAGATGACCTGGTGAAAAAGGGAACCTTGGAGCCGTGTATGTCAAGACACAACACTCCCATCCTAGCAGTGAGGAAAAAGGATGGAAGTTGCAGGTTGGTCCAAGATCTTCGAGCTGTAAATGAAAGAACCAGAACCCGGTTTCCTGTAGTAGCAAATCCATATACCCTTTTAAGTCGAGTTTCCCCTGAGGATGTTTGGTGCAGTGTTATAGACCTAAAGGATGCCTTTTGGACCTGCCCCCTAGCAGAGGAAAGCCGGGATTATTTTGCTTTCCAATGGGAGGACCCTGAGACAAATAGAAAACAGCAATTCAGGTGGACATCTTTACCTCAGGGTTTTGTGGACTCACCGAATCTATTTGGCCAGGCTCTAGAACAATTATTAAGTCAATTTGTGCCCATAGAGGGAACATAATTGTTGCAATATGTTGATGATTTATTGGTGGCAGGTCCAAAGGAGGAAGATGTGAGAACAAGTACCATAGCATTTTTGAACTTCTTAGGAGATAAGGGATTGAAGGTCTCTAAATCCAAATTACAGTTTACAGAACCAGAGGTAAAATATTTGGGACATTGGATTACGAAGGGTAAGAAGAAATTGGATCCTGAAAGAATAGCAGGTATTATTGCATTACCTTCTCCTCGGACAAAAAGAGAAATCATGAAATTATTAGGGCTTTTGGAATACTGCAGGCAGTGGATTGAGGGGTACAGTGAGAAAGTAAAATTCCTATATGATAAATTAACTACTGATAGGTTGAAATGGACAGAGCAGGATGAAGAAGGATTCAAAGAACTAAAAGAGATACTTATAGCAGCCCCGGTATTAAACGTCCCCGATGTAAAAAGGCAATTTCAGCTATTTGTGGATGTCAGTAACCATACTGCCCATGGAGTACTAACCCAGGATTGGGCAGGGGCTACAAAACCTGTAGGATATGTATCAAAGCTTTTGGATCCTGTAAGCAGAGGATGGCCTACTTGTTTGCAAGCAATTTTAGCAGTTGCATTATTAGTAGAGGAAGCTAAGAAAGTCACTTTTGGAGCTCCGCTGGTGGTATACACTCCCCATAATGTAAGGAGCATTTTACAGCAAAAAGCAGACAAGTGGCTCACAGACGCTAGACTCCTTAAGTATGAGGCTATATTGATTCATTCACAGGATTTGGAATTACAGAAAACTGCGGCTCAAAATCCAGCTGAATTTTTATTTGGTGAAGCATTAGAGGAGCCTACTCACAATTGTGCAGAGGTGGTAGAACTTCAGACAAGAATATGGCCAGATTTGGAAGAGGAAGAATTAGAAGAGGGAGAAAAATGGTTTGTGGATGGGTCAGCAAGGGTGGTGGAAGGTAAAAAAAAGCCTGGATATGCAATAGTGGATGGCAAGTCAGGAAAAGTGGTGGAGTCAGGGCCTCTCAGTACCAGTTGGTCTGCTCAGGCTTGTGAGCTATATGTAGTGTTACGAGCACTTAAGAGACTGAAAGGAAAGAAAGGAACCATTTTCACGGACTTGAAATATGCGTTCAGGGTGGTTCATGCCTTTGGGAAAATTTGGGAGGAGACAGGTCTAATTAGTACTCGTGGGCGGGGGTTGGTTCATGGGGAAATCATAAAACAAATCCTGGAGGCTATCAGAGAGCCAGAGTCTATTTCCATTGTGCATGCAAGGGGACACCAGGTAGGAATGCAGTTTAGAACTCGAGGAAATAACCTGGCAGATAGGGAAGCCAAAAATGCAGCATTATTGGTGGCAAGTACATCGCAAGTTGAGGGGAATGGGGTTCAGGAATATCCCCCTTGTCCCTCCCAAAAGGAAATCGAAGGATATGGGAAAATAGGGGGAAGACTGGAGGAAGGCAGGTGGAAGTTACCAGATGGGGGAGAGCTATTATCTAAGGAGTATACTAGAAAAATCTTTAAAAGACTCCATCAGCAGACTCACTAGGGAGCACAAGCTCTTGCGAAACAATTACTCAAATTTTTTGGGTGTAAAGGGATTTATGAATTGGCTAAACAAGAGATACAAGGATGCATGATTTGTCAAAAGATTACTCAAGCTAGGTCCAGGCAAACACTTTTGGGGGGCACCCCTTCGCCTATCGCCCATTTGAAAGGATTCAGATAGACTTCACTGAGTTACCTAAGGTGGGTAGGTACAAATATTTCTTAGTAATAATGGATGAATTGACCCATTGGGTAGAGGCTTTTCCAAGTGCAAGGGCTACAGCCCAGACCACGTCAAAAATATTAATGGAAGAAATTGTACCCCGATAGGGGGTAGTGGATCATATAGATTCTGATCAGGGGACACATTTCACCTCAAAAATCATCAAACAGATAGCAGATGCTCTAGGGATTTGGTGGAAATTTCATACCTCATGACACCCTCAGAGCTCGGGACAGGTGGAAAGGATTAATCAGACACTAAAAGCACAGCTATCGAAATTGATGTTAGAGACCAAGATGTCCTGGGTAAAGTGCCTCCATCTAGCACTATTGAATATTAGAATGATGCCTCACTCTGAGACTGGAATTTCACCTTTTGAAATGCTTTATGGGATGCCATATGAACATGGGATGCCTGTGGGGCACCCCCTTATAAAAGATGGCCAAATTCAATCCTATTTATTAGCCATAAATAAGAACCTGCAAGAGCTACGAAAGCAGGGGCTGGTAACCCAAAGCACCTCATTGGGATTTGCTATCCACAAGGTACGACCTGGTGATGAAGTACTGATCAAAACCTGAAGAGAAATCCCGCTGGCACCTCACTGGGAGGGTCCCTTTCTTGTCCTTCTCACCACAGATACAGCCATTCGGACTGCAGAAAAAGGCTGGACGCATGCATCTCGAGTGAAGAAGGTTGAACATCGAGAAGAGACACCTGAGTGGAAAGTGACTTCTTCCCCAGGGGATTTAAAGATAAAACTACAAAGTCACAGTAAATGACTGACAGAGACCAGATAAGTTGTTTGGTGCCTGGGTGTGAATGCTTTCCTTTTATCCATTTTAAGTGTGTATATTGTGACAAGGTTTGGGTCACCCACTGCAGAGGGGCAGATAGGCCTAGAGGTCTGTGTTTCAAGTGTTTAGAAGAAGAACAAAGCCTAACTAGCCATGCTTAAGTGCTTGCCACAAACTTGGGTATATTGGCGTTAGACTCCCTGGAGTGGTATCTACTATTCAAAAAGGGAATAAGGGGAGAATTGGATGCAAAGGCAGAAGTCCTAGCAGTCGAGTGCCGAAGGTCAAATAAAGTACCCTGCAGGACTGATCCAGTTAAAATATCAAGGTGGGGCACTTTTAAAAAGAGGTATGTGGTTCAGACCAGCTGTGGAATCCCTGAAGAATACAATTGCTGCCGAGAAGATGGTTTACCTCGCCATTGGTGGCAACCCCGTGGGCGAAGGCAAAGGCAGAGGGGTATGCCTGTGGGGAATCCTGATAGTCCTGAGCCTAGTCGTGTGCGAGATATCTGAGGTGCACACAGAGGATCAATCCAGCACTGAAAGGCAGAGCCTAACTGATGAGTGTAAGCAGTGCTTGCAGACAATTCTGAAGGAGCAAGAGGCCCCAAAAGTCATGACAATGTAATTGGACTTTATGGATAGGAGGTAAAACAAAATCAACCTTTGTGGGATACTTTCAAGTTAATGACTTATGTTATGATAGCAGTCAGCTAGAAATTTGCATAATGGGGGGAAGGACATATTGGGTAGGAAAGAATTTGAAACACAATGAAAGGTCCTCACTAAACAATGAACCCATAATGCTTGACCTCCTTAGAGATAATGATGATAGGATATGCTTGCAGTACGATAAAACTTTCTGCTTTTCAAGGAACAAGGAGGGATTAGACCCAGAGAATAAAATGAAGCCGATATCTCAGGAATTAAAAAGACAAGAATTAGAAGCAAGGAAAAAGAGGATGGAACAAGAAAGGTTAAAATCTTTAAGTGAGCACTATGAACAATTACAAAAACATTATAGTGACTGGGATTTGCTTGCTTCTGATCAGAATCTGTTCATAGATTTGATGCAGGAGATTGCAACTGAACTAGGTTTAGCTAATTGTTGGATTTGTGGTGGACTTAAGTCAGCTGAAAAATGGCCGTGGAAAGGTGAGAGTTTGTCTCCAGAACAACTGCTGAAATGGGATAATGACCAAATTTCCAAAATAATGCAGAGATCTGAAGGGTGGATCTTAGATCAAAGGATAATTGGGATAATTTGTATTAGTAGATAAGGGAGAGAATACACTGAGGTGGTGGGATATACTCCCTGTATATCCACTTTGGCAGTGAACTCAAACAACAAAACCAAAATTTGCCAACCTGAACCCCCGACGGGGTATTGGAGTTGGATTAAAAAGGAAGGCTGTGAGTGGATTAATTCAATTGGATTGTGTTGGCATAAAAGTTCTGGAATGGCCAGCAAAAAGAATAATAGAATGTTATGGCCCAGCAACTTGGGCCCATGATGGGAGTTGGGGATATAGGACCCCAATTTACCTGTTGAATAGGTTAATAAGACTCCAGACTGTGCTGGAAATTGTGTCAAACCATACATCGGATGCTCTTGAATTATTAGCCAGACAACATTCCCAAATGTGGGCTTATGTGTATCAAAACCGCATAGCATTAGACTACCTGTTAGCTGAAGAGGGAGGTGTGTGTGGAAAATTCAATGAGTCTGAGTGCTGCATAGAAATTGATGATTATGGGGAGACCATCAGGGGTCTGGCAGCTGAAATAAAAAAGGTGGCCCATGTACAGGTTCAGAAATGGAACTCTATCCTCCAAGCTTCATGGTGGGATCAGTTGTTTGGGGAAGGAGCTTGGTGGAAAAAGGTAGCATTCCTCATCTTATGTTCCATAGCTGGGGTTATATTTCTGCCCTGTTTGACACCGTGCTTTATTCGATTGATACATTCTGTAGTGCAAGGCATGCAAATAGCAACCCTGCCTACAGATCCAAAACTTGCAGTAGAAAAAGGCGGCCAAACCTCTAAAGTATCAAAGATAGTGGCACTGGGGGAGGGGGAAAAAGAAAAGCAAATCTACTGAGGCTTTAGCTAAATTTGAGGAGAAAGTAAAGGAAGAAAACATTGCATATAAGAAATACTGTGAAATATCCCAAGAGGAATGGAATGATTATGATAGGAAGGAAGACGATTAAGGGAGTTTCCATTATGTTTGTTGTCACTATAAAGTATAGGGAGCACTATTGGTCTAAGGGAAAATTGGTTAGAAAATTAGAAGAATAGAATAGCTGCCTAGAATAGTTTGCTAAGAATATTTTGCTCAGAAGGGAAGCAGGTTTAAAGACTGGTCAATAAAGAACGAAAAAATGTGTTCATGTATGAAAGGAGTGAAAATTGGAAAGCTCCTAAATATATGTTAGAGAGTTGAAGAGTTCAAACCCTTGATTGTTATGTAATAAGTGTATTAATATTTTAAATGTTAATAATTTTGAATTGTAATGTAACAGCGAGGAGCCACCTCCGTGGTCCCTCTGGGGAGGCAGTGAGGGAGGGGGGGGGCTGCTTGGTCGCTGGCGGCCGCCCGCAGCCCCCCCCCCCGACGCCAGAGCGGGCTCACCCGCCGTCGGGGGAGCTTGCACCCCCCATAGACACCGGAGCGGGCCGCCCCGGCCCCGACCCCCGGCGTGGCTCTGCCGACGGGGCAGCCTGCTGCTCCTAGCCCGCGCGGCCGTCCCGGACCCCCGCCGCTGCAGCTGGAGCCATGTCGTGTGCCCCCGCAGCCGCCCCTAATCCCGGCCCGGCCCGCTTCCACATCGCTCCCACTGCGGAGCGGCCAGAAGCATACACACACCCCCCCATCGAAACCGCGAGACCTTCGAAGCACCTGCTCCCCGTGCAGCGCAGCCGGGACGTGCCGTGCCCGCTCTCCTGCCGTGCGGCCATCTCGCTGCTGCCAGACCCCGGCCAGCTCCCGCCATGAGCTGCAGCGCCGATTGCGAAATAACCCCTCCCAGGGCCACCCCATAGTACATGTAAATTAAGAATCCTAGTGCACTCTGGGACTCTTTTTAACACCAAAAAAACCCTATAAAAATAACTCAATATAAGATTTAGACCCATAAAAGACAGTACTGAACTGTGTATACCCTAGAGTATTAATTGACAATTTTTTGTAACTCGCTGTAACCTAATGATACCCAAGAAAAGGCAAGACCCCAAGCCAACCCAATGGAAATCAGAACTCCTTGCAGACCCCTGGCAAGGAAAGAGTTCTCCAGCTCTGCAGGAACTTCCGGCTGCAAAGCTGACCAGGACCCTCCTCCTCAAGGGAGAACCCGGCTGCCAGCCCCTCGAGCTACCCTTGTAAGAGCTGATTAATAAAGGCATTTTAAGGAGAAAAATATTATCTCCGCCCATTTTTAACAATGTAGAAAGGCAGGGCTGTTATATGTGATGTATGTATAAAGTAATTCGTGATTGGAAATTAAAGAATCTAAAATTGGAAGTTTGCAAGCTGCGACCAGGGAAAGCTGATTTGCAACTGTGAAGCACGGGCAGCTCCGAGGAAGAAATAAATACAAATTTACAACAGAAAAGAAATTCCTGCAGTCAGAGATGAGTCGTTACCAGGGCTGGGTCGGGCCGCACCTGGGTGATTGATACCCGATATGCATCTGGGATAAGACAATCGGAGTCATCATGACTGTGCATCCCAATGCCGACTTCTCAGAAAACTAATCAAGCTCTCATCCCTGCCCAGAAAGCAGTCTCAGAAAACAGAAGTCCCAAAAAAAGGCACATGAATATGCGAACTGAGCAAAAGTGGACAAAGAACCCTGCCTTAGGGGAAATAAACTGTATATAAACTGGCCCCTCAGCGGCCAGATTTGTGAACGGGGAAGGTTCTGTGCGATAGAGGCCGAACAACGCAGGTTCACCCAATACCAGTCCCGCGATTGGTATTGTACTTTTTATTGTGGCTTTCCACGATCGCTTTTTGTAGCGAAATTAAATTTTATTTTTGATTATTAATCTGACTATTTTGTTTATAACAGTATTTTATTTATTTTGAAATCACTGTATCAAATCCTAGAGCTCTTCTGTGTTAAGGGCTAGTGAGGGCTCAGGGAATGGTATTATCTCCTATGCATGGAAAAATATCCAAGCTTTTGACACCCAAGCTCTTCTCTTAACCTGAAAGAGAAGTAGTGCCTGCTCGTGTTAAATTTGGTTGGAGAACAACTGTTCTGTGTTATATTGCTCAAAAATTAGAGTTCACAGAAAGAGAGAAAAAGGTAGGAGGAAAGGAAGGGGGAAAACGAAGCACACCCCAAGCCAGTGATTTTCTCAAATCCAGGATTTTCTGTTTGGACGGAGTGGGGTGCAGAGTAGCTTTCCTTTGAGATTCAGGACTGAGAGGCCAGAGCTAGAAGGGTTGTTCAGTGAGAAATTCCCTCTCCCTGATCTTTACCAGGGTCGTTCCTTAATTTTTACATGGATGTTTAAAACCTGACACACCCACTCTTGTTGAGGGTTAGGTTTGTTCCTTTTTTACTCTAAAGAATTTTTTTCCCCATAAGTTACTAGGAGACTAAGTACTGGGTGCTTAAAGGTGCTTGACCAAAACAAAGAAAGCTCAGAGAGGGAGATAAAGCAAGTTTTGGGGAGCTGGAGGCAGCTTCACCCTCTTGCTCTCGGCATTCTGAGAGAGAGAACGGCCAGGCTGCTGCATGCTGCAGGAGGAGTTCACTGTCACCAGAAAGTCTAGGCCTGGGAAATCTACCATCATCTGCTCATGTGCCCTGAATTCTGAGATCCTCCTCCTGCCCTGCTGGAGCTGGGCAAGCCCTGCCCTGCTGTCGTGGCTTCTTCAGCACTGCTCTTTTTGCTACAGTGTGACCCTGCACCCCCAGCCCTGTTGAGACATCTTGCCCCTGCCTGCTGGGGACATCCTGCTGTTCCAGCCACCAGCCCGGGACTTTCCACCGTTCCAGCTTGGTGGTCTGAGGGTCCTGCAGGGGCACTGAGACCAAACTGTTTTGTGGAGCAAAGCCCTCAAGGTTCTTGGTACTGTTTTGTTATTAATGCTGTAGTTGCTGTTTTTGTTTGCTTTGCTATACATACTATTAAAGAACAGTTATTCCCATCCCCCTACCTCTGCCTGAAAGCCCCTTTAATTTTCTAAATTATAATAATCTGGAGGGAGGGGATTTGAGTTCTCCATTCCGAAGGGAGGCCCTGCCCCTCCCTAGCAGACATCTGTCTTTCAAACCAAAACAGATTTTGGCGCCCAATGTGGGGCTTGAGGGCACTGAGAAAAGAAAGGAGAAAAAAGGAATAACAGTTCTCGAGTAACCTAATATTTTCTTTTGTCTGTACTGGGTATAGAAACCTCATTAGACAGCACTGAGTGGTCTAGCTTTCCCTGGTTTGGGTGGCATGTGGTTGTGGCTGTATTTCTGACATTTGCAGGCCCTTATCTAAACATGGGCCCTATAACTAAGGCTACTGTGGCTGTCATCCAGTTTATTTTATGGGTTAATAAGGTGAGAAACTCATGGATTTTTATTTTCCTCTGGAAGGCAGGCACATGGATTCAGGGCTATCATACACTAACTGTGTGTTTTTGGGGTTACTTTAACAATGGTACCTACTGTGAGAAAATGACACCAGGGGAAATTCTGAAGGGAGGCCCTGCCCTTCTCTGGCAGACACCTGTCTTTCAAACCGTGACAACTCCTCATTTGACCCACACCATGGCCAGTACACATCGTTGGACCCAATCTCCCCCTCAGTCCACTCTATCACACAATACTGCATAACCTTATCTTCACCCTTGGTGTTGGGATCACATCTCCACCAGGCTAGTCCCCTTTCCAGGGGGCTGTTTAGGGGTATCCTTTCATTTCTCCCTCCCCTTGGAGATTCTTTACTTGCTCTTAGTCCGATCCTTCTAGCAGCCCTTTGCAACAAAAGCCTGCCTTCCCAACAGCCAATACAGGTCCTTGCCACAAAAGCCCGTCTTTCCAACAGCCTCAAGAAGAAAAAGAAAAGAGGAAAAAAAAAAACCAACCAAACCAAAAAACCCTCCTGACAAGCGAGGCTGAACGAGCCTCAACAGTTATTAAAAAGAAAAGAAGGGTAGTTGTAGTGGGTGATTCCCTTCTGAGGGGAACAGAGGGCCCCATATGTCGACTGGTCCCAACCCGCAGGGAGGTCTACTGCTTCCCTAGGGCCTGGGTACAGGATCTTAAAAGCGCCAGGGGCCGTAACAGCTGGTGCTGCCAACCCTGCTGTGCAGGGCTGCCGACAGCGGCTCTAAAAGCGTCAGGCACATGAGCAGCCACTGGGGCCGCAATAGCTCCCCCGCGGCACCCACCGGCACAAGGGAAGCCGCAGGCGGTGTGCAGCAGTGAGTCTGAGCGGATGACGCTCAGTGGCTGCCCGCCCTTGTGGAGAACCAGTTGACTCCAGGGCATGGGGCCACGGAGGCTCGTCCGCAGCACCCACTGGCCCCGGGAAGGGCATGGGCCCTTCCTGTTGTAACTTGGTGGTTCCCTGTGCTCATACCAGGCAGTTTTCAGGCATGGAGCCATGGCACCTCCTCTTCCCCCACTCAGTGTCCGTTGGCACAGGGGAGGGGGCGGGCCCCTCCCATCCCTGCTGCCTGGCGTGCATTCCAGCCCCCTTCTTGCATGGGTGGCTCCCAGTCCGCTGCAGTCCCGAGTGCAGAGGGGCTGCCACAACCTCCTGGTGGGTGCGTTGAGAGAGACAGTGTGGAGGGAAAAGGAGCAAATAACAAAAAAGAAGAGGGGGAAGAAGGTAAAAAGGTCACTGGAAAAAAACTGCAGAGGAAAAGATCTGGACGATTGTGAGTATTGCATGTGTGGGAGAGGGAGTCCAGGAGTGTGCTTGGAGTGTGAGTCAGATGGAGTCTGGAAGTGTGGTTAGTGTGTGTGAGTGAGACTTGGGAGCATTGGTTTGAAAAGGCACCATCCTCATAATTGGTTTGGCCGGGTTGCCCGTGATTCCAGTGCACAAACCCCAGGTCCAGGTAGTACTGCAGGGGATCCGTACTGGAGTCCGTTGGAGCTTGACATAGGACGATTGGGCGGGACCTGCGAGTGGAGGGAACTGGAAGCGGGAGGGAGGAACTCAAAGACACCTGGGAGATCAAGGTTGAGAGTTATCGGATTTAGGGTGTGTTAGATCCGCGGTGAGGACTGCCAGTCAGTGGGGACTGCGATCGCTGGGGGCCACTGGCGGGGGGAACTGCAGCAGCAGGGACTGGTAGCAGCAGGAAGCTGCGCGAGGCTAGACTCGAGGTTAAGGAGTAGTGGGGAGAAGCTGCGGCTAGACGCAGAGAATCGGAAACACTAGGCGCAATAACACCTAGCACTGCCGGCTCAGCTAATGGTGCCAGCGGCCACTTGGATGTGTTAGGTGGGACAGACCCAGTGGTGCAGGGGTCTGCGGACCACGGGCAGGGGTGAGTCCTCGTGGGCGGCGCCTGGAGACAGCCCGAGCTCATAAAAGACTGGACGGCTCTGGGGCGCAGGGCTGTGGCAACTCCTCAGTGGCACCTGTCTACACAAGGGAAGTTGCAGGCCCCTCTCCATCCCTGTCACCGCATACACATTCTAGCCTGCTCCGCACGCCCATGGCCTTGACCCCTGGCAGGTGGGTCAAGAGAGAGAGGGCAAGAGGCAGGCCAGCCATGAACTTCGCCCCTGGGCTCCCCACTGCGTGGGTGGCTGGCTGCAAGCCCTCCGCTCCTGGAGCAAGCCGCTGGGTTGGAGCTTGTCCTTGCTGAGGCCACTGGGGAGAGCGAGAGGCAGCTTTGAAAATGCTTCCAGAGGTGGAGAGAGAGGGAGCTGGCACCGGTGATGGGCGATAATGCCGGGACAGAGATCACAGAATCACAGAATCGCTAGGTTGGAAGAGACCTTCAAGATCATCAAGACCAATCCAGCCCTAACACCTCAACTAAACCATGACACTGAGTGCCACATCCAATTTTTTTTTAACACATCCAGGGATGGTGATTCCACCCCCTCCTCAGGCAGACCATTCCAGTACTTTATCATCCTTTCTGTAAAAAACTTTTTCCTAATATCCAGTTGATATTTCCCTTGGCGCAGCTTAAGACTGTGTCCTTTCGTTCTGTCAGTTGCTGCCTGGAGAAAGAGACCAACCCCCATCTGACTACAACCACCTTTCAGGAAACTGTAGAGAGTGATAAGGTCATCTCTGAGTCTCCTTTTCTCCAGGCTAAATAACCCCAGCTCCCTCAGTCATTCCTCATAGGGCTTGTGTTCCAAGCCCCTCACCAGCCTCGTTGCCTTCCTCTAGACCCGCTCAAGCGTCTCAACATCCTTCTTAAACTGAGGGGCCCAGAACTGGACATAGTACTCGAGGTGCGGCTTCACCAGTGCCAAGTACATGGGAAGAATGACCTCCCTGGTCCTGCTGGACACACTATTCCTGATACAGGCCAGGATGCCATTGGCCTTCTTGACGACCAGGGCACACTGCTGGCTCATGTTCAGTTGGCTGTTGACCAGTGCCTCCAGGTCCCTTTCTGCCTGGGCACTGTCCAGCCACACCGTCCCCAGCCTATAATGTTGCAGGGGGTTATTGTGGCCAAAATTCAGGACTCGGCACTTTGACTTATTAAACTTCATCTTATTGGATTCCGCCCATCCATACAACTGTTCCAGGTCTCACTGCAGAGCCCTACCTTCCAACAGATCAACACATGCTCCCAGCTTAGTGTCATCTGCAAATTTACTAATGAAAGACTTAATACCCTCATCCACGTTGTCAATTAAAATATTGAACAGAGCTGGTCCCAGCACAGACCTCTGAGGAACACCACTAGTGACTGGCCACCAGCTGGACGCAGCAACGTTCACCACCACTCTCTGGGCTTGGCCACCCAGCCAGTTCTTAACTGAGCAAAGAGTGCTCCTGTCTAAGCTGTGGGCTGCCAGCTTTTCTAGGAGTATGCTGTGGGAGACAGTGTCAAAGGGCTTGCTGAAGTCCAAATAGACAACATCCACAGCCTTTCCCACCTCCACCAGTCAGGTCACCTGGTTGTAAAAGAGACCAGGTTGGTCAAACACAACCTACCCCTCCTAGACCCATGCTGGCTGGGCCTGAGACTCTGGCCATCCTGTAGGCACTGCATGATGGCACTCAATAATAACTGCTCCATTACCTTACCAGGTACTGAGGTCAGGCTAACTGGCCTATAATTATCAGGATCCTCCATCCCACCCTTTTTGTGAATGGGCGTCACTTTGGTCAGCTTCCAGTCATCTGGAACCTCACCAGTGAGCCAGGACTGTTGGTAAATGATGGAGAGTGGCTTTGCAAGTTCATCTGCCAGCTCCCTCATCACCCTGGGATGGATCCCATCTGGTCCCATAGATTTATGAACATCCAAGAAGCTCGGCCATTCTCTGGCTGCCTCCTCCTGGATAACAGGGAGACCATTCTGCTCCCTGACACCATCTACCATCCCAGGAGGACAGTTGCCTTGAGGACAAACCATCTTCCCACTAAAGACTGAGGCAAAGAAGGCATTAAGCACTTCCACCTTCTCCTCATCAGCAGTTGCTAAGTTCCCTCCTGCATCTAGTAGAGAACAAAGGTTGGTCTTACCCTTCCTTTTACCATTAACATATTAGTAACAATATTTTTTAATATCCTTTACAGAAGTTGCCAACTTGAGTTCAAACTGAGCTTTGGCCTCCCTAGTTTTTTTCCTACATGCCCTATCAACCCCATTAAATACTTCTATTGATGATTGAGAGAGAGATGGGGAAGACTGACTGGTGATCAGAATCCGATTTTACTGTGAGCTACATATGCTTATACACCATTCTAGGAAGGCTAGTAATTTTTTTACTACAATGATGTCAGGGTCCACAAACATATGAGGGGAACCTGATGGTTCGTTTTGGAGATCTCAAAGCGCAAAAGACACAGCAGGGGACAACTCAGTTTGCTTAAACAAAAAATGCACTTTTATTTAGTGCCCACAATGCGATAATAGGGAAAGAAAATAGAGAATAGTGAGAAAGATAGAGAAAGATGGTAAGGGGGTAATAGCTACCAACGTGGAGGGATGAGTCCTCAAGGCGTAGAGATGCCCATAGACATGATCTTCTCCAGTGGGGTGTACGTAAAGGTGTGCAGGGTCTTCGGAGTCTTTATAGGTTGGTTAAGGCGAGGACCAAAGCAAGTGGCACGGAGCCAAAGAGAACCAAACGAGTGGCACAGAGCCGAGGCAGGCACCTGTGTTAAGGTTGGGTGCTCAGGAACAACCTGCTCCTGGTATGGACAGACCAGTTGGGACAAGCAGTCTCAGCTCAGTCCACCGTAACCAGTCCCATTGTTCTTGCATTCTGTTCAGTCCTCCAAGACTTGACAAACATTCCACCTCAGCCAGGCCAGGGGCTCCCTTCAGAGTTCAGGGTCTCGGTCCCCAACCATCGAAGGCAGTGGTGAGGCATAACACATCCACAGACAGACTCTGACAAATGATTAGGTTAAACATCACACAAACAAACATACATTTTGCAACATCTCTTGCTTGAAGAAGTTGATTCAATCCTCTTGTAATCTTCAAAGCTCTGTTTGTTCTTGCCAAGGCATCTTGGTTATCAAAGTGGCTATGCTAATTAAATCTACAGTGCTCTCTGTCCTGTGTACCCCAATATCTCCCCTTCCTGTGTCAATCAAGGACACTTCTTTCTTTGCCTTATTAATTAATCTCTGCACACACTGAAGCAAGCAAGGTATCATGATTAATGCAATCATTATCAAAATCCTCACATGCATACCTATACCAAAAAAATCTTTTAGCCAATGTGCTAAACCCCAACCACTAAATATGTTATCTAGCCGAGATCCAGATTCTACTCTCAGAGTAAACACACTACCCTTTAGCTGCTGTATGCTTTTATGGATTGATTCCGAGTTATCGGAAAGGTTCATGCAACACATTCCATCAGTCTTCACATCCATGACCTTGTGCTAAAAGAAAAAAGTGTATTGCAGCCTTATTTTGCAAAGTATCATGTCTTACACTGTCAGCATCTATTAATAGGTTTGATCAAGCAGAGCTGGTGGTATTTGTCTGTTTTGCCAGCCAGCAGGATACCTTATTTCATTGACTTAAAGCTTTTTTTGCAGCCAGTCCTGGCCAAAACAAAGAAGGCCAATTCATCTGGGTCTCAGACCACAAAGATAATTCATCATTGCAGTATTCATCAAATGTGTGTAAACTGTGCCTTATTCTGCGAGGATATTTGTGCTGTAAAATCATGGATGCATTAGGTGTTAGCACAGTCAATGATCCCAAACTACAGGGACCTCCCTTTATGTGTGAAGGAATAGCAGCCCAGGCTCGATCTCCACAAACCAAAAACATTCCTGATGGCAGTCGCAGGGGGGCATTACTGGATTTAGGACTGCCAGAAGTGTAATTGCACCAAAAGGTTTGATTCTTATACATGGGATGATAGGGAGAAACATCCCATGCTTTAGACTGATTTTTTCCCGTATTTTTAAAATTAACACAAAAATCCCTTTTCACAGAACTCAGGAGCTCTAATTCTTGGGGCTCCAAGGGTGTTTCAGGAAGGTAAGGGATCCACTGATCCCATGCATCAACAGTATTTGAACTCTGCACAGTGCTTTCAATATTTTTTGGTATTGGCCAGTCATCTAATGGCATAGCGACTAGACAGGTTGAAAATGGATTTTCTGGGGATGCAGTAGGTAAGCATAGGGTATCTTGTTTTGTTTCATTACCCAGAGTTATCCAAACATTTGTTTTGGGTTGGTCAACAGGCCAGGCTGTGCTAGTAAAAGTAAGCAATGCTTATAAGCATAAGCATAGCATCTGATTTAACCCCATGTTTTTTTTCCTTAACTATGTTGTGGCAAACCCCCTGTTTTGGATTTTAGTTTCTAAGCATATCTTTTAGCACATTCCCTTTTTGTCTTTTCCCAAGCTCGTTCAGGGACTGGCAAAATATAAGGCACTAAGTTGTTTTGTTTGCACTCTACTTTGAAAATATGGCTATTTTCAGATTCCCTCAAAATTTCCCTCCTGAGAATAGGAAGGAGAGGGCTATCCTTTTCCTCGTGGCCTACTACAATTAAAAATTCAATGGCCTTATACCTTATTTGTAAATCCTCATCATAACATGGTTCACACCATGCTTTTCCCAAAAGGACGCTGCGATACCACTGATTTCCACACTTTTTACACTGACCTAAAACCCAAGGTACACAGTTTCCTTTACTGGTGGGGCAAAAGATGTTAGACATAAACTGCAGTTTCAGTGTGGCTCCTCCTCTCCCTCCTCTTCTGGGGGCTTGGTAGTGTCCTGGCCCCCGTCAGCTGCTGGTAGAGGTTGCTGGAATGGATTCACATTCCTTGAGGGGATCCAGAGTGGTCCCTTCTCTGTGGAGGCACAAGCAAAGCCCCTCCTCCAAGTGATCAAAGGGTAAGAGCCAAGGATTTTAGCAGATTCTGGGTCACAGATCAATACCGGTGGTTTCTCCTTGCAGGAAAGCAATGTGGATGATGCAAAATGCCTAGTCATGAGGGGATTTAAGTCCATCATTGAACAGTTCAAAAAATTAAAAACATATAGGGCTTTTTGTAGTCTATCAGCAGGTGTGTCTCCGGCTCCCCCCTTCTGTTGGACCAGACGATGCTTGAGGGAGCCGTGGGCCCGCTTTATAATGGACTGCCCGGTGGGTCAGTGGGATATGAGCATCTTGTGGGTAATACATCATAAGGAGAAAAAAATTGTGACTTTACAGGAAATGTATGCAGGGCCATTATCTGTCTTAAACTGTTGTGGAATTCCTAATGTGGGAAAGGCAGCAGTGAAATGACCTTTGCTGTTTCTCCTGTGTGGGCTGAGGCAAACAGAGCACCTGAAAAGGTATTAATAGAAGCATGCACAGATTTCAAATGGCCAAATGTGAGATTTCTGGAATTGTTTTATAGGTTTTTAGTTATAAGTTTAGTATGGCTTGAATTTTAACCCTAGCTAGGTAAGGGCCCCCTGTCCTGGAATGTTCTTATCAGAAGTTGATAAGAGTTTCCAAGACAACCTAAGTCTCTGCCTGGAGACTGGTCTTCCCATTATCTTCTCCCCTCTCCTGTCCATCAATCTCCCAGGCCCAAGACCTTCTGAGAGGTGTCGGCCAGTGGTTGGTGGATCCCCCAGGGACCCCATCCCAATTTACCTGATTTGTTAATGTTTGTGTATTGCAGTTGGTATTAGCCACCTTGCTTTGTTTCATTGGTTTGCAACTTGTACCCACCCCTGAGACTTCTGTTGAACAAAAACCCCCTGCAGGCCAGGTCCTGAGGCACAGGGCCTGGGACCAGGGACTGCCCCTGTGATCCCCGAATAAAACCTTTGTTCTTCGAGCCTCGAGAGTGTCCCCTCTTTCGAACCACGGCCGTGACAGTGAAGGTAAAAGTGCTGCGGAGCCAAAGACCCACGCAAGGTCCTGTTGAGGCGTATCAGAGCTAGCAGGGTGGTCCAGCCGAACGCTGGGCTGGCCTGAGAGACAGATATGCAAAGCAACAGATTGGCGCACCAACTGTGGGGCCTGCAGATGCCTGTTGACCTTGCTTTGGTGCGAGGGCCGACACGGAGGCTCGAGAAAGGCTTGGACCCTGTGACCCAGAAGCCTTCTGAGAGGACATCACATTGCCGTGTCCCGAGGCTTTCGGCACCTTGCGCACCACAGGGGTTGCTCACAAAGCAACCCTGGTGGATGAAGGGGACAGCTCCTGCCCATAGGAGTCCCCTTCAGCTCGTGGTTGCCCCAGCAACGTCGTCCCGGAGTCCCCAGGACTGGGTGAGTATATTCCTCAAAGGGAGGGGAAAAGTACTCACCACAGAGGCTGGAAAAAGCCTCAGGGATCTAGGCTGCACGGCCCCTGGGAGGAGGAGCAGAGGCCCTTTCCCCCAGGAAGTGGGAGCCCACAGGGGGAATTTAGGGTGGGTGTTGCTGGGAAGGGTGGTGGAAAAAAGTAACAGCTAGTCGGAATGGGAAACAGATTAAACACCACCCAGAAAGAGGTTTTTAAAAGTTTAATTGGAGTTTTAATTGTCGCCAAAATTGAATACTCAAAAAAGGAACTGAAAAAATTTATTAGGTATTTGTTTTTGTATTTTCCGAATGTTAATTCAGACCAAGTAAACAGCATTTGGTTTTGGGAAAATGCTTCTAAAAAGTTAGAACAGTTAGCAAAGTCAGGAGATATCCTGTCTTCCAAATTCTTATTTTGGCCCTGGCAGATAAAAGTCGCTTTGAAAGAGATCAGAGGAATGCAAGAAAACAAAGTTGCATCTTCTCAAAGCATTCCCTCAGCCCCGTCCCCACCTCCCCCTCCCCCTGCTTCCCCCAAGTCCCCCTTGTCCCGTCCCTCTGCGTCCCCGAAGTCCCCCAAATCCCCCAAGTCTCCCCTTTTCCCCCCCTCCAAGTCTCCCAAGCCCCCCAAGTCCCCAAAAACCCCAAAACCCCCTCCAGGGATTCTGAAAAGTGCTCCGACCCCCCGGGGGTCCCCCAGTCCGGGCACTTTAAGAATTCCGGGGTCCCCTCCCCCCTGCAGCCACGGCCGGGCTGCGAGGGGTTCCCGGGGCAGTCTGGCTGGCCAGAATGCCCACCCCCCCCCGATGCCCCCCCGATTTCCCCTGCTAACAAACCCCGAGTTCAGTTCTCGAATGCCGAGGAAGATCAGCCCCCAACACCCCCTGTTGGGGCCGGCTGCGAGAACGGCTGTGGGATCCCGAAAATGGGAGACGCCGAGGCCCCCCCTTCTTCAGAGAACAAAGAAGGTCCCCCCGATGACAGCTCCAGCCTCGTGCAGCAGCCATGGTCTCTTTGTTCACTTCCCCACCCCCCCTTCTTGCTCCCAGAATCCCTTTCCCCTTCCTCCAACTAGCCCTCCCCCGTACCCGCCTCTCCTTTCCTCTCAAGGCTTTCCCCTGTCCCTTCCCCCGCCCCCGCAGAGTCAGGGGTGGGACATCCCCGCCTCATGCAGTGCGGGCGCCACCCGGACTCCGCCCCGAACCTCCCTCCTGCCCTCCCCGCCCCTGGAGTGGGATGTTCCTGCTCTGTGCTGTGCAGGAGCCGCCCCACACCCACCCCAACCCTTCCTCCCGCCCCCCACGTTCCCGGTGCCGAGCTGTCCCGAGCCGTGCAGCCCCGGGAAGGCTCTGCACCCACCCCAACCCCCCACCACGCCGGCCCCGCTCCTGGGAGTGGAAGGAGATGACGGCGCAGCCCGAACAGCGTGGGGCTGCCCCTTGCTGCCGCCTCTCCCGGCGCCGGCGGCGCTGCAGCCGCTGTTCCCGCCGGCGCAGCGGCCGCCTGCTTTCTCCCCTGCCTGCCCGGCCCCCCTCCCCCGCCTGTGTTCGCGGTGAGTTCTGCACGCGCATTCACGGCAGGCGCCGCGGCTCCCACGCCCCCCCTACCCCAGCCCGTCTTCCCGCAGCCCCCGTGTGGCACGGCCGGAGCGCCCCCGTCCAGCACGGGCCCCCCCCACCAGCCGCTGCTGACGGGAGCATGGAGCCTGCAACCCCCTCCCACCGCGGGAGCCCCGCCGACCCCGCTCCCGCCCTATTTCCCCCCCGGTGAAATGGTTTTCCTAACTGCACCCCCTCTGAAGGACGCTCTTCCGAGCTTTCAGCCACCCCAGCCGCCCGTGCCACAGGCAGGCTGGGTGCCACCCCCAGCATACAGCTGGAGCCCCGAGACAGGCTGCGAAACAGCAGCTGCCCCGGAACCCGCAGCTGATGCTGCGATTGGGGACCCAGAGGGAGGGAGTCAGAAGCCAGGGGGTGTGAACCCAGGTGGTGTGCCCACAGTTACTCCAGTTACATACCGCCGGAGTCGGGGGCAGGGAACAACTGTTGCCACCTGGAGAGCATTGTCACAAACACTGGTCAAGGATCTCATGAAAGCCTTGAAGGAGTATGGGCGAGATAGCCCATACTTTGAAGGCATGCTGTTTTCTTCCTTTGGTGGGATCACAATTGTCCCATTCAATTTAAAGCAGATTTTCAAGTGCCTCTCAAGCAAAATGGAGTTTGAGCTTTGGGAGGTCACTTGGGGAAAACTGCTGAAGGCCGCCCTTCCAGGCCTGTTAGAGGATCCAACCACTGCCACTGACAATGCCGGCAACCCACTCACCCTAAACCACTTGTTAGGCGAGGGTGATTGGAAAACAGCCACAGACCAGGCCACTGACATTCCCCAAAACGTCCTTGAGTTTATAGCTAAACAAGCATGCAAAGCTTTTTTAAAAATGCAACCATATGGTCCCTCACAATGTTACCTAGAAATTTTTCAGGAACCACAAGAACCCTATGTCAAGTTTATGGAGCGACTTGCATCAGCTGTGGAACAGCAGTTGGTTGGAGAAGAAGTACAAAAACAAGTGATACAGCAGTTAGCATACTCCCATGCGAACGAGGAATGCACTGATGCCATAAATCTCATACCCAGAGAACCAGGCTCGATACCTCCTCTCAAGGAGATGCTGCAAGCTGTGAGTGCCATGGTCCCGCACTGCAGAAAAACAGCCCTGAAAGAGGGGAAAACGCGCCTGAAAATCACCGCTGCTGCCGTGGAAACACCAAAAGCCCAGAACACGCAGAAAACACCAGAGCCACACAAGAAGAACACTCCTGCACGAGCTGACTGTCCGTGTTTTCTTTGGGGAAAAAACGGTCACTGGATCAACCAGTGTCCATTGAAGGGACGATTTGACAATTTTTTAAAACAAGAAAGGGAAAATGAGGGGAGGGAGAACAAAAAGAACACCAGGGTGCCAAAAAACTGAGTGGGGAGTGCGGGACTGCCCAGCGTGAAGATCCCAATCGGGCAGCCCAAATAACCCAAAAAGAAAAAAGGTCATCTAAATCAGATTTGTCTCTTTCTTCACAGGACCTGACAAAACAAGGGAAACCGAGGCACATAATATTGCCTGAGCCAACAGGATCCTTGACAACAACGGACAGGTATGAGCCCTTTAGGCTCCAGTTGGTGGAGCCTCTTCACCTGCGGGACAGTCAGTGGCAAACAGCCATGGTCTCAAAGGAACCTGGCACGTGGCACATGGTGGAGACAAAATTTGTAGTCATCGGAGACTGTAAGTTCACCCCCTCAGACATACAGATCACCCCTGGGACAATCACAACTGACCCAGAGCGATTTGTTGTGTGGCTGCGCAGTGAAAACCCACCCACCTTCCTACCAAAAGGGCAAATTATTGCCCAAGCCATCCCCTCCATGCAAGGACTTGCAGTAAAAGCAAGTCCAGAGGACAGTGCCACAGAAAGTGGCAAAGGAGAAAGCGACGAAGACACCACTGTTGCTGTGGTAAAAAAGATAGGCTCAGACAGGCCAAAAGATTACTGTAAGCTTTCCGTGGGTGGGGAATCCAAACTCCTTAAAGGAGCTTGGGACACAGCCGCTGATGTGACGGTCATCCCAGAAAGGATGTGGCCATCACATTGGGAACTGCAGGACATTGTCAAACACGTAAACGGTATTGGAGGTTTGCAATTGGCCAAACAGTCAAAAAAAGCAGTGACAATTGAAGGGCCAAAAGGGCAATTGGCCACGCTACGCCCTTTCGTTTTGAATTTTGACGAACCTCTGTGGGGAAGAGATTTGATGTCCCAATGAGGGGTCACAATTAACATTCCTGACCCTCCAAAGGTTTTTCGGGCAGTGGTCACTGAGGAGCGCCCTGTCCAGAAACTGAATTGGCTGTCAGATGAACCAGTCTGGATAGAGCAGTGGCCACTTTCTAAACAAAAGTTAAAGGCACTCAATGAGCTTGTGGAAGAACAGCTGAAAAAGGGCCACATTGAAGAGACCACTTCCCCGTGGAACTCTCCAGTGTTTGTCATTCAGAAAGCAGATAAGACCAGGTGGAGGCTTCTACATGACCTCCGCAAAATTAATGAGGTAATTGAGGACATGGGACTCCTGCAACCAGGGATGCCTGCCCCAAGCATGCTCCCCGAAAACTGGAATTTGACTGTCATTGATATAAAAGACTGTTTTTTCCACATTCCTCTCCACCCTGATGATGCCCCACGCTTTGCTTTCTCGGTGCCCACCTTGAACCGTGAGGCGCCGCGAAAGAGGTATCAGTGGACGGTCCTTCCTCAAGGTCTAAAAGTTTCGCCAGTGATTTGTCAAAAATATGTTTCTTCCCTGCTCGCACCTGTGCGTGCAGCGGTGCCCCAAGTAATAATTCATCACTATATCGACAACGTGTTGATTTCTGCACCAACAGACGACCTGTTGGCGCATGCACTCGACCTCACAGTGTCTGCACTGGTTGCTGCAGGTTTGAGCTGCAAGAATCCAAAATTCAAAAGATGCCACCCTGGAAATACCTAGGGCTTGAAATTGGGAAGAGGACCATTGTTCCTCAAAAACTGGAAATCAAGACCCAAATTCAGACCCTTGCAGATGTCCATCAACTGTGTGGAGCTTTGAACTGGGTGAGATCTTGGCTGAGTCTTTCTACCGAAGACTTGGCCCCCCTTTTCGATTTGTTAAAAGGGGAGATAAACTGAGTTCATCCAGGACCCCCACCCCAGAGGCAAAGACTGCACTTGAGAACATTCAACACGCATTGTCCACCAGACAGGCCAACAGATGTAAACCTGACCTGCCTTTTCGTTTCATCATCTTAGGAAAGCTGCCACATCTCCATGGGATGATTTTCCAATGGAACAGCAAAACCCTCCAAAAATCAAGGGAGGTCCAAGGCAAAGAAGATCCTCTCTCTATTATAGAGTGGGTCTTTCTGAGCCACCACAGGACCAAAAGGATGACAAAGCCACAAGAATTGATGGCTGACCTGATTCGGAAAGCCAGAGTTCGCCTTCGGGAACTGGCTGGTTGTGACTTTGAGTGCATTCACATGCCAATCAAATTAAAATCGGGCCAAATTACAATGTTAGCAATGTTAGAGCACTTGCTTCAAGAGAACGAAGCACTGCAGTTTGCCCTAGATAACTACCCTGGCCAAATTTCTATTCATCGGCCTGCTCACAAAATTTGCAATTCGGATGCCCAATTTCTATTAGAGTTAAAAAGTGTCCAAAGCAAGGAGCATCTTAATGCTCTAACCATCTTCATTAACGTGTCCGGAAAGTCCCACAAATCAGTTATGACTTGGCGGGACACTCTCACTCAGCAGTGGGAATCAGAGGTTGTTGAGGTGGAAGGATCACCTCAAGTCGCTGAGTTGGCCGCAGTCGTTAGAGCATTTGAGACGTTCCCTGGACCTTTCAATTTAGTAACAGATTCGAGTTATGTTGCAGGGATAGTTTCTAGAGCAGAACATTCTGTGCTGCAGGAGGTTTCCAACATCACTCTGTTTCAGTTACTTTCTAGACTTGTCAAACTGATTTCCCACAGGAAGCAACCCTTTTATGTGATGCACACCAGATCACAGACAGAGCTCCCAGGGTTCATAGCAGAGGGAAACAGGAGAGCCGATGCTCTCGCTGCCCCTGTTGAGGTGACCCCTCTGCCAAACCGTTTTGAGCAAGCCAGAATCAGCCATTAGCTTCACCATCAAAACGCGCCAGGTCTGGTCCGGCAGTTTAACTTAACCTGTGACCAGGCCAAAGCGATTGTGACTGGCTGTCCACAATGTCACAAATGTGCCATCCCATCCATGCCCACAGGTGTGAATCCCCGTGGTTTGACCAGTTGTGAAGTGTGGCAGACAGATGTCACGCACTTTGCCCCCTTTGAGAGGCAGAAATACGTGCACGTCTCTGTGGACACGTTCTCAGGAGCTGTTTTCGCTTCTGCCCACACAGGGGAGAAGGCTGGGGATGCTATCAAGCATCTCATCCAGGCTTTCTCTGTCCTGGGCATCCCAAGGTCCCTGAAGACCGATAATGTTCCAGCGTACAAATCCAAGGAATTCTGCAGCTTTCTGCAGCAATGGGGGGTGGAACACAAGACTGGGATCCCCCACTCTCCGACAGGTCAGGCGATTGTAGAAAGGACTCATCAGAACCTCAAAAGAGTCCTCAGCCAGCAGCAACCGATCCTCAAAATTGAACCACCATCTGTAAGACTAGCCCGTGCTGTGTTCACTTTGAATTTTCTTAACTGTTCCTTTGAGACCATGAACCCGCCGGTGACAAGGCACTTCAGTGGGAGCTCACAGTTAGCGCCCCGTGAAAGGCCAAAAGTCCTTGTCAAAGATCCAGAAACTTTGAGGATACGGGGTCCTCACGATTTGGTCACCTGGAGGCGCGGGTACGCCTGCGTTTCCACTCCCACCGGTTTGCGGTGGATCCCCTCCAGAAATGTGAGACCCTATGTCCCCAAGACTTCAGAAACAAAAGTACCCCAGGTCACTGTGGCCTCCTGGAGAAGGAGGAAAAAGGAAGAAGAGGAAGCGGGCCCAGAGGCAGGTCCTCCTCGCCCAATTACTCTTCCCTCCTGGCTTTTCTGACATGAGGAGGAAGCAGAAGAGCTGTTTCCTCCAGCTGAATGTTTTCAGTGGTTGTTTAACTGACCCCTTTCTTCTGAGTTACAGAACCGCAGTCCAGGTGATCAGCATGGAAGTCCGCAGCACAGCAGTTGTCACCCTTGTGGTGCTGCTCAGTTTCCCGTCAATAACCATCCCCTGGATCGTTCCACAGCCCAAAACCAATGTATGGAAAACCCTCGCACGGAGTCTAGGTCAAGATCACATCTGCCTAGCCTCAGCAGCGGCCCAAGATCCCATGTCCTCCTGCCTGGTAGGAATCCCCGTGAAAGAGGAGGAGTTTCCATTCTCACTCCTCCAGATACAACAAAAATACAATCAAAAACCTGTTGAAGCTAGCCACTTTACAGAAATTGGTGATGTCCCTTCTGCTTTTGTCCTAAATCCCCTTGCTTTTTGGAAAGAGTGGTTGCAAACTCTCCCGCGTGCCCCCCAAGAGCCCCAAGAATTAGACCTTCTTGGGTCCTCAAAAGCTCCTTTTTGTGTTCACTTTCGTTACACCCCCCAAGACAACCACGCCAAGTCATTTTATCATTTGTTGCAAATTAAGGATTCTTATATGGCAAAAAACTGGTGCACAAAAATTGCACATGTTACCACTCCTTCCACTGATGCTCACAGTCCCTTTCCCCGTTCCCTACCCAAAGGTTTTTTCCTCATTTGTGGTGACAGAGCTTTCACTGGCATTCCTGTTCGACTGATTGGAGGCCCATGCACATTAGGCAAGTTGAGCCTGTTTACCCCAAACATGACTCAAATCCTCAATTGGCACAGAAAAAATTCCTCTCTCCACGTACCAATCCAGAAAAGAGACCTAACAAGTCTCGACCCGGATTTTGATTCAGAAATCATCCACTGGTCCAGGGCAAAGGCCACAGCCCTGACGGTTTTCTTACCCTGGGTCTCGATAGCAAAATCTATGGGAGAATTAGGCCATTTAGAATGTTGGGTGGCCAAACAAGCAAATTTAACAACTCAAGCTATAAGTGACCTCCTATCAGACGAGCAGATTACGAGGCAGGCGACCCTTCAGAAATGCGCCGCGATCGACTATCTACTTTTACTGAACCAACATTCATGCGAGGAGTTCGAAGGGCTGTGTTGCTTCAATCTATCATCCAAGGCTGAGAACATCAAAAAATCAATCCAACAGCTGCAAGGAATGGTCGATTCCATCAAGCAAGAAACAGGGGACTGGTTTGACAACCTCTTCAAAGGTGTTGGACTCTCTAACATTGCCAGCTCATGGGTCAAAACCAGACTGCTAGTTCTGTTCATCATTTTAATTGTAGCCATTGCTTCTGTTTTGGTCAAAAGCCTGATCATGAATGCAATTTTCCCCACTACTACCCCCTCTGTGCATTCTGTAGTACCGGCCATCGAATTCCCACCAGACTCTGACTCCAGCAGCGAGTGCGATTCAGATATCTACACTCCAGAACAGTAACACAAAAAAAAAAAAAGAAAAGGGGGAACTGTGAGATTTCTGGAATTGTTTTATAGGTTTTTAGTTATAAGTTTAGTATGGCTTGAATTTTAACCCTAGCTAGGTAAGGGCCCCCTGTCCTGGAATGTTCTTATCAGAAGTTGATAAGAGTTTCCAAGACAACCTAAGTCTCTGCCTGGAGACTGGTCTTCCCATTATCTTCTCCCCTCTCCTGTCCATCAATCTCCCAGGCCCAAGACCTTCTGAGAGGTGTCGGCCAGTGGTTGGTGGATCCCCCAGGGACCCCATCCCAATTTACCTGATTTGTTAATGTTTGTGTATTGCAGTTGGTATTAGCCACCTTGCTTTGTTTCATTGGTTTGCAACTTGTACCCACCCCTGAGACTTCTGTTGAACAAAAACCCCCTGCAGGCCAGGTCCTGAGGCACAGGGCCTGGGACCAGGGACTGCCCCTGTGATCCCCGAATAAAACCTTTGTTCTTCGAGCCTCGAGAGTGTCCCCTCTTTCGAACCACGGCCGTGACAGTGAAGGTAAAAGTGCTGTGGAGCCAAAGACCCACGCAAGGTCCTGTTGAGGCGTATCAGAGCTAGCAGGGTGGTCCAGCTGAACGCTGGGCTGGCCTGAGAGACAGATATGCAAAGCAACAGCCAAATTCAGGAAAGTGTGTCACATCTGTTTGTCAATTTTGTAGGGTCTGTAGACCTCTTGGGTTGACTCCTGTGTTCACATTAGGAAGAGAGCAATGCTGACAATCAGGACATGTAGCAATGATACTAGAAGCTTGTGCTGGAGTGAGCTCAAAAAGTCTTACTAAAGCCCCAGCGTTCTGGTGAAAAAATTAGTGACTCACTCTAGCCTGTTCTACTTTGTTTGGTAAAACATGTTGCACCAATAGGGTTAACAAGTCTGCCTGGGCATTGCCTTCTGTGAGAAACTCAGCAGGTTGGAATGCGACCTTATATGCATCACAAAGTAAGAAGCGGTCCTTTGATCTAGGAGAGAAACTAGTAGTTTCAACCAGTAAAAAATAATATAATTTTTAACTTGTTTTAAGACAGAGGCTTCTGCTCTATACATAATTCCTGTGACGTAGGCAGAGTCAGTGATTTGGTTAAAAGTTGTGCTGAATCTCTGGAACCTCCAACCACAGCAGCTGATTCTACAATCTGCGGAGACCCTTCAACAACAGCAATATCAGATTGCCGGGTTCCGGTTTCAGAATCCCTCCAATACGATCACTGATTTATGGGTTTTCCCAGAGCCATCTGTGAATATTGTCATAGCTTGCAAAGGGATCTCACTTCTCCTTGGCTTCAGGAGCAAATTAAAAGAACAGCTTAACATTTTGTGCTTAGGTGTATGGATAGATATCTGCCCTGGATAATCTGCTAAAGCAATTTGCAATTTCTCAGATTTCTGTAGTAACCAACTCAAATAGAACATTGTAAGAGGTAAAAAGATATGGTCAAAATCCCTTCCAGCCAAGGAGGTCAGTCTTTGACGAGCTTTGACAATTAACATGGCCATAAGTTTATCTTCCATGGAAATAGTCTTGGGCATATTATTAGGCAAAAAGACCTATTCAATAATTAACAGAGGGTCTGGTTTATCTGAGTCCCACTGAAATATCAATGCATGAGGCTGCCTATCAGGGTTTAAAATGATTAACCATAGTGGTAACTCTGGAGCTCAGTGAGCTGATTGCCTCTGTGAGATAACATCAGCTACTCTTTGAAGCACAGCTTGTGCCTTTGTGTTTAAATGTCTAGGTGATGAGAGGTCAGGCTCTCCCTTTAATATGGCAAACAATGGCTCGACATTTGCATTTGAGATTCCGAGCAAGTGTCGAATCCGACTTATAGTTCCTAACAATTTTTGTGAATTGTGCAAAGTTTTGATTTCAGTTTGTCGTGGTTTGAAAGCAAAACGAGTGAGAGGCTCCAAATCAGAAATACAATTTAATAAGAAGAAAGGTAAAAAGGTAAAAACAAAATGAAATAAATGCAATAACACAAAGGACCACTGACAGAGTCAGAATACAGCCTGAGCAGGGTGATGGAAGCAGTCCAGATGAGGTGGTCTTCCTGAAGCAGTGATCCTGTAGAAAGGTCTGGTAGCTCTGGTCCTCTGGGAATCCAGCAGGTAAGGGCTGCTTGTACTGTCCCAAATCCCAGATTATATCCAGGTGAGAATGCTTGGCTCCTCCCCCTGGGCAGAGCATCTCACAATGGGATGATGAGTCATGAAGCGGGTCCTTGATGGCCCATTAAACAGAGATAACTCCTGGAGGGAGTTACCTGTGAGTCATGGGCAAGGCGTTGATGGGCTATTAGCAGAAGATAGCCCAAAGGCAGGGGGCCTGGGAAGAACACTGCCCCACTTGGTTTAACAGTTCATGAAGATGGTGATAGAATAAATACTTCGTGTACATCCTACATACACTACAACCCAGGACACAGTTAAAATTTGCAGAGGTTGTGCCGAAATAGAGTGCATTCTGATGCGCCAGCCCAGATATTTCCATGGGGATATCCTTTGAACCTTTTCAGAAGCAATGGTCAGACCTGCTGATAGCCTGGCTGACGGCCAGCACTGCTTCCATTTGAACCAGTTTCTGCAGAGGTAAGAATATCATCCATATAATGATACAACAGGACATCAGGTATATGTTCCTGGATCGGGCTCAGGGTCCTTGCCACATACCACTGGCAAATAGTGGGGCTGTTGTGCGTCCCAATGACACCTATATAAAATATGACTGTACAAAAATTCCCCACTGTGTCAACACATCCCTCCCCCACAAAACCAGGGGGACAGACAGCACAAAAGGTTTGACTAGCAATTCCTCCCTCAGATCCTGTAATCTGCACCAAGTGTTGGCTCTGCAGGCTTTGACTATTCCCACCCATGCCTGAGAGCATCTGAGGTACAGTCATTAATGTCCAATCACTGGGCCATTGGCTTTTTGAGATAACAGTCACCTCTGCATTCGAGTGAATGAGACCTGTTAAAATTAAGTCTTTGTGTTTCAGAGTCACTTTGCATTGGCATGTGGGACTCTGAGATATAATACAGTTGTGTCTAGTAAATTTGTGGGACCCCTGTGGAACCAAACCCGCCTCCCCTCTGTTCAGCTATCAGGGGTGCAGAAAAAAGGTGCTGCTGGGAAAAGTATGACTTGGGCTTTATTACTCCTGGCCAGGACCACACGGGTGACTGGAGAGTCCAAGTCATGATCCTTATCTCCCCAACTGTGTCAGAGTCAATGACTCCTGGTAGGACAAACAATCCTGTTATTGAGGTAGATGATCTACCTATGAGCAAGGCATGGTAACCAGGTTCTAAGGGTCCATAGATTCCTGTAGGGAGACAAAAAACTGATCAATCAGACAGTGTTACTGTGATGGAGGTTGCCAGGGATGGCTGCACGTAGGTCAGCGATGGTCCTGCAGGGGGCAGGGCCGGTTGAAAGCTGATGGTTTATTGTGATTGCGGCGTTGGCTGTGAGATTTGTGTCTGCACGCATTGCCGTCCCACACTGCGAGATGAGTTTCCCTGTAAAGGCTGGCCATTCTGGTGAAACGTAGAGCAGCATAGATTAGTAAAGTGAGGACAAAGTCTCTGTCCTTAAGGTTTTTCTTTTTTATCTGTAATCAGTTATTATGTGTATCTGAAGGGAATAAGTCCAGATCTTTTTTGAGGCCAGGGTCGAAAGACTCCATCACTGTTAGAGTCAGTGTCCACTGCATAAGGGATAAGTGTTCAGTGGCTCTGGGATTGCTGGTAGTATAACGGTGAGAGTGTAGGTGGCAACCAGGCTCTATCCCTGGCACTCATCGCAGAGGGCATGCGGATGAGGGACGGCTAGCGGGACCTGGACAGGTTTCAGTCTGGCATGGTTGCCAGGGCCATCTCAGCTGCAGCCTTGCGGGCTGCTTTGCTCCCTCCCTCCTTTTTAATTGCTTCCATGACCGCCCTCCAAGCAGGAAGCATTTGTAGCTCTGGCTCATTGCCAGGCAGCGTAGCCAGGTCATAGAGCTTTATGCCAACCTTGTCCCAGTAGCCGAGGGTAAAAATAGAAAAAGGGGTGGTATGGGGAAACATGCGTGACACCCATCATAGAAGTGACTTAAGGTCAGGCTTTAGGATGGAGGAGTGCCCTGGTTTAGGGCAAATTTGGGAGGAAACTTCTAAATAGGGTCTCTCTGGGAAACAAATCTAAACGGTCTTTTCCTTAACTGGTCTAGGAAAAAAATTCTTTGGAGAAAAGTGGAAAAAAACATTTATTTATCAGACAAAGTCCTTACAAGCATAAAGAATGAATAATATGAAACAATAAAACTTTTTGTTGTTCTGAAGAGAGATGGCAAATTGAGAGGGTCTTTGACATGGGTTAGCTTGGCTTTCCCAGTCTCTTATCAGTTCTTTTGGCCCTGGAAAATGCTGGTTTGGGCCCCAGTGGGCTGCAGGTGTGAGTTCTTGATGCTCTTTTGGGTTTTTTAGTCCAGAGCAGGTTTAAACAGTCCTAAGAAAAAGAGAAAAAAAACAGTCTAGGGAACTTTTTTGTCTCAGCTAGCTAAATTAGCTAAAAGTAAAAAAGATCTCTGTCCTGCTGTCTGTCCGTTCTTCAGATAAACATAGTCTAGCAGCCAGAATGCAGAGGAGTCAGGCAGTTTTTACAAACAAACTGCGTGCTTTTTCTTTTCTCCTTTTTGCTCTCAGAACTAGTCTTATAGGTACAGGACATATCTAACATCAACAGAATAGACAACTGGGAATACAAGCATTAAAAAGTTACCTCAGGACATTCTACCCTTTATATTGTCACCTCACTACTAAAACTAATATAAATTCTAACTTTACATGCACATACATTATACATATATATATGTATACAATATACAGCTATATACAGACAATGGCAGTGACATTTAGCAAACAGTGATATTTACACATAGTTCTCACTCAACAATTAGATCTCCTTGAGGTACACATTGTGTTGTTCTATTTTTCTGTATTATTCACTATGTGCAACCTGGTTCCTGAGTAAAGAGAATTCTACGTGTGATAAATTTGGGGTAAAAATTCGTGTATGAAATAATAATAATCCGATGTATAATAAGAGCAATGTTAATAAAGTGAAAAGCAAACCGTTCCCCCCCCCCCTCAGCCTGCACGGCTTCAGTTGTGAAACAAGATAAGAGTCATCAGACTAGACAAAGACTCTGGCCAACCTTGATAAGAATCACTTCCTCGCCAATGCAAGGAGAAATTCCTTCTTGACAACGATGCAGATTTCATCAACTCCCTGGCCCGACATGCAAACTGAAATCAACATAAGACTGACCTGTGAAATTGACATAAGAAAACTTCCCGGAATGGGACAACAGGACTTGACAAGATCCGGGAAGACCATCAAAAAGAAATTCGGACTATTCAGCCCACCCTGGACACCTGGACTGCCTAAGGGCAGAAAAATACTATAAAAGGGTGGACTGAAAGCTGCACCGGCGTGGATTTGGGCGTCTTGCACCCTGGTGTGCGGACCCCTGTCCACCCAGCACGGCGCTGATATTCTCCTAATTTGTGGTGTTCTCATTTTTCCAGTGTTCGATATTCTGTTATTAATAAATTGTCTTTTATTAATCCGATATTTGCCGTTGCATTTATAACATACGGATGGGTTTGTCTGTACTTGAGGCAGAATTGATCTAAACTGTTTTTCTTAACAAACTTTTGACATACACTACTGGAACTTTGTTTATTGTATGCAGGAGTTTAGCCCTGGGTAGGGCTTTCTTGGTTGGAGTCTTGGGTGTTAACTAACTAGGTGGTTTTTGCTAAATGCTGCTATTTATTTTTGAAAGATCTTTTACTTAGTGCTTTCAAGGTAGTTTTTAATAGTCTGTTGTACTTTGTTACTTTGTCTGTAGCTGGTGCATCATAAGGGATATGGTACACTTACTTAATGCTATGTTCTTTAGTCTAGGTGTTGATAAGGTTGTTTTTGAAATGAGTCTTATTGTTTGATTTAATTTTTAGGGGTACTATGCTTTTAAAGAACTTGCTTTTTAAGGTCTAGAATAGTGTTACGGGCCATAGCCTGAGGTATAGGGTAGGTCTCTAGCCATCTTCTACTATTGTGAGGACGTAGTGCATACTTTGGTGTGTTTTGGGCAGTGTAATATAATTAATTTGCTAGGTCTTTTCATACTTATATTTGGACTGCTCCTTACTATACTATAGGGATTTCACTTGCTTGGCCTGCTTGATCGCAGTATACATTTTACAGTCATGGAGAATCTGAGAAATACTGTCTATGGTTAGATCTACCTTTCGGTCTTGTGCTCACTTATAGGTGGTATCTTTATTTTGATGACTTGAGGCATTATGAGGTCATTGAGCTAGAAACAACTCTCCCTTGTGATGCTAATCTATCTTTGACACCTTTATTTTTGTAGCTTGATTTATTTTCTTGTTTTGGTGCTCCTCATTAGCTTTACTATTGGGGACATGGGCATCTACATGGCGGGCTTTCACAGGTAGCTCCTCTACTCTAGTAGTGATGTTTTTCTACTTTTTAGCAGCTCAAATTGCGTTTTTTCTATGCTGCATATTAGCCTTTTTCTACTTCTCCAGCCATCCCCACAGAGTATTGGCTACTATCTATGAATCAGTATAGAGGTAGAGCTTTGGTCACTTTTCTCTTTTAGCAATGTCTAGGGGTAATTTAACAGTTTTGAGTTTAGTGAGTTGGCTTGATCCATCTTTTTCTTCAGTAGCTTGTGTGACTTGTTGTGTGGGGTTCTATACGGTTACTTTCTACTTTTGTTTCATCTCTACAACGTGATAACTATCTGTAAAAAGGAGCGTAACATGTTTCTTTTGCTGGTGGTTGTACGGTGGAGCTTCTTTAGCATGTGTCTCTTGCTTTTGTTCCTATTCATTAGTGAGACTAAATTTTTCACCTTTAGGTCAATTTGTAATTATTTCTAAATTTCTAGGGTGATTTAGTTTTTTAATATGGATGTGCTGCGTGATGAGAGCAATCCACTTACTCTGTGCCATTGGTGGTATAGTGGGTAGGGGGGACTTTTGCTTTGAACATCTACTCTAGCACTGGTAGTTGGGGTGCAGGGAGGAGTTGTGTTTTAGTGTTTATTACTTCTGAAGAGGCTTGGACTCTTTTATAGGCTGCTAAAATTTCTTTCTTTGTTGGAGTGTAGTTGGTTCCAGACCTTCTGTAGCTTTGACTCTAGAATTTTAGTGGTTGGCCTCGAGTCTTACTAGGTACTTTCTGCCAAAGGCTCTAGGACAGACTATGGCTCTTGGTTGCAGAGTAGAGTATGTTCTTCACATCTGGTTCTGTCTTAACTGGGCTAAGGGCTACTGCATGAGTGATCTTTTGCATGATTTGGGTAAAGGCTTGTTGCTGTTCAGGGTTCTACTGGAAATCATTATTTTTGTGGGTGACTAGGTAGAGAGGGCTCACAATTTGGCTGTACTTAGGAATATGTATTCTCTAAAAGCCTATGGTACTTAAGAAAGCTTATGTTTCCTTCTTGTTGGTTGCTGGAAACATTGTTGTGATCTTGTTGATGACATTGGTGGGAATTTGATGCTATCTTTCTACTTTACTCTCAGGAACTCGATTTTTTGAGCAGGTTCCTTAAATTTGCTCTTCTTGATAGGAAAACTAGTTTTTAGGAGAATTTGGATTATTTTCTCTCTTTTTTCAAACGTTTCAGCTGCAGTGTTTTCTTACACAATGATGTTATTGATGTACTGCAGATGTTTTGGAGATTTACTTTTTTTTAGTGCAGTTTAAATTAGTCTATGGTAGATGGTCGGACTGTGCTGCTACTTCTGGGGTAGTTGGTTCTAGGTGTACTGCACTCCCCTCCATGTGAAGGCGAACTGAGGCCTGCATTCTGCTGCTAAAGGAATGGAGAAAAATGTATCGGTAATGTTAATAGTGGTGCACTATGCTGCTTTGGACTCCAGCTCATACTAGAGCTCTAACATGTCTAGCAAAGCAGTGCTCATTGGTGGAGTCGCTTAATTCAAGGCATGATAGTCTACAGGTAATCTTCATTCTCCTTCAGATTTGTGCACAGGCTAAATGGGGTTGTTGAAGGGTGAGTGTGTTTTGTTGACCACTCTTTGACTCTCTAGCTCATGGATCATCTTGTGGATGGGGATTACGGTATTTCAAGTTGTTCTGTACTGTTGGTGATGCATTGTCGAAGTGGCAATTGGCACTTGTTGCTTTTCTTCTTTTAGAAGCTTTACTGCAGGTGGGTTCTCCAATAGTCCAGGCAAGGTGTTTAATTGCTTAACACTCTCTGTCTCTACAGCCACTATATCAAATACCTACTTGAATCCTTTTGGGTCTTTGAAATACCTATTTTGGAGGAAGTCTATGCCCAAAATGCATGGGGCCTCTGGGCCAGTCACAATAGGGTGGGTTTTTTTTACTTATTTCTAGTTAGGCTTGCATCAACTTCCACTAAAGTAAAATTTTTTGATCTTCCTGTTACGCTAGTAATAAAAACAGATTCTGCTCTTACATGTTTTGATGTGATTAATGTGCACTGTGTACCACTCTTGACCAAGGCCTTATATTTTTGTGATTCTAATGTGCCAGGCCAACGAATCCACACAGTCTAAAAAACACGGTTTTCTTTAGCCTCTACTTGGCTAGTGGCAGGGCCCCTCTAAGTCTGGTTATCCTTCTTTCCATGGGTAACTGGAGCTGCTTCCTTTTTGGTGGAACTTCTCTTAGTCTTGCCTTTTAACAATTCACGTACCTCTTGTGTCAGCATCAGTAGATTTTCTATCCCATCTCTTCATGTCTTCTCCAAAATCACGCAGGAGGGACTACAGCTCAGCTCGTGGGATGCCCCTTCTTTCTTTATTTGGGGGATGTCTATGTTTGGTGTTAAAACCTCTGATGTCTCGTAAAGACTTGGAGAAAGCCCTCTTTATCTCTCTAATCTCCTGTCTGAGTGTATTGTGGTTCTACTCTATCTTGTCTTCTAATTTCCGCAGACATGTTTTTACAGCTGCGATTCTTGCATGTGCTGGACCATGCACGGTATTTCCATATGCTCGTAGCTTCTTCACCATATCAAGCATGGTCTTGTCCGTGTCATCTTGCTTCATTATTGCTAAAGCAGAAGCATATTCTTGTGGCCCAAGTCGTACAAGTTTTTGCCACATCACAGGTGTATATGGTACTAAGTTTGGGTTCTTAGTGTTTAGGTCATCTGAGAAGACAATCTCTGCCACTGCCATTTCTCTCAAGCGCTGAATCCCTTGTTCGATGGTCTTTTACTGGGTTTGCTGCATATAGAGATTGTCTGCACACAGATATTTTTGTGCCACACTTCCCAGGACCCGTTTCCAGAGACTGTGAGGGTCAGCTCCCCTCATTATTTCTTGGTCAATAACTGCATCATGTGACAGGGATCCTAGGTGCCTCACTTCAGTGCCACCTAGAATTGTAGCCTCACCTGCAGCATCCCAAAGATGGACTAACGAACTAATTATAGATTCATTAGGTTGTTGAGTGTAATGTTTTCTTAGGCTATGAAGGTCTTTCAGGGAATAGGATTTAATAGTGGCTTCTGATCTTGTGTCACTTGCTTTGACTTTTGATTTTGTGCTGGGAGGCGTTGAGGGTCCTTCATCTGGATCATTGTCCACTGGTCGATCGGTTTTGCGTGTGTGCTTCTTTCCCACAGCAACTGCCAGTGTCTTAGGCTCACTATCTGATTTAGCTGCTGGCTTAGGCTCACCATCTGGTTTAGCTGCTGGCTTAGGTTCACTGTCTGGTTCAGTTACAACATGAGTAGCTGGGGTGTTGACTGCAGCCTGAGTGACTGGGATAGCTGCTGATTTATCTCCCTGTCCCCCCTGCCACTATCTGCTGCCCTACAGTATCTAGTAGCATGCAATAGGCATATGATAGGGCCCAGTTTATTGCAATGAGCTTTTTTTCCTTAGAGTCATCATGGCAGTTCTCTTCTAGATATTTCTATTCCTTGTCTGGGTTCTGAATTTGTTCACTGTGGAAACTGAAAGTGGTCAGAACATAGATTTTTAGGCTCCAGGCAGTGGCTTGAAGCCTGTGGGAAAGCCAAGTACAGAACTCTTTCACACTGTCCTGGGAAATCATAAGGAGGAATCAAAACAATCCTTGGAAGGTCAAAAACCATTAAGGTGGAAAACCGTTAAGGTAGAAAACCATTAGCAGCTGATGTTTTTCTAATTTGTTGTTTACTTGTAAGAAATGGTCTAGAGGTGTTGCTCTAAATGACCAATCATATTGACTGTACCAAAACACTGTACAAAAGAGTCTGTCTTTCAATAAATCTTTGCTATAAGCCCTCTGAAGAACCGGAATTCTACATATTGTTATTGAGCCATCTCAAATCGTAACGATAGTTGGCGTGAAAATTCCCAAGCTGGGGGATCTGAAAATTCTTTTAATGTTCAGCCCATTCTCTCCCATTTTTCACACTACTCAGGATTTTCCACACCTGGGTCTACTTCTGGGTCTGGGGTCTCATCAGCTCCTCTGGAAATCTCAGCCCTCATTCTAGAGAAGTTGCAGACTATATAGAGAAACCTTACTAGATTAAATACTGAGAAGGTGGTCTCTTTAACATTCAGGGGAAACGGAACATTCTCCAAAAGCAATGTAACAGATTCAAAAGAGAAGAGGGAACGAAAAAGCTGCAAAGCCTCATCCTAACAAACTGGGTGCAATTATTTATAAATCTCTGAAACATGTTGCTGGAACTAGGACACAGGGTAGGACGAAGAAACTATAAAGCAAACATAGTTGGCACAAACTCCAATACCTGAATAAACTTCCTATAAATTATTATTACTGAGCCCAGCAAAATAGCTATTCTAATTCGTGCTCCTCTTCTGTAAAAACTACGTGTTAGGGATAATACTGGAGCTATTTCCAGATAAGAAAATAAACCTAGGGACCAGAAAGATATTAAAACCTAAAAAAAGCCTGGGGAACAGAAACACAGGAAGGACTCTACCCCAAGAGACATTATGAATTCAAGCAGTAACATGGCTACTGACTGCTTTATCCCTGCACAAAGTACAATCAAAATTCAATCAGTACAAGTTTTTTCCACTTTCTCAAGCCACTCACTGGGCACCAATGAATGTGTTTGTTCTGGTTTAGGGCAAATTTGGGAGGAAACCTCCAAATGGGGTTCCTCTGGAGAACAAACCCAAATGGCTTCTCCCCCCAGCTGGTCCAGGAAAAGAGCTTCCTCGGAGAAAAGTGGAAAAAACTATTTATTTAACAAACAAAGTGTGTACAAGCATAAAGAATGAATAATATGAAACAATAAAACCTTTCGTCGCACTGAAGGGAGATGGCAAATTGAGAAAGTCCTTGCCATGGGTGTGGTTCAGCTCACACAGTCTCTTATCAGTTCCTCCGGCGCTGGAAAATGCTGTTCTGGGCCTCAGTGAGCTGCAGGTGTGAACTCCCAGTGCTCTTCTGTGCTTTTCAGTCCAGAGCAGGTTTAAACAGCCCTAAGAAGAAGAGAAAAAAAACAGTCCAGGGAATTTCTCTGCCTCAGCTAGCTAAACTAACTAAAAGCAAAAAAGATCTCTGTCTCGCTGTCTGTCCGTTCTTCAGACAAACACAGTCCAGCAGCTGGAATGTGGAGGAATCAGGCAGTTTCTACAAACAAACTGCGTGCTTTTTCTCTTCTCCTTTTCACTCTCAGAACTACTCTTAAAGGTACAGGACATAATATCCAACAAAAACAGAACAGACAATTGAGATACAAGCATCAGAGAGTCACCCCAGGACAGGGAGCCATGTTTGCTCAGAAGGGCGAGCATGGTTTCATAGACATCTTTCTCGTCAGACATGTTCTGTCCCATACTTCAGTTCCCCTGGCTCACCTGTCATGTCACAGCATACAGGTGATTGTGGGCCCAAATGCGGTACTCGCACCCTCATAATCAGTTCCAGAGGCTCGTTGATTACCGCCAGGTAGGCCAGTCCTTCTTTCATGCGGAGCACCAATTATCAATGACTGAGAGATGGAAAAGACTGACTGGTGATCAGAATCCAATTATACTGTCAGCTACATATGCTTATATACCATTCTAGGAGAGCTAGTAATTTTTTACTACAATGATTAGGTTAAACATCACACAAACATATACATTTTGCAACATCTCTTGCTTGAAGAAGTTGATTCAATCCTCTTTCCTGTTACCAATCTTGATCCAATCTTCTTGTAATTTTCAAACCTCTGTTCTTGCCAAGGCATCTTGGTTATCAAAGTGGCTATGCTAATTAAATCTGCAGTGCTCTCTGTCCTGTGTACCCCAATATACTTCCTGAGAGACCTGACCCTCCTTTCAAAGATAATACATCCTCTTTTTATTCCTAAGTTCCTTCAAAACCTCCTTGCCCATGCAGGCTGGACATTTTCCTTTTCAACTCATCTTTCAGCACACAGGGGCAGTCTGTTCCTGTGACCTTAAGATCTCTGTTTTGAAGCATGCCCACCTTTCCTGGACTCCTTTGTTTTTAAGTACTGCTTCCCAAGAAACTCTCTTAATAAGTCTCCTAAATAGGCCAAAGTCTGCCCTTCAGAAGTCTAATGTAGAAGTCTTATTGATGTTCCTCCTGATTTCACCAAATATCAAGAAATCTACAATTTCATGATCACTGGGTGTGGTGGGTTGAGTGCTTGCCAAACATCCGGGGACTCACTAGAATTATTTACTCCTTTTCTGATGCAAGATTGGATTAGGAGAAGAGCAAAGCAGGCTCAAAACTTTAAAGGGTATAAAGAAAAACTTTATTAACAAAACTAAAAGAAGAAAAAAAAAAGAAAGAACAATTAGAATAAAACCTTCAGAACACTTCTCCTCATCCCACAACCTTCTTTTCTTTCCCACTGACAATGTACAGAGATAAAACCTTAGGACTTAGGTCAGTTGACCCCCTCTATAATAGTCTTTCATCAGTTCTCTTAGAGAGAGGAGTCTCTTTTGCAAGGTCATGGAGACTTCTCCACAAGAAATAGTTCTCTCATGGCTTCAATTTTCATGAATAGCAGCCTCCCTGGGAATCTGCATTCCTGAAGTCCCTCCCATATCATGCAGCCTTCCCGCAGCTGTGTTCATGGGCCATGTCAAACTTATGGGGTACTATTTTAAGGATGAGCTGTTCAAAAGCAAAGGTTTTCATCTCTCTCTGAGATCATCTTTATCTCTAGGAACAGAGGTCTTCTTCTTTCCCTGAGGGAAAAGGGTCTTCATGACTCTCATCTCTCTGTTCAAGCTTCTCATGAGATCACAGTGATGCCTTAAGTTTTAGCTTTCATGTTTTTCAGATTCTGTGCTGCCTAGGGGTATAGTTTTGAGCCTCATATTAAGTGTTAGTAAGCTCTCTTCACAGAGTAGGTAGAAAAAACAAATCCTTTTCCTGCTGAAGACCAAGAACAATGGGTACAAGTTTTCAGGCCCAAAAGCATAAACAACGGTGGACTGAAGAGGGAAAACAAGAAGGACAGGACTTCATAATCTAAAGCTGTAATTGGACAATTAAACCTCAATATGCAAATGGACCAAAACTTATAAAAGTGTAAGACCTTGTGACTGGTCATCCATTTTGTGACCATTTTAAGTCCACCTTGGGTGTAGCCTTGGTCAGGGTCTTGTACTGCCCATGGTGTACCCTTAAAGGCCTTTCAACAAATATCTACTTTATTCTCTAGCTCTGTTCAGTCTCTGTTCCAAGTCAGCCTTCCCAAGGCATCAACAGCTACTTCCACATTTACTTATTTCAGCACAAATGCCTTTGCTCATGTCTACAATTTGAACACTCCATCCCCCTATGCTTTTTCATGAATTAAAGGGTTATTCTAGTATATCACAGTCCCTCACCATGGCCTTACAAAAGAATTTAAGACTGAGGTATCTCCTCATTCTCCTCCCATCTGAGACTTGACTCCTTTACTGACCTTGATGTCTTCATGTTGTTTCTCTACGTGTCTTCGCTCTGTCCTTTTCTCTCACTTGAGAGAGAGGGTCAATGTTTTGTAAGCTTCATCTGTGCAGTGAAAGAGTTAATATATCGCCCGGGGCCTGTGGATGGTCACGATGGTTTCTGCTGGGTGGTGGCTGAAGCAGTCACGATGATGGATTTCAGGTTGAGCTGGGGGCTGTGCCAGGATCTCGGAGGCCCAGCCAGAATGGCAGAGGCCGCTCTGGCCGCATAGCCAATCTTTGGCCCCTGCTTTGTTCAATTACAGCCGTGGTCTGATGGCTTCTCCTCCCCCTGCCTGGCAGTTTCTGGTGAAACTCAGCAGCAGCAGAATTTCAGCCAAGCTGCGGGCCGGTCTGGCCATGCTGGTGGGGGGAGCCTGGCCCAGCCAGCGCTGCAGCAGAGTCAGGGCCTGGCCTGGCCTGGCACCCTGGTACCTGTTCAAGATCTGGAAGTAAGAGAGCTTTTCCCATGGTTTGTTGGTTTTTAACATGTGTGTTCACAGAGGCATGTCCAGCTTTCTAGTGGTTTAACAAGGTGTCAATATTCAAAACTAGTCACTGATTGGTTTTGTCAGGCACGGAGGAAACTGCAAGCAGCTTCTCTTTGAAAATCACTTCCATGACTGCCTTCTTCCCTGCTCACCAAAAATCAATTAATACAAAAGCAGCACACTATGCCCCAAGAGGCTTCCAACCACCACATCTCCCACAAGCCAATCTCTGTTTGCAAACAACAGGTCTAGTGTAGTCCTTTCCCTGATGAGCTCACTCACCAGCTGTGACAAAAAGTTGTCCTCCACATACTCTAAAAACTTCCCGGACTGCCTCTTTTCTGCTATATTAAGTTCGCAGCAGATGTCTGGTAGATTAAAGTCACCTACAAGAACAAGGTCTGGTGATCCTGAAACATTCTCCAGCTGCTTATAGAATAAGTTGTCCACCTCTTCTTCCTGCTTAGGTGGATGATAACAGACTCCCAGTAGGATGTCAGCCTTGTTGGCCTTCCCCTTAATTCTTACCCATAGACATTCAACTTCATCGTCATTAGTTTCAATACCTATGCCATCAAAAGCCTCCCTAATATAAAGGACCACCCCTCCACCTCTTCCCTCTTTACTATCTCTTCTGAAGAGCTTGTAGCTATCCAGTACAGTGCTTCAGCTATGTGAATCGTCCCACCGCGTTTCCGTGATGGTGACTAAATCATAGCTTTGCTGTTGCACCATGACCTCCAGCTCTTCTTGTATGTTACCCATGCAGCATGCATTAGTATACATGCACCTCACCTGGGCTACTGATTTCACCCCTAACTCAGGCTTACCAGCCTTGGACCTGCTTCCAGACAGCCCAGCTGCATCCTGAACCCGGGCCCTAGGGAAGCAGCAGACCTCCTTGCGGGTTGGGACCAGTCGACATATGGGGCCCTCTGTTCCCCTCAGAAGGGAATCACCCACTACAACTACCCTTCTTTTCTTTTTAATAACTGTTGAGGCTCGTTCAGCCTCGCTTGTCAGGAGGGTTTTTTGGTTTGGTTGGTTTTTTTTTTTCCTCTTTTCTTTTTCTTCTTGAGGCTGTTGGAAAGACGGGCTTTTGTGGCAAGGACCTGTATTGGCTGTTGGGAAGGCAGGCTTTTGTTGCAAAGGGCTGCTAGAAGGATCGGACTAAGAGCAAGTAAAGAATCTCCAAGGGGAGGGAGAAATGAAAGGATACCCCTAAACAGCCCCCTGGAAAGGGGACTAGCCTGGTGGAGATGTGATCCCAACACCAAGGGTGAAGATAAGGTTATGCAGTATTGTGTGATAGAGTGGACTGAGGGGGAGATTGGGTCCAACGATGTGTACTGGCCATGGTGTGGGTCAAATGAGGAGTTGTCACGGTTTGAAAGACAGGTGTCTGCCAGAGAAGGGCAGGGCCTCCCTTCAGAATTTCCCCTGGTGTCATTTTCTCACAGTAGGTACCATTGTTAAAGTAACCCCAAAAACACACAGTTAGTGTATGATAGCCCTGAATCCATGTGCCTGCCTTCCAGAGGAAAATAAAAATCCATGAGTTTCTCACCTTATTAACCCATAAAATAAACTGGATGACAGCCACAGTAGCCTTAGTTATAGGGCCCATGTTTAGATAAGGGCCTGCAAATGTCAGAAATACAGCCACAACCACATGCCACCCAAACCAGGGAAAGCTAGACCACTCAGTGCTGTCTAATGAGGTTTCTATACCCAGTACAGACAAAAGAAAATATTAGGTTACTCGAGAACTGTTATTCCTTTTTTCTCCTTTCTTTTCTCAGTGCCCTCAAGCCCCACATTGGGCGCCAAAATCTGTTTTGGTTTGAAAGACAGATGTCTGCTAGGGAGGGGCAGGGCCTCCCTTCGGAATGGAGAACTCAAATCCCCTCCCTCCAGATTATTATAATTTAGAAAATTAAAGGGGCTTTCAGGCAGAGGTAGGGGGATGGGAATAACTGTTCTTTAATAGTATGTATAGCAAAGCAAACAAAAACAGCAACTACAGCATTAATAACAAAACAGTACCAAGAACCTTGAGGGCTTTGCTCCACAAAACAGTTTGGTCTCAGTGCCCCTGCAGGACCCTCAGACCACCAAGCTGGAACGGTGGAAAGTCCCGGGCTGGTGGCTGGAACAGCAGGATGTCCCCAGCAGGCAGGGGCAAGATGTCTCAACAGGGCTGGGGGTGCAGGGTCACACTGTAGCAAAAAGAGCAGTGCTGAAGAAGCCACGACAGCAGGGCAGGGCTTGCCCAGCTCCAGCAGGGCAGGAGGAGGATCTCAGAATTCAGGGCACATGAGCAGATGATGGTAGATTTCCCAGGCCTAGACTTTCTGGTGACAGTGAACTCCTCCTGCAGCATGCAGCAGCCTGGCCGTTCTCTCTCTCAGAATGCCGAGAGCAAGAGGGTGAAGCTGCCTCCAGCTCCCCAAAACTTGCTTTATCTCCCCCTCTGAGCTTTCTTTGTTTTGGTCAAGCACCTTTAAGCACCCAGTACTTAGTCTCCTAGTAACTTATGGGGAAAAAAATTCTTTAGAGTAAAAAAGGAACAAACCTAACCCTCAACAAGAGTGGGTGTGTCAGGTTTTAAACATCCATGTAAAAATTAAGGAACGACCCTGGTAAAGATCAGGGAGAGGGAATTTCTCACTGAACAACCCTTCTAGCTCTGGCCTCTCAGTCCTGAATCTCAAAGGAAAGCTACTCTGCACCCCACTCCGTCCAAACAGAAAATCCTGGATTTGAGAAAATCACTGGCTTGGGGTGTGCTTCGTTTTCCCCCTTCCTTTTGCCTCTTCCTACTGTGATAAATTTGGTGTAAAAATTCGTGTATAAAATAATAATCCAATGTATAATAAGAATGATGTTAATAAAATGTAAAGTCTAGTAGGTAGCAATCTGCATCCCCAGCCTGCACGGCTCCAGTTGCGAAACAGGAGAAGGACCATCAGACTGAACAAAGACGCTAGCCAGCCCCGATAAGAATCGCACCCTTTCCAATGCAAGAATTCCTTCTTGACGACGATGCAGATTTCATCAAGGCCCTGGCACGATGTGCACACTGAAATCAACATAAGACTGACTGGTACAATTGGCATAAGAAAAGACCTTCCCGGAATGGATCAACGGGACTTGACAAGATCCGAGAAGGCCATCGAAAAGAAATTTGGACTATTTGGCCCATCCTGGATACCTGGACTGCCTCAGGGCAGAAAAATCCTATAAAACGGTGGGAGAATTAGGGGAGAACCTCCAAAGGAATCCCCTAATAACAAAACCTCTACCACCCCTCCCCCAACCCTGGGTTTGGGAAGGAATCTCTCGAACAAATGTGGAAAAACCCGGTTTATTAACAAATGAATAAACACACCCCCCCACCCCCCCACCCCCCCCCCCCCCCCCCCGACACAAGGGAAAAAAAAAAGAAAAGAAAAAGCTCACGTTACTGTGAGGGGGAGGGCGCAGAGCTTCTTTCACGGGCCCCGCAGATCCTCGGATTCCTCCGTTCAGATCGAGGTCTGGTGCCGGTCCTAAATATTAAAGTGGGGGGGGGAGGGGGGGGGAGGGGAAAGGGGATAAGAGGGAAAGGGAAAGGAAAAAACAAACAAACAAACAAACAAAGGCACAGAGGCAGCAGAAGTAGACAGAAGGAAAAGGCAAAAAAAAAGAGCAGAAATTGCAAAGCAGGAAAAAGCAGATACAGCCGCCTGGAAGCCAGAAGCCGAGCAGAGAGCCCAGGGTGCAGACAGTGCCCGCTCAGTGTTATATGTGTGTATTATAAAATTGGCTTTTCGCAAGATGTGTGCTATATGATTAATAACATAGTAAGGATATAAGGATATAAGTTTATTTCTGCTATTGGTAAAAGAAGATTAGATATAATGGGAGTAGTTGGTGTAAGTCTGCTTAAACTGTCTGTTTGGTTGGGATAACATCCAGTGAACATGTAAAGAAGACTCTGCTACTGATAACACCAACTATCAGCATCTACCACCCGCAGAAGGCACGGACCAAGGCCCAAGCTGGACGCGATAAAAAGGACACAGCCACGAAACACGCATGCTCTAAAAAGGCGGACCCAAGGAGGGGCCATGCAAAGCAGTTCCTGGAATATGGAAACTAGTTTATGGAATTTTATGAATATTCATATATCGATATAACGAAAAGGGTATTTAACGAGTATCCCTGAGAATGCAAGGTGTGGACTTGGCTGAATACCAAGTCACCCGGCCGGCTGTTTTTGGTTTTTTCTTATCTCCTAATTGTCTTAATTATTTTATTAAACATATTCCTTAAAATTTACTAAAAAGTAAACCTCGTTTTTCACACTCAGCCAACAGGAAAGCAGGGACAGTTGTTAGACATAACAAGGGAGTCCACGATATGGGATAGAGAGCACTGTCAACCCAGGACATTCCACCCCTTATCCCATACGTGGACACACAATAAAACTTTCATCTCACTTACTCAGACCTTCGACACTTACACATTTCCATCCATCTTACTTGCTCAGACCTTTGACAATTATACGTTTCCTTCTGTTTCATGTCTGAGTGATCTAATGTACAGACAATGGTAGTAACATTCAGCACATATGAGTTTCACCCCATATTCAGATCTCCCTGAGGTACACATCGTGTTGTTCCATCTTTCTGCATTATCCACCATGTATAACCCGGTCCTTGAGCAGAGACAATTCCATGGATGGGTTTGCCTGTACTCGAGGCAGGGTTGATCCATACTGTCTTTCCCAACAAACCTCTAACATGGGCCACTGGAGCTTTATCTCCATCTACTATATTAGAGGAGCTGGGACTGAGCAGGACCCACCGGGTTGGTAGAACCTCAGGTGTTAACTAGCCAGATGGCCTTTGCTAAATGCTGCTCCCAGTTTTTTAAGGACCCCCCACCCAATGCTTTCAGGGTGGTTTTTAACAACCCGTTGTACCTCTCCACTTTACCTGCAGCTGGTGCATGGTAGGGGATATGGTACACCCATTCAATGCCATGTTCCCTCGCCCAGGTTTTAATAAGACTATTTTTAAAATGAGTCCCGTTGTCTGACTCAATTCTCTCGGGAGTACCGTGCCTCCAAAGGACCTGCTTTTCAAGGCCCAGGATAGTATTGCGGGCTGTAGCATGAGACACAGGGTAGGTTTCCAACCATCCCGTGGTGGCTTCTACCATGGTCAGCACATGGCGCTTGCCTTGGCGGGTTTGAGGCAGTGTGATGTAATCAATCTGCCAGGCCTCTCCATACTTGTACTTAGACCATCGCCCTCCATACCAGAGGGGCTTCATCCGCTTGGCTTGTTTAATGGCAGCGCACGTCTCACAGTCATGGATAACCTGAGAAATGCTGTCCATGGTTAAATCCACCCCTCGGTCTCGTGCCCACTTATAGGTGGCATCCCTACCTTGGTGACCTGAAGCATCATGGGCCCATCGTGCTAGGAACAACTCTCCCTTGTGCTCCCAGTCAAGGTCTTTCTTCAACTCCCCTATTTTTGCAGCTTGATCTACTTGCTGACTGTTTTGCTGCTCCTCATTAGCTTTACTTCTGGGGACATGGGCATCTACATGGCGAATCTTCACAGGTAGTTTCTCTAACCGGGCCGCGATATCTTTCCACTCTTCAGCGGCCCAAATTGGTTTTCCTCTACGCTGCCAGTTCGCCTCTTTCCATTTCTTCAGCCATCCCCACAGAGCGTTGGCTACCATCCAAGAATCAGTATACAGATAGAGCCTTGGCCACTCCTCTCTCTCTGCAATATCTAGGGCCAGTTGAATGGCTTTGAGTTCAGCAAATTGACTGGATCCACCCTCTCCTTCAGTGGCCTCTGCGACCAGTTGTGTGGGGCTCCATACAGCTGCTTTCCACCTTCGACTCATCCCTATGACGCAGCAGGAACCGTCGGTGAATAAAGCATTACATGCTTCCTCTTCCGGCAGCTGGTTATATGGTGGAGCTTCCTCAACCTGGGTCACTGGTTCTTGTTCTTCATCTGCGACGCTGAAACTTTCACCTTCGGGCCAGTTCGTAATTACTTCCAAAATTCCAGGGCGATTCAGTTTCCCAACTCGGGCGCGTTGTGTAATGAGGGCAATCCACTTGCTCCAGGTAGCACTGGTGGCATGGTGGGTGGAGGGAACCTTTCCTCTAAACATCCACCCTAGAACTGGTAGTCGGGGTGCCAGGAGCAGTGGTGCTTCCGTACCGATCACCTCTGAAGCAGCTTGGATTCCCTCATAGGCGGCCAAGATTTCCTTTTCCGTTGAGGTGTAGTTATCTTCAGACCCCCTGTAGCTCCGACTCCAAAATCCCAGTGGTCGGCCTCGGGTCTCACCAGGTACCTTTTGCCAAAGGCTCCAGGACAGACCATGACTCCCAGCTGCAGAGTAGAGCACATTCTTCACATCTGGTCCCGTTCTGACTGGGCCGAGGGCTACAGCATGAGCAATCTCCTGCTTGATCTGGGTGAAAGCTTGCTGCTGCTCAGGGCCCCAATAGAAATCGTTCTTCTTGCGGGTAACCAGATAAAGGGGCCTCACAATCTGACTGTATTCCAAAATGTGCATCCTCCAGAAACTTATGGCACCTAAGAAAGCTTATGTTTCCTTCTTATCCGTTGGAGGGGACATAGCTGTGATTTTGTTAATAACATCCGTAGGAATCTGACGCCGTCCATCTTGCCACTTCACTCCTAGGAACTGGATCTCCCGAGCAGGTCCCTTAACTTTACTTTTCTTAACAGCAAAGCCGGCTTCCAGGAGAATTTGGATGATTTTCTCTCCTTTCTCGAACACTTCCGCTGCTGTGTTTCCCCACACAATGATATCATCAATATATTGTAGATGTTCTGGGGCCTTATCCTTTTCTAGTGTGGCCTGGATCAGCCCATGGCAGATGGTGGGGCTGTGTTTCCACCCCTGGGCAGTCTGTTCCAGGTGTGCTGCACTCCCCTCCATGTAAAGGCAAACTGAGGCCGGCATTCTGCTGCCAGAGGAATAGAGAAAATGCGTTTGCGATGTCGATAGTGGCGTACCACTTTGCTGCCTTGGACTCCAGCTCGTACTGCAGTTCCAGCATGTCTGGTACGGCTGCACTCAGAGGTGGAGTCACTTCATTCAAGGCACAATAATCCACAGTCAATCTCCATTTTCCGTCAGATTTCCGCACCGGCCAGATGGGGCTGTTGAAGAGTGAGTGGGTTTTGCTGACCATCCCTTGGCTTTCCAGCTCTCGAATCATCTTATGGATGGGGATCACAGCATCTCGAGTGGTTCTATATTGCCGCCGATGCACTATTGAAGTGGCAATTGGTACTATTTGTTCTTCTCCCTTCAAAAGTCCTACGGTGATCGGGTTCTCGGACAGTCCAGGCAAGGTGTTCAACTGTCGAATGCTTTCTGCCATCACAGTTGCTACTCCGAAAGCCCACCTGAACCCTTTCAGGTCTTTAAAATACCCACTCCGGAGGTAATCTATGCCCAAGATGCATGGGGCCTCTGGGCCAGTCGCAATAGGGTGTTTCTTCCACTCATTCTTAGTCAGCCTCACATCTGCCTCCACCAATGTATAGTCCTGTGATCCCCCGGTCACACCAGCAATAGAAACCGATTCTGCCCCTACATATCTCGAAGGGATCAAGGTACACTGCGAGCCAGTGTCAACCAAAGCCTTATAGTCTTGTGGCTTCAATGTGCCAGGCCAACGAACCCACACAGTCCAAAACACACGATTTTCCCTAACTTCTACCTGGCTAGAGGCAGGGCCCCTCTAAGCATGATTATCCTTCTTTCCTTGGGTATATGTCTTAGAGGTTCCTTCAAGGGGATCGGACATGTCATCATCAACATCATACTTGACATCCTGGCTGCGAACAACTGGAGCTGCTCTCTGTTTAGTGAGACTTCCTCTTTGAATCCTACCTTCCTTCAAATTACGTACCCATTGTGCCAGAGCAGCAGTGGGCTTTCCATCCCATCTCCTCATGTTCTCTCCAGATTCACGCAGGAAGAACCACAACTCAGCTCGTGGGGTGTACCTTCTCTCCCCATCAAAGGAGCGCCTGCGTTGGATACCAGGGCCTCTAATTTGCACAGCCGAGATTTGGAGGAAGTCCTCCTTAATCTCTTCCTTGAGTTTCCTATGATTCTCCTCTATTTTGTCCTCTAATTTCTGCAGTCGTGTTTCCACAGCTGCAATTCTGGCATGAGTTGGGCCATGTACAGCGTCAGCATATGCTCGAAGCTTTTTCGCCATATCGAGCACAGTCTCATCTGTCTCCTCTCGCTTCATTATTGCTAGAGCAGAGGCGTATTCAGATGGCACAAGTCGCACAAGTTTCCTCCACATTACAGGTGTACATGCTACCAGGTCTGGATTCCTAGTTGTTACATCATCTGAAAAAATAAGCTCTGCTACTGCCATCTCTCTCAGACGTTGGATCCCCTGTTCTATGGTCCTCCACTGTGTCTGCAGCAAATAAAGGTCATCTGCACACAGGTATCTTTGTGCTACACCATCCAGAATCCGTTCCCAGAGGCTGTGCGGGCTAGCCTCCCTCATCATGCCCTGATCAATAACAGGATCAAGCGACAGAGATCCCAAATGCCTCGCTTCAGTGCCATCCAGAACTGTAGCCTCCCCTGCAGCATCCCAAAGGCGGACTAACCAACTTATTATAGATTCATCAGGTTGTCGCCTGTAATCCTTTCTCAGGCCTCGAAGGTCCTTTAGGGAAAAGGAATCAATATTGGCTCCAGAATCTACACCCCTCAATGTGGTTTCCGATTTTGGTGAAGGTCCTTCTCCTGGATTATCATCATCATCCTCCACCTTGTGATCGGTCTTAGTTGTACACTTTCCACCTCTTCTATTAGCAGCAACAGCCCTTGGTTGAGCCCTACTGTCTGATTCAGCTACTGGCCTGGGGCCTGGGATTCTAGCTGCAGCCTGAGTGATTGGGATAGTAACTAGTTTATCTCCCTGTTCTCTGTCTTCTGTCTGCTGCCCTTCAGTATCTAAGAGAGTACAATAAACATATGCCAGGGCCCAGCTCACTGTAATAATCCTTTTCTCCTTGGTATTAGCCTGGCACTTCTCTTTCAAATACTTTGCCACCTCGGCTGGGTTCTGAATTTGTTCAGATGGAAAGTCCCAGACTATAGGATCAGAAAATTCCTTTAAAATTTGGCCCATATCTTCCCATTTCCCACTCCACTCAAGATTTCTCCTACTTGGGTTTGCTGGTAACTCAGAAGTCTCATTAGCCCCTTTGGAAATCTCAGCTTTCATTTTATATAAACTGCAGACAGTATAGAGAATGCTTACTAAATTAAATGCCAGAAAGATGGTCTTTTTAACACTCAGGGGAAACTAAATATTTTCTAATAAAGATATAAACAATTCAAAGGAGAAGAGGGAAAACAGAGGCTGAAAAACCTCTTCCCCTGCTTCTCCCCTAACAAACTGAGTGCCCAACCATAACAACGAATCATCAAACATATTTACAACCTTCTTGTAAACAATCACAAACAACCCGAGCCCGGTCAAAATTCTGGTTAGTGCCCCACAGCTACACAAATTACGTATAAGGAGAAATGCCAAAGCTATCTCCGGGTAAGGAAATAACCCTAGACACCACAGAGGTAATAAAACCTCAAAAAACCCTAGGGACCAGAAATATTGGCAGGCTTTCACCGCGAATGCCATTATGAGTCCAGAAAAAAACATCCTGATACACCCACAAAACAATTAGAATCACCAATATTATTATTAAGGTTTTTTCCACTTTCTTTGACTCGGGTTCCCGGGTCAACACACCAAAAGGTGTCCTGGTTTGGGTTGAATTAGGGGAGAACCTCCAAAGGAATCCCCTAATAACAAAACCTCTACCACCCCTCCCTCAACCCTGCGTTTGGGAAGGAATCTCTCGAACAAAAGTGGAAAAAACCAGTTTATTAACAAATGAATAAACACCCTCCGACACAAGGGAAAAAAAAAAGAAAAAAAATGCTCACGTTACTGTGAGGGGGAGGGTGCGGAGCTTCTTTCATGGGCCCTGCAGATCCTTGGATTCCTCCGTTCAGATCGAGGTCTGGTGCTGGTCCTAAATCTTAAAGTGGGGGGGGGGGGGGGGGGGGGGGAAGGGGATAAGAGGGAAAGGGAAAGGGAAAAACAAACAAACAAACAAAGGCACAGAGGCAGCAGAAGTAGACAGAAGGAAAAGGCGAAAAAAAAGAGCAGAAATTGCAAAGCAGGAAAAAGCGGATACAGCCGCCTGGAAGCAGAAGCCAAGCAGAGAGCCCAGGGTGCAGACAGTGCCCACTCAGCTAACAGGAAAGCAGGGACAGCTGTTAGACATAACAAGGGAGTCCACGATATGGGATAGAGAGCACTGTCAACCCAGGACAACTGAGGACCTCTCGGCGTGGATTTGGGCGTCCTGTACCCTGTCGTGCAGACCCCTATCCACCCAGCGCGGCGCTGCTAATTTCCTATTTTGTGGTTTTCTCTTTTTGTTGGTGATCGATATCGTGTTATTAATAAATTGTTTCTTTATTAATCCGATATTTGCCATTGCATTTATAACAGATTTGGTGCCGTGACTCGGATTCGGAGGAAGATGCGGGGACCTGCGATCCAGGAGGGTACCCCCGCTGATTTTGGCGGCCTGGTGAGTGAGGAGACTCCGCGGCTCCACCCGAACCTCTGAACCAAATTTAGGACGAGAAAACCACAAAAAGGACAGGGGAGAGGACGGATCTGGGGGCAAAGAGAGCTCGGAAAGGCAGAGAGCCTTCAAAAAGCCGCGGCTGACATTGCTCGTAAAACGTCTATGTGCACGAAGACATTCACGCAGAAAAAGGAGCTGTAAGTACTGCTGGTTGAGCGGGTGATCGGGCGAGTGTGTGAGACGTGATCTGATCACGAAGCAAGTGTGGACTTCAAGGTCGCATTTCCGTCTTCCCGTGAGGGGAACGGTCGGCTGCGAAGGAAGCGATTTCGTGTGAAAACTCTCTCATATCGCTCGTCAAAACTGGGACTAGGAAAGTCACAGGGACCGATCACGGAGTGGGCAAAAAGGGGAAGGGTACGTCCTGTCGAGCTCGGGAATTGGTAAACCCTTTTTGCCAGCGGACCAAGATAAGGGTCCAAATAGAATCCAAAAAGGATTGAGTACTGATCAGGGACCCCTCGGCACAGCTCGCTGGAGGGGTGAGTGATCGGAGAAGCCCCCATCCCCTGAGAAAGAACCAGAGACACAACGCACAGGCAGAAAGTCGACTGGCAGGGAATTTGCAGACTTGGTAAGAAAAATTTGTGAAACATGGGACAGAGAAAGAGCAAACCCCAGAAGAAGACCGCAGAAAAACTCCCCTCTGGTAAGGGAAAGGGAACTATGAAAATCCCTCTAAACAGTCCCTTAGGGTGGATGTTAGAACATTGGGGAGATTGCCCTCATAGAAAAGGGAAATCCAAAGAAAAGATGGTGTACTATTGCATGGATGTGTGGGGTGGTGAAGAATTGAGGAGCCACCTTACGTGGCCAGTGTTAGGATCATTTGAAAGTTGGACATGCAGTGAACTGAATCGCTATGTGGAAAACAAGAGCCCCTCAGACCCTGAGGAGAGGGAATATGCTCGGCTCTGGCTGAACACCCGAGCAGGATTGTTCCCAATGGAACAGAAAGGGCGGCCCGGAACTGGGACCGAGCCCTGGGACCCTCTAGACCATCTCCCACCTCCTTACAATGGGCCGAACTCACCACCCTCTCCGGATCAAGTGGTGCCCACGGCTCCCTTGGACCCCCAAAACCAGCTTATAGGGGCACAAGCATCCCAAGCAGGGAGCCCTATGTCCGTAACGACACAGGCTTCCCATCCCTTGTCCCCGCTGGCAGTCCCTCTGCTGCCACCCCCTCTCCTACCTCTTCCATCCGGCCTGGGTTCGTTGGCAGCACCCCCGTCGATAGACGCCATGACCGCGGGAACCCCCTCTGAGATCCCGTCTGCGCAAGCATGGGAGCACTCTCGCTCACCCTTTCTGCCGCAACCAGGGTTGGTCCGAGCGGAGGAGAGAATCCCCTCTGCCGCACAGGCGGCAGTTCCATCCCCTCAGCCCACAAAAGGGAGACAACCCACAGCCACCAGTTCTCTCCCTGCTAGCAGGACCCGCTTGAAAGCAAGGATGATGGGTGATGAATGGGGAGAAAGTGAAAATGAGGAACACAGTTTACTTCCCTTAAGGGAAGTTCCGACGGCCCCCGGGGTTATCGGGTTTGTGAATGGTCCCCTCAACACAGGAGATGTAAGAGCTTTTAAAAAGGAAATGGGACAATTGTTGGATGATCCTTTTGGTGTGGCTGAGAGGTTGGATGAGTTCTTAGGAAGTAGTATCTATACCTATGAGGATCTGATGGCAATCCTAAGGTCTCTGTTTAACAACGAGGAGAGAGAAATGATAAAGCAGGCGGGTATTAGAGACTGGGACAGGCGCAATCCACAGGGGACACTCGGTGATCAAAAATGGCCCAGCTCTAGTCCGAGCTGGAACGCTCAGACAGAGGACGGGAGAAGGAGCATGATAGACCTGAGGAATATCATAATCCAAGGTATTCGGGAAGCCGTCCCAAGGGGTCAGAATATCAGTAAAGCCTTTAATGAATGTCAAGGGAAAGAGGAGTCCCCCACCGAATGGATTGAGCGATTGAGGCGAAGTCTGCAGATATATTCTGGGATGGACCCTAATTCCCCTGTAGGGAAAGTGTTGCTCAAGACACAATTTGTGGCAAAATCTTGGGAGGACATCCGGAGAAAGTTGGAAAAGATAGATGGCTGGCAAGATAAGAGCTTGCAAGAGTTGCTAAGGGAAGCACAGAAGGTGTACATGAGGAGGGAGGATGAAAAACAGAAAGTACAGGCTAAGGTTCTGGTAGCAGCTGTAAAGAAGGTCCAAAGACAGGAGCAGGCAGCGGGTAAGTATAAAACCTTACCCCGAAAGCCCCAAGGCCCCCGCAAGACGGCCCCAGTCACAAGGAGGGAACTGCCAGAATGTTACTATTGCAAGAAGGCAGGACACCTTTGGAGGGATTGCAAGAAAAGAATGAAAGATGAAAAGATCTTCCAAGAGGATTAGGGGTGTCAGGGGCTCTTCATCTTGGGGACCAGGACATCTAACGAGCCCCTGGTAAAATTGAAAGTAGGTCCCCAGCGACAAGAAACAGTTTTTCTGGTAAATACCGGGGCAGAAAGGAGCACTTCACAGCATTTACCAAAGGGGTGTATGGCCAGTGAGGAGATAGTTATGGTGGTTGGTGCAAAAGGGGACCCTTTTAGAGTGCCGGTGATAGAGAATGTGGAAATTGAGTCGGAAAACAAAGTCTGTTTGGGAAACTTGTTGCTAGTGGAGGAAGCTGATTACAACTTGTTAGGGAGAGATATGATTATCGCCCTAGGAATTAGCATAGTTGTAAAAAGTTCCGATCTCGTGGTGAAAATGTTTAAGCTCACCGAAAAGGATGAAGCAGACATTAATCCGGAGGTATGGCACTCTAAAGGAGATGTGGGGAAACTAGAAATTGACCCCATTCACATCGCAATTGAGAACCCCGAGGACCCTATACGGGTCAAACAGTATCCCATTCCCCTGGAAGGGAGAAAGGGACTGAAACAGATAATCGATGACCTCTTGAAGGGAGGAACAATAGAACCATGCATGTCCCCCCATAACACCCCTATACTGGCTGTGAAAAAGGCAGATGGAAGTTATCGGCTAGTTCAGGATTTAAGGGCAGTGAATGCTCGAACCAGGACTAGATTTCCGGTGGTAGCCAATCCGTACACTTTATTGAATCGGCTCACACCCGAGGACGTATGGTATAGTGTGATTGACCTAAAGGATGCATTTTGGACTTGCCCCTTAGATAAGAAAAGCAGAGATTACTTTGCTTTTCAGTGGGAGGACCCCGATACCAACAGAAAACAACAGTTAAGATGGACAGTGCTTCCCCAAGGATTTGTGGGATCCCCTAATCTGTTCGGACAGGCTCTGGAACACCTATTGACTCAATTCACCCCGAAGGAAGGGACAAAACTTTTGCAGTACGTAGACGATCTGCTAATAGCTGGGCCCACTGAGGAAAGCGTGAGGGAATGTACTGTGGCATTGCTGAATTTCATTGGAGATAAGGGTTTGAAAGTTTCTAAATCCAAACTGCAGTTCACGGAGCCCAAGGTAAAATATTTGGGTCATTGGCTAACCCAAGGGAAAAAAATTAGACCCTGAGAGGGTGGCGGGAATTATAGCATTACCCGCTCCAAAAACTAAAAGACAAATATGTCAAGTGTTGGGGCTCCTGGGATACTGCAGGCAATGGATTGAAGGTTTCAGTGAGAAGGTGAAATTTCTTTATGAAAGGTTAAACACCGATAGAGTGAAGTGGACTGATCAGGATGAATCGGACTTTCAAAAATTAAAAGATGTTCTCATGACTGCCCCAGTACTGACCCTCCTGGACGTAAATAAAGAATTCCAGTTGTTTGTAGACGTTAGTGAGCAAACAGCACAAGGAGTCCTAACTCAGGAATGGGCAGGTAAAAGAAAACCCATAGGTTTTCTATCAAAAATCCTGGATCCTGTGAGTTGGGGATGGCCTACGTGCTTGCAGGCCATAGTAGCGGTGGCGCTCCTGGTAGAGGAGGCGAGGAAAGTTACCTTCGGGGCCTCTTTGGTGGTTTACACCCCTCACGATGTGAGAAGTATTCTGCAGCAAAAGGCAGAGAAGTGGTTGACTGACTCTCGGCTTCTGAAATATGAAGCCATCCTGATTAGCTCCCCCGGTCTAGAGTTAAAAACCACCTCTGCACAGAACCCTGCTCAATTCATGTTTGGAGACACCTCCGAGAAATTGTTGCATGACTGTGCTGAGATTGTGGAACTTCAGACAAAAGTAAGGCCAGATTTGGAGGATCAGGAATTGGAGGGGGGAGAGAAATGGTTTGTGGATGGGTCTGCAAAGGTAGTAGAAGGGAAGAGAAAGTCGGGTTATGCAGTGGTGGATGGTGGAACGGGAAAGGTGGTGGAATCGGGCCCCCTGAGACCCGAATGGTCAGCCCAGGCTTGCGAGCTTTATACTCTCCTAAGGGCTCTCAGAAGGTTGAAAGGGAAAAAGGGGACCGTGTTCACAGATTCCCGTTATGCGTTTGGGGTGGTCCATACGTTTGGGAAAATATGGGAAGAAAGAGGATTGATAAATACGAAGGGAAAGAGTCTGATCCACGGGGAAATAATTCAGCAAATCTTAGAGGCAATCAGGGAACCCAAAGAGATTGCGGTAGTCCATGTGAAAGGACATCAGGCCGGACTACAATTCCAAACCCGCGGTAATAACCTAGCTGATCAGGAGGCAAAAAGGGCAGCATTGCTCACGGTGAGCGTCCCCGAGGTGATCGGGGAAGAGGACCCTGAGATCCAAATATGCCCCTCCGAGAAGGATATTGAGGGATTCAAAGAGATAGGAGGGGTCTTGGAAATGGGAAAATGGAAATTACCCGATGGGAGGGAATTGGTTCCAAAAAGTGCAGCCAGAGGAATCCTGAGACGTTTGCATGAACAGACTCACTGGGGAACATGGGCATTGGCTGACCAGTTCTTGAAATTTTTCGGGTGCAAGGGAATTTTTGAATTAGCTAAACAGGAGGTACAGGGGTGTGTGACTTGCCAGAAGGTGAATCGATCCAGATCCAGACAAACGGCCTGGGGAGGCTGTCCTCTTTCATATAGGCCGTTTGAAAGGATACAGGTGGACTTCACCGATTTACCAAAAGTCGGGAGATATAAATACCTATTAGAAATAGTGGACAAATTAACACATTGGGTAGAGGCATATCCAAGGGCAAAAGCTACGGCCCAAACGGTTTCCAAAGTGTTATTGGAGGAAATAGTCCCTAGATATGGAATTGTGGATTGCATAGATTCGGACCAGGGGACTCATTTCACATCAAAAATCATAAAACAATTATCAGAGGCTTTGGGAATCAGATGGCAATATCACACCCCCTGGCATCCTCAAAGTTCGGGACAAGTGGAGAGAATGAATCAAACCTTGAAATCACAACTGGCAAAACTCATGCTGGAAACAAAAATGTGTTGGGTAAAATGCCTCCCCCTTGCTCTGCTCAATGTAAGAACCATGCCACACTCCATACGGGGCTGTCCCCCTTTGAAATGTTGTATGGAATGCCATACAAGCACGGAATGCCGGTGGGACATCCCCGAGTCAAGGATGTGCAATTACAACCTTATCTTATTACTATAAACAAAAATTTACAGGAGCTCCGAAGGCGTGGACCTATTCCCCAAAGTGCCCCTCTCGGATTTGCAATCCATCAGATTCAGTCGGGAGACAAAGTGCTAATCAGGACTTGGAAGGAACTTCCTCTCGCCCCGCATTGGGAAGGACCATTCCTAGTGCTGCTAACCACTGACACCGCAGTCCGAACTGCAGAAAAGGGTTGGACTCACTCGTCAAGGGTGAAAAAGATTGAGGATCCAAAAACCTCGGATTGGAAGGTCACCACTCCTCCAGGAGAACTAAAGATCAAGCTTCGGCGTCAACCTAAATGACCAGTCAGATAGGTTGTATCACCCCAGACTGTGAATGTTTCCCTTTTATTCATTTTGAATGCGTGTACTGTAAGCAAGTTTGGGTCACCCATTGTTGGGGAGGGAATCGACCTAGGGGTCTGTGTACTAACTGTTTGACTGAGGAGCAGGAGAACACAAGCCGTCTCTTAATACTTGCCACTCGGGCTGGACTTTTGGAGTTAGATTCTCCTGAGTGGTACCAAATTTACAAAAAGGGAATAAGAGGGAAATTGGACGCTAAAGCAGAGGCTTTGGCAATTGAGTGCTGGAGGACCATCAAGGTACCTTGCCGAGGGGATACAATCAAATTATCCCGGTGGGCAACCTACAAAAGAAGGTTTGCCATCAGGACTACACGAGCCCCTGAAGCATACCCTTGCTGCCGAGAAGATGGTTTACCCCGCCGTATGTTTACATATGGGCGAAGGGCAAGGCAGAGGGGTATATCGGTGGGGAATCCTGACAGTCCTGAGTCTGGCCGTGTGCTGGACCAAGGGGGCCCTTCCAGGGGCGCCCCTGGGGGAGAATCCTCCCGCGAAGTGTGAGTGGTGCTTAACAGCCCCAGAGACCGGACCGATAATGAACTGTCCCCTGGAGAAGCAGCTAGGTAATTGTTGGGCCAATGGCACTCGATTTCATCTCTGTAAATTGGAAGGAGGGGTCCGGTGCCAACACTCAGGGGCAAGTTTTAAGGACGGACAGTTCAGGGTCCCTGCTAACTCACACATTAGACAAAGGCGTGAACTCGAGATTCCGCATCCGGTACAAACATGTGGTCAATGTAATAAAACTGTCTGGGTTGGAGGAAAAAGGCAATCTACCTTCCTCGCCTATTTTAAAGTAAATTCTCTGTGCTACGACAGGGCAAAATTAAGAATATGCAACATGGGTGGAAAGCTGTACTGGGAGGGAAGGAACCTCAAACACGAGGAAGTAGGTTCCTTTAATAACGAACCCATTGTTTTCGACCTATTGCCACAGGGTGATAATCGTGTGTGTTTACAGTTTGATCAGACCTTTTGTTTTTCAAGGGACGAGGAGGGGATGGACCCTGAGAGCAAAATGAAGCAGGTAACTTTGGAACTAAGGAGACAGGAAGTGGAGGCCAGAAAGAGGAGGATTGAACAAGAAAGATTGAAATCGCTCAGTGAGCAGCATTATTTTCCTCCCATGTTTGATCCCCTGTTTCATCCGACTGATTCATTCAGTCGTCCAAGGGATGCAGATAGCCTCCCTTCCCATAGACCCAGAAGCCGCACAAGGAAAAACAGTGTCCAAGTTAATGAAGCTAGAGGGGGAAAAAGGGAAAGGGAGAGCTACAGCAGCTTTGAGGAGATTTGAAGAGGGACAAAAACTTCAACCAGGTGATGAATCCTCACAAGAGGACTGGGAAGAATGTGACCTCAATTGGAGTTGAGGTCAAAATAAATAAAGGATACAAATTTTTAATTTGATGAATTATTAGGCGGGGGACTGTGATAAATTTGGTGTAAAAATTCGTGTATAAAATAATAATCCAATGTATAATAAGAATGATGTTAATAAAATGTAAAGTCTAGTAGGTAGCAATCTGCATCCCCAGCCTGCACGGCTCCAGTTGCGAAACAGGAGAAGGACCATCAGACTGAACAAAGACGCTAGCCAGCCCCGATAAGAATCGCACCCTTTCCAATGCAAGGAGAATTCCTTCTTGACGACGATGCAGATTTCATCAAGGCCCTGGCACGATGTGCACACTGAAATCAACATAAGACTGACTGGTACAATTGGCATAAGAAAAGACCTTCCCGGAATGGATCAACGGGACTTGACAAGATCCGGGAAGGCCATCGAAAAGAAATTTGGACTATTTGGCCCACCCTGGACACCTGGACTGCCTCAGGGCAGAAAAATCCTATAAAACGGTGGACTGAGGACCGCTCGGCGTGCATTTGGGCGACCTGTACCCTGGCGTGCAGACCCCTATCCACCCGGCGCGACGCTGCTAATTTCCTATTTTGTGGTTTTCTCTTTTTGTTGGTGATTGATATCGTGCTATTAATAAATTGTTTTTTTATTAATCCGATATTTGCCATTGCATTTATAACACTACCTTTTTCTCTCTTTCTGTGAACTCTAATTTTTGAGCAATATAACACAGAACAGTTGTTCTCCAATCAAATTTAACACGAGCAGGCACTACTTCTCTTTCAGGTTAAGAGAAGAGCTTGGGTGTCAAAAGCTTGGATATTTTTCCATGCATAGCAGATAATACCATTCCCTGAGCCCTCACTAGCCCTTAACACAGAAGAGCTCTAGGATTTGATACAGTGATTTCAAAATAAATAAAATACTGTTATAAACAAAATAGCCAGATTAATAATCAAAAATAAAATTTAATTTTGCTACAAAAAGCGATTGCGGAAAGCCACAATAAAAAGTACAATACCAATCGCGGGATCGGTATTGGGTGAACCTGCGTTGTTCGGCCTCTATCGCACCGAACCTTCCCCGTTCACAAATCCGGCCGCTGAGGGGCCGGTTTATATACAGTTTATTTCCCCTAAGGCAGGGTTCTTTGTCCACTTTTGCTCAGTTCGCATATTCATGTGCCTTCTTTTGGGACTTCTGTTTTCTGAGACTGCTTTCTGGGCAGGGATGAGAGCTTGATTAGTTTTCTGAGAAGTCGGCATTGGGATGCACAGTCATGATGACTTCGATTGTCTTATCCCAGATGCATATCGGGTATCAATCACCCAGGTGCGGCCCGACCCAGCCCTGGTAACGACTCATCTCTGACTGCAGGAATTTCTTTTCTGTTGTAAATTTGTATTTATTTCTTCCTCGGAGCTGCCCGTGCTTCACAGTTGCAAATCAGCTTTCCCTGGTCGCAGCTTGCAAACTTCCAATTTTAGATTCTTTAATTTCCAATCACGAATTACTTTATACATACATCACATATAACAGACTGCACCTGGCGGCAGCCTCTCCCCAACACTCTTCTCACTGCTGGCAGTTCCCACCTTTTTTTCACCTCGCATCTGGCTGCTGCTTGCAGCTTTTTCTGCCTTTCACTTCATGTCTAGCCGTTTGCAGTTCCCTGGCTTTCCTCTCACTTCGTGTCCCACCCCAAATCAGCCCAACCATTCAGTATCCTTAAGCTCCAACTGACTCATGTACGGATCATGTGCAGTACTAACTGAAGCTGAGGTTCCTGCACTTGGATTACAGGCAATCTGGCCAAACCAATTATGAGTATGGTGCCTTTTCAGACCAATTTTCCCAAGTCTCAATCACAGACTCACCACAGTCCTAGACTGCATCCTCACTCACACCCCAAGCACACCCCCGGACTCCATCTCCTGTCGGAGTCCAGGGCATCCGTCTGGGCACCCTGGAAAGCCACAGACCTCGGTAGAGAGGCCTGGGACCCGAGAAAGAAGGTCTGGGGTCTGTGCAGGGGGGTTGCCTGGCACAGGATCCAGAAAGACACAGTCTTTGATTTCAGTCCATGTGAAAATCATCCAACACAAAGAAGAATTGCAAGTCACAAATGTGTAACAGACAGTAGTGTAGTTATCATCAGGTAAAAAGTTTTGTAGTTTTGGGATTTTTAGAATGGAGGTGCAGAGGGACAAGATGGAGGAATTAGGATGTTGCCCTGAGTCCTTCTCCCTTGGCATCCATTTTCTGCAGTGACGGGCGCAAGGTGGTTTCAGTGGATTGAGTCAAAGTAGAGATGACCCTTTTAGTATAGTTACTAGGCATTGGTATGAAATGGTAAATAATAAATACGTAGTTATCTGAATAAAAGCAGAGCGACCTCCCATCATGGGGAGAGTCGCATCATGCCCGAGATGCTGTGAACACCTTGGCTGGACAAAGAACTTGTAAGATAAGAATTAATAAACAATGCGAGAAACTGAGAAAACCAGGACCTTGAGACTCCGCTTCATTCTCACGCCGAGCATGGATTTAAAGCCTTCAGAGGTCAGAGAGAGCAGAGGGCAGAAAAAGACCCACTCAAACCACCAGCCTCGAATCTCGGGTCAGAAAGAAACCAAAACCTGAGAGTCTCCCACATGTGCAATACTCACAATCTGCTCAATCTTTTCCTCTGCAGTTTTTCTTCCAGTTTTTTTTTTCCCTTCTTCCTCCTCTTCTTTTTTGTTATTTGGTCCTTTGTTGTCCCCGGGGTGTTAACCTGCAAATCACCGATGATCCCAGGAGAAGTCGTTTGGGCCGCCAAAATCGGCAGGGCACACCTTTCGTCCGAAATCTCCTAGGGCCTAGGAGATGGGGTTTTTTATCCTGGATGAGTCCCCGTTTTTGAGAAACGGCCACTCACTTTAAAATTTTAAAGGTTTTTTAACCTTAACAAGTACAACAAAGGACTGAATAAGGAAAAAGGGCAGCACTGGGAGTGTGACTGACTGCCACAAGCTCGTCCACAAAATGACTCCTCTGCCTTTTTTACCCCGGTGTTGCATCAGCCAACCCTGGCCCCTCCCAAAGTCTGCCAGTCAACTCTTCTTCACTGTCCATTGGTGGAGACTACTTCCTTGCAACTTGATTGGAGGTGAGGTGTTCTCATGCCACACCTCCCCAGCAACAAACCTTCCCCATTCCCAACTGCCCCATGCAAGGGGCACATGTACACACCCTCCCTCCACATGTCCCTGACAACCCTGACAACCAAGGCTGTCCGGTGGCAACAATATGGGGGGAGAAAGGGGACGACAGGGAGAACAGGAGGTGTCCAAACAACAAACTACAATAACATAACCATACATCAATAAAACTTCTCTTAACATACACACAATATTCATCCCTTAACTGCAAGAGCCAGTCATCACATTACCCATCTATAACACAGGTAACAGCTTGTTACTGACCATTTAGAAGTAGTCACAATATGTTTGTAAAACTCTGTATAAATGAGATGTGTAAATAAACTGGGACCTTTTTTCACTTCATGAACAAGTGTGTCTCGTCTCTCTAATGCGAGGTCACAGCGACAATACATCATGACCCAGACAATGCACAGCTCCAGGCAACATCTTATGTCAACGGCCCATGTAGCCAAAATTTGTCCAGAGTGCACCAACAGAGCATGCCAACCCCTTGGCAACATTTCTTTGGAAAGATAATGCACCACCAACAGTGGATGACTCAATTTGGCAACTCCGGGTGTTGGATTTCTAGAAATTTAGAATTTGGAGTTTTAGTGTACAGTAATACATATGAGTCAAGATAGAGGATTTGGGGTGTTGCCTTTGTCCTTCTTCTTCATGGGTTTATGTGGTTTTCTGTAATTATGTGAAAAAGGTCCACATTGTGGGCTTTGAGTGGTCATTATTGGGTAAAAAAACATAAATAATATAGGTGTCACCTTGGTATTGGGTAATTATTGCTTAAAAGACCTTGGAAAGAGTTAGAAGCACTCCATTTTACCTCGTTTCCCTAGCTTGCTAGTTAAGTTCATGGCTCGTGAGCCTGTAAATACTGTAAATAGATACGATATAATAAACATTCCAAGTCTGAACTCCACATCTTCGTTTCCTGTGTTATTCATCCTGACCTTGGCAAGGGAAAAAAGAAGCCAAAACTGTTAGACCGGGAATATGGACACAGTATTCCTTCCCCCATCATTGCAGCTGTGAAGAAGCTATCAGATAAACTGACTCAGGTGTTCCACCAATTCAGAGAGGATATAGCCTACTCCTCACAAGCCCATATTTTAACAATTGAAAGCAAGTCTCCTCTTGCTCAAAAGAGAGGATATAGAAGGTACACACCATAGAGTACCCTGTGGTTTTGCCTGCGGGACCATGAAGAGGACATGAGGAAGTGGGATGGACAACCTACCTTGATCTTAGATGTGTGAGTGTGGGGATTGCAGGGAAAACCAACCACAGATGTGGGGTTTTTTTCCAGGAAGGTTGCTGCTCCAGTCTCCAGCAGACAGTTTTCCAGGCAGAATGGAAGGTCTGTGTTGGTTTAGTACAGATGGTGAGGTACGATTGGTGGTTTCCTTTGAATTGACAACCAAAATAGCCAATTGCATGCAGGAATACACTTCTGGGAAACACACAGCCTTAAAAGTTAGAAGGAACCCTGGGATTGCTCTCTTTTTCTTCAGCTTTCACAGGAGGTAAGGCAGTCTTGGCCATCTCCCCTGGAGGAGGCTGAGACAGCCTGGGCTGCCCGGGCCCGGGCCTTCACGGGAGGCCCGCCTGGCCCGGTGACTCTCAGGCTGGGGGAGGGGATGATGTGCCTCCATCCCGGCACGAATCGGTTTTTTTAGCAGCTGGAAACACCCTGCTGCTCTCCCTATGGGGGGGAAGCTCGCCCAAAGCCTGGCCGTGGGCCTGAGCCCTTTCCTCCAGCAGGGGGAGGAGAGCCTGCAGCCACCCCGAGCTGGACCCACCCTGAAGGAGATGGAGGGGTGGAGGGGCAAGGAGCTTTATATCAGCCGGGCTGCTCCAAATTCTGTCTGAGCTTTTCCCCCCATTCCCATGGCTTTTGAAAATCCTGGCTGCCGCCCAGCATAAATCACGTGACCACCGCAGGCCTGGGCAAGTTTTAACTCTTTCCTGACAGCAGATGAAACTTCCAAAAGCACTGGCTCTTCCCGGAGTGAGAACAGACAAGTGATTGAGCATAGAGAAGACAGCATAACAGTCAAATGGAGAGAGTGATGAAAGAATTAATTAAAAGAAGGATGAAAGAGTTGCCGAGTGGCTGGACTTTCTTGTTTGAGCTATGGAAATGAACTCTATTGGTAGATTGTCCTTTAAATCATGGAAAAATATGCATTTAGGGAGATAATTTGTGGATTTTTGAGCAAAAGTGTTTGTGATAGACTGTATGAGAAGCTCCCCCACCAGTAAAAGGAGTAAGAAGACATCTCTGTTCCTTGAGATGAGAAATCCTTTGCTTTGAAGTTGCTTATCTTTAAAAAGTAACGCCCCATATGCCTGAGTTCCACGACCCATAAGCAGCTTGAGAAACTGCTAATGAGAAGAGACCACATAAAAGCAAGTTTTCCCTGGGCGGCTGTTTCTGTAAGAGTTCCAACCCACAAAATAACTTTTCTAGGTTATCAGTGGAAGAATTCCATGGTAAACAAGATACTCCTCTCCTGAAGAATTGATGAAAGACTATACTTAAATGGTGAAACTGACTGAATGTCACAAGTTTTGTCCCTATGTTGTTTGTAAGAAAGTGAATACTTGTGGAGGAGAAGGGGTTTAAAAGTCTTTTTTTTTTTTTTTCCTTACTGTGTGTTAATAAACTATCTGTTTACCTTCAAGTTGAGCCTGTTTTGCCTTTTTCTCCCAAATTCTATTTCCAGTTGGTAAATAAAATTCGGTGAACATAAAACCACCACATAAATGGTGCATTGGCTGAGAAACCAAACCAAAACCACACCAAGTACCCTGTGGTTTTGCCTGCAGGACCATGGAGAGGACATGAGGAAGTGGGATGGACAACCTACCTTGATCTTAGATGCATGGGTGTGGGGATTGCAGTGAAAACCAACCACAGATGTGGGTTTTTTTCCAGGAAAGTTGCTGCTCCAGTCTCCAGCAGATTTCCAGACAGAATGGAAGGTCTGATCATACTATTGACTCTATAGAGAGAAGTTCTAGTCCATTTCTACAATATGTTAGCGAGGAACCTTGTAATCAGTATTAAAGGGCTCCTTCCTCCAGCCAGGTGGAAGAGAGGGATAACTGGGTTTCCTGGACTGTGTGGATTTGATGGCCTGGCACAGTAGCCCCACAGGTTACAAGATTTTAGCAGACACTGGTGCACAGTGTACCCATATGTCATCAAGCTACAAAGGGACCAAATCCATTTGTATTTCTGGAATGACAGGAGGATCCAAACAGCTGGCTATATTGGAGGCTGAGATCAGCCTGACTGGGAATGAGTAGCAAAAGCAGCCTACTGTGACTGGCCCAGAGGCTCCGTGCATCCTTGGCATAGAGCATGTCAGGAGAGGATATTTCAAGGATCCAAAAGGGTAATGGTGGGCCATTAGTATAGCTGCCCTGGAGACAGAGCAAATTGAACAATTGTCTATGTTGCCTGATCTCTCAGACGACCCTTTTGTTCTGGATTTGCTGAAGGTCAAAGAACAGTAGGTGCCAATCGCTACCACAACAGCGCACTGGAGGCAGTATCGCACCAACCAAGACTCCATAATTCCCATCCATAAACCAATTCATTATCTGGAGATCCAGGGAGTGATCAGCAGGACCCACTCACCCTTTAACAGCCCCATATGGCCAGTGCAAAAAAACATATAGAGATTGGAGGCTGACATAGACTATCGTGGCCGGAATGAAGTCACACTGCCTCTGAGTGCTGCCATACTAAACATGTTGGAACTTCAATATGAGCTGGAGTCAAAGGCAGCCTAGTGGTGCCACCATCGACATTGTTAATGCATTTTTCTCAATCCCTCTGGCAGGCGAGTGCAGGCCAGTTTGCTTTCACTTGGAGGTATGTCCAGTACACCTGGAATTGAATGCCTCGGGAGTGGAAAAACAGCCCTGCCATCTGCCATGGAATGGCCCAGACTATTGGAACAAGGTGAAACTCCAAAACTCCTGCAATATATTGATGATATCATTGTGTGGGGAAATACAGCAGCAGAAGTTTTTGAGAAAGGAAAGAAAATAATCCAAATCCTTCTAAAAGCCAGTTTTGCCCTAAAACAGAGTAAGGTAAAGGGACCTGCACAGGAGATTCAGTTTTTAGAAGTAAAATGACAAGATAGATGTCCTCAGATCCTAATGGACATTATCAATAAGATAACAGTGATGTCCCCACCAACTAATAAGAAAGAACTACAAGCTTTCCTAGGTGCTATGGTATTTTGGAGAATGCACATTCCACATTGCAGTCTGATTATAAACCTTTTATCAAGTGACCTGGAAGAAGAATGATCTCAAATGGGCCTCTGAGCAGTGACAAACCTTTGAACAAATCAAGCAAGAGATAATTTATGCTGTAGCCCTCTGGCCAGTCTGAACAGGGAAAGATGGAAAAAAAAGTGCTTTATACTGAAGTTGGGGAGAATGGTCCTACATGGAGCCTCTGGCAGAAAGCACAAGGGGAGACATGAGGTTGACCTCTAGGTTTTTGGAGTCAGGCATACAGAAGATTAGAAGCCCACTATACTCCAACTGAAGGTGTCCAAGCCACTTCAGACGTGATTTGTACTGAAGCCCAGCTCCTCCCAGCACCCTGGTTACCCATGTTGGGTTTGATGTTCAAAGGGATCTGGATCTACAGGGATCCAGCAGTTAGGATAGTGTCTTCCTTAACTTTTCCCCTATTCCCAACTTATTTTATGCTATTTCTTTTTGTCTAGATGGAGCTTGAGTGACTCTAGTCCTACATATTTTGCTTACTGATCGGTGTAAAATTCTCTCACTTTGCTTTTAAAGATACAGTAAAAAAAATGTCTAGCACATGGCCAGTAAGGGGTGGTCATATCTTAGAGACGGGTAACTTTGGGATGGAGGTGTGCATTAATATTATTATTAGGCTTTACTGGAGAAAGTCCATCTAAGGAGAGGGATTTTTCCACAGTTGCTGGCTCAGCAGTAGGACATCTTCCCTTATCTTCCCTGGTAAGCAGTTTATCAGCTGCAAAGTACCATTGAGTTCCATACCCTGCAAGGATTTCCATAGAGCTGGGCTGTGGTGTCTCCACTCCACTCCACCCTCCATTCCATTCCCCTTAGCAAGTGTATGTGTGTGGGGAATCATTGTGGATGAGGTTCCAAGTCATGCCAACTGCATTCCATCCAGGGAGCAGCAACTGTGATTTTTCCTATAATTTCCATACTGTTATAACTCCTGTTAAGATGCTAAAATAACTCTTCAGTTTTCTCTGATTGTGTTGCATATCCAGATATTGAACTACCCTGACTGAGGCCTGATCTGAGGCCTTGTTAAGGCCTCAGGTCAGTGACGCAGTTAAAATTCCTAGTAAGTTTGTGGCGCAGTTAGAAATAGATATTAAGGTGTTTGGGAAATAGAATAGAGTATTGAAGGTCACGAAACAGAGTTGTTAGTAGGCATGTGTTAGCCACCTTAAGAGTAAACTAAACAATGTGTGTTTGCATTCTTTCCTCTGCTGTGTGCCAATGAAAGAGTTATTACATATAGAAACTATGTAAAGTTCTATATAAGTTGCTGTACTGCACGTAATAAACAGAATCACGTATGATTAACCACACTGGTCAGATCAGCATGAGTTCTGTCTAACCCTCTAACATTATTAGTGGTAACCCTGGCTACATGATTGTATCCCCAGTTACCTGTCCACAGGGTCCCCAGTCATTTTCCCACACTTGTAAACATAAAAAAGTAAACCATACATTGACTGTCATTTTAGAGTTTCCGATTGTTGCAGCTTTAGCTACAGCAGATGCATTCATTACTGTGCTGTCCAGTATCGTCCCTCTGTGTCCAGAACTGGCTTTATTCGCTTATAGGAGCCCAGGAGTCTCTGTCAGTAGCCTTCACAGCCGTGTAAGTAGTCAACACTCATTTCCACTGGTGCTTGAGTGGCTCCTTGTCTCACGTCCAGATGCACACTCAGTTTTCTGTCTGGTAAAGATATACTTGAACATCCAAGGTTATTAGAGAAACTGAAACAACAGAACTTATGAGCCATTCACTCAATCGAAACCAATGTTGTGGATCTTCCAACTGATCAATTTTTATCTTTCTGATTTTTGTCAGCCGATCCACCTTGTTGTTCCAATGAGTCTGTAAAGCTTGGTCATTTGCATGAACTTTGACCCATTCTATGTGGATTTGTAGAGACAGCCTGTAACAACCATTTCCAATCTTCCTTGTGCCAAACCGCTTCTCCATTCACTTGCCAATCTAACACTTCCCACTGACACAACCACTGCGTGGCACCAGCCCAGAGTACATAACAATTAATGTACACCATCCTTGCTTTCTCCTTTGCCAGCAATGCAGCTTTCAGCTCACCCACCTGTGCATTTCCCATTACTTCTACTACTTCCACTAATGTTTCAATGTTAAGAGCAACTGCTCTGTACTTCCATTTCCCATCAATGCATTTGGCTGAGGCATCAGTGAAACAGACATCTACAACTTCAGTCTGAAGTGAATGCAGGAGCATCCAGTATAGACTAGGTTTATATGGCTGTTGTAAAGCTAACATGTCTGGAATCAGAGTTATCTGTAATTTTGTAATTTTTGTTGGTCATTTAGTGACATCCATTTGATCTGTGATCCCTGAGATATATGCACACCATTTGTGAACTGTCAGTCTTTTTGCAATTCCCTCTGGCTGAGCATCGCCTTTCTTAATGATGGCTAACAGATTGAAAGGTCCTTGGATTTTTACAGGCTGATGCTGTTGAATTTTTTCTACTTGTTTAAGAGTTCGGGTCAGAGATAATCGGTGTATCTCTTTTCAGTATCTTTTAATGCCGTGGAACTGACTCCTAATGGTGATTTTAGTCCATGTGGCCCTTTCTGAAACATATGACGCTAAGTTCCATGTTCAGGCAAACCCCATTCAGCTATTATAGGATCACTGAGATGAACTGGCCCAAGTGATTGATAAGTTTTCAATTCTTCTATCAGCGTTTGCAAAGCCTGTTTGTGGCTGTCAAGCCATTCCTAGTTTTGATTTTTTCTGTATTAATGCATTCAAGGGTCTCATTATTACAGAAAATCCAGGAACATGATTTCTCCAGTATCCCAGTGTACTCATGATCTTTTATATCCAAAACTGTCATTTATTTATGTTCAGATGCCTGTAGTGTAGCAGTGAGGTTTGCAATATTTAGGACAGCTGCAGTGAGTTAACATTAAGCCTTTGATCATCAGTTGTTAAACTCCAGCTCCTGTACGTTTTTTTCCACAGGCCAAACAGGAGAATTGCAAACAGAATGCATCCTATATATAATTCCTCTGTTCTAATTTTTTAATTATTTCATAATGGATTTTGGCAGAGTAGCAAATAATATTTTGCCTTTAAAGACAGTTAAACAGTTTTTACTTTTATTTTTAAAAATTTAGGGTTTTGGTTCTGTAAGAGTAACCAAAGAGATTTTAAGCTCTGGTGTCACTTAAGAATTTTTAAAGGTTGTATCTTCATTCCTACAGCCAAATCAGCATAGGGGCCATCCTTGTCAGAAAATCATTAATATGCAGGAATGCACCAGCTGGGCTCCAGACCCAGAGTTCACCCAGCGCTTAAGGTTTGTAGGCTTGTTTTCTTTTTCCTGCTGTGTTGCGAAGAAATTGGAAGTGGGTTTTTTTATCTGTAAAATGTTTAAATTTAAATCTGTTGCTCCTCTCCCTTCCCCACCTGGAAAGCAGCTCTTGGTATTCCCAAAGCCAAGGCAGTTTTCCATAGTTCATTCTAGGGTGGGTTATTTTTAGCAGTTCTCACACGTTTTTCAGAGAATGTCTGCATTTCAGTACTTGGGCTCTTTCCCTGGTTTTCCCAGCCTAATTCTCTTGCATAGTTTACTATATCATGCAAGCCATCTCTCCATGTAGGAATTGGTCTCCTCGGGGCTTGTGGGTCTTGTAAAGCTTCATGATGTATTACATCTCTTTTGATTGCACCTCATCCCCCCAACAAATAACCTTTTAGCATAGTTGGAGCTCCCCTTATCTAAGGTCTTATCATTTCAGTATCTACCTCTGTGGAGATTGGCATGTCTCCCTCTGCACCTTTGCATTGCTTGCAAACAGGCAGCTTTTACAACGGCAGCAGAGATGCCATTAACTGACTGCATAGGGATTGAGGCATTCCCCCTCTCTCCATAACATTTATTCCTCCTGCCCAATATGCAATTCTGCTGGTTATTGAATAGAGTTCTTCAAGAGGATCTGGTCCAAGGTGCAAAAGGACATCCACGCCCCAGAACCTGAAACTCTCCATCCCATCCAATAATATCTGATCTCCCCTAGTGAGACAAACTCTCCACAGATATTCAGTTTCTGTCTCCCCTGCCCTTCATCCATATTTTTCTTGAAGGTTTGCCAATTGCAGGGGATCCCAGGGAGAAATTTTGACCATAATCCTCCTCTGACCTCTTTGGGGTCTGTTGGAAAGTTTGGTCTTAATTATGGATCTCATTTTAAATTCTGGAAGTTCTTCCTCATTAAGAGGTGGGAGTTCTGTGCTTTTGTCATAATCCCATTCAACATTTTCATTGCCAATTTCATCAGTTTTCCAAATATCACCACCCTAATCTTTGGGTGATGTTATCAATTTTTGAATTTTTTTAAACATCCAAAGACTTGGAGTTTTTTAATAATATCAAGTCTAATTTTTCTTCCAAGGTTTTTAGTTTTTCCTTGGATTCTTTTAGCTGTTGTTTCAATTTGCCATTTTAATATTGTAGAGACAATTCTACATGCTTTCTTTCCTTTATTTTATTTCTCAGCTTATTGGTTTCTTTTATCATCTGTTCCCTCCATTGCCAAGCAGATTTTAAACTTAGTGCAAGTGGATGACAAATAATACATTTTCTTTTTTTATCTTTCAGTGATCCCTGCTTTTCATTTATTTTCTCCTGCATTTTCCCCCACTCAAACCAGTTATCTACTGGCCAAGGGTCATCAGTTTCAATATGAACACTATTCCTCCATAGGTAATCTGCTAAGCTTTGGGTCTGTTTTTCTAAATCATTTGCCATCCTGCTCTTCGACTACACCAGTAATGTTATGGACCAAATGGGAGCTTCAGGCAAGCCCTGGCTTAGCCTTGGATTTTTGGCAGCACCTAAATCATTTTGGCCTGCAAGTTCTAAGGATGGCAGATCAGGTCTATTATAAAACTAGATATTTATTGAATAGACAGGAGACAACAGACAAAAGGCCTTAAACAGAGTTATTTACTACACAGTATAAAACAAAAATAAGTAGATTACATAAAACAGCGCACAAATGAATCATGATTTTAAAGAGTTAAGATTTTAGCTAAGGGTTAGAAGCAATTCATATTGATCAGGATGAAAGTTAGATAAGCAAATGATAGGTTAATGATTATTAGATGCTTAAGCTGGAGATAATTGTTATATTGTTTTCCATTATGAGCTTCTTTATAGAAGGAAGTGGAGTAGAATGAACCATTATAAGAACAGATTGAAACCAGTAAGAACAATAATCAGTACCTGGACTTCATATCAATCAATCATGAAGCAGGAGACCATGGATCGTGCCAGAGGGCCACGGAGACCTGATGAAGATTCTCCTGACTTCATCCTTTGAGACCACTGACCCAATTCGAGACCACCAACCCAATTCAAGGGAAGAATTGCACACACATGAAGGACTAATAGCCTAATTTTAGTACAGAACGGGGATGGGAGATGCTGGGGTTATGCATATAGAGGGCAAGAGAAAGAGGGCAAAGAACCTTGTACGGGGCGGTCATGCCTTTCAGAAACAACTCCTGTGCCGCCCACCGGTGAATAAACATACCACTTTCTAACTTTAATTAGAGGGTCTTTGTGATCATATTGGTTTTTAATGACTCACAGTGTCAAGGTACCTATATTAAAGCTAGCAAAGAAATACTATAGATTAGTGTCTTAGGTTGCAATGCAAGATGGAACCAAAAGTATGTATTCTATTACCATCTGTTAAAACCAGGTGGAGCAGTGTTCTTTATCTCTTCCATGTCCCCTTCTCTGCCCAGGGAGATATCTTCTGTTAATGGGCCATTGAGTTTCACTGCATGACTAATAAGATTACATCATCCCATTGTGAGATGCTCCACCCAGTGGGAGGAGTCAAGTATTCCTACCTGGATAAAATCTGAGAGTCAGAACACCAGGACAGCCTGTTTCCACTGGATTCCCAGAGGAAGACCAGACCCATCTCACCACCACTGGACCTTCAGAGGAAAACTACACCCTTCTACAGCATCATTGCTCAACAGAACCACATCAGTCACTCCAGGAGGACTTAATTGGACTGCTACCAACACCCTGACCAACAGGGTGCCTGGTTGTATTCTGACTCTGTCAGTGTTTTCTTTTATTTGTTGTTTGTTTGCTTTTTTTTGTACTCTTACATTTTCATTTTAATTTTCCTAGTAAAGAACTGTTATTCCTATCCCCATATCTTTGCCTGAAAGCCCCCTTAATTTCAAAATTATAATAATTTGAGGGAGGGGGTTTACATTCTCCATTCCGAGGGAGGCTCCTACCTTTCTTAGCAGACACCTGTCTTTCCAAACCAAAACAATTAGGAGTCAATGTAACTTACATTGAATCGATGATAGCATACACAGAGTCCTTTCACTCTGACTCTAGAGGAGTAACCACAAAGTAGGCGTCCCAACTTTGGAGAAAAAACCCCACACATTTCCATGGAATGTCCAAGATTTCTGCTTTGTGAAAGTTTGGCGTCACTTTTATAAAGTGAGGTGCCTGTCAGTCAGAAATTCTAGCTTATTTTCCACAGCAAGATGTTTATTGGCAGCTGGAAGTGTTACTCCCATGGCATCGAAATAATTCACTACAAGACAAGCTGTCCTGATTGAGTTATTTCACCAATTAGCGAACTCTTGTGAGGGCAAGATGCCCTGAGTTATTTCACCAGCGAATAGGCCACAGATAAGCTCCTCTGGGATGAGATGCCCTGCTACAGCACTTCAGGGATGAAGGCTCCTGATATCATAGCAGGAGATGGAGAAGCACAGATGCTTCATATGGATAGAGATGTTCTCAACAGCACTGGAAATTTCAGGGGTTTCTAGGGATCTGAATCATCATTAGAATTGCTATATTTTGTAAAGACGTTTAAATGAGAGGTCATTAATCCCTTCCACTGGGCCCTCAGGACTTTCCTCCCTAAAATTTACTGGAATCTGACTTCAGATAACTTGGCTGTGCCCAGACAATTGAAAAGGAGAAGCCCTGCTTATGCAGGGCTTATGGGAGGATAATTTCCAAAGCAAGTTTCATCTGCACGAAGAAAACGTACATGACTACAACTGCATCTTTAGTTCTAGATCCCCTACCACCTTAATGACTTGGGGAAAAGATGATCTAAGCCCTAAAAGGAACAAAGAAGATCTTCACAGTGAATAAGATCTTACTGCAGAATAGGTCAGTACATCCATACAGAATTCAGGCACTCCATGGCTGCATGTCTTCACTATTGCTTACACTCTACACAGATTTAAAATGGCATTGCATTTCTATCCAGACCATGAATTTCAGGAATCACAGCTACAAAACAATCTTTAACCATTCCTGCAAGGCAAAAGCATCAGCGACCACTGAGGAAAGATAGAGAAATGAGGAACTCAGTCTTAAGATAACTCAAAGAGACTGTAAAATTATGTTTACTGTCTGTTCAGCCTAGACATCCATGTATGCAAGAATCACTCATTATCAAGTGGAAAACTAAACATTTCTAAGATGGTAGATTAAAGATATACAACCTCATATAGCACCATCTCAAAAGCAGAACAGGCAGCTAAGGTGGCTAAGGGAAAATGAAGCAAAACCACAGTGGCATCAAATACTTGAAATATTGTGGTAGGTTGATCTTGGCTAGATGCTAGGTGCCTGTGGTGATGCATCTCCCCTGCCCCCCCCCCCCCCCCCCCCTTCCCCCCTTCCCTTTCCCAGGCTGCACTGCAAACTGAGAAATGCTTGTTAGGCTTTGGCCTTGACAAACAGCACCTGGGCTCAGCTCTTCTTGAGCTTATCAGAAAGACTGTCTGCTCCCAGGAACTGCTGCTATGAAACGAGCTCCTGTTTTCTTTATGAACATCCTTGGAAACTATTTTTCTTGTCTGAATGGCATAACATTCCTGTTCTCACACTTTCAAAGAAAGTGCTGACCCAAACTGTGGCCAGGATGAAACATTGTTATGACTAAAGCCCACTCTCTTGCCACCCTATAAACAGCGGTCAAAATGAGACCCTTTGAGCTCTTCTGGACCACAGCTGACTGCGACCAGCAACCTCCGAGTGGGATGCGTCTCAGAGCCAGCGAACTCTCAAGTTTGGTATACTCGAAGGATCGATGAAAAACGACAAGTCCTGGGCTGATACCCTCAATCAAGGACCAACCCTTCACACATTGGGGAGATGCAAAGGCATCCAAAGTGAGTATTTCACTTATCTTAGAGGGAAATTTTTCACAGGTAACTTGTACTACGTCTGTGTGCATATGCTATAGCAAATCTGGAAGAAATGCTGCTTTCTTAGATGTTTCAGTATCTCAGATATCTAAGCAAGTTAGGCCTGTAAGTAATCCTGTCATAAGTTATAAGCTAAGTTAAATGCTGCTAAGTGTTGTTCTTTTGCTAAGTTCAACTTTGAAGTTATAAGTTAGGTTAAATAATGCTAAGTGTTATTCCTCTTAAATTGTGTCATGGGTTAACATAGTTTGTTTTTTAGTTAAAGTGGAAACAGTTCCCTGTAAGGACCTTGGAATTGTTTTGGAAAAGACAGGGACCTATCAGAAGCCAATTCTTAGAAACTGACATATTGTTTAACCACTGAGGAAGCTGGATGCGACTTTGTGAATACACATAGAAAGCTATGTCCGAGCCGGCCCTTTTCCTTCCAGCTGGAGGAGCAGGTAACAACTGGCCCCTGCAGCCGCTCCGTGGAGTGGCCCAGGTCGGCCAGGCCCCGCCGCTCCTCCCTGTTGGGGAGGAGTCGGCCCTGGCCTGGCCGTGCCCCCAGGCCCCATCAGCTGCCAGCAGGGGAAGGGGAGGCTGCAACTACTAATATCTAGCCGACTTTAAAGCCTACCCTGCCGCCAGCTGGGCCAAGGGAGATGTCCACTGGGCCCCTGATAGCAGCTACGGCCCAGCTGGGCTGGGCCTGCCCCAATTGTCACCAAGGGGTGAGCAGGAGGCATCCACCAGCCAGGCTGCTCTGAGATTCCTTGGCATGAGCTCTCTTCCCCCATCAGCACAGCTTTGGAATCCCACAGCTGTGCAGCCAGAGCCACTGCCCGGCAGAGATAACATAACCATCTGCAGGCCCAGGCAAGAATGTTAACTCATTCCTTGCACAGATGAAACTTGCAGAGCACTGATCCTTCTCTGAGTGAAATAAATGACAGAGTGATTGAAACTTAGAGAGACACAGCATGAGACTAAAATCAGGAAGAGAGTAAAAATCCTAATTGTGAGGAGATAGAGAAGATGTCTTGGGTTTTTTAGGCTGAAAGTCTTTTGAATCATGGTAGTAAACCGTAAGATGCTAGAATATTCCTTTAAACCATGGACAATATGGATTGGGAGATGGACTGAAGCAAAGCTATTTGTGATGGACTAAGTGAATATTGATCTTATGAGAAACTGTGATTGTATGAGAAGTTTGAACAGAGAGAGAAAGATGAGATAAGAAGCCCTCTGCCTCAGGGAAGAAAAGAGATCTCTGTTCCATGAGATGAAGAAAATCTTTTGCGTTTGAACTGTCCATTTTAAAATGACACCCCAGTTGTTTCCATGACCCATATGCAGTTCGGGAAAACTGCCCATGGGAGGGACTTCACAAAAGCAGGTTCCCAGGTGGCTGTTTTTGTGAGAGTTAAGACCCACAAGACAACTGTTCTGTGTTTTCAGTGGGGAAATTCCATAGCAGACTAAAGAGACTTCTCTCTCCAAATGAACTGACAAAAGCATATTTTATGGGTGGTAACTGACTAAGAGTTCTGAGTTTTGTCTCTTTATGTTGTTATTAGGAAAGTGAACACTTGTGGGAAATAGGAAGAGTGTTTTGAAAGTTTAATTTTGATTCTCATTTTCTTCTTTTAGTGTGTGTTAATAAACCTATCTTTATATCTCTTAAGTTTGAGCCTGCTTTGATTTTCTACTAATCATATCTCACAGTGAGAAAAAGAATAAATGATTCTGGTAGACACTGAAACCACAACAATTGTTAAGATTAGGTTATAGGTTAATTTAGGTATAAGTTAAGTGTTATTCCTTTGTTAAATTCTTAGGTTTAAGGTATAAGTTAAAGTACTGTTGAGTGCTGTTGAGCTTTTAGGCCATATTCCTTTTTATCCTTGCCCTCATTGTCCTTTTGTCCCACACACCTAAGCACACATGCACACACATGCACATACACCCACATCCCCCCCCCACACACACGCTAGATAGTTCCCTGTTCATTTCAGTTTTGGTTGCCTGGATTTTGTTCGGTTTTGTTGCTGCTTGTTTTTCCTTGGTATGCCTTAACTCTCTAGTAAGTAGTAGAGTGAATCTTTCCAATGAACCTTGTCATGCTGTCATTTAATATTAAATCTGGTTTTTACTGATACCTTTGCTGCTGATTTTTAAGGGATCTCAAGCACTCATTCTTAACAGTGTCCACCAAGGCCACTCTATCACTCCCCTCCTCAGCTGGACAAGAGAGAGAAAATTTAACAAAAGGCTTGTGTGTTGAGATAAGGACAGGGAGAGATCATTCAGCATTTACCATCACAGGCAAAAAAGACTTTACTTGGTGTCCTGGTTTAGGGCAAATTTGGGAGAAAACCTCCGAATGGGGCTCCTCTGGAAAAGCAAACCCAAATGGCCTCTCCCCAAATCGGTATGGGAAAAAATCTCCTTAGAGAAAAGTGGAAAAAAACTATTTATTTAACAAACAAAGTGCTCACAAGCATAAAGAATTAATAATATGAAACAACAAATTCTCTTGCTGCTCTGAAGAGAGATGGAAAATTGAGAAAGTCCTTGCTATGGGTTAGCTTGGCTCTCCCAATCTCTTATCAGTTCCTCCAATGCTGGAAAATGCTGTCCTGGGCCCTGGTGGGCCATGTGTGTGAGTTCTTGGTGCTCCTCTGGATTTTTCAGTCCAGAGCAGGTTTAAACAGTCCCAAGAAAAAGGAAAAAACAGTCCAGGGAACTTCTCTGTCTCAGCTAGCTAAAAACTAACTAAAAGCACAGAAGATCTCTGTCTCACTGTCTGTCTGTCCTTCAGACTAACACAGTCCAGGAGCAGAATGTGGAGGAGTAAGTGCAGTTTCTGAAAACAAACTTGGCGCTTCTTCTTAAAGGTACAGAACTTAATATACAGCATAAACAAAACAGACAATTGGGGATACAAGCATCAAAAAGTCACCCCAGGACACTTGGAGAAAATGAATTTAATTGATTGCAAATCAAAATATTGCCAATCAATATGCCAATTTGCCAATATTGCAAAATATATCCAATCAAACACCAATAAATAGTACTGGTCCCCATATTTGGACCAGTGTTATTTCAAAACATCATTAATTACATAGATAACGGATTGAGTACACCTTTAGCAAATTCGCAGATGACACCAAGCTGAACAGTGCAGGTTACATTCCTGAAGGGACCTGGACAAGCTCAAAAATTGGCCCATGGGAATCTCATGAGGTTTAATAAGATGAATTACAAGGTGTTGCACCTGGCAACCCCCAGTATCAATCCAGGCTGGGGGATGAACAGATTGAGAGCAGCCCTGCTGAGAGGGACTTCAGGGTGCTGGTTGGACATGCTCCAGGCTGTATGCACTTGCAGCCCAGAAATGTCCTGTGTCCTGGGCTGCATCCAAAGTAGTGTGGGCAGCAGGGCTAGGGAGGGGATTCTGCCCCTCTGCTCCTCTCTAGTGAGACCTCACCTGGAGTACTGTGTCCAGCTCTGGGCTCCCAGCACAGGAAGGACATAAACCTGTTGGAGTGAATTCAGAGGAGGCCACCAGGATGATTAGAGAGATGGTGCATTTCCCCTATGAGGAAAGGCTGAAAGAATTGGGTCTGTTCAGCCTGGAAAAGAGAAGACTTTGGGGTGACCTAATTTTGGCCTTCCATTACCAAAAGGGAGTCTAAAAGAGACACAGAGAGATTTTTTTACAAGGGTATGCAATGACAGGACAAGGGAGGATGGATTCAAACTGAAATACAGGTTTAGATTACATGTTAGGAAAAAAATCTTTACTGTGAGGGTGATGAGGCACTGGAAGAGATTGCCCAGAGAAGTTGTGGATGTCCCATCCCTGGAGATGTTCAAGGCTAGGCTGGATGGAGTTCTGAGCAACCTGGTCTGGTGAAATGTGTCTCTGATCATGGCAGGGGGTTGGAAGTACATGATCTTTAAGGTCCCTTCCAACCCAAACCATTCTATGTTTCTATCAAAATCAAAGTAGGATGAGAAAATAAAACACCTTCCCCCCATCCATCCCTTCTTCTCAGGCTCAACTCCACTCCCAAAATCTCTACCGTCTCCTCCTCCAGTGGCACAGGGGGATGGGTAATGAGGATTGCAGCCAGTTTATCACATTTTCTCTGTTGCTCCTTCCTCCTCAGGGGAAGAACTCCTCACACTCTTCCCCTGCTCCAGAGTAGGGTCCCTCCAATTGAGAGACTCCATGACATTCTTCAACATGGTTCCTTTCCACAGGGTGCAGTCCTTCAGGAAAAGACTGCTCCAGAGTGGGTTCCCAACAGGGTAACAAGTCCTGCTAACAAAATGCTCCAGACTGGGCTACTCTCTCTACAGGTCCATGGGTCCTGACAGGAACCTGCTCTAGCATGGGCTTCCCACAGACTCAGAAACTCCTTTGGGTGTGTCCATCTGCTCCAATGTGGAGTCCTTCAGGGGCTGCAGGTGGATATCCACTCCACCATTAATCTCCATAGGCTGCAGGGAGGCAGATGGTCTTCACCATGGCCTTCACCATGGGCTGCAGAAGAGTATTTGTTCTGGCACCTGGAGTATCTCCTCCCTCTCCTTCTACACTAACCTTGGTGTCTGCAGAGTTCATTCTCTGGATGCCTTGATGGGCTTACCTAAAACAGAGGCCAGACAAAATTAAGAGAATAAAATGCGGTTGTATTTATTGAAGGGCCTTCAGGTACATTTAGGGCAGACGAAACTGTGCTGGTTTTGCATTCATAGAAGAAAAGTTGTGATTAAACCATTCAGTGACTAATTTTGAATATTGACAGCTTGTTAAACCACTAGAAAGTTGGACACACCTCTGTGAATACACTTGTTAAAAATCGGGAAACCCTGGGAAAAGCTCTCTTTCCTTCTGGCCGCGGAAGAGGTAACTGGGTGCTGGCAGGGCTGGCCCTGCTCCACCGCATGGCCTGCAGGCCTGGCATGGCTGGGCCCAGCCCTGCTGCTACTGCAGCCCTGACAGGGCCGGGCCCGGCGGTTGCCAGGCAGGGAGAGAAGTCCCTGTCCTGGCCAGATGAGACCTCCAGTGGCTGTTAACATCTTGCCATTAAGCTGTTCCCCCCCAGCACCAGCAGCTGCTGGGCAGAGGAAGCGGAGGAGGCCCCAGCCCCGTGCTACTGCTGATATCCTAGCTGCTTCTCCCCCCTAGGGGCAGCTCTGCACCCATGCAGAGCAGCCCCAAAACTGAAACTGAACGCAGCCAGAACCCCCGAGATCCTGGCCCAGCCCCAGCGTGGCTTGAATTTACCACCTTCGGCCACTGCCTGGAAAGAACCATCATGACCTCTGCAGGCCTCGAGTGAGAATATTAACTCTTTCCTTGCACAGATGAAACTTGCAAAACATTGAATCCTCTGAGTGAGAGAAAAGCACAGAGTGAAAACACATAGACAACATGAAGACATCAAGGCTAGTGAAGGAAGAGTCAGGTCTTAGATGGGAGGAGAATGAGGAGATGCCTGGGTTTAGGCTGAAATTCTTTTTTAAGGCCATGGTCATGGACTGTGATATACTAGAATATCCCTTTAATTCATAGAAAACATGGAAGGGGGGATGAAGTATTCAAAATTGCAGATATGAGCAAAGGCATTTGTGTTAAGTAAATGTTGAAGTAGCTGTGATCCCATGAGACACTTGAACAGAGAGAGAGAGATGAGATGAAGACCTGCCCCAGGGAGAGAAGAAGATCTCTGTTCCCAGAGATTAGGATTATCTAAGAAACAAATTAAGAGAATCTTTGCTTTTGAATAGCTCATCCTTAAAATAGTACCCCATGAGTTTATATGGCCCCTTATGCAGCTGTGGGAAGGCTGCATGATATGGGAGGGTCTTCAGGAATACAGATTCCTGGGCAGCTGCTATTTGTGTGCATTGAAGCCATGAGAGAACTGTTTTTCTTGTGGAGAAGTTTCCATGGCATGGAAAAAGAGACTTCTCTCTCTAAAAGAACTGATGAAAGACTATTTTAGAGGTAGTAAACTGGCCTGGTTTCCAAGTTTTATCTCTATATGTTGTCAGTGAGAAGGGAAAGAAAAGTTGTGGGGAGAGGAAAAGTGGCTTGAAGATTTCATTCTGATTCTTATTAATTTTTCTCTCTTGTAGTTTTGTTAATAAAGCTTTCTTTATACCCTTTAAGTTTCGAGCCTGCTTTGCTTTTCTCCTAATCCTATCTCACAGCAGAAAAAGAGTAAATAATTCTAGTGGACACTCAAACCACCACAGAAGCCCACCCAGGGGCTACACCCAAAATGGACAACGGGTAACGAATTTTTGTACTTTTATAAGTTTGGTCCATTTGCATATTGAGGGTTAATCTTCCAATTAGAGCTTCAGGTAATGAAATCATTTACTCCATTTGCTCCCCCTCAGTTCACTGTTGTTTACATATCTCAGGGCCTGAGACAGTATGGTGTCCTTGAGTTTCAAGATTGGAGAGGAATTGTTTTTTCTGACCAAAATGTGAAGACAATAGCTAGCACTGTATATGGAGTTTAGAGTTAAACACTAAAAAAGTGGCAGGATAACAAATATAGGAAAAATATAAAAGCTAAAATCCTAGGGCATCACTCTCACATATTCTCACTCCTCTGTCTGCTGTTGTTCTTCCACAGCTTGATTTTTCCCTTCAATATGTTATCAGAGGAGCCACCACCATCACTGTTTGGCTCAGCTTTGTCCAGTGACAGGTCCATCTTAGAGTTGGCTGGCATTGGCTATACTGGACATAGGGGATGCTTCTGGTATCTTCTTACAGAAACCATCCTTGTAGCCCCCCTCTACCAAAACTTTGCCACACAAACCCAATACAAATAACTAAGGTTTTAGCCCACAGGTCACCATAAATAATGCACCTAGAGATATCAAAAAGCCTTAGCAGGCTACCCTGAACTAGGTAGCCACATTCCAGGAAATAAGACAAGCAATGCAGGTAGGGCATTACCTAGCAGTGATGGGCATCAGTTCTACCAGACAGACAGAATGCCTGCATCTGTGAAGCTTTATTAGTTTTAAATTATGAAGTCCTACATGAAATTTAATACATACGGTATGCAACCAGATCAGGAGCTCCAAAATCAAGCCCAAACAGACAGCATCCCAGCAGCAGGCTGGTTTTGTAACATGTTCCTCTTCACACTGCATGTCTAATTTTTTTTCAAACAGCAGCTACATCAAACAGCTGACTCCTGATAAAACTGCAGGAAATGTTAACCATTCCCAGTTCTAGGTAATTCTAACAAGACCAGAAGCAGTAACTGGATACGCAATAATATTTTTTTGTCTCTCCAGAGCAGGAATATCCAATAAACAATTCTGTGGTCTAGAGGCTGACATCACCCTGATTCAGGGATGATAGTATGCTACAAAGCAAAAAGGCTGAGTAACAGTCCAATAAAGGCAGCATCTAATGAGAGTAATGCATCAAATTTATCCTCCCATCTGAAAGACATCAGGACCATATATCCTTTTGCTGCTGATACCCAACTGCTTTTAGTTGTGGCAGCATGCTCACCCCATCCTTATCTGCTTAAGCAATAGCCACCAGTGTTGGTCATGATGGCTGCATCTGATTCAAGTCGGACTCTGGGAAGACAGATAACAACATAATAGCTAAGGGCCATAAATCTTACTCCCAGATGAGGGCTAGTTGAGCATGCACCAGCTGAAATACATCTGGTATGTAAATATGACTATGTCAGTCATCTTACTCCAGAAGGAGTGGACAACCCAGGGCCCAATGAGCTCTCCTGTGTGGATATGGGCTGCATGGCAGGCTCTCCCTTTGAGAAGGGATACCTGTTAAGGTTACCGCTTGTATTGGGTCTGATTGAGGTAAAGTTCACAGCCCTTACAGTACTGTGCTTTGCATTGGTAGCTGGACGGGTGTTGATAACAGACCAGTTCTCGGGTTTTATGGTTTCTCTCACCCGAGATTTCAAGGCTAGTGGTTCATGTGGGTCTAAAGGGAGTGTTCTTCCCTCTTCGACCTCTGAAGGTTTTAAATAGGGGTCTGGAGTGGCGCGATAATGATGTGGAGTCTCAAGGTCTTGGCTTTCTTGGTTTCTTGCATTGCTTATTATTTCTTATCTTACAAATTCTTTGTGTCTGGCCAAGATGTTCACAGTAGCTCAGACACAATGTGACTCCCCTCGTGATGGGAGGTCATTCTGCTTTTATACAGATAACTACGTGGTTATTATTTACCATTTCATACCAATGCCTATCACCTATACTAACAGAGTCATTTCTACCTTGACCCAATCCACTGAAACTACTTTGTGCCCATGTCACTGCAGAAGATGGATGCCAAGGGAGGAGAAGAACCCAGGACACCGCCCTAAAATCTCCATCTTGTCCCCTTGCATCTACATTCTAAAAATCCCAAAACTACAAAATCTTCTGCATGGTGATAACTACACTACTGTCTGTTACACATTTGTGACTTGCAATTCTTCTCTGTGTTAGAAGTTTTTCTCATGAACTAAAATCAAAGACTGTCTTTCTGGGCTCTGTGCCCAGCAAACCCACCCTGCACAGACCCCAGAACCTCTTTTTCAGGTCCCAGGCCTCTCTACTGGGGTCTGTGACTTTCCAGGGCACCCAGAAGGATGCCCTGGACTCCAACAACCAGTGGTTTGGCTACTGCCAAGCAGTGCTGTCCCTCTGACATTCCTTCCCCCACCAAAGGGGATGGGAGTGGGCAGGATCCTGGGAGGGGACGCAACCAGGCCAGCTGACCCAAATTAGCCAAAGGGATATTCCATACCATATGATGTCAACTCAGATATATAAGCTAAGGGAGAGAGGAGGAAGGGGGAGCACGAGAGGAAGAAGGGGGAGCATTTGTGAGTTTTCAGTGTTTGCCTTCCTAAGGAATGGTTACACATGCTGAAGCCCTGCTTCCCAGGAAGTGTCTGAAAATCAGTGTTGAGGGGAAGTAGAGACTGATCTTTTTTCCTTTTCAGCTCTTGCGTGTGCAGATGTCCACTTGTTTATTTCTTTTTGCTGTAATAAAACTGCTTTATCTCACCCTGCTGGGCGTTCTCAATCTTATTCCCTCCCCTGTCCCAGTGGGAAAGGGAGTGATAGAGTGACTGAGTGGGCACCTGACACCCAGCCAGTGTCAACCCACTACATGGTCTTTCACAACTGGCTTGACTATTCCAAGAGAAAATCCAAAAGAGTAAGAAACAAGTTCATAAACTTCTGGGTTGGTTAATTTTTGCTATTATTTCTGCTGTAATAATATTAACCACAGCTTCTGTGGCTGTTACAGCTTTAACTAACTCCATTCAAACTGCCCATACTGTGGGACAGGCTTTTACCAATATTACGGAAGAGTTACTGTTGCATATAGGTCACAAACACAAGAGCAAATTGATAAGGAAATGACTAGATTAGATGCCTTGGAAAGCACTCTTTTGTGGACTGGAGAAAGATTGTGATTGGGAACATATTCATAACTCTCTATGTGTCACTCGTCTTCTGTGGAATGAAACAGAACAGAATTGGGAAACAGTCAAAAACCACTTCCAAGGGGCCTCTGATAAAACTTTATGACAAGATAGTTATTCATTTCACAGTCAATTGAAAGATCCACTCAGAGCTTTGCAAACTCTGGAGGAACAAAAGGTGCTGACAGACTTAAAATATGATCTCCCTTGGCTAAATCTGAAAAATTGGTTTTCTGGAATAAATTTATGAGTTTGAGTTTTTATTGGACTGGATTTTTTGGCAGTGATATCTTTTTTGATTTTCTGTTTTGTCCTTTTTAACCTAGTCAGAGCAGTTAAAGGCATGTGAAAACAAGGTGTGGTTGCACTAGCTTTGTGTATGACCTCAATAAAAAGAGAAGGGAGGAAATGTTGGGTTAAAGAAAGGGTTACAGAAAGAACAGCAGCAACATCATGTGCCTGAACAAGCTGGACAAGAAGCCGCAATGACCAGAGCATGAAGACTCTGAAACAGGAAGGATTCTCCTACTCTACCCGCTCGTGACCCTGAAAAGAATAATAGAGATGTCAAGACAACAGATTATTGTGGAGCTGTAATCAGCTTTAAGCTTGCGGTTAAAAACAGCTTTTGGGTAAGGGTATAAATGCTGTTTAACTTTGCAATAGAGCAGATTCACTTGCATCCAGCTTGTGTCTGTTGCCTTCATACACCACAATTCCTGAAATACTATTTAGTCTTGCCTCTTTAGTCAGCCAAGGACATCTTGTTTTTTATCATGTATCATAGACATAATGAATGTGAGGCAAAGAAGCTCTTGGACCAACTCCAGTGGGGCAGAACCTGGGGAAAATTACCCAACCAACTACTCTTCTAATTGGACAATATCTGTTAAATATGATAATTTGTTAAACCTTATAAAATTGTAGAAATCTAGTGCCAGGTGTGCCCATCCCCACTGGGACACCTGGAAGCTTCCAAATAAAGGTCTGCTTTTTACTTTACTCTTCTAGCATTGTTTCAAGGTTTTTTTCTCTTTTGATTGTAGGCAACACCATGACATCCAGTAAACCCAGTTGTCCCTCTCCTCCTTTTGGCTGGAGGCAGGGCCCCTCTAGTCCTGCTCATATGACGCTCCACTTACTTCTGGTAAAAGCAGATTAGAATTGCTTTCCATAGGATCAGTAGTAAGATCAGCCCTTCTGCTTTGTCTGGGAAACTACCCACTAGAGACTGAAGCAGCAACTTTCCTGGAAGAACCCCCATTTGTGGTAGTTTTTCCTTGGAAAACTGTTGGAGTCCAGGGCATCCCTCTGGGCGCCCTGGGAAGTCACAGACCTTGGTAGAGAGGCCTGGGACCCAAGAAAGAGGTTCTGGGGTCTGTGCAGGGGAGTTTGCCTGGCACAGAGCCCAGGAAGACACAATCTTTGATTTTGGTCCATGTGAAAATCATCTAACACAGAGAAGAATTGCAAGTCACAAAGGTGTTACTGAGAGTAGTGTAGTTATCACCATGCAGAAGATTTTGTAGTTTTGGGTTTTTAGAATGTAGATGCAAAGGGACAAGATGGTGGTTTTAGGGCGGTGCCCTGGGTTCTTCTTCTTCTCCCTTGGTATCCATCTTCTGTAGTGACATGGGCACAAAGTAGTTTCAGTGGATTGGATCAAAGTAGACATGACCCTGTTAGTATAGGTGATAGACATTGACATAGAATTGTAAAGAATGAGTACGTAGTTATCTGTATAAGAAGTAGCGACCTCCCATCACAGGAGGGGAGTCGCCTCGTGTCCAGGCTGCTGTGAACATCTTGGCTGGACACAGAGAATTGTAAGATAAGAACTAATAAACAACGCGAGAAACCAAGAAAACCAAGACCTTGAGACTCCTCATCATTCTCTCGCACTGCACCAGACTCAGCACAGAACACAGAGACACAGAGTCAGACAGCAGACCCTAAATCCTTCAGAGGTCAAGAGGGAAAATCACTCCCTTCGTGCCCACACGACCCACCAGCCAGCTTTGGAATCTCGGGTGAGAAACAACCAGATTAAACCGCGAGAGAAAACCATTGAAAATTTCTGCTAAAAAGCCTCCACAATGCAGGCTTGTAACTAAATCCCTGAAACACCATCTACTTCTTGTGCATTTAACCTGCTGGCTCTCAGATGGAGCAGTTGTCTTTTTTTCATCTGTACCATCTGTAGTACTGATACTGTTAGCTGAAGGGATAAGGTCTATACAAACCCAGCAAATTGACCTAACTTATAATCATTACCATGCCATCTCCCACAGCGCAGATTGCACATCTCCACCCTTAATCATCATGCATGACCTGCTCATTCAGAAGGACTCTGTGGTTACCATAGATCACCTGCTGAACTTAAGTAATAGTGGCATTTTGCTTTGAAGCAGACAAATACTGTAGGATTGTATGAACAGGCATGTCATATGCAAGATGTGGAGTCAATTTTCCCCTACCCAACATTGGCACATGGCCTCAGCCTCATATATGGACAAATTGGTAAGAGTCCAGAGAGAGCAAGGAAAACCAGAAAGGAGTAAATAGCAAAACAAGTTGGTTATTTGCCTATAGAAAACTAGGGGGTGTACAAATGCAGTTGTGAAATGTATAAAAGGCTGCTGCCAAGAGCAAGTGAATAGGTTGTTCTCCACATTCCTGACAATAGGAATAGGCTGCCTGAAAGGCAGCCAGGGAAGTTTAGGTTAGGCATCTGATATAACATAAAACTAGCCATTCATTATTCAAAAAAAAAAAAAAAAAAAAAAAAACAAAAAACCACAAAAAAACCCCCACAGCAGTCCGGAGATAAGACTGTTTTTCTTCTTTTCTTCATATTTTGCATGATAAATAAAACTATTTATTTAGGCGCATGCATTCCTATTGGTTTTCACAGACTTTAATGTCAGAAATTGGAGATAATTTCCTTTTCTGGGTTTCTCACTGAAGAAATGCCCATCTTAGGATCTTGGACAACCCAGTGTGTGCCATGGAATCAGGAGATCCTGAGAGAGGGAAGAAACTGGACTGCTAAGATGTGTGATGCAGCAAATAATGTCCCAATCACTGGGTGCTGCTAGAGAGAGTTGAAATGAAAAGAACACAAGGAATGGCATAGCCCAAGTTCACTATGCCTGGGTCAGGGACATAATTATATGGCTTCTGGGGGTCTTATGTTATTTCTGTTTGACTCAGAGGATCAGGAAGCCTCTAATGCAGGATTAAAAACCTAGAGCAGTTTATTCTGTGAGGCAGTACACATGGAGAAACAGAAACACGGTCCAGGAAAGACACAACAAAACTACAGTTGAAGACAGATTGGAAAAGCATCCCATGCCAGCTGATCCAGTAGCTAATTGACCTGGCTGTAAAAAGCATACTCAAGGGTGTGAAAAACAAAGTTCACGCTTTATGATTTTTAAAAATTTAATGAGGGGATAAAAAGGGACAATGTCCAGTGCTGGGGCCTTTCTGGCTATTGGCCAATAAACCACATCATTAGTTTTAAAACAATGTTCTCTATATACTGTTACATTACTGGGGAACATACATATTCATGAATTTATACTTTTTTTTTTTTTTTTTTTTTTTTTTAATGTTACAGGAACTCTTTGGTTACAGGAACTCTTGTTTAGTTTTAACCTCTGATTTGCCTGCATGGCATCCTGTAGATTAGGTCAATATATTGTATTTTTTCTTGTGGTTTCATCCTGTTGTTTCACATTCCCTGATAACAAGGACTCAAATTCGTTAATTTTTATCCTGGTGCTCCAGTTCCTGTCACTTATCACTTGGAGAGGTCAGTTGCAGATGTGAGAAACAACAGGATGAAACTAATTGTTTTTGCACCATTCTCTGAGTTAAAGGCATTTTTAACATTCCATATTTTGCTAAGGCCTACAATATATTCATCACAATACTATTTATATAGGCTATATGTTGCATACATAAACCGATAGATTATTTTATACAACAAGCAGTTAAAAGGACTTACAAATGGTACTATATCAAAATACTTGTGATTAATAACAACATGCAAAAGCCAATATTATGTTGCCATTTATAACAAAATCCTCCCCTTTGTTCTTCTTTATTTGGCTTGAACTACCTCTGAACCTCTGTGCTCTTGGCACACTGATACCTTTTGTAGATCATGAATGCCTTTTTTAGGTTTGTATCATCTTTTATTTTCTTCAATACCATAATTTTCTGCATTCCTCCTACAGTTCCTGACTTGGGATTGGTGGGCATTGTCATCAATTGCATATTTTGAACCACAGAAGTAAGTAATTGGATAAGACATGGAATTAAACATGAAACAAAAATCAAGCTTGTTATTCCACATAACATTATTAATCCCACATTTTTCCACCAGGATATTCCAAAAAAGTCTTCCCACCATCCTTTATTGATTATAGATTCCCACTTCTCCACTATGAAAATATGCCTGGGGAGGTTATTTCCTCCTTGGCTCCCAGGAAGAACCAAGATAGGATGGGGCCTTGGACCCCTGGGACTTGGGAGTCTCTGGAATGTGCTTAGTCTTTCTGCCTATCAGGGTTGGGAAAAGGTAGGGAAAAGTACTGGAGCTAGCTAGGAAGTATATAACTATCCAATAGTCTACAGAGATATGAATATATATGAAGGAAATATAAAAGTAAAAATCAAGACTACCTTGTCTAGTCTCTACTCCATATTCAACCACAGCATCACATCATATATGGTATCTTCCGAGCCGATCTCCCAGCCAGCCTGCTCTTCAGATACCATATAAATAAGTTATTCTGTGGGTCCAGATTTCAGACAGAGACGTGATCCAGGCCGGAAGAAGGAGCGGACTCACACTTGGTGGTAATTAGGAAGGCTTATTCAGGCCGAAGCCCAGGGTGCAAGTGTGAGTGAGCTGTTCTAGCTCTTACCTGCCCTTAAGTACAGGGGCGTCACTTTTGGTAATGAAGGGGAGTGACTTAGGTACAGGGGGCATTGGCATGGCCATTTAGGGGCAAAAGGGGAGTGAGGAACTTGAAGTCTGGCTGAGTCACCTGGCTCTGCCAGAGCAATCAAGCACTAGGGTGTGTCAATGGACAAGATACAATGGACTGGGAGAGGGCTATTGTGAGGGTAAACAACAGGTATTGGGGAAAGGGGGATGGTAGGGATGAACTATTACAGAAACTTAATAACAAAAACCATACAGAACTTTAGAAAACTCAATCACACACATCTACAATCATACAGCCAGCTATTATACAAAGACGAACTACAGATATAAGTAGTATGGACAGTTCATTTTATCCAGGCCCAGTTTGATAACCATGAAGTGAGTGTGTGGAAGATATATTCAAAGTTCAGTGAGCCTTTTGAAAGTTACCTGATGTGGAGTTTGAGTTGGCTTCCAAATGTCAACCAAATCCTTATTAATTCTTTCACTCTGTTCTACATAAGAACAACAACCAGTGTTAACGATTTTGCAGCTAGTAGAAAATTAAGAGCCATTCTGTTTTGTAAAACTATACCAGACAAATCATGGACTTCTTGTAAGGATGAAATTGCATCTGAAGTTTGCTTTCCAATATGTTCAATAACAGCTGAGATGTTAGCAATTGTGCTCTCCAGTTCAATTACTCCTAAAAAGGGAGTGAGAGCTCTGATTACACTATGGAAAAGTGTGGGACACTCAACGAGCAGATTAATGAATCTTTTCATCCTCCTCATCCTTCCATTTGAATCCTCAATGTGATCAAATATTTTTATGTTTGGAATTACAGCCCCAAGGACACAGGCCCAATCTTTATCTAGAGGCAGAATTTTCCAGGCCTCATTTTCAAATGTCAAATATATCACTGAGAAAAGTGCTTCTTATGAAGAACTTTGGATACATTTTGGACTAAGGCCACATGTAAATTTTAGGACTAAACCTGAGCCATGGTTACCAACTGTACAGATAAAAGGCACAAAAAGAACAATTTAAACCACATCACTGATTTGTATCAGTCTCTGTTTTCCAGTTGTTTCAGGAGCAGAGGTCTTCTTAATTCTGGAGTAGTGGATTCAGGGTTCTCTGCCAGCACCTTTGACTACAGTGAGGGTAGTCAGCTGGACTAAGAACAGTCCTCTCCACTTAGCTTGTAAGGGTAACTGTCCCACCATTTAACACTGACCCAGTCTCCAGGCTGGAACAGGTGAGCGTGTCCAGTCCTATCAGTCTGGATGACACAATGAATATCTGGAGCTTCTGAAAAGTGGAACTTAAAGCTATTAAATACCTCTGTAAGTCAATTTCTCCCTTGTCTTGGTTTGAAAGACAGGTGTCTGCCACAGAAGGTGGGAATCTCCTTTGGAATGGAGAATATGACCCCCTTCCCTCTGTCAGAAAAGTTAATCCACAAACACCAGAGGTTTATGTCCAAAAAGGAGACAGAGGAGTGCCGTTGCCTTATTCAAATAAAGGGAGAGGCCATGGGGCATTTCCCCTGGGGTCTCTCAAATTTTTGGAGGATGCATCCTCCTTTTTATCCTAATTTCCTGACCGCATGTGTCTCTGTCTTTCCCTGTTGGCTGAGGTACTTGAGAAGTACAGACGTTATGAATCGCCTAATACCTAAAGACCCCCTTCTTACGTATACCCTCCCTTTTGTCTTTTCCTTGTGTCAATTAGTGGAATTCCTTATGGAATTGATGGTTCTTCCCATTGTTTCTTTCATCTCTCAGTATCTAGCTTTATTTACCAGCAGATACACAGTTTGTTTGTAAAGACAAGTCCGTCGTTCCTTTCAATCCCTCCTCTTTTATTTTCTCAATAATTGTCTTTACAAACCTTAGTTATCATTGACTTAACTCTCTGTTCCTGGGTCTGTTTGAGTTTGCAATTATTTGCAGCGACATAATTTTTTGTCCCTTTGTAGCCATTTCTGGATCTGTAGGCATGGCTACTACCTGCATCCCTTTGATCACATGTTGAATAAGTTGCACTAAGCAGGGGATCATGCATGGTAAAAAGATGAGAGTTGCTACAGCACATAAGAGGGAAAAGAGAATTTGTTTAACCCATAGCCCACCAGGTAACCATGAAAACATGTCCCATTCCCATCCTTTCCACATTTGGACTGGTACATGTGCTAACTTTCTTATTCTCTTTGTTATTTGTTTTACCACTTTTCCATTGTCATCTATTTGCAAGCAGCAGTTTGAGTCATTTAATTTTCCACACACTCCCTCTTCTTCTGCTAATAGATAATCTAATACCACCCAATGCTGAAATATTGCATTCCTCATCTGAGTGGATTGGTCAGTAAGAAGGTCAAGAGCTGTAGCTGTCTGGTTAAATATTATTTCAAAGACAGCTTGTAACCTAATTATCCCATTTAAATTATAAATAGGTTCTCTGGAACCTGATATTAATTCATTAGGATTCCATGTAGCTGGTCCATAGTGTTGTATGATTCACTCAGGTGACCATTCATCTTTTCCCCACTTTTGTGTGCTCCCTCCAGCCAGGGATGCGTCAATTGACTGCTTTTCTCTAACTGGATCATCATATACCTTGATTCCTAACTGATTTCCCTGAACTTGTGGTAGCAAAAAGAATAATGGTCCAATATATCCTACATAACATATCCCTGACCAGTTTGGAGGTAAGCTGTGATAGGCATGTTGGCCACAAATCCAATAATGCCCTTTCAGAGCCCAGGTCCCATTGGCAAAGGGGCCTTCCCAGTTTTCATCAGTTGATGGGTCAAAATACAGCTTGCTTCCTGGGCCTAGTGGACCCCAACAATAGTTGCCTCACCATAAGAATCACAATATTTGCATTTCCAAGCTCCCACATGAGATTTCCATCTGCAGTTACATCCCAGATCTGTTTTGTTGGATCTGGACCAGAACTTATTAAAAAGGGTTTGAGTTCCATTCCTATGTTGCCACTTCCACTGATAGTCACGGACAACGTGTCCTACTTGTGGAATTATCTTGAGGGCAGCTTAAAAATAGGTGGTCAAAATCTTGTCCTTCCCCACTGCTTTACAGCCTTCCAAATCCTTTTGGTAATTATGGTAGGAACACCTTACCCAGCTACTATTAATGAGCTTAACATGTGTTTGATTCCATCTGCCTTGATATTTGGAACAATCATAAGGAGGGCAGTTGGGTGTCCAACAGTCTAAACCCAAAGATAAAGTCCAGCCACAAACACTTTTTTCCACATATATGCCTCCTGTTCTATTTAGGCAATAAATGCCTTTTTCAGAAGAATGAAGCTACCATGAACTTTCTTCCTCCTCCCAAAATCCTGTCCTGTTATGGACCTCACTCAGGGTACTGGCCCACCATTTAGATTTGACTGGGCTGGCCACCCATGGCCAGTCTTCAGATGCTCCTGGCCCTCCGCAGACCTAACAATTGCTAAGGTTAAAGGCTTTTGCTACTTCTTCTCCTAAGACTAGAAAATTATTCTCCTACCTATGGCCCAAACCTAACTGACAATATAAAGGTAAGGTTATTAAGAAAAACATTCTAATGGTGTAATCTAATCACCTAATCTAATTTTCACGTTGTCTTCTGCACCACCTGTGGCAAGTGAAGGCACAGAAACAGCTTAACCTAAAAAAAACAATGACAGTGAAAATTAGCCCCCAGTGACTGGAGATCTGAGAGGAGGGATGACCATACAGACTATTTCAGCAGACAGTCTGTGAGTAGGCACACAAGGCTTCCCCTGACGTCAACGCACTGGCTACTGCTCCCATGCACTCTAGCAGAGTGTCAGTTGCGGCTTCCCATCCTTCTCCTCCAGCTGAGATTTCCAAATCTCTGGGGCCTCAGAGACTTTGACCCAAGTGTCATGGGTCCATCCATATTCAGCTGTCTTGATGGCTGTTTCTATGGTCAGTAACACCTGGAAAGGTCCATGCCACCTCGCCGCCAGTGGTGCATCTTTCCACTCCTTAACTAGCACCCAATCTCCTGGTTGAATGTTGTGAATAGCAAAGTCCAAAGGCAGGGTCTGTGTTAGTTGAGCTCATTTCATGACAGACAGTATCCTGGCCACATATTGTTTTAAATATGCATCACTTATCTCTACCCCCCCCCCCCCCACACACACACACACACTAGGTTGAGAATTATAAGGGTAAGGAATTCCAAACGGCAATTCAAAGGGATATAATTGAATATCTCCCCTCACTCTGGCCCTTATTCTTACTAAAACCAGTGTCAAGAGCCATATCCATGGCATCTTAGTTTCTATCCCTAGCTTCAGAAGGTGTTTCTTTATTTCTCCATTCATTCTTTCAACTCGACCCAAGCTCTGGGAGTGCCGGGGGTATGGAGGTTCCATTGTATTCCTAAAGCAGTCATAATCCCTTGAAGAATTTTTCCTGTAAAATGAGTTCCCCTATCTGAGTCTATTGCTTCCACAATCCCATATCTTGGAATTATTTGTTCCAAAAATACTTTAATAACTGATTCTGTAGTTGCAGAAACAATTGGAAATGCTTCTGGCCACCCTGTTAGCTGACATACTATTACCAGAAGATATTTAAACCTTGCCACTTGGGGCATTTCAGTAAAATCCACCTAGCATCTCTGGAAGGGATGTACAGCCCAAGGCCTCCCTCCCCTGGCAATTTTCGTTATAACCCTGTTATTTGTTTTAGCATAAATCAAAAGACCCTCAATAGCTCACTTTGCCAAAGTAAAAAGACCTACAGCAACATACATTTTGAGGAATGTCGCAGTTAGGGACACGAAAAGAACCACACTCACCCGTCAGGTAAAAGCAGGGAAAAGAAGGCAGTTTATTATGATTTAGGGTTTATATAGTATTTGGGATTTGGTCAAGGATTGGTCAATGAGAGGAACACCTCTCTGACTCCAGTGGTCAATCCAGAAGTCCATCACCGAGAGGAATGAAAACAATATACATTGTTTTGAGAGACTCCAAAGGAAAATATGTAAACAATCATCAGAAGGCTTAGTATTATGGCAATAGAGGAAGGCTTCTGCCAGTCCTCAGGAGCCCAAATAACTTCCTTCATGAAGTTTTTTTATTAATTGTAAGGCCAGAGCTTTTGGTATCCACTGTTTACCATTCTTTGTAAACCAATTATCTCCACTTTCTTCTGCCCCACTCTTTAATTATCTCAAGCTCCTCAGGTGGAAAAGAAAGTTTCTCTGGCAGCAGTGGGGTTTCTGGGAGCAAGGGGAGGATCTTAGAGATTTCTGGCAACAATGCAGCTTTCCAAGATTCTTCATCAGCCAGTCGGTTACCTATTGCCTCCTCTGAGCACCCTACCTGGTGTCCCCTGACATGTATAATTGCCACCCCTTTTGGTAAATTCACTGTTGCATGTAAGTAGTGATATTATAAAAGAAAGTCCTTATAAAATCAGGCCTTGTTCTGCTAAATTACTAGCTGGCTTGTTACTATTTCTAAGCGCAGCTAGCTAAGTTCCCATGTGAAAAAATCTTGAGAATGAGAATTCGTTTGCACAACAATCTATTATTGGGGAGAAAAATAAGTAGCACTTGCATAAATAATGAATCTATCCCATGAGAATCAGTGAAGAAGATATGTAAGCAACCCAAGAACTGAGAGATGTGATGGGCAAGTAAAATGCCCTTTACTAACCAATAGAGTAAGTGGCAAGAAAACTACCAACCAATAGAAGTTGAACACGAGGTCTGTAAAAACTGTATAAAACGAGTTGTGAATAAAGATTGGGCTTCCCTGCATGAAGAAACTGAGTCCCATCTGCTTATTATTGCAACAAATTCACCACCTCCAATAGGTGAGGAATTAGGCTCTCATGAGCTAACGTTTTTCCCCTGCAGGTTAATAAACCCCTTTCTTCCTATAGTTTGCCAAATGCATGTATCACTCCATATACATATTTAGAATCAGTAAAAACATTCACTATCTTCTCCCAGTATAATTCACAGGCTCTCACAAGAGCATAAAGCTCTGCCGTTTGAGCTGACCATGTGGGCAGTAACCTCCTCTCTTCCTTTAACTCCCTTCCATTAACAATAGCATATCCTGTAAATCGCTTCCTTTCTATCACCCTTGAAGACCCATCAATAAACACATTTTCTCCCTCAGGCCAGGGAGTATCTCATAAGTCTTCCCTAGCCCTGGTCTGGAGATCTATCACCTGAATGCAGTCATGGATTTCTTCCCGGGCCCCCTCTTCAGGGCCAATTAAGACAGGAGGCTGGGTAAAACCTTTCCCCACTTCTCAATTCTAAATCCTCCTGTTCCATTAAACAAGATTCATACTGTAATAACCTAGGGCTGGTCGTCCACTTAGAGGCTCTTTCAGTTAACAAAGCTTTAACCTGATGTGAAACTTTAACAATCAGATATCGTCCCCTTGTCAGTTTTTGGGCCTCAGTTACCATCAAGGCCGTGACTGCACAGTTTTGCAGACAATGAGGCCAGCCTCCGGCCACAGGGCCTAACAGCTTAGAAAAGTAAGCAACAGGCTGCCATTGTCCCCTGTGCTCTTGTACCAGAATTCCTTTAACATGTCCCTGTTTAACATCCACACATAACTCAAATTCCTTTTCTGAGTCTGGAAAAGCTAAGACTGGGGCATTAACCAATTTGTCTTTTAATTTTCTAAAGCTTTGCTCTCCTTCTGGTGTCCATACCACGACATTAGGACTATCTTGGTTTAAAAAGTCATATAAAGGTCTGGCCAAACCAGAAAAATCCTCAATCCATGCTCTGCAGTACCCCACCAACCCTAAACACTGCCGCAGCTCCTTTTTTTGTCTGGGGCAATGGTACTTGTAAAATTCCTTGTATTCTTTCTGGATCAATACACCATAACCCTGCAGTCAAAATGTGTCCCAAATATTTAACCTTTTTCTCTACCAACTGTGCCTTCTTTTCAGACACTCTTAGTCCCTTTTTAGCAAGAAAATTAAGCAGCTTCACACTTGCCTCTTCAACCACCTTTTCCTGTTCCCCTTGTTATAAATGCATATTATATAGTTGGCTTTTCACAAATATTAAAATGAATACTAAATGTATAATTGTACTGTATTATCTTTTATTAATAGAGTTTAGAAAGGTGATAAATGTATATTTTCTGATTGTAACATAGTGTTAACATTAAAAAGACTAGGGTTTTTTTTCTCTTTGTAATATCTAAACTGACCAAACCAGAAGATATGGAGGGTCACCTTGCATTCCTGCATAAAGACTGCTGACTTTCTGTTTCTTATCCAAATGAAGATAACCAAAAACCTCAGGAGAAGAATTTATGAGACCCATGTTACCAGATGAAGTGGAGCCACCTACAGATGGATCTACCAGATAAAATGATTGGGGGAAGAATTGAAACTGATCAAAGCCAAAGAGAATGTTTGAATCATGCATTAGGATCTATTGAATATGTAACACAGCAATCCTTAAAACATAGAATTTGAAAGAGTAAAGGTGTGCTTTCTGGTGAGCACCCCAGCTGGAACGTTTGCTTGTCTGTCTCCTAATTGTCTACTTTTATGGTGCTGAACATCCAGGAAGCACACAAATTCACCCTAGGCCAGAAGATGACTGTGCTAGTGTCCCACACAGTGTCTGCAGTGCTGGAGGTAAAAGGAGGACGTTGGCTCTCCCCACAGAGATTCCTGAAGTACCAAGCTATTAATGGTAGAACAAGATGATATTGAGATTAAGGTAACTAACCTTGTGAACCCAGCTTCTTTTCTCAGTGGGAAGACAGGAGAACCAGTGATCCATGATTGCCTGGAGACTATTGAGGCCACCTGCTCTAGTAGCCCAGATCTGAAGGACACTCCTCTCGTGGACTCTGAGACATGGTTCACTGATGGAAGCAGCTATGTGATCAGTGGAAAAAGGCATGCTGGGTATGTGGTTACCAAGAGCAGAGGTAATAGGGTCTGGACCATTGCCAACAAATACCTCTGCACAGAAGGCCAAAATAATTGCCTTAACCCGTGCCTTAGAATTGGCAAAGGAAAAAGAAATTAACATCTATACAGATTCAATATATGCATTTGGGGTTGTGCATGCACATGGAGCTATTTGGAAAGAAAGAGGACTGTTGAATTCACAAGGAAAGAGCATTAAACATGCACAGGAAATAATAAGATTGTTAGATGCTGTTCAACTACCTGCAAAGGTAGCTATTATGCATATCAGGGCACACCAGAAGGTGAGCTCTGAATTGGAAGAAGGCAATTAGCTGGCGGACAGAGAGGCAAAAGAAGCAGCCAAAGGTGAGATTTGATTTAGGATGGTATAGGGATATGGAACAGTGGGATGTCTTGGTTTGACAATTTCATTTATTATCCTTAAATCCTGCACTATTGTCTGGGTTCCATCCTATTTCTTAACTGGCAGGACTGGAGGGTTACAGGGAGACATACATGGCTCCAAAAGACCTGCCTTTAGCAGGGACTCAATAACAGGGTGTAACCCCTTCCTTCCCTCCCTTAAAATAGGGTATTGCTTTTTGGACACCACTTGTCCTGGTTGCTTCAAAGTAATTTGGAGAGGCTCTATGTCTAGTTTTCCATATTTCCCTGGGGCTGTCCACACTTCTGGGTTTATTTCAGCATAAGCCTTCTCAGACATTTTATACAAAGTTACCACAGTGTTAGAGTCTGTATCATTTTTCACAATACTAATTTGCATTCCCACTTTAGCCATCAAATCCCTTCCCAGTAAATTGCAATCACAATTAGGAACAAACAGGAATTCATGCATTTCAAACCTATCCCCCACATCTACTAATAGCGGCTCATGCTCTCCACTCATCCCTTGAATCATCAAGGATCTTTTTGGCAGTTCCCCCTCCCTCTCCTTTAGGGATACAATTAAAGGTGGATCCAGAGGCCACTGTATCTACCAGGAAAAACACCTCCTCTCAATAGGGATCTACCTTAAAAGTTAGCAAGGGCTCCAGTGTGTTGGGTCCTTGGTATAATGGGAGCTCCTGACACGCCTAGCAGTCCATCTCCATTAACCACTGGACTTCCTCCTCCTGAGGATCCAGCTGTCTCTGCCGACATTCTCGCTTCCAGTGAGAATATGGGGGTAATTCCTTTTTCAACCGTCTTATATCCTGGGTAGTAAGTGGTACAATTATGAACCCAAACCCTCGCCCTTGACCCCCCAAGAGAACTTGGCATAGTGGCATCTGGTGCACCTCTGTCTCTTGGGTCCAGGGGGCTTCTGATGTCCTAAACTGAGTTCCCCTTCTAGTTCTAGGGGGTGATAGGATATGCTGCCCTCCTCCCTCTGCACTGTCATTATCCTCGGGTGGGGCTGTAGGAACAGCATTTCCCTGATCCCTTTGCTCCAGAAGTTGAGGATGCAGGGGACCTGCAGCTGGCCCTGGGTCAGCTGGCAAAATTGGAGGACAAGACGGGAAGGTGATGAAAAACATCCCAATCCTCACTGTTTTTCTCTTCACCTCTTTTTCCTCTTCCCCCTTTCTTAACACATTGTGAAAAACGAAAGTTCACTCTTAGAATATTTTTCAAAAGTTTAATAGGGGAATAAAAAAGGACAATGTCCAGTACTGGGGTGTTCCTGGCTATCAGCCAACAAATACAGCAGTACATTAAGATAGTGTTATTTCCATACTGATACTTTACTGAGGTACATACATATTCATAAGTTTCATGCATTATTCAAACATTCTTGGGAGCTTTTGTCGTAGGTACTTTCTTTTGTTTTGGTTTTTCACTCTGACTTTTCTGCATGACATCCTGCAGATCAGTTCAATATATTTTATTCCTTCTTGTGGCTTTATCCTGTTGTTTCCCACTTCCCTGATAATGAGGAGTTAACAAGTTCTTCTCTAATTCTCCTCCAATGCTCTGGTTTGTGTCATGGTTATCTTATTACTTTGAGAGGTCAGTCAGCAGATGTGGGAAACACCATAATTGCTTTATACAGTTCTCTCAGTTACATAGGAGTATTTTAGCATTTTATATTTTGCTAAGGCCTACAGTACAATACATTCATCACACCATTATTCAATAAGCTATAGGGTGTATACATTGATATAATACACACTACTATTTCTATGGGCTATACAGTGCATACTTAGAATGAGAAATTATGTTATATTAGCAAGTAGCTAAAAGGGGTTATAAATTGCACTATGTTTGAATACTTACAATCAATAACAACGTGTAAAAGCTAATACATAAATGTGAAAGCCAATATTATAGGGTTGTTTTTAACAATGTAGACTTCTGATGCTTATTTCAACCATATCAATCCACATTCCCTTTCAATCACTCCTTTCCAATTCTCCTCTAATTACCACCACATACTTTGATACAAAGTTTTTTTATTCCATAAGGTGGCCACTTTAGTCCCTTTGGCAATTCATACTTTGGCCACACAAAATAACAATATTCTACCATTCTCTCCAGTTACCTTGGGAGGAATGCACAATTTGTCCCAAGACCTGAGCATTCTCCCCAAGCGACTCTCCAGGGGTATTATGGAATTGTCATCCCTTTTGCTGGGACCCCATCCCAGCTTTACTCTTGCAACCCCCCACGGGTGCCCTATCTTACCTGTGCCACCCTCCATGGGTGCCCTCCCAAGTTTACTCCCTGAAAATCCCATTTCACTCACCAATGAGGTTTTCAGTGGTCCTGTCCTGTGGACTCTTCACGGATCCTCCTGACCCACCACTTGTCTGTCTCCTGGACAGTCTCAGGAACCAAATCAATCACACGGCACTTGCCACCACCAAGGGGAGCTGATCACCAAAACTGGGTGAGGCGTGCTCTTTGTGGAGGCCCCTGAGCCTGTGAGGGAAACTTCTAGGGCAATGCCTTGGAAGAACCTACCATAGACTTCGAGAATACCTCATAGCTTAAGGTGAGCAAAAAGGCTTCCCCCCAGAGTGCTCTGCAGCACGATGTTAATCTACCTCAATTTTGCTTCTCCCATTGGCCCATGGGCCTTGCCCACCGCTACTGTTCATATGTTCCCGGTTCTCAAGGTTTGTCCTTTCCCTGTTTCTCCATCGGTTGTGGTATTGCTGATGGTCTGCCCCCATATCCCCTATAGGTCACTGCCCTTTGCCCTGCCCTTGTACCGCCTCTGTGTTCCGACCATTGGCTCCTGACCCCCATACTTTAACCCTGGACATTCCTTTGATATGGGTTTTTCTATCTCTGGACCCTTTGGTGCGAGTTTGCAAAATAAACCTTGCTGGCATTCTATACAAGAGACCCTTCTCGTCTTCTTCACTGAGCTAGCCATGTGTGTATGTGTGGACTTGAGTGACTGCCTATGTCCCCCCCCCAAGCAGATTCTTGAGAAAAGATGCTTTTTTGGGAGAGGGAGCAGCAACCATCATCCATCTCCATGCTGCTACAAATTGCTGCCCAACTGTGGGGTCTTCTGTGGATTCCTAGAAAGTGTCTCCAACTGGCCGTTGCCACGGGACATAAGCCCTGTTGGGTGTTCCAGTTTCCTCAAGGGAAAACCCCCAATTTTCTGGGGAATTTCTGGAGGGGGCGGCCAGCATCCCTCTGCCGCTGAGGATTTTATTTATCAGCAGAGTTTGTTTGTAAAGACAAATGTCTCATTCCATTTATCAGTCAGTGGAATCCTTCCCATTGTTTCTTTTATCTCTCAGTATCTAGCTTTATTTACCAGCAGACCCAGAGGACTTTTCTTTTGGCCCACTTGCTGCCCGTTCCCGAGAAAAAACACAAACCAACAAAGTGTCAGTTTATGCGGTGCTTTATTTGAGGCCCCGGGGACCTGAGGACTAGTGTCTCAAAGTCAGTGTCCCAAGTTGGTTACAAAAGATGCTTATCTTTTATACCTTTGTTACAAGTCTTACTTCATCAGCCTACGTGCAGTCTCCTACGTACTTTACTATAAACATTCACATTCATCTTACAGGTAACCTTTCTAAAGGCTATAAATTTTGCACGCTTGCCCTAGCTAAAATAAAGGTTAATTCTCTAAGCTTAACTCCCACCATAGAAAACATTTTATTGGTAACCATGTAATCATATTTCACAAGTAATTTGTATACCTATATGTACTACATGCTCTACTAAGTCCTTTAAACATTGTTTCTTGTATCTGCAGATTCTCAGGCCTCATTTCTCAGGTTTGGTTCCCATGGGCCTGCACAGGGACCAACTCCTTAGCCTAACTACTGCTAATGGAGGCCTTATGGCAACAACTCCCCCCTTTTGAGCATTCTTCAACCAGTTGCAAGGATGCTCAATTCTCTTCTTCATGCAGCAGTCTCTATATAAGATGGTGGTGGAGTAATTCTTGTCATGACTTCATTTCGGGTCATGGCCTTCATGACTCTTCTCGTATGCATCCTTTCCCTAAAGATCATTCCTAAGAAACAACGATATGCTACAAAAATAATCACAACCAAGATTATAATCATTATTACATATTGAATAACAGAGGATATCCAACCAGAAACCACGATCCCTAAAGAGCTAAATATTGCTCCAATCCAATTGTGTTCAGCATCTTCTTTGGTTTCCTGTATCTTAGACTCTATATCGTCCAATTGACTTATGTCTTTTTCTACTTCCTTTGTAACGTTTGGGATATGGATACAGCAATGATCTGTTCTATCATGTAAGTACCCACAGACACCATGTTCCTTTAATAACAACATATCCAATGCCATTCGATTCTGTATAGCCATCCTACTAGTTGCTTGTAGCTGCAAATTCAAATCCTTAAACCCCTTTTTAGTGGCTGATGCTAATCTCTCAGTTTGTCCCAAAAGCCGGTGGAGCATTTCCCTATTTTTATAGGTCGATATGGGAGCAAATAATGATTCTAACATCCAACCCAATTTGACCCCTCCTGATGGTTCATGCCACTCATCTTCTGGATCTATTCCCTCCATGACCTCTCTTTTATTCCTCCTTCCTATGTCCAAATCTGTCAATCTTGATTGTTTCCAGAATGGGCATAATGTGGGCACTCCCAACGTTATTTGGGTTACCAATCCATCTATAGGTATATGTGTGGTCCACATTCCATGTCCTATGACCCATACTAAATTCCCTGGACTCCTTATGGTAGTAGTTTTGCAATTCACCTGCTTTTGTCCTTTTAATTCTCCTTTTATAGAGTGGTTGTATCCTCTACATTCACATCCCTATTTCAGCAAAATCTTCACTGGTACCAGCCCTATCTGCTCTCCTGGTGTATCACACGTAATTACCCTTGTGCAATTCCATGACTCTACTTTCTCTGTCATTTTCCTATGACTTGTTTCTGCTGTCAAAACTTGGGTATGGGTCTGGTTCTTTCCACCAGTCCATTGTATACACCATCCAATTTTCCCTAAATAACTATATGTTTCCAGCAAGCTTGGCCCCCAGATTGCTTGCCATGTAGTCCACTCTTCCTTGCCATCCTGGCAAACCACTTCATAGTAATATTTTGTAGTGGGCATTTTATGCGATTGTACCTCATCATATTCACACCATCCTACATTTTTGAATCGTCCAATTGTGATGAATTTGGAATTGGTTAAGGCTTCACAATCCCCTCTGCTTCCAGGTGATGACCACTGTTTGCGGAGAGTTGTTGTTTTAACTGTCCACTCAGTATGGTTATGTAACTCTTTCCTACATTCCTTTGTCCCATTTCTAGTGATCGGAGGCATTTCAGTGATAGGAATAATTCCCCAGGGTATGGGATCTCCTGCTGCATGGGGTAAAGGTAGACAAGCAGTTATGGATGACACATTCTGGGTTTTCCCAAAGTCTCATATCAGTCCTACTACCAGATTTTCCTGTTTAGAGTTTCTTGGTAACCCTACCTCATTATCTACCTGCCGAGTCACTCTCATCTCACCTAGGTACATCATTGTTCTTGCATGTGCCCACCAATCATCCTGTGCTATCCAACACCAGTAAATGCCTTCATCTTTTCCTGGCTGCACATTTCTTACTATTAGGATAATTGATTCTCCTAATCTCCTTTCTATCTGATACTTTCCTCCAGATGTTAAATTTTTCCCAAACCACCATCCATATTCGGAAAAATACTGGCCTTCTTTAACTTCACAAGTAAAAATCACATCCTTCCCTTTGGTCACTTGATATTCTCCATGTTGGGCCTTAATTTCAGAGCCTAAGTGGGCCCTTGCCTCCACCTTTTGTAACCCAAAATTCCCTTTCCCTCCACAGGACACTATGCACAAATATATACCTTCTGTCTCTCCTATCTTTGGATCAGTATAATTCAGCCACCCCTTCCCATAAGTTCCCAGAGTCCACCAACTTATATTCCCCAGCTGTCTTTCCCATTGCTGATGTTTATTCTGTTTCCACCACTTGACTTGGATATCCTGATAACATTTCTTTTCCAGTTTGAAGGTACAATTTATTCTCAAAGGAGGTCCGTCCCACATATCTACCTGAGTTGAGACTGGAGTTACATTTACAGCTACAGTTTCTTCACTTATTTTCCCAGTATCCCATGGTAAAACCTTCAATTTGCAATTCCCATAATCAAAGCTTTCTCTTATCCAAACCACGCAACGATAAACGTCGCTGTCAGTTATCGTGACATTGGATAGTTGCAGGGTGGTATTTCCTTTTTGCTCATCCTCATCCCAAACCATACTTATACCTGTATGAATTTGTTCTGCCCCCTGTCTCTTTCACCTTACATTGACTTCTTCGGATCCAACTCTCTGGTTGTCCGTGAACAGACAGGTCATAGACACATTCATTCCTTCCATCATCACTATTTTGGGTTCGAATTCTGTAATAACTAAAATTCATTGGTTAAAGGTAATAAACAGATCAGCAAGAACCCAACTGTCAGAATCCGACCTTGGGCCGGAACACCATTCGAGTGGGGGTTAATGGTTGAACTTCCCAACGGGTCGGCCCCTTCTTAACTCGGGTGTAATGTATCCAGTTGTCGATCCCCTCGACTTTTACTGCGGTGAAGGTAGTCATGATCACTTGTCGTGGGCCTTCCCATGTTTCTTTCAAAGGGTCTGTGTTCCAGTTCTTCACATAGACCTGGTCTCCTGGCTGGATGTCATGGACAGAATTTTCCAGCGGCAGGGGTCTGTTCCATTGCAGGGCTCCTTTTAGGGCAGTGAGTACCTTGTTCAGAGACAACACATAATTAAAGAGCACATCATTCCCTACTACATGAGGGTCTCCCTTTAATACTGTAGCATGATATGGTCTGCCATACAGTATCTCGTATGGACTTACTCCTATCCTCTCCCGGGGTTTAATCCAAATTCTTAACAAGGCTAATGGTAGGGCCTGAGGCCACTGGATTTTGGCCTCCTGACAGATTTTCTTAATCTGTCCTTTCAGGGTTTGATTCATCCTCTCTGCTTGCCCGCTGGGTTGAGGCCTCTATGGGGTATGCAAATTCCAGGTAACATCTAACAGTCGGGCGACTGTCTGTACCACTCCTGCCACAAAATGAGGTCCCCTGTCAGAAGAGATTCCTAATGGAACCCCAAATCTCGGAATGATTTCTCTCATTAATGTTTTCACTACTTCTTTGGCCTGATTAGTTCTGCAAGGGAAAGCTTCTGGCCATCCCGAAAATATGCAGACATACACCAGCAGATACTTGTATCCTTGTGATCGGGGCAATTTGGAAAAATCTATCTGCCAATAATCTCCTGGCTCTGCTCCTACCTGTAATTTCCCTAGTTGTATCTGCTTCCTCACTATTGGATTATTTTTAAGGCACACTGGGCACATGGCATTCACTCGTTTAGCCATTGTTAACATCTGGTTAGAGATAATTTCCCTCTTCAGAAATTTTACCAATACCTCTGCTCCCCAGTGGCATTTATTATGCTCAGTTTCTAAGATCACATTCATCAATTTGGTAGGGACCACTACTTGGCCAGTCCCAGTCACATACCATCCCATTGCATTCTTCTGGGCCTGGACCAGTTGTGCCAATTTCTCATCCTCAGTGGAATAACTGGGTTTTTGTCCCATATAAGGTTGTACCGGTCCTACCTTCGTTGGAATCAGCGCCATTTCAGTCCAGACCTTTCTAGCAGCTTTTCGTGCGATTAAATTAGCCAGCCGATTCCCTCGAAAAATCTTTCCCTCATCTTTCTGGTGTCCTTTCACATGCATCACAGCCACTTCCACTGGCTTATACATAGCTTCCAGTAGCAGCAGGATCTCATTCCGATGTTGAATGGATGTCCCCTGTGAACTCAACAGTCCTCTCTCTTTCCATAAAGCCCCATGTACGTCCAGAACTCCAAATGCATATTTTGAATCTGTCCATATATTTACCTTTTTCCACTGCTCAGGACTAGGGCTCTGGTTAATGCTATAGTTTCAGCCTTCTGTGCAGATGTTCCTGGAGTGAGGGCCCTAGCTTCCACCACCTGCGTGAGGGTCACCACCGCATACCCGGCATACCTGGTTCCATTCTCTACGAAGCTGGATCCATCGGTATACAGTTCCCAGTCTGGCACCTCCAGGGGCACATCTCTCAGGTCCGGTCGGCTAGCGTGTACCTGTTTGATGTTTTCCATACAGTCATGTGTTAATTCGCCCTCATTCTGCTCACTGCGGAGGAACTCTGCTGGATTGATGCAATTAGTCACTTTGAGCTCAACATCATCCTGTTCTCTGAGCAATGCATGGTATTGTAACAATCTGCTAGAGGACATCCAATGCCCCCCTTTTTGTTCCAAAACTGCCAGTACCATATGGGGCACAAACACCTCCATCTTTCTCCCCAGAGTCAATTTTCGGGCCTCCTGGATCAGTATTACTGTGGCTGACACTGCCCGCAAGCATGCCGGCCATCCTGCGCTCACAGTGTCCAGTTGTTTAGAGAAATACCCAACAGGCCTCTTCCACGATCCGAGGGTTTGGGTTAGTACACCCAGAGCTAGTCGCTGCCTCTCATTGACGTATAGCTGAAAGTCTTTATTTAAATCTGGTAGGCCGAGTGCAGGTGCCTCTTTCAAGGCCTGTTTCAGATCTAGGAAGGCCTTCTCCTGTGGTTTGTTCCACTGCAGTTGAGACTCCTTTAAAGCTTCATAAAGGGGTTTAGCCATTAGCCCAAAGTTTGGTATCCAGAGTCTACACCAACCCACCATTCCTAAAAAGGATCTTAGTTCTTGGTGGTTTCGGGGTGTGGGTATTGCACAGATAGCTTCAACTCTATTGATTCCCAATTTCCTTACCCCCTTTGAGATTTCACAGCCTAGGTATATCACACTCTCTTGGACTAATTGGGCCTTTTCCTTAGAAACCCGATATCCTCCTTGTCCCAACATATTCAACAGTTCTATGTTTAGGGTTAAACAGACCTCCCGTTGTTCTGTAGCCAGAAAGATGTCGTCCACATACTAGAGGAGAACGTAAGAGAAGGGCGATTCTCTTACCTGAGTCGTCTTCCATTCCTCCAGCTCTTTGGCTAATTGATTTCCAAAAATTCTGGGAGAATTCTTAAATCCTTGGGGAAGTCGTGTCCAAGTGAGCTGCCTTTTTCGTCCAGTGTCCGGATTTTCCCATTCGAAGGCAAAATATTTCCTACTTTCTAATGCCAGTGGGATGCAGAAGAAGGCATCTTTTAGATCGATAACTGTAAACCATTGGAATTTCTCTGACACAGATGTTAACAAAGTATACGGATTGGCCACCAACAGGTGAATGTCTTTGACAATGTTATTTATTGCCCTTAAATCCTGTACTAGTCTATACTTACCATTTGTATATTTCTTTCACTGATGCTAGCAATGTATAAGGATTAGCAACTACTAAATGAATATCTTTTTAGTTATCTCATTTATGCCCCTTAAATCTTGTACAAGTCTATACTCACCATTAAATTTCTTTACTAGGAATATTGCAGTATTGTATTTTAATTCACATTCTTCTAGAATTTGGTACTTTAGGAATTTATCAATGGTCTATGGTCTTTACTATTCCGTATCGTGCTTCTGCCTTGATAGGATATTGTTTAATTTGCATGGCACTTGCCCCTTCCTTCAATTCTACCTGTAGTGGCTGTGCCAATTTAGATTTCCTTAGTATATCCGTTTTCCACACAGAGGGAATCACTACTTCTTCTACTTTTTTTTTTTTTTTTTTTTTTTTTTTTTTTAGGAATATTGAGAGTTGGTTTCTCTTTTACTGTTAAAATCTTTCCTGGTTTAGACTCGGGTATCCTCATTACAAGTTTACCATTCTCAAAAGTAATCACTGCCTCTAGAGCTGCCAGAAAATCACATCCTAAGAGCAGAGCTGAGCACCCAGGCATATATAAAAATTATGTGTTAAAGTTTTATTTCCAAAGCTCAGATCTAGGGGTTGCAGGAATGGCCAGATCTCCTCCTTCCTTGTGGCTCCAGTAATTAGAGTCATTTTTTTTTTTTTCCAATCTGCCCTTCTACATAATTTAATATGGAATATCTACAAGAAAAGTGACATCTTTCCCTTCTAAGCGCAGAGTGACCATCTGTTCCTTTGATCCTGGCTTCCCCTCACAGATCCATGACTCTGGCTATGCTATTCAACTGAGGCTGAACATACTGACTAAACCAGTTTGGGCACTCTCGCTTTCAATGTCCTTCTGATTTATTTATTCTTAATACTCCACAGCCTCTGCCAAAACCACTTCTATTACTGTCCCGACCGGTTCTGCCACTACGTCCTTGCCACCTCTAAAAGCTTGTCCAAACTTCTTAACTTTCAGCTTTCCATTTTCTGTAACTTTTCCTAATGTCCTCCTGTGATTGGTCTAGAAAAATAAAGGCGAGCTGAATCCTTGCTTGCTCACTATCTATCTGAAGACCAGTATATTTCCTGGCTGCATCTGAGCTATCCTCTCCACTATCACTGCTTTCCGTTCTGTCCCTTCTGCATCTCCCTTCCCTTCATCCCCGCCCCACAGTCAAATCCTGATCGTTGTCAGGGATAGAAGCAGTGGGCAACTCTGGCAGAGGAGGATTGGGGATAGAGGGGACAGGAGCCGATGACATAGGCATAGGTGGGAGAGGAGGGTCGGTAGAGGGATAAATCTTTGAGCAAGTGTCAGCAGAGAAGGGGGATAGCCAGGAGAAGCATTTTGGATAGGCGCAAGCAGGGGAGAGGAAACAGAATTAGGTGGGGTGAGAGTAAGTGGAGTAAAACTTAATGCTGAGGGAACGTTGGTAGGGGCAGTGGGTCCTACAAATAAATCAGCTTCCAAATCATCTCCTCCCTTTTTTTCCCAAAACCAGGTGTTCTACACAACGCTTATCTTGGACGCAAGCCAAACAGTGATTATTTTCTAAGACCAGTGCTTGTATTCCACATTCCACTAACCATGCCGGTTTCTCTTTTAAATAAAAGAAAAGATCTATGTATGGCAATTCATCAAGTTTCGATTCTCGTTTACAATGTGTCATCAGTTGTGATATAAGTTCTGATTGTAAAGACCCATTTTCCGGCCATCTCTGGTTTGTTTTTGAGAGCATAAAACAAATCAAGATAAGGTATTTCATCCCATTTCTCATTATTCTGTAAAAAGCACATCAAGGGGGTTATAACATCAGGGTTAACAGATCCATTCAAAGGCCACTCTGGGCCTCCAGTTTCATATTGTGGCCACCAATTATTACAATAATCAATCATTTTACTTTTATGTAACTCTTGGTGGAATCCTTCCTTTTTCCACCTTCCCAGTAAACATCCCAAGGGGGAATTCCCTGGGACCTTATCATTAGATTGTACCAAAGCCTTAAAGGTTTTAAATGGCATCATCTTTTTTTTTTTTTTTTTTTTTACACCTTAAGTTGCTCACACACACACACACCCCAATACTAATACTAATACCAATACCAATACCAATACCAATCTTGCCACTTCTCGTCGCCGCGAGGGGCAAGTGCCGATCCTGCGAGGCTTTCGCCTCGTCTGACGGTCGGCGCCTAGGCTTCCCAGACCATAGACGTCTTTTGCCCAACCCTGCGGGAATCGCTGTCCCGTCTTACTAGGCAGGCACCCAAACCTAAAGAATAAAGCACCTTTCGGGCTTACCTTCTCACAGTTGTCCATTAGGCGCGGGGTCAGGCGCGGGTCGATGACTCCCCAGAAATCACCTGGTGCCGGCGTGGAGTTGATCAGCTCGCAAACCGCCCCAGCCACCTCCAGAGTCCTGCTGCAGTCGCCAGAAAACTGCTGCCCGTTCCCGAGAGAAAACACAAACCAACAGAGTGTCAGTTTATGCGGTGCTTTATTTGAGGCCCTGGGGACCTGAGGACTAGCGTCCCAAAGTCAGTGTCCCAAGTTGGTTACAAAGACGCTCATCTTTTATACCTTTGTTACAAGTCTTACTTCATCAGCCTACGTGCAGTCTCCTACGTACTTTACTATAAACATTCACATTCATCTTACAGGTAACCTTTCTAAAGGCTATAAATTTTGCACGCTTGCTCTAGCTAAAATAAAGGTTAATTCTCTAAGCTTAACTCCCACCATAGAAAACATTTTATTGGTAACCATGTAATCATATTTCACAAGTAATTTGTATACCTATATGTACTACATGCTCTACTAAGTCCTTTAAACATTGTTTCTTGTATCTGCAGATTCTCAGGCCTCATTTCTCAGGTTTGGTTCCCATGGGCCTGCACAGGGACCAACTCCTTAGCCTAACTACTGCTAACGGAGGCCTTATGGCAACACACTGGTGTGGTAAGTGTGGTGCGGTGAAGGTCACATTTTTATTTTATTTTCCTGTTTTTATCTTGTGGGAGGGAAGAAGAGCCTGATGGGAGCAAAATTCACCATGGAGCAGCAGGAAGTATATCTCAAAGTTTATGATACCTTTGTTAAATATGGTGTTAGATTTTCTAAGGGGGGTTTAAAGGTTTTTCTTCACTGGATTTTTAAATATTTTACCAGTGTTACACATGAGTCAGTTTTGTTGGTTGAGTTTTGGGATAAAGTGGGGAAAAAGTTATATTTTCTACAAACTGAAGGGGATTTTTGGTTTGGGAAGCTTTATCTGATTTTTCATTCTATTTATGAGGTGATTGAGTGTTTGGGAGAAAGTTCGAGGTATGTTAAAAATTCTGTGCCCCAGTTATTACCCCAGTTATGGTGTTTACCATCCCCCGTGTTCCTGTCCCCTCGTCCCCTCAGGACAGGTCTGGAGATAGGAACAGCTTAGATGTTAAAAGAGCTACCTGCCTTCTGGCATTCCCAGTTCTCTCCTGTCCCCTTCTCAGGCTGGGACTGGCCCTGCCACACTGGGCTCCAACCTAACCCTTTTTCCAATGCCCATATGCCCAGTCCCTCCATTCAGTTATATGGCTCAAAATTGTGCTGGCCTTGTGGGTAGATTTGCCATTTTGAATGATTTTACACAAAATTTTCCTGCCTCGGTCACACAAAATGGCACCTGGGATCCTCTTCCTCCCTTCCCCTCTTCCCCCTCCTTTGTGCGCCACCCCTGCATCGGGGCACCACCCTTGCATTGGGTACACCCTCCGTGTCAGGTACCACCTCTGTGCTGAGACCCTCCCCTTCCACCAGGGAGCCCTTCCCTTGTGCAGCCCCCACCTCCCCCGATCCAGCCACTCCCAGTTCCCACACTTCCAGGAACTGGGAGTGAAGCTGAATGGAAAGTATCTATTTTGTATACCAAAGGCTTGGAGCACCCAGGCTTGCCAGCCAGCCTGAGCTCTTGTGCCTATGCCAGCAGATCTCCATCCTCTCCAGAAGAGGGCAGTGATTCCTCAGATTCAGATAGTAATTCTGAGGCTCACTGGGCAGAGATACTGATAACATAGGGTTAAATTGATTGCTGAAATAGCAAGGGCCCAAGAACAGGGATCGGCTCCACTTGTAACCAGGATGTTATTCCATGCTATTGTTTTAATTAAATGAAGTATAAAGCATAACTTTGCACAGGTGGTAGGGGGAGAGAAAGGGGGAACCTTGGTAGAACGCACAGGCCCTAAAAGAATAAAGTTAGGTCAGGAGGATCTGTACCGATATAATCATTAGCAGGACGCATGCCAGAATTGTCAATTGTAATATCAGTTTGGTAATTAAATATGATTATTTTCTCTAACCAGAATCTTGAGCAAGAATCGCACAGACTATTGTTCCTCGGGATGGAATCAATGGAACAATGGGGTTTAATTATTAACACGAATCCTTATGTAACAAGAAAGGTATAAAATCGTAACCATAAAGCATGTTGGACAAGCCGAGATCTGGGTCTGGACCCCCGGCTTCCAGAGCTCTAAAATAAAGCACCGCATACAATTTCGCAATTGTGTGTTCTTTCCTCAGCTAACAATACGAAAGCAGGCTGCTTGAGATGGTGACTGGGATATAGTTGGATAATCACAAATCCTAGAAGCCTTGGTTATATTCAAAAGAGGAAGGAACCCTAAGTGGGAATCTTTTCCATACAGGGAACAAAGAATTATGCAAAGCATGTAAAGATTATGGGAGGAGATCACCCTGTTTTAAAAACTTTTTACAAGTGACTTTCTCAGTCCATGTCCTGGTGCCTTATGACCTTCGGCATGTTTTGTCCCTCCTACTCTCACCCACAGAGCTTCTGCAGTGGGAATCAATTTGGAAAGAACAACTGAAAGCATTATTAAAATATTACAGAAGTGAGATTGGATGGGCCCATTTGACTTTAGAGAAATTAAGTGGAGATGGTGACTTTGATAAACCACAAGAACAGGCACAAAATCTCCCCAGAGCCATTCTAGAGGACATTAAAAATGCTGCTCAGAGTGCTTTATTTCAAGCACCAAATGGCACTACCTCACCACAAAGCTTCTCTGATATTCACCAAGGGGCAGATGAGATGTTTATTAAATTCATAGATAGGTTAAAAGACACTATTGATAAGCAAGTTGATTGCCCAAAGGCTAGAGAGGAGCAGCTCAACAAGCCAGTGCTTTCCAATGGGAATGTTGAGTGCAAGAAAATTATCAGAACACTCCCTTTAGAACCTGAACCTACCATTCAGCAAATGGTAGAAGCCTGTACTCATCTCACAACTACAGAGCATATGGTAGTCCTGGCAGTCAGTAAAGGTATAGCTGAAGCCTTTGTGGAACAGAATAAACAAAATATGAGATGGTTTAAGTGCGGTGAACTGGGCTACCTCCAGGTGGAATGTGATAAAGACTTTTTGCAGAAACACCCCTCCACTGGTTGTCCCTCTTCTGCATGCCTGGACTGTAAAGAATATTTTAAACACTGTCCCCAGTTGCAATGTCACCAGCAGGTGCAGCATCATCTGCCTTACCAGCGGCACAAGGGAAACTTCTGGCCAAGTGCAGGACGGCCCCGTGCTATGACACAAATGCCAAGCCGTTCTGTCCCTCTTTCCCCACCATCTTGGAGAGTCGAGGCACCAAGAGATTGTCTATGATGACACCAACTATGAAAAGCGGTGCCAACCCTCTGAGGCCTACCAACATGTTCAGGCAGGGACACACCAAATGCTGGTAAGTGCTCTTTCCATCCAATTTGATGATGATGCAGTCTATCGAATTCCAACTGGTAAATATGGACCTTCTGATGGACCAAGAGACATTTTAATCATAGGGGATGCTATTAACAGACCGGACAGTTTAAAAGTACTTCCAGAAGTCCAGACTGTGGGACCAAGGGATGAAATTACTGTGACTGTCATATGTGCCAACCTACCTTGGTTTTTACCTCAGGGCACACCCATTGCCCAGGCTTTTCTAATACCCACCTGGACTGACATTTTTCCAGAAAACCCCATGTTTTTTTGGGCAGAGATTGTGGGTCAGGACAGACCTCTTATAGAGTGTGGCTTGTCTAACAAATTTGATAGTTTATCTTCCAGGTGTGGCAGATACAGGAGCAGATGTGGCCATCATTGCTCGCTCCGAGTGGCCATAGGGCTGGGAACTGGTGCCAGCCAATGGAACCATCTCTTGGGTTGGAGAAGCTACCACCTCTATGTGGAGCAAAAGGACAATCCTTATTGAAGGTCCTGAGGGTCAGGTTGCCACATTAAGACCTTTCGTCGTAAGGGCACCCTTCACTTTATGGGGCAGGGACCTATTGTCACAATGGGGAGCCAGGCTGGAAATTCCCTCATCACCACACGATTTCTAGCCAGGGCCATCGTAGAGCACCTCAGCCCACCACTCACATGGAAATCTGATGAAATTGTGTGGGTGGATCAGTGGCTCCTTGCAGAAGTCAAGCTAAAGGCACTCAAGTCCCTAGTGCAGGAGCAATTATCCAAGGGCCACATAGTACCATCCACTAGCCCTTGGAACACCTCTGTCTTTGTCATTCGTAAACCAGATGAAGACAGGTGGAGGCTCCTGCAAGACATCAGAAAGATCAATGAGGTCATTGGGGATATATGCTCCCTGCAGCCTGGTCTACCCTCACCTTCAATGCTCCCCAGAGATTGGAAATTGGCAGTTATTGATATTAAAGATTGCTTTTTTAACATCCCCCTCCATCTTAGAGATGTCTCAAAGTTTGCATTCTCAGTCCCATCAATTAATAGATAAGCCTCTCTAAAAAGGTATCAATAGCGGATTCTTCCCCAAGGAATAAAAAAATTCTCCATGTATTTGCCAAATGTTTGTTGCCCACATTCTCTAGCCCATCTGAGAAAAATTCCCTGATGCCACAATTTGTACACCATATGGATGATATTTCAATATGCACTGACTATTATTTGGAGATTGTCCTCAAAAAGACTATCCAAGCCATTGAAGGAGCAGGATTTGAAATTGCTACAGAGAAGATTCAGCACACCTGCCCATGGACTTACCTTGGACTCTGGATTGGCGAACGTACCATTGTACCCCAGCAGCTCACCATCAAAGACAACCCGAGAACCCTGAGAGACCTTCATCAACTATGTGGCAGCATAAACTGCGTTCTTCCACTGCTGGGGATCACGACTGAGGATCTTCTACCCCTTTTCAACCTCCTGAGAAGCTCTGATGACCTCAACTCCCCATGAAGCATCACACCGGAGGCCCAGGTAGTGATCCAAAAGGTATCGGAGGCACTGTCCACGAGACAGGCCCACCGTGCTGATCCTACCCTGCCTTTCCAATTTGTCATCTTGGGTAAGTCACCCAAGTTTCATGGGCTCATTTTTCAGTGGGACCCCACTCTGAGGGACCAGCTTTTAATCATAGAGTGGATGTTCCAATCACATCAACCAAATAAGACTATCACAACACCTCAGGAGCTGATGGCTCAGCTCATCATAAAGGCAAGAGCATGCCTCCAGACCTAGCGGAGTGTGAGTTTACATGCATTTAACTTCCATTGACATTAGGTAGTCTGGAAGCTTTGCTCCAGGCCAATGAACACCTCCAGTTTGCTCTTGACAGCTACCCAGGTCAAATCTCCATCCGCCTACCAAAACATAAACTATTTCATGCTTGTTTTAATTTGGTCCCAAAATCATTAAAAAGTAAAACTCCTCTAAAGGCACTGGCTGTTTTTACTGATGGCTCAGGGGGATCCCACAAGTCAGTTATGACTTGGAAGAATCCTGACATTCAGGAGTGGGAATTTGATGTTCAGATTGTTCAGGGATCCCCACAGGTTGCAGAATTAGCAGCTGTTGTCAGAGCCTTTGAGAAGTTCAAACAATCCTTGACTTTAGTTACTGATTCGGCCTATGTTGATGGGATAGCTGAAAGAGCAGAACATTCTTTATTAAAGGAGATATCAAATCCAAATTTATACAGCTTGGTCTCGAAGTTAATATATCTCCTCTCCCACCGAGAGCAACCATATCACATTATGCATGTGAGGTCACATACTGACCTCCCAGGATCAGTTACAGAAGGCAACTGGGGAGCAAATGCTTTAGCCATGGCAGTGCAGACTACCCTGCCAGACATCTTTAATCAGGCTAAATTGAGCCATCAGTTATTTCACCAAAATGTACCAGCCCTTGTCTGTATGTTTAAGATCACATGAGAACAGACGAGAGCAATTTTAAGCTCCTGCCCCAATTGACAGGATTTTGCTTTGCCCTCCATGGTGGCCAGGGTTAATCTCCGAGGCCTTGACAGTTTACAACTATGGCAAACAGACATTACACATTATGCCCCCTTTGGGAGACTGAAATATATCCATGTGTCCATAGGTACATTCTCTGGGGCTGTATTCGCATCAGCCCACGGAGGAGAAAAGGCCAAAGATGTTATCCAGCATTTTCTCCTACCGTTTTCCACCCTGGGCATTCCCCAAGCCATCAAAACAGATAATGGTCCTGCTTATGCCTCAAAAAAATTCAAGCAGTTCCTAAATCAGTGGAGGGTGAAGCACACCACCGGCATAAACCATTCCCCAACAAGACAATCTATTGTAGAGAGGGCTCATTGCACCCTCAAGAAATCCTTGATCAGCAGCGTGGGGGGTTTTGAAAAACTACCAAATATAGAAAGATTATGTCAGGCACTTCTCAAACACCAGCAGAGCTCAGCTCTCAGAGAAACCGCCTGTGCTGATCAAGGACCCCAAGTCCAAGCAAATAATGGGCCCCTTTCGGTTAATAACCTGAGGGAGAGGCTATGCTTACATATCTACAGGATCTGGCCCAAGGTGAATTCCAGGCAAGAACATCAAGCCGTACATTGAACCGTCAAATGCAGCACCTAGAGATGCTTCTCCAGAACCTCAAAGAGAGCAAAGAGACCAGGCTTGGGTGGCATGGAGGAGAAGAAAGAAACAAAGACTAAATGCAGATATTCATCAAAAAGGAAGATGACCCTACACTGCTCCACCTAATACAATTATAAGATTCTGTTGGATTTTACTCACAGATTGTATTGCACTGTTACTCCTCTTTAAAGTGTTATATTCTTATCTCTTTTTAGTTTGTTATGCTGCTATTCCTTCTTTCTTCCCACACCCCTTCTACTCAGTATAAACTGAGGGAATGAGATGGGAAGATATGAGAGGCTGTTGATGTTATACAAGTCTAAAACCTCATTTTTTGAAACTCACAGATCAACTTGTCATCCCTAAGTCTCCTGCTGTATCATCAGCAACAGGAAACCTCCAACTGCTCCATATAAGTTTTTTGATGCTCCTCACCTCTCCATCAGCTGGTGCATGGATCATCCCTCAACCCAATCAAAACATCTGTGTCACCCTGGCAAAGACCTTGCAACAGAACAATCTATGCCTGTCCATGGGCAGTTTAGACAACCCGCTATTGATGTGCCTGGTAGGGATCCCTTTAGCAGCAAATGAATACCCATATACAGATAGGAAACCCAATCTGGTAGACACTTGGCATGAGTGGATGTCAGGGTCCGCAAATATATGCGGGAAACCTGATGGTTCGTTTTAAGGATGTCAGAGCGCAAAAGACAGCAGGGGACAACTCAGTTTACTCAATTAAAAATGCACCTTTATTTAGTGCCAACAAATGCAATAGTGGGGAGATAAATAAAGAATAGTGAGAAAGATAGAGAAGGAGGGGAAGGGGATTATAGCTACCACCGTGGAGGGATGAGTCCTCGAGGCCTAACGATGCCTATAGACACGATCTTCTCCAGTGGGGTGTACACAAAAGTGAGCGGGGATCTCCAGAGTTTTTATAGGTTGATCAAGGCGGGAACCACAGCAAGGGGCACAGAGCCAAAGCAAGAACCACCTGTGTTAAAGTTGGGTGCTCAGGAACAAGCTACAAACCGTACCTCTGGTACGGACAGACCAGTTTGAACAAGCAGCCTTGGCTCAGTCCACTGTGACCAGTTCTATTGTTCTTGCACTCCGTTCTCATGGAGATGCATACCAGTTCTCTGAGACTTGGCAAATGTTCCACCTCAGCCAGGCCAGGGGCTCCTTTCAGAGTCTGGAGTCTCAGTCCTCAGTCATTGGAGACAGTCGTGAGGCATATCACATCCTTGGACAGACTCTGACAGTGGACCAAGACCGTAGCACAAGCACCAGAGGAACCCAAAGAACTGGATTTGTTGGGACTCTCCAAAGCTCATTACTGCGTTCAATTTCATTATCAACCTTCTGGCCAACACTTGACCTGCCTTGACCTTATTAGGGCTACCCATAGAAAAGATGTAACACCATTTAACAAAATTTATACTCCTCCAAATTAGTGCAATTGCACCAGTCATACACTTTGTCCTCACTCCATCCCAAAGTGTTGCCCTGGGGGGTGTTTCTTATCTGTGGAGACCGAGTATGGGCCAGGATCCCCTCACACCTCCAAGGGATCCCTGTAGCCTTGGCCAGCTTACTACCCTCACCCTAAACATAACTTTAGTTCAAAATTGGAAACAAAAAGGGAAATTGGCATGCCAAAAGAGATCATATACTGAATTTGATGAAAATTGCAATAGCCAAGTTTCTAATTGGAATAAAGGAAAGAGAGTCACAGTGTGAGTATTTTTACTTTGGGTGGCTGCAGCTAAGGCTCTCGGTGAGCTTTCTCACTTGGAGTGTTTGCTTAGTAAGCAGGCAAACACTACCTCCGCTGTGCTCAGTGACCTGCTTACTGACACTAAAACTACCAGGCACACAACACTGCAAAATCGAGCAACAATTGACTTTTTTACTGCTTGCCCATGGACATGACTGCTAGGACTTTGAAGGATGTTCTGCTTCAACCTTTTTTCACATGCAGAATCTATCCACACGAACACCCAGAAGATGAGGGAGCAAGTAAAGGACTTCAAAGTTGAGAAGAACCCAGACTGGATCAATTAACTTTTCAGACGATGGGGGTTGAAAGGATGAGTTTCATCTTTTGTTAAAGGGATTTTGTGGGTTATAATTATTGTTTTTTGTTGTTTTACTTATGTTTCCCTGTTTGGTTAAGTGCCTGCAGAAATCCATTGGAGAAGCCTTTTTGCAAAAATTAGCAGGGGAGTTGTGGAGGCCCCTGAGCCTGTCTGGGAAACTTCTAGAGGTTTGCCCTGGAAGAATCTACCAGTGGCTCCGAGAATACCTCATAGATTAAGGTGAGCAAAAAGGCTTTCCCACAGAGTGCTCTGCAGCATGATGTTAATCTACCTCAGTTTTTCTTTTCCCATTGGCCCATGGGCCTTGCCCACCGCTACTGTTCATATATGTCCCTGGTTCTTGAGGCTTCTCCTTTCCCTGTTTCCCCACTGGTTTTGGTATTGCTGATGGTCTGCCCCCATACTCCCTATAGGTCACTGCCCTTTGCCCTGCCCTTGTACCACCCCTATGTTCAGACCATTGGTTCCTGACCCCCGTACTTAACCCTGAGCACTCCTTTGATCTTCATCTCTCTGTCCCTGAAACCTTTGGTGTGCATCTGCAAAATAAACCTTCCTGGAACTTATGCAGGAGACTGTTCCTGCCTTTTATCGGTGAGCTACCCATAGGGTGTGTGTGTGGACTTGAGTGCCTTGTTTGTGTGCCCACCTGAGCAGCTTCTCCAGAAGAGATGCTTTTTGGGAAGAGGTAGCAGCAACCACCATTCATCTCCACGCTGCTACAATGGAAGGGTTAGAATGTATGGAGATCACAGTTTGCAATGGCACAGTTCAGAGCCTCAGCATAAGAATCAATGGACAAGCAAATAATGCAGATGTCACTGTCAGAGTCTACTGCAGACCTCCTAGCCAGGACAATTATGTTGATGAATTATTCTTTGAGGAACTAAGAGATGCTTCCAAGCCAACTGCTGTTGTCTTTATTGGGGACTTCAGCTTGCCAGAAATCAACTGGAAGCATCACACAGCTGGTACAACTAAAGTTAGAAGATTCCTAAAGGACCTGAATGACAACTTTATGGAACAGGTCCTAAGGGACCCAACTTGGAAAGATTTCCTCCTTGATCTACTGCTTGTGAACAGAGTGGATTTTATGAGCCAAGTGGTGATTAGCCACGAAACGCGGTGGAAAGAACTCCATAACTAATAATAATTTTTAGAGAGGTATATATTGAATCGACATTGAGATGCATGGGGAATAATTTCACCAAAGACATGCATGAACACCAGGGAGCTTGCCCCCCTTATTATTCCCTGAGGTCTTACATATGTATAACATTTCACAGTCCCCCTCATACATATTCATTTCCTACCCCACCCATCCTTGCTTGGTATGGTAATTAACTCCACGCCCTTCTGGCCATGCTCAGTTCATTGTGGTGGTCTCTGGTGGTCTTCCAAGGTTGAAGGAACAATTTTTTCTTCGTGTGTCCCTTCACCTTTATCTCTCTCGCATGTGCTTTGGCACTTTTTCAAGGGAACACACCATCTTAGAGTCTGTGTTCTTTTCTTTATCTGCATTCTTAGTCCTGTTTAGGCTAGTTCTTCTCATATCACTGAAGGCTAATGATGCTTGTAGTGCTTAAAAAAATGCAAAAGGATAACAGGCACAGTGTTCTGTATTCACTGAATGTCTTTTAAAGTGTGATCTCATATATTCTAAAGCACTAGTCTAACATACCATGCATGTTCTTATATTTACTATAAAGGATCAGTTGGAATTTCCAAATCTCTGTCTCAGGCCACAGCAACCATGAAGAGATAGAGCTTAAAATCTATGTTGACAAGAGGAAAAGTGCCAGTAAAACTTTAACCCTGAATATGAGGAGAGCTGACTTCAGGTTGCTCAGGGAACTCGTGAGTAGAGTCCCCTCGGAAAATGATTTTGCAGATGCTAGGGTCCATCAGTGTGGGTCACTTTTTAAACATCACATCCTAAGGACACAGGAGCAGCAATTCCCAAATGTCAAAAGTCAAGCACATGAGGCAGAAGGACAGCTTTCCTAGACAGGGATATTCTCTTGGAATAAGGTAAAAAAGGAAGGTATATGTCCAGTGGAAACAAGGTCAAGTGACATTGGAGGAATACAGACATGCTGCTTGCCACTGTAGGGAGAAAATTTGTGTATCCAAGGCTCAACTGGAGTTTAAGCTGCCAAAACTATAGGGGACTCTTGGTTTGGAAACACAGGTGTCTGCTAAGCAAGGCAGGAGCCTCCCTTGAAATGTAGAATGTAAAACCCCTCCTTCTGAATTATTATGATTTTGAAATTAAGGGGCTCTCAGGCAAAGATATGGGAGTAGGAATAACAGTTCTTTACTAAGAAAATTAAAATAAAAATGTAGTAGTACAAAAAAAAAAAGCAAGCAAACAAAAAGAAAACACTGACAGAATCAGAATACAACCTGATGCCCTGTTGGTCAGGATGTTGGGAGCAGTCCAATCAAGTCCTCCTGGAGTGACAAAGGTGGTTCTGTTGAAAGTAATGATCCTGTAGAAGGATGTAGTTTTTCTCTGACGGTCCAGTGGTGGTGAGATGGGTCTGGTTAATCTCTGGGAATCCAGTGGAAACAGGCTTCTCTGGCATTCTGAATCTCAGATTTTTATCCAGGTAGGAATGCTTGGCTCCTCCCACTGGGTGGAGCATCCCACAATGGGATGATATAATTTTATCAGTCATGCAGTGAGATTCAATGGCCCATTAACAGAAGATAACCTCCTGAAGGGAGAATGGGTAGTGGAAGAGATAAAGAAACACTGCTCCACCTGGTTTTAACAGATAGTAATAGAATACATACTTTTGGTTACATCTTGCATTGCAACCTAAGACAGGGACTGTACTGGTTTTGCACGGTGTGGCTTTTGGTGGTGGTGGGGCCACAGAGGTTGCTTCTGTGAGAAGCTGGAAGCTTCCACCATGTCCAGCAAAATCAATCCCTGATGGCTCTGAAGACGAACATGCTGCTGGCCTAACCAGGGCCAATGAGAGAGGTTGGTAATGCCTCTGTGATAACATATTTAAGAAGAAAATTAAAACAAAGGACACACAAGTTTTCTTCTAGTCAGAGGGGGCGGTGAGAATATGTGAAAGAAAACATGGTGACACCAAGGTCAGTGAAGAAGGAGAGGGAGGAGATGCTCCAGGAGCAGGAGCCAGGATTTCTCTGCAGGCCATGGTGAAGACCATGGTGAGGCAGACTGTCTCCCTGCAGCCCATGGGGATCAACGGAGGATGCAGAGATACACCTGCAGACCATGGTGGAGGTGCTCACACTGGAATGGGTGGCTGCCTGGAGGAGGCTGTGATCCAGTGGGAGACCCAGTGGAGAGAGAGGACCCTTGCTTTCAGGCTGGAGCACCCTGTCCTTGTAGGACTGGACCCTGTGGAATAGTGACCCACAGTGCAGCAGTTTTGGGGGGACTGTTTGCCCATAGGAGGAATCCACGTTGCAGCAAGTGTGGTAGGACTGGCGCTCATGAGAGTGGACCCACATTGGAGAAGTTCATGGAGAACTGTCTCCCTTGGGAGGGACCCCATGGCACAGCAGGGGAAGGACTCCTCTCCCTGAGCAGTGGAAGAAAATCTGAGGTGACAAACTGACCAAAACCCCCATGCCCTGCCTCCCTGCGGTGTCGGTGGGAAGAAGGGAGGGGCTGGGGGGAAAAAAAGTGTTTTAAGAGCTTATTTTACTCCTCATTATCCTCCTCTGAATCTGTTAGTAATAAATTCACTTTGCAACTTAAGTTGAGCCTCGTTTCCCTTGGAGTGTTTTCTCTGGGTCTTTATCTCAACTCATAAATCCTTCATTATTATTTTTTTTTTCTCCACTGCCCATCTGTGGAAGGGGAGGGTGAGACAACTGCTTTTGTGGGTGCCTGGAATTGGACCAGTGTCAAACCATGACAGGGACAATAAAAAGAGTTTTTTCAAATATATTAATGGCAATAAGCATTGTAAAAATAACATCGGAATGTTCCAGGATGAGCTTGGTCACCTCACAAACAGGGACATAGACAAGGCAGAGATTTTAATGCTTTCTTTACTTTGGTCTTGAACATGAATGATGGACCAAGGGGTCCCAGTGCCCCGAGCTGGAGGACCATGACTGCGAGAATGATAAGCTCCCAGTCGACCCTGAACTTGTGCAGTATCTGTTGCTCCAGCTGGATCACTACAAATCTATGGGGCCTGATGAGATTCATCTGAGAATCCTCAAAGAGTTGGTTGATGTCATCATGAGACCTCTCTCAATGATTTTTGAGCAGTCTGGGGAATCTGGAGAGAACCCAGCTGACTGGAAGCTGGTGAATGTTGGAATGTTGTCCCAATTTTCAAGAAGGGCTGTAGCAGCGTGGAGATGGATGGTGGTTGCTGCTACCTCTTCCCAAAAAGCATCTCTTCTGGAGAAGCTGCTCAGGTATGAGGGCAGGGCAAAGGGCAATCACCTATAGAGGACATAAGAGCAGACCATCAGCGATACCACAACCAATGGGGAAACAGGGAAAGGAGAAACCTTCTCAAACTGGAGATATATATGAACAGTAGATGTGGGCAAGGCCCATGGGCTAATGGGAAAAGAAAAACTGAGGTAGATTAGCATAATGCTGTAGAGCACCCTGGGAGGAAGCCTTTTTGCTCACCCCAAGCTATGAGGTATTCTCAGAGCCACTGGTAGATTCTTCCAGGGCAAACTTCTAGAAGTTTCCCAGACAGGCTCAGGGGCCTCCACAAAGGGCACGAACAATGACCCCGGAAACTACAGGCCTTTCAGTCTCACTTTAGTGACTGATAAAGTTATGGCAAAGATTATTTTAAGAGACATTGAAAAGCACCTGAAGGACAACACAGTCACAACCAGCATGGCTTCATGAGAAGAAAGTCCTGTTTGTCAAATCTGATTTCTTTCTATGACATGGTATCACACCTAGTTGATCAAGGGAAGCCAGTAGATGTCATCTTTTTGGGCTTCAAAGCTTTTGCTATTGTCTCACACAGTATTCTTCTGGACAAAATATACATCATATAGCTGGATAACCATGTTACACAATGGGTGAGCAACAGGCTCACAGATCAGGTTCAAGAAATTTTAGAGAATGGGATTACATCAGTCTGATGATTGGTCACTAGTGGTTTTCCGCAGGGCCTAATCCTTGGCCCAGTTCTCTTCAACATCTTCATTAATGACTTGGATGCAGGACTCAAAAGGATATTAAATAACTTTGCCAACAACACTAAATTGGGAGGATCTGTGGACTCCCTCAAGGGCAGAGAGGCCCTGTAGAGACATAGTTGAGATCTGGTTATTACAATTTTTAGAGAGATGACTGCCCAAATTAAGGTGCAAATGAGACCATATGCAGAAAAGAAAAGAAAAGAAAAGAAAAGAAAAGAAAAGAAAAGAAAAGAAAAGAAAAGAAAAGAGAGTTTGGGGCAGATAAAAATAGTGACAGACACAGATTAAATATAAAATATGAAAATATCACCACTCAGTGGATCCCAATGGCATCCAATTGATCCTCTCCATCTGGTCTTCTTGTTGGTGAGGGTTCCCTGAAAAACATAGCATTCAATGGATTAATATACATTTCGGCCAGGTGGTAATGCCCAGGTACTTCCCCTGGGGGGAGCAAGTTTGACACTGTTTCTTGCAACAGCTGGATCTGTTGCATCATTTTGCATCATGCGCAGTCATCTGATGCAAGGCCTCAGGAATCAGTCTGGGAGCACTTAGGAGGTCTTTGATGGTTTATGACACCTCCTCAACTGCCTCTCATGTGAATGTCCTGTGGATGTGGCCTTCCCAGGGTGGGGGTTTTACAGCTGAGCCAGTTTATGTAATGGAGGATGGGTGTTAATTTCCTCTGACTAGAGGTTATTAAAAAATGTGTAACAGACAGTAGTGTAGCTAATCACCGGGTGGAAAGTTTTGTAGTTTGGGGATTTTTAGAATGTAGGTGCAGGGGAACAAGATGGAGGATTTAGGGTGTTCCCCTGAGTTCTTCTCCTTCTTCCTCATCCTCCATCTTCTGATATGGTGATGGCACAAGGTAGTTTCAGTGGACTGGGTCAAAGTAGAAATGACCCTTTTAGTATAAGTTCTAGGCATTGGCACAGAATTGTAAATAAGAGACATGTAGTTATCTGTATAAGAGGTAGCGACCTCCCATTGTGGGGGGAGTCGCATCGTGTCTGAGCTGCTGTGAACACCTTGGCCAGCACAAAGAACTTTTAAGATAAGAAATAATAAACACACCAGAAACCAGAGAAAAACAAGACCTTGAGACTCCACTTCATTCTCGCGTCAAGCACAGACTCAAAGCCTTCAGAGGGAAGAGGGCAAAAAAGACCCATCAGAACCACCACCTGGACTCTCAGGGAAAGAAAACCAAACCCGAGAGTTTGGGAGAAAAACCTTGGAGAAAATGGTGTTCTAAATACATTGTCGTGGTGTGAAAGCAAAACGAGTGAGAGGCTCCAAGTCAGAAATACAATTTAATAAGAAAAAAGGTAAAAAGGTAAAAATAAAATAAAATAAATGCAATAACACAAAGGATCACTGACAGAGTCAAAATACAACCTGAGCAGGATGGTGGAAGCAGTCCAGATGAGATGGTCTTCCTGAAGCAGTGATCCTGTAGAAAGGCCTGGTAGCTCTGGTCCTCTGGGAATCCAGTAGGTAAGGGCTGCTTGTCCTGTTCCAAATCCCAGATTATATCCAGGTGAGAATGCTTGGCTCCTCCCCCTGGGCAGAGCATCTCACAATGGGATGATGAGTTCTGAAGTGGGTCCTTGATGGCCCATTAAACAGAGATAACTCCTGGAGGGAGTTACCTGTGAGTCATGGGCAAGGCGTTGACGGGCCATTAGCAGAAGACAGCCCTACACTGGAGTACTGCCCCACTTGGTTTCAACAGTTCATGAAGATGGTGATAGAATAAATACTTTGTGTACATCCTACACTACAATCCGGGACATACACATATTATTGACTTTTTGCAAATATTAAAATGAATGCTATATGTATAATGTTGTAATAACTTTGCTGCATGAACATACTTTTCATTTCTGCTGTTAACAAAACTTAGAAATATATCTCAGGACTTAGCATAATATTAAAATGGAGATTATGTGATGTTAAAATGCTTTTATTCATGTAAGTAACTCAGAGAATGGTGAAGGCAATTTGTGGATTACCCTACCTGGATGAAGATAACAGTGACAGAAACCAGAACCCCAAAGGAAGAATTTATTGACTCTCCATTATCAGGGAGGATAAAAACAAAAGTGATACACAGAAGACTTTAGAATTCAAAGACAAAGTGAATTTTAAAGTAGATATGTAGTTTATTTGGCAGCTGAGCGAATGGGGATATTTCCTCCAAAGGCATGGGCATCCACTAGCCCACTTGCATCTTCTTTTATCCTCTAGACTGTTACATATGCATCAAGTTTTGCAATACACATATACATATATAGGTGCTTCGTATGCGAATCGTCTTATCAGTCCTTTGTGTCTGTGCAGCTGTCTCTGGTGGTCGTCTTGGGGGTCCCAAAGGATGAAGTAAAGTGGTCTTCCTCAGAGCTGACCTTCTCACCCCATTCCCTTGCACATGCTTACTGATCCTTTGGCCACAGTCCAAGCCACGAGGCCAGTTTCATCTGGTTCCAGGGGCCTCAGGACCCTCGTTATCCCAGTATCCTTGGCAGTTTTGCATACTTGTGTCCTATTCTTGGTTAGCATCCTTCCTCTTATCAGGCATCCTTGCATTCCTTCTTCCTGTTCTTGCATGTCCTGTCCTTTTCCTTCTCAAGGAATTAATACAGTAAAAGACGCAGCAAATATTAAGCAATACACATCATCTAAATGCATATCCTTATTCAATACCTTCTAATTTCTGTGATTAATATCCTCTAGTTTCCAACCCCATGTTTCAACAGGATGGAACCACGAGGATAAATAAAACATATTGATTTAATCTACAGGATGGTGTGAAGACAAGTCAAAGGTTAAAACCAAGCAAAAGAACATCTAAGCTCAAAGGAATGTTAGAATAATGCATAATGGTCTATGAATATGCAACAGGCTGATAGAAAAAAATAATAAATTAACGGGTGTTTCCAAGGTAGTAAAGTGTGCTCTCAGCTGAATGTCAAGCACCTGGCCACTTTCTTTGTTTAACCCTTTGTTTTATTGCTGTCTCTTATTGTCTTTTTTATTAAACTTTTAAAAATTCGACCAGGAAAGTGAACCTTATTTTTCACAATGGAAAAAAACCCTGTTTATTTAACAAGCAAAGTATTCACAAACATGAGAAAGTACTATTTACCTTTTTGTTGCGAACAATCTAATTCAAAAGTATCAAAGGAAACATCTCTTTGTCTTAGATTTTATAGGTCATATCTTGGTATATGATTCTGCATACTTAATTGCAAAAACTCAGCATTAAAAGTCATGGTTATATTTTGGTTTAAAAATAAGTAAACATGTAAATTAGTGTTTTAGGGATAGCAGTGACATACATGCTATATTCAGAAACTTGCTATTTATTTAATTATGAAAGGTAGTTGTTAGTGATTTTCAGCATGAAAATACTTTTGTTGAAATCCCATAACTGAAATTGTAGGATTTTTGGAAAAGGAATATAAATACCTTGATGCTTCTTTTTTTCTTTGGAGGGTAAAGCCAGCCTAGAAAACTATAGTGAGTTTTCTACAGAAGAAAATTATTAAATTAAACTAAAATCCCTAAATATTACACAGTATTATATTGAAACTTCACTGCACATTTTAAAAGAGTTCAGGATTGTTAGGACTAAAACTGTTGAAAATACTTAGAAACCAACAATAGAATGGGTATTTGTTTCTATGGTGCTGGTTGCCTCGGTTTTTCCTAGGTTTCTCCAGTCCAGACTGTGGACAGGGTGGTATGCAGGAGCCCGTGGCCCTAGGCATCAGTGAGTCCACTCATGGCATGGGTGAGAGCAGATCCGGGATGGCTCCGGAGGTGGGGCTGCCGGCTTCTCTTCCAGCCTCTGGTGGCACTCTGCCATCTTGAACAGGCACCTCCCACACCATGTGGCTAGTGCCCGCTTGGGTGAGTGACTCTCACTCCATGTGGTGCCCGCCATGATGGGGTTTTTCGGTGGGCTGTCTCCACAGTGCATTATGGGTAAGATGGTCTCTGTAGCTGGGGTGGGGGGGGGGGGGGGCTCGGGCATTCTGAGCATGGACCTGGTGCCAGCAGTGGTAGGGGAGCTCTGGTGAATAATGGCCACTCCTCCTTCGATTTTTCACCCGCCACTCTACCCCACTCCCGATCCTTGGCTGGTGTTTCTGCAGGAGGTGTCTGCAGCATCTTTACTGCCGCCCCGCTCAGCTTCCAACCACTCCAGCAGGCTTGAAACAATTTTCCAGGGCTTTACAGCATTTAGTCTGTGGTTCCCAGACCATGCCAGCTAGGCTAGATACACCTGCTGCATATATTTTACTCCCCATTTAGGTAAAAGAAGAATCAATACCATGACAATGGGGTTTTCTTCCCGCAAAAACCATCCTCCCATGTCTTCGATGCCGTTTTCTAATTACAAGGGATATTTACAAAGGGAAATCTGGATTTTTGGTCAGCTCTTAACACCGTTTTTGGTCGTCTTTTCACACCATTTGGTCGGCTCTTCACACCTTTTTGGCAGCTCTCCTCGCCATATTTTTATACAGCCCCATAGGCTGTTCTGTCTCCTTCTGCTCTGCTCGTGAGAAATGGCTGTTGTCCTTGTAGAAATGCAGCTAGAGAGCCAGACTGAGTACTGCTCAGCTCATCACAGAAGTGGACATGTGTAGGAGATGGTCCAAAGATCCCTCATCTGCCTCACGACTGTCGTCAAGGAAAGAGACTGAAACCCCAAAGGATGGAGACTAAAACCCCAACACAGGAGTTCTGGCCAGGCTGAGGTGGGCCATCTGCCTAAGTGTTGCCTGCAGGTATGTTCACCTAGACCAAAAAACTGACATGCATTCTCATCAGAACCTGTGCAGGAACAATGGGCAGGTCACGGTGGACTGGCTGTGCTTGCTGCCGGACTGGCCTGTCCTGTACCTGTTCCCTCAACGGACCAATCTCCCCACCTTTTAGCCAACTTCCCGTTGCTTTGGAAAGACTATAAATAGACTCCCTAGGTTAAACAAAACATGAGGTCTCCCCATGGAAGAAGATGGATCTATTGGCAGACAGCCATGAGGACTTTGTCTCATCTGTTGGTAGCTATTCCCCTCTCTTTCTCTCTTTTTATTCTTTGTGTGTGTCTCTCTCTCTTTCTCCTCTATCGCATTACCACACTGTGGGCAGTCAATAAAGGTGCATTGTTTTGATTAAAACTGTAGTCTCTTTTGTCTTTTGTACTCTGAGATCAATAAATGAACCATCACAACCTCCACTTGTATTAGCAGATCGTGACAACATGTTAGCATTGGTAGGTCATAAGCCTTGGCAGGCACTGCAGTTGTAGCAGGCAATACCCTGAAGAGGGAAGCAGAAGATAATGATATGCTGAGTATGCTTAGATTATGTAAGTCCGTACATACTTGTATGGGTCTGTGCTTGTCTATAGTTAAGCAATGTTATTAAGAAACATAAGATATGGTTGCTATAGTTATTATTGCTTAAGCAAGCAGCTATTTTTAGTTACAGCTGGAAAGGTATATATATCGAAGCTTTGTGATCAATAAACTATTTTGCATCCGAGCAATCAGTCCTGTCTCTTGGATCGCCATTAATTGGTGCCCACTGTGTGAGGAGGACCACTCAATGTGAGTGGCAGGGGGTGACACCCCATGGAACTTCAGTGACTGTGGAGAGGAAGTGGGAGCCTGGCCAGCAATGATCACCTCAGAGGAAAGGGAGATGAGCTGTGGGGAACTATGAGGCAGGGTCTGTCTGCCCATGAGAGAGACATATTTGAAATGGCTAGACAAGCACAGAAATTCTTTGCCTGCACATGATTTAAAAGCTATGCTCAAATGGTCAGCATCTAAACTCCCAGAAGTTACATCATCCACAATCTTTACAGCAGATTTGTGGGACGATGTAGGAGTGAAATTATTGAATACCTCAATGAAGGGAGATAAAACAGTTGCACAATTACTCCCCTCCTGGAGAGTGATTTTTGAGGCTTTAAAAGCCCAAGAAAAATTCCATGCTAAAGATAAAGGGGATGTTGCTTACCCTCCTGTGGGAAATCAAGGCACGGAAGACTCTCAAAATCTTGTGCATACAGGCCAAGAAATAGAAATGAATACAGGATTTGATTTAAGACCTTGGAAAAGACTTCCAGATTTAGAGACCAGAAGCAAGAATGTAGATTTGTAGTTTAAGCAGAAACATGTTAAGCTAGGTAGTGGAGAGTTTTAGATTTTAAAGTTTAGCTATAGAACTAGTTATAAAGGTAGTAAGAAGTTTTAAAGTGTAGTAATGTAGGTTTGTGTGGTGTTATATGATTGGTTAAGAAGATCTGCACTGTGGTAAAACGTGTAAGAAAAAACAATTAATGATTGGTGTTGTCTTGGTTTAGGAAGACAGGTATCTGCCAGGGAAAGCCGGAGCTTCCCTTGGAATGGAGAATGTAAACCCTCTCCCTCTAAATTATTATAATTTTGCAATTAGGGGGTTTCAAGCAAAGATATGGGAATAGGAATAGCAGTTTTTTACTAGGAATATTAAAAAAATAAAAATGTAGTAGTACAAAAAAACAAGCAAACAAACAAAAATACTAGAAATCCTGACAGAGTCAGAAATACAAGCTGACACTATGTTGGTCAGGGTGTTGGAAGCAGTCCAAATAAATCCTCCTGGAGTAACAGATGTGGTTCTGTTGGAGATGATCCTGTAGAAAGGGTCCAGTGGTGACAAGATGGGTCCAGTCTTCCTCTGGAATCCAGTGGAAAAACAGGCTGCTTGGTACTCCTGAGTCTCAGTTTTTATCTAGGTAGGAACGGTTGGCTACCCTCACTGGGTGGAGCATCTCACAATGGGATGATGTAATGTTATCAGCCATGTGGTGAGCCTTAATGGCCCATTAACAGAAGATATCACCCTGGAGGGAGGATGGGTTGTGGAAGAGAAAAGGAACATTGCTCTATCTGGTTTTAAAAGCTGGCCCATTAGCAGAAGGCATCCGCCCCTCCTACCTGAAGTTATGAGGAATAGGTTATACAAAAGATAAAATACCTCCCCAACTGGTTTCAACAGAAGGCAAATAAAATATGCATTTTACATATTGCAACCCAAGTCAGGTGTAAAGACATTAACTATCTTTGTGGCAGTAGTTTATTGCCTAATAAATCTATATAAGGCATTGTAACTAGAGATACAACAGCTAATGTTGTGAAGACGTTCCCACCCTCTCATGAGACTGCTGAAGAGCAATAAATCATCCTTTTAACACGTCTCTTAGAGGTCTCGTCCCTTATATATCCCGAAACCCTCCCTCTGTGGCAGAACCTCAGAGCTCTTTACAATCTGAAGAAACTGCGTCTGTACAGCCTTTAGCCCCTTCAGCCCCCCTTCTGATTTATTAGAAAATATGGATATTGATCTAGTATTGATACCCAACTGTGCTGGACAAAAACTTTCTAAAAGTTTAAAGTTAAAACGTGTATGCTTATTATGATGCCGGGCAGCGTGTAGTATAGCTCCCAAATGCACACTGCAATTTACAGATAATCACAGAGTCCTTTTATTTGCAAAAGTATTGAATACCCAAAACACAAATGCATCTTCATAACCCCGGTACGTCCCATTCTCTGCTTCATATGGTAATTAGTTAAAAAGCTATTAAGCATGCGCAGTTTGTCCTTTGAAATGAGTCGGTGGTCTATTTCAATGAGAGGGGGTCTGGGATGAGGAAGTAAGAAAAGTCCTCTTCATTCTGACCTTTCTACCTTTTCAATGCAAATGTGACAAATGAACCCTCGGTAGGACTCCTATTTCCTGGCTGCGTGACTTTCAATGGGTTTTAGGACATGAGAGGTTCTGTAATTGTCTTGTGTTCCTAAATCTATTTATCAGATTCTCTGTTCCTCATTACAAACACAGCTAAACAAACATACAATTGACAAGCAATCAGTTATTCAGATCTGGGAGGGCTAACCCAAATCCGGTTTCTCTCAACTAATGACAAACTTTTAATTTTAGCAAAGCCTATCTATCTCTTTTAATTAGTTCCAGCAAAGCTTGTCTCTAACTAAAACCTTAACTGCTTTGAAATCCTCAATTCTTTGAAGTCTATGTCTCACTTCTTGCAACTAAGAGGGAAAAAGACTCCTCAAAATCCGTAGGGGCATTAGCTGCTGGTTACTGCCCAGATGACAGTGAAGACAATGAAGGGGATCCTTCTGACCCGGGACCTGTTGACCCTGAAAAAGAGACAGACCTTTATCTGCCAGATCCCAATCCCAATGACACCTGTGATTGCCTGAAAAAGCAAGCCCTAAGGAAGCGGGATTTGGACATTTCTGAAAGAATTGTTGCACCAGTCATATATTTGGGACTGCGAAAATGAACTGCCCATTTGGAACAGTTATCTTTCCCAGAACTTAAAGAGCTCCACTGGGAAGTCACAGAACACAATATCAGTTCACCGTTGTTGGAACTTTGGAGATTGAAAACTTTAGGCTTTTTGAGGTGAGGGGTGCTGACCCTCGGGCAAGCACCACATTTAACTTGAGGCCTAGAAATAAGCTTTTGAGATTGTGTGATAACACGGAGGTTCTGGGTGTGTAGTTTGAGTAGTGTTGTGTGATCTCACAGGGTGAAAAAGTTGGATTTGGGGTTTTGGTATATAGTAATGAGTGAAGACCAAGATGGAGGATTCAGGGCATTGTCTAGGTTCTTCTTCTTTGCCTTCTTCCTTCTTCTTCATAGATTTGGGTGGTTTTCTCTAATTGGGTAAAGAAGATCTGCATTGGGGGCCTAAGTAGTCATTATTAGGTCAAAAGTATAAATAATAAAAGTGTCACCTTGTTATTAAGTAATTATCTCCTAAATAGCCTTGGTAAGAGTCAGAAGCACTCCGTTTTGCCTCATTTATCTAACTTCTTAGTTAGAGCTCATGTCTCGTGAGACTGTAAATAGATAAGATATAATAAACAACCAGGACCAAACTCAACTTTATGTTTCCCGTGTCTTTCATCCTGACCTCAGCCGAGATAAAGCAGCCAAATTTGTAACAAATCGTGCCCCGTGTGAGGAAAACACCTGCTAGTGCCAAGTCAGGACCTCCCTGAAGGAAAAAACAGTGGAAAAGCTGGCAGTGGAAAACTGGGAAAAAAGGCGAAAAAAATCCTCAGGGAAAAGAAATGTCTCGGATCCAAGAATTCATATCTGAGGGTCAGCTACGGGAATACCAGAGACTGAGGAAAAGAAATTGATGGTAAAGTCAGGTAGAAACTCCTTTTTTCTTCAAATACACCTTAAGGGTTAATCTCTTGGCAGGGAAACCTTAATAGAAAAAGGGAGGACTGGACAGAGGAAACGTAGGTCCGTTCAATGTGAGTAACACTACGCAACAACTTTATTTCGAGGGAAATGGCGTCTTTTATACACTTCTATATAGTTTACAGTTCAGATAGCTCAGTCATTGGCATACAGCGAGAGAAAGAATGCAAACACACATTATTTTAGTTACAATTAAGGTGGCTACACATGTGCCTACTAACTACTTCACTCAGTGACCTTCAATCCTTAATACTTTTCCCAAACACCTTAAGAACTCTTTTCTAACTGCGCCACAACTCTAAAAGAATTTTATCTGCGTCATGGCTCCAAGGCCCCGACAAGGCCTCAAACCAGGCCTTGACCAGGCCTCAGGTCAGGGTAGTTCAACATTCTGGCATAAATCATGACCTCCTACCCTGAGGAGATTAGCAACAAATCCCCTTTTTTCTTTTGAACTACCCAGACCGAGTCAAAGACGCGACCAATGGCATTTTACATACACTACAACACACGAGGCGCTACTATTAATACAACTATGATAATAAACAAAATGATTCCCTTTTTCCAGTGTTTCCTTAAAAATTCTTAACTTAAAATGCTAATAAATTCACACACTCTAAAACTAATCTTGACTAGGTTCAGAAGGTTCAGGATTGTCTGATGATGTTCCAGGTAGATCATTATCATCTTGATTGTCCTCTTGATTGTTTTCACTGTTCGATGGTATTTTTGCCGGAGGACACGCACGGGTAAATCGACTCGGCACCCAGACAGGACCAGCTTTTGTGGATACACACATGTATCCCCGACCATTAAACAACACTTGACTTGGTCCTTGCCATTCACCCGTCTGCATATTTTTGTAATAAACATACAGTCCTGGAATTGCCTGCGGCCTTCCCTCTTTCACTGCGTGATGATGTATCACAACCGCAGGGTCTTCCCAACCTTCTGCTAAACATAAATAATTTAAAGTAAACAATACCTTCAACAATCTACTAACTACGTCAGTGTCATCGGTCTGCTTTTGTTTTGCAAGGTATTCTTTCAGGGTGCGGTTTGCCCTTTCAACAATAGCTTGTCCTGTGGGCGAATGAGGGATCCCTGTGGTATGTTTCACCCCCCATTTCTGCATGAACCTAGCAATTCGCTGTCCGACATAGGCTGGACCATTGTCGGTCTTGATTTCCACAGGCACACCCATGACTGCAAAACAAGCAGACAGATGTCTCTCTACGTGCAAACCTTTTTCCCCTGGCTGTGCTGTTGCCCAAATAAATTTTGAAAACGTGTCAACAGTGACATGGACGTATTTCAATCTCCCAAACTCTGGGACATGAGTCACGTCCATTTGCCACAACTCTAAAGCTTTCAGTCCCTTTGGGTTTGTGCCCAGCCCCAGTCCCAGCCCCAGTCCAGGCCCGTGGTGACTGCATTGAGGGCAGGCACGCACAATTCCTTGTGCATCACTCAAGGGAATCTGAAATTGTCGGTGCAAGGCTCGTGCGTTTTGATGAAATGTCTCATGGCTGTTGCGAGCCCTTTCAAATTTGTTCTCGGGAGGAGCATGGACAACACCGCTGACTGCAGCATCAGCTCGTGCGTTGCCCTCTCCCAAACCTCTGTTGCACTGATGACTCCGAATGTGCATCACACAGAAGACATGATGGCGTTACCTCAGCACATTTCTCAGCTGCAGGAACAGTTCTCCAAGATGTTGATTCTGGGTTTGCCCGAGGAGTGCATCCTCAATTCTCTGCACAACTCCAACCACGTACAAAGAATCGGACACAACATTGAGTGGTTCCTTGTTCCAGGTCTGCAAAGCCCAACAGACAGCCTTCAATTCAAGGGTTTGCAGGGTATCTCCTGCTTCACCCTTAATCACATGTTGCAGTCATTCTCCTTTTTGCTGCCAGACACACGCGGCCTTTTTCATTTTTTGGCCAGCATCTGTGAACACCGTTCTGCCCTTCACTGGTCTCAGTGAACACAAAGGTCTCTCCAACCAACGGTGTCGCGTGATCAGATGCCACATTGGTCCTTTTGGCTGTCTGTTGTGAACCACACCTGCAAATCCCAACAATGCTTCCTGCAATGCAACTGAGTGCCTCAACAACCACTCCAAGTCTTCATCTCTTGCGGGAATGCTGATGTCTGCTGGTTCTTTCCCGTCTATTTCAATGATTCTGTCTCTGCCCTTCTTTATCAAGGCAGCAAAAGTGTCCGTACTGCTCATGACACGACACTTTGGCTGCACAGGCAGAAACACCCACTCTAACAATTGCTGTAGAATCAGAGACTATTTTTTGGTCAGAGTCAAATTTTCTTTCAGGTTTTTGTTCAGAGTGGTTCTCCCCTTTTTTCTTTTGCCATTGAAAGACAATGGCAAGCGGACAAGCTTCAGCGTTGGACAGAAAGAGCGACAACGGAAGAAGTTCCACACGACGTGCACTCCAACCACGTTGAAGCTTTTCTGACACCGTCAGCAAAGCTTTCCGTTGCTCAGGGGTACAAACTCGCAAACTGTCAGCATCACTGTCACGAAGCCATGGCAGAAACGGTTGCAAGTCATCATTGGTGATGCCAACAACTGTTCTAACCCATTGCAGGTCACCAAAAAGCTTCTGAGCATCATGCAGGGTGGAAATGTTGTCATGTAAAGTGATCTTTTGGGGACGAATTTGCGCATCCGTGATCAGCCATCCTAAATATTTCCAAGGAGCTGATCGTTGTATCTTTTCAGGCGCAACTTTCAGTCCTTGATGCTCTAATTGTGAAATCAACCAATCAATCTTTGTCTTCGACAATGGGTGCTTTGACGCAATCAAAATGTCGTCCATGTAGTGATAGATCAATATGTCAGAGAGTTGCTGACGAATTGGTCGCAAGGCCCAGTCAACAAACAGCTGACACATGCATGGAGAATTTCGCATTCCTTGCGGCAAAACGACCCATTCATATCTTTTTGTTGGAGCCATTCGATTCGTGGACGGAATTGTGAAAGCAAAACGTTGAGTGTCCTGTGGGTGGAGTGGAATGGTAAAGAAACAGTCCTTCAAATCAATGACAACAATGCTCCATCCCTGTGGAATCATGGTTGGTGCTGGCAGGCCTGGTTGCAAAGCACCCATAGCCTGCATCTGCGCGTTCACTTTCCGCAAGTCATGCAGCAGTCTCCACTTGCCTGACTTTTTTGGGATGACAAAAATCGGAGTGTTCCACGGACTAACAGATTGTCGAATGTGTCCAGCATCCAGTTGTTCCTGGATCAGTTGTTCTGCAATTTGCAGCCTTGTGTCAGTCATGGGCCACTGCTCGACCCATACAGGGTTGTCAGTCAACCAGGTGATCTTCAGGATGGGTGGCTGCTCTGCAGTGGCCACTAAGAAAAATGCGGGTCCGTGGTCAACACCAAGCCAAGCTGGGACAGTACGTCTCTGCCCAACAGTTCTCGAATCCTGGGATCCAAGGGCATGACGTACGGTCGTGCTACAATGACTTGACCCTTTTCGAAAGTGATGCGAATGGGATCTGCGCTGATTGAAGGAATCCTCATTCCGCCCACTCCGATGATGTGATTGGTCGGAGCTTGCAAAGGCCAGTCAGAAGGCCAATACAATTGGTTCAAAATCGAAACGTCCGACCCTGTGTCAAGAAGAAGCTGTCGCTGAAGTTGTTCAGCACCACGCTGTAAAATCACAGTTCTGACTGGACGATTATTCAAGTCCACAGTAATAAAAACTTCATGGCCAGTGGAGCCAAGACTTCCATCCAGTCTCTCTTTTTGGTGTGGCTCCTTTGGTTGTCGGCGATGTGGCAAAAAGCTTTCAAGAGCCACAATCTGAGCGATTCTGCTGCCCTTTGGAATGGTCACAGGTGGTTGCAGGGCATAAGCTAGAATCTGAACCTGGCCAGTAAAGTCCGCATCAATGAGTCCTGGAATGACAATCACTCCTTGCTTGCTTGTGGAGGATCTGCCGAGAAGCAAACCTCCCACAAGAGACTTGACACTATACAATGGGCCACAAACATTGGTGGGAATCAGGGTAACTTCTTTGTCTTTTAGAGTAACTTCTTTAGTTGTTTCCACATCCAAACCAAGACTCCCCCAAGTGGCAGGTTTGTTTTTAACTAAAAATCCATCACTGGCGTCTTTTGGGACAAGGCATCGACTTGTGTCTTCGTGCGGTGCCATGACGCGCTGTTCCTGGAGTTTCCCGACTTTTTGCAAACTTCAGTGGCGTGACTGTCATTGTTGCACCTTTGGCACCACACAGGCTTTTGGCATGACTGCCTGGCATGACCTGACTCACCGCACCGGAAGCAAGTCATTTTGTGTAGCCTGTTGCTGCGTGAAGACTTGCCCTTAGATTTACCTTTTGTCAAAGCAGCAGCAAGGATATGGCCTTGCTGTTTGATGGCATCGTGCATGGTCGCCATGAAAGCTGCATTCTGACTGTTTTGTTCTGCTCGAGTGGCTCTCACAAGCATCTCATCAACAGGACTTCCTTGAGGAAGTGTGGCTAGAATGGTTCTGGTGCATGTGTTGGCGTTGTCAAAAGCCAAGGTACGAAACAGTTTATCTTGCACCTCCTCCGTTAAATCTGGAGCATCTTTCAAAGCTGCTGCCAACCTATCAATAAATTGAGAGTATGATTCACCTGGGCCTTGTTTGATGGAGGCATAAGGTAATGCCTTTTTCTTGCCTGGAACCAGCAGTAATAGCTTTGAGTGCCAGTGATTGCGATAGTTGATGCATCTCGACAGGATAGGTGAGCTGAACAGCAGACGATGCATATGCGCCATGCCCAGTTAACATGTCGGGCTGAATGGCATACAATGGATCTCCCACTGTTTGATGTTTGCTGGCTTCCTCTGCAGCCAGACGCTTCCATTCTCGCTCAAAGATGAGAAGCTGTGATAGTGTGAGAAGCAACGTAGCAATGTTTGCACAGTCTGATGGACAAAGCAGATCAGCAGTGTATATATACTGTAAAATATTTCTTGCTTTCTCTGATCTGAGTCCATAATTTGTTATAGTGTCTTTTGCTTTTTGTAGTATTTTCCAATCGTAAGGCTGCCATCGTGCAGTGTTATTCTCAATTATCACAGGGCAGGAAAGGGCACCGGCTGCATCCCAGTTCCCATCCATGACTGCTGCCCTCGCTGCTGCAGCCTTACCTTCTGCAATTGGGTTGCTTAAAAACGCTGGCAGTGGAGCATCAGAAACTGATGGTATTCCTGCTGAAGGAATGGATGGAGAACTTGTAAATGTTTGTTGTTCTTGTCTGTTGGACGTTTGAACAAGTTTGGAAATTATCTGCTGCAATTCTGATGAATGTTGTTTGTTTTGCGGGGCAGTGACACATTGTGGCTGTTGTGGTTGTCGTCTGCCATGGGCTGCAAAGGCTGATATTCGATCGTTGTCCGCAGTTTCTGAGTCTGAATCAGAATCAGAGGGCAGTGGATGCCGAGCTGGTTCAAAGCTGCGTGGCTGTGCTGGCATTTCATTCATCGCAGCCGCTCCTGCCGGCGTTGCCATGCGAGCTGTGGTTGCCAGGCGATGCAACGCTGGCTCTCCCGACGGGAACTGCGCCGTGTTGCCAGGCACCGCCGCGCGCCGAGGAATGACGTTGATTTCCAGCTCCGCCTGCACTGCCACGTCATTTCGGGACTCCGCCTGCACTGCCACGTCATTTTGGTCTCCGCCTCTCGTTCCGCCCTGAACTCCGCCTCGGCTCTGTGTCACTTGGCTCTGCCCATCCCCGGCCTCAGCTCCGCCTGAGTCTCTGCCTGTCTCCACGCCCACCGAGTGAGGCGACGGCACCACTTCCGGCTGGCTCTCAGTCTGTGCCGGAGGTGAAGGAGACAAGTCCCGTGCCTGGGTCACCTGATCAATGACGTCTTGGGGGGTAGGGCTGACGGACGCGCTCAAACCACGGATTGGCCGATTACAAGGACCGAAAATTTTTGCGGTTTTCGCGGTTTTGGGCTTTTGCGGCTTCTGCGGTGGGGGGAGCTCTGGTTCTACCTGCTCTGCGCCCTCAAAAGCTTCAATAGCTGCCGCGGCCGCTTTTTTCTCTGCCGTGACAAGTTGCAGAGTACGGATCACCTTTTCCCACATTACACCAAGCTCCTGTGCAATCTTCCCTTCTTTCCCACCGGATATTACTGTTCTCCAGAGTAAATCACTGATCTCTTTCCATTCGGTTGTACTAAACATCAGGGAAAGTTTTTGCAAATGCCCCTTCTTTCTCGCCCATAGGGCCAACTGCTCTAGTTCGCATTCTTTAAATTTTCCACCTCTCTTAGAGAGAATATTGTAAAGCAGCTGCACCGCAGCGCCCAAATCAATATCCATATTTTCTCGTCTTTCTCTGTTTCCTTGATGCGGCTTACCTTCGTCCACGGGGTGGCGCTGATGCGACAACCACGGCGGCTCCAGTCGTCCTGCTCCGTTCTGCTCGGACTGTCCCGGCTCGGTTTCGTCCCGGTCTGGGCTGACCGAACTGCTTTCGCGTCGATTCCGAGGCATGTCCAAGTACCGAGTCTTCAAGGAAGTCCACCTGCATTTAAGCTAGGACCGAAGACGGTTTATCTGCGTTTTAGGCTAAAACCGTCTGGAGGATTTACCTGCATTTAAGCTAAAATCCTCCGCTGCACGTCTGCAGCAAAATTTTGTCGCGACAGCAAAAAAGAAAAAACAAAACCCTCGAGGGGAAAAACCCATTTAAGGAAAAACTGTCCCTGAGATCCAGGCACCAGATCTTGCCAGGGAAACCTTAATAGAAAAAGGGAGGACTGGACAGAGGAAACGTAGGTCCGCTCAATGTGAGTAACACTACGCAACAACTTTATTTCGAGGGAAATGGCGTCTTTTATACACTTCTATATAGTTTACAGTTCAGATAGCTCAGTCATTGGCATACAGCGAGAGAAAGAATGCAAACACACATTATCTTAGTTACAATTAAGGTGGCTACACATGTGCCTACTAACTACTTCACCCAGTGACCTTCAATCCTTAATACTTTTCCCAAACACCTTAAGAACTCTTTTCTAACTGCGCCACAACTCTAAAAGAATTTTATCTGCATCATGGCTCCAAGGCCCAGACAAGGCCTCAAACCAGGCCTTGACCAGGCCTCAGGTCAGAGTAGTTCAACATTCTGGCATAAATCATGACCTCCTACCCTGAGGAGATTAGCAACATTAATCCAGTGTGTAAATATGGGAAACAGAATGTCCAGGACACAGAAAGAAGCAATGGACAAGCTAGAGTCCATGATTACAAATCACCCTGTCTCTGTCTCAAAAGACCAGTTGAGAGACCTCCTATGCTAGGTACAAGAACAATTTCCAAAAGCAGATGCAGAAGTGCTTTTAATCCATTTCTGTAGGATTCTGTCAGTCTAAGGCTTTATAATGAAGCCACTCTTAGAAATGGCAAGGCTGCGAAGCTTCTCCCTATATGCAAGGTAGTTTATGAAACAGTTACCAACAGAAGTGAAGCACAGAACCTCTCCAGTGACACTGAGCCCACACACCAGAGAGAGGAGGAAGGGGGAACAGCTCCCTTCGTCCCATCAGTGTCCGCAACATCACTGCCACTTAAAAGATCGCTGATGAATACCCAGCCAGAGTTGGGGACAATCCTAGATGTTGAGCTTTTGGAGGCCTTGCCCATAGACAGAGGTACAGGACCAAGTCATAACGTCCATAGGCAAAAAGTGGCTATAACACAAACTCCTCAACTTGCATTAAATGTGCAGCCGACAGACGTACATACTACCTAAGTTACGCAAACAGCGCAGGTTTCCTCTCAAATAGAGCAAAGTTCCCAAGCCCCACAGCCTGTGGTGAACAGACTGTCTCCACAGCGCAGGGCAGTAGGACCCGTGCTGCTTGAACAAAGCAAAGTGGGTGAGATGGGCAGTGCAGCCCCCTCACACAAGCCCAATAAGGCAGCACAACATAAACTGGGCAGAACAGCCCTGCAGCCCAGGGTGGCCAAAGTGGCTCTGCCGCACAGTTTGGGGAGAGCGGGTGGGCGAACTCCCCTGCAGGTATTGCACACAGCGCAGCCGCACAAAAACAGCATAGTGGCAAACCAAGAAGCAGGCTCAGCTGCTCTAGAGAATCCACGGAAAATTTTAAAAACACAAAACACAGCTACAGCTTCAGCTACCCCCCAGACCGCAGCAGAGACAAGGTCAGAACAAGAGTTGCTTGCAAGAAGACAGGGATTGCACAAAATGAGAGAGGGAGAGAGCGAGTCAGTTGCCAAAATAGAGGTTTTAAACTCAGACTTGGGAGGTGCAGGTGGCAGCTCTCTGGCCCTGAGAGCCGCGGCATGAAGCTACACATGGCCACCCGCCTTCATACAAATGCCGGCAGACCCCCAGAGTATGGAGCAAGGGTTTCCAGAGCTCTGGGTTCCCCCAGGAGTTTCAGCAATTCCAAAAACCACCCACCTTTGGGCATTCGGTCACGTACCGTAGCATGATTCTGCAAGAGTTCCTATGAGACCTGTCAGTCCAGCACAGGGACTGCACAGGGACTTTATGCTCCACAAAATGGCCACACACTGCATCCCTTTGCCATATAAGAAGATGGTAGCGTTACATGTAGTTTTGCCGTACAATAAGATGGTGACACACTAGGCACTTCCATAAACAATGCTTACGTGTTTCCTCCAGTGCCATTTTGTTATCAACAAGGCGTTCAACCTCCTACTGCAGTGCCACCACTATCCGCTTCTATTATTGCACCTTCCCATACTTATAATATACAGCACATGCAATCACCAGCTCTCCACACAGGAGGAGAAGGAAGGAAAACAATGAAGTTTGAAAAAGCAGCATTTCCGCAAGATACAACTTTACAAAATACAGAGAATTAGTTCCATACCATCCTGTTACAGAAGTAATTTCAAATAATAATGCAAAAGGAAATCTCGATATGGCATCAACACAAATAATGGCCATGCCAGTGAGATTTGGTCCTCAAAATACAAATCCCAGATGAGTAGCACTGCCACACAATGTAATTAAAGACCTGAGACAAGCACTTAAAGAGCAGCTTGGGTTCTCTCTACTTTAAACAGCTATTGAAAGGCATCTTTGGTACTTATGATTTAGTGCCTTTTGATTGCAAATATATTGTTACTACAATTTTAACAGACTCACAATATATATTATGAGAAGTCAAAAGGAGAAGAGCTCTCATCACGTTGCGAGAATCTTATATTAGAGGCCCAAATGCAGCCCTTACATTAGTTCAACTAGCTGACGATCCACCTCACGATAAACCCGAAGATCAAGCTATGGGTCTACCTTGTGATGTGCTCACAGATATCAAAGAAGCAGTTTGAAAAGCCATTATGCAAATTCAACCTGTAGGAGCTCCAGAGGGCAGTTACAAAGAAGTAAAGCAAGGAGTAAGTAAGCCATTCACCTCATTCATAGATCGTCTCACTCAAGCAGTTGAGAGGCAATGCAGTGATGAAGTAGCACAACCACATTTGATTCGAAGCCTGGCTTCTGCAAATGCCAATGAAGAATGCAAGCACATTATTCATGCCTTACCTGGTACACAGCCAACTTTGCCTCAAATGATAGAAGTTTGCAGCAAAATAGGTACTTCTGCACATGTAGCAGCAATCCAAGCAAATGTCATGGGAGAACAATGCGGAAAACACCAAGAAGCTGCAGATCAACATGACAACTCTATGAGAGTGATGGCAGCAGAACTCGCCAAATGACCATGTTTCAAGTGTGGGAAATTTGAACATATTAAAAAGTTTTGCCCAGAAACTGCAGGAAATACAAAAGCACTGAGTCTTTGGCCAAGATGCAGGAAAGAAAAACACTTTGCAAATCAGTGTCATTCCAAAGTAGACAAGATGGAAGACCTCTACCTCACCCAGGAAACTCCAAGAAGAGCCAATGTGCTACAACACAAGTAGTGACGATGACTCATCAGCATGAGACCTCTCAAGACACACAGTACGCAGGGAACCACAGACTCCCTATGCATGACCATCTGCCACTTCCCCAGAGACCCAGAATTTCTGCCCCCAAGGGCACAGTGCAAATTGGCAACTTCCAAATTAACATATTTCATGAATGAGAATCATGCAGTGATATCCACAGAAGTCACTGGAACATCATGGAAGAGACAAGAATTTTTAATTATAGGCAAGGACAGAAGCAGTATTTTATGGCTCATCATCTATCCAACAATCATCTCAGCAAATCAAAATGAGGAGTTGACAGTTTTGGCTCAAGTTTTATGAGATCCATCGATTATTCCAGAGACTACTCTGATAGCTAAGGCCATTGCTTTACCTCCCAATGCAATAGATCAACAAGTCATGCCAATAGCGTGTCAGCAGACAGCAGTTAGAGATGAAGACATAGAGACTTATGTCTTCTAGATAAAACAAATAAGCCAAGACAGACCACAGATAACCTGTAACTTGACACTAAATGACAAAACAATCACAATCACAGGCATGCTGGACACAGGGGCAAATGTAACAGTTATTTCCTATATCTTTTGGCCCTAAGGGTAGGATTTGATGGCACCTCTGAAATCTCTCTCAAGAATTAGGGGAGCCACATTATGCATGCAGAGTAAAAATCCAATTATCGTTGCAGGACCTGAAGGAAAGACAGCAATCATCCATCCCTTTGTTGTGCAGAAGCCCATCACAGTGTGGAAAAGAGACATTCTATCGCAATGGGGGATAAAGATAGAAGTAGATTTTTAATGAGGATCACTGAAGCACTCACCATCTTAAAACTGACTTGGAAAATGGACGACCCTCTTTGGGTGGACCAGTGGCCCCTGGAACAAGAGAAACTGAGTGCTTTCAAGAAATTAGTGAAAGAGCAATTGCAGAAAGGCCACATCAAAGACAACAAATAGTCCCTGGAATTCTCCAGTGTTTCTCATTCACAAGAAAACTTCCAGTTCATGGAGATTGCTCTACGACCTTAGGAAAATCAATGAGGTCATCAAAGAAATGAGAGCACTGCAGCTTGGTCTTCCTTCCCTCTTGATGATCCTGAGAGAGTGGCCACTTGTGATCATAGATTTAAAAGATTGCTTCTTCAACATCCTGCTTCATCCAGATGATGCTCCTCAGTTTGCATTTTCCATCCCAAGCATCGACAAGAAAGAACCTTTGCAAAGATATCACTGGGTGGTTCTTCCGCAAGGTCTCAAGAACTGACCGACAATTTGCCAATGGTTCGTGGCACAGGCCTTGTCCTCAGCTCAGGAAGGTCATCCACAAGCGATGATCATACATTATATGGATGATCTGCTCAATTCAGCGCCAACACACAAAGAAATGCAAGTTCAGAATGCAGGACTAGAAGTTTCTCCATCAAAAATCCAAGAAGTCCTACCATAGAAATACTTAGGATAGAGAATCTCAGAACCAATAATTAGACCATAGAAAATACAACTCGGGACCAATATCAACATTTTGCAGGATCTACAGCAAATTTTAAGAGAGATAAACTGGATCAGACCAATCCTGGGCACCAACAATTATGAGCTTGCACCACTTTTCAATTTACTGAGAGGAGACTGCAACATCAAATCTCCCAGAACTCTCATGCCTGAGGCTCAAGAAGCCCTTGAGAAAATTTCTGAAGCTCTTCAACAAAGACAAGCATATCGTTACAAGATGTCACTATCATTTTCTTTTGCAGTGTTAGGAAAAAAGATGCAGCTGTATGGCCTCATATTTCAATGGGACACCTCAAAGAGAGATCCTTTGTTAATAATTGAATGGACTATTTTACCCTACAGATCTTCAAAAACAATCTTCACAACATTAGATAGCTCAAATCATAATCAGGGCCAGAGCAAGATTGCTGACAATTGCAGGCAAAGATTTGGCAACTATCTATCTGCCATTTAAAAGAGAATATTTTGATTAGGCATTCCAAAAATCAAAAGAATTGCCAATTGCATTGTTAAATTATGCAAGTGTGTGTTCGATTCACTATCCAAGCCATAAGCTGTTGCAAGGAAAATTAAGTTTTAAAAAAAAGCCCATGTTGAGTGAGGTACCATTAAATGCAATAATGATATTTACTGATAGTTCAAGAAAAACACACCAATCATAACATGGTGTCCTAGGGTGACTTTATGATGCCTGTATCCCCAGTTGTCTGTTCTGTTTATGCTGTATATTGAGTTTTGTGCCTATAAGACTGGTTCTGAGAGAGAAGCAGGGAAAGAAGAAGCACGCAGTTTGTTTTGAAAAACAGCATTCACTCCTCTGCATTTTTTTTTCCTCGGGATGGTGGTGTTGGTCTGAGGCATGGACAGCAACTGGACAGAGATCTTGTTTTGCTTTTAGTTTAGGTAGCTGAGGCAAAGAAGCTTCCTGGACTGTTTTTTTTTTTTTTTTTTTTTTTTTTTTTTTTTCTTGGGACTGTTTAAATCTGCTCTCAACTGAAAAACCCAGAGGAGCACCAAGGACTCACACCTGCGTCCCACTGGGGCCCAGACCTCTGGAGGGACTGGGACTGGTGGGAAGACTAAGTGAGCTGAGCTACACCCACAGCAAGGACTTCCTCAGTTTTGCCATCTCTCTTTGGAGCAGGGAAAGGTTTAATTGTTTTATAGTATTCATTCTTTACCCTTGTGGGCATTTTGTTTGTTTAAATAAATAGTTTTTTCCACTTTTCTCTGAGGAAGTTCTTTTCCCAGACCGGCTAGGGGGAAGGGCCGTTCGGGTTTGCTTCCCATAGTCTTGTATTTTGAGTCCAAGATCTTCCTAATTAGGGTTTTTTTCCTTTTCAAAGTCCTGTGCCAGAGTTAGAAAGAAGAGCGGAACTCGCAGCTTTGGTCTTGAAAGGTGTTTATTGAGTTTTTTATCTGAAGGTCAGCGTACCACCTAACACCAGGCTTAATGTGCTGAAAAACACTGCTGCCAAGGACCCAAGACCTGGCATCCAAGGTCTCTTAAGGACTTCCAAGCAAATTAACTCTTGAAACATACTATATTGTCCTGGGTTGCAGTGTAGGCTGTACACAAAGTATTTATTCTATCACCATCTTCATGAACTGTTGAAACCAGGTGGGCTAGTGTTTTCCCAAGCCCCCTGCCTTTTTCTGCTAATGGCCCATTAACGCCTTTGAGGTGTTTTCTGCTAATGACTTTTGGGGTGTCTTCTGCTAATGACCCATGAGTCACAGGTAACTCCCTCCAGGGGTTATCTCTGTTAATGGGCCATCAAGGACCCATTTCACACTTCTCATGCTATTGTGAGATGCTCTGCCCAGGGGGAGGAGCCAAGCATTCTCACCTGGATATAAGCTGGGATTAGGGACAGTGCAAGCAGCACTTACCCACTGGATTCCCAGAGGACCAGAGCTCCCAGACCTTTCTACAGGATCACTGCTTCAGGAAGAGCACCTCACCTGGACTGCTTCCACCATCCTGCTCAGGTTGTATTCTGACCCTGTCAGAGATTCTTTGTGTTATCGCATTTATTTTATTTTATTTTTACCTTTTTACCTTTCTTCTCATTAAATTATATCTCTGACTTGGAGCCTCTCACTCGTTTTGCTTTCAAACCACAACATTTTTTGGTGCTCAACGTGGGGCACGAGGCACTGAGAAAAGTCAGAACTACAGTTTTGTATTTGAGAAGACACATGTTTGCAATGATGCTCAACATGCTTACATGTGTCTTATACCTATCTCTCTATATTTTTCCACACATGGGGCACTATCTGCCAGTCTTAATGCTCCTGTGTAGACCAGGGTATGGTACTTAAATTGCCTTATTGGTCTATTATGCCCATTGCTTGATAAACTCCAAGGCAATGAACAGCATTCAAAATACATACCCAGTTTTGGATTCGTTTTCTGGTCTAGGATGCTACATCTGGGGCCTCAACAATCTTACCCAGCCCCTGTGGGGAGGAGTAAAGAATGATTTTTTCCAGCTTTTCAGGCATAACACAGCAGTTTTTGAAAATATGGAGTACCCTCTTGATACCAAGGACAGTATGATGTTGTTGTTAGTCCTGCTTTCTCTTCTCTGCACAGCCCTTTGTTTTTTCTGCACCATGCTTAGGATCAAAACACTACATGGTGTGATACAGTGTGTTCTTAAGAAAGAGGAAGAGGCAAAGAGAAGCAAAACAACATCATCAGCATCTACACAGACCATTGCAGAGGAGAAAGAAGCCAAAAGTGAATCAACAGTGTCCACGTCTACACAGACTGTCACAGAGGAGAAGGGAGCCAAAGGCAAGACAACAGTGTCCTCATCTACACAGACCACTGGAGAGGAGAAAGAAGCCAAAAGTGAGGCAACGGTGTCCACATCTACGCACACTGTCACAGAGGAGAAAGAAACCAAAGGTGCTGTCAGCATCTCCACACAAACCGTCACTGAACTGGAACAACCTAAACCAGTAGCAGTTGCCACCACTCAGAAGAAGTCAAGGAGCAAATCAGTCCGCGTAGTGACTGACGAGGATGCAGCAGGACCTTCGCAGCCAGCAGAGGAGACAGAGATAGAGATCATCACTCGCTCTCTATCCCTGGGTGAGTTGTGTGACCTGCGAAGGGAATTCATCCGCCAGACCAACGAGTCCATTCTGACCTGGCTGCTCCGCATCTGGGACGCTGCAGCCAATGACACCATTCTGGATGGAATTGAGGCTAGGCAACTGGGATCGCTGTCCCGGGATGTGGTCATTGACCAGGGGATTGGGAAAACCCAAGAACCTCTCAGCCTCTGGCAGCGACTGCTGACAAGTGTGAAAGACAGATACCTTTGTAAAGAAGACCTCCAAGTGCACCAAGGCAAATGGAGCACAATAGAACAAGGTATCCAACGCCTGAGGGAATTGGCTGTGCTGGAGATCATTTTTTCAGAAAACGAGAGATTTCCTAAAAATCCAGATGATGTCCAGTGCACATCACGGATGTGGCTGAGACTTGCACGGCTTGGACCAGAGATGCACTCACGTTACCTGGCAACACTGCAATGGAGGGAAGGTGAGGACAAGGTGGGTGTCTTGGCTAATAAATTAAGAATTTACGAGGACACTGTCATCGCCCCAGTTCGCACCCATGTCTCGTCTGTGGAAACAAGACTGGCTGGGCAAGTCCGGAGCTTGATTGAAGAAGGCCATCAGAAATTAAAAGAACTTAAGGAAGAAATTTACCATATCTCACCAGAGCCGACGAGAGTCTCTGCCATTAGGAGCAGGCGTCCCCCAGCCAGGGAGAGAGGATACACACCACGGGGTAACCTCTGGTCTTTTCTTAGAGAGCATGGAGAAGATATGAAGAAGTGGGATGGAAAACTCACTTCCGCTTTAGCAGCCCGGGTACGTGAACTGAAAAGAGGAACACCTACCACAAGAAGCCCATCTAGAATCAAGGTTGCCCCAGTCTCTCAGAACTCCAGACGGTACAGGAATGATGATATGACTGATCCTCTGGAAGGGACCTCAGAAACATACGTACAGGAGGAGAACAATATATGCCATGACCAGGAATAGGGAGGCCCTGCCTCTAGCCAGGAAGAGGAAAGGGATAATCGGATCTACTGGACTGTGTGGATCCGATGGCCTGGCACATCTGACCCACAAGAATATACGGCGTTGGTTGGCACTGGGGCCCAATGTACCATGATGCCATCAAGGTATGTAGGAACAGAATCCATCTCTATTTCTGGGGTGACAGGAGGGTCCCAGGAACTGACTGTATTAGAGGCTGAAGCGAGTTTAACTGGGAACGAGTGGCAAAAACACCCCATCGCAACTGGTCCAGAGGCCCCATGCATTCTCGGCATAGACTATCTCAGGAATGGATATTTCAAAGACCCGAAAGGATATTGTTGGGCTTTTGGAATAGCTGCAGTTGAGAAGGAAAACATCAGACAGTTGAATACTTTGCCTGGTCTCTCAGATGACCCCTCTGCTGTGGGACTGCTGAGAGTCAAAGAACAACAGGTACCAACTGCCACAACAACAGTACACCGCCGCCAATACCGCACTAACAGAGACTCTGTGATTCCCATACATGAGATGATCCGTAAACTGGAGAGCCAAGGGGTGGTCAGTAAGACTCATTCACCTTTCAACAGCCCAATATGGCCTGTGCGTAAGTCCAGTGGAGAATGGAGACTGACGGTGGATTACCGTGCTTTGAATGAAGTCACGCCACCACTGAGCGCTGCTGTGCCAGACATGTTAGAGTTTCAGTACGAGCTGGAGTCCAAGGCAGCAAAGTGGTATGCGACCATTGATATTGCCAATGCCTTCTTCTCCATTCCTGTGGCAGCACAGTGCAGGCCCCAGTTTGCTTTCACCTGGAGGGGTGTGCAGTACACCTGGAACCGACTGCCCCAGGGGTGGAAACACAGCCCCACCATCTGCCATGGGCTGATCCAGGCTGCACTGGAGAAAGGTGAGGCTCCGGAACATTTGCAGTACATCGACGACATCATCGTATGGGGAAACACCCCAGGGGAGGTCTTTGAGAAAGGAGAGAAGATTATCCAAATTCTGTTGAAAGCTGGTTTTGCCATTAAACGAAGTAAGGTTAAGGGACCGGCTCAAGAAATCCAGTTCCTGGGAGTCAAGTGGCAAGATGGACGTCGCCAAATCCCCACAGAGATAATAAACAAGATCACTGCCATGTCCCCACCTACCAACAAGAAGGAAACACAAGCTTTCCTAGGTGCCATAGGCTTCTGGAGGATGCACATTCCTGAGTACAGTCAGATCGTGAGCCCTCTCTATCTGGTTACCCGCAAGAAGAACGATTTCCACTGGGGCCCTGAACAGCAACAAGCCCTTGTTCAGATCAAACAAGAGATTGCTCACGCAGTAGCCCTTGGCCCAGTCAGGACGGGACCAGATGTGAAGAATGTGCTTTACTCTGCAGCCAGGAACAACGGTCTGTCCTGGAGCCTGTGGCAGAAGGTGCCTGGGGAGACTCGAGGCCGACCATTGGGATTCTGGAGCCGAAGTTACAGAGGCTCCAAAGCCAACTACACTCCCACTGAGAAGGAGATCTTGGCCGCCTATGAAGGAGTTCAAGCTGCCTCAGAAGTGATTGGCACTGAAACACAGCTGCTTCTGGCACCCCGATTACCAGTGCTGGGGTGGATGTTTAAGGGAAAGGTTCCCTCCACACATCACGCCACTGACACCACATGGAGCAAATGGATTGCTCTCATCACACAGCGCGCTCGTATTGGAAACCCAAATCGCCCTGGGATTCTGGAAGTTATAACAAACTGGCCAGAAGGTGAGAATTTTGGATTATCGTCTGAAGAAGAAGAAAAACAAGTAACACGTGCCGAGGAAGCCCCACCATACAATGAGCTACTGGAGACTGAAAGACGATATGCTCTCTTCACTGATGGCTCCTGTCGAATTGTAGGCGCTAACCGGAAATGGAAAGCTGCAGTTTGGAGCCCCACACGACAAGTTGCACAGGCTACCAAGGGACAAGGTGGGTCGAGTCAGGTTGCAGAGCTTAAAGCTGTCCAGCTGGCTTTGGATATTGCTGAACGAGAGAAATGGCCGAGGCTCTATCTCTACACTGACTCATGGATGGTAGCTAATGCTCTGTGGGGATGGCTGAATCGCTGGAAAAAGGCCAACTGGCAGCGCAGAGGAAAACCCATCTGGGCCGCTGACATTTGGCAGGACATCGCTGCCTGAGTAGAAAGACTGACCGTGAAGGTTCGACACGTGGACGCGCACGTACCCAAGAGCTGGGCTAATGAGGAGCATCGCAACAACGAGCAGGTGGACAAAGCTGCCAAGGTGAAAGTATCACAGGTGGATCTAGACTGGCAGCACAAAGGAGAACTGTTCCTAGCTCGTTGGGCCCATGATGCCTCTGGTCATCAAGGAAGAGATGCGACATACCGATGGGCCCGTGACCGAGGGGTGGACCTTACTATGGACAGCATCTCCCAGGTCATCCACAACTGTGAGACCTGCGCTGCAATCAAACAGGCCAAGCGAGTGAAGCCTCTGTGGTATGGTGGACGATGGCTGAAGTACAGGTATGGGGAAGCCTGGCAAATTGACTACATCACCCTTCCCCAAACCCGCCAAGGAAAGCGCTACGTGCTGACCATGGTGGAAGCCACCACTGGATGGCTGGAAACCTACCCTGTGCCTCATGCCACTGCCTGGAACACCATCCTGGGCCTGGAAAAACAAGTCCTGTGGAGACACGGCACCCCTGAGAGAATTGAGTCGGACAATGGGATCCATTTCAAAAACAGTCTTATAAACACCTGGGCTAGAGAACATGGTATTGAATGGATATATCACATTCCTTATCACGCACCAGCTGCCGGAAAAGTTGAACGGTGCAATGGACTACTAAAGACTGCCCTGAAGGCACTTGGCGGGGGGACCTTCAAGAATTGGGAAATGAACTTAGCCAAAGCTACCTGGATGGTCAACACCTGAGGGTCTATTAATCGAGGTGGTCCTGCCCAGTCTGAACCCTTGCACACAGTGGATGGAGATAAAGTCCCTGCAGTACATATGAAAGGCATTTTAGGGAAGATTGTTTGGATTAATCCCGCCTCAGGAAAAGGCAGACCCATCCGTGGGATTGTCTTTGCTCAAGGACCTGGTCACACTTGGTGGGTAATGCAGAAAGATGTGGAAACCCATTGTGTACCACAGGGAGACTTAATTTTAAGTGAGAACAGTGTGTAACATTTTATTCTCTATGTGTATGCATATCTTTGTAAGAATGTATTGATTTGGATATGATGTAGATGGTAATAGAATAAGGGGTGGATTATGTCCTGGGTTGCAGTGTAGGATGTACACAAAGTATTTATTCTATCACCATCTTCATGAACTGTTGAAACCAGGTGGGCTAGTGTTTTCCCAAGCCCCCTGCCTTTTTCTGCTAATGGCCCATTAATGCCTTTGGGGTGTTTTCTGCTAATGACTTTTGGGGTGTCTTCTGCTAATGACCCATGAGTCACAGGTAACTCCCTCCAGGGGTTATCTCTGTTAATGGGCCATCAAGGACCCATTTCACACTTCTCATGCTATTGTGAGATGCTCTGCCCAGGGGGAGGAGCCAAGCATTCTCACCTGGATATAAGCTGGGATTTGGGACAGTGCAAGTAGCACTTATCCACTGGATTCCCAGAGGACCAGAGCTACCAGACCTTTCTACAGGATCACTGCTTCAGGAAGAGCACCTCACCTGGACTGCTTCCACCATCCTGCTCAGGTTGTATTCTGACTCTGTCAGTAATCCTTTGTGTTATTGTATTTATTTTATTTTACTTTTACCTTTTTACCTTTCTTCTCATTAAATTATATCTCTGACTTGGAGCCTCTCATTCATTTTGCTTTCAAACCACAACCAAGACAAAACAAATTTGACAAAAATTAAATTTGATAATATATTGGATGCTTTAACTAATATGTGATGTCCCACCAAGTTACTTGAACTGAAAACACAAAAATTGCAAACTAACAAACTGACAATGCAAACACTCATGGTGGCACTTTAATTTTCATTGGTTTGCACATAGTTCTATCTCATGGATTGGTAGGTTCCTACAAAAGAAAAGTGAAAATTTGGCCTACTAGACTGATTATTAAAAAGAAGTAAAAACCTTGTGGCTAACACAAAGTGACAGAGTCCACAGGAAGAAATGGTTATCACATTTACATGTGATTTTGCTGCTTGCGGTTTCTCTGCTCTCAACTGTTTTCCTTGTCTTTGATGCAGAGATGTTTGACATTCCTAAAAAAGAGGAAAGAAACAAACTTCCCCAGAAGAATATGCCTGAGTGAAACAAGTTGTTAACTGCATTAACTTGTTCAGATGGAGTTCTAGCTTTTATTCTATGAAGTGCTTATTGCACCACTTGGTGTCTCCCACAGGTTTTCAGTGGGGTTTCTTCCCATTTATTGTTCAGCAGAGGGAGTGAGATTGCTTTTAAAAAGTTTTGCAAGAGTTGCAGTCTGTAAAGTCGGCTTCTGCTTTTCACCCTGGAGCAGTTTGCCTTATCAGTTTGCTCCTTTTGTTCTAGTGTTTTTCTTTTTGGACATGATTGAGTTCAGCAGCAAGCAATGCCATTGCTTAAAGCCTTTCTTAATAACCAATCACTTTTTGTTGTTTTTTCTTTTAGTAACCAATTGCTCCCTATCCCAATTTTTGCATCAAGCCCACCCTAGGAGTAGGGAGGCAACTAACAAATTGGCCAAGGAAGGATAACAAAATATTTTCCCCCAAAGTTTTCTTATAGCCCCCACAAAGGAAGCTGCATGATAAATACCTAGGCCTGCATAGGGAGAACACCATCCCCATGAGGCAGCAGCTGTAGAACTGGCCTCAGGATTAGAACCTGCCAATCCTAGTTCTCCATAACAGACCACAGACTGGGGGGGGGGGGGGTGTTTCCCCACATGATAGGAGTTGCAGAATTGGCTTCAGGACTGAAACTTGCCAATTCTGGCTTTTCACAACAAAACACACAAGAGCACAGGGGCGTAGGTCCCCTCCAAACAGGAGCCTTTTGACTCCACGCAAAACTCCACGTAGAAAAAGGAAATAAATCCCCAAATCCATTTACCACAATTTCCACAATTCCCTCAGAAAAAATGTGTTCAAATTTCTAAGCCTACAGAAGAAACCACAATTTCCACAACCTCTTGAACAATCAGAATATTTTTTGACAGTTTTTCCCCCTTAGGGATAAAATTCAAGATGGATGGAGAGGCCTCTGTGTTTACTAGGAAACACACCTCCTCTTGATCCGGACCCACCTCAAAAGTTAGCAAGGGTTCCTGTGTGGTGGGTCCCTGGTATAATGGGAGCCCCTGACACTCCTAGCAATCCTTATCATTATCTTCTGGACTTCTTCTAGTTCCTCCCCACTACTGCCTGTGGGTATTCATTTTCCCATAGCTCAAAATCATTCCTTTTCCCAGTGAACCAAACAAAATCCTTAAAAGAAAATCCTAATCTTCCTGTGTACAATCCACATTTCCTGGATATTCCTTCCTCCTTGTGCTCACTCTCTTTATCACATACTGTATACCAGAGCCGATCTCTCTCCTGCCAGTGTCCAAATGCGTCTCCTCCCCCACCGACACTCCCAGTGAGCACAGCCGGCAGCATCACAGGGAGCCAGGGCATCCTGCAGCCTCATGGGGGCTGGCAGCCACTGCCATCCCTGCCCAGGAGTGGTGAGGTCAGGCACTGCCCAGTGCTGAGCTCCAGCTCCCCACAGCCCCCACAGGTTCCCAGCCTATGCTCCTGGTCCCACACTTTTACACCTGGTCCTGCTGCTTCTTGCCTCAGCCATATGTCTCCACACTCTCCTTCAACCAATTCTTTTCCAACACACCAACACTATCTGTTCATGATCCCATTGTCTCCCCTGTCTACTCCTCTCTTTTCTCTTTTCTCTTTTCTCTTTTCTCTTTTCTCTTTTCTCTTTTCTTCCATGCAAACCTAACTTTACACTTTCTACACATTTCCTCCCAATTTTCTTCCCAAATCTCCCAACTCTGGGGAACCAATTCCCTTCTTCCTCACACTAAGGGAACAATAGATGCTCCTACTAATTATTACCTTCTTTTCAGCCGCTCTCCAGCATTGTCTCCTCCTTCATTATCTGTCAAGTTATTTATCCCTGCTCTTTCTAGTCTAATACTAAGCTCTCTCTCCCAGCAGTTTGGACACCACTCACTCCTTTTAGTGGAAGCACAGTACCACTTTGTCTGGCAACTGGAATATGCGCAAAAAGTCCAAGCCTCACAACTATTCCTACACAATAAACATGGCATTTCAAAAGGAGCTGGGATGAAATCAGATGGAATATATAAAAAATAATATTGGGCGTCTGTGATGGCTTAAGTTTTATCTTTCATGTTTTCCAGATTCTGTGCTGCCTAGGGGTGTAGTTCTGAGCCTCATATTAAGTGTCATTAAGCTCTCTTCACAGAGTAGGTAGACGAAACAAATCCTTTCCTACTGAAGACCAAGGACAATGAGTACAAGTTTCAGGCCCTAAAGCATAAACAATGGTGGACTGAAGAGAGAAAACAAGGATAAGACTTCAAAACCTGAAGCTGTAATTGGATAATTAAACTCCAATATGCAAATGGACCAAAACTTATAAAAATGTAAGATCTTGTGACCAGTCGTCCATTTTGTGACCATTTTAAGTCCACCTTGAGTGTAGCCCTGGTCAGGCTCTTGTGCTGCCCAAGGCATACACTTAAAGGCCTTTCAATAAATATCTACTTTATTGTCTGGCTCTGTCCAGTCTCTGTTTCAGGTCAGCCTTCCCAAGGCATCATCTGGGTGTTCCCAATCAAGAGCTAAGATTTTCCCTGGCCAAATATATGACCCATCTCCATTAGGATAACAAGGGTTGACTCCAAACCATTGATCCTGACAACTTGTATTCATTCACTCGTTATCACTCACTTCGCTTTTCTCTGGCTGTTCCTTTCGTTGGGTTACGGAACTGCAGATAGATCATCGCACTCGCTTCATGCCTCTCCAAAGCCTCTCAAGGACTGAACTAGCCAAAGATCCCCGGGAGGCGGGTGGAGGGATAGATATATCAGTTGGCGCTCAACATCGGTTTTTATGAAATATTAAAAGCCCACGCAGTAGCTGGAGCCCATATCTAGGGGTCTCAAAAGCTTTTGAGTGGTTTTCAACTACCCCCACCTCTCTCAGCTGTTTTGCATGGCTATGAGTGTCCGGGGACGAGACGGTAGATTGTTTCTACCCCAGACGAGTTGGCTCGGGACAAGGACTCCTGACGCTGTTCCACGGTCCACAGGAGACAGGTAAAAATCCCCCCGTGTTGCGGCTACCCTGAGATTAGCACCTAGCGAGGGGGAGTATTTGCCAGTGGACCACCATGGAAGCCGCGGCTGTGGGGGCACTAGGACCTGAAAGATGCGGCTTGGGAATAAATGAGGATTTTGGGGGTTTTTTTTCGGGTTTTTTGTTGGCCAGAGATCTGCAGTGCGTGGGGTTGCCCCAGCCTGGCATGGCCACGTTTTGGGGGGTTGCACAGCAAAGGTCGGGTCCCAGGGGCCAGGTTACGGTGGCAAGATCCTCCCCATGCCCACGGAGCCAGCAGGAAGCGGTGCAATGATGTTGTCTCTAGGTGCTGCGGGTTCCCCCTGCCCATCTCTGCTCTCTCAGCAAGGAGCGAGTTCGGAAAAAATTCATGTGTTGGTTTTTTTTGCGTCAGGAGGTAGATTTTGGACAAAAAGCCCTTAAAACATCAAGAAATATGTGCGTGCGGCTGTCTGTCCATCAGAAGAGCTTATTAAAGCACCTTAAAAATGTTTTAATTGATGTTAAAATCCCTAAAAAACTACTAATAAGATTTGTCTGCTGGCTAACCACTGAAATTCCAGATTCTGATTTGCAGGATTTAAATTCCGTTTCATTTTGGAATAAAATTAGACAGTTATTAACTCTAAAAGTTGAAAATGGTGATAAAAAAGCTTCTCTATTTATTCCAATATTCTTACAAACTTGCAAGCAGCTGCTGGAAGCAGAGAACACCAGACAGCCACAGATAAATTCTCCAAATAATCCTTCCTTTTTTCCTGATCCCTTTGTGCCCGAACTGGAGGGGCTTAGTGAGCCCCCCCAACAGAAACAGGACCCTGAGAATGACCATTACAGCTCCGGACTCCCGACTCACCCTGAGAAACATGTGGTGGAGGGCTGTGGAGGTCGCCATGAGCTTCCTCCTTCTTCCCACAATCCCTTCTCCCCGCCCCGATCCCCTCCCCTACCCCATATCCCTTGCCTAATCCCTTCATGGCTTTGGCTGCCCCACCCCATCCTTCCTTCCAGTGCCTCCCCCGCTCCGACCTACTGAGGGGGAGGGGACGGGGGCGGGCCGCTCCCAGCCTGCAGCCCCGGTGGGGGAGGAAATTCCCTCGCGGCAGGGGGACATGAGCAGCCACCTCTGGGACCCCAGGACGGGGCGGGGGGCTGCCCCTTGCCAGACTCCAGGGAGTGGGAGAGGGGATACCTCCTGCTTCCCTGGGCACTAAAAGAGCTGCAGAAATTCTAAGAACTCAGACAAATGTTGATGAGAGCATACCCTCTGTGGTACCTGTTTTTTATCTTGGTAGGAGAAATGCCAGGAAAACTTAGCTGTTATCCTATCAAGATAAAAGGAGATTTGCAAAATACAGAGAGAATTTGGAAGATCTAGTCAAATTTTTAAAGGCTTTATGAGGGCAACTTTTATTTCAAATGAGATAGTACCCAGTGACATCAAAGACTTATTCAGATGCCTGTTAACTCCCTCAGAGTATGATCTGTGGGAAAGCAGATGGAAAAGGGCATTGTCAACACTATAACAGGAGATTCACCAAAACTCCTGGTGAAACAAAAGACAATGATGATTATAATATTACACACAATCATCTCTGTGGTGAAGGTGATTTGTACTGCCCAGAAAAGCAAACTTGACTATTATCCAAGTCAGTTTTAGATAAGATCTGTAATGTTGCAGAAAAAACATTTTACCAGTTACCAACAATTGAAGTTAAGGGTAACTATGTAAATATAAAACAGTTTCCTTCAGAGAATTTCTCGCAGTTTGTGGACCAGTTGAGAACACAAGTGGAAAGACAGGCGCAAGACCCACTGGTGCCGGCAGAATTGATCAAAGAGATGGCTTAAAGGAATGCTAATGAGACCTGTCGTAGAATTATTCTCAGCCTCCCCCTGGAGCCAATTCCCAGTCTCACACAGATGATAGAAAGCGGTACCAGGAAAGCAGAAATGTTCAGTGCACCTGAAAGGAATGCAGAACTGGCACTGCCACAGTCTGCGGCAGCTGCGGTACGAGGACAAAGGAGGCAACCAATGTCACCAGAACAGCTGCAGCAAATCATCTGCCTTCATTGCAAAAAGGCAGGACACTTCACCAGAGCCTGCCCACAGTGTTGCCATAAGGCCTCTGTTAGCAGTAGTTAGGCTAAGGAGTTGGTCCTTGTGCAGGCCCATGAGAACCAAAATGAGGCCTGAGAATCTGCTGATGCAAGGAACAACGTTTAAAGGACTTAGTAGAGCATGTAGTACATAGTTATACAAATTACTTGTGAAATATGATTACATGGTTACCAATAAAATGTTTCTATGGTGGGAGTTAAGCTTAGAGAATTAACCTTTATTTTAGCTAGAGCAAGCATGCAAAATTTATAGCCTTTAGAAAGGTTACCTGTAAGATGAATGTGAATGTTTAAAGTAAAATACGTAGGAGATTGCACGTAGGCTGATGAAGTAAGACTTGTAACAAAGGTATAAAAGATAAGCATCTTTTGTAACCAACTCGGGACCCTGACTTTGAGACACTAGTCCTCAGGTCCTCGGGCCCTAAAATAAAGCACCGCATAAACTGACACTCTGTTGGTTTGTGTTTTCTCTGGGGATCGGGCAGCAGTTTTCTGGCGACCGCGGCAGGACCTCCGGAGGTGGCTGGGGCGGTTTGCGAGCTGATCAACTCCACGCCGGCACCAGGTGATTTCTGGGGAGTCATCGACCCGCGCCCGACCCCGCGCCTGACGGACGACTGTGAGAAGGTAAGCCCGAAAGGTGCTTTATTTTTTTTAAGGTTTGGGTGCCTGCCTAATAAGACGGGACGGCGATTCCCGCAGGGTTGGGCTAAAGACGTCTATGGTCTGGGAAGCCTAGGCGCCGACCGTCAGACGAGGCGAAAGCCTCGCAGGCTCGGCACTTGCACCTCGCGGCGACGAGAAGTGGCAAGTTTGGTATTGGTATTGGTACTGGTATTGGTATTGGTATTAGTATTAGTATTGGTGTGTGTGTGTGTGTGTGAGCAACTTAAAGTGTAAAAAAAAAAAAAAAAGAGAAAAAAAAGAAAAAGAGAAAAAAGAAAGAAAAAAGAAAAAAAAAAAAAAAGAGAGATGATGCCGTTTAAAACCTTTAAGACTTTGGTACAATCTAATGATAAGGTCCCGGGGAATTCCCCCTTGGGATGTTTACTGGGAAGGTGGAAAAAGGAAGGATTCCACCAAGAGTTACATAAAAGTAAAATGATTGATTATTGTAATCATCGATGGCCGCTATATGAAACTGGTGGCCCAGAGTGGCCTTTGAATGGATCTGTTAACTCTGATGTTATAACCCCTTTGATGTGCTTTTTACAGAATAATGAGAAATGGGATGAAATACCTTATCTTGATTTGTTTTATGCTCTCAAAAACAAACCAGAGTGGCAAAAGGAGTGTGGAATTATGATCTTGCAAAAGACAGAGAATGGAGATGGTTGTTTAGGATGTAAAAATAGAAGTAAATGTGATGAGCGCATTAGTAAGTTAATGAGTACAGAGGAAGACATTTCGTTGCTTGTATCCCCTAGTGCCCCCCCTTTAGAATCCTCTGAAGAAGAGGATGGAGCAGAATGTGGGGGGGGGGAGAAAGTGGTTTCCTGGGACTCGGGGAAAAGTGATACTCAAGAGTCACCTGCGAGAAAGGTGAAGGAGAAGCCGAGAACTCCCTTAGCTGAAAGAACTAGAAAAGGGAAAAAGGGTCGGGAGGACCCTCAATTAATGGCCCCATTGAGGGAAGCGATGGGGGCGCAAGGAGAGAAAGTAGTGATTAAAGTCCCATTTTCCCCAGGCGATTTGATGATATGGAAGCAGTCAGCCGGGTCGTATCGGGAGGACCCAGAAAGAGTGGCTCGTGTGGTTAAAATGGTGATAAAAACTCAGAATCCGAATTGGAATGATTTACAAGTTTTACTAGATACATTAATGGACTCCACTGAAAAGGAGATGGTATTACGAGTCATGACGGAGAAAGCTAGGGAAATGGTGCGGTTGCAGATGGCTGAGGGAACTTTGAATGATCTGGTGCCAAGAGAGGATCCTGGGTGGGACCCGAACACAAACAGGGGTTGGAAAAGGCTTAGAGACTACCAAGAGTTGCTGATTGAGGGAGTTAGGACTGGAATACCTAAAACCTTAAATTGGTCTAAATTATATTCTGTAAGACAAGATAAAAATGAATCTCCTTCTGCATTTTTAGAACAGCTGAAAGAGACAGCCAGGAAATATACTAATTTGGAAGTGGAAGGAGAATCAGGAAAATTACAATTGGCTTTGATTTTCTGTTGCTTCGCGTATCTGTCTCTCAGGTCAGCTCAGCATCGGCTGGGCCACCCTGCTAGCTCTGATACGTCCAACAGTACCTTTGCGTGGGTCTTTGGCTCCGCAGTGCTTTAGCCTTAGCTGTCTCGGCCGTGGTTCGAAAGAGGGGACACTCCAGGCTCAGGGAGAAAGGTTTTATTCGGGTAACTCAGGGGCAGCCCCTGGTTCCAGGCCTGTGCCTCTGGGGAGTGACCCCCGGCCTCGGTTACAGGGGGTTTTTGTTCCCCCAAAATCTCGGGGGTGGACACAAGTTACAAGACCAATCAAACAAAGCCAGGTGGGTAAGGTCAAAATGCAATACACAACATTAACAAATCAGGTGAATTTGGGATGTGGTCCTGTGAGACCCACCAATCACTGTCAGACACCTCTCCTGAAGGTTCTGGGGCCTGGGGGATGATGGACATGTGGGGGAGAAATACAATGGGATGGGGGAAAATACAATAGGATGATCGAAACCTAGGGCAGAGGATTAGAGTTGTCTTGGCAACTCTTATCAACCTCTGATAAGCACAATCCAAGACAGGAACTTTACCTGGCTAGGGTTAAAGTCCAAATCACATCAAACCTACAACTAAGAAACCTATGATACCATTTCAGCACCCCCACACCTCCCCCTTTTTCTTTTATTTGTGTCACTGGTCTGGAGTGTAGATATCTGAATCACACTCGCTGCTGGAGTCAGAGTCTGGTGGGAATTCAATGGCAGGTGTCACTGAATGCACTGAGGGGGCAGTAGTGGGGAAAATTGCATTCATGATCAGGCTTTTGACCAAAACAGAAGCAATGGCTACAATTAAGATGATGAACAGAAACAACAGTCCGGTTTTGATCCACGAGCTGGCAATGTTAGAGAGTCCAACACCTTTGAAGAGGTTGTCAAACCAGTCCCCTGTTTCTTGCTTGATGGACTCGACCATTCCTCGCAGCTGCTGGATTGATTTTTTGACGTCCTCAGCCTTAGATGACAGATTGAAGCAACACAGCCCTTCGAACTCCTCGCATGAATGTTGGTTCAGTAGAAGTAGATAATCAATCGCGGCGCGGTTCTGAAGGGTTGCCTGCCTCGTAATCTGTTCGTCTGATAGGAGGTCACTTATAGCTTGAGTTGTTAAATTTGCCTGTTTGGCCACCCAACATTCTAAACGGCCTAATTCTCCCATGGATTTTGCTATCGAGACCCAGGGTAAAAAAACTGTCAGGGCTGTGGCCTTTGCCCTGGACCAGTGGATGATTTCCGAATTACAATCTGGGTCGAGACTTGTTAGGTCTCTTTTCTGGATTGGTACATGGAGAGAGGAATTTTTTCTGTGCCAATTGAGGATTTGAGTCATGTTTGGAGTAAACAGGCTCAGCTTGCCTAAAGTGCATGGGCCTCTGATCAGCCGAGCAGGAATGCCTGTAAAAGCTCTGTCACCACAAATGAGGAAAAAACCTTTGGGTACGGAACGGGGAAAGGGACTGTGAGCATCAGTGGAAGGAGTGGTAACATGTGCAATTTTTGTGCACCAGTTTTTTGCTATATAAGAATCCTTAATTTGCAACAAATGATAAAATGACCTGGTGTGTTCCTCTTGGGGGGTGTAACGAAAGTGAACACAAAAAGGAGCTTTTGAGGACCCAAGAAGGTCTAATTCTTGGGGCTCTTGGGGGGCACGTGGGAGTGTCTGCAACCACTCTTTCCAAAAAGCAAGGGGATTTATGACAAAAGCAGAAGGGGCATCACCAATTTCTGTAAAGTGGCTAGCTTCAACAGGTTTTCGGTTGTATTTTTGTTGTATCTGGAGGAGTGAGAATGGAAACTCCTCCTCTTTCACAGGGATTCCTACCAGGCAGGATGACATGGGATCTTGGGCTGCTGCTGAGGCTAGGCAGATGTGATCTTGACCTAGACTCTTTGCGAGGGTTTTCCATACATTGGTTTTGGGCTGTGGAACAATCCAGGGGGTGGTTATTGACGGGAAGCTGAGCAGCACTGCAAGGGCACAAACTGCTGTGCTGCGGACCTCTATGCTGATCACCTGGACTGCGGTTCTGTAACTTAGAAGAAAGGGGTCAGTTAAACAACCACTGAAAACATTCAACTGGAGGAAACAACTCTTCCACTTTCTCTTCATGCCAGAAAACCCAGGAGGGAAGAGTAATTGGGCTAGGAGGACTTGCCTCTGGGCCCGCTTCCTCTTCCTCCTTTTTCCTCCTTCTCCAGGAGGCCACAGTGACCTGGGGTACTTTCATTTCTGAAGCCTTGGGAACATAGGGTCTCACATTTCTGGAGGGGATCCACCGCAAACCGGTGGGAGTGGAGACGCAGGCGTAACCGCGCCCCCAGGTGACCAAATCATGGGGACCCTGTATTCTCAAAGTTTCTGGATCCTTGACAAGGACCTTTGGCCTTTCCCGGGGCTCCAACTGTGAGCTCCCATGGAAGTGCCTTGTCATCGGCGGGTTCATGGTTTCAAAGGAACAGTTAAGAAAATTCAACGTGAACAAGGCATGGGCTAGTCTTACAGACGGTGGCTCAATCTTGAGAATCGGTTGCTGCTGGCTGAAGACTCTTTTGAGGTTCTGATGAGTCCTTTCTACAATCGCCTGACCTGTCAGAGAGTGGGGGATCCCAGTCTTGTGTTCCACCCCCCATTGCTGCAGAAAGCTGCAGAATTCTTTGGACCTGTATGCTGGACCATTGTCTGTTTTCAGGGACTTTGGGATGCCCAGGACAGAGAAAGCCTGGATGAGATGCTTGATAGCATCCCCAGCCTTCTCCCCTGTGTGGGCAGAAGCAAAAACAGCTCCTGAGAACGTGTCCACAGAGACGTGCACGTATTTCTGCCTCCCAAAGGGGGCAAAGTGCGTGACGTCTGTCTGCCACACTTCACAACTGGACAAACCACGGGGATTCACGCCTGTGGGCATGGATGGGATGGCATACCTGTGACATTGTGGACAGCCAGTCACAATCGCTTTGGCCTGGTCACGGGTTAAGTTAAACTGCCTGACCAGACCTGGCGTGTTTTGATGGTGAAGCTGATGACTGATTCTGGCTTGCTCAAAACGGTTTGGCAGAGGGGCCACCTCCACAGGGGCAGCGAGAGCATCGGCTCTCCTGTTTCCCTCTGCTATGAAACCTGGGAGCTCTGTATGCGACCTGGTGTGCATCACATAAAAGGGTTGCTTCCTGTGGGAAATCAGTTTGACCAGCTTGGAAAGCAACTTAAACAGAGTGACGTTGGAAACCTCCTGCAGCACAGAATGTTCTGCTCTAGAAACTATCCCTGCAACATAACTCGAATCTGTTACCAAATTGAAAGGTCCAGGGAACGTCTCAAATGCTCTAACGACTGCGGCCAGCTCGGCAACCTGAGGTGATCCTTCCACCTCAACCACCTCTGATTCCCACCTCTGGGTGAGAGGGTCCCGCCAAGTCATAACTGATTTGTGGGACTTTCCGGACGCGTCAGTGAAGACGGTTAGAGCCTTAAGAGGCTCCTTGCTTTGGACACTTTTTAATTCCAATCGAAATTGGGCATCCGAATTGAAAATTTTGTGGGCAGGCCGATGAATAGAAATTTGACCAGGGTAGTTATCTAGGGCAAACTGCAGCGCTTCGTTCTCTTGAAGCAGATGCTCTAACATAGCTTTTGTAATTTGACCCGATTTCAATTTGATTGGCATGTGAATGCACTCAAAGTCACAACCAGCCAGTTCCCTAAGGCGCACTCTGGCTTTCCGGATCAGGTCAGCCATCAATTCTTGTGGCTTTGTCATTCTTTTGGTCCTGTGGTGGCTCAGAAAGACCCACTCTGTAATAGAGAGAGGATCTTCTTTGCCTTGGACCTCCCTTGATTTTTTGAGGGTTTTGTTGTTCCACTGGAAAATCATCCCATGGAGATGTGGCAGCTTTCCTAAGATGATGAAACGAAAAGGCAGGTCAGGTTTACATCTGTTGGCCTGTCTGGTGGACAATGCGTGTTGAATGTTATCCAGTGCAATCTTTGCCTCTGGGGTGAGGGCCCTGGGTGAACTCAGTTCAGCTCCCCCTTTTAACAAATTGAAAAGGGGGGGCAGGTCTTCGGTAGAAAGACCCAGCCAAGGTCTCACCCAATTCAGAGCTCCACACAGCTGATGGACATCTGCAAGGGTCTGAATTTGGGTTTTGATTTCCAATTTTTGAGGAACAATAGTCCTCTTCCCAATTTCCAGCCCTAGGTATTTCCAGGGTGGCATCTTTTGAATTTTCGATTCCTGTAGTTCAAAACCTGCATCAACCAGTGAAGACACTGTGAGGTCAAGGGCATGTGCCAACAGGTCGTCTGTTGGTGCAGAAATCAACACATCGTCGATGTAATGATGGATTATCACTTGGGGCACCGCTGCACGCACAGGTGCGAGCATGGAAGCAACATACTTTTGACAGATCACCGGTGAATTTTTTAAACCCTGCGGAAGAACTTTCCACTGATACCTCTTTCGTGGAGCCTCTCAGTTCAAGGTGGGCACCGAGAATGCAAACCTTGGGGCATCATCAGGATGGAGGGGAATGTGAAAGAAACAGTCCTTTATGTCAATTACAGTCAAACTCCAGTTTTCGGGGAGCATGCTTGGGGCGGGCATCCCTGGTTGCAGGGATCCCATGTCCTCAATTACCTCATTAATTTTGCGGAGGTCATGGAGGAGCCTCCACCTGGTCTTATCTGCTTTCTGAATGACAAACACTGGAGAGTTCCACGGTGAAGTGGTCTCTTCAATGTGGCCCTTTTTCAGCTGTTCTTCCACAAGCTCATTGAGCGCCTTTAACTTTTGTTTAGAAAGTGGCCACTGCTCCATCCAGACTGGTTCATCTGACAGCCAATTCAGTTTCTGGACAGGGCGCTCCTCAGTGACCACTGCCCGAAAAACCTTTGGAGGGTCAGGAATGTTAATTGTGACCCCTCATTGGGACATCAAATCTCTTCCCCACAGAGGTTCATCAAAATCCAAAACAAATGGGCGTAGCGTGGCCATTTGCCCGTTTGGCCCTTCAATTGTCACTGCCTTTTTTGATTGCTTGGCTAATTGCAAGCCTCCAATACCATTTACATGTTTGGCAATGTCCTGCAGTTCCCAATGTGATGGCCACATCCTTTCTGGGACGACCGTCACATCAGCGGCTGTGTCCCAAGCTCCTTTAAGGAGTTTGGATTCCCCACCCATAGAAACCTTACAGAAATCTTTTGGCCTGTTTGAGCCTATCTTTTTTACCACAGCGACAGTGGTGTCTTTGTCGCTTTCTCCTTTGCCACTCTCTGTGGCACTTTCCTCTGGACTTGTTTTTACTGCAAGTCCTTGCACTGCTGGGATGGCCTGGGCAATAATTTGCCCTTTTGGTAGGAAGGTGGGTGGGTTTTCACTGCGGAGCCACACAACAAATCGCTCTGGGTCAGTTGTGATAGTCCCAGGGGCGACCTGTATGTCTGAGGGGGTGAACTTACAGTCCCCAATGACCACAAATTTTGTCTCCACCATGTGCCACATGCCGGGTTCCTTTGAGACCATGGCTGTTTGCCACTGACTGTCCCGCAGGTGAAGAGGCTCAGCCAACTGGAGCCTAAAGGGCTCATACCTGTCCGTTGTTGTCAAGGATCCTGCTGGCTCAGGCAATACTATGTGCCTCGGTTTCCCTTGTTTTGTCAGGTCCTGTGAAGAGAGAGACAAATCTGATTTAGGTGACCTTTTTTCTTTTTGGGTTATTTGGGCTGCCCGATTGGGGTCTTCACGCTGGGCAGTTCCGCGCTCCCGAATCAGTTTTTTGACACCCTGGTGTTCTTTTTGTTCTCCCTCCCCTCATGTTCCCTTTCCTGTTTTAAGAAATTGTCAAATTGTCCCTTCATTGGACACTGATTGATCCAGTGACCGCTTTTTCCACACAGAAAACACTGGCTGTTAGCTCGTGCAGGAGCGTTCTTCTTGTGTGGTTCTGGTGTTTTAGGTGTTTCCACAGCAGCAGCGGTGATTTTATGGCGCGTTTTCCCCTCTCTCAGGGCTGGTTTTCTGCAGCGTGGGACGACAGCACTCACGGCTTGCAGCATCTCCTTGAGAGGAGGTGTCGAGCCTGGTTCTCTGGGTATCAGATTTATTGCAGCAGTGCACTCCTCGTTCGCATGAGAGAAAGCCAACTGCTGAATCACTTGTTTCTGTCCCTCCTCTCCAGCAAATTGCTGTTCCACAGCTGAAGCAAGTCGCTCCACAAACTTGACATAGGGTTCTTGTGGTTCCTGAAAAATGTCTAAGTAATATTGTGAGGGGCCATCTGGCCGCATTTTCAGAAAGGCTTTGCATGCTTGATTAGCTACAAACTCTAGGACATTTTGGGGAATGTTGGTGGCCTGATCTGAGGCTGCTTTCCAATCACCTTCACCTAACAGGTGGTTTAGGGTAATAGGATTGCCTGCATTATCAGTTGCTGTGGTTGGATCCTCCAGCAAACCTGGCAGTGCAGCTTTCAGCAGTTTTCCCCAAGTGACCTCCCATAGCTCAAATTCCATTTTGCTTGAGAGGCACTTGAAAATCTGCTTCAAATCAAAAGGTACAACTGTGATTCCACCAAAGGAAGTAAACAACAAGCCTTCGAAGTAAGGGCTATCTCGCCCATACTCCTTTAATGCCTTCATGAGGTCTTTAACAAGCGTCTGTGACAACGCTTTCCAGGTGGCTACCGTGGTCCCCTGCCCCCTGCTCCTTCGGTATGTCACCGGGGTAACTGTGGGTACCCCATCTGTGTTTGCACCCCCGAGCTCCTGCTTTGCTCCCTCTGGGACCCCCGCCGCAGCCTCAGCTGCGGATCCTGGGACAGCTGCCGCTTTGCCGCATGTCTCAGGTTCCCAGTTGTAAGCTGGGGGTGGCTCCCAGCCTGCCTGTGGCACGGGCGGCTGTGGCCGTTGAAAGCTTGGAAAAGCATTTCCCAAAGGAGGTGCAGTTGGGGACACCGTGTTCCCGAGTGGGGGGTAGGGCGGGGGCGGTGCCGGTGGGGCTCCCCCTGTGGAAGGGGGCTGCGGGGTCCATGCCTCCATCGGCATCAGCAGCTGCTGGTGGGGGGGCGGTACCGGGGTAGGGGCCACGCCGCACGGCAGTGAGAGGGGGAGAGAAGCTCCGTCCACGCCGCGCGGTGGCTGCGGGGGGGCGGGCTGGGGCAGGGGCGCCCCGGCCGTGCTGTGGGGGGCGGGGAAGGTGGGCTGGGGCAGGGGCGGCGCATCGCTTGCGCCGCGGGGGGCGGGGAAGGGGCTCCACGGCACCGTCGGTGGGTGCCACGAGGGGGGAGGGGGAGGGGGGGCCACGGGGTCCGGTCCGCTCAGCCACTGTCCCGGGAACCCGGCAAAAGCGGCGGCAGCGCCGGCATTCGAGTGCGGGGGGGGAGCGGGCGGCCGCGGCTCCAGGGGGGGAGGGGCAGAAGCCCAGGCAGCGGGCGGTCCCAGCTCTGTGGGCGGCGCCGGCAGCGCCGGCGGGGGAGGGGCAGCCGGCAGCGCCGGGGGCAGCGGCGAGCCCCACGCTGTTGGGGCTGTGCCGTGATCTCCCGGTCCCAGGAGCGGGATCGGGTTAGGCAGGGGTGGTGGGGGGTGCGGGGCTTCCCCGGGACCACATGGCTCGGGACAGCTCGGATCCGGGAAAGATGGCTGGGGAAAAAGGGGGTGGAGAGGGTAAGGAGTCCTCCCGGAGGAAGGAACCGCCCACTTGGGGGGCGGGGCGGGCAGGGGGAAGGTTCTGGGCGGAGTCGGGGCGGTGCCCTCACAGTAGGAGTTGGGTAAACCCCACCCCTGGCTCTGTGGGGGCGTGGGAAGGGGCGGGGGAAGGGGCGGGGGAAGGGGCGTGGGAAGGGGCGGGGGAAGGGGCGGGGGCAAGCCTTGTGAGGAAAAAGGGGGCGGGTACAGGGAAGGGCCAGTGGGAGGGGGCTGAAAGGGATTCTGGGAACCAGAAGACGAGGGGGGAAGGGCACAAAGAGGTGATGACTGCACCTCGTGGCTGCCACCATTACGGGGGCATTTTCCTTTGTTCTCTGGGGAGGGGGGGGCCTCCGTGTCTCCCTTTGGGGGTTTCTCACAGTCGTTTTCGCTGCCGGTCCCAACCGGGGGGGTTGGGGACTGGTGGTCTTCCTTGGCGAATGAGAAACGGACTCTGGGTTTGTTGGCTGGGGAAATCGGGGGGGTAGTCGGGGGGGTTTGGGCGTTCTGGCCAGCCAGACTGCCCCGGGAACCCCGAGCAGCCCGGCCGTGGCTGCGGGGGGCGGGGGACCCAGGAATTCTCAAGACGCTCAGCGAAGGGGACCCCTGGGGCGCCGGAGCATTTTTTAAAATACCTGGGGGGGTTTTGGGGGTTTTAGGGGACTTGGGGGGCCTTGGGTGACCTGGAGGAGGGGAAAAGGGGAGACCTGGGGGGTTTGGGAGATTTCGGGGAGGCAGGGGAATGGGACCGGGGGGGCTGGGGGGACTCGGGAGAGGCAGGGGGAGGGGGATGGGGGGAAGGGACTGAGGGAATGCTCTGAGAGAATGCAACTTTGTTATCTTGCATTCCTGTGTTCTCTTTTAAAGCACTTTTTATTTGCCACGGCCAGAATGCAAATTTTGCAGCTAGGACATCTCCTGACTTCCCTAATTTTTCCAACTTTTTAGAAGCATTTTCCCAGAACCAAATGCTGTTCACTTGGTCCGAATTAACATTCGGAAAATGCAAAAACAAATACCTAATAAATTTTTTCAGTTCCTTTTTTGAGTATTTAACTTTGGCAACAATTAAAACTCCAATTAAACTTTCAAAAACCTCTTTCTGGGTGGTGTTTAGTCCGTTTCCCATTCTGACTAGCTGTTACCTTTATCACCACCCCTTCCCAGCAAAACCACCCCAAATCCCTGTGGGCGTCCTTTCCTAGGGGTAAGGGCTTCCTTAAGGTGGACCCCCGGTCCCCCCCTGTCCCGTCCCTCCTAGGGTTCCCTGAGGCTTCCCAAGCCTCTGTGGTGGGTATTCTCCCTTCGGGGTACAATACTCACCAAGCCCTTGGGACGTTGGAGGCGTTGCTAGGGCAACCACAAGCCGGAAGGGGACTCCTTTGGGCAGGAGCTGTTCCCTTCTTCCACCAGGGGTGCTTATTTAGCAACCCCAGTGGCTCCGTGAAATGCTGAAAACCTCGGGACACGACGAGGCGACGTCCTCTCAGAAGGTCTCTGGGTCACAGGGTCCGAGTCTTCCTCGGGCCTCCGTGTCAGCCCCCACGGTACAGCCGGTCAAAAGGCGTCTGCAGGCCCCTCGTTGGCGCGCCAATCTGTTGCTTTGCGTATCTGTCTCTCAGGTCAGCTCAGCGTCGGCTGGGCCACCCTGCTAGCTCTGATACGTCCAACAGTACCTTTGCGTGGGTCTTTGGCTCCGCAGTGCTTTAGCCTTAGCTGTCTCGGCCGTGGTTCGAAAGAGGGGACACTCCAGGCTCAGGGAGAAAGGTTTTATTCGGGTAACTCAGGGGCAGCCCCTGGTTCCAGGCCTGTGCCTCTGGGGAGTGACCCCCGGCCTCGGTTACAGGGGGTTTTTGTTCCCCCAAAATCTCGGGGGTGGACACAAGTTACAAGACCAATCAAACAAAGCCAGGTGGGTAAGGTCAAAATGCAATACACAACATTAACAAATCAGGTGAATTTGGGATGTGGTCCTGTGAGACCCACCAATCACTGTCAGACACCTCTCCTGAAGGTTCTGGGGCCTGGGGGATGATGGACATGTGGGGGAGAAATACAATGGGATGGGGGAAAATACAATAGGATGATCGAAACCCAGGGCAGAGGATTAGAGTTGTCTTGGCAACTCTTATCAACCTCTGATAAGCACAATCCAAGACAGGAACTTTACCTGGCTAGGGTTAAAGTCCAAATCACATCAAACCTACAACTAAGAAACCTATGATACCATTTCAGCACCCCCACAATTTTCATGGGGCAGTCGCAGGAAGACATTAGAAAGAAGTTACAGAAATTAGAAGGGGAGGACACGAGAAATTTAGAGAAGATGTTGGAAGTTGCTTGGAAAGTGTATAATAATAGGGAAAAGGAAACAGTGAAAAGGCAACAGTCTAGCATGTTAGCAGTACTACAGCAGGCGGTGGGGGGTGACAATAGAAGGGGGCGGGGAAGAGGGAGAGGAGGTATCAGTCATGGGAGAATTCTGCAAAGTCAGGGAAGAGGGGGAGCTGGGAATATGTTGAGGGTCCAGAGAAGGTTGGATATTAATCAATGTGCCTTTTGTAAGCAGATGGGGCATTGGAAAAACGAATGTCCAGTGAGATTGGGAATGGGGAACGGAGCAACTACTATGGGAAATATGGGAACTTTCGCTTCAGGGACAGCAGATGTCGCTCAAGCATTTGTTTTAGGAAACTATCAGAATCAGAGCTGACTAGACCAGGATCTCAAAGTAACCTTAGAAATTGGAGGACAAGAACATGAATTAAGAGTGGACACTGGAGCAACACATTCAGCATTAAACACAAAATTAGGACCATTAAGTGATACTAAAATTCAAGTTGTGGGGGCTATGGGAAAAATGGAAGAAAGGGCTTTCTTACAGCCCCTAGATATTAAATTTGGAGGGAAGGCGTTTGATCATCAGTTTTTATATTTACCTAACTGTCCAGAGTCTCTTCTTGGAAGGGACCTATTGTCACAATTAAATGCAAAAATAATATTTGAAAAAGGAAGAGTTAAACTGGAAATACCAGATGAACATTTGTCCAAATTATTTGTATTTAAAGAAGTTGAACCTACCCCCGTCCCAGAGGAAATAGAGCAGGCAGTAGTACCTTGGGTTTGGGAAACAGGAGTCCCAGGAAAATCCAAAGCAGCCCAGCCAGTGGTAATTGAATTAAAGGAGGGAGCACAACCTGTTAGGGTGAAACAGTACCCTATAAAGTTGGAAGCCCGGGAAGGGGTAGCCCCTTTAATTGCTCAGTTCATTACGCTAGGGATACTACAGGAATGTGAATCTGAATTCAATACCCCTATTTTTCCCGTAAGGAAGTCAAATGGTAAGTATAGACTAGTACAGGATTTAAGGGCAATAAATAACATTGTCAAAGACATTCACCCGGTGGTGGCCAACCCGTATACTTTGTTAACATCTGTGTCAGAGAAATTCCAATGGTTTACAGTTATTGATTTAAAAGATGCCTTCTTCTGCATCCCACTGGCATTAGAAAGTAGGAAATATTTTGCCTTCGAATGGGAAAATCCGGATACCGGACGAAAAAGGCAGCTCACTTGGACACGACTTCCCCAAGGATTTAAGAATTCTCCTACAATTTTTGGAAATCAATTAGCCAAAGAGCTGGAGGAATGGAAGACGACTCAGGTAAGAGAATCACCCTTCTCTTACGTTCTCCTCCAGTATGTGGATGACATCTTTCTGGCTACAGAACAACGGGAGGTCTGTTTAACCCTAACTATAGAACTGTTGAATATGCTGGGACAAGGAGGATATCGGGTTTCTAAGGAAAAGGCCCAATTAGTCCAAGAGAGTGTGATATACCTAGGCTGTGAAATCTCAAAGGGGGTAAGGAAATTGGGAATCAATAGAGTTGAAGCTATCTGTGCAATACCCACACCCCGAAACCACCAAGAACTAAGATCCTTTTTAGGAATGGTGGGTTGGTGTAGACTCTGGATACCAAACTTTGGGCTAATGGCTAAACCCCTTTATGAAGCTTTAAAGGAGTCTCAACTGCAGTGGAACAAACCACAGGAGAAGGCCTTCCTAGATCTGAAACAGGCCTTGAAAGAGGCACCTGCACTCGGCCTACCAGATTTAAATAAAGACTTTCAGCTATATGTCAATGAGAGGCAGCGACTAGCCCTGGGCGTACTAACCCAAACCCTCGGATCGTGGAAGAGGCCTGTTGGGTATTTCTCTAAACAACTGGACACTGTGAGCGCAGGATGGCCGGCATGCTTGCGGGCAGTGTCAGCCACAGTGATACTGATCCAGGAGGCCCGAAAATTGACTCTGGGGAGAAAGATGGAGGTGTTTGTGCCCCATATGGTACTGGCAGTTTTGGAACAAAAAGGGGGGCATTGGATGTCCTCTAGCAGATTGTTACAATACCATGCATTGCTCAGAGAACAGGATGATGTTGAGCTCAAAGTGACTAATTGCATCAATCCAGCAGAGTTCCTCCGCAGTGAGCAGAATGAGGGCGAATTAACACATGACTGTGTGGAAACCATCGAGCAGGTATACGCTAGCCGACCAGACCTGAGAGATGTGCCCCTGGAGGTGCCAGACTGGGAACTGTACACCGATGGATCCAGCTTCGTAGAGAATGGAACCAGGTATGCCGGGTATGCGGTGGTGACCCTCACGCAGGTGGTGGAAGCTAAGGCCCTCACTCCAGGAACATCTGCACAGAAGGCTGAAATTATAGCATTAACCAGAGCCCTGGTCCTGAGCAGTGGGAAAAAGGTAAATATATGGACAGATTCAAAATATGCATTTGGAGTTCTGGACGTACATGGGGCTTTATGGAAAGAGAGAGGACTGTTGAGTTCACAGGGGACATCCATTCAACATCGGAATGAGATCCTGCTGCTACTGGAAGCTGTGTATAAGCCAGTGGAAGTGGCTGTGATGCATGTGAAAGGACACCAGAAAGATGAGGGAAAGATTTTTCGAGGGAATCGGCTGGCTGATTTAATCGCACGAAAAGCTGCTAGAAAGGTCTGGACTGAAATGGCGCTGATTCCAACGAAGGTAGGACCGGTACAACCTTATATGGGACAAAAACCCAGTTATTCCGCTGAGGATGAGATATTGGCACAACTGGTCCAGGCCCAGAAGAATGCAATGGGATGGTATGTGACTGGGACTGGCCAAGTAGTGGTCCCTACCAAATTGATGAATGTGATCTTAGAAACTGAGCATAATAAATGCCACTGGGGAGCAGAGGTATTGGTAAAATTTCTGAAGAGGGAAATTATCTCTAACCAGATGTTAACAATGGCTAAACGAGTGAATGCCATGTGCCCAGTGTGCCTTAAAAATAATCCAGTAGTGAGGAAGCAGATACAACTAGGGAAATTACAGGTAGGAGCAGAGCCAGGAGATTATTGGCAGATAGATTTTTCCAAATTGCCCCGATCACAAGGATACAAGTATCTGCTGGTGTATGTCTGCACGTTTTCGGGATGGCCAGAGGCCTTCCCTTGCAGAACTAATCAGGCCAAAGAAGTAGTGAAAACATTAATGAGAGAAATCATTCCGAGATTTGGGGTTCCATTAGGAATCTCTTCTGACAGGGGACCTCATTTTGTGGCAGGAGTGGTACAGACAGTCGCCCGACTGTTAGATGTTACCTGGAATTTGCATACCCCATGGCGGCCTCAATCCAGCGGGCAAGTAGAGAGGATGAATCAAACCCTGAAAGGACAGATTAAGAAAATCTATCAGGAGGCCAAAATCCAGTGGCCTCAGGCCCTACCATTAGCCTTGTTAAGAATTAGGATTAAACCCCGGGAGAGGATAGGAGTAAGTCCATACGAGATACTGTATGGCAGACCATATCATGCTACAGTATTAAAGGGAGACCCTCATGTAGTAGGGAATGATGTGCTCTTTAATTATGTATTGTCTCTGAATAAGGTACTTACTGCCCTAAAAGGAGCCCTGCAATGGAACAGACCCCTGCCGCTGGAAAATCCTGTCCATGACATCCAGCCAGGAGACCAGGTCTATGTGAAGAATTGGAACACAGACCCCCTGAAAGAAACATGGGAAGGCCCGCGGCAAGTGATCATGACTACCTTCACCGCAGTAAAAGTCGAGGGGATCGACAACTGGATACATTACACCCGAGTCAAGAAGGTGCCGACCCGTTGGGAAGTTCAACCGTTAACCCCCACTCGAATGGTGTTCCGGCCCAAGGACAGATTCTGATAGTTGGGTTCTTGCTGATCTGTTTATTACCTTTAACCAATGAATTTTTAGTTATTACAGAACTTGAACCCAAAATAGTGATGATGGAAGGAATGAATGTGTCTATGACCTGTCTGTTCACGGACAACCAGAAAGTTGGATCCGACGAAATCAATATAAAGTGGAGGAGAGAAGGGGCAGAACAAATTCATACAGGTATAACTATGGTTTGGGATGAGGATGAGCAAAAAGGAAATACCACCCTGCAACTATCCAATGTCACAATAACTGACAGCGACGTTTATCGTTGCGTAGTCTGGATAAGAGAGAGTTTTGATTATGGGAGTTTCAAATTGAAAGTTTTACCATGGGATACTGGGAAAATAAGTGAAGAAACTGTAGCTGTAAATGTAACTCCAGTCTCAACTCAGGTGGATATGTGGGACGGACCTCCTTTGAGAATAAATTGTACCTTCAAATTGGAAAAGGAATGTTATCAGGATATCCAAGTCAAGTGGTGGAAACAGAATAAACATCAGCAATGGGAAAGACAGCTGGGGAATATAAGTTGGTGGACTCTGGGAACTTATGGGAAGGGGTGGCTGAATTATACTGATCCAAAGATAGGAGAGACAGAAGGTATATATCTGTGCATAGTGTCTTGTGGAGGGAAAGGGAATTTTGGGTTACGAAAGGTGGAGGCAAGGGCCCACTTAGGCTCTGAAATTAAGGCCCAACATGGAGAATATCAAGTGACCAAAGGGAAGGATGTGATTTTTACTTGTGAAGTTAAAGAAGGCCAGTATTTTTCCGAGTATGGATGGTGGTTTGGGAAAAATTTAACATCTGGAGGGAAGTATCAGATAGAAAGGAGATTAGGAGAATCAATTATCCTGATAGTAAGGAATGTGCAGCCAGGAAAAGATGAAGGCATTTACTGGTGTTGGATAGCACAGGATGATTGGTGGGCACATGCAAGAACGATGATGTACCTAGATGAGATGAGAGTGACTCAGCAGGTAGATAATGAGGTAGGGTTACCAAGAAACTCTAAACAGGAAAATCTGGTAGTAGGACTGATACGAGACTTTGGAAAAACCCAGAATGTGTCATCCATAACTGCTTGTCTACCTTTACCCCATGCAGCAGGAGATCCCATACCCTGGGGAATTATTCCTATCACTGAAATGCCTCCGATCACCAGAAATGGGACAAAGGAATGTAGGAAAGAGTTGCATAACCGTACTGAGTGGACAGTTAAAACAACAACTCTCCGCAAACAGTGGTCATCACCTGGAAGTAGAGGGGATTGTGAAGCCTTACCCAATTCCAAATTCATCACGATTGGACGATTCAAAAATGTAGGATGGTGTGAATATGATGAGGTACAATCACATAAAATGCCCATTACAAAATATTACTATGAAGTGGTTTGCCAGGATGGCAAGGAAGAGTGGACTACATGGCAAGCAATCTGGGGGCCAAGCTTGCTGGAAACATATAGTTATCTAGGGAAAATTGGATGGTGTATACAATGGACTGGTAGAAAGAACCAGACACATGCCCATGTCCTGACAGCAGAAACAAGTCATAGGAAAATGACAGAGAAAGTAGAGACATGGAATTGCACAAGGGTAATTACGTGTGATACACCAGGAGAGCAGGTAGGGCTAGTACCAGTGAAGATTTTGCTGAAATGGGGATGTGAATGTAGAGGATACAACCACTCTATAAAAGGAGAATTAAAAGGACAAAAGCAGGTGAATTGCAAAACTACTACTATGAGGAGTCCAGGGAATTTAGTATGGGTCATGGGGCATGAAATGTGGACCACACATATACCTATAGATGGATTGGTGACCCAAATAATGTTGGGAGTGCCCACATTATGCCCATTCTGGAAACAATCAAGATTGACAGATTTGGACATAGGAAGGAGGAATAAAAGAGAGGTCATGGAGGAAATAAATCCAGAAGATGAGTGGCATGAACCATCAGGAGGGGTCAAATTGGGTTGGATGTTAGAATCATTATTTGCTCCCATATCGACCTATAGAAATAGGGAAATGCTCTACCGGCTTTTGGGACAAACTGAGAGATTAGCATCAGCCACTAAAAAGGGGTTTAAGGATTTGAATTTGCAGCTACAAGCAACTAGTAGGATGGCTATACAGAATCGAATGGCATTGGATATGTTGTTATTAAAGGAACATGGTGTCTGCGGGTACCTACATGATAGAACAGATCATTGCTGTATCCATATCCCAAACGTTACAAAGTAAGTAGAAAAAGACATAAGTCAATTGGATGATATAGAGTCTAAGATACAGGAAACCAAAGAAGATGCTGAACACAATTGGATTGGAGCAATATTTAGCTCTTTAGGGATCCAGGTTTCTGGTTGGATATCCTCTGTCATTCAATATGTAATAATGATTATAATCTTGGTTGTGATTATTTTTGTAGCATATCGTTATTTCTTAGGAATGATCTTTAGGGAAAGGATGCATACGAGAAGAGTCATGAAGGCCATGACCCGAAATGAAGTCATGACAAGAATTACTCCACCACCATCTTATATAGAGACTGCTGCATGAAGAAGAGAATTGAGCATCCTTGCAACTGGTTGAAGAATGCTCAAAAGGGGGGAGTTGTTGCCATAAGGCCTCTGTTAGCAGTAGTTAGGCTAAGGAGTTGGTCCTTGTGCAGGCCCATGAGAACCAAAATGAGGCCTGAGAATCTGCTGATGCAAGGAACAACGTTTAAAGGACTTAGTAGAGCATGTAGTACATATAGGTATACAAATTACTTGTGAAATATGATTACATGGTTACCAATAAAATGTTTCTATGGTGGGAGTTAAGCTTAGAAAATTAACCTTTATTTTAGCTAGAGCAAGCATGCAAAATTTATAGCCTTTAGAAAGGTTACCTGTAAGATGAATGTGAATGTTTAAAGTAAAATACGTAGGAGATTGCACGTAGGCTGATGAAGTAAGACTTGTAACAAAGGTATAAAAGATAAGCATCTTTTGTAACCAACTCGGGACCCTGACTTTGAGACACTAGTCCTCAGGTCCTCGGGCCCTAAAATAAAGCACCGCATAAACTGACACTCTGTTGGTTTGTGTTTTCTCTGGGGATCGGGCAGCAACAGAACCAGAAGAAGTTCAACAAACAAAAAAACCGAGTTTACAGCGCGCACCTGCAGTTAATATCACTACATGCAAACAAAAATATAGCAGGACCTGCTCTGACTAAAGCCCCTCTCTTAAAAAAAAAAGGGGGAAAGAAGGGACACAAGGTGTGGGGATGCAGAAAAATAAAAATGTCAAATGCTCAATTAACAAGGTTTGCAAGCCACGAGGCCTATTTAGGCTCGTGACTACCAAAGGTTTTGATTTCAGGTCTACCGATTGGGCTATTGTTACCGTGGACCTGTCAAACACCTCACAGGACCTGACGGTTCACCACATGGGACTGGACAGTGAGTATTTTCTTATTGGGGACACAGCACACACACCCCTACAGATTGAGATAGCTCCTATGATCATTAAGGGAAAGATAACAGGCCTGATGCTGTGTGCACATTGCATGCACCCACCATTTTACCTGGAAGAGGGGCAAATTCTTGCCCAGGCCATTCCCGTTCCAGCAGAGATCACAGCAGATGGAAAATCACCAGAAGGCTACTGGGCAGAGGTGGTGGGAGAAGATAGACCCTCTATGGCATGCAACCTAGCCTGTGGATCAGATCGCCTCCATGTGGAAGGGGTGTTAGACACTGCAGCAGACGTCACGATTATACCTAAGACCATGTGGCCATCACACTGGGAATTGCAACCTGTAGTGGGCAAACTTCAGGGCATAGGATGAATCACATTGGCAAAAATTTCAAAAAAGCATAGTGCAAATTGAGGGATCTGACAGAACACAAGAGAATTTCTGCAATGAATGTGAAAATCATGTCAAGCACAGAATCTCTGACAGCTTTAAGAATGGAGAAGTGAGCACGCAGAAGTGAGCGAATGTCAAGACTGCAACCATTTATTTTTTTCTTTGCGTGAAAGAACTTTTAAGCTTGGGTTTTTTCTTTTTGTTGTATAAATCTGTTTGACTGTTTTTAATCAATCTACAAGCAGTTTTCACAGCTGTGGAGTAACATGGGAAAACTTGGAGTTGTTAACACTCCTTTTGATAAATGGCTCAATTCATGGGGTTTTGTTGGTTGGATAAAAGACTTGGTCCATTTTGGTATTATTTTTTTATTGTAATTGTAGTTATTTTAGTTATTGTGCCTTGTTTGTTAGTGTGTATGTGAAAAATAGCCAACCGTGCCTTTGACTCAGTCTGGGTAGTTAAAAAGAAAAAGAGGGATTTGTAGATATTTTGGAATTAGGTTTGAACTACCCAGCCTGGGCCTTACTCTGAGGCCTGTGAAGCCTGTGGCATAGTTAGGAATTAGTTTGTGAAGTTGTAACACCGTTAAAATTAAGTATTAAGTGTTAATGGGAGATAGTGGTTTTTCCAGGTGTTAATAGGTATAGTTATTAGTGTGAACCGTTTAGCCACCTTAAGGAACAAGTGAAACAATATCTATTTACCTTCTTTCTGTGCTGTTTGCCAATGAAAATGTATCTGCATTTGTAAACCATCTAGAAGAGTATATAACCTGCCATTTTAGACTAAATAAACGGGGAACGTAGCATTAATCATAGTGATTGGATCTGCGTTTGCTCCTGTCCAGCTTCCCATTTATTTTTAAGGGTCCTCTCACTTTAAATATTGCTCAAGCCAAATGATTTATAAAAAGAAAGAGGGAGGATATTGTTATAAGTACATATTATATTATTGGCTTTTTGCAAATATTAAACTGAATGCTGTATGTATAATGTTGGAAAACTTTGCTGTATTATATAGATTCTTTTATTTCTGCTATTAACAAAACTTAGAAACAGTAGTGTGATATATAAATGCTTTTTGTAGCTATCTCAGAGAATGGTAAAGATAATCAGGAAATTCTTCACTTTCTTGGATTATGGCATACTCATTGTGAAGCAATGGCATATATGTTGTCAAAAAATAATATACACAACTCCCAAGAATCAAATCTACACTATTACACAATAGGTCAGAGGTCAAATCAAGCTAAAAAATTCCCAGAATATGTAAAAACACTCAAAAGCATGTTTGAATATATATAATCTTCATGAATATGCATTTAATCAATGCAATGAAAAAGTATATTGAAAAGTTATTATAAACTAACTGGTGTGCCTTTGGCAGTTGTCAAGCACCCAGCACTGTTAATAATTTATCCCTTTATCCCCTATTAAACTTTTAAATTTTAAAAAGTAAAACTAGCTTTTCACACTCTGTTAATAATACATTTACTTTTTACCTCTCAGCTGAGCCTGTTTCACCTTTGGAGTGTTTACTCCTGGTCCTTATTTCAACTCATGAACTCTTCGTTAATTTTTTCTCTCCTCTGCCCAGCTGTGGCAGGGGAGTGAGCGAGAGGCTTTTGTGGGTGCCCGGTGTTGGGCCAGTTTCAAACCAAGGCACCCCCAGGCAAAATTTTACAGAATCTCTGCCCTACCAAAAAAAAAAAATAAAAAAAAAAAAAAAAAAAAAAAAAAAAAAAAAAAAAAAAAAGCCTCGCAGGTATGAGAGTGCAACTGCACCCTTCCCCCTACTTTGGCCACTTCTTTTGTCTTTTAAGTACCGGACGTTATTGTCTCAGCAACAAATGGGACAAAATTCTCCGAGAGAAAGGAAAAAAAAGGAAAAATCCTAACCTGAAATAGGGCCCATGCTGGAGCAGCCTGTCCTTGAAGGACTGCACCCCATGAAAGAGTGACCCATGCTGCAGCAGTTTGAGGAGGACTGTTGTTTGTGAGATGCATTCACATTAAAAAAGTTTGTGCAGAACTGTCTCCTATGGGAGGGACCCCATGGTGCAGCAGGTGTGAGAAATGATGCTCACTTTTAAAATGTCAAAGTTATTTTAAGCCTTAAAAAATACAACAAAAGACTGAATAAGGAGAAAGAGCAGCACTGAGAATCTCTGTGACTAGCAGCCACATGCTCTTCTACAAAATGGATGTATTGCCTTTTATACCCCTAGCCCCTCCTAAAGTCTTGTCAGTCAACTTCTCTTTGCCGTCCACTGGTGGAGATCACTTTCTTACATCGTGATTGGAGGTCGGGTGTTGCCATAGTAACAAGCCAGCCCTCCTCAAATGCCCCAACTACCTAGGCCATCCCATGACAACAATAAAAAGGGGGAGAGGAAAGAGGACTATGGGAGGACATTACAGTAACATAACTATACATCTACAAAACTTCTTCTAACATACACATAATATTTATTCCTTAATTTTGAGAGCCAACCATCTCATTACATATCAATAACACAGGGAAATGACTACTCCCTGAGCAATGGGAGAAACCATGCATTATGAACTGACCATAACCCCTATTCCCTGTCTCCTTGCACTGTTGGGGTAGGAGAAGTAGAGATGGAAGGAGAGAGGGGTGGGAGGAAGGTGTTTTTAAGGGTTTATTTTACTTCTCATTATCCTGCTCTGATTTTGTTTAGCAATAAATTTAATTCATATCTCTGAGTTGTGCCTATTTTGCCTGTGATGGTATTTGGTGAGTGATCTCTCCCAGTCCTTACTTCAACCCATGAACCTTTCATTATATTTTCTCTCCCCTGTCCAGCTGTGCAGAGGAGAGTAAGTAAGTGGCTTTGGTGAGTGACTGGCATCCAGCCAGTATCAACCCACTACATGAGCTCATCTTGTCAGGAAAATCCTCAAACACCAGAGGTTTATGTCCAAAAAGGAGACAGAGGAGTCCTTCAACTTTATTTGAATAAAGGGAGAGAGTCCACCAGGGCACACGCCTGCAGGGTTTTTCTCTCTCGAGGTTTAAATATACATCTTCACCTTCTCACCACAATGAAAATTAACAGGGTAAGAATCCAAAACAATTTAAAGGGGAATAATTGAATATAGCAAAAGCCATATCCATGGCATCTCAGTTTCTGTCACCAGCTTCAAAGGGTGTTTATTTATTCCTCCGTTCATCCTTTGTACTTGACCTGAATTCTCAGAGTGCCAGGGAGTATGGAGGTCCCACTGAATTCTCAAAGCAGCCATAATCCCTTGAAGATTGCTCCTTTGTGATGGTTTTGTCTTCTTTTCTTCCCTGCCAAGGTTGGGATGAATAACACGGGAAACAAAGATGTCGAGTTTGGACTTGGAATGTTTATTATATCTATCTATTTACAGTATTTACAGGCTCACAAGCCATGAGCTTAACTAGCAAGCCAGAGAAACGAGGCAAAATGGCATGCCTCCAACTCTTACCAAGGTCATTTAAGAGACAATTACCCAATAACACGGTGACACCTACATTATCTATACCTCTGACCCAACAATGACCACCAAAGGCCCACAATCATCTTTCATCCAACTACAGAAAACCACCCAAAACTGTTGCCATAAGGCCTCTGTTAGCAGTAGTTAGGCTAAGGAGTTGGTTCCTGTTGCAGGCCCATGGGAACCAAACCTGAGCCTGAGAATCTGCAGATGCAAGGAACAACGTTTAAAGGACTTAGTAGAGCATGTAGTACATATAGGTATACAAATTACTTGTGAAATATGATTACATGGTTACCAATAAAATGTTTTCTATGGTGGGAGTTAAGCTTAGAAAATTAACCTTTATTTTAGCTAAAGCAAGCGTGCAAAATTTATAACCGTTAGAAAGGTTACCTGGAAGATGAATGCGAATGTTTGAAGTGAAGTATGTGGGATACTGCACGTAGGCTGATGAAGTAAGACTTGTAACAAAGGTATAAAAGATGAGCGTCTTTGTAACCAACTTGGGACACTGACTTTGGGACGCTAGTCCTCAGGTCCCCAGGGCCCTGAATAAAGCACCGCATAAACTGACACTCTGTTGGTTTGTGTTTTCTCTCGGGATCGGGCAACAAAACCACGGAGAAGAAGGAAGAAGGTGAAGAAAAACCCAGACAATGCTCCAAATCCTCCGTCTTGACTCACACACATTACTATATACTAAAACCCCAAATTCTAAGTTTCTAGGACTCCAACACAAAATGTGTTCCCCTCATCCAAGTCTACTGACTTCACAATGCCATATTCAGAAATCCCATATGTTAACTGATCAAATAGTTGCTGAAGCCACTAGAAATGTGTCTGGTCACCCTGCCAGCCAGCATACCACTACCAGAAGATATCTAAGCTCTCTTGCCCAGGGCATGTCAGCAAAATACACCCGACATCCCTGGATAGCCCAAGGTCATTTCCCTGCCTTACACTCTCCTTTGTACTCTGGCTATTAACTTTATCCAGGCACGCCTCAATAGCTCATTTTGTTAAAACAAAAAGACCCAAGGCATTACATCTTGAAGTACATCTCTGCCAATCCTTGAGAGTCCCAATGACTCTCCCCATGGAGCCATCTTAATATTTCCAGGGTCAAAGCTCCTGGCATCCAGTGTTTACTGTCCTTTGTAACTCAATTCTCCCCTCTTTCTTCTGCCCCACTACCTTTAATTATCTCCAACTCCTCTGGTGAGAAAGACAACACCACCACCACCACTTCCCCCCTCCCCCTGGCAACAGCTGAGTCATAGGGAGCAAAGGGAGGATCCCAGAGACCTCTGGCAAAAGTGCTGCTTTCAGAACATTTCTATTGGCCAGTTGATTACTTATTGTCTTTTCTGAGCACTCTACCTCATGTCCCTTAAAAACTCTTATTTCTACCACTTCTGGTAGATTCACCACTTCCAACAAGTGAGTAATTCAGCTCCCAAGAAGGAATATTTTTCCCTGCAAGTTAAAAAACCTCTCTCATCCCAGCTTTCCAAACTCACGTACCACCCCACATGCATACTTGGAATCTTTAAATATTCACTACTTTTCCTTGATACACTTTGCAGGCTTTTATTAAGGCATACAGTTCTGCAGTTTGTGCTGACCATGTGCATTCCCCCTTCTTGCAATTCCCTTCCCTTTACTATAGTATATCAGAAAACTCGTTTTCTTCCTACTACCCTTGAAGATCTATTAATAAACATCTTTTCCCCAATTGGCAGAGGGGTCCTGTAAATCTTCCCCAGCTTGAGTCAGGATATCTGTTACCTGGATACAGTCATGAGCCTCCTTTAAGGCTCCTTTCTCAGGACCAGTTAAACAGGAGGCTGGATTCTCAATTCTAAATCCTCCTGGTTCCAGTTTACAGTGCAACAGCCTAGTGCTGGTCATGCACCTAGAACTTGATGCCAGACTTTAACAATCGTGCCATCAGTTATCATCAAAGCCTTGGCTGTACAACTGCAGACAACAGAGACTCAGTTGCAATTAAAGCAAACAATGGGGCTGTTGTAATTCTCTAGGGGAATGGTTTCTCCCTTCAGATCCCCTGGAGTTCCTTACCATATAGAGTGACCCTTCCTTCCTTCTTTGACCCCATTGGCTGTGGTCCAGCTATCTTTTCCCTGAGCGGGGGGGGGGGGGGGGGGGGGGGACGGACGACTATATAAGCCTCGCCCTTCCTTGTTCTTTCTCTTTCTCCCCTGGAATTTCAAAGAATAAATGCCTGGGACAAAGGTCCTGGGGAAAGGGCCTCTTCTGATATTTTTTATCTTGTCCTTGGTATAATTCCCTCCAAAGCCTCTTAATAGCTGAGCTAGCTAAAGCCCCTGGAGGTGGGCGGAGAGCATCTATACAGTTGGCGCTCATCGTGGGTTTTTATGAAATAGTAAAAGCCCACGCCGTGGCTGGAGCCCTTTTCTAAGGGTCTCGAAAGCCTTTGAGCTGATTCAACTTCCCCCACACTTCTCTCAGCTGTTTTACATGGCTGTGAGTGCTTGGGGGAAGGGGCTAATAACCCATGCCACCTCATGCGGGCCGGCCCGGGACGAGAACTCCTGATGCAGTCCCACGGTCCACAGGATAGGTAAGACTCCACTGTGTCTCAGCTGACCCAGGTAGAGCCCCTAGCTGGGTGGAGACATTGCCACAGGATCATGGAAAGCGGCTGTCTGACGTGCACTAGGACCTGGCAGACGCGGCTTGGAAATAATCGTGTTTTTTGGTTTTGGTTTTTTTTTTCCTTTGGGTATTTGCCAGCCGGAGCACTGTGCGGCACGTGGAGTGGCCCCGACCGGCATGGACCACGTTTCCAAAGTTTTTCCAGCACAGAGTGGGTCCCAGAAGCCAGATTAAAGCAGCTGGGTTCCCCCCGCGCCCACAGAGCTGGTGGGAAGAAGTGCTGATGCTGTCTCCCGGCACCGCAGGTTCCCCCCGCCGCCTGGCTCTGTTCTCTCAGCAGAGAGCCGAGCTTGGGACGCTTATGCTGTGTTTTTCTTGTGTCAGAAGGTAGATATTCTGGACAAATAGCCTTTAAAACATCAAGAAATATGGCCGTGCAGCTATCTGTCCCTCAGAAGAGAACACTAATGCACCTTAGAAATATTTTATCTGATGTTAAAATACCTAAAAAACTACTAATAACATTTGTCCGCTGGCTAGCCACTGAAATTCCAGATTCTGATTTGCAGGATTTAAATTCTATTTCATTTTGGGATCAAATTGGCCAATTACTAACTCTAAAAGTTGAAAATGGTGGTGAAAAAGGCTTCTTTACTTATTCCAGTATTCCTAAGAGCTAGAAAAAAGTTGCTGGATGCAGAGAACAGCAGTAAGCCACATATAAACCATCCAAACAACCCTTCTGTTATTCCAAACTCCTCTGTGGCTGACCCGGAGGGGCTTAAGCTCCTCTCTGAGAAACAGGACCCCAGTGTAGACCATATCGGCACAGAAATGTTGACTCACCAACAGCAACATGTGGGGGGGAACAATGGCAGACCCCACATGTTTGCTTCCCCTCCCCAGAATCCTTCCTCCTCCCTAATTCCTGCCCCTATCCCATACTCCCCATCCAACCCATTCATTCCTTTGCCTGCCCCGCCCCACTCTTCCTCCCACTGTCTACCCCTCCCTCCAAGTTACCACGGTAACGGGGGCGGTCCTCCACAGCCCGAAGCCCCGAAAAGGCCAGGGAGGAGCAGCTCCCAGCCCGCAGCCGCGGCAGAGGGTGGATTTCCCCCGTGACAGGGGGACAGGAATGGCTTCCCCTGAGACCCTGGGACGGGGGGGGGAGGCTGCCCCTTGCTAGACCCCAGGGGGTGAGAGAGGGGATACCTCCTGCTTCCCTGGGCACTGAAAGACCTGCAGAAATTCTAACAACTCAGACCAATGTGGATGAGAGCATACCATCTGTGACACTGTTTATCTTGGAAGGAGAAATACCAAGAGAACTTATCAGCCATTATCCTACCAAGATAAAAAGGAGATTTGCAAAATACAGAGAGAATTTGGGAGATCTAGTCAAATTTTTAAAGGCTGTATGAGGGCAACCTTAAATTCTAATGAATTGGTACAAACTGACATAAAACATTTATTCAGATGCCTACTAACTCCCTCAGAGTAGGATCTGTGGGAAAGCATATCGAAAAGAGCATTGTCTATACTATTACAGGAGATCTACCAAACACCTGGTGAAACCAAAGACAATGATGGCTATGATATAACTCATGACCATCTCTGTGGTGAGGGTGCCTTTTACTGCCCAGAACAACAAACCTGATTATTATCATAGTCAATTTTATATAAGATCTGTAATGCTGCAGAGAAAACGTTTTACCAGTTACCAACAATTGAAGTTAAAGGCAGCTATGTCAATGTAACTCAGTCTCCTTCCGAGCCTTTCTTACAGTTTGTCAATTGGCTACAGACACAGGTGGAAAGACAGGTGCAAGACTCAATGGTGCAGGCAGAATTGATAAAAGAGAAGGCTCAGAGGAATGGCAATGAAACGTGTCATAGAATTATCCTCAGTCTTCCCCTGGAGCCAGCCCCCAGCCTTGCACATATGATAGAAGCATGCACCAAAAAAGCAGAATTGTTCAATGCACCTGAAAGGAATGCAGGACTGGCACAGCCACAGCCTGCAGCAGCTGCAGGGCCAGGACCAAGGAAGCAACCAATGTCATCAGAACAACTGCAGCGCATCATCTGCCTTCACTGCAAAAAGCCCGGACACTTCACCAGCGCCTGCCCACAGAACCAGAAGCAGAAGAAGTTTACAAACAAAAAAAATGAGTTCACAGCGCAACACCGTAGTTAATATCGCTATGCGCAAACATACAAATAGTGGGATCCTAACACACTAAAGCCCCTCTCTTAAAAAAAAAGGGGGGAAGAAGGGACACATGGTTGTGGGGGTGCAGAAAAATAAAAATGCCAAAGGCTCAACTAACAAGGTTTGGCAGCCGCGAGGCCGAATAAGGCTCGTGACTACGAATGATTTTCATTTCAGGTCTACTGATTGGACTGTTGTTACAGTGGACCTGTCAAACACCTCACAGGACCTGACGGTTCACCACATGGGACTGGACAGTGAGTATTTTCTTATTGGGGACACAGCACACACACCCCTACAGATTGAGATAGCTCCTATGATCATTAAGGGAAAGATAACAGGCCTGATGCTGTGTGCACATTGCATGCACCCACCATTTTACCTGGAAGAGGGGCAAATTCTTGCCCAGGCCATTCCCGTTCCAGCAGAGATCACAGCAGATGGAAAATCACCAGAAGGCTACTGGGCAGAGGTGGTGGGAGAAGATAGACCCTCTATGGCATGCAACATAGTCTGTGGCTCAGACTGCCTCCATGTGGACTGCGTGTAAGACATGGCCACAGACGTCACAGTTATACCTAAGACCATGTGGCCATCACATTGGGAATTGCAACCAGTAGCGGGCATTTTAAAGATGAACGGTTCCCAAAGAGCAAAGGATTTTCTTCAGCTGAGGCATTGATTTAGAAGAATTAAAGACTGTAGTCAAAATAGATAGTGCTGAGATAATGTAGCTAGGACTTCCCTTTTGCTAACAGAAGCCAGACTGAAGGAACTGATAAATCTTAGAAGGCACTAATAAATCAGGGAAGCTGTCAAACTAGGCTTTTGCATCCTGAATAATCAATAGACCCCATGAATACAATACAATCATAAATCAAACAGTCCTGGGAAAAACAGGATTTAGCTGTCACGAACACTAAAGGTTAAAAAGTTAAGGGAGGAAGACCCATCTTACTTCATCATTTTGGGACCCCACCCTATAAAAAAGACCATCGACCCATTTCAAAGAACAAACTACGCATGCTTGATGGCTTTTTGGGCTAATTACCATACGAAGCGGGGAATGGGAGGTACCAGAGTTATGAATATGCACTTGTAGTTTGTGTATTCAATACTCCTGTACATAAAAGACCCTGTGACCATCTGTAAATTGCGTGTGTGTTTTTGGGAGCTATCCCGCATGCTGCCCATACACTTTCTAACTTTGAACTGTTAGAGAGTCTTTGTCCGTCATAGTTGGATATTGGTATTAGATCAATATCCATAGTTTTTTTAATAAATCACAGCTATCTCTAAAATAAGCTCCATCTCAAAAAACAGAGGTCTTCTTTTCCCTGGGGGCAGAGGGCTTCATATCTTTCTCTCTATCTTCCCCTGTTTGAAATTCTCCATTAGATCACAGCTACTTCGATATTTACTTAGTCCATCACAAATACCTTTGCTCAAATCTACAATCTGAATACTCTCATCATCTCCCCAATGCATATTTTTTTCTGCAGTTTAAAGGATATTCTAGCATATTACAGTCTGTTACCATGGCTCAGGAAAGATTTTCAGCCCAAAAACCAAGGCATCTTCTCCATCTCCTCATCTAAGATGTAAATTCTCCTTCACTGACCCTGGTATCTTCATATTGTCTCTTTACATGTCCCACTCTGGCTTTCCTAGGACTTGGGGAAAAGTTAGTGCTTTGCAAGTTTCATCTGTGCAGCTAAAGAGTTAAATTCTTGCCCAGGTCTCTCCCTCTTAGGCTTCAGATCATGGTGTTAGATTTCAAAGCCAAGCTGATGGGGAAGGGGGGGCTCAGGAATGGTGGCCAGGATCTCAGTAGCTAGGTAGGCTGATGGATTCCTCCCCCCATCCCATGGTCTCATCAGGGTGGGCCTGGCCCAGCCCGGACTCAGAGCTGCTCCTGGGGGCCCAGGGGACATCTCCCTCGGCCAGGCCGTCAACAGGGCAAGCCTTGAGGTTGGCTAGATGTTAGTAGCTGTGGCCTCCCCTTCCCCCTGCCTGTGTAGCTGCTGGAGGCCTGGGGACCAGACCAAGCCCAGCCCTGACAGCACTGCGGAGTGGCTGAGGCTTGGCCCAGCCCCACCCGCTGCACGGAGTGGGCCAGGCTGGTCATTACCTGCTGGCAGGCTGGACAGCAAAGAGGGAAATTCCTGAAATTCTCTGATTTTTAACCTGTGTAGTCCAGAGGCATTTCTAATTGGTCAATCAAGCTGTCAACATTTTGCTATAACTCCCTTGGAAAAAAAAATCACTTCCATGCTAAACCAGCACAGGAGTGAAGAGAGTGTGAAGTATATATGCATGTCCCACATCTGGTGTGATTGATAAATCTAAGTGCTGAGTGAATGAGACATACTTTGGTATGAAATGAGTGAGGAGCTTCGATCCGCATTTCCTCTTTTCGGGCGACAGAAGCAGCCAGAGAAAAGCGAAGTGTTTGTTGTCTATATGAATAAAAATTTTAATAAAGATTTTGTGCTGTCTCTATGAGTGGAATTTTGTGTTTAAGTTGTGGACTAGGATGTGAGCCTTGAGTATTGTGTGAATGTAAAATCTGTCATAAAAGGTGGTATTGCACTTCTGTGCAAAGGAGTAACTGGTGGCGAGAGTGTGAAAGAGCAGAATTAAGAGCCAGAAATCAGGCATTAAATTTCTTAATTTCTGTAGGACACGAGGAAGTAGACAGTCCAAGGATAGAAAGTGCTAGAAGGGAGGCAATGATCAATTCATGAAAGGCAGTGATAATTAAAATAGTGTGTGGGAAACAGCATTTAGTCCCCTGAGCCTGAACAGTACCTGAGAAAGGACTGGGAAAATATGTGTGAAAGGTGTAAGAGTCACATTTGCTTGGAAGTTAAGAAAGAAGGAAAAAAAGGTGTGCGGACTGTGCCAGGATAAGCTGTGAAAATGGGACACAAAGCAAGCAAGGAGAAAACCCCCATGGGAAAGGGGAGCAGGAAAACATCAATAAATATATCTCCAAACAGTCCCCTGGGGATAAAATTGACACAGTGGGTACATAATCCTGACACAAAGCATAAAAATAAAATTAAAATGATACATCATTGTCTCATAGAATGGAGTAAAAAGGAGATAAGATCTGACCATTTATACTAGCCAAAATATGGGTCATTTGAAGAATGGATGTGCCAGGCTTTGAATATTCATGTGAATGCTAAAAAGCCATTTAGTCAGGAAGAAAGCAATTATGCTGCCTGTTGGAAGGGTGAGGCTTCTTTGGGGAAGGTGAATATGTTAAAATTAAAAGAAGTGAAAAACTAGGACCCTTTGCATTATCTGCTCCCTCCATGTCCGCCAGCACCTGATGTACCCCCTGACAGACCTAGTCAGGATACCAGGGGAAAAGCGGTCCAGCAAGATGAATCAAAAAATGAGAACCAAGCAGTGTGACTATACTCCCTTTGGGAAGTACCGTTGGGAAGGGCACACAGGGAAATCGGGTTTGTAACTGCCCTACTTAATTCCTCCGAAATGAGAAAATTTAAAAAGGAATTACAAGGTCTACTAAAAGACCCTATTTTATTAGCAGAAAAAATAGACCAATTTTTGGGACCCAATGTTTATACCTGGGACAAAATGCAATCTATACTCAGCCTTTTGCTTACACCCGATGAAAAACAAATGATCCCAGTAGCTGGTATGCAGATATGGGAAAGGGAACATGCACATGGACCCCCTGTGAAGCAGAAAATGCCTTTACAACGTCCTAACTGGGACCACAATAACCTTGGGGGAAGGCAAACCATGGAAGATTAGAGAACCTTAATTGTCAGCGGTATTAGAGAAGCTGCTCCACAAATTCAGAATGCCCATAAGGCATTTGCTGAACAACAAAAGAAGGAAGAGATCCCACTTGTGTGGTTGGAGAGATTAAGAAAAAATATGAGACAATACTCAGGTATAGACCCTGATACAGTAGCTGGACAAGCCTTATTTAAAGTAACTTGTATCACTCATGCTTGGCCAGATATAAGAAAAAAATCTAGAAAGGTTGGAAGAATGGCAAGACAAGGGATTAAATGACCTGTTAAAAGAGGCCCAAAAAGTATATGTACAAAGAGACAAGGAGAAAGCAAAGGTAAAAGCTAAAATAATAGCAGCTGCTACTGCCAAGGGGAACCAGCATGCGAGGACCCACCCCATAAGGAAGTGAGACTCCAGTCAGGGCAAGGCAAGTGGAACCAGGGACAGGATAAAAGGAACAGAGCTGTGTAGGAAAAAGTCCCTAAAAAAGGAAAAGTGGAACCTAACAAGGGCCCAATCTGTTACTATTGCAAAGAAAATGGGCATTTAAGGTGAAACTGCCCACAGAGGGAAAGGCACCTGAATGTTTTTAAGGAGGCTTGAGAAACTGATGAATAGGGAGGATAGGGGCTCTACCTCCTGGGGTCAAAATATCAACAGGAGCCTTTGATAACTTTAAAACTAGGCCCCTAGGAGGAAGAATTTGAATTTTTAGTAGATACAGGGGCTGAGAGAACATGTGTTTGTAGAATTCCAAAGCCAAAATACAATTCAAGTAGTAGAGGCAACAGGAGAAGGATTTAAAGCACCAGCTATAAAACATGTAATATTTGAAGGAAAAAACAAAATAGGAATAGGGGATGTTTTATTAGTACGGGAGACAGGATGTAATTTGCTGAGGAGGGATTTGCAAGTGCAGTTAGGTATCAGGGTGCTTCCAGAGGGAGAGAAAATGGTAGTCAAACTCCTCTGATTAAAACAGGAAGAAGAAAAACAAATTAAGGAAGTAGTCTGGGCCAAGTCTGGAAATAGAGGCAAGTTAAACATAGCCCCTATAGTAATTAAAATAACTAACAAAGATTGCCCAATTCAAGTATGGCAATACCCACTCTCTTTAGAGGGGATAAAAGGGTTGCAGACCATAATACAAGAATTAATTAAAGATGGAACTTTAGAACCACGCATGTCTCCCCACAATACCCCCATATTACCAGTAAAAAATCAGATGAAACTTACCGGCTTGTCCAAGACCTGAGATAAGTAAATAAAATAACTATAGATGGATACCCTGTAGTACCCAATCCCTATACACTATTGTGTAAAATTCCCCCCATTGCATCATTGGTTTAGTGTAATAAACCTCAAAGATGCCTTTTGGGCTTGTCCCCTAGCAGAAGAAAGTAGAGATATATTTGCTTTTAAATGGGAAGATTCCAATACAGGGAGAAAGCAACAACTCGGATCAAATTACCCCAAGGATTTACTGAATCCCCTAATTTATTTGGACAAGCCTTGGAAGAAGTACCGCAACTTTTCCCTATAGTACTTGAAGTAAAACTTATTCAATATGTTGATGATTTACTTCTCTCAGGGGAGAATGAGCAAAAAGTCTGAGAATTTACCATAGAGTTACTAATTTTGGGGGAGAACCAAGGATTCAGATTATCAAAAGAGAAACTTCAATTTGTGGATAGTGAAGTAAAATACTTAGGGCATATAATTAGCCAAGGGAGCTGGCAACTGAATCCTGAAACGATTACAAGAATAACGTTACTCCCCTAGCCAAAAACTTAAAACACCTTAACATCTATTTCCAGCTGCGCCACACACCTGATGGAATTTTAGCTGCGCAACAGGCTTCAAGGCCTCATCAAGGCCTCAGGTCAGAACTCAGTCACAGTAGTTCAAACTCTTGATATAAATCATGACCTCCTGATTTAAGAAAATCAGCAACACAAGCCTATGCCCCAGGTGGAAGAATCTGTGCCTCAGAGAGCCACTCATCACGGCAAGAGAGTCAGGAAGCCTCGGTGCCAGGAGAGTCGTGCTACCGCCCCCCCGGTTACAAGGGAGAAAGCAGCGACAGCCCGTGCAGACCGCCCGTCGTTGCCACAGCGTGCTGCATGTCCACCGAGCCCGAGCAACGCACTGCAAATGAGGCATGCTCTGTCCACCTGCGCCGCCACGCCAGAGCCACATGTGCCTGCCATGTGTTCACCAGCACCGGCTGCCTGCCATGTGCCCGCCACGCCGGAGGAACACCGCCAGCCTCTTGCCGCCCGCCGCAGCCCTCAGCACTGAGGATTTTACAGTTTTTGGTGCATCAGTATCTCTACTCTGTCAGCTCGTCGCCGCTGCTATTGGAGGAATCCAGAGGGAGACTTTCCTTGCAGACTTTTTATTTCCAGAACCCTCAGTTGGTGAGTGCCTGACTGCGTGGTAGGTGGGGGGTACGGGTGTTAGCCCCGTGGGAGTAGAAGCACTCGGTGCCACGTGGCGGGCACGCTGCACGAGTCAGTTGCGTACCCTCAGATGGGCTCCGGGGTTTCTTTTGCTTTTTTTTTTTTTTTCTTTTTCCTTTTAATGCAAGGAAGGGCAAGTCAGTTGTGCAGGCAAGAATGGATGCTCACCTGTCTACGCAACACAGAGAATGTACCTCCAAATAAAAGAAATCCTGGTGGGAGGGAAAATGGAATTTTCAAGGGGTTTATTAAAGAGGTTTGTGAGATGGATGTTTCTCCATTTTCCACAGATGAATTTGAAAGGTGTCAGAACTGCGATTTTTTTGGAATGCAGTAGGGACTGTGTTGACTGAGCTGACAACAAAGGGAGATTCTTCTGTAGATAAATTCTATTCTTTGTGAAAATTCAGTTGGTGGTCAGAAACCAAGAGAGAGAGAAAGAAAGAGGGAAATGGGAGAAACAGACATTGTGGCCATTCCGTTTCACCCAGAGCCCCTGTTCCCTGTTGCTTTGCGTGGCTACAGTGTTCATTGTATCCAGGGAGTTTACAGCCGCCGGCAGGGAAACAGACAAGACAAGTCTCTTTTGTTAAGCACGAGAGTCCATTTTATTTCCCCACTCCGAGCTGGGGAGGGAGAGGAAGGCGAAGAGAGCCAAGGCTAAGAGAGAGATCCCCACCCCCATCTCCCCTTAAGTAGAGGGTCTGGGGGTGGGGCAAAGGGCAGGTAAGGGCATTGACCTGAAGCCAATGGAGACACACCAAGGGAGAAGAAACCACAAGGCCAAGGTCATTGGGGGGGGGGCAGAACCGACCAAACCATTGTGTACAGAGCACATTGGAAGCATCCCCTCAGGAAGGAGGGGTATCTAGGGTCTGTCTTGCCAAGGTCAGACCCTGGGTATTACATTGAGTGGCTGAAAGGACTCCACAGTTCCCCAAACCCTTTATCCTGGCCCCTCTTCCCCTACCCTGGGCAGATTGGAGAGTGTTGCGGTGTGCATTTTGGGCTTCCCAAAATCTGTATGCCTCTGATAACTGCCCACCGGCTAGCTGGGCTCTGTCGTGATAAGGTGAAGTTTTAGGCAGGTCCGGACCCCAGGCAGGAGCGTGCTTACTTAGGAGAAGGAGCGACTCACAATCAGTGGTAAAGGTGTTTATTCAGGGTGGATGCCCAGGTGTTCAAGGCTTGAGTGTGTGTCTGAGAGTGAGCGCCAGAGAGAGAGATTTTGGGTCTCTCCTGCTCTTATGAACAGGGGTGTTACTTATTGAAATGAAGGGGTGTGACAAAGTTAGAGGGGGTGTGACATGGCCATTTAGGGGTGAAAAGGGTGGGTAGAAACTTGAAGCTTTGGCTGGGCCATCTGGCCTACCTGGGCTATCAAGAACCTTGGGTGTGTTCACAGATAGGATATAATAGATTCTTAACGACTGAAGCCAGGGCTATCAGCAGAGAAAAAGCACTGGCCTTGGGTATTGATAACATACAATGAACTAGGCCTGGGCCATTAAGGGACATACTGTGTTGCTTCGCGTATCTGTCTCTCAGGTCAGCTCAGCGTCAGCTGGGCCACCCTGCTAGCTGTGATACGCCCAACAGTACCTTTGCGTGGGTCTTTGGCTCCGCAGCGCTTTTGCCTTAGCTGTCTCGGCCGTGGTTCGAAAGAGGGGACACTCCGGAGGCTCAGGGAGAAAGGTTTTATTAACTCAGGGGCAGCCCCTGGTTCCAGGCCTGTGCCTCTGGGGAGTGACCCCTGGCCTCGGTTACAGGGGGTTTTTGTTCCCCCAAAATCTCAGGGGTGGATACAAGTTACAAGACCAATGAAACAAGGCCAGGTGGGTAAGGTCAAAATGCAATACACAACATTAACAAATCAGGTGAATTTGGGATGTGGTCCTGTGAGACCCACCAATCCCTGTCAGACACCTCTCCTGAAGGTTCTGGGGCCTGGGGGATGGTGGACATGTGGGGGAGAAATACAATGGGATGGGGGAAAATACAATAGGATGATCGAAACCCAGGGCAGAGGATTAGAGTTGTCTTGGCAACTCTTATCAACCTTTGATAAGCACAATCCAAGACAGGAACTTTACCAGGCTAGGGTTAAAGTCCAAATCACATCAAACCTACAACTAAGAAACTTATGATAACATTTCAGCACCCCCACAATACTGTGGAAAGGGGGAACCCTTTATGCGACTTAACTACAGGTATCTGGGAAAGAGGGATGGGGGTGGATGAACATTTACAGAAACTAGGATACAAAGTTATACAAAATTAAAAAACCCAATTCCACACCACTACATCTGATATTTGTTTTGTAATGGTTTGTCCCGATATCCTCCATGCCCAAACCCTCTGTGTTTTTTCCCTGGTGATGGGTCTTCTCAATCACCCTGTAACCCTGCCTAAAAGCCTGGAATGTTCTGGTGGAGATGCTCGGTGATTTGGCAAGTTCTCAGGTTCCCTCCTTCTCTCATTGCTCTGTTAAGTGTCCCCTGTTCTGGGTCACACCCCCCCCCCCCCTGCCCCCCTGTGGATTGATTCTAGGTATTCCCCTGCTCTGTCTACACCCCTTGTATTTAACCCGAAACCCAAAGCCCAGAGGCCACCTTTTGAGGTGGGTCTCTGGGTGGAATAAACCTGGTTGCTACCCATGTGAAGAGTCCTCCTTTCTTTCAAGCCATTTGCCATGTTCCTGTTTGAGGTTCAGACCCGCCAAACCTAAAAGGTACAAGGCTGTACCCCTTGTATGCAGACCAGTGAGCAAGCTAGCTGGTAAGCACCTCAGGACACCTGCAGGAGGGGGAAAACTGCAGAGATATAAAAGCGCAGGACAGCTATCGTCTTCCTGGCCTTCTTCAATCCTCTCAGGACCCTGGCTCTACCAGCATGGCACCAGCTGTCAGAGACCCTTCCCCAAACCCTAATTCCAATCCCTTTTCCCCGGTTGAAAATCCTCAGTTTGTTCCTCATGGTCTTTTGTTCTCGACCCTACAAAATGGCCCCTGGGGGGCAAAAAATGGTGGAGGGCAAAAAATGGTGGCAGCCACATGGCATGGTCTCAACCATGTGCTCTTTCTTCCCAAAATCCCTTTCTCCCTTTCTCCTCCCCTCCTTCCAACCCCTTCCTGTCGCCTAACCTCTCTCAGCCCCTGGGTACCACCCCTTCCTCTGTGTCAGCCCCTTCAGCTCCAGCCCCTGTGTCAGTCAACCTGACCCCTCCCCTGGGTCCACCCATTTCTCCAACCCCAATGACATCACTGGGAATCTCTGTCCATTTTGGTAACTCTGCCCAGATTTCCGCCCCTTGCTCATGTAGCTCTGCCCCCCCCCTTCCAACTTCCAGTTCCCACGGTCCCACATCTGGTTCCCATGGTCCCACATCTGATTTCCACGGTCTAGAACCCAGAAGTGACTGGCCCAGGGGCAAGAACCTGGAACTAGAGGCCATTCCTTTTACCGCTTCAGTTACCTGTAATAGCAGGGGTACCCATCCTAAATGGAAACCCTTTTCTTATCAAAATAAAAAGGAGCTTGGCAGAGCTCAGAAAGATTTTGGTAGGAAAAGTGAATTTTTTAAAGGCTTATTAAAGGCAAATTTCTCATCAAATGTGCTAGTCCCTAGTGACCTAAAGGATTTGTTTTCATGTTTACTTACTCCTGCAGAATATATTCTGTGGGAAAGAACGTGGGAAAGAACATGGAAAAGGTTACTTAACGATTTACTTCCTGAGTTTCTGCAAAACCTTGGCTGTGCACTTGACACACTGAATAATCCTATTACAATGGAACATATGAGCAGCAAAAGTGAATGGTCTGAGGCACGCAAGCAGGCAGGAGGGATCCCTCGGCCTGTGCTTGATAGGGTGAAGAATCCTGTCGAAAAGGCTTTTCAAATTATGCCTACTAAAGATCCTAGGCAAAGTTATATCACTATTAAACAATCCCCTTCTGAGTCTTTCCTAGAGTTTATTGACAGGCTCCATGCAGTGGTGGAAAATCAGACAGAGGACCAGGAGTTGCAACAAAAGATGATCATGGAAGTGGCACAAAACAATGCCAACGATGTCTGCAAAAGGATCATCTTGGGGCTTCCTGTCTCTCCACCTCCAACCCTGGATCTCCTCATTGAGACCTGCACGAAGCAAGCCATCCTGGACCCAGACGAACAGCAGAAAGGGCCCGGGCTCAGAGGCAGGATTGCAGCACCAGCCAACATTCCACCTCAACCACCAGTGTCTGGGAAGGTCAAATGTTTCCAGTGTGGGCAGGAGGGACATGTGATGTACTTTTGTCCCTTTAAGAATAAAACACTACACACACCGGTGGGGGCAGTAGGGGAGAGGGAGAAGGAGAATGTTCCTGAACTGGAAATTCTTGGATTGGTCAGAATGAAATTTTGTGTGAGATTTAATCACTCTGGAGTGGCGGGAAACAAAACAATAAATGTCACTCCAAATCACATAATTTATAGAAAAGCATCGTCTTGATGTAATTACACTAAGATGGTGAGCAAACCATCCAACCACATTCCAGTGTATCGGCGATTGAAGGAGAGACGGGGAGACTGACCATGATCAGAATCCAATTTTACTCAGGTTTTCCAAGAACTTATATACCATTTCAGTAAGGTTAATAATTTCTACTACAACAATTAGGTTAAAAGATCATACAAACAACTCATACATTTTTCAACATATCCATGTAGGGGGTTGATTGAATCTTCTTCTCTTAAGCAGGTTTCTAATCCCATCTTCTCATGAGCTCAAAGTTCTGTTTGTTCTTTCCAGGGCATCCTAGTCACCAGACTAGATATGCTAATTAAGTCTGTCTTACTCTCGTGAATCCCCATACCAGTGCAATTGCCAAAAGGAATCTTTTATATCTGTGGGGACAGAGTTTGACCCGCAGTCCCCGCAAATGTAAAAGGCAGTCCATGCAGCATTGGAAGACTTTCATTGCTAACACCCAACATAACATTGCTGAGAGAACAAAAACATAAAGGGAAAAGATCTATCCAACAATATGATTCAAAATGTGATGACGATGTTCACACATGGACCAAGACGCAGAGAATTGCGGTTGCAATTTTTTTACTGCAGACAGCATCAGGAGTAGCCTTGACACAATTGGATCATATGGCTTGTTGGCTGAGTAAGCATGCCTGAGCCATTTCTCTTACACTGAGTGACATGTTAATGAACGTCGACAGTGTAAGACAAGCAACTGTCCAAAACAGGGCAGCAATTGATTATCTTTTGCTGTCACATGGGCACGGGTGTGAGGAATTTGAAGGGATGTGTTGCATGAACTTGTCAGATCATTCCAAATCAATTCATGAGAACATCAAACAATTGCGAGAGAGTGTGAACAAACTTGGAGAAGTAACTGGGTCATGGCTAGATGGCATGTTCAATTTTTTTGACCTTTCACCATTGTGGAAGGAGATTTTAGAAACAGGTATATGCATCCTGTTGGGGTTTTTAATTCTTCTCATGGTCATGCCATGTTTGTTTCAATGCATACGACTCATGGACAAAACTGCCAAAGAGGTCTTTTTGGTGCAAACAGGAGGGGGAGAGATGTTGGAGTCCAGGACATCCCCTTGGATGACCTGGGACCCGAGGAAGGGAATTTGAGCCCTGGACAGGGGGGTGTGGAGCCGGTCCAGGGGGCTTGGAGACCTTGGCACAGAGCCCAGGAAGACACTGAGTTTGATCTTAGCCCATGGGAGAAACTTCCAGCATTAGGAGAGGAATTGCAAATCACCAGGAAGTGAAAATAGTAGTTTAGCACAGTAGAACATACAAAATTCAGTAGTTTTAGGATTCTTAGAATAGAGGTAAATGGGGGACAAGATGGTGGAATTTGGGTGGTACCTCGTGTCCCTCTCCTTCTTCCTCGTCCTCCATCCTTTTGGGTGCTGATGACACAAAGTAGTTAGAGTGGATTGAGTCAAAGTAGAAATGACCCTTTTAGCGTGAGCACTAGGCATTGGTACAAAATAGTAAATAACCGACACGTAGTTATCTGTATAAATGTAAGGTGACATCCCATTGGTGGGCAGTCGCCTCATGTCCCAGCTGCTGTCTGGACCTCGTCTGGGAGCGGAGAAAATTCAGAGATATCAAATAATAAACATCAAGAGAAACCTGAAAACAGAACCTTGAAGACTCCGCTTTTTTATACCAACGCGACTTGGGGCTTTTAGAGGGCCAAGGACTTTAAACAACCTAAATCTCGGGTGAGGAAACCCTCCCCGAGATCCCCCATCCTTAAGAAGGACCTTAGGTCGCTCCTACGATGGGTGTCATGCATGTTACCCAATACTACCCCTTCTTCTATTTTTACTCTCCACTACTGGGACAAGGTCGGCGGAAAACTACGACCTGGCTACGCTGCCTGGTCATGAGCCAGAGCTTCGTCTGCTCCCTGCTTGGAGGGCACTCATGGATGTGATTAAAAAAGAGGAGGGGAGTGAGGCAGCCTGCAACGCTACTGTGGAGACAGCCCCTGCAGCCATGCTAAACTCAAAACTGCCCAGGTCCTGCTCCCCGTCCCCCATCCGCACCCCCTCCCTGACAAAAGGCAGGGATAGAGCCCAGTCGTCACCTGTAGCCCTGTTGCCATAAGGCCTCCGTTAGCAGTAGTTAGGCTAAGGAGTTGGTTCCTGTTGCAGGCCCATGAGAACCAAACCTGAGCCTGAGAATCTGCAGATGCAAGGAACAACGTTTAAAGGACTTAGTAGAGCATGTAGTACATATAGGTATACAAATTACTTGTGAAATATGATTACATGGTTACCAATAAAATGTTTTCTATGGTGGGAGTTAAGCTTAGAAAATTAACCTTTATTTTAGCTAAAGCAAGCGTGCAAAATTTATAACCGTTAGAAAGGTTACCTGGAAGATGAATGTGAATGTTTATAGTAAAGTACGTAGGAGACTGCACGTAGGCTGATGAAGTAAGACTTGTAACAAAGGTATAAAAGATGAGCGTCTTTGTAACCAACTTGGGACACTGACTTTGGGACGCTAGTCCTCAGGTCCCCAGGGCCCTGAATAAAGCACCGCATAAACTGACACTCTGTTGGTTTGTGTTTTCTCTCGGGATCGGGCAACAGCCCTACCGCTATCCCACCAGCAACCCCAGAGCTGCCGAATGCTAATTGCTTACGTGGACACTGACTCTAGCAGTGACAGAGAGTCTTTCGACCCCAGCCCCGAAAAAGATCTGGACCTATTCCCTTCAAATATGGATAACAATTGGTTATGGATAAAAAAGAAAGCCCTTAAGGACAGAGACTTTGATACTGCAGCAGAAATCTTTGTAGCCCCCATGCGACTCAGCTCAAGGCGGGGAATCAACAATGGGAGCCCTTGGGCCACTCAGAAATTAAGGAACTGCGCCATACCATGGCAGAATATGGTCTGGGGTTCCCTTCAGTAATTTATTAAGAACAACTTTCACTACTCACCTGATGACTCCTCATGACATTAAATTCTTGGCAAACCTTTTTCTCACCCTAATGCAATATACAATATTCATGGCACAATGGAAAAAAAGACTGGAGAACCTAATTGTAACATATGCAGGGCACGCAAACCAAGCCCTGGCTGCCTTAACTATTGACCACTTAGCCAGGGAGAAGGCACATACCAATCCTAATGTTATATGTGTGTATTATAAAATTGGCTTTTCGCAAGATGTGTGCTATATGATTAATAACATAGTAAGGATATAGGATATAAGTTTATTTCTGCTATTGGTAAAAGAAGATTAGATATAATGGGAGTAGTTGATGTAAGTATGCTTAAACTGTCTGTTTGGTTGGGATAACATCCAGTGAACATGTAAAGAAGACTCTGCTACTGATACACCAATTATCAGCATCTACCACCTGCAGAAAGCACAGACCAAGGCCCAAACTGGAAGCGATAAAAAGGACACAGCCACGAAACACGCATGCTCTAAAAAGGCGGACCCAAGGAGGGACCATGCAAAACAGTTCCTGGAATATGGAAACTAGTTTATGGAATTTTATGAATATTCATATATCAATATAACGGGAAGGGTATTTAACGAGTATCCCTGAGAATGCAAGGTGTGGACTTGGCTGAATACCAAGTCACCCGGCTGGCTGTTCTTGGTTTTTTCTTATCTCCTAATTGTCTTAATTATTTTATTAAACATATTCCTTAAAATTTACTAAAAAGTGAACCTCGTTTTTCACACTAATGGCCAGGCTGCCTTACTGAGAGAAGCCCTGGAAGGGATCACTGAGGCAGTTTGTTTTGCATTTCCTAAAGTTCCTGATGCCAAAACCCCACAACAATCCTTCATAAATATTAAACAGGCTCCCCAAGAACCCTATATGCAGTTTAGGGACAGATTGAAACAAACACTGGAAAGACAGATTGATAATAATCAAAACAGGGAAATTGTGCTCCTCAAACTGGCTATAGAAAATGCTAATAATGACTGTAAATGCCTCTTGAAAACCCTGCCCCCAGAACCTGAGCCCACACTGCTTCAAATGATTGAAGCCTGCAACCATCTGGGGACATTGCAGCACACTACAGCAATAACCTACCAAGCCATGGGGCAAGGCATAGCTGATGCTTTTGCTGCTTTGAAAATAATACCCGGAAAGCAGTTGGTTTGTTTTGGCTGCGGGGAGCCCAGACACATTAAAAAAGACTGCCGAAAGGCGCAAAACCCAAAGACACTGAGTGTATGCCCTTGCTGCCAGAAAGATCCTCACTTTGCCAATTCCTGTCGCTCTAAATCTCACAAAAATGTCCAGCCTTTGCAGGGAAACTCATCTCGCAGCACAGGATGGCAACACGTGAAAACACAAGCTCCACAGCCTTCACAGCCACAGCTGCCAGAGCCAACCTTCAGCTTCCAGCCAGCCCTGCCCCCACCACTGGGTCCATCACAGGACTACGTGCAGCCACTCCAGGAAGTGCCGGATTGGATGTATCAACCAGTAACACAGTAACGTTGACCAATAGCTCAGTATTTTGTCTCCCCACAGGAATTTGTGGACCTTTGCTACCGGGTTACCATGCTTTGCTTTTAGGTAGATCTTCTACCTCAGTAACAGGATTGTTTGTTTTGCCAGGAGTTATTGACTGTGACACAATTGGGGAAATAAAAATCATGGTTTGGACCTCACAGCCCCCCTGCATGATCCCTGCAGACAGCTAAATCGCTCAGCTTCTACTTTTCCCAGCAGCCCCCTTATCCACACCCCCAATAGCTAAACAGAGGGCAGACAGGTTTGGTTCAACAGGGGTACGATAGATTTTCTGGACACAACATATCACTTCTCAGCATCCCACATGCCACTGCAAAGTGTTTCTGAAAGGCAAGGAGTTAATTTTACCCGGGCTCATTGACGCAGGCGCAGATAGTCTCATCTCCCAAAATCAATGGCCTAATGATTGGCTATTAATGCCTGTCCCCCAGGTTGTTTCAGGTGTGGGCGGGAACAGTCAAAGCTATCAGAGCCAACACCTGGTGCAAATTACAGGGCCTGAGGGAAGGGTAGCTACTGTCAGGCCTTTTGTGCTATGCTACTAGTTTTGTGAGGGAGAGTTGTTCTATCTCAGTGGGGAATTTTCATGCAGTCAAATTTTGTTTAAGGGTTATTGGGGCGTGCGACACTCCCAAACTGACTTGGAAAACCTCTGATCCAGTTTGGGTAGACCAATGGCCCATGTCATTAGAAAAACTGTGTGTAGTATGAGAACTTGTACAAGAACAGCTAAAAAAAGGACATATAATCCCATCTAATAGCTCTTGCAATTTACCCATTTTGCAATTAAAAAGCAGTCTGGGGAGTGGAGGCTGTTGCATGACTTGAGGAAAATAAATGAGGCAATTGAGGGAATGGGACCCCTACAACCAGGGCTCCCTTCTCCTTCCATGATCCCTAGCAATTGGCATCTAACAGTACTTGATTTAAAGGATTGGTTTTTTTGATATTCCACTGCATCCAGACGATGCACCCAATTTTATATTTTCTGTGATGAGCATTAATATGCAGACACCACTAAATTGATATCATTGGTTGGTATTACCTCAAGGAATGCGAGACAGTGCTACTATCTGCCAGTGCTACGTGCCAAAAACCCTGAGCCTGGTCCGGGAAAGAATGCCTGATGTTCTGTTGCATCATTATATGGATGATATTCTTATCTCTGCAGAAACCATGGTTCAAGTGGAAGAAACAGTGCAGGCTGTCTGCCAAGCTGTTACATCAGTGGGCCTGACCATTGCTTCTGAAAAGGTTCAAAAGACATCTCCCTGGAAATATTTGGGCTGGCGAATAGGCATGCATTCTATTTCAGCACAACCCTTGCAAATTTCAACTGAAATCAAAACTTTACATGATGCACAGAAATTGCTGGATGGCGCTGTTGTACACTACAACGACACAAAGACTTTGACTTTAGAAGGCTAAAAATGACTCATTCTTGGGATGTGTCTCCCTTATATACTATTCTACACAGACTAATTTGATTGGTGAAACAAAGGCAAACTTCTTCAATCACATTGGTCAGACTAGAGGGACATTAAAAAGAATGTAAACAATTTACCATTACAAAAACATGTCTCTTGCTTACAGAAAATTCCCTGGGAAAGGAATTTCAGAAAACCAAAACATCTCAGGCACAAACCAGGGCTACAGCTGGCAACAATAAATTGGGTTCGTTTCTTTGCTTGGTATTTCAAATGCAGATTTGGAGCCATTGTTTGCCCTCCTGGGAGGAGAGCCTGACCTCTTATCACCTAGACACTTAAACAAGGAAGCACAGATTGGGCTTCAGAAAGTCACTGATGCTATCTCTCAGAGACAATCAGCTTGGTGGGCTCCAGAACTGCCACTGTGGCTAATCATTTTAAACCCTAGCAGGCAACCTCATGCCTTAATATTTCAGTGGGACTCAGAAAAAACAGACTCTCTGCTAATTATCGAATGGGTTTTTTTGCCTAATAATATGCCCTAGACTATTTCCATGTAAGATGAATTTATGGCCATGTTGACTGTCAAAGCTCATCAAAGACTGACCTCCTTGGCTGGGAAAGATTTTCATCGTATCTATCTACCTCTTACAATGCTTTATTTGAATTGGTTGCTAAAGATGTCTGAAAAATTGCAAATTGCTTAGAGCAGATTACCCAGGGCAGATATCTATCCATCTGCCTAAACACAAATTGTTAAGTTCTTCTTTTAATTTACTCTCCAAGCCAAAGAGAAGTGAGACTCCTTTGCAAACCATGACAACATTAACAGATGGTTCTGGAAAAACCCATAAATCAGTGATTGTATGGAAGGATTCTGAAACTGGAACCTGGCAATCTGATATTGCTGTTGTTGAATGGTCTCCACAAATAGTAGAATTAGCTGCTGTGGTTAGAGTGTTTCAGAAATTCAACTCACCGTTTAATCTGGTTACTGACTCCGCATATGTTTCAGGTATTGTGCATAGAGCAGAGAATTCTGTTTTGAAAAATGTTAAAAATGACACTTTTTTCTTGGATGAAACTGATGGGTTCTCTGTTAGATCAAAGGACTACTCCTTACTTTGTCATGCATATCAGGTCTCATTCCAATCTTCCCACTTTCTCACTGAAGGTAATGCCCAGGCAGACTTCTTAACCTTATCAGGGCAGCATGTTTTGCCTAACAAAATAGAACAAGCTAGACTGAGCCACTCCTTTTTTCATCACAACGCTGGGGCTTTAGTAAGACTTTTTGAATTAACTCAAGCACAAGCCTCTAGTATCATTGCTACATGTACTGATTGTTAGTGTTGCTCCCTTTCTAATGTGAACACAGGAGTCAACCCAAGAGGTCGACAGAGCCTACAGATTTGGCAAAGAGATGTGACACACTTTCCTGAATTCGGCTGCTTGAAATTTGTGCATGCTTCTATTGATACATTTTCGGGTGCTTTGTTTGCCTCATCTCACATGGGAGAGACAGCAAAGGATGCTTGCCATCATTTCGCTACTGCCTTTGCCACATTAGGAATTCTGTAACAGATTAAAACAGACAATGGACTTGCATACATTTCCCATAGAGTTGCAGATTTTTTCTCCTTATGGGGTATCACCCACAAAAAAGGCATACCACACTCACCCACAGGGCAGTCCATTATAGAGCGTGCCCATGGCACCCTCAAATGTCTTCTGGTACAACAAAAGGGGGGAACCAGAGACACTCCTGCTGAAAGGCTATGCAAGGCTCTGTATGTTTTTAATTTCTTGAACTGTTCAATGACAAACTTGAATGCCCCTATGACTAGGCATTTTGCATCATCCACATTGCTTTCCTGCAGGGAGAAACCACCAGTACTAATCCGTGACCCAGAATCTGGTAAAATCCTTGGCCCTTACCCTTTGATCACTTGGGGGAGGGGCTTTTCTTCTATCTCCTCAGAAAGAGGACCCCTCTGGATTACTGCAAAGAATGCAAAGCCATTCCCTGAACCTCTACTGGGAGCTGACGGAGGCCAGGATGCCATCAAGCCCACGGGAGAGGAGGAAGAGGAGGAACCCCACTCAGACTGCAGCTGATGATCTTTTGTCCTACCTGTAAAGGAAACTGTGAAATTTGGGTTTTATATCAGTATAAAGGGTGTGGAAGTTGTGGTGGAAAATTATTAACTTTCCTGTGTCGCCCCTGACTTTCTTGCTTTTGAGTGTTTGAACCTTTGCAGCAGCTTTCTCACGCTGCTTCATGTAAACAATATTGTATTCTTAGAATTTATCTGTATGTTTTGCATACTTGTTCTCTGAGAGAATTTGACTGATGGTCATAGTGACCAATAGAGTCAGGAGGTTGTAACCTCCTTGGGCCAATCTTGGCCCTCTGTACAAAATGTATATAAGTTGTTGGAGTCATGAGCTGTTGCGAGTGGCAAAAAATCCTTTGGATTTCTTTTTTGTGGCCCAAAAATATTCAGAAATTTAGTGCAAGGAACCACTGTCTTTACAGACGATTTGGGAGGATGACGTAGGCCAGTGTTGCTTGGAAGGATGATTTTGAGGGCAAAGTTTTGGAAGCCCCTGAGGATGGGCAGCCCATTTGGTTGTAATGGGGCTGCTGTCATGGCATTTCCACAGTTTTCCCAGAAACCTTTTCATTTAGTCACGGATTTAATTTCTATGGTCGACATGGCACACAGATGGGTTGTTCAATTTAAAGGGAGTCAGCAATGTTGTTTTGTTCCATTGGCTGAAGAACCTTTGTTGAGCCACAGAGGCCTGGTTCTTCAAAACAAAAACGAGGAATGCAGATTGAAACCCCGAGAATTTAATTGGCAAAGGCTTTGCATGCCATTGAGCACTTTACAGGTGCCACAGAATTTCACTAACCCTGCAATGTGAAAAGCAAGAAACCGTGGCCAAATGAAGGTCAACAGTGGAGGAACTGATGGTCCTCCCATGGGAACAGAAATTGAACCATGTTCATTTTCTTTTTTTTCCTTTTTTCTTTTTTTAAAGGTAAAAGGGTGAGATGTCGCCCCTGATTTTCTTGCTTTCGAGTGTTTGTGTCTTTGCAGCAGCTTTCTCACGCTGCTTCATGTAAACAATATTGTATTCTTAGAATTTATCTGTATGTTTTGCATACTTGTTCTCTGAGAGAGAATTTTACTGATGGTCATAGTGACCAATGGAGTCAGGAGGTTGTAACCTCCTTCGGCCAATCTTGGCCCTCTGTACAAAATGTATATAAGTTGTTGGAGTCAGATAATAAAGAGCCTTCCATGCTTGACCCTGCTGCTGCATGCTGTCCTCTGTGAGGGTCCGCACTCACGTCACAATGTGTTGCCCCTCTAAAGGCAGGGGTAACATTCCTGAAATGGTATATGTTAAAAATGGGTAGGAGACAATGTTTTCTCCTTAAAATGCCTTTATTGATCAGCTCTCAAGGGGGTAGCTCAAGGGATGGTCTGAGCCATCACTGCTCTTCCTGGTTCACCATTGGGGAGGAGGGACAATTTGGCTTTGCAGCTTCTGTCACTGCAGAGCCAGGAGCCCGCCCTCACAGGTGTTCCCGGAGTTCATTCAGGCTGGCCCGATCCAGGGGTATCCCCCCCTTCTCGGGCACCCTTTAAGTTACAGCAAGATACAAAAAACTGTTTACCAACACTTTAGGGCATAGCCAGTTCAGTACTGTTTTTTGTGGGTCCAGATCCTGCGTCGGCTTGTCTCGGCTGGGGATTTTTGGTGCCGATTACGTTCTGGCTCACAGCAGGGCTTCATGGGTGTTTCACTGATTTCCATGCCCACAGGAAATGCCAACAGGGTGCACGTGGGTGGAAATGCAGACGAAGTGCATGTGGCACTGGCAGCGGTGGAGGACCTGCGTGGCAGCAGGGCATGCAGCGGCTGTGACGGCGGCGGTGCTGGACCCGCGGCAGCGGCTGCCCCACACTGCCGCCGAAAACGTGGGCTTGTCGCGGTGTTGAAAGGCGAAGAACGAAGCGGCCATGCCCCGGCCCCCTCCGGGGAGCGCGGGTGCGGAGAACAGGACGCCTCGCCCCCCCCCCAAAGAAGCGTCAGCGACCCGGGCGGCACTGCCACCACCTCCCTCCTGTGGGGAGCGGGGCCGTTGGTGCCCAAACAGCAAACATGCTCCCTGCCCCTGCAGGGAGACCACAGAGGTGGCCACACCACAGGGGCTTAGAATTACAAACCATTCAGAACATTAATACACTTACTACACAACAATTAAGAGGATTTTAACACTTTAAATTTTCAATATATACCCAGGAGTTTTTTTTGGGTTTTTTTAACTCTATTTCTTTCAGTATATAGGCTTTTGGAATACCTGAGTAAAATCGAATTCTGATCACCGAATCAGTCTACCCGTCTCTCTATCAATCATCATATCTCTCTTAGCCTATTAGTGTGTAATTAGATTGCTTCGCTTGATTTCTGCAATCTTTCCTGTTTATAAGCATAGATAATGGGCTGTAACTTTGCATGTGAGACTCAAATACCCAGAGATTCACCTTTGAATATAATATTAGAAAACTGGCAAGAATTGCTTGGCAAATATCGACTCCTTACAAAATCTGAATTGATTAGGCTGTCTAGGCTAATGTGGCAACCTTATAAATTAGACAACAATCTGAGGTGGCATAGGTTTGGTAGCATAGATGAAGAATTAATATCAAATTTGATATCTTGCCTTTGTCAAGACCACTGTTTCTTAGAACTTATGTGAGGCTTTTTATGGTTATATCAAAGAATGAACAGCTACAGGGATCTAAGAAGGAGCATATACTACTTTTAAGAAAGAAAGGGAAAAAGGATGGGAAGAAACAGCCCTAGCTATATGTGCAGTGGGGCAGGGAGGAGGTGGAGGCAGATGTAGTGGCCTCCACTCTGAGGCCTGGGCCGCCTACTGCTCCAGGCCCTCCCCCGCTGCCTGTGCCTGCCTCTCTGGCCGCAGCTCCGGCCATCGCTATGGCCCCTCCCCTGCCGTCACAGCCATGGCCATCGGCAGGGGTGCCTGGGGGGGAGGACACGGCTTTGGCAAAGCCCCTGCCCATTGGAGAAGAAGGGGCAGCTGGAGGGGGGATGCGGCTTTAGCAGAAGAGGGGGGTGGCCCTGGCAGCCAGGGATGGCGCAGGCATTCTCATCTGCTTCCTGTTGGATGCACCTGTCCTGGTTTAGGGCAAATTTGGGAGGAAACCTCTGAATGGGGTTCCTCTGGAGAGCAAACCCAAACAGCCTCTCCCCCCAGCCAGTCTGGGAAAAGAACTTCCTTGGAGAAAAGTGGAAAAAACTATTTATTTGACAAACAAAATGCCCACAAGCATAAGGAATGAATAATATGAAACAATAAAACCTCTCGTCGTTCCAAAGAGAGATGGCAAAACTGAGAGAAGTCCTTGCTAGGAGTTAGCTCAGCTCTCTCAGTCTCTTATCAGTCCCAGTCCCTTCGGTGCTGGAAAATGCTGAGATCCAGGCCCCGGTGGGCCGCGGGCACGGGATCCTGGTCCTCCTCTGGATTTTTCAGTCCAGAGCAGATTTAAACAGTCCCAAGAAAAAGGGAATAAAACAGTCCAGGAAGCTTCTTTGCCTCAGCTAGCTAAACTAAAAGTAAAAAAAAGGAAAAACCTGTCTCTGGCTGCTGTCTGTGCATCCAATGAACACACCATCCCGAGGAAGAAGAAGAAAATGCAGAGGAGTGAACACTGTTTTTCAAAACAAACTGCACGTTTCTTCTTTCCCTGCTTCACTCTCAGAACCAGTCTTAAACATACAGAACACAACATACAGCACACACAGAACTGACAGTTGGGGTTACAGGCATCATAGTCACCCTAGGACATTCCATCCCTTATCACCATATCGTCAACCTACCAAAATTAATTGAATTCTAACTCTACAAGCACATACATTATACATGCATATATCTATATAAAAACAATATACAGCTATATACAGACAATGGCAATGACATTCAACAAAAAGTGATGTTTACACATGGTTCTCACCCAACAATCAGATCTCCCTGAGGTACACATCCCGTTGTTCCATCTTTCTGCATTATCCACCATGTACAACCTGGTCCCTGAGCAAAGACAATCCCATGGATGGGTTTGTCTGTACTTCACCAGAATTGATCCAAACTGTCTTCCCTAACAAACCTCTTACATGTATTACAGGGACTTTATCTCCATCTACTGTATGCAGGAGCTCAGATTGGGAAGGGCCTGCTCTTTTGGTGGAACCTCGGGTGTTAACTAACCAGGTGGCCTTTGCTAGATGCTGCTCCCAATTCTTGAAAGATCCCCCACCCAATGCTTTCAAGGTGGTTTTTAACAGTCCATTGTATCTCTCCACCTTCTTGGCAGCTGGCGCATTGTAGGGATGAAATGAAAGTGGAAAGTAGCCATATGGAGCCCCAAATGACAGGTCACAAAAGCTACTGAAGGAGAAGGTGGATCAAGCCAACTTGCTGAACTCAAAGCTGTTCAATTGGCCCTGGACATTGCTGAAAGAGAGAAGTGGCCAAAGCTCTACCTCTACACTGATTCATGGATGGTAGCTAATGCTCTATGGGGATGGTTGAAGAAGTGGAAAAAGGCTATTTGGCAGCATAGAGGAAAAACAATTTGGGCTGCTGAAGAGTGGAAAAACATCGCCACTCAGGTAGAGAAGCTACCTGTGAAAGTCAGCCATGTAGATGCCCATGTTCCCAAGAGTAGAGCTAATGAGGAGCACCAAAACAATGAGCAGGTAGATCAGGCTGTAAAGATAGAGGTGTCAAAGATAGATTTAGATTGGCAACACAAGAGAGAGTTGTTCCTAGCTCAATGGGCTCATGATGCCTCAGGTCATCAGGGCAGAGATGCCACCTATAAGTGGGCACAAGACCAAGGGGTGGATCTCACCATGGACAGTTTCTCAGGTTATCCATGACTGTGACACATGTGCTGCAATCAAGCAGGCCAAGCGGGTGAAGCCCCTATGGTATGGTGAATGGTGGTCCAAATATAAGTATGGGGAGGCCTGGCAGATTGATTACATTACACTGCATCAAAGTGACCCTAGGACAGCACCCCTCCCTCTCTCTGCTCCCCTCCACTTCTCCGGTTGCTCCTGGATGGGGAGGAGGGGGCAGGGAGAGGAGACAGACAGCATGTGCAGCCAATGGCACTGCCCCTAGAGGTGGAGCCAGAGGGCAAAGCCTTCTACCGAGAGGACAGAGAGGGGACATCCCACAAAGGGAGTGGCACCACTCTCAGGCCCTTGAGTCTCCATGGCAGCACTGCACACCGGGGGGGCTGGCTCAGGAGATGACGTCACCAAAGTGAACAGGGCCAGGGCCACTGCCCGACTCCTATGGCAGAGCAATTCCTGGTCAGCGATTCCTAGTACCAGGATTGGCCAAGGCAGATCCAACACAGCAGATTTAATGGAATTGGACAGCTCTCGCTCAGGTAGCCTGAATGGTATATCGGGACAGAGACTCAAGTGACAAAGTTAGACACCATTCTAGCAAGAGGGTTACACAGGAGGTCACCCACTGTGGAAATACACAAGACAGAGAGTAAGACAGGCTTAATTAGCATGACTGGTTTGATAACCAAGATGCCAAGGCAGGAACAAACAGAACTTTGAAGATTACAGAAGATAGGATTAAACCTGCTTACGGGAAGAGGAGAGATTCAATCAAACCCCTGTGAGAAAGATGTTGTAAAATGCATAAGTTGTTTGTATGTTCTTTTAACTTAATTATTGTAGTGGAAATTATTAACCTTCCTGAAATGGTATATAAGCTTTTGGAAAACCTGAGTAAAATCAAATTCTGATCACCAAATCAGTCTTCCTGTCTCTCCTCAATCATCAATAACCCACGAGAACTTCTTCCCCTATGGACAAAGATCAGTGTGCCTATTGTAAGAAAAAGGGACAGTGGAAAAGTGACTGTCCAATGTTGAAGAAGAAACTCCGAGTTCTCCAACTCACAGTGGGACAGGACTCATGCTCAAAGTGATGGGGACTGAAGGCTTCTCCCCCAGCATAGCCTTCGGTTACAGCTAAGCTGGGGAAAGACAATATTGAATTTGTGGTAGATACTGGAGCAGCGTATTCTGTGTTAAATACTCTAGAAGGGAAATTGAGTCAAGATACTGTACATGTTGCTGGGGCAACAGCTGTAAGTGAAACGTGGCCTTTCTTCCAACCTTTAAAATTCAAGCTGGGCAAGCACTGGGTAAATCATTATTTTCTTCATATGCCTAACTCCCCTAAACCACTGCTGGGGAAGGACTTGCTAGAAAAATTAGAAGCAGAAATTACATTTAAAAAGGGAAAGGGTGAATGAGTTGTAATCACTGAATCTAAATTTGTCAAAGTTGCTGCACTTTTTATACAGGACAAATGTGGTGAAAACCCCATTGAAGTCAAAAATGCTGTCAACCCAGTAGTGTGGGCCAGTGATATCCCAGGAAGATCCAAACGGGCAGAACCAGTGAGTATTGCACTCAACTCAGGAGCCACACTGGTAAGGCAAAATAAATGCCCTTTGAAATTAGAGAGATGTAAGGGATTGACATCTGTAATTAAAAAATTCCTCCAACAGGGGTTATTAGTGCAATGTGAGTCCAGATACAAAACACCCAAACTTGCAGAAAAGAAGGCTGATGGTAAAAGATATTGATTAGTGCAAGATTTAAGAGCAATTAACATTATAGAGGACATGCACCCAGTGGTAGCCAATCCCTACACCCTTTTGACCACACTGACAGACAAATTATGGTGGTTTACTGTCGTAGACCTGAAGGATGCCTTTTTCTGCATTCCTGTGCATAAAAACAGCCAGCAGCTTTTTGCTTTTGAGTGGGAAAATCCTGAAACAGGGAGGAAAAGCCAGTATACTTGGACAGTCCTACCCCAAGGTTTCAAGGATAGCCCAAAAAATATTGGAAAACCAGCTAGCAAAGGAATTGGAAGATTAAAGGAGACAAGAGCCAGGAGGGGTTATGTTACCCCTGCCCTTAGAGGGGCAACACGTTGCGATGTGGGAGCGGACCTTCACAGAGGACGGCAGGCAGAAGCTTGGTGAAACATGAAAGGCTCTTTATTATCTGACTCCAATAGCTTATATACATTTTGTACAGAGGGCCAAGATTGGCCCAAAGAGGTTACAACCTCCTGACTCCATTGGTCAATATGACCATCAGTCAAGTTCTCTCTCAGAGAACAAGTATGCAAAACATAGAGATAAATTCTAAGAATACAATATTGTTTACATGAAGTAGCGTGAGAAGCTGCTGCAAAGACACAAACACTTGAAAGCAAGAAATGCAAGGACGACATCTCACCCTTTTTACCTTAAAAAAAGAAAAAAGGAAAAAAGAAAATGAACTACAGTTCAATTTCTGTTCCCATGGGAGGACCATCAGTTCCTCCTCTGTTGACCTTCATTCGGTCACGGTTTCTTGCTTTTCACATTACAGGGTTAGTGAAATTCTGTGGCACCTGTAAAGTGCTCAATGGCATGCAAAGCCTTTGCCAATTAAATTTGCGGGGTTTCAACCTGCATTCCTTGTTCTTGTTTTGAAGAACCAGGCCTCTGTGTCCCAACGCAGGTTCTTCAGCCAATGGAACAAACAACACTGCTGACTCCCTTTAAATTGAACAACCCATCTGTGTGCCATGTCGACCACAGAAATTAAATCCGTGACTAAATGAAAAGGTTTCTGGGAAAACTGTGGAAATGCCATGACAGCAGCCCCATTACAACCAAATGGGCTGCCCATCCTCAGGGGCTTCCAAAACTTTGCCCTCAAAATCATCCTTCCAAGCAACACTGGCCTACGTCATCCTCCCAAATCGTCTGTAAAGACAGTGGTTCCTTGCACTAAATTTCTGAATATTTTTGGGCCGCAAAAAAAAAAAAAAAAAAAAAAAAAAAAATCTAAAGGATTCTTGCCACTCACAATAGCTCATGGCTCCAGAGCATTTGGCAGAAAAACACTGCTTGCAAAGCTCCATTCAAATTCCTCCCATAATACTGAGAGTATGAATTTTACAAAAATCTGCACCCATCAAATTCGCAAGCATTGTTGCCTGCATTTATCAATCGAGCAATGAGCTCATACAAAAATGATTGATTGCCATTTTTACGGCTGAAATCGAGCAATAATTAGCTCAAACAAAAAAAAATTGATTGTTTGTTTATTTTTTCAGACAATATTTTGCCGCCTTGTGGCAGATGGGGCAAAAATGACCCAGTCCAGAATGTGCAAGGAATTGGACATTCATCAGCCAGTGATACCTGCAGGATACAAATGAATCACAGAAAACAATCATTCAGATTCACAATTGAGGATTGGCTTTTTGGAGGACTTATAAAAACCTCCAGTCCCCAGAGTTCTGTTTCGATGCAGAACACAGGAACGTCCCAGGACTGGTTGAAATTTCAAGATGATCCTGGTCCAACAGCTCCCAAACCAAGTCACGAAGGGCGATGAATGGATCTTGAAAGACAGTCCATTCCAGCTGCCAAACAGCAAAGGAAAAAATTGCAATGTCTGTTCCAAGTCGTTCCAGGACAGTCTCTGATCAGAGCAACAGTCCAGTGAAATCCAGGCAGCTCAATACTTCAGAGCAACTGCCTTCTCACCACCGACTCTTTGTCCTGTGAACAGAAAACTCAAACACAAATTAAACAACTTTGGTCCCTACAGGGACACTGACAGGGAGAGGTGAGTGTGGGACTAAACCTTCCCAACAAACCTCCATCGGCTGTGGGGACTGGGAAGACTCTTCTGTCCGAGCACGCTTCCTCTTTGCACCCCACTGCCCTTTTGACAGAGGTTGGCCTTTCACATGGCTTGCCTTGCAAACATCTGCCATGTGATTCGGCCGTCCACACCTTCCACAAAGAAACAAGGGAGTGATTCCTCTTTTTTGCACTCTCTTTCTTTGTTTCTTGCAGGCCTGAGCATTAGATGAGGCATCATGGGCCTCTGAATCCTGTCCCGTGTGCTTCACAGAGACAGGGGTGAGAGCTTTTCTCACCGCACCTGCAGAAATGGGGAATCCATCCCTGCCCTGCAGGGGGCGCCGTGCTGACCCACGGCCACCCACAGCATCAGCCACGGTTGGGACATGATCCGAAACTGAGGAGGATCCCGCACCCCGGGATCCTCTGCAGCAGGGGAACACCCACTTGTGGCCGGCTGCACCACGTTGTCCCTTTAAAATTGACAGATCGGCTGCAGCTGACTCCGCCGTGCTGCTCCTGCTCAGCGCGGGGGGAGATCGCAGCACTGACAGGGGCGTGTCCCGCTTGCCAAGCGCTGCCCCCACAGGCGCGGGGGGAGTGCCCTGATCGGTACAGGGAGGAGCGGGGGGGCTGGGAGGGTGTCCCGGCCCTGCATTCCCAAGCAGAGCCGCGGCTGTGGCTCCTGCGCTGCCCGGTTGCACCGCGCGGCGCCAGGCCGGCCCGCCCTTTCTCACGGGCGGCACCGGCCGCTGCCGGGGGGTTTCTTCTCGCTCCGGGGCCGTGCGGGGTGGCCCTGGGCTGGCCCCTTCACTCCTTGGGGCTGCCCCCCCCCGCGGGGGCTGGGCGGGCACCCCGCCGCTTCTTGGTGCCGCTTCCCCCCTGACGGGCTGGGCAGGCCTCCACCCCCGCTTTGGCGGGGCACTTGGCTTGCTGCCAAACTGCACGGACCTGTGTGTGCCGTGCAAGTCCTCGCCGCGGGGGCGCAGGGCTGCCCCGCCCGGCGCCCCGGGACGGCGCAGCCCCGCGCCGCCCCACCGCATGGAACATTCCACCGACGCCCCACAGTGCGGACAATCCACGAAAAACACCCCGCCTCCCCGATCCAAGAGCGCTCCCGGCGCTTCCAAGGCCAGGAAAGCACGGGGCGGAAGGGAAGTGGGGGAGGCAATCTTTCGCCTCCGCCGCCGTTTTTTCGGCATGGGACTCGGGAGCGCTGATCTCTCCGGTCCCGCGGGGCTTTCACAAGCCCCAAGGTTTTCCACACTCCAGCGCCGATAAGGCGTGGGTGCGGAAGGGGTCTGCTCTGCGGACCCCGTGCCCGCCTCAGCAGCTGTGCGGAGTGCGCTGAGTGCAGGCAGGCCTTCTCCCAAGCTGCTTCGTTTCCGAGGAAGGGGGGTTGGCTGTCCTGCCCGCCTCTGCGGAGCAGGAACAGGAGGAATGACTCCACTGTCTTCCCTGGCACTCAGCCCGATGGGGCTGGAGCTGTCCTCAGAGCTGGAAGGCTGCAATTTAGGCAGCACCTTCTCCAGCCTGTTCCAGGTGGTATGAGTTCCAAAAGCTTCACACTGCGATCTGCAAAGAAAACCTGGAGCAGATAGTCGCCCAAAGACTTCCACTCTGCTGTAGAAAAAACTTCTTCAAGGCTGCAAAAAACCCCATGAGTTCTAGCATAATAGAACAATTTCTGGAAAGCATCTCCAGGAAAGGAGACTTCTTCTCTCCTCAGGACCTCAAGGCAAAAGTCCAACATGAGGATTTCCTCATCCGAGGAGGATTTAGAGATCATTATCTCTTACCACGATACCTCAGGCAGAGCAGCTACAGTCTGTCACTGGGCACAGAGGTCCACCGACATGCAGTTCTCTCGCAGTCGGAGGTCACCAGTGTGACCTGTTCTCCCACGTCAGGAGTCCGTTCAGACACGGACAGTGTCCAGATGTGCCGTTCAGACACAAAGGGTCAGCAGATGTGACCCAGCTGCAGTCCAGACATGGAGGGGTCACCAGATGTGACGGGAGACCCTTTTCTCCCACGTTCGGGGTCACCAGATGTTACCCCTGCCCTTAGAGGGGCAACACGTTGCGACGTGGGAGCGGACCTTCACAGAGGACGGCAGGCAGCAGCTTGGTGAAACATGGAAGGCTCTTTTATTATCTGACTCCAATAGCTTATATACATTTTGTACAGAGGGCCAAGATTGGCCGAAGGAGGTTATAACCTCCTGACTCCATTGGTCAATATGACCATCAGTCAAGTTCTCTCTCAGAGAACAAGAATGCAAAACATAGAGATAATTTCTAAGAATACAATATTGTTTACATGAAGCAGCGTGAGAAGCTGCTGCAAAGACTCAAACACTTGAAAGCAAGAAATGCAAGGACGACAGAGTTATTCTTCAATATGTTGATGACATATTGATTGCAGCTAAAACACGAGATGACTGCATCCAACTCACCGCAAACTTATTAAACTTTTTGGGACTGAGTGGGTACAGAGTTTCTGAAGACAAAGCACAGATTGCCAAAGAAGCAGTAGTTTGCTTGGGGCTTGAGATCTTTCGTGGACCCTGACAGCTCAGCAAAGAATGGAAAGAAGCCATCTGCCAACTTCCAGAGCCCCACACTGTGAAAGAGATGCAAGCCTTCCTGGGAATGGTGGGTTGGTGTCATTTGTGGGTAGCAAATTATGGACTGCTAGTAAAATCCCTGTATGGAGCACTAAAAACAGTCAAAAATGGGATTATTATATGGACTGAGAGCAAAAGGGTTGCTTTTAAACAGCTGAAACACTCTCTAATGTCAGCTCCAGCACCGGGACGGTGTCTTAGGTTGTAATATGTAACCAAAAATGTTTATTCTATTCCATCTGTTGAAACTGGTTGGGGAGATGTTTTCTTTATCTCTTGTATTCCTCATAACTCCAGGGGGGAGGGGGTGAGTGCCTTCTGCTAATAGGTCAGCTGTTAAAACCAGGTGAAGCAATGTTCCTTATCTCTTCCACCACCTATCCTCCCTCTGAGGGATATCTCCTGTTAATGGGCCATTAAGGCTCAATGCATGACTGAAAACGCTACATCACCCCACTGTGAGCTGCTTCACCCAGTGGGGGGAGCCAACTGTTCCTACCTAGATAAAAACTGAGACCCAGGAACGCCAGGTATCTGGTTTTCCACTTGGTTCCCAGAGGAAGACCAGACCCATCTCGCCATCACTGGACTCTTTCTACAGGATCATCTCTACTCCAATAGAACCACATCTGCCACTCCAGGAGGACTTAATTGGACCGCTTCTAACACCCTGAACAACAGAGTCAGGTCGTATTTCTGACTGTCAGGGTTTCTAGGATTTTTTTGTTTGTTTGTTTGCTTGTTTTTTTGTACTACTACATTTGTATTCTTAATATTCCTAGGAAAGAACTGTTATTCCTATTCCCAAATCTTTGCCTGAAATCCCTTAATTGGAAAATTATAATAATTTGGAGGGAAGGGGTTTACATTCTCCATTCTAAGGGAAACTCCAGCTTTCCCTGGCAGATACCTGTCTTCCCAAACCAAGACAGACGGCCAGACTTAACTAAACCTTTTGAACTTTTTACATGTGAAAGACTAAATGTGGCTTTGGGGGTACTAGCACAGTGCCTCAGGAACCAATAGAGGGCTCTGGCCTACTTTTCCAAACAGCTAGACAATGTTGCCTGAAGCTGGACAGAGTGCCTGAAGGCCATGGCAGCCACTGTCATCTTAATCCATGAAGCCCGAAAATACATCCTTGAGGGGCACATTGTAGAGTATGGACCGCATGCTGTAACAGCCATACGGGAACAAAATGGGGGACATTGGCTATCTGGAAACCGGATGCTTAAATACCAATCACTGTTATTAGAACAGGATGATGTTACCTTGAAAACAATTTCAGTTGTTGACCCTGCCATGTTTCTGTCCTCCACCTTAATTGACAATGAGCCTGAGCATGACAATTGAAGAGGTCTATTCCAGCAGACTAGACCTGAAAGACATGCCTCTAGAAAATCCAGATTGGGAGCTTTTTACAGATGGGAGCAGCTTCATGAGAAATGGCAAAAGGATGATAGTCTATGCAGTGACCACCCAGGACAAAGTGATCGAGGCAAAGGCCCTGCCATGAGATGTGTCATCACAGAAAGCTGAACTGATTGCACTGATGAGAGCCCTAGACCTGAGCGAAGGAAAAAAGGTAAATATATGGACTGACTCTAAATATGCATTTAGTATTGTCCACACCCATGGAGCCATCTGGAAAGAGAGGACTTCTGAACGCTCAAGGTGATCAAATCAAACATGCTGAACAAATACTTGCCCTCTTAGAGAGCATTAAAAAACCTGCAGAAGTATCTATCATGCATTGAAGAGGTCACCTTAAAGGTAAAACCACTCCAGAATTGGGAAATCATTTTGCTGATAAAGCAGGAAGAGGGATTGCAAAAAAAGGTATTCTTACAGTAATTCCACAAAAAGATTGATTTGTCAGGGTTCATCCCAAAATATGATCAAGCAGACCACAAACTAATCAAGTTTCTTAAAACTGAGATCACAGAAAGTGGGTGGTCTGTTTACACCAGCAAATCAGGTTGTAGTCCCACCCCTGATCCTTTGGGAGCTAGCTCAAAGAGAACATGAAAACACACATTTTGGGGTTGAAAATCTTTTGAAACATCTAAAAGAGGTAGTAATTGGAGAGGGAATGACTGATATTGTACAGTCAGTAGTGAGAAAATGTGAAATATGCTGTAAAAATAACCCTGACACGAGGAAAAGAGTTGTATTAGGAGTAACAAAAACAGGAGATCTTCCTGGAGATTACTGGCAAATAGATTTTGCGGCATTACCATGCAAAGAGCGATACCAGTACATACTGCTATTAGTTGACACCTTCAGTGGATGGCCAGAGACTTGCCCCTGTCGCACTAACACAGCCAAGGAACTGGTGAAAGTTTTGCTCAATCATATAATTCCAAGGTTTGGAGTTCCCTTGGGGATGTCATCAGATAGGGGACCACACTTTGTTGCAACAGAATTTAGCCACATTTTGGGAATTACTTGGGAACTGCATACACCTTATAGACACCAGGAGAGTGGTAAAGTTGAACGTATGAATGGGACTCTCAAAACACAAATTAGCAAAATTTGTCAGGAAACATCCATGACATGGGTTCAGGCCTTGCCTATAGCTTTACTGAGAATCCGCATACAACCAAGGCGGAGGGATAACATCAGTCCCTATGAAATACTATACGGCAGATCATGTCAGATCCCACATATTCCAGGTGAAATTCACATGAAGGGGAAACTTGATTTACAGAGATATCTAATGGCTTTAGGTTCCACTTTGCAGAAGCTCCAGACTTACATTGTGCTATCCAGACCCATAGGACTGGACACACCTGCACATCACTTCCAACCTGGAGACTGGGTCTATGTTAACTGGTGGGACATTGATCCTCTAAAAGCCAAGTGAAGAGGACCATTCCAAGTCCTGCTGACCAGCCTCACCACAGTCAAAATCGCTGGCTAAGGACTCTGGATTTGCTACTCCAGCATTAAGAAGGCTTCTGCTCCTTAAACAACTATAAAAACAGAGACTGATGCAGATGAAAACATATTTTAAATGATTCCTCTTCTGTACCTAAGGAATTGTTCACAATAATCATTATTCTTCTTTGCATGATACCCGACTGTGCAAGACATTACTACTGTTAGATATTTAAATCTGTTTATTGATTATTATTAGTTATTTACTCTTGTTAGCTATTTATCTATTATTATATATTTACTTGTTGTGGTGCATTTTGGTCTAACCAAATTTCTGCATGCTTTTGTTATTTGTTTTATAATGGTTTGTCCCATACCCCCATGTTAAACCCCGTTTTGTTTTTTCTCGAATTATGGGTCTTGTCCATCACTCTGCAGCCCCGCCTAGAAGCCTGGAAATTTCTTGGAAGACTGTCAAGTGATTTGGCAGGTTCTTGATTCCCTGCTCCCCTTTTTATGCATGGAATTGTTCTACTGTCTGTCCCTTGTGTTCTGGGTCACTCTCCCCCCCGGGATTGGTTCTAGGCTGTCCCCCAACCCTTTCCCCACCCCCTGTACTTAAGGTGAGACCCAGAGGGAAAAATTCACTTTACGTGGGCCTCATCTCTGGGTGGAAATAAACCCCAGTTGAAACCCACGTGAAGTCCTCCTTTCTTCCTTGCCATTGCCACGCTTCTGCCTGAGACCAAGACCCACAAGATCAGAAAGGTACCAAGCCGTACCCTTAAATGCGAGCTCGGTGCCTGAGCTAGCTGGAAAGCAGCACCGAATCCCCGCATTTACTGTTAGATATTTTCTGTCATTAGATATTTATCTATTGTTAGGTATTTATTTACTATTAGATATCTATCTGTTGTTGCAGGAGCTGCAGGAAGGAACAGGCCAGCACGGTTCCAGCATTTTCCCAGAGAGGAATTGTTGTGGTTTTGTGCTATCAGAGGAATTAAGAGCTTAGGATCCTTAGGATCTCTGTTGAGCAACTCGGTTGATACCGCTGGGGCTTCTGCAGAGGCTACTCCGGTCTGGTGTCAGCAGAGGGCACTGGGTGATCGCCAGGAGCCTGCTCTGCCCGAGGAACCTCAGCATCTTTCCAAGCTTCGTGAACGAAGATCACAGATTCAGTTGTGCCATATCCTTTTCTCTCCTTCTGTTGCACCCATTTTCACTCATCCTCTCCTCTCCAGATTTTCTGCTTTCACTTGCTGCCACTGAGTCCATCTGACTCTTAGGACAGATGTAGCTCCTGTGATGTGGCCAGCACACAGTTCATCTGCAGCTGAACAGAATCCAGCCCTAAATATGTGTACATCCTCTGCCAGAGCTGCATCTGGGATCAGGAATTGGGCTGAAACACAGCAATAGCAGGAGCAAACTGCTGCCTAAAGTTTGTCCTCAGGATTTATATGCAAATCAACTGTTCTTACCCACCTGGCAACAACTATAGCTGTGGCACCGTTATGGTGTTCTTGTACAACTAAATAACATTTCAGCCTTTGCCCAATGAATCTTGCAGAAAGCTGTTTTGGGGGGCAGTCACAGCATGAAGGCAGCTGCAATCAGTGCGATTTTTCAATGTACCACGATCTTTGTGCAACCTTTTGCTCTCACTTGTCCCCACAGCTTCATTCTGTGCAATTGATCATATTTTTGAATTGATTTTTCAAACTTACTTTCAAATCTTTGCAGGAGCTCCCTCTATGTGAGACACAGGGTGTCCAGGGACCACAGGCATCACTTATCCCTGTTTTACCACTCAAAGTTGAGCTCTGACCTTGCACCCTAATGTTGACCTATGAAAAGTAAGAAAAGCAGGTGTTTGTTTTTTTTTTTTTTAACTGAAAAATTTCTGATCAGAAAAAGCTGCCCATGGCACACACAGCATCTTGACATGAAGGACACTTTCCAAGCTGAGTGCCATGAGTATGAGAGGAAGCCTGTAGTTACCTTCCACCCATCTCCATATTTATAGCCTTCATTTATGGCTGGGTTATTGTTTGGTGGCCTTTTGTCTTTTCTTGGCAGTGACAATGACTTTTTCTGCTATATTATAAATGAGCAGCTATGTCCATGCCTCTGTTCCAGGTCATTTTCATAGCACAGTGATCATGGGCACAGGGCAGGCTGCTGCCAGGGCTGCTGTGCTGTGGGGCAGGCAGCTCCAGAATTGCCAGGTTGGGATGTAGGGCTGTGTTCTAGGGTGACTATGATGCCTGTATCCCAAATTGTCTGTTCTCTGTGTGTTATATGTTGTGTTCTGTACCTTTAAGACTGGTTCTGAGAGTAAAGCAGGGAAAGAAGAAGCACGCAGTTTGTTTTGAAAAACACCGTTCACTCTTGTGCATTTTTTGCTTCTTCCTCAGGATGGTGTGTTCGTCAGATGGACGGACAGCAGCCAGACAGAGGGTTTTTCTTGCTTTTAGTTAGTCTAGCTAGCTGAGGCAAAGAAGCTTCCTGGACTGTTTTTGTTTGTTTGTTTGTTTGTTTTGTTTTGTTTTCTTTTTCTTGGGACTGTTTAAATCTGCTCTGGACTGAAAAACCCAGAGGAGGACCGGGATCCCATGCCCACAGCCCACTGGGCCTGGACCTCGGCATTTTCCAGTGCTGAAGGGACTGGGACTGATAAGAGACTGAGAGAGCTGAGCTACACCCAGAGCAAGGACTTCTCTCAGTTTTGCCATCTCTCTTTGGAGCGGCAAGAGGTTTTATTGTTTCATATTATTCATTCCTTATGCTTGTGGGCATTTTTGTTTGTCAAATAAATAGTTTTTTCCACTTTTCTCCGAGGAAGTTCTTTTCCCAGACTGGCTGGGGGGAGGGGCTGTTTGGGTTTGCTCTCCAGAGGAACTCCATTCAGAGGTTTCCTCCCAAATTTGCCCTAAACCAGGACAGGCTGCAAAGATAGAACTTGCTTAAAGAGGGGTCCAGGCCATAATTTCTCTTGGTGCATATGATGGAGGAAGCCGTCATTGTGTCAGTTTGCTCTGAAGGACCCAGTGCACTCACAGCTTCAAATATTTCTTGGCCCAGGCTCTTGGAGTGCCCAGGAAAGTTGCTCAGAAATCCAGGCAATTTCACTCTTTGATATGTTTCTTTCTAGGCTCAGTTTCTTTTGGAAGATGAAAGCAAACCAGATGACTTTTTTTCTTCCTGCCTCCAGCATCTTCCCTGTCTGACTTTGATCTGAATACTTTGGACTGCAATGTTCTTGCTTCGCTCATCCAGCTGCAGACCTCGGCTTTTCCACATCCCCTTTTTTTTTCTCCAGAGGGTGAGATATGTCCATGGACAAGCACAAGACCAAAGACCCCCCAGAACAGGAAGACTTGCAAGGCCCAGCTCAGCAGAGCCCTATGGGCAGTGTGTGTCTGATGAGCCCACAGAGCCCCTCCTGCCTGGCATGTTTCCTCAGGGAGGAGGGGAGGACTGTCCACAGCTGTTTGTACCTCTCTGGGCCCTGCTGGTGCAGGAGGAAACAGTGGACAAAGCTACCACTTCATTCCTTACAGCCTGCTTTGCCCTTGACTCTCTTGATCTTTTTGAGGCAAGTATCAAATAAAGCCACAGTGAAAACAAACTACCACAGATTTATGACTTCAGGTCTTAATTAGATGGTACTTTTGTAGCTGCTTGCTCACTTGCAACATTCCTGGCTCCAGGGAGAATGTAGAAGCAGGTAATACACACAGAATTGCTCCCCTGATGGGTGACCCCCTCTGGTTTGGGGAGAGATCCCTCATCCTGTAACTGCTGGAAGCAGAGACGTGAGGTGGGCTGGGCTGCCATGACCCAGCCAGGAGCCAGCAGGGTCCTTCAGGCAGCTGATGAATGTCCCTTGAGTCTGGCTTAGCTTCAACTCAAGATTTTCCAGCTTGGTTTGAGCCTGGGCAACATGTGAGTCATAGCAGAGAATCTCTATGTGATGCCTGCTCTGGCAATAGATACTCCTCAGCCCTCTCTGTAAAACCCCATGGCAAGAAGAGCCAGCCCTGATCAGGCTCCTGTCTAACGAGAAGCATTCCCAGGTATCATAGTCTGTCTTTTGAGTCAAGGAAAAGCAGACAGTCCTTTCAGGTCTGCCCTAGCTGTTACCCTAGCTAGTTAGGATTTCCATTGAATCACAGAACCATTTAGGTTGGGAAAGACCTTTAAGATCAAGTCTAACCATTACCCCAGTGCTCACACATACAATATTACCCTAGATTGTGTGAGGGTTCAGTTCCAGCTGCCTTTTGCTGAGAGCAGGGAGGGTTGGATTCAAACATAAGATTCTTCTTCAAAATAAGAAACCCAACAAAACCAGATTTCCTTCCTAGAAGCCCTTAAGTGAAAGTATCCTTTATCCTTTGCATTGTCCCGCCTGCCACACCAGCGAGTATGTGTGAAAGCAAAGTATGTTTTATTCAGGGGGAAAGGAAAAATTCCCAGTGTGTACAACCTCTCCATCACTGTTGAGTTTGACACTGTGATTCCCCAGCTGTCACCATCATCTGCCATGAATAATTATCTCTCTCACTCACATTAAATATCACTCTTTCTTACATCCCCTTTCCACTACTGATTTTCTTGTAGGAAAAATATCTTTGCTCAGGGGTGTACCTGGATGGTCTGCAGAATGAACTGCTCTCTGTAAAAGCCCCTTACTCTGACACCCGTGGTGGTGTCCAACACCCACTGCCCTTTCCACTCAGGGGCAAGATGGTGTGAATGCCAGGGAAGGTCTGCATCTCCTTTGAATTTCTGTTCTTCAGCTGAGCAGAAAGCACCTTCCCTTAAATCCTCCTCCCCAAATGCTCTGGCCATGTGACATCTGTACAATACCAGCAGTTACAAAAAGAAAAGTGATTTTCAGCTGCATTTACTAGCCAATTAAAAAAAAAAAAATCTTGCTTATGATAATCCAGAATGGGGGATCTGAGATACTTGTGGCTTGTATTTAATGAGCAGATCCCTTTTGGTCACATCTGGCTCATCAGAGGCAAGTTTGAACCTGATTACATTAGTTCCCTTTTACAGGAAAGTGTTACTGACCCAAGTAGGGGGTTTGCAGTGGATGGTCTAAGCCCGAGTTTCTGGCTGTGCATTCAGATCACCTGCTTTTGTATTCAGCCTATTTCCCTCTCACTTACATGTTTTAATCTTCACGTTGTAGCCAAAACAAAATAAATTGACAAATAGAACTTGACCCACATATTCAGTTATTGGCATGTTTCCTTATTAAAGAAGAGATAAGTGAAAATATAGAACAAATTATGCAGATAAGTATCAGAGAAGTCAAAGTTAATCATATCTCAGCATGTTCATGTGAATGACACACAGAATGCACACCTGTTGGACTGAGTCAGCAAACTTCCTCATGAGTTTCTATCCCTTTTTTCTTCTTCTCCACTTCCTCCTTAGACAGAATCACAACAGCATTGAGGTTGGAAAAGCACTCTGAGATCGAGTACAGCCACTCCTCCAGCACTGACAAGGCCACCACTAAGCCATGTCGCCAGGTGCCACATCCACATGCCTGTTAAATCCCTCTAGGAATGGGGACTCCACCACTGGCCTGGGCAGCTGTGCCAGGGCTGGACAGTCCTTTCTAGAAAGAAATTTTCCCAATATCCAACCTAAACTTCCCCTGGTGCAATTCGAGGTTGTTTTCCCTTGTCCTGACACCTGTTACCTGGGAAAAGAGACTGACCTCCACTTGGCTACAGCCTCCTGTCAGGGAGTTCCTGAGCCTCCTTTTCTCCAGGCTCAGCATCCCCAGCCCCCTCAGCCACTCCCCATCAGACCTGTGCTCTTCACCCCTGTTCCCTCACTAGCTTGTCTGATTTTTCACAGAAAATGTTTCACAGCAACATTTAATCAGAAATATTGTTTTTATCACTTGAGAAGAACATGTGCCTGAACTCCATGATGGGCTTCACCTGTGAAATCCCAGGGAGGCAAAGTAGGGCTTCAGTGGAGCTCATCATGGGGACCACAGCTGAGGGATCACCTTGAGACCTGGAAGACAACAAAGGGAAACTCACCAAGCATGATCACACCACTTATAGCAGAATGATAACAACATCAGCAAACAGCCCAATCAACTGGAGCAGGGTATCTTGGAGGGGACCATTCCTCTACAGGCACTGGATTACAAAGTGTGAGGTAGTTTTAACCTCCCTAAGTCTCAGAATCAAATGAGTGTCACCTGCTTCAGTCAGGTGCCTTCTTCCCATGAAACAAAGGCCCTCATTGTCCAGGTAAAGCAAAGGCTAATTCCTGTGGGCCAGGGCACTGAGGCATGCTGCTGGCTCTTTGTTGGACAGCCATTAAGAGAGGATGTGGAACTTGGATTCTAACTGGACTGGATGTATCTTAGTAACTAAAGCAATTGATAAACCCCCTGACTTCCAGAAAATGCCATCAGCTTCCTCAGAACAGCATTCAGTTGCCAATTCTCATTCTCTGCTGGTACAGATGCCAACCTGGCTTGGAGCAAGAGGACAGGCTGGTGCAGGCAGGTGGCTGCAGGAGAATGCTGTAGGATGGAGTGGAACTGCTCCTGAGCCATAGCACAAGAAGTGTGAGCCCACTGCCCAGGCTCCAGCAGCTTGGGAACAGCACTCTGATGCCCACATTGCTGCATGTACTGCGTGGATGATGAGAGCAGCAGAATCCTGAAGTGTCCTGAGCTTGTTCAGAGCTGTGACTTTCCTTGCCAAACCATGGGAGCTGTGTGCCTTGGTACCACAGGCAGCATGTGCAAGCTGCAGTCTTGCACAACCTGGATTGATCTTGCACACTATTCCCACTCTATGATAAAAAAGAAGAGGCAGAAGAAAATCAGGATGCTTGAAACGACATTTCTAATGCCTTCCAAGCAATGCACAGCATGTTTATCTGCTCAGTGAAGGTTAATATTGTGGTTTATATTTTGCATAAATGTACACATTAAGAGCCGCTTCTCTGACCAGTAAATGTTTAAAGCACCACTTCTTGAAAATATCTTATATGTAGTATTAGGTCCTGTCAGAACACACGTCTTCAGAACTCATCATCAGTTTAGCACTTCAGAGGGTGCCTCTCACTGAATCTTTTATCTCGAGTCACTGATAAAAAATGATTCTATTCCCTAGCTCTGTTTATCTTTTTGCCTAACTTCAAGTTTAACTGGAACTTTGACAAACTGTAATAGTTAAATACATTTTTTTCTCCTCAATATGCCTGGCCCAATGAGAAATACAAGTGCCAAACCACTGCAAGGAAGCCTGCCTGCATGTATCTGTGACCCAGCTGGGAGCAGAGTGTACTCACACACAGCCCCCTCTTCTCCTCTGGGAATGGGCTTCTGGAGGTTCCTTATGAAAGGCGGTGCATCCAAACAGCCTAAAGGGGCCTGTAAAGGGACATGCCCAGGGGAGGGAAACGTAGCAGGGATTTTCACTGATCCCATCACAGGATGAATTAACACCTGCATTAACAGTTCCTGTGGCAGTCACTGACAAAGGCAGTGACATGGGGATAGTACAAATATGCAAAGCAAACACCGTAACAGAGGAGACACTTGATGCCAGTAAAACCCCAGAACTGGCTCCCCCTGAAACTTCATCTGTGTGTGTGCACAGATACAGTAAAGCAAATCACAGACCCTCCCAGCCCACACACTCTGGGACATGTGCTCTCACCACCTGATTCAGGATGAGTGCTTGGGAGAGAGCTGTACCAGTGCAGTGAGAGGATTGGGCTCCAAGTGTCCAAGGCCAGGTTGGATGGGGCTTGGAGCAACCAGGTCTCGTGGAAGCTGCCCCTGCCTGTGCCAGAGGGTTGAAACGAGATGATCCTTCAGGCCCCTTCCAACCCAAACCCTTCTATGATTCTATGACATTTTTCCCTGTGCAAAGGATCAGACAATGTGCAAATAACTGTCTCACTGAAGAAGTGATTCACTGAAGATGTAGAGATGCTGCAGAGCTGCCTATGGTGAACAAAAGGTCCCCACAGTGCAGAGCCTGTCATGGTCAGCACCAGGTTCAAATGTGTTAATTACTGTGACTGTGCTTCCAGGATCACTGGTATTCCTGGAACAGGCTGGGCATGGGACCACCATTCTTAATTACCAAACACTGCCAAAATTTGTGCACTGTGGGGGTGTGTTTTTCTTTATGCATATTTTTGTAAAACCTTTTGAATGGTTTGTTCCTGTTTTCCCCCTGATATGTTTGGTTTTACCCCAAGTTTTCTCCTCCCTTGCCAAGCTGTCATTCACTCCCCAGACCCACCCATTACCTCATTCACATAATTCCAATCTTTCCTAATCCCTGCCCTTAGTTCCAGAGAGTTCCCTGTCAGTCCTTGCTGTCCCTACCCCCTGCCCCCACCCTGGAATTCCCCTATTCCTCGACACCTCGTTGGTCTATGTAACCCTTTCCACTTTCGTTGCCTTCCCTATAGGTTGTCATATTGAGACCCCCTCCTTACTCTCGTCCCAGTTGTATCCCTGATTGGTTGAAGAATTGTATCCTCCCCCTGTTCCTCCCCTGTTTAAAAGAGTGTGCAAGATGCGGGCTTTTGGTTTTTTCGTCACTGCACTCCTTGGGGAATAAATCCTTTGAGAAGCACATGAAAGACCCTCTCCCTGTTCTTCACCCTGATCCTTGGCGCTGTATCACTGACTGCTGTTGAGAACAGTCTCGCTGCTGCCAGAATCAGCAGCCCTGCTTTACTGCCATCCGAGCCTGATTTGGCGTGAAGGTGGCCACTCTTAGCGCGGTCCAGGGAGTGTGAGCTATCTGGGGTTTCTCCGGCATCGCGTCAGTGCACTAGACCTGCATCCTGGCAGCTGACCCAGGTAAACACATCTGCAGTAAATCAGGTCCATTACAAAATAATTTCTGTGCTTTTTGTAGTGCACCTCTGTCCTAGTAGAATACGGAACATTCTTAAAAGGCAGCATTGCACACTGCCAGCTTCCCCACTGCTGCAGGCACAGCAGTGTCTTCAAGAGCAGAGGAGGGCAAAGGAGCAGTGTGAAAAGGTTCTCCTTGTTTTGTTCAAGATGTACACCAAAGTAAGTGTGTGTTTTCCTGAGAGCAGTAAAAGACACTTTGGTGATTATTATCCTACAGAAGATACTTTCTGTTGGCCAAACTTTGCATATTATCTTTGCTTGCAGATTTAACTGCTGGATAGCTGTGATTCCAAGAAGCTCAGCACAGTGGTATCACATAATCTGTTTCTCAATAAACTGAGATGATCAAAGCTGGAGGGTAACTCGTAGATGTTAAGGGAATGTCACACTCAGAGCTGACAGTAGACTGAGCACAGGATGCCATTGCATACCCTGTGCCAGGGCTCCTGCCAGCCAGACTGATCAAAGGGACTAAGGTTGTTACCTCTGCCCCCATGACTCCCCTGGAGCTGGGATCCCAGCTGTGCCCACCCCAAGGCACTGAGCACTCAGAGCTTCCAGAGGTCATAAAGGCAAAACTTATTTGGTCTGAAAGTCATGCTGAGCAGTGAGAGGGGGAGGCCATGTTCCCAAGGAGAGGGAAACTGGCATCATCCATGGCACTGGCATCTCTGCAGGGCTGGGTCTCCATCCCTCTGTCCTCTCCTCCACCTTCAGCAGGACTCCTTCAGCCTTGTTCCACAAGACAGCACCAGGACAGAGAAGGGTCTTGTCTAGAAAGCCTTGCTGAGGAAATTAGTTTTCTTAAGGACAGTTGCTATGTACCATAAGGGTTAACTTAGGCATTACATGATGAAGAAAAAACAATCAAAAATATCAGTGGAGAGATTTCCCACACCTATCTATGTACATTTAATTCAAAAGAGCCTGTCTGGGCATGCTGTAAAGCTGTGAGAGAAAATGAGACATTCCTCTTCCAGCTTTGGCACTGCTGCAGTTCTCAAGTCTATCCCATTCTGTCCACATCTATGGTCTGGGGGAACTGGGACCATGACCCCAACAGTTGGGGCAAGTCAGTTTTTAAGCCCTATATGAGGACAACACAGGGTTGGATAATGAGCTAAAATTTGTTAACATAATTTAAATACCCAGGAAAAAATTGGCAACTTTCACATTGCTGAGATAATTTTTTGCTGTGAATGATGAAACAGGAACGTCTTGGCTTCTAGGCCTGGGGATGCATGTGTGACTGTGATTGGTTTTGCATCACCCTTCTGTGTTCCTCTTCTCTATCACTTCTTTCTCCAGAAACCAATCTTGAATACAGAAATAATTGAATCTTGTAATTAAATCTCATCCTATGGAAGGAAATCAGGTTTAACTCTGATTTATGAGTACTGATAGCACTTTGAAATAAAAAGCTCAAGCAGCATGAACATTGTGCATCCTGTACCTCAAACAGCTATTTCAATATTAAACAGTTATTTCTAGTAACAATCATAATCATGGAATTGGTCTTGCAGGAGTAGAGCACAAAAAGGATTGCTCCTTTTCATTTGCTCATTTAAACTGCACTAACAAAAAAATACCGTGTTCATATTTCTCCCTGTTGTGCCTGGCTTTACATGGATCCAGCCATGAATCTCTAAAATATCCCTGTCTTGCACTGAGATAAATAAACCTACATCAAATTAATAATAAAATTTAAAAAAAAGTACATGATCACCATTCCATAGATTTTAGTTCCATTTTCTTGGTATTTTATAGGCAGAAAAAATAATGCAGTCGCAGTTATAAACTTAGTATAAAATAAACTTTAAAGAAGGGGAAAGAAAGAACCCAAACCCACATTCTGGTAGCAGTGAGATATTAACAAAAATCCCCCAAGGTTATTTTCAATGAACTTTCTCCTTACCCCATGTCACAAATTGCCTTTTACAGAGAAAGGAATTGGTTAAATATTTTGCAGGAAGATGAAATACTGAGTTTCTTAAAGAAACAGGAGAAGCACATGGAGACAACTACATGAGCCTTGTGCTGCAGCTGGATTGTCGTTGATATTGCCAACACATGGAATTTCATCACTAATCATGCAGTGTGCAGATTTTAGTTTCAGCTGTGGGTGCCAGATGACCACATCCAAACCTCAGTCTCATTGGTTTGTTTCTTGGAAAGCAGAAATTTAAATCTCCCCCAGTTGCACAAGATAACCAAAAAATGATCCAAAAACTCAACACCAATGAATTGTTTTATTCTCCACTGAACTCTTTTCAGAAATCGGAATAATGAGAGATACTCAAACCCTGTCCTGTCTCCCAGCATTTCAGTGTCTCCCTGAGGACTCTCACAGGCTGGGCAACAGCTTCACTGTTTGTTCTCCCTGCAAGAACATCCCAGCAGTGCCTACATCAACAATGTCCCTTTTTCACCTGCGTCCAAAGCAAGGGAGGCCTGACTCCCCATAGTGCTGCTCTGTCCAGCCATGTGTGAGCAGCATCCTCATCCCCTCCTGAGCCCAGGCAGCATCACTCAGCTGCGGCTCAGCAAGAAAGGTCTGACAGGAACCTGGTCGGTCCAAACCTTGCACAGTCAGTGGTGTCAGTGATAGATGAGAGAGACCTCATGTAAAGCCCTCATGGAAAGCAAAGCTCCAGTGTGAGGTCAGGCAGGATCTATCTGTGTGCTGTCACCAGGCTGGCAGGCAGGAGCATGGGAGGGAGTCAAGGGGATGGAGCAGCAGCAGTGAATAGACAATGTGCGGGGGTGTCAGGATGCTGTTGGGAGCGATGAAGAGGGATGTGGAATGAATGCCAGTGATGAAATCAGGTGGCAGTGCTCAGAGAGCTTGTTCTCCAGGGAAGCTGCCTTGTGGTTAGTGCTTGAAGCCTTACAGAATTGTTTCTCTTAGAAGGTGGAAATGACGATGTGAGTCAGATCTTTCTTCAGCTCATTCCTTCCCAGTTACAGGTGTTGAAAGTTCTGCTTCTGTAAACATGGGAAAGGTCAGCAACAGCTAGCAGTTTCCATGCTGGCAGTTTTCAAGCATACTTTCCTAGCCAGTTCTGTGCCCTGAAGCCCTTTTTGTTCTCTCCTCCAGTGAGTTTTGAGGCTTTCCAGCTGCCTTCTTCCCTGAACTCAGATAAAACCTCAATGCCCCACGAGCACTGGCAGCCAGTTTCTTAGGAAAATGTCTGGATTTGGCACAGTTATTTCTTGTTTAGTTCTTGTAAAGCAACATTTCACCTCAGGCGACAGTCTCTTCTGTTCATACTGTTGTCACAGGACAGTGTTCAGAGGTGCCTTTGGTTGGTCAAGTACCACCTCTCCCATTAGCTTGAGCAGGATCTTTGGTTCATTAACCATCATTACTATTGTTTGGACATGTCTCCTTTTACATGTGGTGCCGTGGCCGAAGGTGAAGAAGCGAGACACATCAATATGATGAGTAGGCTAATGCTCCTTTATTGTTGTGTCTGTGCGGACTCTTATACAGTTTTTTGCTTCCGTGCACGCGATCATGCATTTTCCTATTTGCTATAAACATATTGCACGAGGCAAGCATGCATAAAGCTCTACTATTGATTGGTTGGCACCCGCCTAGCAAAATTTCCTGTTTGCGGTTTTTAGATGCTGCTTAGATGCTACCTCCATATGTCTTTTCTCAACTCCTGCTTAGCTTTGCATGACTGTTATCTAGCTAGCAGTTTCAAGGTTACTGTGTCCTTTATATCTTTCTGTAAGCATTATTAACTGTTAAAGCCCCAACATCTCCCCCTCTTTTTTCGAATAAGGCTTGGGTCATTGCTTGCATGCGAGCCATAAAACATTGTAAAATGCAAGGCCCAAATAACAGTATGGCAAAAACAACCACAAGTACCAAAAATGCCCCTTTTGCAAGTGACATAAGCCAAGGGGAAAACCCAAAAGAGGCCAGCCAATTTGTGAAAGGGTCCGAGGTCACTTGTAATTTATGCATGTTATCCCTCAATTGAGCAAGCTGTCGGTGAATAGAGTTAGAGTGATCTGATAGATTCATACAACACATCCCTTCAAACTCCTCACAACCATGGCCTTGTGCCAATAATAAGAAATCAATCGCGGCGCGGTTTTGAAGAACTGCGTGTCTGACCCCTTCAACATCAAGCGTTAAGTCGGCAAGAATATTGGAGGTGATATTGATCTGTTTGCCTGTCCAGCAGGCTAAGCGTCTCAATTGTGTCAATGCTTGGGAAGTGGCCACCCCAGGGGCAAAAATTCTAGCGAGGATTACTTCGGGGGGATCCCACAGTTCCATGGTGTCCTTGCAGTCAGGGCCTAATTGCGACACGGCCCGCCTATGGCGAGTCCGATTATGATTCGCTGTGATGACAGCGGTGATATTGGGGGCAAACATTGTAATCCTGCCCATGTAACAGGGTCCCCCGCTAGCATTTGCTGGGATACCTCGCCAGGCTCTATCACCACAAATCAGAAATATCCCTTCTGGGAGTGCGATCGTAAGGTTACGGGGGTTGTAAATATGTGCTGTGCCATTACAATAAAGAGAATAATTGTAAAATCGTACTGGAGAAAGGTTACTGCCATTGCCATGAAATTTAAAGCAAGAATCGTTGGTGGCAACTGAGCCCAGCAATCTTAATTCCTGTAATGAGGACACGTTTTTCGGCCTAATATTAGCATTATGGTATATTTTTGTATGGTTAACGGCAGACACTCCTATTAGACAAGTTCTAAAAGGATCGGAAGGGGTAGCTAATGATAGGCAAAAACTCTCTTGGCCGGTTTTGTTGGCCCAGGTGACCCACATGTTCTGCCTGTCATCTATGTTCAATAGCTCCGTGCAAGCAACAGCCTCAATACTTATTCCCATTAGCAAAAACAAAATCAAGCTGCTCCTATTTTTTCCAATAATGTTTCCAATAATTGCCATGATGTTGGCACAGTATCATATACCGCGTGCTAATAACCTTAGTTCTCTTAAACACTATTATATTGCTGCAAAACCAAGCTAAGCAATAAGCGCACTCCGCTAAAGCCCGCTCTTCTCTACTTTCAAAGAGCTCCAGCAACTGATTGTCAGTAGCGTCGGGAAGGGAAACCCACTCCCGCAATGCCACAAACACGTTTCTTGCGGTTAAAGCGTGCTGACACTCAATACAGCCATACAAATTAGCAAGGCTGCGTCCTTGCACTATTCTCCTACAACCTCCACATTCCACAATTACTGTATCACACAAATATCCAGCGCGGCCACAGCACAACTGAGTTACGGCCCGTCTACGTCTGCTCTTCTGTTGTTCCCAAAGACGAATGACCCGAGTTATGTCAACTGCGTGAGGGGAATCACAGTTCAAGGTGTTTGGCGGTAGGTTGAGCAGAGTCTCAAGGGCTCGACATAATAGGCCTAATCTTTGACGTGCTCGGAGTCGCTGTCGGTGCGTCCGCTGGGCTTTGTCGCTGGAAGCCAGGGCCGCACCCACTTTGCTGGCAACCACCTCGGGCGCGATTCTCCTGTAACGACACAAGCATACCCTCTTCCCCAGGTAAGCAGTTTACTACCTTGTCCCGCCCATGCGCCCTGGTGTGGATCCCAGGTGTCCACTAATACTTCCCACTGAGTCAAGTCATTAGGGTTGACCTTAAAATGATTTTGTATTGGTGTGTCATTTTCTTCCCCAATGGGATTTTTCCAATTTAAAACATAGCATGCCTTCATTACAGCGTTATAGGGGGATAGCTCCCCCTCCTTTTTCAAAACAGCAGCAAGGCGCTTAATATCCTGATGACGCCGCTCAATAATCGCTTGTCCAGTACTGTTATAAGGAATGCCAGTTTTATGCTGAATGCCCCATGCATCCATAAACCGTTTACATGCCTGACTAGTGTAGGCTGGGCCATTATCTGTCTTAATGACAGCCGGCACTCCCAATGCCGCAAACGCGGCAAGCCAGTGCTGCTTAACAGCAACAAATGCAGTAGAGGTTGCAGGTGTGGCCCAAACCGCGCGACTGCACGTGTCCACCGAAACGTGCAGGTGGCGTAGCCGGCCGAAAGAGGGGAGCTCAGTGGTGTCACACTGCCATATGCCTCGAGGTTGTAGGCCACGAGGGTTAGTGCCGGAGGCTTTTATTGGGCTAATGCGAGCACAGTCAGGGCAGGCAGCAATGACTGCCCGGGCCTCTGCCCGAGAAAGGCCAAACTCCTTTTGTAAAGCACGGGCAGATTGATGGAAAAACTTATGAGAAGAAACTGCAGTATCTGTAGGTGTCTCGGCATCAGCCGTATGAGAAAAGGCTGAAACTGCCTGGTCTATTACAGCATTGCCTTTTGTTAAAATGCCCGGTAAAGTGGTATGGCTCTTAATGTGTGTACACCAAAGGGGGTGTTGCCTGTGCTCCAGAAGGGCTAATATTTTAATTAGCAAGCTTTTTATAGCTATATTGCCCACATGCCCTATGATAGCTTGGTCCAGTCGGTTCACCAGGCCGGCTGCATAGTTAGAATCTGTGATCAAGTTTACGGGAGCAGAGTCAAACGTTGTCATAGCAAGGGCGACCGCTTGCAGTTCCAACACTTGAACTGAGGCATTGTTTTGCTGCAGTATTATAGTCTCCCAGTGACCATCTTGTAACCAGGCACATCCATATTTGCCTGTACATCCACTGGCATCTGTAAATATCGTGAGTCCTTCGACAAGAGGATGATCTACCACCTTAGGGCGCTCGACAACCGTCAGGCTTGTTTTGAACAAAGGATGTGATGGGTAGTGCACAGAAAGCTGTATTCCGGCGGTAGCCAAGGCAAACACAAGTGATTCTTGCATCCAAAGACCTAGTAACTCCGTGGTTTTCCAAGGAACATACATCGTTGTGGGGTCCTTTCCAAACACCAACCGCACTCGTACTCTAGCTTTCAACAGCAGCCTTCCGATATATTCAGGTAATGATTCTATTGAAGAGGAAGGTCGGATGGGAGGAAACACCCATTCGAGTACATAGGTCAGCTTTCCAGTGGTTTGTATAATTACCGCCGACCGATGGGTCTGTGGTCCATAGACGGCTATCGCTATCTCTTTTTGCGAATCATAACGATAACACTGCTGATTGGCCAATTTTTCCTCTATATCTCGTAAGGCTGCCCTGGCTTGTTTTGTCAAAGTGCGAGGCTGTGCGGGATCAGTGGAATCTTGCAACAAAGCCACCAAGGGTTCCAGATCTTGATTTGTCAGTCCGCTCCACGTACGGAGCCATTGTAAGTCACCCACAAGCTTCTGAACATCATTAACTGTGCGAATTTCCGTGTGTAGCTGTAACTTACTGGGTTGAATGCGAGTTTCGGTTACTGTCATTCCCAGATATGTCCACGGTGATGTGCGCTGTACCTTCTCAGGGGCTATAGTCAATCCATTCCGCGACAACTGGTGCTCTAGTTCTTGTTCTACCTCGACGGATAGTGGTTCTTTGGTCACAACCAATATGTCGTCCATGTAATGATACACCAAGGCCTCTGGGTGCTTCATCTTCCAGGGCTTTATAGCTTGGTCTACATAGTACTGACACATCGTAGGGCTGTTGCACATTCCTTGGGGTAATACCGTCCACTCATATCTGGCGGCTGGTGCGCTATTGTTAATTTGAGGGACCGAAAAGGCAAAACGTTCCATGTCGTCCGGGTGTAACGGAATGGAAAAGAAACAATCTTTTAAATCAATGATTAAAAGATACCAGTCTTTTGGTAGCGCTGACGGAGACGACAGACCGGGTTGAAGCGCCCCCATGGGCTTCATTACTGCATTTACTGCACGTAAGTCGTGTAACAACCGCCACTTCCCGGACTTCTTTTTGATAACAAAAACTGGGGTGTTCCATTGACTGACGGAGGGCCTGATGTGGCCCAGCCAGGCTTGTTCTTCAACCAGTGCGTGCAGGGGCTCTAATTTGTCTTTGGTAAGCGGCCACTGGGCAACCCAAACCGGATCATCAGTTTTCCACTGTAGCTTCATTGCGGGTAGGCCCTGCTTCCCAGCGGCTGCCGTCAAAAAGGCATAGATTGTAACGTCAGGCCCCATTGCGACATGGCGTCTCGTCCTAGAATCCAAAGAGTCATGTGCATAACATAGGGTTTTATTCTTGCTTCCCTGTTTTCTCCGATGTCTTTGACAATGCACCAATGCGCGCTCTGACACGTAGTGGCATCCCCTCCGATGCCTGTGATGGGGGTCTTGATGGCTATCAGTGGCCACGACCTTGGCCACGCCATCATAGGGAAAATGGTCACATCCGACCCCGTGTCCAACATCACTCTTGGTCTTGAGCCATCTGTCAGAAGCAATTCTCTAGGCGTTTCAAACCCTGGATTAGTCACCTGTACTGTTCGTTGAGGCCGATCCGTTGTAAGCGTCATAGTAAATAAGGAGAGAGGTCCGGTGGGGCTCGCCTCGGTGCTGCCAAAGCCTCTGTTTCCCCGTTTAACCTCCAAGGCTTGCGGAACTTGTGGTAAAAATGGGATCAACTGAGCTATGCGACTTCCCTTAGGGATAGTGATGGGGGGCACAAAAACCTTAACCATAATTTTAATAACTCCTTCAAAGTCTGCATCAATGAGTCCAGGTAAGACAAAAATACCTTGCCGGCTTGTTGACGACCGGCCAATGAGTAGGGCTGCCAGGCCGTTGCCAAGTGGTCCAGAGGTAGTGGAATCGACCACATGCACGTTCTCATGTTTTAGTATTACTGCGTCTGCCAAGGCCAGATCGACTCCTGCGCTTCCTCGGGTTGCGGCATGCAGCTCGTGGAGACAGCCATGCTGCGGAGGTTTTGACGGCCCGAGTATTTGTTGGCCGCGCTCGGTCCACGGCTGCTGATGTTTCCCTGCTGGTTCAATGGTGTCCCGTCTTTCCGGAAATGAGAACGGCATTCCTGAGCTTTATGTCCAAACTTATCACAACGCTTACAGGTACCATCAAACGGCCCTGCTGGCTTCACTGTAGCCTTTTTTTGCCTTTCAGGACAATGCTTTTTAAAATGGCCGGGTTTTCCACAGGTATAGCAGTTGGGCCCCGATCCCCTTTGCCTTGAATGTTTTGTTTTAATGCGACCGCTAAGGCTGTGGCATGAATTTTTGCCTTTTCTTTCTCCTCTTCCCATGGCGCACGGGCGCATGCTTCCACCATTTGCACTAATGTAGCCCCAGGGGTGAGTGTAGCCAACAGCCTTTTGCAAGCCGTATTGGCATTCTGTGCGGTAATTTCCTTTACCATAACGTCTTTCATTTCTTCTGGCACATTTGGTGCTGCCTCCACAGCTTCTTTCACCTTATCAAGAAAACTTAGGAATGATTCTCTGTCGCCTTGTGTTATCTTCAGATAGGGGGGGTTGACCTTCCCAAGCTGAGGCAGGACCATAAAGGCTTCCAAGGCGGTGGCTTTGGACTGCGCTAATACTCGCAGATGAAGAGCCGCCTGTCTTTGCGGGTCCCTGTATGCCCCAGTCCCCATTAGTTGCTCAAGGGTAGCTAGGCGGAGGGGATCCCCTTCAGGTAATTGGATATTTTCCAACTGTTTGTCCTCTAAACGCTCCTGCCACTTAGTTAAAAATAAGGTGAAAGATGTGGGTCCCAAAATCAACTCCATCAACAAGCGGATATCAGTTGGTACCATTTCCGCATACTTGCAAAGGGCCTGAACTTGGCGCTTAACCAGTGCATTGTTAATACCATATGCAAGAACCGAATTCTGCAACTTATTAACAGCATTCCAGTCAATAGGTGTCCATTCTGGCCCATTAGGGGTGGCCACCACTGGAGCAGCCAACAACGGTGTAAAAGAAAAATCCCCGGTTATTTCAGCATTTGTTACCACCCCCTTCCATCTTTTAGTGATGTCAAAGTTAGGGTCTCGAGGAGGGTCCATTGCGGCTGCACCCCCAGACCTCCAAGGGGTTGGTCCGGTATAACGATGGTCCCTAATGTGCGGATCTTTTCCCAGCGCTCACAGTTGCTGCCGCATCGTTTCGATCCTTACCCTTTCCGCTTGTGTCAGCCCTTGCCCTGGCCCATAAGTCTCCCAGAGATGGTCATTCAATTCTTCCACCCCCATCTCACCATCGGCTGCGTAGTCAATTAAGTTCAACCTTTGCGCCTTAGTAAGCATTTTTGGCTTGTCTGGTGGTTGCTCAGGATGGGAACCACTCGCATCCTGGCGATCGAGCTGCTTCTCGATATTCTCCAGACCCTCCTTTAGAGCCTGAGCAGCACGTTGGTATGCGAGCTCTCTAGTAGGCTTTGATGCCCCCCCATCAATCCTTTTCATTTCCGACAATATCTTTTCCATTACATTCTTCTGAGCCTCTAACAAACGCCCTAACTCTGGGGATTCTGGGGATTCCTTGGGCAGCGGTACCTTAGCTGGATCAATGTCCATGGGCATCGGGGGCGTGCTGGCCTGTTGCCCCTGCGCTTCCGGTGGATCTTTTGGGGGCTCTGGAATCCAGGGTGGTATGATGTCATCAAACGCGCCTTTGAATCCTGCAGGGGCTGCCATAGGGGGCATCGGAGGCGCAAAGTCCCCCCACTCATCAAGGTATCCCTTCTCCTGCTCTTCTTTTCTCTCTGCATCAGCTAGCATCTCCTTCTCCTCCGGGCTTAAACTATTTTCAGGTCCTTCAGCAATAGCCGACTGTAACGCCTTTGCTACCTCTGCATCAGCATGCACTTGCTCAATAACCATCCGCACCTCTCTGTACGTTTTTGCCAACTGCTTACTATCTTTGGCCCCTATCTGCACATACTCCCACAGTTCTCTCCCTACTTTCTGCCAAGCCGCCAAGTCAAATATTTGCCCAGTAGAGTCCAATAGCCCCCGACGCCGGCACCAAAACAACAAGTCCACCAGATCGCTTCGATCAATTTTTTTCCCAGTCGTCGTAGCGACTTTCAATAGACCGTCTACGGTCGCCTTTTCCAACGCCGTCATAGCAGCATTCCCCATCCCGATGCAGACCTCAGTCTGCCTGACTCACCGGTCAGCCGTGGCCACAGTAATTTCTTTTCTTATGATTCTCCTGCCTCAGCCGGGCAGCCGGATGGTTCACCCTCTCTCTCGTCCGCCTGGTTCCGACTCCTATCCTTGTGTCGGGATCACGTCGGAGGTCGCCAGATGCCACGGCCGAAGGTGAAGAAGCGAGACACATCAATATGATGAGTAGGCTAATGCTCCTTTATTGTTGCGTCTGTGCGGACTCTTATACAGTTTTTTGCTTCTGTGCACGCGATCATGCATTTTCCTATTTGCTATAAACATATTGCACGAGGCAAGCATGCATAAAGCTCTACTATTGATTGGTTGGCACCCGCCTAGCAAAATTTCCTGTTTGCGGTTTTTAGATGCTGCTTAGATGCTACCTCCATATGTCTTTTCTCAACTCCTGCTTAGCTTTGCATGACTGTTATCTAGCTAGCAGTTTCAAGGTTACTGTGTCCTTTATATCTTTCTGTAAGCATTATTAACTGTTAAAGCCCCAACAATGTGGAAACAGACTTAAATTGTGATTTCCACCATTCCTAAGGAGCTGCATGAAAGAGGGTTCATTGTTCAGTGGGGACACCCATCACACTGTTACACAGCTGGAGAAACAGTGGAGTGATAAAAGGACTTATTTTCAAAAAATGGATCTTTACCATGCCCTGTACCTGAATTACATGTTGGAACATGCACGAGTCATAGATAATAGATATCCTGACTTTAGAGCAGAGTTTAGGAAAAAATAAAGCTCAAATGTAAACCCAGTAGAGATTAAAACCCAAAGGGGACAAGCATCTGTCAGTGGCAGAAGAGCAGGAGGTAACAGAAGGTAGCAGAGGGTTGTGTTATGGACATGGAGGAAGGAAAAGAACCTGATCTGAGGAGTTGGAAGAAGCAGGACTTGCTAACTGATTTCCTTCTCAAAGTTCTAAGCAAACTCCAGCACATGCCAAGGCAATCAGGAACACGGAACATAAAACTGCATTTTTTTTGTAGCTAAGCCTTCATATGGATCTCATACACCTGAACCTGTACAGATTAAACCAACAACCTGCCAGTGGCACATAAATCACTGTGGATTTGTGCCTGGGGCTGGCTGCTTCACTTCAGGACTTGCAGTAGGGATGGGAAAAGCCTAAAGCTCTTGGAGATGGTGGGGAGCAGGAGCTGCTGGATGTGCTGCATTGAACACCCTGACTCCTCTGGAAGTGGCTCAGCTTCACCACAGGCAGAGGGAGTTCTGCAAGGAGCAGAGGTGAGTAGCTCTGTGCCAATACTCCCTAATTCCTGCACCTAATTCTGTGCTGAATCCTACAAGTCATCAATGAAATCCTGCCTAAGGCAAGAGAGGAGATTTTGGAGGACAGGCAGATTCCTGCTGAGGCTCCCCGGAGGGGTGCTCAGGTGGGACAAACAAACCCTGGGCTGCTCTGCTCAGACAGTGCCAGGACATGTGCAGGGCCAGGCACGCCAGGGAGGCAGCCACGTGAATCTGCAAAATTCACTGTGCTGAGGCATCATGACAGGGTCATTATGGAACCTGAAGGAACCCTCAGCCCTTGGGAAGGAAACCAAAGAAAGGAAACTAAAGCAAACCCAGATGATTGTGTGAGTACCTGATCACCCCTGAGGAGAGTTTGGAAGCGTGGGGCAGCTGGGGGACTGGATGTGCAAAGTGACTGACAGATGCTTGTTGGGGTGCGTATCTCTCTCTGGTCAGTCCGATGTTTGGCTGGACCACCTGGTAGCTCTGATACGCCTCAACAGAACCGATGTGTGAGTTCTTGGCTCTGCAGCACCTCGACTTTCGCTGTCATGGCCGTGGTATAAATGAAAGAGGGGACTCTCGGAGGTTCGGGGAACAGAGGTTTATTGGGAATCACAGGGGAACCCCTTACCTCAGTCCCGGTGCCTCAAGAGAGACCCTGGACCTGGGCTGCGGGGGGGTTTTGTCCAGGACAAACTCAGGGGGTGGATACAAACTATGAACCAATAAAACAAAGCAAAGCAACAAATGCCAACTGGGTTACATAACTACTAACAAATCAAAGGTAGATTGAGGAGGGGTCTCTGGGGAATCTGCCAACCGCTGGCCAAATCTCCTCGAAGGTTCTGGACCTTGGAGACAAGGACTCCAGTGATGGACAGAGGGAAGAAGGATACATTGGAGAGGATGGGCGGGGATCATCATGGGGAAAGGACCAATAGGGAACAGTCTCTGGGCAAAAACCTGAGACAGCATAGAAACCTTTATCAACTTATGATAAGAAAGAAATTACAAGACAGGGGGCCCATACAGGGTAACTAAAACTATACTAAACTTATAATAAAACTTTTAAAATGAAATCCTGCAACCCCACACCTCCTCCCCCTTTTTTTTTTTTTTTTTTTTTTCTTTCATTTGCTAATGTTCTGGAGTGTAGATTTCTGAGTTGCATTCGCTGCTAGAGACAGAGTCTGGTGGGAACTCGATGGCGGGCACCATGGAATGCACAGAGGGGGTGGTAGTGGAGAAGATTACATTCATGAGCAGGTTTTTTACTAAACTAGAAGCAATGGCTACAATTAAAATGATGAACAGAACTAACAGTCCTGTTTTGACCCAAGAGCTGGCAATGTTGGAGAGTCCAACACCTTTAAAGATGTTGTCAAACCAGTCTCCTGTTTCTTGCTTGATGGAATCGACTATTCCTCGCAGCTGTTGGATTGATTTTTTTATGTTCTCTGCCTTGGATGATAGATTGAAGCAACACAGCCCTTCAAACTCCTTGCACAAATGTTGATTTAATAGAAGCAGATAATCGATGGCAGCCCGATTCTGGAGAGTTGCCTGCCTGGTAACTTGCTCGTCTGATAGGAGGTCACTTATAGCTTTAGTTGTCAAATTCGCTTGCTTGGCCACCCAGCATTCTAAACGGCCTAATTCTCCCATCGACTTTGCTACTGAGACCCAGGGTAAGAAAACCATCAGGGCTGTGGCCTTTGCCCTGGACCAGTGGATAATTTCCGAATCACAATCCGGGTCGAGACTTGTTAGGTCTCTTTTTTGGATTGGTGCATGGTGAGAGGAATTTTTTCTTTGCCAATTAAGGATTTGAGTCATGTTTGGGGTAAACAGGCTCAACTTGACTAATGTGCATGGGCCTCCGATCAGTCGAGCAGGGATGCCTGTGAAAGCTCTGTCACCACAAATGAGGAAAAAACCTTTGGGGAGGGAACGGGGAGAAGGGCTGTCAGCATCAGAGGAAGGAGTGGTAACATGTGCAATTTTTGTGCACCAGTTTTTTGCTATATAGGAACTTTTGATTTGCAACAAATGATAAAATGACTTGACGTGGTTGTCTTGGGGGGTGTAATCAAAATGGACACAGAAAGGAGCTTTTGAGGACCCAAGAAGATATAATTCTTGGGGCTCTTGGGGGGCACACAGGAGGGAGTGTGACCACTCTTTCCAAAAAGCAAGGGGATTTCTGACAAAGGCAGAAGGGGCATCACCAATTTCTACAAAGTGATCAACTTCAACAGGTTTTTGATTGTATTTTTGTTGTATCTGGAGGAGTGGGAATGGAAACTCTTCCTCTTTCACAGGGATTCCTACCAGGCAGGACGACATGGGACCTTGGGCCGCTGCTGAGGCCAGGCAGATGTGATCTTGGCCTAGACTTTGTGCGAGGGTTTTCCACACATTGGTTTTGGGCTGCGGAACGATCCAGGGGACGATTATTGATGGGAAACTGAACAGCATTACAAGGGTGAAAACTGCTGTGCTGCGGACTTCCATGCTCGTCACCGGGACTGCGGTTCTGTAACTCAGAAAAAGGGGTCAGTTAAACAACCACTGAAAACATTCAACTGGAGGAAACAACTCTTCCACTTTCTCTTCATGCCAGAAAACCCAGGAGGGAAGAGTAATTAGGCAAGGAGGACTTGCCTCTGGACCTGCTTTTTCCTCCTCCTTTTTCCTCCTTCTCCAGGAGGCCACAGTGACCTGGGATACTTTTGTCTCTGAAGTCTTGGGGACATAGGGTCTCACATTACGGGAGGGGATCCACTGCAAGCCAGTGGGACTGGAGACGCAGGCGTACCCGCGCCCCCAGGTGACCAAATCGTGAGGGCCCTGTGTCCTCAAAGTTTCTGGATCTTTGACAAGGACCTTTGGCCTTTCATGGGGCTCTAACTGTAAGCTCCCACGGAAGTGCCTTGTCACCAGCGGGTTCATGGTCTCAAAGAAACAGTTAAGAAAATTCAAAGTGAACAAGGCACAGGCTAGTCTTACGGATGGTGGTTCAATTTTGAGGATAGGTTGCTGCTGGCTGAGGACTCTTGAGATTCTGATGAGTCCTTTCTACAATCGCCTGACCTGTCGGGAAGTGGGGGATGCCAGTTTTATGTTCCACTCCCCATTGCTGCAGGAAGCTGCAGAATTGCCTGGATTTGTATGATGGTCCGTTGTCGGTCTTCATGGACCTTGGGATGCCCAGGACAAAGAAAGCCTGGATGAGATGTTTAATAGCATCTCCAGCCTTCTCCTCTGTGTGGGCAGAAGCAAAAACAGCTCCCAAGAACGTGTCCACAGAGACATGCACGTACTTCTGCCCCCCAAAAGGGGCAAAGTGTGTGACGTCCGTCTGCCACACCTCACAGCTGGACAAACCACGGGGAATCACGCCTGTGGGCATGAATGGGAGGGCACATTTATGACATTGTGGACAGCTGGTCACAATCGCTTTGGCCTGGTCACGGGTTAAGTTAAACTGCTGGACCAGACCTGACGCATTTTGATGGTGGAGCTGATGGCTGATCTTGGCTTACTCAAAACGATTTGGCAGCGGGGTCACTTCAACAGGGGCAGCGAGAGCATTGGCTCTCCTGTTTCCTTCTGCTATGAACTCTGGGAGCTCTGTGTGTGATCTGGTGTGCATCACATAAAAGGGTTGCTTTCTGTGGGAAATCAGCTTGACAAGCTTAGAAAGCAACTGAAAAAGGGTGATGTTGGATACTTCCTGCAAGAGGGAATGCTCCACTCTAGAAACTATCCCTCCAACATAACTTGAATCTGTTACTAAATTGAAAGGTCCAGGGAACGTCTCAAATGCTCTAACAACTGTAGCCAACTCAGCAACTTGAGGCGATCCTTCCACCTCAACAACGTCTGATTCCCACTGCTGAGTAAGAGGGTCCCGCCAAGTCATGACTGATTTGTGGGACTTTCCGGACGCATCAGTGAAAACAGTTCGAGCATTGAGAGGCTCTTTGCTCTGGACACTTTTTAACTCTAATTGAAATTGGGCATCCGAATTGAAAATTTTGTGAGCAGGCCGATGAATATAAATTTGGCCAGGGTAGTTATCTAGGGCAAACTGCAGTGCTTCGTTCTCTTGAAGCAGGTGTTCCAACATTGCTTTTGTAATTTGGTCCAAATTTAATTTGATTGGCATGTGAATGCACTCAAAGTCATAGCTGGCCAGTTCTCGAAGGCAAACTCTGGCCTTCTGAATCAGATCAGCCATCAGTTCTTGTGGCTTTGTCATCCTTTTGGACCTGTGGGGGCTCAGAAAGACTCACTCTATAATAGAGAGAGGATCTTCTTTGCCTTGGACCTTCCTCGATTGTTGAAGGGTTTTGCTGTCCCATTGGAAAATCATCCTGTGGAGGTGTGGCAGGTTTCCTAAGATGATAAAACGAAAAGACAGGTCAGGCTTACATCTGTTGGCCTGTCTGGTGGACAATGTGTGTTGAATGTTCTTGAGCGCAATTTTGGCCTCTGGGGTGAGGGTCCTGGGGGAACTCAGCCCCTCTCCCCCTTTCAACAAATCGAAAAAGGGGACCAGGTCTTCGGTAGAGAGACCCAGCCAAGGTCTCACTCAGTTCAAAGCTCCACACAGCTGGTAGACATCTGCAAGAGTCCGAATTTGGGTCTTGATTGCCAATTTCTGAGGAACAATGGTCCTCCGACCGATTTCCAGCCCCAGGTACTTCCAGGGTAGCATCTTTTGAATCTTGGACTCTTGCAGCTCAAACCCTGCAGCAACCAGTGAAGACACTGTGAGGTCGAGCGCATGCGTCAGCAGGTTGTCCATTGGTGCGGAAATCAACACGTCATCCATGTAATGATGAATGATTGCTTGGGGCATGGCTGCATGGACTGGTGCGAGCAGGGAAGAGACATACCATCGACAAATCACAGGTGAATTTTTTAAACCTTGAGGAAGAACTCTCCACTGATAACTTTTTTGTGGGGCCTCTTGGTTCAAGGTGGGCACCGAGAAAGCAAAGCGTGGGGCATCATCAGGGTGGAGAGGAATGTGGAAAAAACAATTTTTTATATTAATGACAGTCAGATTCCAATTTTCGGGAAGCATACTTGGGGTGGGCATCCCTGGTTGAAGGGGTCCCATGTCTTCAATTACTTCATTAATTTTGCGGAGGTCGTGGAGGAGCCGCCACTTGGTCTTATCTGCTTTCTGAATGACAAACACTGGAGAGTTCCACGGTGAAGCGGTCTCTTCAATGTGGCCCTTTTTCAGCTGCTCTTCCACGAGCTCGTTGAGCGCCTTCAATTTCTGTTTTGAGAGCGGCCACTGCTCTACCCAGACTGGTTCGTTTGTCAGCCAATTCAGTTTTTGGGTGGGGCGCTCTTCAGTGATCGCTGCCTGAAAAACCTTTGGAGGGTCAGGAATGCTGATTGTGACCCCCCATTGGGACATCAAATCTCTTCCCCACAGGGGTGCATCAAAATCCAAAACAAAAGGGTGTAGAGTAGCCAATTGCCCTTTTGGCCCTTCAATTGTCACTGCTTTCTTTGACTGTTTGGCCAATTGCAAACCTCCAATATCGTATACGTGTTTGACTATGTCTTGCAATTCCCAGTGTGACGGCCACAAACTTTCTGGGACGACCGTCACATCAGCGGCTGTGTCCCAGACTCCTTTAAGGAGTTTGGATTCCCCACCCACGGAAAGCTTACAGTAATCTTGCGGCCTGTTGGAGCCTATCTTTTTTACTACAGCGACAGTGGTGTCTTTGTCGCTTTCTCCTTCGCCACTTTCTGTGGCACTGTCTTTGGACTCGCTTTTACTGCAAGCCCTTCCATGGAAGGGATGGCTTGGGCAACTATTTGCCCCTTTAGTAAAAAGGGGGGTGGGTTTTCACTGCTCAGCCATACAACAAATCGCTCTGGGTCAGTTGTGATTGTCCCAGGGGTGATCTTTATGTCTGAGGGGGTGAACTTACAGTCTCCGATGACAACAAATTTTGTCTCCAACAAGTGCCACGTGCCGAGTTCCTTTGAGACCGCGGCTGTTTGCCAATCACTGTCCCGCAGGTGAAGAGGTTCCGCCAACTGGAGCCTAAAGGGCTCATACCTGTCGGTTGTTGTCAAGGATCCTGTTGGCTCAGGCAATATTATGTGCCTCGGTTTCCCTTGTTTTGTCAGGTCCTGTGAAGAAAGAGACAAATCTGGTTTAGATTACTCCTTTTTTCCCTCGGTTATCTGTGCTGCCCGATTGGGATCTTCACGCTAGGCAGTCCCGCACTCCCCACTCAGTTTTTTGGCTCTCTGGTGATCTTTGTGTTCCCGCTCCCCTCAATCCCCCTTTGTTTTAAGAAATGGTTAAATTGCCCTTTCAATGGACACTGGCTGGTCCAATGACCGTTTTGTCCACAGAGAAAACACGGGCAGTCAGTCCGTGCAGGAATGGTCTTCTTGTATGGCTCTGATGTTTTCGGCGTCTTCTGGGTTTTTGGTGTTTCCACGGCAGCACTGGTGATTCTCGGGCGCATTTTTCCTTCTTTCAGGGCTGGTCTCCTGCGCAGCGGGACGGTAGCACTCACAGCTTGAAGCATCTCTTGGAGTGGAGGTATTGTGCCTGGCTTTGTGGGCAGGGGCCTTATGGCAGCTTGGCACTCCTCGTTCGCATTGGAAAGTGCTAACTGCTGGATTACTTGTTTCTGTCCTTGTTCTCCAACCACTTGTTGTTCCAATGCTGCTGCGAGCCGTTCCACAAACTTAACATAAGATTCTTGTGGTTCCTGAAAAATTTCTAAATTATATTGTAAGGGCCCAGAGGGCTGCATTTTTAAGAAAGCTTTGCAGGCTTGTTCAGCCACAAACTCGAGGACATTTTGGGGAATGTCGGTGGCCTGATTTGTGGCTAATTTCCAATTGCCCTCGCCCATCAGGTGGTCGAGGGAGAGTGGGTTGCCTGCATGATCAGTGACTGCGGTCGGATCTTCTAACAGGCCTGGGAGACCGTCCTTGAGCAGGTCTTTCCAAGTGACTTCCCATAGCTCAAACTCCATTTTGCTTGAGAGACACTTGAAAAGCTGCCTTAGATCGGACAGGACAACCGTCATCCCGGCAAGAGAGGAAAACAACACTCCTTCAAAATATGGGCTATCTTGCCCATATTCTTTCAGGGCTTTCATGAGATCCTTGACCAGTGATTGTGACAAAGCTCTCCAGGTGGCAACAGTTGTTCCCTGCCCCTGATTCTGGCGGTATGAAACCGGGGTGATGGTAGGGACAGCACTTGGGTTCATACTCCCGGGCTTCTGATCCCTCCCCTCTGGGTCGCCAGGCGCAGTGGCGGCTGCGGGTTCCGCGGCAGCTGCAGCTTCGCAGCGCATCTCAGGAATCCAGCCGTCCACTGGGGGCGACCCCTAGCCTGCTTGCGGCAAGGGCAGATGAAGCGGCTGCTATCTGGGGGGGGTGGTTTCCAAAGGGGGTGCGGTTTGGGGGAGTAAAGCGGGAGAAGGGGCTGCACTGCGCCCACGGTGCGTGGGGGGGGCAAGCCGCAGCCTGCGGTCGGCAGCAGCGGTGGGGGAAGGGAAGCCGCGCCGTGCGGGGGGAGGGAGCCCGCCCCCGCGAGCATGGATGGCGGGAGGGAGGGGCTGCGCCCGCGGCGTGTGAGGGGTGAACGCCCGACCCCGGGAGCGGGGGCAGCGGGAAAAGGGGTTGGGGTGGGGACGGGGCTGCGCCGGCACTGCACGGGGTGGGAAAGCCCCACTCCTGTCTCTGCGGGGGCGGCAGAAGGGGCAGGGGCAAGCCTTGGGAGGAAGGAGACGGGTACAGGAGAGGGTTAGTGGGGGGGGGGGGGGGGAGAAAGGAATTCTGGGGGCAAGAAGGGGGGCGGGGAAGCGAACAAAGGAAGGATGGCTGCATCGCGTGGCTGGCGCCATTTTCAGAGCACTTTTCCCTGTTTACCGAAGAGGGAGGCGGTCGGCACGGCACCTCGCGAATTTTCGCAGCCGTTTTCGCTACTGGCCCCGGGAGGGGGGCTGTCGGAGGCTGTTCTTCCTCGGCAAATGAGAAACGGACCCTGGGTTTGTTAGCTGGGGAAAGCGGGGGGGTGTCGGGGGAAGTTTGGGTGTCTTGGCCAGCCAGACTGCCCCGGGAACCCCGAGCAGCCCGGCCGTGGCTGCTGGAGTGGGGGGACATTGGAATCTTCAAAGCACCCGGGCTGGGGGACCCTGGGGGGGTGTGCTGGTTTAGGACAAATTAGGGGAGAACCTCCAAAAGGAATCCCCTAAAAAAACAAACCTCCACCACCCCTCCCCCCAGCCCTGGGTTTGGGAAGGAATTTCTCAGAGGAAAAAGTGGAAAAAAATGGTTTATTGACAAATGAGTAAAAACACTCCCCAACACAAGGGAAAATGAGTTACTGTGAAGGGAGGGGGTAGAGCTTCTTTCGCGGGCCCCGGAGATCCCCGGAATTCTAAGGTCAGGTCTGGAGCCGGTCCAAATCTTCGGGAGGGGGGGGGAAAGGGAAAAGAAAAGGAAAAAAAACGGAAGCAGCGAAAGACAGCAGCAGCAGGCAGCAGCAGCAGAGAGAAGCAGCCCCAGGGGCAGCAGGCAGCAGAGAGAAAGCAGCAGAGAGGCAGCAGCCAAGAAACAGCCCCGCCGGGGCAAAATCAGCCCACCGAAGGGGGGGGGTAGCTGTTAGACATAACAAGGTAGTCCACGATATTGGATAGGAGGCACCGTCAACCCAGGACATTCCACCCCTTATCCCATTTCGTGGACATACAATAAAAAACTTTCATCTCACTTACTCAGACCTTTGACACTTACACATTTCCATCCGTCTTCCTTTCTCAGACCTTTGACACTTATACATTTCCTTCTGTTTCATGTCTGAGTGATCTAATGCACAGACAATGGTGGTAACATTCAACACATATGAGTTTCACCCCACATTCAGATCTCCCTGAGGTACACATCGTGTTGTTCTATCTATCTGCTTTATCCACCTGTCCTGGGTTGACAGTGCTCTCTATCCCATATCATGGACTCCCTTGTTATGTCTAACAGCTGTTCCTGCTTTCCTGTTAGCTGGGCGGGCACGGTCTGCCCCCCCTCTCTTCTGCTTGGCTTCCTGGCTTTCAGGCGGCTGGTTCCGCTTTTTGCTGCTTGCAATTTCTGGTTGTTTTTTTTTGTTTTTGTTTTTTTTTTTTTCCCTTTCCTTCTTTCTCTTTCTGCCGCCTCTGTGCCTTTGTTTGTTTGTTTTTTTCCCTTTCCCTCTTTTCCCCTTCCCCCCTCCGCTTTAAGATTTTGGACCGGCACAGGACCCGACCTGACCGAAGGAGTCCTAGCATCTCCGGGGCACGTGAAAGAAGCTCTGCGCCCTCCCCCTCACAGTAACCTGAGCTATTTTCTTTTCTTTTTCCCCTTGTGTTGGGGGGTGTTTATTCATTTGTTAATAAACTGGTTTTTTCCACTTTGTTCGAGAGATTCCTTCTCAAACCCAGGGCTGGGGGAGGGGTGGTAGAGGTTTTGTTATTAGGGGATTCCTTAGGAGGTTCTCCCCTAATTCAACCTAAACCGGGACACCTTTTGGTGCGTTGGCCCGGGAACCCGAGTCAAAGAAAGTGGAAAAAACCTTAATAATGATATTGGTGGTTCTAATTGTTTTGTGGGTGTATCAGGATGTTTTTTTCTGGACTCATAATGGCATAAGGGGTGAAAGCCTGCCAATATTTCTGGTCCCTAGGGTTTTTTGAGGTTTTATTACCTCTGTGGTGTCTAGGGTTATTTCCTTACCCGGAGATAGCTTTGGCATTTCTCCTTATACGTAATTTGTGTAGCCGTGGGGCACTAACCAGAATTATGACCGGGCTCAGATTGTTTGTGATTGTTTACAAGAAGGCTGTAAATATGCTTGATGATTTGTTGTTATGGTTGGGCACTCAGTTTGTTAGGGGAGAAGCAGGGGAAGAGGTTTTTCAGCCTCTGTTTTCCCTCTTCTCCTTTGAATTGTTTATATCGCTATTAGAAAATATTCAGTTTCCCCTGAGTGTTAAAGAGACCATCTTTCTGACATTTAATTTAATAAGCATTCTCTATATTGTCTGCAGTTTATATAAATTGAAAGCTGAGATTTCCAAAGGGGCTAATGAGACTTCTGAGTTACCAGCAAACCCAAGTAGGAGAAATCTTGAGTGGAGTGGGAAATGGGAAGATATGGGCCAAATTTTAAAGGAATTTTCTGATCCTATAGTCTGGGACTTTCCATCTGAACAAATTCAGAACCCAGCTGAGGTGGCAAAGTATTTGAAAGAGAGGTGCCAGGGTAATACCAAGGAGAAAAGGATTATTACAGTGAGCTGGGCCCTGGCATATGTTTATCGTACTCTCTTAGATACTGAAGGGCAGCAGACAGAAGACAGGGAACAGGGAGATAAACTAGTTACTATCCCAATCACTCAGGCTGCAGCTAATATCCCAGGCCCCAGGCCAGTAGCTGAATCAGACAGTAGGGCTCAACCAAGGGCTGTTGCTGCTAATAGAAGAGGCGGAAAGTGTACAACCAAGACCGATCGCAAGGTGGAGGATGATGATGATAATCCAGGAGAAGGACCTTCACCAAAATCAGAAACCACATCGAGGGGTGTAGATTCTGGAGCCAATATTGATTCCTTTTCCCTAAAGGACCTTCGAGGCCTGAGAAAGGATTACAGACGACAACCTAATGAATCTATAATAAGTTGGCTAGTCTGCCTTTGGGATGCTGCAGGGGAGGCTACAGTTCTGGATGGCACTGAAGTGAGGCATTTGGGATCTCTGTCGCTTGACCCTGTTATTGATCAGGGCATGATGAGGGAGGCTAGCCCGCACAGCCTCTGGGAACGGATTCTGGACTGTGTAGCACAAAGATACCTGTGTGCAGATGACCTTTATTTGCAGCAGACACAGTGGAGGACCATAGAACAGGGGATCCAACGTCTGAGAGAGATGGCAGTAGCAGAGCTTATTTTTTCAGATGATGTAACAACTAGGAATCCAGACCTGGTAGCATGTACACCTGTAATGTGGAGGAAACTTGTGCGACTTGAGCCATCTGAATACGCTTCTGCTCTAGCAATAATGAAGCGAGAGGAGACAGATGAGACTGTGCTCAATATGGTGAAAAAGCTTCGAGCATATGCTGACGCTGTACATGGCCCAACTCATGCCAGAATTGCAGCTGTGGAAACACGACTGCAGAAATTGGAAGACAAAATAGAGGAGAATCATAGGAAACTCAGGGAAGAGATTAAGGAGGACTTCCTCCAAATCTCGGCTGTGCAAATTAGAGGCCCTGGTATCCAACGCAGGCGCTCCTTTGATGGGGAGAGAAGGTACACCCCACGAGCTGAGTTGTGGTTCTTCCTGCGTGAATCTGGAGAGAACATGAGGAGATGGGATGGAAAGCCCACTGCTGCTCTGGCACAATGGGTACGTAATTTGAAGGAAGGTAGGATTCAAAGAGGAAGTCTCACTAAACAGAGAGCAGCTCCAGTTGTTCGCAGCCAGGATGTCAAGTATGATGTTGATGATGACATGTCTGATCCCCTTGAAGGAACCTCTAAGACATATACCCCAGGAAAGAAGGATAATCATGCTTAGAGGGGCCTTGCCTCTAGCCAGGTAGAGGTTAGGGAAAATCGTGTTTTTTGGACTGTGTGGGTTCGTTGGCCTGGCACATTGAAGCCACAAGACTATAAGGCTTTGGTTGACACTGGCTCGCAGTGCACATTGATCCCATCGAGATATGTAGGGGCAGAATCGGTTTCTGTTGCTGGTGTGACCGAGGGATCACAGGACTATACGTTGGTGGAGGCAGATGTGAGCCTGACTAGGAATGAGTGGAAGAAACACCCTATTGCGACTGGCCCAGAGGCCCCATGCATCTTGGGCATAGATTACCTCCAGAGTGGGTATTTAAAGACCCGAAAGGGTTCAGGTGGGCCTTCGGAGTAGCAACTGTGATGGCAGAAAGCATTCAACAATTGAACACCTTGCCTGGACTGTCTGAGAACCCGATCACCGTAGGACTTTTGAAGGGAGAAGAACAAGTAGTACCAATTGCCACTTCAATAGTACATCAGCAGCAATATAGAACCACTCGAGATGCTGTGATCCCCATCCACAAGATGATTTGAGAGCTGGAGAGCCAAGGGGTGGTCAGCAAAACCCACTCACCCTTTAACAGCCCCATCTGGCCGGTGCGGAAATCTGAGGGAGAATGGAGATTGACTGTGGATTATTGTGCCTTGAATGAAGTGACTCCACCTCTGAGTGCGGCCGTACCAGACATGCTGGAACTGCAGTACGAGCTGGAGTCCAAGGCAGCAAAGTGGTATGCCACTATCGACATCGCAAACGCATTTTTCTCTATTCCTCTGGCAGCAGAATGCCGGCCTCAGTTTGCCTTTACATGGAGGGGAGTGCAGTACACCTGGAACAGACTGCCCAGGGGTGGAAACACAGCCCCACCATCTGCCATGGGCTGATCCAGGCCACACTAGAAAAGGATAAGGCTCCAGAACATCTACAATATATTGATGATATCATTGTGTGGGGAAACACAGCAGCAGAAGTGTTCGAGAAAGGAGAGAAAATCATCCAAATTCTCCTGGAAGCCGGCTTTGCTGTTAAGAAAAGTAAAGTTAAGGGACCTGCTCGGGAGATCCAGTTCCTAGGAGTGAAGTGGCAAGATGGACGGCGTCAGATTCCTACGGATGTTATTAACAAAATCACAGCTATGTCCCCTCCAACGGATAAGAAGGAAACACAAGCTTTCTTAGGTGCCATAGGTTTCTGGAGGATGCACATTCCGGAATACAGTCAGATTGTGAGGCCCCTTTATCTGGTTACCCGCAAGAAGAACGATTTCTATTGGGGCCCTGAGCAGCAACAAGCTTTCACCCAGATCAAGCAGGAGACTGCTCATGCTGTAGCCCTCGGCCCAGTCAGGACGGGACCAGATGTGAAGAATGTGCTCTACTCTGCAGCTGGGAGTCATGGTCTGTCCTGGAGCCTTTGGCAAAAGGTACCTGGTGAGACCCGAGGCCGACCACTGGGATTTTGGAGTTGGAGCTATAGAGGGTCTGAAGATAACTACACCCCAACGGAAAAGGAAATCTTGGCCGCCTATGAGGGAATCCAAGCTGCTTCAGAGGTGATCGGTACGGAAGCACCACTCTTCCTGGCACCCCGACTACCAGTGCTAGGGTGGATGTTTAAAGGAAAGGTTCCCTCCACCCACCATGCCACCAGTGCTACCTGGAGCAAGTGGATTGCCCTCATTACACAACGCGCCCGAGTTGGGAAACTACATCGCCCTGGAATTTTGGAAGTAATTACGAACTGGCCCGAAGGTGAAAGCTTCAGTGTCGCAGATGAAGAACAAGAACCAGTGACCCGGGTTGAGGAAGCTCCGCCATACAACCAGCTGCCGGGTTTGAGGCAGTGTGATGTAATCAATCTGCCAGGCCTCCCCATACTTGTACTTAGACCACCGCCCTCCATACCGGAGGGGCTTCATCCGCTTGGCTTGTTTAATGGCAGCGTACGTCTCACAGTCATGGATAACCTGAGGAATGCTGTCCATGGTTAGATCCACCCCTCGGTCTCATGCCCACTTAGAGGTGGCATCTCTACCTTGGTGACCTGAGGCATCATGGGCCCATCGTGCTAGGAACAACTCTCCCTTGTGCTGCCAGTCAAGGTCTATCTTCAACTCCCCTATTTTTGTAGCTTGATCTGCTTGCTGATTGTTTTGCTGCTCCTCATTAGCTTTACTTCTGGGGACATGGGCATCTACATGGCGAATTTTCACAGGTAGTTTCTCTAACCGGGCCGCGATATCTTTCCACTCTTCAGCAGCCCAAATTGGTTTTCCTCTACGCTGCCAGTTCGCCTCTTTCCATTTCTTCAGCCATCCCCACAGAGTGTTGGCTACCATCCAAGAATCAGTATACAGATAGAGCCTTGGCCACTTCTCTATCTCTGCAATATCTAGGGCCAGTTGAATGGCTTTGAGTTCAGCAAATTGACTGGATCCATCCTCTCCTTCAGTGGCCTCTGCGACCTGTTTTGTGGGGCTCCATACAGCTGCTTTCCACCTCCGACTCATCCCTATGACGCGGCAGGAACCGTCGGTGAATAAAGCGTAATGTGCTTCCTCTGCCGGCAGCTGGTTGTATTGCGGAGCTTCCTCAACCCGGGTCACTGGTTCTTGTTCTTCATCTGCAACACTGAAGCTTTCACCTTTGGGCCAGTTCGTAATTACTTCCAAAATTCCAGGGCGATGTAGTTTCCCAACTCGGGCGTGTTGTGTAATGAGGGCAATCCACTTGCTCCAGGTAGCACTGGTGGCATGGTGGGTGGAGGGAACCTTTCCTCTGAACATCCACCCTAGCACAGATAGTCAGGGTGCCAGGAGGAGTTGTGCTTCTGTGCCAATCACCTCCGAAGCAGCTTGGATTCCTTCATAGGTGGCCAAGATTTCCTTTTCCGTTGGGGTGTAGTTATCTGAAGACAGGGTCCTGATAAGAGAGGGTTAGACTAGACAAACGCAGATACGACCAGTATGGTTAATTCTACGAAGTCCGTTTATAACGTGCAGTGCGGCTGCTTTTATACTGTTCTACATTGTTTATACATGTAACAACTTTTTCATTGGCACACAAGAGAAGAAAGAATGTAAACATACATTGTTTGGTTTACCCTTAAGGTGGCTTACACCTGCATGCTAACAATTCTATTCAGTGACCTTCAACACCCTATTATCTTTCCCAAGCACCTTAATAGCTAATTCTAACTGCGCCACAACTAGCTGAGAAATTTTTGCTGTGTCATAGGCCTTGGGCCCCAACTAGGCCTCAGTTAGGCCTCAGTTAGGGTAGTTCAAGAAGGTCTAAATACACATCATGCCCTACTTTCCTGAGGAAATCCGTAACAAATCCCCCTTTTTCTTTTTGAACTACCCAAACTGAGTCAAGGGCACGACTAATTGCTTTTTGCACACACTTTAACACACAAGGTAAAATAACTAGTATGATTATAATGACAATAAAAACAAAAATTCCAAAACTGATCAAATCTTTGATCCAACCAGCAAATCCAAGTGAACTGATCCAGTTGTCAAATGGAGTATTAGTAACAACAATTTTTCCCATGTTACTTCTCAGCTGTTTAAGCTGTCCATAAATTGAACGAGAGTGATCTGACAAATTCATGCAGCACATGCCTTCAAATTCCTCGCACCCATGCCCTTGAGCAAGGAGCAGGAAGTCGATGGCAGCTCTGTTCTGAAGCACTGCCTGGCGGGTAGCAGCAACATCTGCAGCAAGTTCACTGAACATGTTAGATGTTATGTTAATTTGTTTTGATGTCCAACAAGCTAGGGTTCGTAACTGGGTGAGAGCTTGCGATGTTCCAACACCTGGGGCAAAAATTGATGCTACTATTACAGTTGGGGATCCCCACAACGATACTGATGATTTACAATTGGAATCCCATCTGAGGGCATTGCGTTTTGATCGTCGTGGTGTTTGTGAAAATTTTGTAATTTGATGAATGGAAGGAGCAAACAGGGTTAATTTTCCAAAATAACATGGACCTCCTGCAGCTCCTTGGGGTACTGCAGACCACGCTCAATCTCCACAAATGAGAAAAACTCCAGGTGGCAATTTTCTTGCAACATTTTGTTATGGCGTTACAAGTTGTGTCCAATTGTTGCAGTACTCTGTATTGTTATAATACAATGGGGATTTAGGAAACAACCAAGTGTTGCCAACTTTGGATTGTTGTACATGACCAAATGTCAAGCAATAATTGCTTGGTACAGAACCAAGGAGATCAAATTCTTGTGGCTCAGTACTTACTACTTTAAGATCTTGCACGATTGCAACAGCTTGTGCTCCTAAATAATTTCTCGGGATTTCATGGATTTCACACCAAGTTTCAGATTGCGTGCGAGTGGACTTAACAGGTTGGCGACACCATGCGTTCCAAGCTTCCGTTAAATTAGGATATATTTTAGCTTGAGTCCAGCTTTTGAACTCTGTCATCGAAAGCAGTGGAACTCCAATTAAACAGGTGCGAAAAGGACTGGACGGTGTTGCTAAAGACAAACAGAATGAATCTTGGCCAGTTCGATTGGCCCATGTGACCCACATGTTTTCTCGTTTGTCAATGTCAAGCACTCCAACCACACTTCCGGTTAAAAGAATTTGAAAAACAAACAGTTCAATCCACAACATTTTGCTGGTACTTTTGGCCCTTACCTGCAATGTTCTATTACAAACACTTATAACTTCTAACTTCTGTAACTATAACTATACAAACTGCTAATTTCACACACTTAAAGTTAATTTCAGTTAAGTTCATGATCATCAGAAGGTGTTCCAGGCAGATTGTTGTCATCTGGGTTGTCTTCGCTGTCTGATGGTATTCTTTCCGGAGGACACGCACGGGTAAATCGACTCGGCACCCAGACATGACCAGCGTCTGTGGACACACACATGTATCCTTGACCATTAAACAACACTTGACTCGGTCCTTGCCACTCACCCGTACGCATGTTTTTATAATAAACATAAAGTCCTGGAATTGCCTGTGGCCTTCCCTCTTTTACTGCCTGATGATGTATCATGACCGCAGGTTCTTCTCGACCTTCTGCCAAACATAAGTAATTTAAAGTGAACAATACTTTTGATAGTCTACTAACTACATCAATGCCATCGGTCTGTTTTTGTTTTGCAAGATACTCTTTCAGGGTGCGGTTTGCTCTTTCGACAATAGCTTGACCTGTGGGAGAATGAGGAATCCCTGTGGTATGTTTCACCCCCCATTTTTGCATAAATTTTGCGACTCGCTGACCGACATAGGCTGGACCGTTGTCGGTCTTGATTTCCACAGGCACACCCATGACTGCAAAACAAACAGACAGATGTCTTTCTACATGCAAAGCTTTTTCTCCTGGCTGTGCTGTTGCCCAAATGAATTTAGAATAAGTATCAATTGTGACATGGACATATTTCAATCTGCCAAACTCTGGAAAATGAGTCACATCCATTTGCCACAGTTCTAAAGTTTTCAGTCCTTTTGGGTTTGTACCTGGCCCCAGTCCGGGCTCGTGATGACTGCATTGAGGGCAGGCACGCACAATTCCTTGTGCCTCACTCAAAGGAATCTGAAATTGTCGGTGCAAGGCTCGTGCATTTTGATGAAATGTTTCATGACTGTTGCGAGCCTTTTCAAGCTTGTTTTGAGGGGGAACATGGACAACACAGCTGACTGCAGCATCAGCTCGCGCGTTGCCTTCTCCCAAACCTCTGTTGCACTGATGGCTTTGGATGTGCATAACACAGAAGACATGATGGCGTTGGTTCAACACACTTCTCAGCTGTAAAAACAGTTCTCCAAGATGCTGATTTTGGGTTTGCCTGAGGAGTGCATCTTCAATTCTCTGCACAACTCCAACTATGTACAAAGAATCTGACACAACATTGAGTGGTTCTTTGTTCCAAGTCTGCAAAGCCCAACACACGACTTTCAGCTCAAGGGTTTGAAGTGTATCTCCTGCTTCTCCTTTAATTACATGTTGCAGCCATTCCCCTTGTTGCTGCCAGACACATGCAGCCTTTTTTGTTTTTCGACCAGCATCTGTAAACACTGTTCTGCCTTCCACTGGTTTCAGTGAACACAAAGGCCTCTCCAACCATCAATGACATGTGATCAGATGCCACATCAGACCTTTTGGCTGACTGTTGTTAACCACACCTGCAAAACCCAACAACGCCTCTTGCAATGCAACTGTCTCAACAGCCATTCCAAGTCCTCATCTTTCACAGGAATGCTGATGTCTGCTGGTTCTTTCCCATCTATTTCTACAATTCTGTCTCTGCCTTTTCTTATCAGTGTCGCAAAAGCGTCCGTTCTGCTCATGACACGGCATTTTGGCTGCACAGGCAAAAACACCCACTCAATGACAACTGCTGTAGAATCAAATTTTTGATCAGATCGGTTTTCCCCCTTTTTCTTTTGCCACTGAAAGACAATGGCAAGTGGGCAAGCTTCAGCGTTGGAAAGGAAGAGTGACAATGGAAGATGTTCTACACGACGGGCACTCCATCCATTCTGAAGTTTTTCACTCACATGCATTAAAGCTTTTTGTTGTTCGGGGGTACAAACCCGTGAACTGTTGGCATCACTGCCGTGAAGCCATGGCAGGAATGGTAGCAAGTAATCATTGGTAATGCCTACAATGGTTCAAACCCATTGCAGGTCTCCAAAAAGTTTCTGAGCATCATGCAAAGTGGTGATGTTGTCATGCAGGGTAACTTTCTGAGGACGGATCTGCGCATCTGTGATCAGCCAACCTAAGTATTTCCAAGGGGCTGATTGCTGTATCTTTTCTGGTGCAACTGTCAACCCTTGATGCTCTAGTTGTAAAATCAGCCAGTCTATTTTTGTCTTTGGAAGCAGCCTCCTTGTGGCAATGAGAATGTCGTCCATGTAATGATAGATCAAAGCATCAGGAAAGCGTTGACGAATTGGTTGCAAGGCCCAGTCAACAAACAACTGACACATACCTGGTGAATTTCTCATGCCTTGTGGTAAAACAACCCACTCATATCTTTTTGTTGGAGCAGCTCTATTAATTGATGGCAGTGTGAAAGCAAAGCGCTGAGTGCCCTGTGGGTGGAGTGGAATGGTAAAGAAACAGTCTTTTAAATCAATGACAACGATGCTCCACCCTTGCGGTATCATGGTTGGTGCTGGCAGGCCGGGTTTCAAGGCACCCATGGCCTGCATCTGCTCATTGACTTTTCGCAGGTCGTGCAACAGTCTCCATTTGCCTGATTTTTTAGGGATGGCAAAAATTGGAGTGTTCCATGGGCTAACAGATGGTTGAATGTGTCCAGCATTAAGTTGTTCCTGAATCAGTTGATTTGCAATTTGCAGCCTTCTCTCAGTCATGGGCCACTGCTCGACCCATACAGGGTTATCAGTTAACCAAGTGATTTTTAAAATGGGTGGCTGCTCTGCAGTAGCCATTAGTAAAAATGTTGATCTGTGGTTAAAACGAAGCCAAGCTGGGACAACACATCTCTGCCCAACAGTCTTGCAAGCTTGACAGGCAAAGGCATGAGGTACAGTCGTGCTGTAACAAGTGGACTGTTTTAAAAACTAATACAAATTGGATCTGCGCTGATTACAGAAATTCTGATTCCACCAACTCCGACGACGTGGCTGGTCGGAGCCTGCAAAGGCCAGTCTGAAGGCCAAAACCATTGGTTCAGAATCGAGACATCGGATCCTGTGTCTAGGAGAAGCTTTAACTTGAATTGATGAGATCCACGCTGCAAACACACAGTTCGGAATGGACGATCTTTTAAATCTGTCCTGGTTTAGGATGAATTAGGGGAGAACCTCCAAAGGAATCCCCTAATAACAAAACCTCTACCACCCCTCCCCCAGCCCTGGGTTTGGGAAGGAATTTCTCGAACAAAGTGGAAAAAACCAGTTTATTGACAAATGAATAAACACCCCCCAACACAAGGGAAAAAGAAAAAAAAGCTCAGGTTACTGTGAGGGGGAGGGCGCAGAGCTTCTTTCGTGGGCTCCGGAGATCCTCGGACTTCTCAGGTCAGGTCAGGTCCGGTGTCGGTCCAAAATCTTAAAGGAGGGGGGGATGTGAAGGGAAAAGAGGGAAAGGAAAAAAAAACAAACAGAGGCAGCAGAAAGAGAAAAAAAAAAAAAAAAAAAAAAAAAAAAGAGCAAGAGAGCAAGCAGCAAAGCAAAGAGCGAAGCCAGCAGCCTGAAAAACCAGAGAGCAGAGAGTGCCCGCCCAGCTAACAGGAAAACAGGGACAGCTGTTAGACATAACAAGGTAGTCCGTGATATGGGATAGGAGGCACTGTTAACCCAGGACAAAATCCAAAGTGAAGAAAACCTCATGGTCAGTAGAGTCAAGGCTTCTGTTCATTCTGTAATTTTCATGTGGTTCTTTTGGACATTGGTGATGTGGCAGAACATTTTCCAAAGCTATGATTTGAGCAATTTTGCTGCCTTTTGGAATTGTCAGAGGTGGTTGCAAAGCATAAGCTAAAATTTGAACTTGTCCAGTAAAATCTGCATCGATGATTCTTGGGATTACAATCACACCTTGTTTGCTCGTGGAAGATCTGCCAAGGAGCAAACCTCCAATGAGAGACATGACACTGTACATTGGGCCACAAACATTGGTGGGAATCATTGCAACTTCTTTATCTTGTAAAGTGACTTCTGCAGTTGTTTCTACATCCACACCAAGACTTCCCCATGTGGCAGGTTTGTTTTTAACTAAAAACCCTTTGGCGGGGTCCTCTGGGTCAGGACATCGACTTGTGTCTTTGCGCGGTGCCATGACGCGCTGTACTTGAAGTTTCCCGACTTCCGACAAACCTCAGTGGCATGGTTGTCACGGTGACACTGCTGGCACCACACAGACCTTTTACATGACTGTCTAACATGATCGGTTCCGCCACATTGGTAACAAGTTACATTTTTTGATTTGCCATGACTTGAAGCTTTATTCTTGGATTTATTACTTGTTAGAGCAGCAGCAATAACGTTTCCCTGATGTTTGATTGCATCGCTCATGGTTGCCATGAATGCTGCATTTTGATTATTTTGTTCTGCTCGAGTTGCTCTTACTAACATTTCATCAACAGGACTTCCTTGAGGAAGTGTAGCTAAAATGGTTCTGGTGTGCGAATTGGCATTTTCAAAAGCTAAGGTACGAAACAGCTGGTCTTGCAAACTTGTTGTCAGCTCTGTTGCATCTTTCAAAGCAGTTGCCAATCTATCTATAAATTGTCCATAGGGTTCAGTAGCTCCCTGTTTTACAGTAGAGTAAAGTGGTGATTTCTTCTTATCTGGAACAAGCAACATGGCTTTGAGAGCCAGCAACTGAGCCAATTGATGCATTTCAGTAGGATAGGTGAGCTGCACAGCAGATGAAGCGTATGGTCCATGCCCAGTTAACATGTCGGCCTGGACTGCATAAAGTGGATCACCTACTTGTCGATGTTTGCTGGCTTCTTCTGCAGCGAGGCGCTTCCATTCTCGCTCAAAAATTAGAAGCTGTGATGGTGTGAGAAGCAATGATGCAGTGCCAGAACAGTCAACAGGGCAAAGAAGGTCAGCAGTGTAAACGTACTGAATGATGTTTTTTGCTGCTTCTAAGTCCATATGTTGTGACAGTCTCTTTGGCTCTTTGTAAAATTTTCCACTCACAAGGCTCCCATCTGGCCTGTCCATTTGCAATTAAAACAGGACAGGATAAGGCATTTGCAGCCTCCCAATCTCTATCTTTGAGTGCTGCCTTTGCGAGAGCAGCTCGGCGTTCATCAATAGGATTTGATGTCAAAGCTGGCATTGACACTGTAGAAACAGATGCTGATGGAGATGGAAGGTCTTTCTGGGCTTTAATTTGAACGTTTGCAGCTGTTTGTTGTTCTTGTTGGTTTTGATGAGGTGACAATTGAGTGAATTTAGAAATGGTTTGATGCAATTCAGATGAATGCTGTTCAGGTTGGACGGGAGTGGCACGCTGTTTGTCATGAACTGCAAAAGCAGCAGCTTGATCGTTTGCAGTTTCTGAGTCCGAATTAGAATCAGGAGGGAGAGGATATTTTGCTGGATCGGGGCTGCACGACCACGCTGGTGTCTCTGCGGGCGCAGCCATTGCTGCTGTCGTTGCCATGGACGCTGTGGTTGCCAGGCGCTGTGGAGCCTGCGTCTCTCCTGCAGGGAGGGGCGAGGGGCCGGCATTGCTGCGCGCCGCCACGCGCTGAGGGATGACGTGTTCCTTTTGTTCTGGGTCAGTCTGCGCGCGCACACACTGACACTGGATCTGCTCTGCCTGCGCCGCCACGTCACCCTGGTCTCCGCCTTGTGCTCCGCCTCGCGTTCCGCCCCTGTGCTGCATCACTTGGGACTGCCCATCTCCGCCCTCATCCCTGCCTGAGTCCCTGCCTCTCTCCACGCCCACAGACTTGGGCAGCCAAGCTATTTCTGGTTTGTTCTCAGTTTCTCTTGGCAGCTGAGGAGACAAGTCCTCCACCTGGGTCACTTGATCTAAAACGTCTTGTGGGGTGGGGCTGATGGGTGCACTCAAGCCGCGAATTGGGCGATTGCCAATGCCGAAAAATCTCACAACTCTGGCGGGTTTTTGGAATGGAAGAGACGGATTTTCTGGATTTGCCTGTTCTGCCCCTTCTAAAGCCTCGATCGCTGCCAAAGCTGCCTTTTTCTCAGCTGTTACAACTTGCAAGGTATGAGTTACTTTTTGCCACACAACCCCGAGGTCGTGGGCGATTTTTCCGTCTTTCCCTCCAGAAATTGTCGCTTCCAGAGCGAATTTCCAACCTCTTTCCATTCCACGGCACTGAACAGCAAAGACGGCTTATTTAACTTTCCTTTTTTCCGAGCCCATAGGGTCAACTGCTCTATTTCACTTTCTTTTGATTTCTCTCCACTCTTAGAGAGGATACTGCAAAGAAGCCGCACAGCCGCACTAAAATCGGCATCCATCTTTTGTCTTTGTGCTGTTTCTGAGCTGTTTCCCCACTGCAGCTTACCTTCGGACACGAGATGGCACTGATGCTTTTCAAGTCCGGTCCCGTGGCTCCAACCCTCTCGCTCCTTCCGCTCGGTCCGTCCGGTCCGTCCGATCTCAGCTTGATCCGCTTCCGAACAGGTTCTGTTTTTGTTTCCAAGCCCTTGCTTAATTAGCCCTTAACGCATCCAAGCTAGGACTCGTGCAAATTCTTTCCTGCATGCAAGGTAGAATCTGCCCAAGAACTCCCACCACAATTAAAGAGAGCTCTCGTAACACGTCTAGACGAATTTTCCGCATTCAAGCAAACAAACGCATTAAAGCGAAACGCATTGAAACGACGGGTCCCTGGCTACGGGCGCCATTGACAACAGGGTCCTGATAAGAGAGGGTTAGACTAGACAAACACAGATACGACCAGTATGGTTAATTCTACGAAGTCCGTTTATTACATGCAGTGCGGCTACTTTTATACTCTTCTACATTGTTTATACATGTAACAACTTTTTCATTGGCACACAAGAGAAGAAAGAATGTAAACATACATTGTTTGGTTTACCCTTAAGGTGGCTTACACCTGCATGCTAACAATTCTATTCAGTGACCTTCAACACCCTATTATCTTTCCCAAACACCTTAATACCTAATTCTAACTGTGCCACAACTAGCTGAGAAATTTTTGCTGTGTCATAGGCCTTGGGCCCCAACTAGGCCTCAGTTAGGCCTCAGTTAGGGTAGTTCAAGAAGGTCTAAATACACATCATGCCCTACTTTCCTGAGGAAATCCGTAACAGTTATCTTCTGACCCCCTGTAGCTCTGACTCCAAAATCCCAGTTTTCGGCCTCGGGTCACACCAGGTACCTTTTGCCAAAGGCTCCAGGACAGACCATGTTAGCCGAGGAAAGAACACAGAATCGCAAAATTGTACGCAGTGCTTTATTTCAGAGCTCTGGGAGCCGAGTGTCCAGTTTGGACGACCCAAAATTTCGGCTCACCAACATGCTAAAATGAATACAATTTTATACCTTTCTTGTTACATAAGGATTCATGTTAATCATTAAACTCCATTGTTCCATTGATTCCATCCCGAGGAACAATGGTTTATGTGATTCTTGTTCAAGATTCTGGTTGGAGAAAATAATCATATTTAATTACCAAACTAATATCACAATCGACAATTCTAGCATGTGTCATACTAATGATTATACAGGTACAGATCCTCCTGACCTAACTTTATTCTCTGAAGTCTGTGTTCTACCAGTGTTCCCCTTTTTCTCCCCCCACCACCTGAGCAAAGTTTTATACTTGGTTTAGTTAAAACAATAGCATAGAATAACATCCTGGTTACAAGTGGAGCCGATCCCTGTTCTCAGGCCCTTGCTATTTCAGAAATCAATTTAACCCTATGTTATCATTCCCCCCTTTGAAAGTATTTTCATTCTACTATGCAAATGCTTTCACGGAATTACAGTCCATTTGTCTTCTGTGTCTATTCTGGATGTTCGTCTTCAAATCCATGGTTGACGTGGGCCCCATGGTGGAAGTTGTTATGGATTGTAGGCGCTGGATGTGGGGTCTTGTCTCACGTCAGTGTCTTCATTATTTTCCTGTTCCAGGATGTCCTTTTCTGTATTTCTCTCTTCAGGATTCTAAAAGCTAACCAAATCACTAGAAATATGATTAGTAAAATTACCAAATTCTCAAGGATAGATTTTACCCATGAACTCACATTTCATCCTAAGTTTTTAAGGATTTTATCTAACCAAGTAGTAGCTAAATCCTTTTGCTCTTCTTGTACCTCATGTTCTATATGTTTTATTTGACTAATATCATATTCTGCATCTGCAGTTACATTTGGGATGTGGACGCAGCAGTGGTCAATTTGTCCTTTTAAATATCCACACACTCCATGCTCTTTTAAAAGTAGCATGTCTAGAGCCAATCGATTTTGTAAGGTCATTTTGGTAGTGGCTTGTAATTGCATATTGAGTTCTCTGAATCCTTCTCTCGTAACTCTGGCTAGTCTATCTACCTGACCTTTGAGCCTATATAGCATTTCCCTATTTTGATAATTTGCAACAGGACCAAACAAGGACTCCAGGGCCCACCCAAGCTTTACTCCACTAGAGGGTTCCTGCCAGGTATCATCTTGATCCTCACTATCTGGGACATCCCGTTTTGTTCTTATTTGCAGGAGCTCATGGCTCCCATTAAATGGGGACCTTTTCCAAATGGGACATAAAGTGAGGAGACCCATGGTAATTTCTTTTACTTCCCCATCCACTGGCAGGTGTGTCATCCATGTACCATCACTTGTTGCCCATACAAATTGCCCTGGACTCCAGATTGTACTCCTACTACATCCCACCACAATCCTAGATTCTATCTTACCTTGTTTATGCCTGATCCCTCTGCAACCACAACCAATTCGTAAGGCTACTGCCAATGGTGACCACTGTTTTATCTCCAGGTCATCAGAAGTGCAGTCATAAATCTTATCATATGCCCACCAATCTACTTTATTTGCTTCCCTTCTACTGCTAGTTTCAGTATTCGTTACTGCTGGGTCTGTGTCATTCTCGGGGCCTTTCCATTTAATGCACCAGGGAGTGTCTGCCATATATTGAAATTTCTGGAGTATACTCACAGACCATGCACTGTCCCAGGGCTCTAGACCTTTCCATTCTTTTTCTTCGCACCTCCATACCACAGTGCTCTCTGTAGCATTCTCTTTAACCTTTTGATAGTGTGGTAACCAGCATTCCCACTTTGCAAGGTCTTCATCCTTAACCCACCGTTCTACAAGTTTTTCCACCTGTCCATGACTTAACTTACAGTCCTTTTTCATCAGGGTTTTCATATAAGCTCTTTCTGTTATCTTCCAGTATTCTTTAAGCACAATCCTTGACTCTGGCACTTGTTTACCTCTAACTGTTTTGTTCCCTTTTATATCAGGTAAATTTGATGTTATAATTCCCCAACTTATTGGGTCCCCTGCTGCCATTGGTATCAGCAGACAGGCTGTTATTCTACTAGTATTTTGCATTTTGGCAAAGTCTTTGACCAATCCAATCATCACATTTTCAGCCCGAATTGTATTAGGAGCTTCTATTACCTGTGTCTCTATTTGCACTTCTCTCTTCATCCTGGAATGAAGAGCAGTTGATCGACCTTGTTGCATTCCATATCCCAAAGCAACAGTGTTCCCTACTGGTGACATTAGAATCCATAGAATTAACATTAACCACAATATAAGCATGAGCATGAGCATAGTTACTGATACCATTAAAAACAGTTACAGATGTTTTATCCTCAGCTTTGTTGGTCCCACAGCTTGCACAGCCCACTATTTAACTCCTCGACCGGCCTTCTTTACTTGTGTGTAGTGTATCCAGGGTTCGACTCCAGCCACTTTGACTGCTGTGAAGGTGGTTAGCAGCACCTGATGAGGGCCAGTCCACCTCTCTTTCAATGGTTTTTCCTTCCAGGCTCTGATGTACACCTCATCTCCTGGTTCAATATCGTGGACTGGATTCTCGAGAGTCAGTGGCCTATTCCACACCAGGACACTTCGAAGTCAAGCTAAAGCTTTCCCGAGAGACAGAACATAATTATACACATCCTGTTTCCCTGTGATATGTACATTCGGATTAGGGTTAGGAGACTCATATGGTTTCCCATACAATATCTCATAAGGACTGACTGACATTCCACTCCTGGGTTTTATCTGAATTCTCAGTAATGTACTTCCTGTGATCTTCCTGGTTGTTACTCATTTCTTAGGGTCACCCTAATTAACTGTCAGGGGCTATTGTGTGATACAGTCAGTACAGACTGTCTGGACCCTGTACAGGTTTCTTCTTGATGATGACACAGTATTCATTCTCAACAGATGGGAGCTTCTTTTGGGGAAATATCTAGTTGGTTTTGCCTCAGTCACTTGGTTGCAATACTGAGTGATGTGCACACCCAGGGACAGCTCACCTTAATCTCTGATCCCTTGGATCCCTTGACCGAGGAAAGTCACGTCCTTATTCCCCTTCAAAGACGGAAGTGAGGCAGATCGGTAGCACAAGAATGGAGATGCAAAACAGAGCACTGTTGAAAGGTGTAAGAACAAAAAAAAAGAGGAAAAGAAACTGTTCTTCTGTCAGTCCACGGGGTTAACCCAAGTGCTATGGTACCGGCTTGGAAAAAACCCTGTGTCACACTTGTCTGAAATCACAGCTGTACCGCTCAGTGCATTGCCTTCCACTATCCCTCTCAGGTTTTATGGTTTTCTCTCCTGACTCGAGATTCCAAGGCTGGTGGTTCATGTGGGGTCCATGGGAGTGTTTTTCCCTCCTGACCTCTGAAGGATTTGAGTCTGATTCTGTGTCTCTGTGTCTGTGCTGAGCTCGGTGCAGCGCGAGAATGATGTGGAGTCTCAAGGTTTTGGTTTTCTTGGTTTCTTGCGTTGTTTATTAATTCTTATTTTACAATTCTCTGTGTCCGGCCAAGGTGTTCACAGCAGCTCAGACATGATGCGACTCCCCGCGTGATGGAAGGTCACTCTGCTTTTATTCAGATGACTACGTGGCTATTATTTACAATTTCATACCAATGCCCATCACCTATACTAACAGAGTCATTTCTACTTTGACCCAATCCTATCAAACTACTTTGTGCCCACGTCACTGCAGAAGATGGGTGTCAAGGGAGAAGAAGAAGAACCCAGGGCACCGCCCTAAAATCTCCATCTTGTCCCTCTGCACCTACATGCTAAAAATCCCAAAACTACAAAACTTTCTACACAGTGATAAACTACACTACTAACTGTCACACATTTGTGACTTGCAATTCTTCTCTCTGTTGGATGTTTTTCTCATGGATCAAAATCAAAGACTGTCCTCCTGGGCTCTGTGCCAGGCAAACCCCCCTGCACAGACCCTAGACCCTCTTTCTCGGGACCCAGGCCTCTCTACCGAGGTCTGTGACCTTCCAGGGCACCCAGAGGGATGCCTTGGACTCCGACAGTCCCTAGGAATTCGTTATCACTTGGTTACTCATGGATTTGAAATTGAAAATTTACCAGTTATGTAAGAAATGGGACATAATGAACTCTGTAGTTGTGTGGCCAGTGAAACAGGCACCAAGAAAGCATCTAAAAGGCATCTACCAGACTTCCCAGGCAGAGGTTTATTCCATGTCAACCTATCCCATCCCATTCCAAAAGCTGAAGAAAAAATTAGCATAGCCAAAAATCTGAACTACAATAATGACCATAACCCCCCTGATAGCCCTAGGACAGGTCCTTCTACCACTGACACCGACAAGTGTGCTGTGGAAAACATTGCTGCTTTGTGCACTGGACAAATTGCTTTTTCAAATGACCTTTTGTTGCAAACCATGTCTGCTATGTAAAAAAGAAATTAAAAATAAATAAAAGTTTGCAGTGGTTAGTTGATCAAAGCTTTTGCTTGCCCCTGTGGTCTCAGCAGAAAGCAATGTTACAGCCTCAGACGGGATGGGTTTGTTTGGTGAGATCTGATGGGAACTGGTAACTCTGCAGACCTAGAAGCCAAGGAGGAAAAGGTAGATGGCTATCTGGGTTCTGCTTTTGGGGATTTTCCCCACAGTTGTTCTTTCTTGTAATTGTGAGATTTGACTTTTGTATGTCCTATATGAGAACTTCTTGGTGGATGTTAAGCAATACTGACTTGTATAAGAAGCATGATTAGAAATGGCATTAAATGGTGTCACAGCTCTGTCTTGGGCCATGGTTCCAACATGTTTATCTTAGAACTAGATTTAGGAAATAAAATTCAAACTGAAGCAGGTGTTGGGAAAGAATCTTGGGATGTCAGGGAGGCCAGACAACAGAACTATACACAAAGTAGAGGCTGCCACATGGGCCAGAGGTATCTGAGTTTAAAGATAACTCAGTAGCTTGAGGGCTGAAAGAAAGAAACCCCTTTGTTCAGAAATGTTTCCTGTGCCTCTTCCAGTAGGAGTAGAAAGGAGGGGAAAAACAATCCAGTCCCTTTCTGTGATGGTGTTGGATGAATTTTTGATTGGCCTTGTATGAAATGGTAGTGGAAATTGCAAAGAACTCTTCCTAATGACTTGTGATATCTCTTGCATTTTCTCTTCCTGAGAATTTGAGGAAGCAGTCTGCACTTTTATTCTAGACTGGAAAGCCTTGGAGCAAGGACTGATCACTTTTAAAAGGCATAAATTAATTGAGCCAGTTCCACAAAACTATGATGGTGCTGGAGTTTCTGTTCTAGTACATACCTGGTGGGCAGGAGTGGAGGCTCTGCAGGAAAAGAAACATGAATATCTGACTCTGATGCTGGTGTCCTGGGAGTTTTCACTTGTCTTTTTGCTTTGTATCAATAAAAACTTGCCAGTTGGATTCCCTGTAAGATCACTATGGCCAATGTGCAGAACAGAATATCAGAGAGCTCAGTTTCCTGACATGCTCAGAGGGTCACAAAGCTCTCTGAGAGCAAGAACTTTTATTTTCCCTGCCACATTCACGCTGATATTCCCTTCCCCCACACAATTCTTGCTGGTTTTTGCAGTTGTACAAGGTAAGCATTTTTGCAATGGCACAAGGAGGTGACAATGAGGGACTACTGAATTCTTCTGATGCGCTGGCCATATCAGTCAAAGGGGGACTGATACCAAGCTGCAGCTCACTTCTGCATACCCAGTGCACGTCTGTGCAGAATTCACCAGAGCTTTGGCTTGAAGCAACCAAAACTCCTATCTCAGAGCTACATCACTAGAGAGAATCCTGGAGAGAACAGCCTGATCCATCCCTGATGCCCAGCAGAGACATAATGAAATTCCAGGGCTGAAGCCTCAAGTTACAAAACTACAATCAAGGAATATAACACAAGTTTTTAAAGGTAGGGTCGGCAGCCAATTCAATGGGCTCTCAAGAGAAAGGCTGTAAATTTTTCAGCACTTCGGATAAGTAAATTAAGACTGGAAGATTTTATGGAAGATTTTATGAAAGATTTTATGAAAGATTTCTAGTTCCGTGAGCAGTTGTCAAACTTGAAGACAGTTCATTTGGACAGCAAGGCAGCCTGTATCCTAATATCATTCGGTGCAGGTGTTATCAGGGATAAAACTAGATCCTGGCAATGGCCTCCCTTAGCCTTGAAGGATACAGGAGGGGTGTGGGAGAGGCAAGATGCAAAGGGCTGCTTGTTTAGTCAAAGACCATCCTCTTACCACAGACAGATTTTCACCACTATTATGGGTCATATTCTGGGAATGTGATAATGAATTCACCATAGTTGTGTGAATAAATAAAGCCAGTTTTCAAAACCCCATCGAACACTCACAACACATTCTTGTTCCTGTAACAGGATCTTAATGACTGTGTTAATAAGGCAGTGTGGAAGCAGCTTAGTGTCAGAGACACAGAAAATTACAATGGCGGGATATTGAAATATTCCTTCCCACAATGCTTTTTGTACAAGCCCCATCATTTTAATGACATTTACCTTGTGTTTTACTGTTTGCTAAGGAGACTGAATTTGATGATTCTCAGAGGAGCCTCAGAGGACCATGATGACCCAGGTGACTTAAATTTCTTCATGCTGTGTTAGAAGAAATAAACTTCTCAACAGAAACTCTCCTCTCTGTGGCCAGGTATGGCTGGTCAACCAACCCCATACATGGGTCATTAACACATAGAAATTGGGGATTTCAAACCTCACAGTCTTAAGGCAATAGGCTGGGGAAGAACAGATGTTTCCCTTTTCTCAAGCCACAATTTGTAGCTGCATGTTTTGGAGCCAGTGGAAATAGTGTATTAGTCATTCTCAAATACTGTTTGGTACAAGAAGAAAAAAAAGTATTTCCCAGTATTTTACTGTCTATATCACTGCAAACATTCATCCATTTTTAGTACTCATTTTTCAGCGACTATTAAGAACTCCTGCCTTGATGCATTTCCTCTGGTTGTGTTTGGAGTGTGGGCTGGCTGATGTTGAACAGGGGAAGGGGAGGCAGCAGAGTTACAGCATTTTAAAATACAAAGAAACCATGAAATCATCCATTCTTCCATCTGCCTATGCAGACAACATTGTAATGTTCACTTCTGAAAGGTTGCTGGATGGATTTTTCAACCACTTTCAATAAGAGATAACTCCACTGTCTTAAAAACACATTGCTTTGAAGAGTTTCTAGATATTCCATCTTGACAGTCTTGTCTAGAAGAGAAGAAATTAATTTTCCATCCACTGGGTAATTTCAGTGCACAGTGTCCAGGAAATAGATCTCATTGTCCGTGTTCTTGCCCTGAGAGAGGCTCTGGAGAAGCCCTCTGAGAGCCCTCAGAGGTGGGAAGAGTTACCAGAGAATGATTAACATGCTCCATTTTCTATGTTATTTAATGGGCTGAAAATTCTTGATTTCTTCCCAGTTCATGACATTTGAGTGGTCATTTATGTTATATGTGATGCATGTATAAAGTAATTCGTGCTTGGAAATTAAAGAATCTAAAATTGGAAGTTTGCAAGCTTCGACCAGGGAAATCTGATTTGCAACTGTGAAGCACAGGCAGCTCCGAGGAAGAAATACAAATTTACAACAGAAAAGAACTGCTGCAGTCGGAGATGAGTCATTACCAGGGCTGGGTTGGGCCACACCTGGGTGATTGATACCCGATATGCATCTGGGATAAGACAATCGAAGTCATCATGACTGTGCATCCCAATGCCACTTCTCTGAAATCTAATTGAGCTCTCATCCCTGCCGAAAGCAGTCTCAGAAAACAGAATTCCCAAAAGAAGACACATGAATGTGCGAACTGAGTAAAAGTGGACAAAGAACCCTGCCTTAGGGAAAATAAACTGTATATAAACCAGCCCCTCAGCGGCCAGATTTGTGAAAGGGGAAGGTTTGGTGTGATAGAGGCCGAATGCAGGTTCACCCAATACCGATCCTGGGATCGGTATTGTACTTTTTATTGTGGCTTTCCGCAATCGCTTTTTGTAGCAAAATAAAATTTATTTTTGATTATTAATCTGACTATTTCGTTTATGACATTTAGGAAAGCTTGAAAACTGCTGGATTTTGATACTGTGGGTTTCCTTTAAGTGTCAGCACATTTCCTTGGAGCCATGGCTTAGTTTATATTTAGACTTGTTCCAGCCATGAAATTAGTAGAATAAAGATAGAAGTACAAAGATTAGAGAGGTTTTAATTAGTTCAAGCACCATTAATGGTTAATTTACTTTGTGTTCTTGTAACTTGAGCTGTCTCTTGATAACTAAAAATGCTCCAGAACAGCTGCAGGGATCAACAGGGAGAGGAAGACAGAGACAAAATCATTAGAAACCAGGTAGCCCGGGACAGGTATTGCAGTCAAAAGCAAGAGGCCATGTTGTTTTGGGGTTATGTGGTGTCCTGGGCTGTAGTGTAGGATGTACACAAAGTATTTATTCTATTACCATCTTCATGAACTGCTAAACCAGGTGGGGCAGTGTTCTTCCCAGGCCCCCCTCCTTTGGGCTGTCTTCTGTTAATGGCCCATCAACGCCTTGCCCATGACTCACAGGTAACTCCCTCCAGGAGTTATCTCTGTTTAATGGGCCATCAAGGACCCACTTCACAACTCATCATCCCATTGTGAGATGCTCCACCCAGGGGGAGGAGCCAAGCATTCTCACCTGGATATAATCTGGGATTTGGAACAGTACAAGCAGCCCTTACCTACTGGATTCCCAGAAGACCAGAGCTACCAGACCTTTCTACAGGATCACTGCTTCAGGAAGACCACCTCATCTGGACTGCTTCCGCCATCCTGCTCAGGTTGTATTCTGACTCTGTCAGTGATCTTTTGTGTTATTGCATTTATTTTATTTTATTTTATTTTATTTTATTTTACCTTTTTACCTTTCTTCTTATTAAATTGTATTTCTGAGTTGGAGCCTCTCACTCGTTTTGCTTTCAAACCATGGCATATGGGTGGATATTTGCAGATCCCACAGAAAGAAGGTCAGCTATGAGTAGCGTCAGGGGGGTCTCTCATGTTGTTTTGTTGCTTATTAGCAGAGTAAGATCAAATTAAATAGTGCCATACAGTTGGTAACAACATAATCCTCTGGAAAACGTGTAAGAAAGCACTTCCTCAGACATGACAGGGGCTAAAACAGACTGAATTCAGCATGAGCTCTAAATGTGTACATGATTTCTACGTCCTTCCCTGAAAATAAGAAACGTTCGCAGGAGTCCAGGTAAGTCAAACTCGGGATGCTTCCAGGAATTCCTCTCTGAACTCAAAATTTCAGCCCTTACTGCTTTAGGGGGGGAAGACCCAGCATCACTTCCACAGGAGGCAGTGTTCACAGCATCCTAAAACATGCCAGTGAACCATCTGAAATTCACGTTCACAAGTTCTCACACCTGTGATGTGTATCTTTCCTGAACAATGGTGCTGACCTCATGTCTTGGTTTGGAAAGACAGGTATCTGCTGGGGAAAGCTGGAGTTTCCCTTGGAATGGAGAATGTAAACCACCTCACCCCCCTTTTTTTCCAATTGTAAATTTGCAGTTAGAGGCTTTCAGGCAAAGATTTGGGGATAGGAATAGCATTTCTTTACTAGTATGTTTAACAAAGCAAACAAAAACAACAACTACAGGTTTAATAACAAACAGTACCAAGAACCTTGAGGGCTTTGCTTCACAAAAAACCCAAGGCAGTTTGGTCTCAGTGCCCCTGCAGGATCCTCAGAGCACCAAGCTGGAAACAGTGTGTGAAAAACAAGGTTCACTTTCTCGGTAAATTTTAAGAAATAGGTTTAATAAAAAATAAGACAATTAGGAGATAGAAAAAAAGCAAAGTACAGCCAGCCAGGTGACTTGGCATTCAGCCAAGTCCACAACCTGCTATTTCAGAGGCCTTCTTTAAATACTCTTTCTATTGCATCAGTCTTGTTTTTTCCACAAACTAGTTTTCATATTTCAGGAACTGTTTAGCATGGCCCCTCCTTGGGTCCGCCTTTTTAGAGCATGTGTGTTTCTTGCCTGTGTCTTCATTATCACTTCCGGCTTGGGCCTTGGTCCATACTTTCTTCAGATGGTAGATGCTGATAGTTGGTATATCAGTAGCAGAGTCTTCTTTACATGTTCACTGGATGTTATCCCAACCAACCAGACAGTTTAGGCATGCTATATCAACTACTACCACTATGCCTAATTTTCTTTACTAATAGCAGAAATAAAAAACTTATATTCTTACTACGTTATTAATCATACAGCACACATCTTGCAAAAAGCCAACTTTATAGTATATATTTATAACTAGTGGAAAGTCCCAGGCTGGTAACTGGAACCGCAGGATGTCCCCGGCAAGCAGGGGCAGAGTGTCCCAGCAGGGCAGGAGGGTGCAGGGTCACACTGCAGCAAAAAGAGCAGCGCTGAAGAAGCTGTGATGGCGGGGCAGGACTAGCCCAGCTCCAGCGGGGCAGGTGGAGAAACTCAGAATTCCAGGGCAGGCGAGCAGATGATGGCAGACCTCCCAGGACTAGATCCCTCCGGCGACAGTGAACTCCTGCAGCAAGCAGCAACCCAGCCGTTCTCTCTCCCCGAATGCCGAAAACCAGAGAGAAGCTGCCTCCAGCTCTCTTTTGCCTGCCCCAAAACTTGCATTATCTCCCCCTCTGAGCTTTGGCCACCTCTTTGTTTTGGTCAAGCACCCTTAAGTACCCAACACTTAGTCTCCTTAGTAACTTATGGGAAAAAAATTCTTTAGCATAAAAAAGGAACAAAGCTAACCCCCAACACCGGAATAAGGCATTTTACTAAGGCAAAATTGGTTTATCAGGCTGGTCAATGGCTGCTGGTGCCTGCAGCAGATCCAAGCACTGGCTCACGGCTGCTGTGCTGCTGTTTGATGCCAATGCACCTTCATCGTGAGAGGGAAGGAGAGGAGGCTTTCCCTACCTGTGCCACTGGATCACTCCTTCACCTCTGCTCATTTCCATGACTTAATTATCTCCCACATTCAAAGGGAAATATTTTCCCAAATCATTCAAAGGATGAGGAGCTGGTCCAAGTTTGTGAAGTACTTTGTAATTCTGGTTAGAAAAACTCTGCAGAAGAGTTGGTGCACAACACAAATGGTTTTTAGAGTTGTGCTTTCTAAATTCACACGACTTGATTTTTTCCTGTGTTTATTTCTGTATTTATTGCACATATTTATCAAGCTGTATTTAGAAAGTCTGATATAATCACATTCTTCATTGTGCAATGTGATATTTTCCTGGTGCTTCATTTTATTATCCTTTGCAGACAGTAGAAAGAAATTCCAGCTCAGTCCTGGCTTTAGAACAAGTTTTGCTTTTGTTTTTAGTCAAACAAACATTTTCCTCCATTTAATGTTCTCTTTTCCCAGCCTCAAGAAGAAATCAACAAATGTTAGTTGTTGAGGCTTCTTTCCACCCATAAGGAATTCCAGGAAGTTCTCCTACGAGACCTTGGGGTGATGCTAGTTCTGGTATTTTTCTTTCAAGAACTAAAATCGTTTCTGGCTTGGCTATATAAAGGATTGTCTGAGTGCAGCTTTGAGTGCTCATGGAAACATGCTGCCAGGTAGGAACAGACCACTGGAACTCAGCTCCCGGCCCAGGACCTGGAGAACTGCAATCATGTGGAATAGCTATGATGCTTCCATTCATGTGTTTAGGAGTCATTGAATAAATTTTATCCCTGATTTACAGCTTGACCAAGGAGACTGTGGAGAAACTGCATGGAAAGTTTTAACTCTGGTGAGTGCTTGGAAAATAATTAGAGTATATGCTGGGACCTTGCAGTTCTCTGGCTTTTGGATTTGCAATTCATGTGAAGACTTGTCCAATACTTGGTGAGCACCTCTAGCTTTGAGATTTTTGCCAGAAAAATCCCAACAAAGGAATTCCTTTCTCTTCAGTGCTTGACAGCTCTCTGACAGGTAATGTTCTCTCCATTCTTTTTGTCTATACCGGAACAACCCCAAGCTGGTGATTCAGCAGCATGTAAGATGCGAAGTTTCTTTAGACAGCCAGAGTTCTTTGCAGGTTCCAGTGAATATCCAGATCCTTGCCAAGGGCACAGTTCACTGATGGTACTTCTACAGTCACTTCAGTGATGGATTTTGATTGATTACTGCTTGCAGTCCAGAAAAAAGAGAGATTGCAATTGCCAAACAGAGCTCGTTAACTTAAAAGCACAAGTTGATGAATCAATGCTACACATAATAACTCAATGATCCAAACATCTTAAAAGCTCAAAATCCCTTTCATCATAGAACTTCTCTACCAACACTTTCCCAAGCCAATGATTGAACTCCCTCCATGGAAAGCAGTACAGCTGACATGATCAGTCCCAGGGAACACACCGCCACAATTATTCAGTCACAGATCCATAATTCCAGAGGTTCAAGAAGGAGGTTATTATGAATTTGTTCTGTACTTTGCCTGAGATTATCCTAGGTTATTCTGGCCATCTTTCCAGCCTCCAGTTTTCCAAACTGACAAAAATCTTGGAGATAGATGGGTGTTGTGACCTCCTGTTGCTGCTGAGACATCAGCTCCTCTTTCACTCCAACATTGAGATGGTTTTGATGCCAGCACTGTTTCTTGCTTTGTAGCAGAGAGAATATTCAGTCTTGTTGATTCTGTTTATATTATAAAGGCCATAATATCTCCAAGGATGGAGGCTCCACAGCCTCTCATGTCGTTGTTCCCATGTTTGGTCATCCTTAGAGTAAAAAACTTTTACTTAGGGCACAAATTTGCATCAGATACAAGTTCACACCCTCTCTTCATGTCCAGTCATGGAGGACAAGAAGGAGACAAATGAGCAACACTTCTCCCTTATCCCTGTGCTGTGGCCTAGGCACCAGGCAGTTACTCTCTTGTTTTGCTTATTGTCTTGGGTTGCAGTGCAGGATGTAACCAAAGGCATGTATCCTTTTACCATCTGTTGAAACCGGTTGGGGAGGTGTTTTTCTCTTTTATGACCCATTCCTCCTGACTCTGGGGGGGGAGGGGGGACGGGCAGGAGCAGGTGTCTTCTGTTAATGGGTCAGGTGTTAAAACCTGGTGGGGCAGTGTTCTTTATCTCATCCACGACCCATCCTCCCTCCAGGGGGATATCTTCTGTTAATGGGCCATTAAGGCTCACTGCATGACTGATAAAGTTACATCATCCCATTGTGAGATGCTCCACCCAGTGGGAGGAGCCAAGCATTCCTACCTGGATAAAATCTGAGATTCAGAACACCAGGACAGCCTGTTTCCGCTGGATTCCCAGAGGAAGACCGGACCCATCTCACCACCACTGGACATTCAGAGGAAAACTACACCCTTCTATAGGATAATCTCTACTCCAACAGAAGCACATCTGTCACTCCAGGAGGACTTAATTGGACTGCTACCAACACCCTGACCAACAGGGTGTCAGGCTGTATTCTGACTCTGTCAGTGTTTTCTTTTTTTTTGTTTGTTTGCTTTTTTTTCTACTACATTTTTATTTTTAATATTCCTAGTAAAGAACTGTTATTCCTATTCCCATATCTTTGCCTGAAAGCCCCTTAATTTCAAAATTATAATAATTTGGAGGGAGGGGGTTTACATTCTCCATTCCAAGGGAAGCTCTGGCTTTCCTGGGCAGACACCTGTCTTTCCAAACCAAGACACTTATTCACCTGCCATTGCCACTAACACTAGAAACAAGATGTCAGCAGACATTTCACCAGACATCTTGAGGCAAAGAACAAGTACTGAACTTCTCAAGTCTTTGAATTAAGAAATATAGAGGCAGTTAAACAGCACTAACCACCCAATGACAAGATGTATGGCCTTGCAGGCTTGCCACAGTACTGTGACCATTTCAACAGCTTTATTTATTGCCAGCATCTTGGAACGAAATACAAATGTGTAAGCCAGAGGATGATTAAAGAGTGAACTGGGGAAGTTTAGACTCCTTCAGAATACATTTGAGTAATGAACAACATTTATCATATCTGTTTAAAGGCAAGCTAATAAGGACAAAGGGTAAATCTTCAACAACAATTAACTGTGGATTCTGGGTTCTATTTGTCCCTGTGTCACCCAGCTCTCTAACATAAACTCTCTATACTTGCTTGCCAGAACAAATACTTTCCAAGCCCATGATTTCTGCTCAGGCAGGAGGTAAATCCACACTCAGCTGTTGTCCACAGCTGCAGACTGTCAATACGCACTGTGGTGGCAAACACTGATAGTTCTTCCCAAAAAAAAACTTACTCCAAGCTGAATTCACTACTCTGATACCTTGTCTTCTGCCAGCATCAGTTGTCTGAAATTCCAACCTTAACTGCCCCTCTGCCTACCTTTGGTTGAGCTGTTTGTACATCCATGTGGTGCATTCAACCCTTCTTTACCTCCAAGTCTAGACTGGGTTTGCAGATCCAGACTGGTTCCTTCTTTTCAACCTCACTGGGAGGTTTCGCTGTGCTGCCTGAGGAGCCAGAGCTGGGACAGTATGTGAAGGAATGCAGCATCTCTCTTGCTGCTGGTCACAGCAGCCCCAGCCCCTCCTTCTTTGCAATGAGTGCTCAGAACTGGGCATGACCTGGTTGGAAAGAGTCTCCAATATCACTCTCCTGAAAGGCAAGGGATACAAACTGGAGGTGTGATGATGCACGAGATACGTCCTTGTTGTGCAGGATCTATACTCCACCTCAGTCCACTTCAATTTCCTCACTAGCTTCTTCTCTCAGAGGAAACAGTTCATAATGCCGTGTCATTTTGCACAGAGAAACCTGTGTCATTGTGCACAACCTGTCCTGTGTTCTTGAGGTCTGTGGCAATAACTCTCGTACATAATTTTTTTTGTCATGAGATCTCAAAGATAACTGAGATCAGTTACCAGTGCTGGATATGTTCAGCCATTAAGAGTGATATCTTCACCTACATCTGAGTGGGTTTTGACAAGTGCTCTCACTCACCACAGAAGTCAGGAGTTGTCAAGGCCAAAAATAAATTATGTTGACGTGCAAACTCCTCTGCAGGGAAGTCGCAGCTCACCATGTAACATGCAAACAATAAAAAGGTTTCTATAATCTGCTGCCTACCTGGCAGAGATGAAGCCACAAAGCCACCTGTACACAGTACTAGCTACTGTCAGCTCTAGGGGAACACCACTCATGTCTACATTGCTTCACAACCTCTTTTATGCTCAGCGTTGGTCAAGCTCTTGAACAAAATCCTTCAGTTCACATTTTAAAATCTACATGTAATTACTGAGCTGTGTCAGATGTCACCAGACAGTGGAGCTGCTGCAGAACAGCCTGGAGGTGGTGTTTGTTAGAGAGAGTCAGAGCCACAGAATTTCTAATTTGACTCCAGAGTTCAAGTCAAGGACTTCTGTTGCTGATTTTCTTAAATCAGGAGGTCATGATTTATTTCAAGAGTTTGAACTACTGTGACTGAGTTCTGACCTGAGGCCTTGATGAGGCCTTGAAGCCTGTTGCGCAGCTGAAATTCCATCAGGTGTGTGGCGCAGCTAGAAAAAGACGCCTTAAGGTGTTTGGGGAAGATAATGGGGATTTGAAGGTCACTGAGTGAAGTAGTTAGTAGGCACATGTGTAGCCACCTTAATTGTAACTAAAATAATGTGTGTTTTCATTCTTTCCCTTGCTGTGTGCCAATGACTGAGCTATCCGAACTGTAAACTATATAGAAGTGTATAAAAGACGCCATTTCTTTCGAAATAAAGGAGTTGCGTAGGGTTAATCACATTGATCAGACCTACGTTTTCTCTGGCCAGTCTCCTTTTTATTTATCTAGGTAGCCCTCACTAGAGACTTCCTTGGTCCTCAGTATGGATGAGGGTTTGCAGATTCCATTAGTTCAGAGATGTCTGAGTTCAGTTTCCATTTGAGGCTCTGTGAATGATGCCCCATGCAATCTACTCAGCAGGATTTGCTGTATGTGCTTAGGAAAGTGCAAATATTTCCCTGTCTGAATTTCTGGATTTGTTTTCGCTTTTCAAACTTTGATCTACTTCTCTGACTCTGGCCATATGTTTTCCTTTCTCTCCCTCTTTTCCTTTGACTTGCACTATTACCTACTGAATTTACAACCTGTTTACGTTGGTCATCAGCCTCAGAACTTGTCCAGGGCTCCCATCCTCTAAGCACTTGGATGAATCACTCTTCTTTGCAAGATATCTGTTGTCAGTGTTCCAAAATAACAACCAAACTGTAACGTTTTACTCACCCCGTTGAATTTAGTGGCCATTTTGCAGTGACTGCAGCCCAGACAAATTACAGTATTTACATATTTATTTATTTGTCTTCATTCCTGACCTTGGCATGGATATTGTCTACTGTTTCTTTCAGAAGTTTAAGTGAGAATCCAGTACAAAATTAGAAACTGGATTCCATGTATGTAATTTCCCTCACCACACTAGTATTTTTCATTTAAGGACAGCATCCACAAACCCTGTCTGACCAGAAAGGGCTTTTGTTTGCCTCTGTAATTGCACGTACCTCACAGGACCCTGGGGAACCGTGTTCTGACTCCTAACAGGAGAGCATGGAGTACATGACCTTGGTACCATGCTTTTTTGGTCAGCATTTTAATTCCAGTGCTGAGTCAGGCATCTGAGGATCAAAAACCTTACAGTTTTGTCTTCAGAGCATCTGTGTGATACAGAAGTAATGTTGCTGCACTGGTGGAGGGAGTAGAAGGCCTGTTTGATTCACACTGTATTGTCCAAGCTCTCATTCCTACTGTTGATTTGTCACATGTGGCTTCTAGAAGAATTCATGAGTGTGTCACCAGCTCTGAGATTAGCAAAACTGCTGGACAGCAGAGAGTTTTAGAACTGCTCCAAAGTCCTGAGGATTTTGCAACATACAACCTTTGCAAAGGAACATAGCCTTAAAGTTGCATTAACTTAATTTCTTAAGCAAAAAGACAACAGAGGAAGGAGAAAAAAATCCATAATCACATATTTGTGCAGCATATGTAGCCTATTCCTGCCTGGTCTGACAGGGGGAAAAAAAAGGCATTGGCTGGAATTTACTCCAGAGTCAGAGAGTCTGAAATAGGAAACATGGGCTCATTTTAAACAGCAAGATGATTAAACCCTGGATCAGACACCCCAACAAAGAACCAATCTTTCATTCTTGGTGTTACATTCTCACTAGGTTTCTTTCTGGATCATGGGTTGAACTTGATAATGTAAGGTCTTTCCTCAAATATGATTTGTTGATCTCAATAGGATATACAGAATGTCCCTTAAAGATTAGGAATTAATGGCTTATCATTATGAGAGCAGAAAATTCTGAGTCCCCAATATTTCACATTACTTAAATTAATATAAACACTTTCTTTTTTTCTTGCAGGTAGACAATCACATTTGCAGAAGCCTGTGCATAGCTGGAGAGGGAAGCAAGTGCCTGGAGCAGGCTGGAGGCCCTTTGGGTATTTGGAGAGCTGCAAGACAGGACAGCAGTTCTCACAGGGTTCTGTCTCCTGCAGGGACTGGTGGGGTCAGTTGGCACCACCTCACACTTCTCTTCCCTTGATGTAGGTAGGAGAAACCATGTGTCTGGAGAAGAATGAACATCCAAGTATCTGATAAACTTTTCTGCCTACTCCTGGCACCGTCAGCTCCTACCAAAGAGTGAGAGGAGCTGCTCAGCTCTTCACTCTTTCATTTCCAGTTTCTGCTGGGGGTATCTCAGAACATTTATCTGCCAATCTCATTTTCATACCAACTATCATGAGTTCCACAGCTGATTGAATGTCAGTTATAGTTGATCTAAGACTATACTGTATTAAGTAGGGACTGTATTAAACAGCAGGGACATTTCTGCATAGGGGTTCTACTTTCCAAAGTCCTGACATAGAGAAGTAAATTAGTCTCAGGTCTGTGTGCTGGCTGGATTAGGGAGAAGACTCATGTGCTTGAGTCTATCATCGTTGGTAGAATTCATATGATCAGAATCTGCTGCTGTACCAAACCATCCCTGGAGATAATCTCTGTCTGTGGTCATTCTCTGTTCTTCCTGAGCTCTGTGAAGCTGAAATCCCACTTCTTTTGAGTTCCTGAAGGAACACCATCCTTTCAACAGAAATTCAGATCCCATAAGAAAATTAACATATAGATAGGGTTAGGGTTAACGTATACATGTGATATATTGAGCTCTGTGATGTGTGTAGTATGTTTACAAGAACTTGTGTTGCTTTTCTCCTGCTTACATTGGCTATTGGGATTTAGGAAGGGTGTAAAGGCTGGAAACCCTGCTCTGGAGAGAGCCTGTCAGGAAATAACCATTCTTGGAGTGTTCTCTTGGGCAGTACTGAGGCAGCCCCTGCACTCACATGCATCTCACACCATCAGATCATTCTCTTGTTTATTTCCACAAAAATGTATCTCTTGTTTCTTCGCTCCCTGTTCCTGCCTCATGGCCTTGTGGTGACCATGCGTTGCCTTGACAGAAATCTCTGGCTGGAATGATGTCCTTTGCCAAGGTCGTCTTTATTTAGACAAGGTTTCTGCTTTCTGAATTCTCTTGTGGGAAAGGAGGGATCATAAAGGAACTGCTGCATCCCACATGGGGTGTTGAGGGGAAAGGACCTTTGATATTCGTACCTTGTTTAGCATCTTCTCTCAGGTTTTTACAGGGAAAACAGGAACTTCTGAATAATTTAGCAGTGTGGTTGACAAGAAGGATTTTCTACTTTGAATATAAGCATGTCAACCACTGGGGACAATCCCTGCTACCAAGATAGGGCAGTGGCTATCTTAGAAATCCCAAGTCACTCCTTCCCTAAGCAATTGCAAAGAAATTGTGGGTAGGGTTTTTCCTCTCTTCACCATGTACCAGAACACAGGAGACTGCAGCACAGACAGAGTGGCACTGAGCAGTGTGTTGTGTTAGTGTTTGAGGAGAGCCTCGCCCAGGTCAGCCCTGCCCAGGCACTGTACCTGCAGACAGCATTTATCCAGAAGAGCTGGCACTCAGGCACAGGAAAGGTCATGAACTGGAGATTAAAGAGCAACGGAAAGCAGATTTTCCCAGGCCAGTGACAAAGCCCGGAACAGAGTTCTGCTTCCTGTTAAACTAACAACCTTTCCTAAATTTATATTAATCAAGCATAATTTATTGACCTAGGTTTAATAAAAAAGAAAATTGTATATATTGGTAACATTTTTCATGCTGGATGTCAAGCCTAACACAAGCTGAGATATGAACCAAAGTTTGCATAACAGAACATGTATTTAAACTGAAAACAGAATTTAGAATTGTGATCCTGCCCCTCAGTGTGGGCTGTGCAAGCTGATGAGCCAGGGCAGAAGGGTCTGAGCACAGGTATTGAGTTCATTTCCCCACGCAGAGAGATTTGGATGAATATTTCATCAGTTCAAAAAGGTCTTGACAAATATGGATGTTTAAAAATACCAGTCATTTTAAAAGAGGTCAATATCTGTTGGAGTCCAGGGCATCCCTCTGCACGCCCTGGGAAGTCACAGACCTCAGTAGAGAGGCCTGGGACCCGAAAAAGAGGGTCTGGGGTCTGTGCAGGGGGGTTTGCCTGGCACAGAGCCCAGGAAGACACAATCTTTGATTTTGGTCCATGAGAAAAACATCTAACAGAGAGAAGAATTGCAAGTCACAAAGGTGTTACTGAGAGTAGTGTAGTTATCACTGTGCAGAAGATTTTGTAGTTTTGGGTTTTTAGAATGTAGATGCAAGGAGACAAGATGGAGGAATCTGAGTGGAACCCTGGCTTCTTCTTCTTCTCCCTTGGCATCCATCTTCTGCAGTGACGTGGGCACAAAGTAGTTTCAGTGGATTGGATCAGAGTAGACATGACCCTGTTAGTATAGGTGATAGACATTGACACAGAATTGTAAACAATGGGTACGTAGTTATATGTATAAGAGGTAGCGACCTCCCATCACATGGGGGGAGTCACCTCTTGTCCAGGCTGCTGTGAACATTTTGACTGGACACAGGGGAAGGGGAGTCACCTCGTGTCCAGGCTGCCGTGAACACCTTGGCTGGACACAGGGGAATCACATTGTGTCCAAGCAGCTGTGAACATCTTGGCTGGACACAGAGAATTGTAAGATAAGAACTAATAAACAACACGAGAAAACAAGAAAACCAAGACCTTGAGACTCCTCTTCATTCTTGCGCCGAACACCGAGCACCGAGCTCAGCACAGAACACAGAGACACAGAGTCAGACAGCAGACCCTAAATCCTTCAGAGGTCAAGAGGGAAAATCACTCCCTTCATGCCCACACGAACCACCAGCCAGCGTTGGAATTCCAGGAGAGAGAAAAAACCAGAATAAACCCGAGAAATATCTACTTAGAGTAGAGTAGATTTCATGGGCTTTCAACCAGATAAAATCAGACATTGCTCCTTGTTTGGGTGCTGTGACAGTCCCCTGCAGTTCACCAAATCTTTTCCTTTCAGGGAGATGGGAAATGGCAGCCTCAGACAGAAGAGATGGATTTGGCCAGAAAAGGATTTAAATCAGCCAACTAATGTTGCTGATGATGCTGCCTATTTCAGATTTTTATGTGCTCAAGAGAGATATTTTGCAGTTGACGAGTAATTCCTAACTCTGAAGCAGGATCTGAATAATGGGGTAGAATTGCTGCATCACCATTTCCATCCTCCCTGGTGAAATGTCTGCACCCGCACACCTTGCCTGAGGTGGAATTTGTAAATATCCCTGTAAGAATCAGCCTTCTTTCCGTGGTGTGATTTATGAGACACAAATTCACCCCAAGCAATCAATAAACATGAGTATGCACATCACTGAGGGACGAAGTTACAGTTGTACAGTCACAACATATCATAGAACTGGGACTCCCCTGAAATAGACAGTTTTCTCAGATGCATATAAAAGTCAAAGTACAAGAGCTGTTTTTACCATTAGCTTTGCTGTGACTTAGTGGTTGGACTGATTATGCACATGATTTTGCTTTTAAATACTCCTAAAGGAGCATTGAGGCTTGTGACATGCTAGGTGATTATTTACTGAGGGCTGACGACTTTGGGATATGACTTATCTCTTATTATACTTTCGAACTGGCCCCACTCAGTGTGAGCCAGCGGACCTGTTCAAAAACTTGAAATATTTTAATGTCTAAACAATTGAAACACTTCACATTTATATTTTATTCTATAGCATAGACTCCGCTGTAAGCTCTGCTGAAAGATGAAGGTTGCATTCAACATCCTGATTCATCCCTGTGGATATGGCACTTGAGGACAGGATTTACTGGTGAACATGGTGGTGATGCTGGGTTGATGGTTGGGCTTCACGGTGTTTGTAGGAATTTTTTCCGTGGATGGCAGGGACAAGGAACTCTGCACACCTGAGATGCTCTAGAAACACGAGGCTTTATTATTACAAGGGTCGTGGGTAAAGCGGGCTCTGCTTCCAGCCACCAGCCTCGGCTGGAGCAAAGCCCTAAAGAGAGAATGGGGAGAGAGAGAGATAGAAGAGAGCTAAGGGGTAAAAATGGGGCAGGAGCAGGGAAAAACGCGGGGAGAAAGCAGGAGCAAGGGAGGTGAGTGAGAGGAGAGGAGATGGGCCAAGAGAGATAAGGGAAGAAGAGTGGAGAAGAGCAGAGGAGAGAGAAGAGAGGACAAGAGCGGGGAGGAGAGGACAAGAGCAGACAAGAGCGGGGAGGAGAGGACAAGAGCGGGGAGGAGAGGACAAGAGTGTGATCCTCTTGTTACAATACAATATATCCTTTTTTCTGTTGAATATTCTAATTCACATTGACCAACCGGCGTGAGATACAAAACCTACAAACTTTGCATGCAGCCTATAAGAACGACTGCATTACCATGTCATTTTACTCTCTATAGACTTCTTTCTTATGCATTTGTTTCTAGATGTCTTTGCCAAGGTGGAAAGGCAACATTCTTGTCTTTTTGTTAGCTAATCACCATCTTCCTGCCTGCCATGCACACATCTCGAAACTGGCTTTCATTCCTATTTCACTCAGGTTTTACATCTACAGTATTTCTTGCCATGCAGTCATATTCATAAGTCCTTCCTGTCCTGTCTTTCCCAACAGGTGTTAAAGATCTTTTGCAGACTGAATGATTCCTTAATTTTGTGATTCTGCATGAGATGGTCAATTCTGTGTTCTAAAAACATTGACTTCAGTGTGTGTGCACTCTGTTTCCAAACACACTGTGATTACTGGACCTCAAAAATGCTCTTTGAAATCTAGAACTACATTTGGTGATAACTGTGCAAAAAATGATTCCTAATAAATTTGTTAGCAGTTAAGTCCAGCAAGTTCCATGCAGATGGATTCATTACAAACAGCCTGCACAGCTGTGAGCTTGTAAGTGTGGAGGGAGGGAGAGAAGGAGCCCCTGTGCCCTGGCAGGATGGTTGGAGGACATTTGCTAGAGAGAAGCACTCTGATCCAGGTGCTATTATATCACTGCACTCGAGGTGCTTTCCTTACTTCTTCAGTGCTGACTGGGTCATACTGGGCACATCCCTGTGACAGTGTGAGACTGCTGAGGACAGGGAAGAGCTGTTTGGGTGCCAGGAATGTGCGTGTTGGTTGAAGTAACAAATCCATCAGCTACACACACCAATGCAGCACTGACCTTGGCACTGCAAACTCAAGCTAGTTTAGCTGACTGAAAAGAATGCAGAGGTGAGCAGGGGTTGTGGGAGATCCCAGGGGCACTCTTTGGGTTTGGTGAGGGGAAGTTTTGTGAAAGGCCAAGGTGAGGGGGTTTTGGGGGATAGGAAGGAGCTGAAGCACATTCAGTCTGAGATGGGGCTGGCCAGTGTGAGCGGCCTGCCAGGAACACTGCAGCCATCCCAGCACACTCTGACAGAGCCTGGGGCTGGCCTAGGCACTACAGGAGTGTTGGTATGCACCCGACACCCCCAGCAGGTGTTTCCAAATAGGGAAAGAGTTTCAGTTTACCTCTAGACATTTTAGGAAGTTTACCTAGATTTTTCCATACCCTCCTGGCAGTAATTGGCTCAGGGCCAAGAGATAAGCACCTATTGGACTTTGTCACCGTTCTTAAAATCCTGTATCTCTCCTTATTGGCAGAAGGTCAGGTTGTCTCTCCTAAAACATTCAGTATTTAGGAAAAAAACAAAGGAAAGAAAGGGATTTTTGGAGTATTTGTAGCAGGGTGTCAGACGATTTCTCAGACACCTGTGCACGGCTTACCATTTGTTTTCTGTAATGTTTGTTATTTTTTTATTTTTCTTTATTAAACCTTTTACTTTACAAAACACCTCTGAAGAGCGGTCTTGCTAATTAATTTTAGCCACTTCTCTGCAAAGGCTGGACCCTCAGAGATAGATACATTTACACGTGGTTCATTGCACTCTGACCGCGTGCTAACCTGTATCGCAGGAGGGTTGGGGCAAGGCCAAGCCTGTCTAATGAGAGCCTAGAACTGATCAGCATCTGTAAGAAATGCTTTGCTTGATGCTAGAAAGACCTATGAAAAACTTCCCATCCATTGGTGTCAGACAGAAAAGGTCCCGATCACAGCATGGTAAGGGACAGGTACAGTGGGCAGCACCGGTAATGGTGATTTGCTGCACAGAAAAGTCTCTTTAAAAAAATCCAGGTCTCACAGGGAAACTTCCAGAGTGGATAAAACCTAAAAATATTGAAAATGGAAACCAATAATTGCTAACCACTCTGTTATTCGTTACCCTCCCTCCATACAAACACAATACTCACTGCTTCCTTGTGGATGCTGACAGCCAGGTCAGAGAGAGATTTTCAAGTATCAGGCAGCAGCAGAGTCTGTGGGAAAACAAGTCACATAACTTTCCCACACTGGCCTGAAAAAATTGTGAGAAGGAATTAAAACAACCTTTGCAGCTGGTGTTTTGAACCTGCTGTTTACTTGCAAGGTGTTTATGAAGAGAAATTATTTATAATTAGCCAATAATGGTGAGGTGTTAGTTTGAGGACCAATCATGTCCTGCTCTCTCGGAACCATCTATAAAAGGATGTGATGTCTAAATAAACAGAAGGGTCTTTGCTTCATCAGCGACCACAGATGATGTGTACCTTGAGTCTGCCCGGTGCCAGCCCACCTCAGATCCACCTTCAAGGTGTGATGGACTCAGGTGCTGTCATTACAGTCGTATCCTTCTCTGCGGGGTCTCCTGCCTGGCCTTTTGCTCCGGTAGGACCAGCCATCGCGGGGTTGGGAGGCACAAAACAGACCTTTGTGAGCCAGCAGTCTGTGCTGATCTGAAACGAGAGGGACGAGAAGCTGTGATCCAACCTTATGTTGCTGCAGTTCCATTCAACCTCTGGGGGCAGGATGTACTGACAGCCTGGGTGGAAGCAGAGGTGCCGCCGGCCTGGGAGGGCTGCGGAGGCTGGGGATTCACCTTATGAGTGCCTTATGCCTTTTAACTTTTCCTATATCTGTTTTAAGGATTGCCCTGTGTGATTCTTAGGGTGTGTTTTGCTGTGTTTTCCCTTTGTTTTCCCTCCACAGGTGTTTGGAGGTGGGGAGAGACGGAGATGCAACAGTCCCGAGAGGGCTGTGGTGGGCCGAGCAGAGTGAGCCACAGTGGGTCCGTGTGGCCATAGTTGTGGGTCTGGTCTCTGCAGCCTGAATTATTAAAAAAAATATGGATATTGATCTAATACCAATATCCAGCTATGACAGACAAAGACTCTCTAACAGTTTAAAGTTAGAAAGTGTATGTTTATTACGACGCCGGGCAGCGTGCGGGATAGCTCCCCACACCGCAATTACAGATGATCACAGGGTCTTTTTATGTACAGGAGTATTGAATACCCAAAACACAAATGCATATTCATAACTCTGGTACATCCCATTCCCCGCTTCGTATGGTAATTAGCCAAAAAGCTATTAAGCACATGTAGTTTGTTCTTTGAAATGGGTTGGTGGTCCTTTTTATGAGACGAGGTCCCAAAAATAATGAAGTAAGAGGGGTCTTCCTCGCTTTGACTTTTTAACCTTTTAGTGTTACGTAACAACTGCCTCCTGTTTTTCCAGGACTGTTTGATTTATGATTGTATTGTATTCATGGAGTCTATTGATTAGTCAGGATGCACAAACATAGTTTGACAGGCTTGATGATTTATCAGTTCCTTCAATCCGGCTTCTGTTAACAAAAGGGAAGCTTATCTACCTTATCTCAGAAATGTCTATTTTAACTAAAGTCGCTAATTCTTCTAAATGAATACTTCATTACCTCACTTCATCTTTAAAGTGCATAAATTCCTTTACTCAATATATAAAGTCTTCCTCATCAATCCAATCCGTACAGCTAGTGTCTCCCAAGACCAAGCCATATGCCTTTGATAGTGAAGTTAAGGCTGCTACTCGTCGTAGCATCCTCCAATTCCAAACAAGTATCACAACAGATAAAACTAAACTTATACTAACCAAAATAAGCAACACAACTATAGGGTGGGCTAAGGCATTTAGTATACCGGTTGCTGTCAGAGAACACACAAAAGGCACATCTCACCAATGATGAGACAAATGTTCCTCAAGCCTCTTAAAAACTCCTTTGATGGTCTCTGTGTCATGGTGAATTGTAATTAATGTCCTTTTTCCCCTTTCCCTAATTTCCTTTAAGATTTCTCTCAATTCGGGATGTTTCATCAATTGAGCGACTAAAGCCAAATTCATTCCTATGGGCATAGGCAGTATCTTCTGCACAGTGGTTAGGTTTGCCTTTATATATTGATGCGATATTACAGGTGCCCAATAGGAAAAATCACATCCCTTAATTCTAACAAAATTGCAAACACACAAATTGAATTAGGTCTCATTTACAATTTGGTTGTCTATTTTTATGATGGGGCATGCTGTCCTTAGACAGACACAACCTTGTCCTGTATACACCAGTGAAGTTTTCTGTTTCCCTGGATGCATTTCAAAGTGACAAATATTTTGGTCCATATCCAAACAAGTGTCTTTGTCACCTTCTAATGTCCCTTCACGTATGTATCCTAGTTCTCTCCTCGCAGTACAGGGCTCTAGATTAACAGTTTACCATTTTCCTTCAATTTCTTGTGCCCACATCCTGTGTTCAGAAGGGTACAATACAGTTCCCTCATGGTTTAATCCTAAGGGGACTATTGGATGTATTAGGTCCACTGAGGCATCATGTATAGTTAAAACAAAGGCTGTCACTACACTAGTCACAAGGTTATAGGTGAAATTGACCAGTACCCACCAAGACTGGAGCTCCTTCTCCATATCAGAGGCATGGTCCCAAAAAATTTTGCGAATTTCAGCAGGGAATGTTCCCTCTCCGCCTTCCCTGATAACTGGGGCAGCCACTGATTGCATCCACAGTTGTGCCTGAGTACATCCTAGAGTCAGAGAAATGTTTTCACTAGCTGTACCTAGCGCATTAATTATTACCTCATGATATCGCTCTTCTGCGTTTTCCCATTCTGGTAGTATTTGGGTCAATTTCCAATGATTGTTACCCAGTGCAAGTAGAGAGGATTGCAAAGGTTGCTGTAGTTGGACTAAATCATTCCCTACTGAGGCTAATTTATTCATCAGTACTTCTGAATCTATGGTATTTAGTACTCCCAATCCTGTTCCTAGCACCCCAGTGAGATCTCTCTTACTTCTAAAATTAGGAGGCATACTTCTTTGGAGCCAAGTGGTCCAGTCCGTAAAGGGGTTTTTGAGAAATGGAGCACATTCTGGATGAACATGAGAAGCATTTACCTGTACTCCCATTTCTACTCATTTTAAAGACCACTTTGGGTTAATTATCAGCTTCTGAACTCCAGTCTTTTTAATAGCATATGGCCCAATTTTGGTAATTACAGGAGTTATTTGTTCCTCTACTTCTGGGATAGCTGGCACCTGGGGGATCACAGCCTTTCTTGGCACTGGTGGAGTCCTCTTGGTCTGGTCCTTATGGAGCTCAGTACATACTTGAGTGATGTTAAAGTCAATGTCATACCCTCTGTCCTGGGTTGACAGTGCTCTCTATCCCATAATCCCATATCGTGGACACCCTTGTTATGTCTAAGAAGGTGATCCGTCCCCTTTAGGGGGGGCGGGCACTGGCCTGCTGGGCTGGCTCCACTTTGGCTTTTGGCTTCCCTGCTTCTAGTCGCTTCTAGTCGCTCGCTGTATCGCAAATTTTTCTGCTAGTTTCTTGCCCTTTTCGTTCTTTTGTTTTTTCTTCCTTTCCTTCTGCCGCCTCTGTGCTCTGTTTGTTTTTTTTTTCCTTTTCCTCTTCTCCTTCCCCCCCCCCCCCCCCCCTTTAAGATTTAGGACCGGCACCCGGAGCTGATCTGGCTGGAGGAGTCCAAGGAAGATCGCCGGGGCTTGTAAAAGAAGCGGCGCGCCCTCCCCCTCACAGTAACCTGAGCTTTTTCTGTTCTTTTTTTTTTTTTTCCCTTGTGTCGGGGGGTGTTTATTCATTTGTTAATAAACCGGTTTTTTCCACTTTGTGTTCAAGAGATTCCTTCCCAAACCCAGGGTTGGGGGGAGGGGTGGTAGAGGTTTTGTTATTAGGGGATTCCTTGGAGGGTTTCCCCTAATTCAACCTAAACCAGAACATATTTTGGTGCGTTGGCCCGGGAAACCCGAGTCAAAGAAAGTGGAAAAAACCTTAATAATAATACTGGTGATTCTAATTGTTTGGTGGGTGTATCAGGATGCTTTTTTCTGGACTCGTAATGGCAGTCGGGGTGAAAGCCTGTCAATATTTCTGGTCTCTAGGGTTTTTTGAGGTTTTATTACCTCTGTGGTGTCTAGGGTTATTTCCTTACCCGGAGATAGCTTTAGCATTTCTTCTTATACGTAACTTATGTTGCCGTGGGGCACTAACCAGAATATTGACCGGGCTCGGATTGTTTGTGATTGTTTACAAGAAGGTTGTAAATATGTTTGATGATTCGTTGTTATGGTTGGGCACTCAGTTTGTTAGGGGAGAAGCAGGGGAAGAGGTTTTTCAGCCTCTGTTTTCCCTCTTCTCCTTTGAATTGTTTATATCTTTATTAGGAAATGTTCAGTTTCCCCTGAGTGTCAAAGAGACCATCTTTCTGACATTTAATTTAATAAGCATTCTCTATATTGTCTGCAGTTTATATAAATTGAAAGCTGAGATTTCCAAAGGGGCTAATGAGACTTCTGAGTTACCAGCAAACCCAAGTAGGAGAAATCTTGAGTGGAGTGGGAAATGGGAAGATATGGGCCAAATTTTAAAGGAATTTTCCGACCCTATAGCCTGGGACTTTCCATCTGAACAAATTCAGAACCCAGCCGAGGTGGCTAAGTATTTGAAAGAGAGGTGCCAGGGTAATACCAAGGAGAAAAGGATTATTACAGTGAGCTGGGCCCTGGCATATGTTTATCGCACTCTCTTAGATACTGAAGGGCAGCAGACAGAAAACAGGGAACAGGGAGATAAGCTAGTTACTATCCCAATTACTCAGGCTGCAGCTAGTATCCCAGGCTCCAGGCCAGTAGTCGAATCAGACAGCAGGGCTCAACCGAGGGCTGTTGCTGCTAATAGAAGAGGCGGAAAGTGTACAACTAAGACCGATCGCAAGGTGGAGGATGATGATGATAATCCAGGAGAAGGACCTTCACAAAAATCAGAAACTACATCGAGGGGTGTAGATTCTGGAGCCAATATTGATTCATTTTCCCTAAAGGACCTTCGAGGCCTGAGGAAAGATTACAGACGACAACCTGATGAATCTATAATAAGTTGGTTAGTCCGCCTTTGGGATGCTGCAGGGGAGGCTACAGTTCTGGATGGCACTGAAGCGAGGCATTTGGGATCTCTGTCGCTAGACCCTGTTATTGATCAGGGCATGATGAGGGAGGCTAGCCCTCACAGCCTCTGGGAACGGATTCTGGACGGTGTAGCACAAAGATACCTGTGTGCAGATGACCTTTATTTGCAGCAGACACAGTGGAGGACCATAGAACAGGGGATCCAACGTCTGAGAGAGATGGCAGTAGCAGAGCTTATCTTTTCAGATGACATAACAACTAGGAATCCAGACCTGGTAGCATGTACACCTGTAATGTGGAGGAAACTTGTGCGACTTGGGCCATCTGAATACGCCTCTGCCCTAGCAATAATGAAGCGAGAGGAGACAGATGAGACTGTGCTCGATATGGCAAAAAAGCTTCGAGCATATGCTGATGCTGTACATGGCCCAACTCATGCCAGAATTGCAGCTGTGGAAACACGACTGCAGAAATTAGAGGACAAAATAGAGGAGAATCATAGGAAACTCAGGGAAGAGATTAAGGAGGACTTCCTCCAAATCTCGGCTGTGCAAATTAGAGGCCCTGGTATCCAACGCAGGCGCTCCTTTGATGGGGAGAGAAGGTACACCCCACGAGCTGAGTTGTGGTTCTTCTTGCGTGAATCCGGAGAGAACATGAGGAGATGGGATGGAAAGCCCACTGCTGCTCTGGCACAACGGGTACGTAATTTGAAGGAAGGTAGGATTCAAAGAGGAAGTCTCACTAAACAGAGAGCAGCTCCAGTTATTCGCAGCCAGGATGTCAAGTATGATGTCGATGATGACATGTCCGATCCCCTTGAAGGAACCTCTAAGACATATACCCCAGGGAAGAAGGATAACCATGCTTAGAGGGGCCCTGCCTCTAGCCAGGTAGAGGTTAGGGAAAATCGTGTGTTTTGGACTGTGTGGGTTCGTTGGCCTGGCACATTGAAGCCACAAGACTATAAGGCTTTGGTTGACACTGGCTCGCAGTGTACCTTGATCCCCTCGAGATGTGTAGGGGCAGAATCGATTTCTATTGCTGGTGTGACTGGGGGATCACAGGACTATACATTGGTGGAGGCAGATGTGAGCCTGACTAAGAATGAGTGGAAGAAACACCCTATTGCGACCGGCCCAGAGGCCCCATGCATCTTGGGCATAGATTACCTCCGGAGTGGGTATTTTAAAGACCCGAAAGGGTTCAGGTGGGCCTTTGGAGTAGCGACTGTGATGGCAGAAAGTATTCGACAGTTGAACACCTTGCCTGGACTGTCCGAGAACCCGATCACCGTAGGACTTATGAAGGGAGAAGAACAAGTAGTACCAATTGCCACTTCAATAGTGCATCGGCGGCAATATAGAACCACTCGAGATGCTGTGATCCCCATCCATAAGATGATTCGAGAGCTGGAAAGCCAAGGGGTGGTCAGCAAAACCCACTCACCCTTTAATAGCCCAATCTGGCCGGTGCGGAAATCTGATGGAGAATGGAGATTGACTGTGGATTATCGTGCCTTGAATGAAGTGACCCCACCTCTGAGTGCAGCCGTACCAGACATGCTGGAACTGCAGTATGAGCTGGAGTCCAAGGCAGCGAAGTGGTACGCCACTATCGATATTGCAAATGCATTCTTCTCTATTCCTCTGGCAGCCGAATGCCGGCCTCAGTTCGCCTTCACATGGAGGGGAGTGCAGTACACCTGGAACAGACTGCCCCAGGGGTGGAAACACAGCCCCACCATCTGCCATGGGCTGATCCAGGCCACACTAGAAAAGGATAAGGCCCCAGAACATCTACAATATATTGATGATATCATTGTGTGGGGAGACACAGCCACAGAAGTGTTCGAAAAGGGAGAGAAAATCATCCAAATTCTCCTGGAAGCCGGCTTTGCTGTTAAGAAGAGTAAAGTTAAGGGACCTGCTCGAGAGATCCAGTTCCTAGGAGTGAAGTGGCAAGATGGACGGCGTCAGATTCCTACGGACGTTATTAACAAAATTACAGCTATGTCCCCTCCAACGGATAAGAAGGAAACACAAGCTTTCTTAGGTGCCATAGGTTTCTGGAGGATGCACATTCCGGAATACAGTCAGATTGTGAGGCCCCTTCATCTGGTTACCCGCAAGAAGAACGATTTCTATTGGGGTCCTGAGCAGCAGCAAGCTTTCACCCAGATCAAGCAGGAGATTGCTCATGCTGTAGCCCTCGGCCCAGTCAGAACGGGACCAGATGTGAAGAATGTGCTCTACTCTGCAGCTGGGAGTCATGGTCTGTCCTGGAGCCTTTGGCAAAAGGTACCTGGTGAGACCCGAGGCCGACCACTGGGATTTTGGAGTCGGAGCTACAGAGGGTCTGAAGATAACTACACCCCAACGGAAAAGGAAATCTTGGCCGCCTATGAGGGAATCCAAGCTGCTTCAGAGGTGATCGGTACAGAAGCACCACTGCTCCTGGCACCCCGACTACCAGTGCTAGGGTGGATGTTTAGAGGAAAGGTTCCCTCCACCCACCATGCCACCAGCGCTACCTGGAGCAAGTGGATTGCCCTCATTACACAACGCGCCCGAGTTGGGAAACTGAATCGCCCTGGAATTTTGGAAGTAATCACGAACTGGCCCGAAGGTGAAAGTTTCAGCGTCGCAGATGAAGAACAAGAACCAGTGACTCGGGTTGAGGAAGCTCCGCCATACAACCAGCTGCCGGCAGAGGAAGCACGTTATGCTTTATTCACCGATGGTTCCTGCCGCGTCATAGGGATGAGTCGGAGGTGGAAAGCAGCTGTCTGGAGCCCCACACGACTGGTCGCAGAGGCCACTGAAGGAGAGGGTGGATCCAGTCAATTTGCTGAACTCAAAGCCATTCAACTGGCCCTAGATATTGCAGAAAGAGAGAAATGGCCAAGGCTCTATCTGTATACCGATTCTTGGATGGTAGCCAACGCTCTGTGGGGATGGCTGAAGAAATGGAAAGAGGCCAACTGGCAGCGTAGAGGAAAACCCATTTGGGCTGCTGAAGAGTGGAAAGATATTGCTGCCCGGTTAGAGAAACTACCGATGAAGATTCGCCATGTAGATGCCCATGTCCCCAGAAGTAAAGCTAATGAGGAGCAGCAAAACAATCAGCGGGTAGATCAAGCTGCAAAAATAGGAGAGTTGAAGATAGACCTAGACTGGGAGCACAAGGGAGAGTTGTTCCTAGCACGATGGGCCCATGATGCCTCAGGTCACCAAGGTAGGGATGCCACCTATAAGTGGGCACGAGACCGAGGGGTGGATCTAACCATGGACAGCATTTCTCAGGTTATCCATGACTGTGAGACGTGCGCTGCCATTAAACAAGCCAAGCGGATGAAGCCCCTCTGGTATGGAGGGCGGTGGTCTAAGTACAAGTATGGGGAGGCCTGGCAGATTGATTACATCACACTGCCTCAAACCCGCCAAGGCAAGCGCCATGTGCTGACCATGGTAGAAGCCACCACGGGATGGTTGGAAACCTACCCTGTGTCTCATGCTACAGCCCGCAATACTATTCTGGGCCTTGAAAAGCAGGTCCTTTGGAGGCACGGTACTCCCGAGAGAATTGAGTCAGACAACGGGACTCATTTTAAAAATAATCTTATTAAAACCTGGGTGAGGGAACATGGCATTGAATGGGTGTACCATATCCCCTACCATGCACCAGCTGCAGGTAAAGTGGAGAGGTACAATGGGTTGTTAAAAACCACCCTGAAAGCATTGGGTGGGGGGTCCTTAAAAAACTGGGAACAGCATTTAGCGAAGGCCACCTGGCTAGTTAACACCCGAGGTTCTACCAACCGAGCGGGTCCTGCTCAGTCCCAGCTCCTTAATATAGTAGATGGAGATAAAGCTCCAGTGGCCCATGTTAGAGGTTTGTTGGGAAAGACAGTATGGATCAACCCTTCCTCGAGTACAGACAAACCCATCCGTGGAATTGTCTCTGCTCAAGGACCAGGTTATACGTGGTGGATAATGCAGAAAGATGGAACAACACGATGTGTACCTCAGGGAGATCTGAATGTGGGGTGAAACAGAAGGAAACGTGTAAGTGTCAAAGGTTTGAGCAAGTAAGATGAATGGAAATGTGTAAGTGTCAAGGGTCTGAGTAAGTGAGATGGGAGTTTTTTATTGTGTGTCCACGATATGGGATAAGGGGTGGAATGTCCTGGGTTGACAGTGCTCTCTATCCCATAATCCCATATCGTGGACACCCTTGTTATGTCTAAGAAGGTGATCCGTCCCCTTTAGGGGGGGCGGGCACTGGCCTGCTGGGCTGGCTCCACTTTGGCTTTTGGCTTCCCTGCTTCTAGTCGCTTCTAGTCGCTCGCTGTATCGCAAATTTTTCTGCTAGTTTCTTGCCCTTTTCGTTCTTTTGTTTTTTCTTCCTTTCCTTCTGCCGCCTCTGTGCTCTGTTTGTTTTTTTTTTCCTTTTCCTCTTCTCCTTCCCCCCCCCCCCCCCCCCCCCCCTTTAAGATTTAGGACCGGCACCCGGAGCTGATCTGGCTGGAGGAGTCCAAGGAAGATCGCCGGGGCTTGTAAAAGAAGCGGCGCGCCCTCCCCCTCACAGTAACCTGAGCTTTTTCTGTTCTTTTTTTTTTTTTTCCCTTGTGTCGGGGGGTGTTTATTCATTTGTTAATAAACCGGTTTTTTCCACTTTGTGTTCAAGAGATTCCTTCCCAAACCCAGGGTTGGGGGGAGGGGTGGTAGAGGTTTTGTTATTAGGGGATTCCTTGGAGGGTTTCCCCTAATTCAACCTAAACCAGAACACCCTCTTATTGCACACCCCTCTATTTTGAGTTTAAATTGAGAACATTTACTCAAGAATTTGTCACAGCATTCAGGACTAATCCGGATGGGTCTCATGGGCAGGTGGTAAGCCTCGTGGAACCCATCCTGTACGAATGCATACTTACATCCCCAAACATTTCTTCCTTCCCACAAGCTTGCATTCGTGACTTTTAGCATCTTATTTAAAGCCTTACGAGAGTAAGCATCATAAGCTTTTCCTTGACATCTGTTTATCTCAGTCACATTGTACCTATGTGGTATTGTGTTGACTCTTGCTATAGTTAAGGTAATTACTGCAATAATTAGAACTTTCCACATAATGTCTATAATAACTATTAGTCCGTCTATTCCTGGTTCCGAGTGAGCTTCAGCTTCAGTTCTTTATCGCCTGGTGTGATCTTCCAGATTCCTTCTGGGGCTTTCTTCACTCGGGAGTGATAGATCCAGGCCTTCTGTTCTTTGATCTTGATTGCAGTGAAGGTGGTAAGAAGCACCTGGAATGGTCCTTCCCACTGTGGTTCCAAGGTCTTTTCTGCAAAAGACTTAACATATACATAATCCCCAGGTTGTATATCATGTACTGGCCCATCTAATTCCCTGTTTTGAGCTCCAGCCACATATTTCTCAATTTCTCTAAGTTGTCTATTTAGGGCCACCATATACTTATGTAGGGTTTCCTCCTCTACTTGCATGGGTGTTGTTCCTTCTTGAATTGCATACGGCCTTCCATACAATATTTCAAAAGGACTTAGTTTCTCTTTCGCCCTTGGTTTTGTCCGAATTCGTAATAATGCCAATGAGAGAGCCTGGGGCCAGGGCAAATTTAGTTCTTGTCCCAATCTCACAATTTGTAGTTTAATCAAGTGGTTCATTTTTTCCACTTGGCCACTAGATTGAGGGTGGTATGGGGTATGCAATTCCCAGTCTATTCCCAGGTGGTTACTTATTTGCTGTACAATTTTTGAAATAAAGTGTGGCCCTCTATCTGAGGATATGGTGGCTGGAACTCCAAACCTTGGTATTATTTCTTGCAACAGTGCTTTGGTTACCTCTCGGGCCTTAGCTGTCCTGGCAGGAAAGGCTTCTGGCCATCCTGAAAAGGTATCAGTTAACACCAACAGGTAACGATATCCTCCCTTCCTGGGCAGCTCTTTAAAATTATTTTGCCATTGTTGCCCAGGTCCACAGCCTTTCCCAATTTGTCCCATTTTAAGCTTTGGGGTATTTTTGGGATTAGTTTGGAGGCAAATATCACTCTGACAGGTTACCTGTATCACTGTACCTTGTAACTTTCTGGCCATAATTCTTTCCTTCAGATAGCTATACAAGGCGTCTATTCCCCAGTGTGTTTTCTCATGTTCCCTTTGCACTAATGACCATAACAAATAGGAGGGTACTACAAGCTTCCCTTCCTCTGTCACAGCCCACCCTTCCTGATTATAATTTGCTTTCTCTGCTTTAATAAGTTTCTTATCCTTCTCATTATATACTGGTTTACCTTGAATTGAAATTTTTCTATCTGGGATCTGTGCTGCCTCAATTGTCTCATCGGGTACCTCACCTTTGGCTGTGTCTTTTGCCTCTCTGTCTGCCAGCATATTCCCTTCTTCCAATTCAGAGCTCACCTTTTGATGTGCTTTGATCTCCTAGGTAGCTGCACAGCATCTAGCAGCTTCAGGATTTCTTGTGAATGTTTAATGCTTTTCCCTTGTGAGTTTAATAGTCCTCTCTCTTTCCAAATGGCTCTGTGTGCATGGACTACCCCAAACATGTATCTTGAATCTGTATAGATGTTAATATCTTTCCCTTTGCCAGCTCTAAGGCTCGGATCAAAGCGATGATTTCAGCCTTCTGCGCAGAGGTGTTGGTGGGCAATGCTCCAGACTCTATTACCTACCTGCTGGTGGTAACTGCATACCCAGCATGCCACTTTCCACTGACAACGTAGCTGCTCCCATCAGTAAACCAGGTCTCAGCATCCTCAATCAGAGTATCCTTCAGATCCAGGCGACTGGAGTAGGTGGCTTCAATGGTATCCAGGCTGTCACCCCTGATTTTCTTGCTTTCAAGTGTTTGAGTCTTTGCAGGACCATTCTCATGCTGCTTGATGCAAACTATATGTATTTTTAGAATTTATCTGTATGTTTTGCATAGTTCTTCGATGAGAGGAGAACTTGATTGAAAGTAACAGTGACCAATGGAGTCAGGAGGTTGTAACCTTCTTGGGCCAATCCTGGCCCTCTGTAAAAAGTGTATATAAAGATGGAGTCAGAAAAATAAAGAGCTTTCCATGTTTGACCCTGCTGATGCCTGCTTGTCCTCTGTGAGAATCCACACCCACGTCACAACGTGTGACCCCTCTAAGTGAGGGGTAACACCAGGAAGTCGTGGATCACTGTTTCTCCCATACTCCTGCTGAGGAAGGAAGCTGGGTTCACAATGTTAGTTACCACAATCTCAACATCATCTTGTTCTACTAGTATAGCTTGGTACTTCAGGAATCTCTGTGGGGAGAGTCAATGTCCCCCTTTTGCCTCAAGGACTGCAGACACCATGTGGGACACTAGCACAGTCATCTTCTGGCCTAGGGTGAACTTGCGTGCTTCCTGGACGTTCACAGCCACTGCTGCAACGGCTCTGAGGCACCCTGGCCATCCTTTAGCAGCCGTGTCCAGTTGTTTGGAAAGATAGGCCACTGCCCATCGATATGGGCTGAGGTTCCGTGCTAATATTCCCAAGGTGATCCCTTGCTTTTCATGAGAGAACAAGAAGAATGGTTTGCTCACATCTGGAAGTCCTAGGGCTGGAGTTGACATGAGGGCTTGCTTTAGCTGGTCAAAGGCTCAAGTAGCTTCCTTTGTCCACTGAAGTTCTCTGATTCCATCCATGATCAAGGCATAAAGAGGTTTAACAAGCAATCCATAATTATAGATCCACAGTCTACACCACCCTGTCATGCCCAAAAAGGTTCTAAGTTCTTTCACTGTCTGAGGCTTTGGAGTCTGGCATATCGCCTCTTTACAGTCCTGCCCCAAAGTCCTTTGTCCAGCACTCACTTCGTAACCCAGGTAAATGACTGTTTGCCTCACCAGCTGGGCTTTCTTTTGGGATACTCAATACCTCTGCAGGCCCAAGAAGTTTAGGAGGCTTACCGTCCAGTCCACACATGTCTCCTGGGTCTGTGTGGCTATCAGTAGGTCATCCACGTACTGGAGTAGCTGTCCTTCTCCTGGTGGGGATTCCCAAGACTCCAAATCCTTTGCAAGCTGTTCCCCAAATATGGTGGGGCAGTTCTTGTAACCTTGGGGAAGAACGCACCATGTGAGCTGAGTTCTTCCAGTTTTGGGGTTTTCCCACTCAAATGCAAAGATTTTCTGGCTGGCTTCATGGAGAGGGAGGCAAAAGAAGGCATCCTTCAAATCTAAAATGGTAAACCAGGTTAACTCAGGTGTTAAATGAGTCAGCAGTGTATAAGGATTGGCAACTACTGGGTACAGATCTTCAGTTATTTTGTTGACAGCTCTTAAGTCCTGTACTAGCCTGTATGATCCATCAGGTTTCTTCACTGGCAAGATAGGAGTGTTGAAATCAGACCGACACTCCCTCAGTAGTCCTATCTTCAAAAATTTTTCAATAATTGGACTAATCCCTTCTCTATCTTCTTTTTTTAGGGGGTATTGTTTAACCCTTACTGGCTGTCCTCCTTCCTTAAGTTTGATCTGTACTGGTAGTGCATTCTTTGCCCTGCCTGGTATGTCAGATGCCCACACCCCAAGAAACACCTGATCTATCATTTTCCTGAAATTCTCTTCTTCATTTGCAACTTCAATATCCTTGGTTATCATCATTAAACCTAACAGTTCTACATATTGTTGATCCTTTACCTCCAAGATAATTTCCCCATTCTTAAATATTATTTTTGCCTCCAGCTACTCTAGCAGATCTCTGCCCAAAAGTGCAGATGGAGCATTAGGCATATATAAAAATCGATGGATTCCCCATTGTTTCCCCAATGTATACATCAATGGTTTGTAAAAATAAGCTCTTTCAGATTGGCCAGTGGCTCCTTTTACCATAACATAGTCATTGGTTACAGGTATTAGGGCCTTATTCAGCACTGAAAATGTTGCCTCTGTGTCTATTAAGAACTTTACCTCTTTTTTCTGTTCCCTAGTTTGGCTATAACCAGAGGGTCCCCTAGGGTGGGGCCCTCCGGTTCTCCTCAATCCTCTTTTACATGAGCAACCACCTTTTCTCCTTTTTGACCACCTTTTCTATGTTCATCACTCTTTCTTAATTCTGGGCACTGGTTTTTCCAGTGGCCAATTTTCCTGCAGAATGCGCACTGGTCTTTTCCCAGTCGGGGTGGTCCCTGTTTCGGTGGACCTTGCCCATGTTTTCCTTTTTCTCTCTCTTTTGCTTCTGCTACTAATTTCTTCATCCCTTGTTTATATCCTTCTTCCCGGTTACTAAAAACTCTCCAGGTCTCATCCAGTAAAGCTTCTAAGTTCCGGCTGTCTGGACCCCAGCTCTTCTGGAGTTTCCACCTGATGTCTCCTGTAGACTGTCCTAAAAATAAATTTATTAATTGCTGTGTCCCTTCATTAGATCCAGGATCCAGGGTGGTGTGTCAGCACATTACGTCTCGCAGGTGATCTAGAAATTCAGAAGGTGTTTGGGAGGGGCCTTGTTTGACAGCATATAGGGCTGACCAATTTATGGTTTTGGGGATGGCCCTTCCTAGTCCTTTTACTATCAATTCCTGGTATCACTTTAACCGTCCCAACCCCTCATCATTATTAGGATCCCAGCCTGGGTCTTGCAGGGGAAATACATCTTTAACATCTTCCTGTGTTGTTCTACAATCATCCTCGGCTAGATCCTTAGCCACTTTCAAAACTAATTGCTTTTCAGTCTCTGTTAAGGCATCAAGCAGCAGTTGGAGGTCTGCCCAATCAGGTAAATGCTGCTTAATTATAAACTTCATTCTCTTAGCAACCCCTATTGGATCACTTCGATAGCCCTTAGCACTCTTTTCCCAAATCTCTAAATCAATTGAGGAAAAGGGGACCTTAATCAGTTTTGTTTCTCCATCGGAGGTCATTGCTTGTCTTAGAAGTGCTTGTATGACCTCTGTGGTTTCTTTTCGTGTCCTTGATGCTATAGGCCCTTGTGGGGGAAGTTTGGGGGCTGACGGAGGAGGTTCAGGTTCATCCCACTCACTGTCACTGCTAGGTAGTGGTGGATATAGTTCCTCAGTTGTTGTCCTTTTAACGGAAGATGAAGTTAGAGATGAAGTGGGGGAGGTTGGAGTTAATGGTGGTTCTGAATCTGCATTTTCCACCACCCTCCTCCTTTCCTGTCTTTTTGGGGGTAGTGTAAGTATGTCTTCTGTCTCTTGTTCCAAAGCCTCTACTTGGTATACCTTGTCGGGATGTATGCATCTCTGATTTATTGAGCAGGTGCTGCAACACTGTTTCGGCTTCCCTTTAGTAGCTTTATTGTCCTTTACAAGGGCCAATACTAAAGGATCAGATGGTGGCCTCATTCCACAATCCCTTTGCCACTCAGGGTGATTTCGAAGGCTGGAAAACATATCTGCATAAGTCATCTCTGACCACCTTTGTTCCCGCCGCAGGAAAAGCATTAACTGTAATAGTGTCTCATAGTCCAGTGTACCATTCGCTGGCCACTTCACTCCCTCATCGAGTTTATAGAGTGGCCACCACTGTGTGCATAACTTAATCAGCTCCCTCTTAGTTTCTGTACCATCATATCCCGCCAGCTCTTTCCAGTGTGTTAAAATACACCCCAACGGGCTCCCTTTAGGAATCTCTTTACTCTCATTTGCCCCCATGCTTAGAGTTCTTTTTCTCCCAATGCCTCTTAACCTTATCCCAACTCTTGAGTTTTACCTGGTATTCTGCTGGCACAAAAATATCCTGGCCACACTCAACTCACCATGTGCCACCTGACCAGCTTCTAACAAAATCTGGCCCAGAAGTCCTGTAAAACTGAGCAACAGAACACAATCCACGGGTCACAATAACAACCCCTCCTTGGGCAGGGACTTCTAAACCAGACTCTGGATTCCTGCACCTCCTATTCCTTGATATGCAGTTTTACTAATTAACAAAAGGATAAAAAAAGTTAGTTAAAAAAGAAAAGGTTAGCAGTATTTGTTCTTCAAAACAAGGATTGAAGCATCAGCTGTTGAGGAAAGAATTTATGGTTACACAAAAAGGGGAAAAACTCCTTTTTATTAAAAAAAAAAAAAACCTACACAATTAGCCGGACACTTTACCCAAATTGCTGGTGTCCTGGGTTGCAGTGTAGGATGCACACAAAGTATTTATTCTATCACCATCTCCATGAGCTCTTGGAACCACGTGGGGCAGTGTTTTCCCAGGCCCCTTCCTTTGGGCTCTACTGCTAATGGCCCATTAACGCCTTGCCCGTGACTCACAGGTAACTCCCTCCAGGAGTTATCTCTGTTTAATGGGCCATCAAGGACTCACTTCACAACTCATCATCCCATTGTGAGATGCTCTGCCCAGGGGGAGGAGCCAAGCATTCTCACCTGGATATAAGCTGGTCTTTGGAACAGTGCAAGGAGCCCTTACCTACTGGATTCCCAGAGGACTAGAGCTCCCAGACCTCTTCTACAGGATCACTGCTTCAGGAAGACCACCTCATCTGGACTGCTTCCACCATCCTGCTAAGGTTGTATTCTGACTCTGTCAGTGGTTCTTTGTGTTATTGCATTTATTTTATGTTATTTTATTTTTTACCTTTTTGCCTTTCTTTTTTTAAATTGTATTTCTGACTTGGAGCCTCTCACTCATTTTGCTTTTCAAACTTTGATATTTTTTGGTGCCCAACGTGGGGTCCGAGGTACTAAGAAAAGTCAGAATTACAGGGTTTTTTTTTTTAATTGAAGAAGACACCTGTTCGCTATGATGCCCAACGTGCTTACATGTGTCTTATACCTATCTCTCTATATTTTTCACACATGAGGCCCTATCTGCCAGTCTTAATGCTCCTGCGCAGACCAGGGTATGGTACTAAAATTGCTTTATTGGTCTATTATGTCCATTGCTTGATAAACTCCGATGCAATGAACAGCATTCAGAATTTATACCCAGTTTTGGATTCGTGTTCTGGTCTAGGATGCTACATCTGGGGCCTCAACAATCTTACCCAGCCCCTGTGGGGAGAAGTGAAGAATGATTTTTTCCAGCTTTTCAGGCATAACACAGCAGTTTTAGAAAATATTGAGTACCCTCTTGATACCAAGGACAGTATGATGTTATTGTTAGTCCTCCTTTGTCTTCTCTGCACGGCCCTTTGTTTTTTCTGCACCATGCTTAGGATCAAAACACCACATGGTGCGATGCAGTGTGTTCTTAAGGAAGAGGAAGAGGGAAAGAGAAGCAAAGCAACAGCATCAGCATCTACACAGACCATCGCAGAGCAGAAAGAAGCCAAAAGTGAATCAACAGTGTCCACGTCTACGCACACTGTCACAGAGGAGAAAGGAATCAAAGGTGCCGTCGGCATCTCCACACAAACCGTCACTGAACAGGAACAATCTAAACCAGTGGCAGTTGCCACCACTCAGAAGAAGAAGTCAAGGAGCAAATCAGTCCGCGTAGTGACTGACGAGAATGCAGCAGGACCTTTGCAGTCAGCAGAAGAGACAGAGATAGAGATCATCACTCGCTCTCTATCCCTGGGTGAGTTGCGTGACCTGCAAAGGGAATTCACCCGCCAGACCACGAGTCCATCCTGACCTGGCTGCTCCGCATCTGGGACGCTGCAGCCAATGACACCATTCTGGATGGAATTGAGGCCAGGCAACTGGGATCGCTGTCCCAGGATGTGGTCATTGACCAGGGGATTGGGAAAACCCAAGAACCTCTCAGCCTCTGGCAGCGACTGCTAACAAGTGTGAAAGACAGATACCTTTGTAAAGAAGACCTCCAAGTGCACCAAGGCAAATGGAGCACAATAGAACAAGGTATCCAACGCCTGAGGGAATTGGCTGTGCTGGAGATCATTTTTTCAGAAGATGAGAGATTTCCTAAAAGCCCAGATGATGTCCAGTGCACATCACGGATGTGGTTGAGATTTGCACGGCTTGGACCAGAGATGCACTCACGTTACCTGGCAACACTGCAATGGAGGGAAGGTGAGGACAAGGTGGGTGTCTTGGCTAATAAATTAAGAATTTACGAGGACACTGTCACCGCCCCAGTTCACACCCATGTCTTGTCTGTGGAAACAAGACTGGCTGGGCAAGTCCGGAGCTTGATTGAAGAAGGCCATCAGAAATTGAAAGAACTTAAGGAAGAAATTTACCATATCTCACCAGAGCCGATGAGTCTCTGCCATTAGGAGCAGGTGTCCCCCAGCGAGGGACAGAGGATGCACACCACAGGGTAACCTCTGGTCTTTTCTTAGAGAGCATGGAGAAGACATGAAGAAGTGGGATGGAAAACCCACATCCTCCCTAGCAGCCCGGGTACATGAACTGAAAAGAGGAACACCTACCACAAGAAGCCCATCCAGAATCAATGTGGCCCCAGTCTCTCAGAACTCCAGACGGTTCAGGAATGATGATATGACTGATCCTCTGGAAGGGACCTCAGAAACATACGTACAGGAGGAGAACAATGTATGCCATGACCAGGAATAGGGGTGCCCTGCCTCTAGCCAGGAAGAGGAAAGAGACAATCGGATCTACTGGACTGTGTGGATCCCATGGCCTGGCACATCTGACCCACAAAAATATATGGCGTTGGTTGGCACTGGGGCCCAATGTACCATGATGCCATCAAGGTATGTAGGAACAGAATCCATCTCTATTTCTGGGGTGACAGGAGGGTCCCAGGAACTGACTATATTAGAAGCTGAAGTGAGTTTAACTGGGAACAAGTGGCAAAAACATCCCATCGTGACTGGCCCAGAGGCCCCATGCATTCTCGGCATAGACTATCTCAGGAATGGGTATTTCAAAGACCCGGAAGGATATCGTTGGGCTTTTGGGATAGCCACAGTTGAGAAAGAATACATCAGACAGTTGAATACTTTGCCTGGTCTCTCAGATGACCCCTCTGCTGTGGGACTGCTCAGAGTCGAAGAACAACAGGTACCAACTGCCACAACAACAGTACCCTGCCGCCAATACCACACTGACAGAGACTCTGTGATTCCCATACACCAGATGATCCGTAAACTGGAAAGCCAAGGGGTGGTCAATAAGACTCATTCACCTTTCAACAGCCCAATATGGCCCGTGCGTAAGTCCAGTGGAGAATGGAGACTGAGAGTAGATTACTGTGCTCTGAATTAAGTCATGCCACCACTGAGCGCTGCCGTGCCAGACACGTTAGAGCTTCAATATGAGCTGGAGTCCAAGGCAGCAAAGTGGTAAGCAATCATTAACATTGCCAATGCCTTCTTCTCCATTCCTTTGGCAGCACAGTGCAGGCCCCAGTTTGCTTTCACCTGGAGGGGTGTGCAGTACACCTGGAACCGACTGCCCCAGGGGTGGAAACACAGCCCCACCATCTGCCATGGACTGATCCAGGCTGCACTGCAGAAGGGTGAAGCTCCGGACCATCTGCGGTACATTGATGACATCATCGTATGGGGAAACACCCCAGGGGAGTTCTTCAAGAAAGGAGAGAAGATTATCCAAATTCTGTTGAAAGCTGGTTTTGCCATTAAACGAAGTAAGGTTAAGGGACCAGCTCAAGAAATCCAGTTCCTGGGAGTCAAGTGGCAAGATGGACGTCGCCAAATCCCCACAGAGATAATAAACAAGATCACTGCCATGTCCCCACCTACCAACAAGAAGGAAACACAAGCTTTCCTAGGTGCCATAGGCTTCTGGAGGATGCACATTCCTGAGTACAGGCAGATTGTGAGCCCTCTCTATCTGGTTACCCGCAAGAAGAATGATTTCCACTGGGGCCCTGAACAGCAACAAGCCTTTGTTCAGATCAAGCAAGAGATTGCTCACGCAGTAGCCCTTGGTCCAGTCAGGACGGGACCAGATGTGAAGAATGTGCTTTACTCTGCAGCCGGGAACAACAGTCTGTCCTGGAGCCTGTGGCAGAAGGTGCCTGGGGAGACTCGAGGCCGACCATTGGGATTCTGGAGCCGAAGCTACAGAGGCTCCGAAGCCAACTACACTCCCACTGAGAAGGAGATCTTGGCCGCCTATGAAGGAGTTCAAGCTGCCTCAGAAGTGATTGGCACTGAAACACAGCTGCTTCTGGCACCCCGATTACCAGTGCTGGGGTGGATGTTTAAGGGAAAGGTTCCTTCCACGCATTACGCCACTGACACCACATGGAGCAAATGGATTGCTCTCATTACACAGCGTGCCCGTATTGGAAACCCAATTTGCCCTGGGATTCTGGAAGTTATAACAAACTGGCCAGAAGGTGAGAATTTTGGATTATCGTCTGAAGAAGAAGAAAACCAAGTAACGCGTGCCGAGGAAGCCCCACCATACAATGAGCTACCAGAGACTGAAAGACGATACGCTCTCTTCACTGATGGCTCCCGCCGAATTGTAGGCGCAAACCAGAAATAGAAAGCTGCAGTTTGGAGCCCCACACGACAAGTTGCACAGGCTACCGAGGGACAACGGGGGTCGAGTCAGGTTGCAGAGCTTAAAGCTGTCCAGCTGGCTTTGGATATTGCTGAACGAGAGAAATGGCCGAGGCTCTATCTCTACACTGACTCATGGATGGTAGCTAATGCTCTGTGGGGATGGCTGAATCGCTGGAAAAAGGTCAACTGGCAGCGCAGAGGAAAACCCATCTGGGCCACTGACATTTTGCAGGACATCCCAGCCCGAGTAGAGAGACTGACCATGAAGGTTCGACACGTGGACGCGCACGTACCCAAGAGCCGGGCTAATGAGGAGCATCACAACAACGAGCAGGTGGACAAAGCTGCCAAGGTGAAAGTATCACAGGTAGATCTAGCCTGGCAGCACAAGGGAGAACTGTTTCTAGCTTGTTGGGCCCATGATGCCTCAGGTCATCAAGGAAGAGATGCGACATACCGATGGGCCCGTGACCGAGGGGTGGACCTTACTATGGACAGCATCTCCCAGGTCATCCCCAACTGTGAGACCTGTGCTGCAATCAAACAGGCCAAGCGAGTGAAGCCTCTGTGGTATGGTGGACGATGGCTGAAGTACAGGTATGGGGAAGCCTGGCAAATTGACTACATCACCCTTCCCCAAACCCGCCAAGGAAAGCGCTACGTGCTGACCATGGTGGAAGCCACCACTGGATGGCTGGAAACCTGCCCTGTGCCTCATGCCACTGCCCGGAACACCATCCTGGGCCTGGAAAAACAAGTCCTGTGGAGACACGGCACCCCCGAGAGAATTGAGTCGGACAATGGGATCCATTTCAAAAACAGCCTCATAAAACCTGGGCCAGAGAACATGGTATTGAATGGATATATCACATTCCTTATCACGCACCAGCTGCCGGAAAAGTTGAACGGTGCAATGGACTATTAAAGACTGCCCTGAAGGCACTTGGCGGGGGGACCTTCAAGAATTGGGAAATGAACTTAGCCAAAGCTACTTGGATGGTCAATACCCGAGGGTCTATCAATCGAGGTGGTCCTGCCCAGTCTGAACCCTTGCACACAGTGGATGGAGATAAAGTCCCTGCAGTACATATGAAAGGCATTTTAGGGAAGACTGTTTGGATTAATCCTGCCTCAGGAAAAGGCAGACCCATCCGTGGGATTGTCTTTGCTCAAGGACCTGGTCACACTTGGTGGATAATGCAGAAAGATGGTGAAACCAATTGTGTACCACAGGGAGACTTAATTTTAAGTGAGAAGCGTGTGTAACATTTTATTCTCTATGTGTATGCATATCTTTGTAAGAATGTACTGATTTGGATATGATGTAGATGGTAATAGAATAAGGGGTGGATTATGTCCTGGGTTGCAGTGTAGGATGTACACAAAGTATTTATTCTATCACCATCTCTATGAGCTCTTGGAACCACGTGGGGCAGTGTTTTCCCAGGCCCCTTCCTTTGGGCTCTACTGCTAATGGCCCATTAACGCCTTGCCCATGACTCACAGGTAACTCCCTCCAGGAGTTATCTCTGTTTAATGGGCCATCAAGGACCCACTTCACAACTCATCATCCCATTGTGAGATGCTCTGCCCAGGGGTAGGAGCCAAGCATTCTCACCTGGATATAAGCTGGTCTTTGGAACAGTGCAAGGAGCCCTTACCTACTTGATTCCCAGAGGACTAGAGCTCCCAGACTTTTTCTACAGGATCACTGCTTCAGGAAGACCACCTCATCTGGACTGCTTCCACCATCCTGCTCAGGTTGTATTCTGACTCTGTCAATGGTCCTTTGTGTTATTGCATTTATTTTATTTTATTTTTACCTTTTTGCCTTTCTTTTTTTAAATTGTATTTCTGACTTGGAGCCTCTCACTCGTTTTGCTTTTCAAACTTCGACAGCTGGTTATTAATCACTCATTAAACTAAATTTCTTGTTATGTTTTGCTCTGGGTATATTACCACCAAAATACATTTGAAAATTGCAATCAACTTCTTATACACCGTAGTAAGCGTGCAGCCGAGAACTAGTTGTATTTCTCACTGTGTTGTAACCAAGGGACAAATGGAAATTTTGCAAAGTAGTAGCCGAGTATCACCAGAGGCTCCACGATTCTACGCTATGCTAAAAGCTGTGTAAACTAGGATTACAACTCGTCCTAAAGCCTTTTGGATTATTGGACAGGTCTCTGCCACCTGACTCAGAATGCTACAGAACGCAGCGTGAACTCTTTCGCCTGCATATCTCAGCAGCAAAAATCCTTCAGCCACTTCTGCCGGCGTTAGGCGTAAGTTTTGGGTTCTCTGCTTTTCTTGCACAATACCACCAGACCAGGTCCTCTCCCCCCTCACCAAAACTTGTTTGTTTGTGTACCAGCAATTTTCAAGGTCATAAAACAACAGGTTTTTGACAACTTCAAACACACTCAGCTAAAGATCTTAACACAGTGTCTCCGAGAATCCTATGGATCCTGACTAAAACACTCCACAAATCTTTTCCCCACTGAGGAAGGGGGGGCAGGTCTTGATCTCAGGCAGTTCTGGCTCTTTTTACAATTAAATCTGCACTCCAAAAACAAACAACCGTTAAAACAAACACATCAGGCTTTTCAGAATTTCACAAAGAGCCTAAAGTCGCAGCCTAAGGCTACAAATTCTGGCTCTCTGCCAGTTGCCAGGGCAACTCATATTCCTGCTCGATCACTATAGTTCCAAAGAAGAGGGGAAAAAAAAAATCCTTTCCCCATCTCTCACTCCTCCAAAACACAAAATAAACAACTTCAACACATACACAAAAAATTCCTCTCACCGGTCAAACCTTTGTTGCTAACACACAGTCAGAATTACACACAAATTCACAGCTAAACACAACAGATCCTTTCTCCCTTTTGAGCAAAGATATCCCTCCACTGATTCTGGCAGGGATTTTAAAACCCTTTCACAACTTTAAACTTGCAAAACTTCCAAAGATGCTTACAAAGGTTAGTAACACATTCCGAAATCACACAAACCAAAACGCCTAAAACACATACGCTACACAAATGATTCTTTTCTCCACTTAAGCACACACAATTACAAAACAAACTACCAAACAGATACAGATTTGTCAGCAATACACACACACATCTGGCTAGCGGGACCGTGATCTAAAACGGGACCCTTCGCATCTCAAAACTCGGGCTAGCCCCTCAGATTATGGATTACCAAAGTGCACCTTTAAACTACAAGCCAAAATCTGAGCCACCACTGCTCCTAAAACCAACAATACCAGTAGCTCTGCTGCCACCGCTGCCCCCCCCAAAAACAAAGTTACCAGCTTTCACCTGGAACAAAAACAACCATTTACAAGACTCCGTGGAGTTTCCAAGACTCAGTCAGGCCTCTGCTTTGCATAAGACGTCTCTTATGACTTATAAATTGCCTCTATTCAAAGGTACCTGTATTCAATATTTTTCCTTCAAACATACCTTTTGTCCGCAGTTCTGAAGCACTGATTTAGAAGAATTAAAGACTTTAGTTAAAATAGATATTGCTGAGATAAGGTAGATAAGCTTCCCTTTTGTTAACAGAAGCCGGATTGAAGGAACTGATAAATCATCAAGCCTGTCAAACTATGCTTGTGCATCCTGACTAATCAATAGACTCCATGAATACAATACAATCATAAATCAAACAGTCCTGGAAAAACAGGATTCAGCTGTCACGTAACACTAAAGGTTAAAAAGTCAAAGAGAGGAAAACCCATCTTTCTTCATCATTTTGGGACCCCACCCCATAAAAAAGACCACCAACCCATTTCAAAGAACAAACTACGCATGCTTAATGGCTTTTTGGCTAATTACCATACGAAGCGGGGAATGGGATGTACCAGAGTTATGAATATGCTCCTGTACATAAAAAGACCCTGTGATCATCTGTAAATGGCGGTGTGTATTCAGGAGCTATCCTGCACGCTGCCTGGCATCGTAATAAATATACACTTTCTAACTTTAAACTGTTAGAGAGTCTTTGTCCGTCATAGTTGGATATTGGTATTAGATCAATATCCATATTTTTTTAATAAATCAGTTTCAGGAGGTTCTGGTCTTTTCTCCAGGGGTGTCAGCAGGGCTGCAGGAGCCCTCCTTCCCAGGAAATTCGGGGCAGGCGCCCCAAGGTGTCCCAGGCCCCGATGGCCCCCTCGGCCAGCGAGAGCAGGTCCCTTAGTGGTCGCCAAAATGAATTATTAAACAGTATTTAATAATTATTTTTGTAAAATAAACACTATTCCTGCTGACTTCTTTTCCTAGGAACAAATGCAAGACTTGCAGAGAAAACAAACAAACTGGTGATAGTCTCAAGGACAGGAGCATAGCTGAGTTCACGGGGCCCAGGATATCTGGCCCTGGTTCCACTGCTGTTCAGGAATTCTCTTCAGTAATAATTGAATAAACCTCAGACTCCTCCTGCTCTATTTTCTGCTACTTTGGCTCATTCTCCATTTTTTAAATGATCCAAATGACTCCCGAGTTTCATTATATTCCTTTTGGTATTTTACTTTGCCACAGTTATGATCTCTTATTGCCACAGATTCCCTGAGCTTGGGGGTCTCTGGGAGCTGCTCCCACAGGCTCAGCAATGCCTGTTTGTCCTTGGGAACATGCAGTCAGTGATTTGGCTGCTGAATTAAAACCCTCATGCATTGCTTTCCCTTTTTTTTATTGTTTTGAGTACAAAGTGGAAACTTTGGGTTTATTTTGGTATGTGCTTTTTAAACTTGACTGAAAAGCTGTAGCATTCTAGATTATCCATTAACTTGAAATTTACATTTTTCTAAAGAAGAGGCAGAAGTATGAAGGAGGAAAACAAAAGAACACTTTCCAGGTTGCTCCCTGTGTGAGAATGAGTCAACTAAATAAATTGATATTTGGACAAGGATTTTCAGTGCATCATTTGAATTGTTTACTACAAAAGAAAAAGAAAAGTGAAGAAAAAACTCTGTTGGGAGGATGAATTCTTTGTGGTGCAGTGCACTCAAGCTCTGCCCCAAACACTGTCCTCACTGATGGGCAGTTGCACATTGGTGGCCTGAATTTGAGAGAATTCCAGAACTAGAATTGCCTTTGTGATAAGACCATCTCTCTAAGGCCCTTTAAAATACCATCACTTTACAAATGCATCTCATTTCACAGAATCACAGAATCACTGAGGCTGGAAAAGACCTCCAAGATCATCAAGTCCAATCTGTGACTGATCCCCACCTTGTCACCAGCTCAGAGCATCCCTGGTGTCATGTCCAGGCATTTCTTGGACACCAGGGATGGGGACTCCACTAGCTCCCTGGGAAGCCCTTTCCAATACTTTACAGTCCTTTCTGTGAAATAATTCTTGCTGAAATTCACCTGATTTCCTAACTTTTGAGTAGCACTGTTGGGCTAGAGTCCTTCTCCATAAATGTGACAAATGTCATGGGGTCAGGTGTTCTGGCAAAGCTTCACAAACACCCCAGGCCTTGATGGAAATGGAGAGGGAGGAGAAGAGCAGGGCAGAGAGAGATAAATTAACAGCAGAAAAAATGAGAACAACTGAGGCTTGAAAGCTTACTGAAAAAACTATAAAGGCCTGGAGAAGGTGGAAGCATGGGTGTGGACACATGCAGGAAAACCTGTGAAATTTCTGCATGAGGAGGCAGCTGTGGCAGGGATGAGGGGCTTCTCCCTCCTCTCACAGCCCAGCAGCATACCCAGTGTTCAGCTCACCAGTCTGGAGACTGTGGGCTCAGTTTGATAAAAAAATGAAATTTGGAATGTTTATCTTGTAATGTAACAGTAAAAAGCCACCTCCGTGGCACCCCCCCCCCCCCCAAACCACCTTAAAAACAGACCTCGAGAGCTCCATTCAAAGAAGCCCGGCACCGCGGCTCCCCACCCCCGACACTGGAGCAAAAAGGACCACCGCCGGAGCAGCCGGCGCTGCCGCCGCCAAAGTCGGGGGAGAGAAAGCTGGACGCTCCCCCGTGCCCACCGCGGGGCAGCCAGCCGCCGCCGAGAAGGCTGAGAGCAGCCGGCCGCCCGGCCCAAGCCCGGCGCGAAAAACCCCAAAGCCCGCAAAACCACCACGTGGCGCGCCCAGACCGCCGCCCCGCTCAAAAAAAAAAAAAAGGGGAACCCACACCCGCCACATTCCATCCCCACCTCACAGCCCCGGCGCTGCCCACCATCAAAACTTCCAAGACGCCATATCTGATTGCAAAACTGCCATGAGAGCCCGCAGCCCCTGCTTCCCGGGGGTGACCCTGTACATGCAAATTAGAAATCCCAGGTGCATCTCGGGATCCTTTTAACACCAAAAACCCCTTATAAAAATAAAGCTAAGTAAAATTAAAACACACAAAAACCAATACTAGGCCGTGTAAACCCTAGAGTATCAGGGGAACTGATTTTTCCAGTTTTTGTGACTTGCTGTGACTTAAAAGTACCAAGCCAAAAGTGAGACCCCGAGGAAAACAAAGGAAATTCAGAACTCTGGGAACACTCCCAGCGAGGGAAGAGTTCTCCGGCTCTGCTGAACTTCCTGCTGCAGAGCTGACAAGGACCCTCCTCCTCCACGACGCATCGGGCTGCCAAAACCCCTCGAGCAACCATTGTAAGAGCTGATTAATAAAGGCATTTTAAGGAGAAAAATATTATCTCCGCCCATATTTATTACAAGTTTATCCACACTCACTCCAAAAGCCAACACCTGGGATTGCAGATAACAAATCTTTCTTTGTAAGGAGTGTGTTCCTCAGACAACAGATCATTCACAGGCTTCATTTTGTGCCTGCTTCATAGGGCAGAACATGCTCTCTCTATATTCTCCAGGGTACAGGTATCGATCTCCATCATACCAGCCCCAGAAGAATGAAAATGCAGTCACAGGAGTGTTGGAGAGAGTTATAGCCCAGGGCCTGGAAGCTTAGTGGTGGCAGTTTAATAGACCTGCCATAAATGAATGGCAAGACAAAAACTATGTGCTGTGGGAACCATAAATATGTGATTATGAAAAAGCAACCAGGATTCTCAAAGTGCTAACAACCTCCTGGCATTCAATTTAATAACTATAAATCTGCCATGGCTTGAGTTAAGTGAATTCCCCTCAGCATATTAAATTATTTGGATCTTCCAAGCCCCACTGGACACGGCACAGGATGATGCATGTCTGCAGCTGGGGACAAAGGCATCTGCCATATGTGAGCCCAGGGACAGCAGCTGGGCTGCTGGCACCAGGAGAGCTCTGCAGGACTCACTGGGTTATAAAAACCACAAAGGCATTGAGGGGTTCCTGTCATATTACAGTGCTGTAGGAAGACCAAAAAGGGAAAGGAAGGATCAACTGCCACTAAAAGAAAGAGGCAGAGAAGGCTCTCCTGCTAGTCTAACTGTTCTTTAGCTGCCAAAAATTTTACAGCCTTTGCCTTTCCCTTGTCCTGTGGTAAATTCATGGATATCAATGGGGGAAATTCCTGGCTATACTGTGGTCTTTGAGTGTGGTGGTTTCATGTTTGCTGAATTTTATTTACCAACTGGGGAGTAGAATTTTTGGAGAAAAAGGCAAAACAGGCTCAATTTAAAAGGAAACAGATAGTTTATTAACACGCAGTAAGGAAAAGAAAGAGAAAAAAGAAATGAAACTTTCAAAATCTTCTCCTCCTCCTACAATGTTTACTTTTTTACAAACAACATAGAGACAAAACTTGTGACATTCAGTCAGTTTGACTTTTTAAATATAGTCTTTCATCAATTCTTCAGGAGAGGAGTCTCTTGTTTACTATGGAATTCTCCCATTGACAACCTAGAAAAGTTCTCTTGTGGGTTGGAACTCTCACAGAAACAGCTGCTCAGGGAAAATCTGCTTCCATGTGGTCTCCTCCCATTAGCAGTTTCCCAAGCTGCTTATGGGTCGTGGAACTCAGGCATTTGGGGTGTCATCTTTTAAAGATAAGCAACTTCAAAGCAAAGGATTTCTCATCTCAAGGAACAGAGATGTTTTCTCACTCCTTTCACTGGTGGGAGAGCTTTTTATACAGTTCATCACAAACACTTTTGCTTAAAAATCTACAAATCATCTCTTCAAATGCATATTTTCTATGATTTAAAGGACAATTTACCAACAGAGTTCAGTTTTATAGTTCAAACAAGAAAGTCTAGCCAGCAGGCAACTTCTTCATCCTTCTTCTAATTAATCTTTCACTCACTTTTTCCATTTGACTGGTATGCTGGGTCCTCTTTATGTTTACTCTGTCCCTCTTCTCTCTCTCTCTGGGAAGAGTTAAGTCTTAAAAGCTTCATGTTGGCAGGAAAGATATAAAACTTGCCCAGGCCTGCGGTGATCACGTGAACTCTGCCAGGCGGCAGCCAGGATTTTCAAAAGCCACGGGAATGGGGGAAAAACTCAGGCCGACAGATCTCAGAGCAGCCCGGCTGATGAAAGGTTCCTTGCCCCCACCCCTCGGTCTCATTCAGGGTGGGCCCAGCTTGGAGCGGGCGCAGGCTGCAGGCTCCCCTCCCCCTGATTGGGAAAGGGCTCAGGCCCACGGCCAGGCCTTGGGCCAGCTCCCTCCCCCCCCCCCCCCCCCCACACACACACACTCATAGAGGGAGCGGCAGGATGTTTCCAGCTGCTAAAAAAACTGATCCGGGCCGGGGGCACATCATCATCCCCTCACCCGGCCTGAGAGTCACCGGGTCCGGGCAGGCCGGGCTGCCCCGGCCCCCTCTAAAAGAGAGAGCCAGGCCAGCCTTACCTCCTGTGAAAGGCAGAAGCAAGAGAGAGAGATCCCAGGCTTCCTTCTAATTTTTAAAGCTGTATGTTTCCCAGAGGTGTCTTTCTGCATGCAATTGGCTATTTTGGTTGTCAACTCAAAAAAACCCACCAATTGCACTTCACCATCTGTGCTAAACCAACACATTGGGGCATCCACATTTTGCATTTCTTCTAAACTTGTTTTTCTTGTGCTGAAAATGCTAAAAAAATTTTGGCTGGGTTGTTGTTGCTGTTGTGGTTTTTCAGGTGAAAAGCATCTCAGTTCAGGTCCTGTTCAGCAGACAGAAGAAATTTCAGGTATTCAAAGATCTGTTGTGAGGCAGGACCTGAGCAGTGGCAGTGGATTTGAAACAGACTGCTCATGCTTTGTTTCCCCTTTATTTTGGTAGCACCAAACAGTACTTTGTCTAATAGCACAGGAATTATGAGCTGATATGAGTTGTTGTGAGCAGCACTAGTAAAGAGGAAGGAAGCACTAAACAATTGGTTGAAACTCTTGGGTTGCCAGAAAATAGGATAAACAAGGTTGGCAGACACCTCACAGAGATTGCAATGCAAGGGAATTCCATTTTCCTTTCAGGCTGTGTTCTCCCTAATGCAGATGTTTTGCCCAGCTTTTTGCTGCAGATTTACAAACACAATGTTCATCCCCCAGCAGACAGGAGAGAAATCCTCCTCCCTTTTCTAAATCCAGGGAGATGGCTAACATTTTAACACAACCTCTTCTCTTTGCAGAATGGATGAGCACTGAGGAGCGTGTTCTTAAGGGATCACAGAATCACACACAGCCTGAAAGAAATGCTGTGTGTGTGTTGATATGCTGGACCAGCTCTGTAATACACCTGGGCTGTGCTGCTGCAAGGAACACCATCCAACAGTGGTTTATATTCTCAGTGGCTGTTGCCTGTTTGGTGCCAACAAGCCCAGAAAGTTGGTGCTTTGGGCTCGCTCTGGGTTAGAATGTGATGCTGCACCAGACTGTTTTTGCAGGGTTACAACTATGTCTAAATTGAATTTTAAAAATAAAATAAAATTCATCAAAACAAGCAAAGTGAAGCTCTGCAGGAACTGAGGCATGGCTTAACTCCTCTTCCTGCCAGCTGTGGCTGATGTGGTCTCAGGCTCAGGAGGATACCAGGAATGAAATGTGGTGCCTGGCTTCCAGCTGCAGAGGCACATGCAGCCATCCCTCAGGCCTCCCTCAGGCAGGAAGGAGCCAGCAGCTCTCTGCATCTGCAGGGAGAGGGACAGCAATGTGGCAGGGAGATCACAGTGGGGGCAATTAGTGACCCTGGTAACGAGTTCGGCTTTCTGGGCAGGGTGGACACCAGGCTAGCCTGGGGATCTGTCAGGATTGCAAAACCTGACAGCACAGAAATGGCATTTCTAGTGTCTGCTTCAAAATAGGGCTGGATATCAGAGGGATGGATTCCTCAGGGGCAAGACTAAACAACAAAATACAAATACACACAGGAACTGCAGACCTCTGTGCTTAACAGGGAGCTACGTAACAACAAGAAAAATGTTCTCCCTTATTTTTCTGTTAGTAAAGCTGCCAGTTTCTTGATGTTTCAGAAAAATGAGACATCTGCTGATGATTTACAACCACGGAAGACTTCCCAAGGAAACGTGCAACAATAGTTTGTGTAAGTGCCCAGAGACCATCACATGAGAAACAATAATGGGCTCTACAAAAGAGGCTTCGGACAATATGGTTCCAGATACAAATTTAAATTTTTAAAGTAAATAAATGTCAGTTATTGGTTGAGCAAGGCCCAGACAAACAGTTTGGTAGCATGTCTGGTGTCTAGCCAGTGTCAGAGAAGGGCTGCAACCACTGGTGTAACCTCTGTTCCCAGTATGGGACCAGACTGAGGCATCTCTGTGTGTGCACACCCTCATGTGTGCACCAGTGTGTGCTGCTGAGGCTAGATTTGGAGCACCAAAGATAAAGCCTACGGAATAAGCACCCCATATCACTGCCCATGGCAGAAACATTACAGAAATGACACCTCTGCCCAGGGTGCAGAGGGCTGGGAGTCTCTGTGGCCTCCTTATGTCAAGATTTACTGCCCTGGAATGATGTCACTAACAGGTTTTTGTGCTATAAGTCAAAAATTTTCAATACTAATTGAAAGGCAGCAGGAGATAAATCTCTGAAAACTTGTTCCACCAGCAGGTTACTTTTGTGCTGCAGGAGAACATGTGGAGAACACAAACCCATACGGCCTCTCTGGGTTCTCTGTAAATTATTTTCACCTCTGTGTTGCAGCTGTCCTGATGACTTCAGACTCCTGTGCTTAAAGGTTTCTTTATTTTGATTCACTGGAGGTACTTTGGAGACACTACACTACCCATATTTATGACTTTTTCCCAGGTCATCTGAGTGAGGCATGCCTTGACAAATACTTTTTATCTTTATTGTCTCCCTTGGGGATGCACTATTCTAGTTTTTTCCTTTAATTTATTACCAAGCACACTTCCTCCTTATACCAGAGGGGCAGGGAAGTGCTTCTGAAGGTGCAAGAAGCAATGAACACCAGCCAGGCCTGGATTGACCTCTCCAGGGGCGAGCCCAAGGACACCCCTGATCCACCTTGCATGTTATCCTGGAATGCTGTGCAGTCTGCAGTGTGGAGTGCAGTGGCAGCATCTCAGGACCTGCCTCCAGGTGAGTGCCCCAGTGTGTGTTATGCTGCAAAGGAACCACATACAGAGGAGAACAGGAGAGATGGAAGCTCTCCCTTTCAGAAGCTTGCCTGGCTCTACAGGCAATAAAAAAAGTGTTTGCTTGTCACACCAGCCCATGCAGGAAGAGCTCCATGCTCAGTGAAGGGAGGCAAGGAGTTCAGAGTCAGTAGATGGGGAGAATGTAGACAGAAGTCAAGATACAAGAGGAATGACTTAAAAGGGCATGGGAGGTTTTCCTGATGAAAGAATGGACACCTCAGTATTCAAGTACCAGTAAAAATATGCCTATGAGTAAATTATGCAGTCTTTCACCTCTAGGACATTGCATTAGAGTTTTTGTGAGCTATGCTGTAACAACATTGTAGTGGTGTGGAATTAAGTTTTTTAATTTTTCTATAATTTTTGTTAATAAGTTTCTGTAAGATTTTTTTCCTACCCCCCACATCCCCCGCTTCTCTTAATTACAGTCGTTAAGTCACATAATAGGCCCGGGCCAGCCCATTGTATGTCTCTGATAGCCTTGGCTTCAGTCATTAAGAATCTATTATATCTTATCTGGGTGTACACCCAAGCATCTTGATGGCTCTACCAAGGCCAGATGGCCAGAGAGGCCTCGGGTATCATCCACACCCCCTTTTCCCCTGTTTGGTAAAGTCCAGCCCCCCTGTACCTAAATCATTCCCCCTTCATTTCCATCTGTAACACCCCTGTTGATAAGGGCAAGAGAGACCCAAAAAGCGCTCTCTGGTCCCTCACTTTCAGACACACACTCAAGCCTCGACCACCTGGGCTTCTGCCCTGAATAAACACCTTTTTACCACCGATTGTAAGTTGCTCCTTCTCTGAAATAAGCACGCTTCTGCCCGGGGTCCGGACCTGCCTAAAACTTAACGATATCATGACAGAGCCCAGCAAGCCTGAAGGCTCTCTGGGAACGGTGATACAACATGAAAGAGGTATACTGTTTTATTGAAGTTTCCAATGGGCGATTTCCTTCCCACAGCAGCTCTTACATTTGATCAACACAACCTTGTCCTTTCAGTCACTCTCAGCTGAGCTCTGACATACTTTTCCACTCTGATATTCTGTAGATGTGTTACAGGGTCTTTAAACAGCAGTGTTGGAAATTGGAACACATACAGTGACCTCTGAGATGTGCTGGGGAAGAGCTGTGCCTGCTGAGTTGGGACAAAGACCAGCAGCATTAGAAACTGCAGATAAAGGAAAAGATTCTGACACTTCTTAAAATCCTCAGAGTATTCAAACACACAGCAATAACCAAACACAACTCCACACTGAAGCTTAGATGAGCCCTGGCCTGCTGAAGGCAGCCCAAAGTGCCCACAGGCTTCAATGAAGCCACTGAACCTCCATCAGCCTCTGGCATCTCATTTTAGGTGGGCATTCCTACCGAGCAATAGAAGTGGGCTTATCCCTGTCTTCTACCAGCTTCAGGCTGGGAAAATGGATTTGCCAGTGTTGTTGCCTTGGACCAGATTTCATATCGGAACTCATCACAAACTGGTGTATCACTTCCCTAGCTCCTGAGAAACTCCAAACTCTGCCCAAAAGGCAATTGTGTAAGACATGGGAAACAGTACAAATGTGTATTTCATTAGGAGTGAAGATTTGTGTTGTTCTCAGCACTGCAAGGATTGATAAAATGGACCAAGCACTTCAGTCATCTCACTAAGGTGCACGAACAGGCTGTTCTGAAAATCGGCCTCCAAGTTGTCAGAGAAGGAAAACATGCTAGCGATTCTGTGGAGGTGACAGGGATGAATTTGGGCAGAGAGTAATAACACTTCAGGTGATTGTAACTGTTCCAGAAGTATTACCTAAGACATTGCTTAGCCCTGTATTCAAAGCAAGACTTGTTCCTAGATGTGAACAAAGGCATTTGAGAGGCACCGTGCAGGTCTGTCTCTCTCTGATGCTGCTGGGCTGATGCCACCCCTGAGCAGGGTCCAGCCAGGGAATCCTGCTGCAAGCCAGATCTTGGTCAAACTCTCCTTCTCCTGCTTTTTGAGAGGTGACTGCTCAATCAATTCCCCCCTTGCTGAGAGAAGGCTTGTGGGATCCTCTCACTGATCTGTCCCAAATGCTTGATCAAAACTCACCGAGGGCAGCAATGAGGGACAGATGATTCCTGCCCCAGGGACACCTGAGCTTAGGGCTTTCTTGGGTAAAAGCAATATCAGTGTTGGCCACTAAGGAGAGGTGCAAGGAAGAGTTAAGCAACCTGTGCCCTAAATCAGAAAGGTGCAAACTATGAGAGATGTGAGCCATTATGAACATTTAGAATTAAAATAGATGAAAGCAAAAACATTGTCTGCACCTTCCTGCAAGGGCAAATTTTAAAGCCTCTTAACCCACCCATGTGAACTCACATATCTGTCTGATGAGACAAGGCAGTTAGCAGTCCAGGATTGACACAAATGGCTAAAATATTTGAAATCTTAAGAAAACCGTATTTGTGTAGCTCTATCAGCCTAAGAATAATAGAGTGGACAGAATAATGAGGAAAAGCTGTGGGAGGCAGCATTAATGAGCCTGCTGTTCTACAGGCTCCTGCCTGGTTGCTGCCCACAGGTGTGAGCTAGTGGAAAGGCTGGGCTGGCTGCTCCTCCAGCTCTAATGAGCTCACACCCTGGCCACAGCATCTAGGAGAGTACAAACCAGTCTCCCTCGCTTGTGTGCATGTTGCTTTCCCCTAAATTACCGTGTCTTCCTTGTCGAGTTGCAATTAGGTGAGAGCAGAGACATGTTCCAACCTGCACAGGCATGACTGAGGCTCAAAGTGCCTCTGACTCATCCAACTACCTCTGCCCCGGCAGGGAGTAGGATATAGCACTTGTACTTGTGATTCTTTCTGAATCTCTGCCATTATTTTCAATGCTCCACAGAAAAGATTCCTCTTTTTCTCATGCAGTCTTCTGCAGCTGGAAAAAACTCCATTAATTCACCATTTAGGGGATGTAGGCAGGGCAGGTGTACCACAGACAGGTTCACAGCTGTTGACATCTCCTCACAGCTAGGATGGTACAAAAGGAGGAGTGCAATTAGAGTAGTTCAGTAAGCAATGGCTAATGGGTTATGCCTACAACTGGCTTCAGGAAATGGAAGCAAAACTGTCGGATTCTGTGTTATTGGCTTCATTTTACTAAAGATTAATGGTGAAAAATTATTGATTCTGTTCCTGGCAAATTCTGCAGGACTGTGATGATAATATTTGAGCTCTCTGTGTGTCCTGGGTTGTAGTGTAGGATGTACACAAAGTATTTATTCTATCACCATCTTCATGAACTGTTAAAACCAAGTGGGGCAGTGCTCTAGTGTTGGGCTGTCTTCTGCTAATGGCCCATCAACACCTTGCCCGTGACTCACAGGTAACTCCCTCCAGGAGTTATCTCTGTTTAATGGGCCATCAAGGACCCACTTCACAACTCATCATCCCATTGTGAGATGCTCTGCCCAGGGGTAGGAGCCAAGCATTCTCACCTGGATATAAGCTGGTCTTTGGAACAGTGCAAGGAGCCCTTACCTACTTGATTCCCAGAGGACCAGAGCTACCAGACCTTTCTTACAGGATCACTGCTTCAGGAAGACCACCTCATCTGGACTGTTTCTACCACCCTGCTCAGGTTGTATTCTGACTCTGTCAGTGGTCCTTTGTGTTATTGCATTTATTTTATTTTTACCTTTTTACCTTTCTTCTTATTAAATTGTATCTCTGACTTGGAACTTCTCACTCGTTTTGCTTTCAAACCACAACACTGTGGCTGTAGATTTGAGCTCTTAGAGATCACCTGGTGTTGAATATTTTTTCAGGCAACAAAACAAAGGACCACCTGTTACTCTTGTGTCGAGAGGGAATTTTTTTCATGGAATGGCCCCTATCTCTCTGAAAAAAATTGTTTGCTGCAGTTCTGAGGTCACACAGGACATTCTGAGCCAAAGGATTTTATCAGAAAAAGTTTTTCTTGGTGTCCAATATTTTTGACAGCACTTCGTAAATAATCGTCTTAGTACTGATCCAGCAAAGCACTTAAGGGAATCCTTAACCTTAAGCACAGGAGTATTTCCTAGATTTCAGTGGGACTATTTATACACTTCAAGTCAAAGTTTTTTGCTGGATTAGGTTTTCTCAGCATCTCCCCCTGCCCAAACTGGAGCTCTCTGCTTCCTATGAGGCCAGGCAAAGTGCCTGTTCTATGATGCACAGTCAAGTCCATCATCTTCAATTTTTTAACTACTCATGCATTAAATTGACTTTGAACTGAATGACCAAACTGTTGGTGACATACACAGCTCAGACCTCATCCTGTGGAGAAAGTCTTATAAATACCTGTATGGGTAAAATGGATGTTAAATTCACACTTTAATAACCATTTACAGATACAAATTACCTAAATATGTGTTGCTGGGAGAATGGGAAAGTATAATTGAAATCCATATCAAATTCAATCTGGGAAAAGGACATCTCTAGAACACTGTGTGATGACTTCAGCAACCAAGTATAAAGATTAAAATACACAGAACCTTTAAGCATAGCATATGCAGTTTGTAATGGTTTCACATTCACTAATTTTGGTTTCCTGGCCAATGCACCAATTCATGTAATGGTCTGAGTGTCCACCAGAATCATTCCCCTTTTCCCTACTGTGAGATATGATTAGGAGAAAAGCAAAGCAGGGCCAAATGTAAAGGTATAAAGATAGATTTATTAACACACACTAAAAGAAGAAAATGAGAATCAAAATGAAACTTTCAAAACACTCCTCTTCCCCCCATAAGCGTTCACTTTCCCACAAACAACATAAAGAGACGAAACTCAGAACTCAGTCACCACCCATAAAATACTCTTTCATCAGTTCATTTGGAGAGAGAAGTATTTTTAGTTTGCCATGGAATTTCCCCACTGATAACATTAAACAGTTCTCTTGTGGGTCTTAACTGTCACAAAAACAGCCACCCGGGAACATGCTTTTGTGAAGTCTCTCCCATAGGCAGCTTTCCGGAGCTGCATATGGGTCATGGATACAACTGGGGTGTCATTTAAAAAATGGACAGTTCACATGCAAAGGATATTCTTCATCTCATGGAACAGAGATCTCACTTCTTCACTGGTGCAGAGGGCTTCTTATCTCATATCTCTCTCTGTTCAAACATCTCATGGGATCACAGGATCACAGCTACTAATTCAATATTCACTTAGTCCATTACAGATACCTTTGCTCAAAATCCACAAATCTGAACAGTCATTTTCCCCAATTCATATTTCCACAATTTAAAGGGATATTCTAGCATATTACAGTCTGTTACCATGACTTACAAGAGTTTCAGCCTAAAACAAAGGCTTTTTCTCATCTCTTCCATCTAAGAGGTAACTCTTCCTTCACTGACTGATATCTTCATATTGTCCCCTTACATGTCCCCACTCTGGCTTTTTCTCTCACTCAGAGAGGATTCAATGTTTTGCAAGTTTCATCTGTACAAGGAAAGAGTTAACATCTCGCCCAGGTTCCTCTCTCTCTCTGGGGCTGTGGCTCATGGTGTCAGATTTCAAAGCTGTGCTGATGGGGTGAGGAGAACTCACACTGAGAGATCAGAGTGGCCTAGGCAGTCATGAATCTCAGCAGCCAGGATGGTGGATGCCTCCTGCCCAGCCCCAGTCTCATGGGGTGGGCCCGGCCTAGCCCGGGCTTAGAGCTGCTCCCAGGGTGATCTAGGGGACATCTCCCTCAGCCCCGGGCCAGTGGCGCCTGCAGCTTCTGGGGCCCAGGCAGGCCTGGTGAGACCTCCCAGGCTGTGGCTTTTAGCGGCAGGATGTTAGTAGCCGTGGCTTTCCCCTCTTTTCCCTGCTGCAACGGCAAAGCCCGGCTGGGTCACACGCAGGCCCGGGAGGGGCCTGCGGCAGAGCAGGGCCAGCCCACTGCTCCTGTTACCTCTCTCCAGGGCAGGGAGGAAAAAGGGAAGTTTACCAAGATTCCTCCAGTATTTAACCCTGTGTGTTCACAGAGATGTATCACTTTCTAATTGGTAAATCAAGCTGTCCACTTCAAAGTCAGTCGCTAATTGGTTTTTTGCTACAACTTTCTGAAAAAATCACTTCCCCATGTCAAACTACCACAAGTTGTGCACATATACAGCCAGAAAATCCACTAACATCTCATCAGTTTTAAATGAAACATGAGGACAAGTAAAAAAAAACAAACTTGGAAGATGCCTGTTAACGAAATAAATTAAAAACATCTTTGCCACAGATCATCAGTCAGAACTGAAGTGTTGGCTATGCAGGCTGAAGTACACAAACCCCACAGCAACATTCAGATGGTGAAAATCCAGGGACCTGTGGATGCTGCAGAGAGGAAAGGGCAAGGCAACAGGAACAGCACCAAAGCCAAAGCACCAGAGCTAGGAGCTGAGGCCCAAACAGGTCCCATCCCAGATGGGAAGGTTGTTTGAACATCAAAAGTCTGAATTGTGTTGAGGTCTTTGCAGGTTGTGGTGTTTCAGGGTGTAAAAGCTGAGGATGTTTCCTCCTTGTGGGAATAATGGGTTCAAACAAAGCTCTCAGGTCAGAACCCATGTCTTGTTTGAGTCATAGAGGCCCTTGTTCCTGCAGCGATACCATGCTGCGGCCCCAGCCCTCAGCCCTTCTCAATACAGTTCTTGAGGCTGATAGTGAGAACCCTCCCCTAGATGTTTTCCAGAGTCTGTATATTTCACTCCAGAAGCCTGTCAACTCTGAGAGGCTGGAACAGCAAAGACACTGGAACCCGCATCCACTTGGCAGCCCATATCTTACTGCATCTCCCTTGGTTTTTACCGTCTCAGGTGTTAGCTGAGCTGCCTTCAGTGCTTCAGGGGCTGTGGAATTTGGCATTAGAGCCCAACTTGGTGTTTCAACCACATGCGAGAGCTGATGAAGTTTCTCTGCAAATGTTCTTCCTCACTGGTGGCCAGGGAGAGCTGGGCACAGTCCTGGGCACGCCATGGTCCAGGGGGTGGCAGCCTCTGCCCGCAGGCATCCTAGGCTGAAGCAGCCAGCAGCAGTGACCCCATCCCCACCAGCGCACCAGCCCTGCTCCCCCTCCTTCAGCTGCTCTGATCATGCAGGCAGGATGGGGGACATTGCCAAATTTTGCTTGGCTGGACTTCAATTTTTATTTTTATCTTCTACAGCTTGCAAAAAGGCTTTTAAAATATGGCTGTCTTGGTTTGGAAAGACAGGTGTCTGCCAGGGTGTTACGGGTTAACACAGTTTGGTTTTTAGTTAAAGAGGATTATGCAATATTGCCCTGTCAGGACCTTGGAATAGTTTTGGAAAGGACAGGGACCTATCAGAAGCCAATTCTTAGCTACTGACATATGGTTTGACCATTGAGAAAGACGAATGAGACTTTTGGCAATATCCATATGTCCTAGGGTGACTATGATGCCTGTATCCCCAATCATCTGTTCTGTGTGTGCTGTGTGTTCTGTACCTTTAAGACTGGTTCTGAGAGTGAAGCAGGGAAAGAAGAAGCGCGCAGATTGTTTTGAAAAACACTGTTCACTCCTCTGCATCTTTTTCTTTGTCCTTGGACTGTGTGTTCATAGGATGCACAGACAGCAGCCAGAGAGGTTTTTCCTTTTAGTTAGTCTACCTAGCTGAGGCAAAGAAGCTTCCTGGACTGTTTTTTTTTTTCTTTTTCTTAGGACTGTTTAAATCTGCTCTGGACTGAAAAAGCCAGAGGAGCACCAGGAGCTGCACCTGTGGCCCACCGGGGCCTGGACCTCGACATTTTCCAGCACCGAAGGGACTGGGACTGATAAGAGACTGAGTGAGCTGAGCTAACTCCTGGCAAGGGCTTCTCTCAGTTTTGCCATCTCTCTTCAGACCAGCGAGAGGTTTTATTGTTTCATATTATTCATTCCTTATGCTTGTGGGCATTTTGTTTGTTAAATAAAGTTTTTTCCACTTTTCTCCGAGGAAGTTCTTTTCCCAGACTGGCTGTGGGGGGAGGGGCCATTTGGGTTTGCTCTCCAGAGGAACCCCATTCGGAGGTTTCCTCCCAAATTTGCCCTAAACCAGGACACCATATAAAGCTGAGACTTTGTTCGATCTTTCCTTTTCCTTCTGGCCAGAAGAGCAAGTAACAACTGACCCTAGCAGCTGCTCGGAGGAGCGGCTCAGGCTGGCTAGGCCCCTGCCGCTCCCCCCTCCTGGGGGGGGGGAAAGTCAGCTCAGGGCCTGGCCGGGCCCTGCTGCTCCCCCATTAGGCAGGGGAGCTGGCCCGAGGCCCAGCTGCGCTCCATTGGCTCCTGGTGGAGGAGAGAGAGGTTGCAGTTTAACATCAGCTAGTTTTAAAGCCTACCCTGAGCTCTGGAGCCAGCTGAGCCGAAAAGGAATGTCTGCCGGGCCCTTGGTAACAGCTATGGGCCCGGTTGGGCCAAGCCCGCCCCGATTGTCACCAAGGGGTGGGCAGGGTTCCCCCCCCTCCCCCTCCTCTGGTGACTCCCAGGCAGAAAGGAAAGGAAGGGAGAAAGCCCGGCTGCCCTGAGATCCCACAGGCCGGAAGAGGCTGCTGCCCAGCAGAGATCACATGACCATCGAAGGCCTGGGCAGATTTAACCCTTTCTTGGCAAAATGAAGCTTCTAAGGCTTAGCTCTTTGAGAGAGAGAATAAAGAGACACAGTGAACATAGAGAAAACACAGCATGGAGTCAGTGGAGCGAGAGTGAAAGGACTGATTAGAAAAAGGGATTGAAGAAATAGACATTTTTAGCTAGACTTCTCTGGTGTAAATCATGGAAAAATTGACTATTTCTTATATCATAATTCTGTTTAGGAGAATGCTAGTTCTAGTCAAAAGTTGTAGATTGATATATTTAAAATTTAATTGAGAATTTTAAACAGAGTAAGCCCCTCGCTCCTGAAGTAAAGAGAAGTCTCAGCATTTGAAACAAAAGCGATTTTAAAGAGAAAGTGATTTGAAGCCCTTAGCTCCTAGAGTAAAAAGGTCTCCATTTCTTTTGAAATAGAAACAATTTTAAAGATAGAAGAAGAGAATCCTTGTTTTATACTAGAATAAACATTCTTAAACAGTACCCCAAATATGCTGAGAGTCCCATGAGTAGCCAGGGGAAAGACTGCTAATAGGTGAGACTGCACAATCTGCAAAAATTCCAGGCTTTTGCAAACTTGTGACATTGGGAGACACCAGACAGTTTTTTTCTTGTGGCAAATGTCTCCATCGGACTCTGAAGATACTCCTCTCCCAAAGTAATAAAAGATTATGTTTAAATAGTAAAACTGACTGAAAGTCACAAGTTATGTCTCTCTATATTGTTTGTAAGAAAGTGAACAGTTTGTGGGGGGAGGAGAAGTGTTTTAAAGTTTCCTTTTTTTCTTCTTTTAGTGTGTGTTAATAAGCCTCTCTTTATATCCCTTAAGTTTGAGCCTACTTTGTTTTTCTCCTAGTCATATCTCACAGTAAAAAAAAATAAAATAATTCTACTAGACACTGAAACCTCTACACAAATAGTGCATTAACCAGGAAATCTTAATCGGCAAACATAAAACCACTACCCAGGGAAGCCAGAGCCTCCCTTGGAATGGACAATATGAACCCCCTCCCTCTGAATTATTATAATTTTGAAATTAAGAGGCTTTCAGGCAAAGATATGGGAATAGGAATAACAGTTCTTTGCTAGGAATATTAAAAGTAAAAATGTAGTAAAAAAAAAAAAAGCAAACAAACAAAAAAAAGGAAAACACTGACAGAGTCAGAATACAGCCTGACACCCTGTTGGTCAAGGTGTTGGTAGCAGTCCAATTAAATCCTCCTGGAGTGACAGATGTGTTTCTATTGGAGTAGAGATTATCCTATAGAAGGGTGTAGTTTTCTTCTGAATGTCCAGTGGTGGTGAGATGGGTCCGGTCTTCCTCTGGGAATCCAGTGGAAACAGGCTGTCCTGGTGTTCTGAATCTCAGATTTTATCCAGGTAGGAATGCTTGGCTCCTCCCACTGGGTGGAGCATCTCACAATGGGATGATGTAACTTTATCAGTCATGCAGTGAGCCTTAATGACCCATTAACAGAAGATATCCCCCTGGCGGGAGGATGGGTCATGGAGATAAAGAACACTGCCCCACCTGGTTTTAACAGCTGGCCCATTAACAGAAGTCACCTGCCATTCCCCCCTGAGTTATGAGGAATGGGTCATAGAAGAGAAAGAAAACACCTCCCCAACCGGTTTCAACAGATGGTAAAAGGATACATACTTTTGGTTACATCTTGCATTGCAACCCGAGACAATGGGATATTTCTCTCTATTTTCCCTAAGTGCTCCGCTTATTTATGACTTTTTTCCCTTTGTCTCCAAAGGGGCTCAAAGCCACGGGCTTGTTTTAAACTCCCTCGAATGAAAATTATTCCATTTCCAGGTTGCCTGGGGATGGTGCCTCTCAAAAGTTGCTTTAGGATTGTTTTTCCAGGACCAGCAAGGGGTGATCAAGCCATGTTTACGGTAGGTCCCACACTAATTTTCTCTGCTAGCGAGGTGTTTTTCATCCCAGTGCGTGACCCGGGCGGGGATGCCCACGGGATGGTTTGTGCTTTGGCAAGCGGGGGCTGTGGCATGACGTGGGGCAGTGTGAGGTGGAAGCGGGCAGCCAGTCTTCAGGCAGGAGGCGAACCAAGAGGTGCGGGGGTCGGCTCGGGCCCAGCCAGGGCTGGGTAGCTGCTGAGCGCTGACACGCCAGCGTGAAAAGAAGCATTTTTCTGACCAAGTCCGCCCAGCTACACCAGCTGTCAGCCGGGGGGGAAGCGGGGGAAGAGCCGAGCCGGCCCGGGGTGGGTGGTCCACATGCGCCCACTCCATCAGCAGCCCAGTTGGGAACCCAGACAGCAGCCGCCGCGCCCCCATCCCCGCCCCGTCCGGCCCAGCTAGGGCGCGGGGGCCGGTCGGGTGCTCACCCATGGACCACGATGACAAATGATGTCCCCAGCGGGCCAGGCCGGGCAGGGCAGCCTCATCCAGCTCCGACCCGCCCTCTGAGGCGCCAAGCCCGGACACTGCGGCAGGGCTGCGGCTCCTGTTAAAAGTGGGCAGGAGTCAATGTGTTGTTTTTAAAATGCTTTTATTGATCAGCTCTCAAAGGGGTAGCTCGAGGGATGGTCTGAGCTCTCGCTGCTTGTTCAGGTTCACCTTTGAGGAGGAGGGGCAATTCGGCTTTGCAGCTTTGGTCACTGCAGAGCTGGTACCCCGCCCTCTCAGGTGTTCCCGGAGCTCACTCAGGCTGGCCCGCTCCAAGGGTATCACCCCCTTCCTGGGCACTTTTTAAGTTACAGCGAGATAAAAAAAACTGTTTACTAACACTTTAGGACATAGTCAGGTCAGTACTGTCTTTTGTGGGTTCGAATTTTGCATCGGTTTGTCTCGGCTGGGGATTTTTGGTGCCGATTATGTTCTGGCTTACAGCAGGGTTCATGGGTGTTTTACTAATTTTCATGCCAGCAGGAAATGCAGACGGGGTGCACGCAATGGCCAGCAGTGGTTGGAGGACCCACGCGGCGGCAGGGCGCGCGGGGCTCCACGGCAGCAGCGGTGGCGGAGGCGGACGGGGCGGAGGACTCGCGCCGGCTGCGGTGGTAGTGGCGGTGGAGGGGCGCAGCGCGGCGCCGGCGGCTGCAGCGGCGGGCCAGGCAGCGGCGGGCTGGGGGTGGCGGCAAGCCAGGCAGTATTGGCAGCGGCAGCTGTGGCAGACTCGCGGCGGCGGCCGCTGCCCTGGCCCCCTCTGGGGAGCGCGGGCGCGGAGAACAAAACCCCTCGCCCAGCCCCGAAGCGGCAACAGTGACCCAGGAGGCGCCTCTGCCGCCTCCTTCTCGTGGGGAGCGGGGCCGTCAGTTTTCAAAAAGGAAATGTGCTCCCTGCCTTTGCAGAGAGTCCACGGAGGTGGCCCTCCACTGTCACACCACAGGGGTTTTATAATTACGAACTATTTGAAACATTAATACAGTTTTTACACAACAATTAGGAGTATTTTAACACTTTAAGCTTTCAACATATAACCACGAATTTTTTAACTTTATTTCTTTCAATTTTACTTTTTTTAAATTAGATTGGGTTTTTGACCCGCATCAATATTTTACTTTTGGTAATATACTTTTGTGTAACTTTTGATATTGGTTATAAATTTTTTTTTTGCTTTATTAATTTTTTTTGCATTAGAGGTTATTTTTAGTATATTTGCAGACTTTTTGGGGTTGATTATTGAAACTTGAAGACTTGCTTGTACTGTGGCGGTTATAATTTGAATAAGAAGGTGTTATATGTGTGTATTATAAAATTGGCTTTTCGCAAGATGTGTGCTATATGATTAAAAACATAGTAAGGATATAGGATATAAGTTTATTTCTGCTATTGGTAAAAGAAGATTAGTGTCCTGGGTTGCAGTGTAGGATCTTCACAAAGTATTTATTCTATCACCATCTTCATGAACTGTTGAAACCAGGTGGGCTAGTGTTTTCCCAAGCCCCCTGCCTTTTCTGCTAATGGCCTTTGGAGTGTCTTCTGCTAATGGCCCATTAACGCCTTTGGGGGTGTCTTCTGCTAATGGCCCATGAGTCACGGGTAACTCCCTCCAGGGGTTATCTCTGTTAATGGGCCATCAAGGACCCATTTCACACTTCTCATGCTATTGTGAGATGCTCTGCCCAGGGGGAGGAGCCAAGCATTCTCACCTGGATATAAGCTGGTATGTGGGACAGTGCAGGTAGCACTTACCCACTGGATTCCCAGAGGACCAGAGCTCCCAGACCTTTCTACAGGATCAGTGCTTCAGGAAGAGCACTTCACCTGGACTGCTTCCACCATCCTGCTCAGGTTGTATTCTGACCTTGTCAGTGATCCTTTGTGTTATTGCATTTATTTTATTTTATTTTTACATTTTTACCTTTCTTCTTATTAAATTATATCTCTGACTTGGAGCCTCTCACTCGTTTTGCTTTCAAACCACAACATTTTTTGGTGCCCATCGTGGGGCAGAGGCACTGAGCAAAGTCAGAACTACAGTTTTGTATTGAAGAAGACACCTGTTTCCTATGATGCTCAACATGCTTACATGTGTCTTATAACTATCTCTCTATATTTTTCCACACATGGGGTACTATCTGCCGGTCTTAATGCTCCTGTGTAGACCAGGGTATGGTACTAAAATTGCCTTATTGGTCTATTATGTCCATTGCTTGATTAACTCTGAAGCAATGAACAGCATTCAAAATATATACCCAGTTTTGGATTCGTTTTCTGGTCTACGATGCTACATCTGGGGCCTCAACAATCTTACCCAGCCCCTGTGGGGAGGAGTAAAGAATTATTTTTTCCATCTTTTCAGGCATAACACAGCAGTTTTTGAAAATATTGAGTACCCTCTTGATACCAAGGACAGTATTATGTTATTGGTAGTCCTGCTTTCTCTTCTCTGCACAGCCCTTTGTTTTTTCTGCACCATGCTTAGGATCAAAACACTACATGGTGTGATACAGTGTGTTCTTAAGGAAGAGGAAGAGGGAAAGAGAAGCAAAACAAGATCATCAGCATCTACACAGACCGATACAGAGGAAAAGAGAACCAAAGGCAAGGCAACAGTGTCCTCATCTACACAGACCACTGGAAAGGAGAAAGAAGCCAAAAGTGAGGCAACGGTGTCCACATCTACGCACACTGTCACAGAGGAGAAAGAAACCAAAGGTGCTGCCAGCATCTCCACACAAACCGTCACTGAACTGGAACCACCTAAACCAGTAGCAGTTGCCACCACTCAGAAAAAGAAGTCAAGGAGCAAATCAGTCCACATAGTGACTGACGAGGATGCAGCAGGACCTTCGCAGCCAACAGAGGAGACAGAGATAGAGATCATCACTCGCTCTCTATCCCTGGGTGAGTTGCGTGACCTACGAAGGGAATTCACCCGCCAGACCAACGAGTCCATCCTGACCTGGCTGCTCCGCATCTGGGACGCTGCAGCCAATGACACCATTCTGGATGGAATTGAGGCCAGGCAACTGGGATCGCTGTCCCGGGATGTGGTCATTGACCAGGGGATTGGGAAAACCCAAGAACCACTCAGCCTCTGGCAGCGACTGCTAACAAGTGTGAAAGACAGATACCTTTGTAAAGAAGACCTCCAAGTGCACCAAGGCAAATGGAGCACAATAGAACAAGGTATCCAACGCCTGAGGGAATTGGCTGTGCTGGAGATCATTTTTTCAGAAGATGAGAGATTTCCTAAAAGCCCAGATGATGTCCAGTGCACATCACGGATGTGGTTGAGATTTGCACGGCTTGGACCAGAGATGTACTCACGTTACCTGGCAACACTGCAATGGAGGGAAGGTGAGGACAAGGTGGGTGTCTTGGCTAATAAATTAAGAATTTATGAGGACACTGTCATCGCCCCAGTTCGCACCCATGTCTCGTCTGTGGAAACAAGACTGGCTGAGCAAGTCCGGAGCTTGATTGAAGAAGGCCATCAGAAATTGAAAGAACTTAAGGAAGAAATTTACCATATCTCACCAGAGCCGACGAGAGTCTCTGCCATTAGGAGCAGGCGTCCCCCAGCCAGGGAGAGAGGATACACACCACGGGGTAACCTCTGGTCTTTTCTTAGAGAGCATGGAGAAGATATGAAGAAGTGGGATGGAAAACCCACTTCCGCCTTAGCAGCCCGGGTACGTGAACTGAAAAGAGGAACACCTACCACAAGAAGCCCATCTAGAATCAAGGTTGCCCCAGTCTCTCAGAACTCCAGACGGTACAGGAATGATGATATGACTGATCCTCTGGAAGGGACCTCAGAAACATACGTACAGGAGGAGAACAATATATGCCATGACCAGGAATAGGGAGGCCCTGCCTCTAGCCAAGAAGAGGAAAGGGATAATCGGATCTACTGGACTGTGTGGATCCCATGGCCTGGCACATCTGACCCACAAGAATTTACGGCGTTGGTTGACACTGGGGCCCAATGTACCATGATGCCATCAAGGTATGTAGGAACAGAATCCATCCCTATTTCTGGGGTGACAGGAGGGTCCCAGGAACTGACTGTATTAGAGGCTGAAGTGAGTTTAACTGGGAACGAGTGGCAAAAACACCCCATCGCAACTGGTCCAGAAGCCCCATGCATTTTCGGCATAGACTATCTCAGGAATGGATATTTCAAAGACCCGAAAGGATATCGTTGGGCTTTTGGAATAGCTGCAGTTGAGAAAGAAGACATCAGACAGTTGAATACTTTGCCTGGTCTCTCAGATGACCCCTCTGCTGTGGGACTGCTCAGAGTCGAAGAACAACAGGTACCAACTGCCACAACAACAGTACACCGCCGCCAATACCGCACTGACAGAGACTCTGTGATTCCCATACATGAGATGATCCGTAAACTGGAAAGCCAAGGGGTGGTCAGTAAGACTCATTCACCTTTCAACAGCCCAATATGGCCAGTGCGTAAGTCCAGTGGAGAATGGAGACTGACGGTGGATTACCGTGCTCTGAATGAAGTCACGCCACCACTGAGTGCTGCTGTACCAGACATGTTAGAGCTTCAATATGAGCTGGAGTCCAAGGCAGCAAAGTGGTATGCGACCATTGACATCGCCAATGCCTTCTTCTCCATTCCTTTGGCAGCACAGTGCAGGCCCCAGTTTGCTTTCACCTGGAGGGGCGTGCAGTACACCTGGAACCGACTGCCCCAGGGGTGGAAACACAGCCCCACCATCTGCCATGGGCTGATCCAGGCTGCACTGGAGAAGGGTGAGGCTCCGGAACATCTGCAGTACATCGACGACATCATCGTATGGGGAAACACCCCAGGGGAGGTCTTTGAGAAAGGAGAGAAGATTATCCAAATTCTGTTGAAAGCTGGTTTTGCCATTAAACAAAGTAAGGTTAAGGGACCGGCTCAAGAAATCCAGTTCCTGGGAGTCAAGTGGCAAGATGGACGTCGCCAAATCCCCACAGAGATAATAAACAAGATCACTGCCATGTCCCCACCTACCAATAAGAAGGAAACACAAGCTTTCCTAGGTGCCATAGGCTTCTGGAGGATGCACATTCCTGAGTACAGTCAGATCGTGAGCCCGCTCTATCTGGTTACCCGCAAGAAGAACGATTTCCACTGGGGCCCTGAACAGCAACAAGCCTTTGTTCAGATCAAGCAAGAGATTGCTCACGCAGTAGCCCTTGGTCCAGTCAGGACGGGACCAGATGTGAAGAATGTGCTTTACTCTGCAGCCGGGAACAACGGTCTGTCCTGGAGCCTGTGGCAGAAGATGCCTGGGGAGACTCGAGGCCGACCATTGGGATTCTGGAGCCGAAGCTACAGAGGCTCCGAAGCCAACTACACTCCCACTGAGAAGAAGATCTTGGCCGCCTATGAAGGAGTTCAAGCTGCCTCAGAAGTGATTGGTACTGAAACACAGCTGCTTCTGGCACCCCGATTACCAGTGCTGGGGTGGATGTTTAAAGGAAAGGTTCCCTCCACGCATCACGCCACTGACACCACATGGAGCAAATGGATTGCTCTCATCACACAGCGCGCCCGTATTGGAAACCCAAATCGCCCTGGGATTCTGGAAGTTATAACAAACTGGCCAGAAGGTGAGAATTTTGGATTATCGTCTGAAGAAGAAGAAAAGCAAGTAACACGTACTGAGGAAGCCCCACCATACAATGAGCTACTGGAGACTGAAAGACGATATGCTCTCTTCACTGATGGCTCCTGTCGAATTGTAGGCGCTAACCGGAAATGGAAAGCTGCAGTTTGGAGCCCCACACGACAAGTTGCACAGGCTACCGAGGGACAACGGGGGTCGAGTCAGGTTGCAGAGCTTAAAGCTGTCCAGCTGGCTTTGGATATTGCTGAACGAGAGAAATGGCCGAGGCTCTATCTCTACACTGACTCATGGATGGTAGCTAATGCTCTGTGGGGATGGCTGAATCGCTGGAAAAAGGCCAACTGGCAGCGCAGAGGAAAACCCATCTGGGCCGCTGACATTTGGCAGGACATCCCAGCCCGAGTAGAGAGACTGACCATGAAGGTTTGACACGTGGACGCACACGTACCCAAGAGCCGGCCTAATGAGGAGCATCACAACAACGAGCAGGTGGACAAAGCTGCCAAGGTGAAAGTATCACAGGTGGATCTGGACTGGCAGCACAAGGGAGAACTCTTCCTAACTCGTTGGGCTCATGATGCCTCTGGTCATCAAGGAAGAGATGCGACATACCGATGGGCCCGTGACCGAGGGGTGGACCTTACTATGGACAGCATCTCCCAGGTCATCCACAACTGTGAGACCTGCGCTGCAATCAAACAGGCCAAGCGAGTGAAGCCTCTGTGGTATGGTGGACGATGGCTGAAGTACAGGTATGGGGAAGCCTGGCAAATTGACTACATCACCCTTCCCCAAACCCGCCAAGGAAAGCGCTACGTGCTGACCATGGTGGAAGCCACCACTGGATGGCTGGAAACCTGCCCTGTGCCTCATGCCACTGCCCGGAACACCATCCTGGGCCTGGAAAAACAAGTCCTGTGGAGACACGGCACCCCCGAGAGAATTGAGTCGGACAATGGGACCCATTTCAAAAACAGCCTTATAAACACCTGGGCCAGAGAACACGGTATTGAATGGATATATCACATTCCTTATCATGCACCAGCTGCCGGAAAAGTTGAACGGTGCAATGGACTACTAAAGACTACCCTGAAGGCACTTGGCGGGGGGACCTTCAAGAATTGGGAAATGAACTTAGCCAAAGCTACTTGGATGGTCAATACCCGAGGGTCTATCAATCGAGGTGGTCCTGCCCAGTCTGAACCCTTGCACACAGTGGATGGAGATAAAGTCCCTGCAGTACATATGAAAGGCATTTTAGGGAAGACTGTTTGGATTAATCCCGCCTCAGGAAAAGGCAGACCCATCCGTGGGATTGTCTTTGCTCAAGGACCTGGTCACACTTGGTGGGTAATGCAGAAAGATGGTGAAACCAATTGTGTACCACAGGGAGACTTAATTTTAAGTGAGAAGAGTGTGTAACATTTTATTCTCTATGTGTATGCATATCTTTGTAAGAATGTACTGATTTGGATATGATGTAGATGGTAATAGAATAAGGGGTGGATTATGTCCTGGGTTGTAGTGTAGGATGTACACAAAGTATTTATTCTATCACCATCTTCATGAACTGTTGAAACCAGGTGGGCTAGTGTTTTCCCAAGCCCCCTGCCTTTTCTGCTAATGGCCTTTGGAGTGTCTTCTGCTAATGGCCCATTAACGCCTTTGGGGGTGTCTCCTGCTAATGGCCCATGAGTCACGGGTAACTCCCTCCAGGGGTTATCTCTGTTAATGGGCCATCAAGGACCCATTTCACACTTCTCATGCTATTGTGAGATGCTCTGCCCAGGGGGAGGAGCCAAGCATTCTCACCTGGATATAAGCTGGTATGTGGGACAGTGCAGGTAGCACTTACCCACTGGATTCCCAGAGGACCAGAGCTACCAGACCTTTCTACAGGATCACTGCTTCAGGAAGACCACCTCACCTGGACTGCTTCCACCATCCTGCTCAGGTTGTATTCTGACTCTGTCAGTGATCCTTTGTGTTATTGCATTTATTTTATTTTATTTTATTTTATTTTATTTTATTTTATTTTATTTTATTTTTTTCTATTTTTACCTTTTTTACCTTTCTTCTTATTAAATTATATCTCTGACTTGGAGCCTCTCATTCGTTTTGCTTTCAAACGACAAGGTGCAATTCAGCTTTGCAGCTTTGGTCAGTGCAGAGCTGAGACCCCGCCCTCGCAGGTGTTCCCGGAGCTCACTCAGGGCGGCCCGCTCCAGGGGTATCACCCCCTTCCCGGGCACTTTTTAAGTTACAGCGAGATACAAAAAACTGTTTACTAACACTTTAGGACATAGCCAGGTCAGTACTGTCTTTTGTGGGTTCGGATTTTGCATCGGTTTGTCTCGGCTGGGGATTTTTGGTGCCGATTATGTTCTGGCTGACAGCAGGGTTCATGGGTGTTTTACTAATTTTCATGCCAGCAGGAAATGCAGACGAGGGTGCACGCAGTGGCCGGCAGTGGTTGGAGGACCCGCGCGGCGCCGGCGGCTGCAGCGGCGGGCTTCAGCGGCAAGCCAGGCAGTATTGGCAGCGGCAGCCGCGTTGGACTCGCGGCGGCGGCCGCTGCCCTGGCCCCCACCGGGGAGTGCAGGCGCAAAGAACAAAACTCCTCGCCCCCCCGAAGCGGCAACAGTGACCCGGGCGGCGCCTCTGCCGCCTCCTTCTCGCGGGGAGCAGAGCCTGATTTATTAAAAAACTATGGACATTGATCTAATACCAATATCCAACTATGACGGACAAAGACTCTCTAACAGTTTAAAGTTAGAAAGTGTATGTTTATTACGACGCCGGGCAGCGTGCGGGATAGCTCCCAGAAACACACGCGCAATTTACAGATCATCACAGGGTCTTTTATCTACAGGAGTATTGAATACACAAACTACAAATGCATATTCATAGCTCTGATACCTCCCATTCCCCGCTTCGTATGGTAATTAGCCCAAAAAGCCATCAAGCATGCGTAGTTTGTTCTTTGAAATGGGTCGGTGGTCTTTTTAATGGGGTGGGGTCCCAAAATGATGAAGTAAGATTGTCTTCCTCAGCTCTGACTTTTTAACCTTTAGTGTTCATGACAGCTAAATCCTGTTTTCCCCAGGACTGTTTGATTTATGATTGTATTGTGTTCATAGGGCCTATTGATTATTCAGGATGCAGAAGCTCTAGTTTGACAGTTCTCATGATTTATCAGTTCCTTATCAGTTCCTTCAGTCTGGCTTCTGTTAGCAAAAGGGAAGTCCTAGCTACATTATCTCAGCACTATCTATTTTGACTACAGTCTTCAATGCCTCAAGCCGTCGGTTTTCAAAAAGCAAACGTGCTCCCTGCCTTTGCAGGGAGTCCACGGAAGTGGCCCTCCACTGTCACACCACGGAGGTTTATAATTACAAACTATTTGAAACATTAATACACTTATTACACAACAATTAAGAATATTTTAACACTTAAAACTTTCAACATATAACCAGGAATCTTTTTAACTTTATTTATTTCAGCTCCGTGTCCACGCTGCTCCAGGGACACCGGTGAGGCCGCGCCGAGCCCGGGGCTAGGCGGGCGTCGCTGCCGTCACAGGGTTAATCGCGGCGGAGCCGCGGCGCGGGGCGGTCTCCCCGCCGCGCCTCCCTCCCCGCGGCCGCCCCCGCTCGCCCCTCCTCCGCCGCTGCATCTGTCCGCGCCCCCGCCGACAACTTTCCCTGCCTGTTGCGCTCACCGAGTTTCGTGCCCGGCGGTTACTGCCTTGGGCGCCGCGGAGTAGCGCCACGGATAGGCAGCCCGCGGGGCTCGGGCCGGGAGCGCTGCCAAGGCTCTCCGCCCTCTCCTCGCTCCGCCGCTGCAGCGATCGCTGCCCCGCGCTCGGCGAGCATGGAGGTGCAGCTGGGGGTCGGTCGCGTCTACCCGCGACCGGCGGGCAGGACCTTCCGCGGGGTTTTTAAGAGCTTCTTCCAGAGCGTCTGCGACGCTTACCAGCCATCGCAAGAGGAACTGGGCATCGGGCAGCCGCCGCCGAGCGCACCCTGCCTGCTGAGTCCCTGGCCGCCGCCGGACTCCCCCGCCTGCCTGCCGCCCCCGCCGGGCTGCCTGCCGCCCCCCGAGCCCCGCGCCGTCGGTAAGGCGCTGCCAGCCGCCGGCCCCGCCATGGGCTTGTCCTTCCCCTGCGCCGGAGAGCTGAGGGAGCTGCTGGACGAGGCGGGTGCGATGCCGCTGCTGCCGCCGCCCGAGACCGAGCCGGCGGACAAGGAAGACCCGGTGGGCGACAGTGCCCGGCAGTTGTGCCGCGCGGTGTCCGCCTCCATGGGGCTGGCGCTGGAGGGGCTGGAGACTCCGGCCAAGCCGCTGCCTCGCGGGGATTGCATGTTCGCCGTGCCCGCCGGCCCGGCCCGTGCCCCGCGCCCGTCCGCCCGCGATCCCTCGCCGGCCTTCGAGGCCGCCCTGGCCGCCGAGCCGCCCACCGGGCCGGGGCTGCCCCGCGGCTTCGGCCGCGTCAAGCTGGAGAGCGCGTCGGGGCTGGCCACGAGCAGCGGCTGGGGCGGCCCGTGTCGCTTCGGGGCCGAGCTAGTCCCGCCGGGCCCCGCGCCCCTCTGGCCCACCTTCTTCGCCGATGAGGGGCAGCTCTACGGGCCGTGCCCCGAGCCGCCCGCCGACTGCCCTGCCGATGCCTGGTACCCACCAGGCCGGGCGCCTTTTGCTGCCCTCGCCCCCGGCATCAAGAGCGAACTGGAGCCCTGGGTCGAGGGCTACGCCGGCGCTTACGGCGACCTCCGGTGAGTACCCGCGTCCCGCAGCCCACCGCCATAAACACCCTGCACTGTGCTTCCCGCCGGCGCCGGCATTCTGCATCCCACCTCCCGCCAGTACCGGCATCCTGTGGCCGCGTCCCTCATGCCACCTTCTGCACTTCGCATCCCACCGGCATCCCGCGCCGCCCCCAGCTTCCCCGCCGCCTGCCGCAGGTGCTCCGCGCTCACCGCGGGTCCACCCCCGCTATGTCCTGGGTGTTCCTGCTTTGGTGCACCTCTCCGCTGCCGAACCTTCCCTTTTGCCGGGATGCTGTCATTTGCGACTGACTAGGCGAGATCGTGCCAGGAATACCTCGGTGCACGCCCGGTGTCCTCGCCGTCCTGTGAGGTCGTTGTGTTTATCTCGTTTCCTCACGCATCTGTTATCCCACTTCTCCCGGCCGCTGTGAGCGGGCGAGATCGGGACACTGTGCCCCGAAGCACAGACGGATCTTGACATCGAGTTAAAATCTTCCTAGCAACTTGTCTCGCCGAGAACTGCCTGCCGGGAATGCACTGTGCAGAGCAGGAAACCCCGAATGTAGTGGCAGAGAAACATCACCTGTGCTTTGGGGCTGTTTTAAGTACAGGTAGAAAATGTGTTTTAAAGTAGACCTAGAACAGGTTTTGGGAATGAACCAGGGGAGAAGAGATTTTTTTTTGAGAAGTAGGATTCAATCAAGAATAAATTTTTCCTGGTGGATTAACATCAAAAAAAGGAGATGAGCCATCTCTGTAAAATACCTGTACAGCATTTAAAACAGTGGGCACCTGCATGCTCACCTGTCAGCACAGCAAAATGTGGCCGAGCTGATGGAAATGGGAGGGAGAAAGGGCTGACCAAGGGATATTCTGCTGGCTCAGAGGTAGCCCCATCCAGGAGTATGTGAGGCCTCAGCTGGGGTTTGCATCGTGGTAGTCCTGCATCCGCACACTCACCCCATGATGCTTGGGATGTTGAGAGCAAAGGCTGAAATGAACAATTAGATTTTACCGCTAAATTAGCACCAAGAGAGTGCACTGCCTCTAGGCTTGTTTCTGCTTTAAATGCTCACAGCTTCATTTGGGTACTGGGGCAATTTCCATCCACACAGTGATTTACTGGGGGATTGTACAGTGATGTCAAGGGCTTGGCAAAAGAAAAAAGAATAAAAGTAATGACAGGTCAGAAAGAGTGCAGCTGTGAGCATCATCCAGCTGTGAGCTTCATACATGGCAGGAGCTATGCAAGCTCCAGGTGTGCCTCTGGAGTCTGGATAAATCTCTGCTGGAATTAGCACAGAGGGGGCAGGGAGGAAGGAATCAAGTTGGAAAAGTTCAGCATTCGGATGCTGGTGATAGTGGTGCAGGTTTGTTCCATGCAGCTGTTCTGCCTGCAGAGGCTGTGCAGTGGAATCCCGCACAGACAGGGAATGTCACACTGAGGAGAGCAAGTGTGGGGTCCCATGGAGGTCTGCAGGCAGTCTTGGAGGCTGGACTAGGCAGTAGCAGGTACATTTTGTCTGGATCTTGCCTTAGAGATAAATGACATCTCCCTCATTCTTGTGGGAAGTGCTTTATACTCCCCCTCCTTGCAGCTCTGTTGGGTGTGCTGTGCCTGCTTCCCCTAGCAGACTTCTGTGGGATAAGCAGGGTTGGAGCTGGCACAGCAACCTTTACAACACCAGTGTCTTGTCCTTTGAACTCCAAGGCTTGTACAGCACTACCCTGCTGCTGCAAAGGTGTAATGGAGTGACATCATCTCTCTGTGTTCAGATGTAATTTTCAAATATTGTAAGGAAAGCAGAACACTCATCGTGATCTGGCTCAAGTCATATGTGTCAATTGCTGCCAGGTTTACATTTCATCCTAGCAAAGTCTCCATTAGCTTTACAGCATGCTGCTGGCCCATTCCTGCAGCTTTGCATTTTCTCCTGGATCTGTGGGTGCCAACACAGGAACAGCCTCTGCTGCTCCTGGAGTGGCAGATTGTGTACCAGCATCCCAGGCAGCAGTGCCTGTGTGAAGAAAGGTTTGTGGGACCTGAGAGGCTGCAGTAAAATTCCCTGATGGAAGGATGATTGGCTTTTGGACCTGCACCCCTGTGCTGTCTGGTGCTAGGTCTGATCTCCTGCCCTACTTGACCTTGCACATAAAGCTTTCCCCTCATAGCCTCAGAGGATGCAGCCTCAGTGTTCTGTGAGGACAGTGAGGGGCACTTTTGGAGCTTTAGAAGCCCGGGGCAATGGGCACCTCAGAGCCCTGTCCCTTGGGGTGCTGCTGGGAGCAGAGGCACACACAGGCCCCCTTGCTTTGGAGAATAAGGAGCATTTCAAGGTGTGCTGCTCCTACTTTCTTTCCTCTCTGAATGGTCCTTCTATCTGCCAGCAGGATCATGGCTCTTCCCTCATAGATTAAGTTCTCCCAAGCCCAAATTCTACCCTGCTGCAGTTGGGACCAGGTATGGGTAGGTATTTTTTGAGTTAAACACCCTTCATATGACACTAAAACATAAGCAGTTTTTAATATTTGGGAGAGTGTCGGGGTTAAGAGGTGCTGGCACATGTCAGAAACACTGTGGTTATTAACACAATTTGGTTTAATTTAAAGCTTTTGGTACAGTGTCCCTGACTGTACCAGTCAGGCTTACATGTAATTAGCAAATTAATTTGAGATTTTGTTACTCTGTGGACTAGGAGCTGTTTATCTTTGTGATCTGGTTGTTGCATCATTACTACCAGCAGTATTTGAGGTGACTAAATAACCTGTTTCAGGAGCAAGATGGAGCATTGTCAGAATAAATCCAAGGTTCTGCCATCAGAAGACAAATTACAGCAGCAGGTTGGAGAGGGTGGCCTCTGGTTTAGAATGAAATGGAGTCAGAGAAGGAGCTGTTACTGATTTAATGGAATCAAAGGGGAGAGAAGGATTTAAGGGGCTTTTGGTTCAGGAAAAACTGCTGTCCATGTAGCTTCAGACGTTTTTAAAAGGCATTTGCTATCACTGCTGTTACCTGCTGCTGATACTGGTTGGAATCCCAGTGTTTGCTGGTTACACCTGCCTTTGGCTCCCTTCCCTAGTCTGGCTGTAGTCAGTTTGGGCCAGCGCCACGTGTTCATTCATCACCAGGCTCGATGGCTCTGTAATTGTGATAGGCTTGCAGATAAAACCTGCAGTAAATTCCTTCCTATGGAGGGAGGAGATAAGACTAACAATGAGATGAAGGGGTGAAGGGCAGCTGTTACACGGAGAGATAGAATGAAGCAGGAGGTTGTTCTCAGGGTCGCCCTCACTCCCCGTCTGTGCCCAGCAGTAGCTGCTCTGGCATCCCAGTCCCAGGAGGGCTCTGGGGACCCCAGTGCTGCACTGGCAGAACTCCAAAGCCCTTGGAAAGGGGCTGACCCTCCTGTCTGCTGTTGTCAGCGTGACCTTTCTGCTCTGGCAATTGGCAGAGGATACATAGGATGTAAATATTTCTTTGAAGACAAGAGGACCACTGTTGCAATAGGACACAAAATAAAGATGATTGACTTAAGTCAGAAGGCAGTAGAAACCAGAAGGCTTTATTTACAATTCATTTAGCCCTTTTATAACATGCTTTGCTAAGAAGGCATGTTATTGGTCTATAGGGCTGACACCTCTTCCATTGGCTAAGTAACAGAAAGAGCAAACAACACCTGTTGTTATGGGAAAGGAATATTGTTTACACGAAGTTATTTTGGGAAAAAGAAAACTGTTGAAAAGTTTCCCTTGAGAAGAGCTAGCTCTTCTCAAGCTCAGAAAATATCAAGGCTACAGACCACGGCAGAATGTTGTGTGGGCAGCCGTCCCTTTAGCCCCTACAAATACATGGACAGGGAGCCTCTGGTGGCCAGGAGAGTTGGGGATGTGCTAAAGCTTGTTGACAGTTTCTGATAAATAGAGAAAAGATAAATAAATTTCTTCCTCAGCACCTCTCACCCTTTCCTTGCTCAGAGACACAGGAGGACTATGATAATCCATCTGGAGCTGGATTAGAGAATTCAGGGCTTGGTTGAATGTGAGCTGGCATGATAGTAGGTTGTGGCAGGGTGCATGTCTGTCATGGATGGAGCTGCGGTTGTGAAATGATATGCTGAGGCCGGATAACTGGAGCTGCAGGGATGGTGGAGCTGTGCTCAGCAAAGAGAACCCCTCAGGACTGGGGGAGCAGCCTAGTGGGCACTGCGCTGGAGCTCCTTTTCCTAGCTCCTGAGCATGTGTCAAATTTCATAAAATGGTCTCCTCCTTTTCTCTTCCCTCTTTTGCCTGTCCCTCCCTCTCTTCCTTGCTCTCCTGTGCTCCAGCTGTCCCTTACTGCTGGGAAGAGATGGGTCACCTGTCAGGAGTTGGGCTGTGGAGGGCAGACATGTAGGGTATCTATATAGGACCTACCCAGCTGCTCTGAGGGTACACAGCATCTCTTTGCCTCTTCACTGCTCAAAGGCAGACTTTGCCCCATCCTCCTTTAGGCTTTCCCATCCTATTTTCCAAATGTCTTGAATTTTTGAGCTCTTACACTCTCTGAAAGCTGGTTCCACAGTCTCGTGTTTGGTATCGGCAGTGAGCATTCCACCCTGGTTCCTCTCAAGTGCTGGTTGCAGTGGAAGGACAGGCTTTATGTGGCACGTGGTATTGGAAGCAGCAGCTGACAAATCAGAAGATTTTGCCAAAGAAACAATCCACAAAAAGCTTTAAGAGTGTTGGTGGGTCGGAGTTGCACAGGTATTTTGTGTGTTTTCCCGAGGCTTCAGGGCTGGAAGCTGCACAGGATCTGCTCACAGCAGCTCTTCTCCTGCTTATGCAGCTTTTACATTCTTCCTGCTGTTTGAAGATTCCCTGGTATTTATCCATTGCACAGATGAGCTGTGCTTTGCACTACACCCTGCAGCCAGTATGGCATAACCATTGGTTTTCCTCCTAGGAGAACTTCATTCCAGACTGAGAGCCAGTTAACAATGGGAAGTGCTTTAGTGCTGCTTCTGAGGACAGAAGAGTGTGTCAAAATATTGATTTGGAATGAGGGATAGTGTTTTTTGTAGCCCAGGGGACAGGTGTGACTCTCAGGTCAGGATACCCACTGCAGAGATGAGTTTTTCCCCTGGGACAAGATCCCTACCATGGGCACAGGTACCAGCCCCTAGGGATGGGCATCAGTAGGTGCTGGAGTTGGGATCATGTTCCCATGGCATGGAGCCCATGATTCTTGGAAATCTCTGTCTCCTTTCTCAGAGAGAGGAAGGTGTGGGACAGGCCCGGGAAGAATGAAATCAGAAACACTAGTGAGGCAGCGAATGTGAGCGGCATCCAAGGGACGATGCCAGCTCCCCACACTCCCATACCAGGACCCTCCAAGGCCATGCTGGGCTCCAGCAGAGACAAGAGCCCACTCTGTGTCCGTGCCAGGGGTCACCTCCAGGTCCCAATGGGAGCAGATTGCAGATGGGCAGTGGGAGGAACAGGCACTGCAGAAACTGGAGCAGATCAGAAGTCAGTCTGTGCACGGCAAGGGGGGCATGCTCCTGAGCTGGGAGGAAAGCTGGAAACACTGCTACGTATTGCAGGAAGAAATCACAAAATTCCCTAAAATATTAAAAATCTTGTAGTCATGTTTTGGTGTGATGAAAACAGTTTCATTACACAGGGTTAAGAACAATTTGTAGTAGAGAGCAGTAGCTCAGTTCTTTATGTTTTTCTGTCATTCCCATGAATTCCACTCTTGTCATGGACCTTCATTCATATTTTATAAATTGCTTGTTTGAAGGTGGCTGTCCCAGTTTGCCAGTTCTCCATTGCCTGTTGCTGTCTAGATTTGGAGCACTCACTGGAGGCTGCTGGGTTGGTGTATGCAGTGGATACTTTCTGCTAGTGATTGTGGACTAAAATTACAAAAGAAAGAAACTTTATTTATTTTATTGTCCTGTGGAACATTTAATATTTATCAAATGAGTGTTTACTGAAAGAAAACTATTCAGTGGGAGACATTCTATGACTTCTAGTAAAACTGTTTTTTCTGAGAGCTGCCCTGGTAGATCCTAGAGATCTCTACAGCTGTGGATGGCTCTGGAACATCAGAAATATATAGGAAAAGTGAAGATTCCTCCTTGCACAACTCCTCAGCCTCATTACTTTGTGCAATTAATTTTCTTTTTGGAAGATTTTCTGCAAAAAACCCTCAGACTGATGCAAAGCAAGTGCCACAAAGCCATCATGGACAGCCTGGGCCAGCTGGGGAGGATGGCTTGGTGCCACCACATGCATGTAGTGATGTAGCACAGGGGGCACAGAAGTGGTGGGATTGGTTTGTAGGGACACAGACCTCAGATTAAGTGATTTGCAAAAATAGAAACAATCTTAAAAGTATAAGCCGGTTCTCCAGGTATTTATAGCTTCTGCCCTTTTCCCAGGCCACCCGGCCCCAGGCAGCTCGGGTGTCCACAGGGATGGATTACACCCATGCTTTCCACAGGTGTCCTGGTGGCTTCCCTGTGCCATCCAAAGGAGAAGGGAGCCCATCCTAATAAGTAAATAATGATTCCTGGGATGAGCCTCTGTTTCTGCTGAGGGGGCCAGTCTATCGTGTTGCCTGGCACATGGGGCTGCTGGCGGCTGGGTGGACCATGCTGAGCACCTCATGACAGGCAAGGCAGCTGTCACTTCCAAGACAACTCTAGGGGCAAAAGAGATGGCCTAAGTCAGGATGGGAGAGTCAATGCAGAACCACCAATACTGGGACACTAACAGTCCTGGCCCGGGACACCCTTGGCATGGGGAGGGAGCGCTGTGGGCAGCCTTAGCCAGAGCAAGCAGCCAGGCACAGGCACATTTACCATTTGGGGTGTCTGCCCTGAGATCTGGATGCTCCTGGGACACATTCGGGGTGTGCCTGGGCTGGCAGAGCCCTGCTCAGGCTGTCCAGAGCAGGAGAGCTGTTTGAGAGCTCTGTGCAGAGGCCTAGCTACCTGTGCTGGGCATGGCAGCAGTCATAAGGATTTACCTTTTATGTCTGTAGCCAGGTGTCTGTGACAGGTGCTGCTGGGGAGATGTCCTGGGTGCTGGCTGCCTGATCCAGCTCTTGCTGGAGCCTGGGGATTCTGGTCATAGACTCAGGGAATGGTTTTTTTGGAAGGGGCATTAAAGCCCATTTCATTCTGCACCCCTCTGTGGGCAGGGACACCTCCCACTAGACCATGTTGCTCCAAGCCATGTCCTGCCTGGCTTTGTCACCTAAGGATGGTTGGTACATTCTGGTGGGTGACCTCTCCCTCTGCACCAATATGCTCCAGCAGGGACTAGACATGGGCTGGCTGTAGCCAGTGGCTTTGGGAAGAAACTTGGGGCAAATCTTTCTGTTTTACAGCAACATCTTCACCTTCCAGACCCCCATCTCGCTGGGTGCTTCTGGAATTGCTGCCAGCAAGAGCCATCCCTACAAATGCCAGAGGGGAGGCTGCAGATCTCCAGAATACATTTTACAGAGGATGTGTACAGTCCCTGGGATGAGGTGGAAAAATCCTGGAGTTTGCTTCCTTCCCCTTGTGCTCTCTCTGCCTGGGGGTGTATGGAGGGGGCTTCTTGTCTCTCCCAAAATGACACAACACTTCTTTCTCTGGAGTTTTTACCAGCCCTCAGCGTTTTGGCTGCTGTTACACATTTTAGCTGTGTTTGCTTCTTTGCTGGTTAGAAATGGCAGAAAAAACCACTTTGACCTTGGCCTGTGTGCTGAGAATAGAGCCCAGGCACAAGTTTCTGTATCACAAAGTTCCTCATAAGGCTCCTGCCTCCTCCCCCTCACACCAATCAGCAGAGCAGCATCCGCACATCTCCCAACCTGCTGTTGGGAGGGCTGGAACGGGATATCTCGGCAGCTCCACTTTCCTCTTGAAAGGGAAATACAGGGAAGGAATTTTTGTGCTGATTGGGTTGATAGCTTTCATCTGGGAAGCAATGAGGTGCATTAACTGGAAAATGAAATCCCCCTGCAAAGAGAGCTTGGATAATTTACTGTTTCTCTTGAATCATGTGTGTGCCTGTGCACATTTGTGGATGCTCATCATCTTCCCACGAACGCCACACACAGATTATGTGTGTGTTCTCTTCTGTATGAGGAACATCCTCACCCCTCACCCTGGGGCCTGCAGCGTTCCCTTTGCAGACATGTCCCTCATGCCATGTGCTGCCTGCAGGAAAGAGAGGTGTCTGGAGCTCCGTGAGCCTCTGCTGGCAGCACAGGGCTTGGTGTGGGATCGGCATTGCTGCTTCTCCCTGCTCAGACACTGAGAACCAGCCCCCAACTCACCCTCATTCCCTCTCCTGCTGTCTGGCAGTGCCAGCTCTGTTGGCAGGGCAGGGCTGGGGGAGACGTGTCTGGAGCCATGGGTCTGGTGTGGACTGTAACCCTCATGGGTTGGCCTGGGCTTTGTCCCTGTGCATGTTCCTGTGCTCTAGAACATGTGACATCGTCCCAATGAACTCAGCCTGTTCACATGGATTTCATTTTTCTGGCTCTCTGTAATTTGCTTTGTTTTCACGTGTTCTCTGTGGTCAAAAAGTTTTTTCCCTGATAATAGGATCTCCCCCTTACAAAGAAATCTATATTTCTTCCCAGTCTGCTCCCCAGTCCCCTGGAACATCTTTAAATTGTTAGGAAAACAATAGCAGCACAGGGATTTTTTTCCCTTTCTTGTTTACAGCACAGCCTGTGCCAAAGTGCCGGGTCCTTGATTCTGGGCTGTGTTGGGGGTGGTTTGAAGAGGGAGCAGAGCACAGTGCTGGGATGTCTGCAGGACAGAACATCCCACTGGAGCTGTGCTGAGGGTTGAGCAGAGCTGAGCTGAGATGGGAGCTAAGGTTCTGGGGGGCAGCTGTTCTCTTCTTGTCCAGTTCACCCTCCCTTTTGCCATGTAGGTGCTTAAATCCTTGGATTATGGCCCGAGTTGAAGCAGTTGTCAAGTCCAGCAGGGAGAAGGTGGCAGCCTGGGGTTAGCAGGGTGGCTGGCTAGTCCCTCTGCACTCGACTGCAGTTAGTGGAGGGGGCTGTTTGTCCTGCAGGATCCCCTGGGAGCAGCGGGGATCCGTTAACTCCTGGCCATGCTGTGCCCTCCTGCTATGCCCCTGCCCTCCTATAGTTTCAGAGTTGGGGTCAAGGCGGGTGCGCAGCCACTGCGGCTGCAGCATGTCCTAAGATGACTATCTCACTGCTCACTCAGAGAGACTCAGGAGAATACTCTCAAGGCTGGGAGGCCTAAAATTAGATGTGGCATCTTTGTTTTGGTTTGAAGGCAGGCTTGAAAGAAAATGATTCCTGGCTGCTTTCATTCCTCGCCTGCTTGGAAGAGCATGGCCAAGGGGTAGTGGGCAGGGCTTTGATCCCTGGTGTGCCACGGATCTCTCTGGACATTGCTGCTCAGCAGGGCCAGTCAAAACTCCAGCATGGATCCATGATAACGGGAGGACCATCCATGCCCACAGGTCACTGGAGTCAGCTGGTGGCAGGGCTGTGGGGCTATGCTCCTTGTGTTTTCCTGGGAATGCTCTCAGCCCCCAAAACAACAGGTCTGGCTGCCCCTGCCATATGTCACTAAATGTGCAAACTGGCATCAAAGCACTGTTTCCCAGTCCATGCCTGTCTGGGATACCCTGGGTTGCAGGTGTATGCCACGGGGTTGGTACTGGTGCAGCTGTCCATCCATCCATCCATCCATCCATCCATCCATCCATTCATCCATCCATCCATCCATCCATCCATCCATCCATCCATCCATCCCCACCATCCAAACCTTGCTGAGGGGCCAGTCCTGCCCTGTTCCTGTCTGAGTCCTGCCCTGTTCCTGTCTGAGTCCTGCTTTGATCCTGTTCCAGTCCATGTGCAGCTGGCAGGTGTGGGCAGCTGTGAGCCGCAGGCATGTCAGGAAGGCTGAGCCAGGGAGCAGGAGGATTGGTGGGTGTCAGCCAATGGCTATGGGTTGCTGGGGAATTTGTTTCTATGTTGCCTGTTCTGCTGAGACTGGGGCTAAGAGTTGCAGGGAGACCTGGCACTAAATATGTGAAACCTTCATTATAATTAGTGTGTTTATGTCGGGGATGACTCACAGCAGGATCCGCTTGGAGAACATGGGAAGATGATACTGTTGCACAAGTCGTGAAGTCTCCTCTAGAAACTCAGTGCTTTGCCAGCAGAGCTGAAGGGAAATTTTGCAGATAGAGCTGGTATCCACTCCCAGACATAATGCTCCTGCAGTTGTGTCTCTGCAAAGGTTTGGTCTTGGTATAAACGTGCCTAAAAATAACCCAGTTCTGCTGGTAAGTTGTGGGACCAGTGCTGCAGTGCCACTGCAGTGATTCCTGGCATCCCCCACTGCAAGAGGGGTGGGAGGGGGGCTGCTCCCTGAGATGGGGGGTTCTGCTTCTTGCTCCTGTCCCTGTCCATCCCCACGGATCCGTGCTGTGCCAGGGGGAGGGTGCTGGCTCGGGCCATGTGCCTTCCCAGCTGGGTGCCAAATCCATGGTATTTGTGGTCTCCTCATGTTTCCATGCTGGGTCCCGCCCTTGTTGCTGACTGTTTTTGCTTTGTGCTTCCTCCAGTGGAGAAATAAAAATGCAGAATTTGCAGCACTGGTTTCCTTAGCAATAATTCCACTGCCAAAGGAAGTGGGGAAAATATTTTGTGTTTTAAATATCTGAGTCTGGAAATGAATCCTGGCATCCCTCAGCAGCCCAGCTGGGAGCCAACCACTGACCTCTGGCCACCAGTACAACTTGATCCCTGTTGCCAAGTTAAATTCCAAATACAATTGGAGTTCCACGTGACACTGATTGGAATCGTTCTACCTTGGGTTTCTCTTGGTAGCCCCATACCAGATGCTGTGGTTAGCTGGGGGTGCTGGGGGACCATGGTGGCCTTGGTGGCCACATAGCCAGTTCACCTGAGGTGCTGTGCCCCATGGCTGAATACTGGTACAGTGTTCTGTTCCTCTGTAGATCTGCCTGGCACACCAGCTGTGAGAAAAGCCACCAAGAACTCACATCCCCTCTTCCAGAGCATTTTGTAAGCATCACTGCACTTGATTTTGGAATAGGGAAAGGTAAAAGTTCTCCTGCAGGCAAAGATGTTGGTATGTGGCACCACAAGTCTGTACCCTGAATGCTTTCCTGGGAGCTGTAAGCCTGTACCCGCATCTGGCATCATGGCAGTGTCTCTTGGAGCATGAAATATATATTTATCAAGTGTCTCATTATTTGTGATTTTCTTTACAGGCACATTTTCTTTTTGTGAGAGGAGGAGATGGATTTGAAAATGGAGGATTATGGTGTGGCTTAAACTAACTGCATAAATATCAGTGAGGATAGAGTGTTTCCTTGGGAAATAAGTAGGGTTCTCAATACAAGGATGCCAAGGTCCTGTCCTTGGTGACTCCAGGTGACTCTGTAGTCACCAGGAAAATACAGTGTAGGGCTCTGATGACCTCAAGAATGCTCCTCAGGGCTGCAGCCTGTCTGCAGCCTTGCTGCTCTTTGTTTGCTTTTTTGTCTCCTTTGTGCTTCGTAATCAGGTGAGTTCCCATCCGAAGTGACCTTGCAATGCGCTTGTGCCATCTCTTTTTGTAGGTACCTGCTCCATCTGGGGGATCAAGTGTTCCATCTTCTCTGAGCTGATTTATTTAAGCTGCTCCCTGAGCCTCTGGCTGGACATCAGGCTTTGAGGCAGAAGTTCTGGTGTCAGCTGTACCAAATGTGGGCAGCAGCCTCCGCCGTGGCCACCGGTGAGGTGCAAAGGCTACAGGGTGGCTTCGCCCAGGCTTTGCATTCCAGGTGTAGCAAACCTGCCACCTTCAACCTTTTTAAGCTCATTTTCTGCTTCTTCCTTATGGATGATTGGAAGGTGAGAGCCCAGGATGGCCATTAAATGGGTGGACTCCTCAGCAGGCTGTGTTATGTTGTGGCTCTGCCACCTGTCCCATTTATGGGTGTGAAGTGCCTCAGCCAGTCAGGTGGCAGGTTGGGGCTGTCTCCTGAGTGCAGGGACAAACAGTGGCTGGGTCCATGCAGCTCCAGGCCTGGAGCACCCTTCATGCACCGTGGAGGAGCACAGGAGAGAAGAGAGCCAAGGGCTGGGAGTGGGGGGGGGCTTCAGCTGCAGTGGGGACATGCTGTGTGAAAAATAAACTGTCAAAATAAGTAAATAGAGTGTTTGAAAACAAAAAAAAACAGAGTTTAATTTGGAGATTTGACAAGGGATTTGTGCAGCTGTGCTATTTGTGCTATTTGTGCCTCTGGGGCTGGGAGGCAGTGCCAGGGCTGAAGAGCCAAGCCTGCTCCTGGGAGTTGCTGGTGGGAGGACGTTTTCTTTCTCTGAGGTGTGCTCCTCCTGCCAGCCTGCACTGCTGAGATGCTTGGAAAACCCATTGTCATATGCTAATATTTATTTAAATCCGGTGAGGATCTAGTTCTCATGTGCATTTACCAGGCCTGGGGCTCATGCTGCACCCTGCTCTGCTCTCAGATCCTATTGTACCTCTGCTGCCATCACACACAAAAACAAGGCATGGGCAGACTGGAAACATACTCAAGGCTATTTAGCAGAAAGGACATGAATTCAGTGTACAAAGCTGCATGTTTATAGATTAAATGGCTCAAAGCATTTTAAGATGAATGCTTTAAAGTTTCTGTGCAGGCCTTGTTATCTGGATGAGCGTGATGTGGTGGCTGTGAGTGCAGGTTTGGCTCAACTCTGGCTGGAGCCAGCAGCAGCCAAATTACAGTGCAAGGGGACACAAGGATGTGCCTGAAGTGAGCACTCGTGCCCTTTGCTGAGCATGGGTCTGGCCCCTTGATGGGAGTCACAGAACTTCATCCAGGCAGGAGCCCCACAGCTGCACTGAGGGGAAGCCAGTTAAATTTAATATTGCATTAGAGAATGTCATGCACAGGTGATGCTGTTTTAAAGGCAGAGATTCCTCCTGATAACATCAGTGTCTCAGAAATGACAGTACTTGAAATGACTAGATAGGGTTCTGTGTCACCTGAGTTCGAGTGCTGGCTCAGTTCTGAGCTCAAGCATCCTCCTGAGCACCTGAGTTTGTGAGTGAGTGCTGGTTCAGTTCTGGTCTCAACACCCTCCTGAGCATCACAGATGTGCAGGTTTTGGACACAGCATGGTGAAGGTGCAAACCACCTTTCTTCAGGGAGTATGGGACCAGGGCATTCTGCTCTGGGGTTCCTGTGTGGGATGAGCTGGGAGTGTGTGGCAGCTGCCATCATTTTGTCCTGGTCTGGCTTAGGAGTGGGAAGTCGTGGGCAAGGGGGCAGTTGGGCCCTGGCTCCTTTCGAGCAGCCTGTGCTGGCTGTTGCTGAGATGGAGACTTCCTTTGTGGATCAGGAGAAGTGGTCGGCTCCTCTTTTACCAGTACTTGCTCTTGGCTTTCTGGGGGTGTTGTGAAATGTGGCTGGTGAAATTTAACTAATGACAAACAAATACTTAATTGCAAAATTATAGTTTCTACTCCCCAGAAATAGTTGCATGTGAGGGGAGCTCAGTAAATCCTCCATTTCCTTACAGAACCCTTCTGAAATGAGAGTACAACTCACCCTAGAGCTGTAGAAGAGATACTGAGGTTGTTTTTCCCTGCCCCCGAAAGCCACCAAGCTCCTTTGTGACAGCCATGACCTTGGCCTTCGGGACATGCGTTGAGTCTGGCATTGCCGCCGCCATCACCGCATCACAGTTGTGTCTGCCCTGGCATGCTATCACTCTGCCTTGGGCTCTGCAGCGGGGCTGACACTTGCCACACACCGTACCAACTGCGAGCCCCCCACAGCATGGTGCAGGGCTTGTTTTGGTCTGCCCTGAGCACACCTGTGGCCCTGTGGGCTAGCACAGCCCCACGGAGTACAAACTTCCACCCAGAGGAAAGCTTTGGAGCAGTCGGTGGTGAGCTGGCCATTGAGCCACCCCTCATGTCCCTCCCGTCCCCTGAATGGGGGCAAGGAGCTGTGGCACTGCTGCACACTGGCACCTTGGGGCAGGTGGCACCTGGGGCTCTGCCCATAGCTCTGCTGGCCCCGCAGCTTCTCCAGGCACCTCTTTGGCTTGTTTGCCAGTGTTATGTATTACCTGCATGTTTTGAGAACACCCTGTAAATACCCCTTGGAAACTGGATTGTTAAGGGAACCATTAGCATAGGTCACTCTGAGTTGCTAGAACATTTTTACATCATGTTTTTCTTGCAATTCTCTCTCTAAAAATAAAAAAAGAAAAGGAAATTTGGCATTGTTTAAAGTCAAGGGCATTCCTGGGCAGATGCTTCAGCTCTGGGCAGTGGCTGCTGGCAGGGAACCATATTGGTGCTGCAGGGCCTGTGGTAGAGATGCTCCCCACCTGCCTAAACACCATCTCCTGCCCCTTGGGGTGCTGGAGCTGTGCACACCCTGCCAAGCCTTACCCCAGGTGGAGCCTGTCCCATGGCCAGGAATCACCTTCCATGTCAGCCAGTGTCCTCTAGTCTCCATCCATTGGTGGCAGTGGGGACAAGGGTGGCTGAGCATGGAGGGGTGTGCGAGGAGCCCTGCCCAGCCCTGTCCCTGGCAGGGGCATATGTATGGGGTACTCTCAATGCACACCTGTTAGAAGGTGTTTCTGTACTTGCACAACTCTTCCCATACACGAACAGCTCTAAAAGCTGTTTCAGAAGACACTCAATTGCAAACCTGCTTTGCAGTTTCAGATAATTAATCCTTAAAAACAACCCGGGGTCCTCTGGGAGTCCTGTGTCTGTTGTCACGACACCTGCTGTGAGAGGCCCTGCTGCTCACGGCACACACAGTGCTGAGTGAGGGGGAGACAGTGGAAGCCTTATGGAAACAGGGAAATGAGCACTGCTGGATTTTTGACTGCACAGAGAGGAGAAAAGAAGTGTTGGGTCATTAGCTGAAAGGCCTGTTATGTGTGAATCTAAAACATACTGGATAAATAAGACATTTTTAGCCAGGCTTTTCTATGTGCTGCTGGTATTCCTCAGCAGGGTCTGCTCTCCAGCAGCCTCTCTCACCCAGTGCCAGGGCTCTGTAGCACATGGCATGGGAGGATGTGGGAGTACGTTGAGATGGGTGGTGGGATCACACCACGACAGGTGGGATGCCATGTAAGCCAAGAAAGGAACACCTTGGTTGCAACAGGACTTGACTATGACTTAACATGACTATGGCAGGCATGGTGCAGCCAACTGTCTCCTCCATTTACTCAGTAATTCAAGAAAAGCCTTGGAAATGGAGATGGTTGGGGAAGGGTGGTTGAGCTGCATCTACAGATGAGTCACTGATTGCTCCTGTTAAAAGAGATGAGAAATCACTCAAAAGGTTTCTGCCATAAGAAATGAGGATGAAATTGCTGCTCCAGTTACTGACCTGAAACTGAGGTGGTATCTGCACAGCTCCCAGGTCAGGGACAGGCGAAGACAGTGGGGCTTTTCTGGGTATAAAGGTTTTTTCAAGAAGTCCCATCTTTGTCACACTCACTGTTGATGTAACCTGAATTCTCAGAGCTTACCTGCAAGCAACAAACAATGCCAAAAATGAAAGGAGATCTAATTTTACCCAAAAGTTGCGGTGACTTGCAGACTGTTAAAAGCTAGTTGCCTCATCCAGTGGTTGCAGAAAAATGAGTTCTGGTAATTAACTCAACATGCTGGTGCTTCCCAAACTGCCTGGACATGTTGGCTCCTGATTTGGATAAGCCCCTCTCCTCCTGCTATGCCCTCTGGAAAAGCAGTTTCACCATGGATCTGATCAAACAGATCAAATCAGGTTGGGGAGGGGACGGTACCAGCTGAGAGGGCAGAATCTAAGTGTGTGGAATGGTGACACTTAGGTGGCACTGGGGACATCTTGGCATGGTGGTTAACATGGCATCAAGTGTTTGGCAGTGCCATGCTCTGCCTTGTTTGGTGCATGAGCTTCATTATTGAAGCCAAAATTCCATGAGCACTGCAACAGTCACTCTCAGTCGCCTTTTCTCCCTAGGCTGTGCTGTCACTGTGTGTCACTGTCACTGTACTTTGTCACACTGCACGCAGTGGGCAGTATAAGGAGGGGCACCCAGCACGGTCTCTGCATGGTCAGGGCCAAGCTTGGCTTAGTTGTTGCTCACCCTCTTGCTGCTCAGTGGTTGGCTGATCCATCACTGCAGTTCTGGGTTTGCCATGACCGTGCTCCCCACGGCTTGTCCTGACCACATTTGCTGACCCTTCTCTTGTTCCCTGTTTTATGCTGCAGGTTGGAGACTGGCCGTGACTATGTCCTGCCCATTGACTACTACTTCCCATCTCAGAAGACCTGTCTGATCTGTGGAGATGAAGCATCTGGGTGCCATTACGGAGCCCTCACATGTGGGAGCTGCAAAGTGTTCTTCAAACGGGCAGCTGAAGGTAATGGGGACAGAGGAGAGGGAAGGTCACTGCCCCACTGTGGTGGCATTCTAAGATCTCTTAAACCAGGAAAGGAGAAAAATCAAGGATAAATTGATTTTTCTCTCCTGCATTTGTCATTTCATGTTACAGATTTCTCTCAAAAAGTAGCCAAACCAGCTTGCCAAAATACAATTCTTTTCAGTGGCATTGAGCAACCTCGTCTCTTAGAAGGTGTCCCTGCCATGGCAGAGGTGTGGACCAAGATGGTCTTTAAGGTCCCTTCCAACCCAAACGTTTCTGTGATTCCATTATTATCTTAGTGACCTGGTGAGCCCGTGGAGCAGTCAGTTCTTGCTTCTCTTCTTGACTCTCCAGAGTGCTTTAAGCTCTCATCAGCCCACCTGCGGTCTCAGATGCACAACTGCCAGTTCAGGGGAGGCTTTTCCTCTCCTGTACCCCTTCCAGAGGGTCACTTCTGTGACTGCCCACAAAACAGCACAACCCTCTGTCCATCAGGAGCCATGCTCTCACCTTGGGGTCCATGATCCTCCTCCCCAGCCTATGAGAAAGCAACTTCTCCTTCATGTCCAGCTCTGCAGTGTCAGGCTCTCCAGGTATCACCCTGCATTTTCTTGCTTTCAAGTGTTTGAATCTTTGCAGCCTGATTCTCACACTGCTTGATGTAAACTATATGTATTTTTAGAAATTATCTATGTGTTTTGCATAGTTGTTCTCTGAGAAGAGAACTTGACTGATGGTCAGAGTGACCAATGAGGTCATGAAGTTGTAACCTTCTTGGGCCAATCCTGGCCTTCTGTAAAAAGTGTATATAAGTGAATGGAGTCAGAAAAATAAGGAAGCTTTCCATGTCTTCACCTGCTGCTGCCTGCTTGTCCTCTGTGAGGGTCCACACCCACGTCGCAACTTGTGGCCCCTCTGAGTGAGGGGGCCACATCCAGGGATAAGTGTGAACCCAAATGTTCCCTCTCAACAGCAAGGTCTTTGTACCATCTTTCCTTGGGAATGAACATGCAGAAGCACCCAGACCAGCTGTTTCCTTAGGCTGTGCCTCAGCCATGTCTGGGTTTTACCTGCAGTTCAGAGTCATGGTTCTTGGGCAGCAGTGAGAGTCTGTTGTGGAAGATGAACTGTCTAGCAATGTAATGTACCCGTAGTCACTCATCAGGCTTGTTGTCAGGAGAGATGAAGCAACACAAGCCATCATTTTTCCTTGGTGCTAACACAATTTATGTGGGCACACTGTTGGCAGCTGGTGTCACTGGACGTGGTGTCCTCGGGAGAGGGTTGGCAGCAGAGATGGGGACAGAGCTTCTGTCTCACCATGACCTTCCCCTGTGCCCAACCTCTCCTTTATATGAGCAGAGGTCCCAGGCTAGGGGTGCTCACCTGCTGTTGTCAGAATGCTGCTTCTATATCAATTAGATCAATTATTATCCTGCCTCTTTTTGGAGTCATGTTTCCCTCGTTCCTCTGTGCCAGGAGCCAACTTGCCAGTGCTGGTTCAGGAAAGAATAGGGGCTATGCCACAGGGGACATCAATGTCCTGTTGCCAAAAAGGGCAGTCAAATAATAGTTAACAAATTTTGCATATTTCTCCCAAGTAAATCATTTGCAGATCTGTCTCTGCTGAACACCAGCTCTGCGTCAAACCAAGTGGGTTGGCTTGTGCAGCCAGAGTAAATAACAGATGCTTATTTAAGTCAGCAAGTTATTATTGATTTATAGTAAGTGGAGTCTTGGCTCTCAGTTAGATGAACTGCCACTGGAATGCCTGTGTCCATGGGTGGGTGTGGGACCTGTGCTCCCCTGGCACCAGGGTGGGCTCTGTTCTGGGGGTGACAGTGACCGGAGGTGCCCACGGGCAGAGGGGCAGCCTGGGTGCTCACACTGCTCTGAGGCACGTGCCATGGAGTTGTTCCCTCTCCTGATTGTGTTATATCATTAATTTAAATGGTAATTTTGTCTCTTCCTGGTTCTTCAGCCTCGCAGTGTGGCAGAGGGTTGGGAGCATTTGGTTGTGTTGGGATTGGGCAGTAGCCCTTTGCCTTTCCTGAGGATGTGCGAAGATGAGAGGGTATGTGTGTGCAGGGAGGAGCAGGAGGGGCTGCCAAATTGTGAGGTTTCATCTTACGCTACCCTGAGGTACATGGGTAAGTCTTTATTTTGGGGAAGTGAAAAAAAATTGTGCTCCTTTATAGGTACTGAATGCAGGGATGGCAGGTGAGTTGTGAGTCATTCAGGAACGAGGGGTGGAGCTTCCTTAGTTGCTGAGTGGCCGATTATAAGAGGTCTCTAGGGAGCGCAGGGCACAGGAGCTGCGGGCAAACAGGGCCGTGGGACGTCTTGGGGCGTGACCACGGCAGTTCGGCAGTTCGGCAGTTCGCACAGGCAGGGCAAGCAGGCAGGGTTGCAAGTTCTCTTGCTAGTAAGGAGTGCTGTGTATTGTTTGAGGTGTTTCTGCTGGCTGGTTGGTCTTGGGGTTTCTGCTAGTAATGGTTTCAACATGGTCCAAAACTGGTTGGTACTAGTGTATGTGACCAGGTGGAGCCCTCCAAAAAGGATGCGTCTATACAGACCCATTCCTGCCTGTAGTGTTTGAGCTTATCAGTTGTCCCAGGGGATAATGTGAAAGAGGCGTGCCTGAGGTATGAGCAAGTGAATGACCTCCTTTCACTGGTGGCCAAACTTAGCGAGGAAGTTGAATGATTAAGAAGTATCAGGGAAAGTGAAATAGACTGGTGGAGTTCAGCCCTTCCATCTTAAAGGGAGGTCCATCAAGATTCAGAGGACTTGTATGACTCCCACTCCCAGGCAATAGAGGAGCACCTGGTAGATGAAGGGGAATGGAAACGGATCCCTGCTCGGGGACGTAATAATAAAAACTCCTCCTGACCCCCATCCCCTAGCCAGGTGCCACTTCAGAATAGGGATGAGGCCCTGGATCTAGAGAGTCAGCCAGATGATTCAGAGGGAAATTATCTGCCCAGTGAGCCTCCCAATGATGATTCATCTGTAAGACCGATCTCCACCTCTAACATCAAGAAGAAAAGAAGGGTAATCGTAGTAGGTGACTCCCTTCTGAAGGGAACAGAGGGCCCCATATGTCGCCCGGACCCATCCCACAGGGAAGTCTGCTGCCTCCCTAGGGCCTGGATAAAGGATATTACTAAGAGACTTCCTGGGCTGATTCAGCCCACTGATTATTACCCACTGCTGATACTCCAGGCTGCCAGTGATGAGATCGGAAAGAGGAGTGTCAAGGCGATTAAAAGGGACTTTAGGGCACTGGGTCAAGTGGTTGATAAGACAGGGGCCCAGGTAGTGTTCTGCTCAGTCCCTTTGGTGGTGGAGAAAAATGATGAAAGAAATAGAAGAACTCACATTGTTAACAAGTGGCTTAAGGGTTGTTGTTATAAAAAAAAAATTCAGATTCTTTGATCATGGCGCAACTTTTATGGCACCTGCTCTGTTGGAACCAGATGGGATACATCTCTCTGTTAAGGGCAGAATGTTCTTAGCTCATGAGCTGGCAGACCTCGTTGAGAGGGCTTTAAACTAGGTTTGAAGGGGGAAGGGGATGCAGCTAGGCTGCCTGGAAGCAGGCCCAAGGGTGCTAAGCCTGAGTTAGGGGTAAAATCAGTAGCCCAGCTGAAGTGCATGTATACCAATGCACGCAGCATGGGTAACAAACAGGAAGAGCTGGAGGTCATGGTGCAACAGCAAAGCTGTGATGTAGTCACCATCACAGAAACGTGGTGGGATGACTCACATAGCTGGAGCACTGCACTCGATGGCTGCAAGCTCTTCAGAAGAGACAGGAAAGGGAGAAGAGGTGGAGGGGTGGCCCTTTATATTAAGAAGGTTTTTGACTCCATAGGTATTGAAACTAATGAAGATGGAGTTGAATGCCTATAGGTAAGAATTAAGGGGAGAGCCAACAAGGCTTACATTGTACTGGGAGTCTGTTATCGTCCACCCAACCAGGAGGAAGAGGTGGACAACTTATTCTATAAGCAGCTGGAGAATGTTTCAGGACCATCAGCCCTTGTTCTTGTAGGTGACTTCAACCTGCCAGACATCTGCTGGGAACTTAATACAGCAGAAAAGAGGCAGTCCAGGAAATTTTTAGAGTGCATGGATGATAACTATTTGTCACAGCTGGTAGATGAGCCCACCAAGGGAAGGACTATGTTAAATCTGTTGTTTGTAAATAGAGAGGGGCTGGTGGGAGATGTGGTGATTGGAGGCTATTGGGGCAGAGTGATCTTGAAATTCTAGAGTTCTTGATATTTGGTGAAATCAGGAGGAACCCAAATAAGATTCTTACATTGGAATTTCTGAGGGCAGACTTTGGCTTATTTAGAAGACTTATTCAGGGAGTTCCTTGGGAAACAGCCCTTAAAAACAAAGGAGTTAAGGAAAGCTGGGTGTGCTTCAAAACAGAGTTTTTGAGGGCACAGGAACAGACTGTCCCTGTGTGCCAGAAGACCAGTCAACGAGGCAAACGTCCAGCCTGGATGGGCAAGGAGGTTTTGGAGGAACTTAGGAATAAAAAGAGGGTGTATCATTTTTGGAAGGAGGGTCAGGTCTCTCAGGAAGCATTAAGGGGGCTGCTAGAGAATGTAGGAAAAAAATTAGGGAGGCCAAAGCTCACTTTAAACTTAAAATGGCAAATTCTGTAAAGGATAATAAAAAATGTTTCTACAAATATATTAATGGTAAAAGGAAAGGAGAGGCCAACCCTTGTTCTCTATTGGATGAGGGAGGGAACTTAGTAACTGCTGATGAGGAGAAGGCAGAAGTGCTTAATGCCTTCTTTGCCTCAGTTTTCAGTGGGAAGACAACTTGCCTACAGGACAACTGTCCTCCTGGGCTGGTAGATGGTGTCAGGGAACAGAATGGTCCCCCCATTATCCAAGAGGAGGCAGTCAGAGAACAGCTGAGATGCTTGGACACTCATAAATCTATGGGCCCAGATGGGATTCATCCCAGGGTGATGAGAGAGCTGGCAGATGAGCTTGCAAAGCCACTCTCCATCATTTACAACCAGTCCTGGCTCACTGGTGAGGTTCCAGAAGATTGGAAACTGGCCAATGTGACACCCATTCACAAAAAGGGTGGGAAGGAGGATCCCAGTAATTATAGACCAGTCAGTCTGACCTCAGTACCTGGCAAGATAATGGAACAGTTTATACTGTCATCACACAGCACCTACAGGATGGCCAGGGTCTCAGGCCCAGCCAGCATGGGTTTAGGAGAGGTAGGTCATGTTTGACCAACCTGATCTCCTTTTATGACCAGGTGACCCACCTGGTGGATGCAGGAAGGGCTGTGGATGTTGTCTATTTGGACTTTAGCAAGGCTTTTGACACTGTCTCCCACAGCATACTCCTGGAAAAGCTGGCAGCCCGGGGCTTGGACAGGAGCACTCTTTGCTGGGTTAGGAACTGGCTGGATGGCCGGGCCCAGAGAGTGGTGGTGAACGGTGCTGCATCCAGCTGGTGGCCAGTCACCAGTGGTGTTCCTCAGGGGTCTGTGCTGGGACCAGCTCTGTTCAATATTTTCATTGATGACATGGATGAGGGTATTGAATCTTTCATTAGTAAATTTGCAGATGACACTAAGCTGGGAGCGTGTGTTGACTGTTTGGAAGATAGGAGGGCTCTGCAGAGAGATCTGGAACGGTTGGGTCAATGGGCAGAGTCCAACAAAATGAAGTTTAATGAGTCCAAGTGTCTAGTCCTGCACTTTGGCCACAATAACCCCCTGCAGCGTTATAAGCTGAGGACCATGTGGCTGGACAGTGCCCAGTAGGAAAGGGACCTGGGAGTTCTGGTCAGCAGCTGGCTGAATGTGAGCCAACAGTGTGCCCAGGTGGCCAAGAGGGCCAATGGCATTCTGGCCTGTATCAGGAATGGTGTGGCCAGCAGGAGCAGGGAGGTCATTCTTCCCCTGTACTCAGCACTGGTGAGGCCACACCTTGAGTATTGTGTCCAGTTCTGTGCCCCTCAGTTTAGGAAGGACGTTGAGATGCTTGAACGTGTCCAGAGAAGGGCAACAAAGCTGATGAAGGGATTGGAAAACAAGCCATATGAAGAACGACTGAGGGAGCTAGGGTTGTTTAGCCTGGAGAAAAGAAGTTTCAGGGGTGACCTTATCACTCGCTACAACTTCCTGAAGGGTAGTTGTAGACAACTGGGGGTTGGTCTCTTTCTCCAGGCAGCCACTGACAGAACGAGAGGACACAGTCTTAAGCTGCGTCAAGGGAAATATAGGTTGGATATTAGGAAGAAGTTTTTCATAGAAAGAGTGATTAAATACTGGAATAGTCTGCCCGGGGAGGTGGTGGAGTCACCATCCCTGGACATGTTTAAAAAAAGACTGGATGTGGCACTTGATGCCATGATCTAGTTGAGGTGTTGGAGCTGGGTTGGACTCAATGATCTTGAAGGTCTCTTCCAACCTACACATTCTGTGATTCTGTGATGATTTCTGTTCTAACTTTTGGTGAGTTTCCAGACAGATCTCTTCCTTCTTAAAGCTGAGGAGCATTACTGAAAGCTGATATTTCAGTGCATTCTTGTTGCTCAATTTCTTAGGGAAAGAAAACATGATTTATTTATAGATATTGAACTACCTTGACTGAGGCCTAACCTGAGGCCTAAATTGGGGCCCAAGGCCTATGACACAGCAAAAATTTCTCAGTTAATTGTGGCGTAGTTAGAATTAGGTATTAAGGTGTTTGGAAAAGATAATAGGGTGTTGAAGGTCACTGAATAGAATTGTTAGCATGCAGGTGTTAGCCACCTTAAGGGTGAACCAAACAATGTATGTTTACATTCTTTCTTCTCTTGTGTGCCAATGAAAATGTGTCTGTATTTGTAAACTATTTGAAAGAGTATATAACCTGCCATTTTAGATGAAATAGGGGGACTTTTTAGAATTAACCATATTGGTCGTATCTACGTCTGTCTCAGTCCAACCCTCTCTTATTATCAGGATCCCTGGCTTTTTATGGCGCCCGAGCACAGGGACCCTTCGCTTAAATGCATTTGTTCGCTTAAATGCGTTTCACTTTGATGCGTTTGTTTGCTTAAATGCAGAAAATCCTCTAGACGTGTTATGAGAGCTCTCTTTAATTGTGGTGAGAGTTCTTGGGCGGATTCTACCTTGCATGCAGGAAAGAACCCGCACGAGTCCTAGCTTGGATGTGTTAAGGACTCGTTAAGCCTCCTTGCTTGGACCTGAAGCAGAACCGGTTTGAAAGCGGAACGAGCTGAGACCGGAGCACTGAGCGGAAGGAGCGAGAGGGTTGGAGCCGCGGGCCGGCCGTTTGAAAAGCGTTAGAGCCATCCTGTGGCAGAAGGGTAAGCCGCAGTGGGGAAACAGCTCACAAAAAGTTCAAAGACAAAATGAATGCCGATCTTAGCACGGCAGTGCGGCTTCTTTATTATATTCTCTCTATGAGAGATGAAAAACTGAAGAAGAGTGAGTTAGAACAGTCAGCCCTGTGGGCCAAGAAGAAAGTTAAGCAGACCGGCACTTGCGTTTAGTTGCAGCAGAACCCGCGTGAAAGAGAAAAGGTGGGGGGGCCCCTCCTCACAGAGCAGCTGCAACGGAGCGGCCGTGATAGCAACAACAGCCCCGGCGCAGCCCCGCAGCACCAGCACAACGCTCACCACACGGCAGCAGCCCGGCGCCGGCACTGGCGTAGGCTGAGGGGGGGGTGGCGCGGGCCGGATGGCGGGGGCTGCCGGGGACAGCGGAGTCCGAGCAGTGCAGGACAAACAGAGCAAGCGCAGAATTGGAAACTACAAATCCCAGGAGCCCTTGTGGCTGGCGCATGTGCAGAGACAGAACCAGGAAGCACAGCGCAGGCGCAGAACTATGTACTACAAACCCCAGAAACCTTTGCAACAAGAACGAAGTAAGCGGGATGGAGCTCAAGTGGCAAGTTCGCTCCGGGCGAGAGAAACCCCAAGAGAGAGCGAGACAGGGCAGCCTCCAGGGGATGGGTCGAAAGAGAACACCCCCGCGGACGGCGCCGGGCCGGCACAAGCAACACCAGAGTACAAGACAGAGATGGGAGCGAGGCGGCACAGCCCCGCCTCTCCCCCGTGCCAGGGGAGCCAGCCCTGCCTTGCACAGCAACAGCAGCGGCAGGCGGAGCCGGCACAGGCAGGAGCGGGGCAGGCAGAGGCAGTGCAAGCAGGGAGCAGAAGTGGCCAGGGCGGAGAGTTTCTCCAAGGTGTCACCCCCTCAGACCAAATGCCGGGGAGCCTGACCCTGCCCACAAGCAACACTGATACAAACACAGCAAACTGTATCCCTTCAAGTACAAAGAAAAGAAAGAGAAACACCACTGGTGACAATAGCCCTCGGGTTAAGAGGGACTGCATTCAAGCAAATTGATAATAAACCAATCAAAGTTACAAGTTTTCTGAATTCAAAAACAAAGATATGAATGTTGCAAAACAGCTGCATAATCAAAAGCAAAAGACCTATTGTTATAACATGGAAAATGATTTTTGATTATGTTATAAATGCAATGGCAAATATCGGATAAATAAAAGACAATTTATTAATAACAAAATATCGAACACCAGAAAAATGAGAAAGCCACAAAAATAGGAAATTGTCAGCGCCCCGCTGAGTGGATAGGGGTCCGCACCGGTGTACAAGACTCCCAAATCCACGCCGATGCCGCTTTCAGTCCAACATTTTATAGGGTTTTTCTGCCCTTAGGCAGTCCAGGTGTCCAGGATGGGCTGAATAGTCCGAATTTCTTTTCGATGGCCTTCCTGGATCTCGTCAAGTCTCATTGTCTCATTCCGGGAAAGCTCTTTTCTTATGTCAATTTCACGGGTCAGTCTTATGCTGATTTCATTTTGCTTGTTGCGCCAGAGAGTTGATGAGATCGGCATTGTCGTCACGAAGGAATTTCTCCTTGCATTGGCGAGGAAGTGATTCTTATCGAGGTTGGCCAGAGTCTTTGTCTAGTCTGATGATTCTCGTCCTGTCTTTGCAACTGAGATTGGCAGGCTGGGGGGGAAACGATTAGCCCTATACTGGATTTCACAATTTTTATTAACATTATTCCCATTACACATCAGGTTATTATTTTATACACGAATTTTTACCCGAAATTTATCACAGATTATAATATTGATATATTTGGATCCAAGTTAAGTTGTGTTTTAGTACTGTATTGACATTAGAAGTAATTTTTATGTGATTTTAAGTTTTTTAAGTATAAGTTAAGTTAAAAGTTGTTAAGTAAAGTTGAATTTAAAATAAGAATTGATAAAGTTTAAGTAATAGATTTATATTTTATAAATTTAAAGTTTTATTGTATGTAAGTTTTAAATGTAAGTTTTGTTAAGATATGCTAATTTAATTTGCAAAATTTAGTTGGTTTTTTTTCAGAAATAAGAAGGCTTCAAAGGACACAACTGTGATGAAACTGAAAAGTTTGTAAATGGAAAAAAAAGAAAAATTTTTACATCGTGATTCTTATAGGTTGTAAGCTATTTTGTAAGGGTTTTGTATTTTATGATAGGTTAAATAAGTTAAAAATTAAGTTTTAAGATAAGTCTTAAAATAATAAGTTAAGTATATTAAGTTTTAAAATAAGATAAATAAGTTTTAAAATAATAAATTTTAAGTTAAATAAGTTAAAGTTAAGATAATACGTAAGATAATAAGATAAGTTTAAGATAAGTTTTAAATAATAAATATTGTGAATTGTATCATGATACACTTTAAGATTTTTTTTATGATTTTTAATTATTTAATCATTTTATAATTACTGTTGTTAAAAACTTTGTTTCAAAAATGTATTAAAGGATATCACTCTAGATAAAGCTGAGTCCCGGCCAGACCTTGTCTTTAACTAGAGGAGATGTGATCATTAACAAAACCAGATGTTTCTGCACCAAAAAACCAAATACAAGTCACTTTGACTTGACAATTTGACCTTGTAAATATGACAGCTGGACCAGCTTTTGGAATGAATTTGGGAGCCTTGCCCGGGAAAGGATACCCAGGTTTTCACTGGAAAAAAGGTTTTTCAGCTGTTGCAAAATCTGGGACAATTAAATAACATTTTAATAATTGACAATCATTCAAATTTACATGTGTTGTTGTTTGACAATTGTTAACTGTTTGTAATTTGGAAAATTTTTAGTTGTTGTGTGTAAAACTTTTTTTAATAGATTTCAGATTTAAATAAGGGTTGTGCATTTTTAATTCAAAGTACAGTTTTTTACTAACCTATGGCAAAAAGCTTGCTTGTGTTTTCACAGATATAAAACACAAAAAAATTCCTGCAATGAATGCAAAAATCATATTAAGAACAGAATCTCTAACAGCTTTAAAGATGAAAAAGTGAACACAGAGAAGTAAATAAGTGTCAAGACTGCAACCATCTTTTTGCCTTGTGTGCAAGGACTTATAGCTTGTTTTTTTTGGGTTTTTTTTTGTTTTGTTTTGTTTTTTTTTTTTTGTGTTATATAAATTTGTTTGACCGTTTTTAATTTACAAACAGTTTTTATAGTTAAAAAGTAACATGAAAAAAACTTGTAGTTGTTAATACTTCTTTTGAATAACTCAATTTATATTGTTTTGTTAGTTAAATCAAAGACTTAATCCATTTTAAACTTTTTTTTAATTGTTATTATAGTTATATGAATAGTTATGTTTTATGTGTTAAAGTGTATGTAAAATATAATTAGCTATGCCTTTAACTCAGTCTAGGTAGTTCAAAAGAAAAAACGGGGATCTGTTGCTGAATTTCTTAGGGAAAGAAAACATGATTTATTTATAGATATTGAACTACCTTGACTGAGGCTTAACCTGAGGCCTAAATTGGGGCCCAAGGCCTATGACACAGCAAAAATTTCTCAGTTAGTTGTGGCATAGTTAGAATTAGGTATTAAGGTGTTTGGGAAAGATAATAGGGTGTTGAAGGTCATTGAATAGAATTGGTAATATACAGGTGTTAGCCACCTTAAGGGTGAACCAAACAATGTATATTTACATTCTTTCCTCTGCTGTGTGCCAATAAAAATGTGTCTGTATTTGTAAACTATCTGAAAGAGTATATAACCTGCCATTTTAGATGAAATAGGGGGACTTTTTAGAATTAACCATATTGGTCGTATCTACGTCTGTCTCAGTCCAACCCTCTCTTATTATCAGGATCCCTGGCTTTTCATTCTCATGTTTTAAAGTCCATAAAATACCTCTCAGAAAACCTTAGGTTGCCCTTGGAGACTTTACAGCAGTAGATCAAAATGCTTCCCCATGAGAAAAGAAACCTGTTACCTTCCTGGTACTGGTGTCAAGCCACAGCCTTCAGTGGAGGGAGCAGCAGAGGGCTATGACTGGAGCAGCACAAACAGCATCTTGGAGGAGAGGGAAATAGCCTGGAACATAATTTCTTTTTTATTATATTCTTCTGAGATAATAGTGAACTTATCTGGCAGGGATTCGGGGATATTTAAGGAGATTTTATAGACATGCACTGGCTTCTAGGGTGAGAAAGGGAAAAGATTTAAAAAAAAATGTTGTGACACTGATTCTTCTTCCCTTTGGATACACCAAGGCGTTTATGGGCAGGAGCAGGTCACCCCTGCTTTGATGAAATATTTGACAGATTTGAGGGGTTTCACAAGTTTAGGTTCAACTGCTTTTTCCAGAAAGATGCTGGAAGAGTTAGTAGAAAAAAACAGGAATGTTGTCCTGATCTGATTTTGCCAGCTCTCGTGATTCACAGACTTTCTCAAGATGTCTAGGCTGTGTCCAGGCCAGTACTGAAGCACACTCTGCAGACTCCCCATGCCAGTGGGGATCGCCTCACCTGCTGGGTCACCACTCATTTTGTGGTCAAGCCCAGCATTGTGTTCTCCCTTACAGTCACCTGCCCCAAGGTTCCAGCAGGGAGAGTCCAGAGGGCTGGATGGCTGCCCTGTGACCAGGGCTGTTGCTCTTCTGCTGCCCACAAAGATGGGCTCCCCCTCCTCATTTAGTGAACAAGAAGCTCATCCAGCTCAGCACAGATGTTGTTTTTCCCTACACGAGTAGGCAGGACACCTCCGTGGTGAGCATGGCTGGGGTGGGTTGAAGACATGGGAGTTCAGTCCTTGTGATGCCACCCTTGTCCCTGAAACAAACAAAAAAAATGCTTTAAACAAGGCAGCTCCTGTGTCAGTTAGCAGCCCAGGGGTTCCTGCTGTCTCATTCTGTCCAGGAGGGGGATCATCATGTCTCTGCATATATCCCTGGAAAGAAGCAGAGCTTCCTTGTCCCTCTGAGGTTTCTGCGAATTAGTGTTCTATGTTCTGACCTGCTGAGGATTAGCCTTACACCAGAGAGATGTCTCTGGGCCAACTCAACAGTTTATTGCTGGATTTCAAGATGACACAAAGTTAAAGTGAATGTTTTCAAAGATCCTTGCCATGTTATAAAATGCTTTCTCCTCCTTCCCAGGCTGATGTGGCACACAAAGTAACTGAGTCTGCAGAAGACTCAGTGGTGCTGCAGCACCACAATGCTCCAGTGGTGGGTTTCTTGTGACTGGGTGTTATTTGCCTTAAAAAGCCATTTGGAGAGCAAAAGGTGGGATGACCAGAGAATAGGGAAAGCTCTGGGTGCTTTCCCTGTGCTCACTGTAGCCATCTGGTAAATACAGAGGACTATTCAGAAAACGACTTTGCAGAGGTAGTTCATCACCAGTGGCTCAGTGCTGGCTCCTGGGAGCCTTGTGGCTGAGCCCTCTTGAGTTATTAATAGGAGCATCACATGGGAAGGGTGCCAGCACCAAAGCCCCAGGCTCAGCTCTGGGCATGGCCCTGCTGGTGACAGCCCCAAGGACCAGAGGCTTTGCAGAGGAGCTCTGCTGTCTCCATAGTTACATGAGACCCAGGGGAGTTGCTTTCACAGAAAGCTTGGCCTTATCCCCCAGCTGTTAAAATTCAGTGTATGCCCTAAAATACGAGGATCTCTCTTCCAAAAGGCATTTACTGTTTTTCACATTGACAGTTAGATATCTTGCTCCAGATGTTTGCACAGATTACTCTGTTGTCTGGAGGCGAAAGTTAGTCAGGGCACAACAGCTCATGTGGCAACAGGCTGTTAGTTAGATGATTCCTCTGGATTAAGCAACTCACCTCTATAAATCATTATTTTAGAACTGGAGAGCAGTTCTTCCCCTTTGCTCCCAGTGTGTGCTGTGGTCCCAGGAGATGAGTGGGAGGCCTCGGAGGTGGCGGAAGCGTCTTTCTGCCTGGTGTGAGATGGCCCAGAAGGGGCCAAGGTGGCGGGGACGATCCTGGCAGAGGGGACATGGGCACTGCAGTCTGTTCATGGTGGGGGCTGCTGCAAAGATGCTCTCTTGGGGTGCCTGTGCTGGTCTGGGAAAGCAGAGGGTGCTGGGTGTGACTTCCCTCCTGTTGGGGTTTGAAAGCAAAACGAGTGAGAGGCTCCAAGTCAGAGATACAATTTAATAAGAAGAAAGGTAAAAAGGTAAAAATAAAATAAATGCAATAACACAAAGGATCACTGACAGAGTCAGAATACAACCTGAGCAGGATGGTGGAAACAGTCCAGATGAGGTGGTCTTCCTGAAGCAGTGATCCTGTAGAAAGGTCTGGTAGCTCTGGTCCTCTGGGAATCCAGTGGGTAAGGGCTCTTTGCACTGTTCCAAATACCAGCTTATATCCAGGTGAGAATGCTTGGCTCCTTCCCCTGGGCAGAGCATCTCACAATGGGATGGCGAGTTGTGAAGTGGGTCCTTGATGGCCCATTAAACAGAGATAACTCCTGGAGGGAGTTACCTGTGAGTCACGGGCAAGGTGTTGATGGGCCATTAGCAGAAGACAGCCCAACACTAGAGCACTGCCCCACTTGGTTTTAACAGTTCATGAAGATGGTGATAGAATAAATACTTTGTGTACATCCTACACTACAACCCAGGACATAATCCACCCCTTATTCTATTACCATCTACATCATATCCAAATCAATACAGTCTTACAAAGATATGCATACACATAGAGAATAAAATGTTACACACTCTTCTCACTTAAAATTAAGTCTCCCTGTGGTACACAATGGGTTTCCACATCTTTCTGCAATACCCACCAAGTGTGACCAGGTCCTTGAGCAAAGACAATCCCACGGATGGGTCTGCCTTTTCCTGAGGTGGGATTAATCCAAACAGTCTTCCCTAAAATGCCTTTCATATGTACTGCAGGGACTTTATCTCCATCCACTGTGTGCAAGGGTTCAGACTGGGCAGGACCACCTCGATTGATAGACCCTCAGGTGTTGACCATCCAAGTAGCTTTGGCTAAGTTCATTTCCCAATTCTTGAAGGTCCCCCCACCAAGTGCCTTCAGGGTAGTCTTTAGTAGTCCATTGCACCGTTCAACTTTCCCGGCAGCTGGTGCGTGATAAGGAATGTGATATATCCATTCAATACCATGTTCTCTGGCCCAGGTGTTTATAAGGCTGTTTTTGAAATGGGTCCCATTGTCCGACTCAATTCTCTCAGGGGTGCCGTGTCTCCACAGGACTTGTTTTTCCAGGCCCAAGATGGTGTTCCGGGCAGTGGCATGAGGCACAGGGCAGGTTTCCAGCCATCCAGTGGTGGCTTCCACCATGGTCAGCACGTAGGGCTATCCTTGGCGAGTTTGGGGAAGGGTGATGTAGTCAATTTGCCAGGCTTCCCCATACCTGTACTTCAGCCATCGTCCACCATGCCACAGAGGCTTCACTCACTTGGCCTGTTTGATTGCAGCACAGGTCTCACAGTTGTGGATGACCTGTGAGATGCTGTCCATAGTAAGGTCCATCCCTCAGTCACAGGCCCATCGGTATGTTGCATCTCTTCCTTGATGACCTGAGGCATCATGGGCCCAACAAGCTAGAAACAGTTCTCCTTTGTGCTGCCAGTCTAGATCCACCTGTGATCCTTTCACCTTGGCGGCTTTGTCCACCTGCTCGTTGTTGTGATGCTCCTCATTAGCCCGGCTCTTGGGTACATGCGCGTCCACGTGTCGAACCTTCACGGTCAGTCTCTCTACTCGGGCTGGGATGTCCTGCCAAATGTCAGCGGCCCAGATGGGTTTTCCTCTGCGCTGCCAGTTGGCCTTTTTCCAGCGATTCAGCCATGCCCACAGAGAATTAGCTACCACCCACGAGTCAGTGTAGAGATAGAGCCTCGGCCATTTCTCTCATTCAGCAATATCCAAAGCCAGCTGGAGAGCTTTAAGCTCTGCAACCTGACTCGACCCCCGTTGTCCCTCGGTAGCCTGTGCAACTTGTCGTGTGGGGCTCCAAACTGCAGCCTTCCATTTCCGGTTAGCGCCTACAATTCGACAGGAGCCATCAGTGAAGAGAGCATATCGTCCTTCAGTCTCCGGTAGCTCATTGTATGGTGGGGCTTCCTCGGCACGTGTTACTTGCTTTTCTTCTTCTTCAGACGATAATCCAAAAGTCTCACCTTCTGGCCAGTTTGTTATAACTTCCAGAATCCCAGGGCAAATTGGGTTTCCAATACGGGCGCGCTGTGTGATGAGAGCAATCCATTTGCTCCATGTGGTGTCAGTGGCGTGATGTGTAGAGGGAACCTTTCCTTTAAACATCCACCCCAGCACTGGTAATCGGGGTGCCAGAAGCAGCTGTGTTTCAGTGCCAATCACTTTTGAGGCAGCTTGAACTCCTTCATAGGCGGCCAAGATCTCCTTCTCTTTGGGAGTGTAGTTGGCTTCGGAGCCTCTGTAACTTCGGCTCCAGAATTCCAAAGGTCGGCCTCGAGTCTCCCCAGGCACCTTCTGCCAACCGCTCCAGGACAGACTGTTGTTCCCGGCTGCAGAGTAAAGCACATTCTTCACATCTGGTCCCGTCCTGACTGGGCCAAGGGCTACTGCGTGAGCAATCTCTTGTTTGATCTGAACAAGGGCTTGTTGCTGTTCAGGGCCCCAGTGGAAATCGTTCTTCTTGCGGGTAACCAGATAGAGAGGGCTCACGATCTGACTGTACTCAGGAATGTGCATCCTCCAGAAGCCTATGGCACCTAGGAAAGCTTGTGTTTCCTTCTTGTTGGTAGGTGGGGACATGGCAGTGATCTTGTTTATTATCTCTGTGGGGATTTGGCGACGTCCATCTTGCCACTTGACTCCCAGGAACTGGATTTCTTGAGCCGGTCCCTTAACCTTACTTCGTTTAATGGCAAAACCAGCTTTCAACAGAATTTGGATAATCTTCTCTCCTTTCTCAAAGACCTCCCCTGGGGCGTTTCCCCATATGATGATGTCGTCGATGTACTGCAGATGTTCCGGAGCCTCACCTTCCTCCAGTGCAGCCTGGATCAGCCCATGGCAGATGGTGGGGCTGTGTTTCCACCCCTGGGGCAGTCGGTTCCAGGTGTACTGCACGCCCCTCCAGGTGAAAGCAAACTGGGGCCTGCACTGTGCTGCCAAAGGAATGGAGAAGAAGGCATTGGCGATGTCAGTGGTCGCATACCACTTTGCTGCCTTGGACTCCAGCTCATATTGAAGCTCTAACATGTCTGGCACATCAGCGCTCAGTGGTGGCGTGACTTCATTCAGAGCACGGTAATCCACCGTCAGTCTCCATTCTCCACTGGACTTACGCACAGGTCATATTGGGCTGTTGAAAGGTGAATGAGTCTTACTGACCACCCCTTGGCTCTCCAGTTTACGAATCATTTCATGTATGGGAATCACAGAGTCTCTGTCAGTGCCGTATTGGTGGCGGTGTACTGTTGTTGTGGCAGTTGGTACCTGTTGTTCTTCGACTCTCAGCAGTCCCACAGCAGAGGGGTCATCTGAGAGACCAGGCAAAGTATTCAACTGTCTGATGTCTTCTTTCTCAATTGCGGCTATCCCAAAAGCCCAACATAATTCTTTTGGGGCTTTGAAATATCCATTCTTGAGATAGTCTATGCCGAAAATGCATGGGGCCTCTGGGCCAGTCGCGATGGGGTGTTTTTGCCACTTGTTCCCAGTTAAATTCACTTCAGTCTCTAATACAGTCAGTTCCTGGGACCCTCCTGTCACTCCAGAAATAGAGATGGATTCTGTTCCTACATACCTTGATGGCATCATGGTACATTGGGCCCCAGTGTCAACCAACGCCGTATATTCTTGTGGGTCAGATGTGCCAGGCCATGGGATCCACACAGTCCAGTAGATCCGATTATCCCTTTCCTCTTCCTGGCTAGAGGCAGGGCCCCCTTATTCCTGGTCATGGCATACATTGTTCTCCTCCTGTATGTATGTTTCTGAGGTCCCTTCCAGAGGATCAGTCATATCATCATTCCTGTACCGTCTGGAGTTCTGAGAGACTGGGGCAACCTTGATTCTAGATGGGCTTCTTGTGGTAGGTGTTCCTCTTTTCAGTTCACGTATGTTCTGGTTTGGGTTGAATTAGGGGAAAACCTTCAAGGAATCCCCTAATAACAAAACCTCTACCACCCCTCCCCCCAACCCTGGGTTTGGGAAGGAATCTCTTGAACACAAAGTGGAAAAAACTGGTTTATTAACAAATGAATAAACACCCCCTGACACAAGGGAAAAAAAAAGAACAGAAAAAGCTCAGGTTACTGTGAGGGGGAGGGCGCGCAGCTTCTTTTACGAGCCCCGGCGATCCTCTACGGACTCCTCCAGCAAGATCAGCTCCGGGTGCGGGTCCTAAATCTTAAAGGGGGGGGGGGGGGGGGGAAGGGAGAAGAGGAAAAGGGAAAAAAAAAACCAAACAGAGCACAGAAGCGGCAGAAAGAAAGGAAGAAAAAAACAAAAGAACGAAAGGGCAAGAAACTAGCAGAAAATTGCGAGACAGCAAGCGCCTAGAAGCAGGAAGCCAAAGCCAAAGCCAAAGCAGCAGCGGAGCAAGCCAGCAGGCCAGTGCCCGCCCCCCCTAAAGGGGACGGAACACCTCTTAGACATAACAAGGGAGTCCACGATATGGGATTATGGGATAGAGAGCACTGTCACCCAGGGATAGAGAGCAAGTGATGATCTCTATCTCTCTCTCTTCTGCTGGCTGTGAAGGTCCTGCTGCATCCTCGTCAGTCACTACACGGACTAATTTGCTCCTTGACTTCTTTTTCTGAGTGGTGGCAACTGCTACTGGTTTAGGTTGTTCCAGTTCAGTGACAATTTGTGTGGAGATGCTGACGGCACCTTTGGTTCCTTTCTCTGCTGTGACAGTCTGCGTAGATGTGGACACTGTTGCCTCACTTTTGGCTTCTTTCTCCTCTGTGATGGTCTGTGTAGATGAGGACACTGTTGCCTTGCCTTTGGTTCTCTTTTTCTTTGTTACAGTCTGTGTAGACGCTGATGCTGTTGCTTTGCTTCTCTTTCCCTCTTCCTCTTCCTTAAGAACACATTGCATCACACCATGTAGTGTTTTGATCCTAAGCATGGTGCAGAAAAAACAAAGGGCCATGCAGAGAAGACAAAGCAGGACTAACAATAACATCATACTGTCCTTGGTATCAAGAGGGTACTCAATATTTTCAAAAACTGCTGTGTGATGCCTGAAAAGCTGGAAAAAATCATTCTTTACTCCTCCCCACAGGGGCTGGGTAAGATTGTTGAGGCCCCAGATGTAGCATCGTAGACCAGAAAACTAATCCAAAACTGGGTATAAATTCTGAATGCTGTTCATTGCCTCGGAGTTTATCAAGCAATGGACATAATAGACCAATAAGGCAATTTTAGTACCATACCCTGGTCTATGCAGGAGCATTAAGACTGGCAGATAGTGCCCCATGTGTGGAAAAATATAGAGAGATAGTTATAAGACACATGTAAGCATGTTGAGCATCATAGGAAACAGGTGTCTTCTTCAATACAAAACTGTAGTTCTGACTTTTCTCAGTGCCTCTGGCCCCACGTTGGGCACCAAAAATGTTGTGGTTTGAAAGCAAAACGAGTGAGAGGCTCCAAGTCAGAGATACAATTTAATAAGAAGAAAGGTAAAAAGGTAAAAATAAAATAAATGCAATAACACAAAGGATCACTGACAGAGTCAGAATACAACCTGAGCAGGATGGTGGAAGCAGTCCAGGTGAGGTGGTCTTCCTGAAGCAGTGATCCTGTAGAAAGGTCTGGTAGCTCTGGTCCTCTGGGAATCCAGTAGGTAAGGGCTCTTTGCACTGTTCCAAATACCAGCTTATATCCAGGTGAGAATGCTTGGCTCCTTCCCCTGGGCAGAGCATCTCACAATGGGATGGCGAGTTGTGAAGTGGGTCCTTGATGGCCCATTAAACAGAGATAACTCCTGGAGGGAGTTACCTGTGAGTCACGGGCAAGGTGTTGATGGGCCATTAGCAGAAGACAGCCCAACACTAGAGCACTGCCCCACTTGGTTTTAACAGTTCATGAAGATGGTGATAGAATAAATACTTTGTGTACATCCTACACTACAACTCAGGACACCTCCTCACCTGTGCACATGTCAAACAGGACCTTGGTGGCAGGGAAGGAGGTGGGTCTTCTCTGGGTGACATCTGCAGTGTTCTCAGCTGGACAGTGGTCTATGGGTGGGCACCTTGCCAGCGCCTTAGGTGAATGACAGGCTGGGTGATGGGCCTTGCAAAGAGCGGAACCACTGGGGAACACCAGAGAGTGGGTGTAAAGTTTGGACCTGTATGTACAGGTTTGCAAAGCAAGAGCCTCTGCCTTGGAGTGACACAAGAAAGATCTCTGTTGTTTGCAGGGGAGAAAAGGAAAACAAAGAAGTACTTTCTGTGTTAAACTCTAGAGAAGGTGTCTTGGTTTGGCAAGACAGGTATCTGCCAGGGAAAGCTGGAGTTTCCCTTCGAATGGAGAATGTAAACCCACCCCCCCCCTTCCAAATTTTGCAATAAAGGCTTTTCAGGCAAAGATTTGGGAATAGGAATAAGAGTTCTTTACTAAAAATATTAAGAATAAAAATGTAGTAGTACAAAAAACAAGCAAACAAAGCAAACAGAAAATCCTAGAAACCCTGACAGAGTCAGAAATACAACCTGACGCCCTGTTGGTCAGGGTGTTGGAAGCAGTCCAGAGTAAGCCCTCCTGGAGTGGCAGATGTGGTTCTGTTGGGGTAGAGATGGTCCTTGTAGAAAAAAGGGTCTAGTAATGGCAAGATGGGTCCAGTCTTCCTTCAGGAATCCAGTGGAAACCAGTGTCTGGTGTCCTTACATCTCAGGTTTTTTTATCTGGGTAGGAATGGTTTGGCTCCCCCCACTGGGTGGAGCATCTCACAATGGGATGATGTAATGTGTCATGTCATTGGTGAGCCTTAATGGCCCATTACCAAAAGATATCCCCCGGAGGGTGGAAAGAGATAAAGAACAATCCCTCACCCGGTTTTAACAGCTGTCCCATTATCAGAAGAGCAGCCGCCCCCCTCTCCACTGGAGTTACAAGAGATAAGGAAAAACACCTCCCCAACTGGTTTCAACAGATGGAATTGAATAAACATTTTTTTGGTTACATAACCCAAGACAGAAGGAAAAACCAGTGCATTTATCTTTAAATAAAGAACAGCTGACTGCGAATGTCTCAGCTTGCTCTGAAATGAAGAGAGTGAATTACCCTGAAATTAGAAACAGGTCTCTGTGTGTGAGAAGTCACTTCAGAGAGAAGGAACTGATCCGCATTCCAGCCACCCTTCCCTGTTCTCCTGCCTTTTAGAGCTGGTGGTTCCTTTCCTGGTGGTGAAAGGGAAATATCTACATCCCCAGGAATTAGAGCGAGGTGAGCTCGGCTCATTCTCAAGTTGAGCAGCAGTACCATGACTAGCTGTGGCTGTTTGTTTCTCTTTTTGTTACTGGCAAACAGCATAAAGCAAACAGGGCTCACTTGTGCAGGCCCAGGCAACAGAGAACAGGTTCCTGCCCCAAAGAGCCTGTCCATGAACCATGAAGCTGGCCTGGCCATCTCAGCAATGTCACTGTACCATGACCATGGGGATAGCTGTTGGCTACAGCTCACAGCCTGTGCTGCTCCGGGGTGGCACGGCCATCCTGCAGTCTCCTCCAGTATGCCCTGCTTGTCCTCTGGGGCACTCCGCATGCTGCTGGCTCATGGGAGAGGCTCCCTCTCCATTGTCCCTTCTCAGCAGTTCTGGAGCTGGGAGATGCTGTTGAGGAGCAGATGGGAAACAGCACAGTGGCCTCATTGAGCAAGGCTTGGACTTCACTACCAAACCTCATCCGTGCACCCCTCCCATGGGTGCCTGATGGAGACAGAACCGAGTGGGGGATAAGCCCAAGTGTTGGGATCTGTCCAGATCCTGGGGATGAGAAGGGGACTGGGGCTGTGGGGTGCTGCTCCTGACACAGGGGAATTTGGAGGAGCTGTGCCTGATCCTGGAACATCCTTGGGGGGCTCAGGCAGCCAAATCTTCCAGCTCTCCGTTCCCCAGAAAGTGGGGTACCCATTTGTGAGTACCTAAGAAGGTTGAGTAGAGGGAGTGTGGCCTCAGCGCTCAGTGCCCCTGGCACAAAAATAACTCCGAGTAACCCAGTTTCAGCTGAAGTTTGTTGGGAAAGACGGGACAGGAAGGACTTATGAATATGACTGCATGGCAAGAAATACTGTAGATGTAAAACCTGAGTGAAATAGGAATGAAAGCTAGTTTCGAGATGTAAGCCTGGCAGGCAGGAAGACAGTGATTAGCTGACAAAAAGACAAGAATGTTTCTTTTCCACCTTGGCAAAGACATTCGGGAACAAATGCATAAGAAAGAAGTCTATAGAGATTAGAAAGTAAAATGACGTGATAATGTAGTCGTTCTTTTAGGCTGCATGCAAAGTTTGTAGGTTTTGTATCTCACGCCGGTTGGTCAATGTGAATTAGAATATTCAACAGAAAAAAGGATATATTGTATTGTAACAAGAGGATCGCGCTCTTGTCCTGGCTCTCCTACCTTTTGCCCTTACCTCTCTCCTCTGGCCCTCTCACCCTTCTTCCCTTATCTCTCTTGGCCCATCTCCTCTCCTCTCTCTCACCTCCCTTACTCCTGCTTTCTCCCCACGTTTTTCCCTGCTCCTGCCCCGTTTTTACCCCTTAGCTCTCTTCTATCTCTCTCTCTCCCCATTCTCTCTTTAGGGCTTTGCTCCAGCCGAGGCTGGTGGCTGGAAGCAGGCCTGCTTTACCCACGACCCTTGTAATAATAAAGCCATGTGTTTCTAGAGCATCTCAGGTGTGCAGAGTTCCTTGTCCCTGCCATCCACGGAAAAAATTGCAACAGAAGTTCTTTGTTACTCATCCTTCTCCTCAATGAACTGCTGAAACGCAGGATGGTGTTTGTGCTCCCTTTAGGATCCATAGGTATTTAGGTGTCATTAAGGCTTGCTTGAGTATCCTTCTCATGGGAAATGAGCCAGGGAGAGGGTGAGAAGAGCTGTTCTGAGGACAGTGTTAAAATGATTTAACAGGTGTGAGGTGTGGTGGGTAATGCAGGTGATGGCTGAAGCACGGGGTGAGTGATGATTCACTTTGAAGAGGACAGTTCTGAGAAGGTCAAACATGGAGTGTTTGTGCAGCCCCTGGGCACTGTGAGAGGAGTGGGATGGGTGTTGAGCCCTGCCAGCGGGATCTGTGGGAGTGACAGTGGCAGCTGGTCCTGCCAAAGCCACGGCCAGGCACAAGTTGGGGGGACCCAGGAGGGCACTGTGAAAGCCTCAGGCAGTGGCAGTGAGGGCAGCAGTGGTGGAGGTGTGGGGGTTGTAAAATCTGTGCACCAGAATTGGTGCATCTCATGTCAATACTGGTACATTAAGGGGTTGGATTCAGCCTCATCCTGTTCATAGATCTCTGATGACTCCAAAGGGCTATTCCTATAGGAATGCAGAAAGTAACCCCTTGCAGGATGATAAATAAAAGCCATGGGCTGGTTTCTCATGTGGGCTGCCTGTGGGTCTATAAGCTGCATCTCTCTGTTGTGTGCTGAGTCCAGTTTGGTTTGGAACAGCCTGAAGAACATCAGCTAAATCTTGATCCAGTAAATGTGTTCAAACTTGACAAGAAAAGTGACGGTTCTTGGCTTGTCTGGCAAATGGGGCAGTGAAAAAAAGCTGTGGCCTGGAGCTGCACAGGCTGCTCTCTGAGTGCAGTGTGAGTCTGAGGTATGGGTGACTGACCATAAGTAACTTCTGAATTTTCTGCACCTCCCCAAAACCCACGGCTGCACAAGGTCCCCCGTACAGGGAGTTGCTGGTCCCAGTTCCCTCCTGGCTGACTGCAGATACATCCCAGGGGACAGGGTGGCATCAGACTCACCTGTGGAACAGCAGCTCCCCAACCCCAATATCTGTAACCTGGAGACAACAGACCCGACTGGTATTAATGGGTTGCACGAAAAATAATTCAGTCCCAAAAAAGTCTGTACAGCATCATGATTATAAGGGGACTGATAGGCGAGTATTGTGGCAGAAGGATCAAACAGCGGGGTTTGGTGGTCTGGGAGAAAACCACCAAAAGCCATCCAATAGATGGATGATATTTAAAAAATGAGAACTAAATTCTCCCGGCTGCCCTTGGTGATCCCAAAAGAGCCCAGCCCATCTCTCTGTTGGTACCCAGCACCCACGTTCTGTTTCTCTGGTGTTTTAGGTAAACAGAAGTACCTCTGCGCCAGCCAGAACGACTGCACCATCGACAAGTTCCGAAGGAAAAACTGTCCCTCCTGCCGCCTGCGGAAGTGCTACGAGGCTGGGATGACTCTCGGAGGTATGGCCAAGGTCCCCTCCTGGGTCCCTGCACTTCACTTGGTGCATGAACAGTCAGTAAGTGGCTGGAAAATGAGGCTGATGGAGGGTGATAAAATGCTCAGGAAACATTTTCAGGGTTCTAATATCAAAACAGTGAATTTCAATAGCTGTTGTGTTTCAGGAAACATACTTTTCCCTGATTTCAAACCTTGTGAATCTAAAAAAAAATGTAAATAGCAGGGTGAATTGGTTCTGGCTCCTGGAGCCTCACAGCAGAGCACTCTTCTCTTTTGATGGGATTATTCCAAGGCAGAAATGGGCAATTTCTTGGTGAAATTACAACCTCAGTGTTTCCCATTGCTGGATGGAAGCTTCTCCTGTGTCTCTGGTGAGGGTCCTTGTTATAATTTGTCTCTGTTCCCAGACCTGTAGCCCTACCAAAATGGACAGTGCTGATATCCAAAATCTGAGGTTTTCTGCTCATATTCTATAAGCTAGTGTTGATTACTGGGTTGAGTTCATTGGATAAAATCCTTCCCTGTGTGGTGAGGCCCTGGCACAGGGTGCCCAGAGAAGCTGTGGCTGCCCCATCCCTGGAAGTTTCCAAGGCCAGGTTGGACAGGGCTTGGAGCAAGCTGGGATAGTGGAAAGTGTCCCTGCCCATGGCAGAGGGGGTGGAACTGGGTGATCTTTAAGGTCCCTTCCAACCCAAACCACCCTGTGATTCTGTGATGTTACAGTGAGGAGGAAAATGCCCTGGAAAAGGGGGATGACAGATGTGCCCCTGCTGGGAAACCCTGGATTGAGGAGGCTTCTGGGGCTGCAGAGAGGAGCCCCGGCAGTGCCAGGCGCAGTGTAGGGGGACAGGGGCAGCCCAGACTGGCTGGGTGTGTCAGCATTTTGGGTTAAATCCTGACCCCATTGCTGAGATGGGCTGAGCCTCCAGAGCTGCTGGGCTGCAACAACACTGTCTTGAAGGACTTGTTGCTGAAGTGGCTCTGATTTGTGGCTCAGCAAGGAGCAGAGGGTTTAGTTTAATTTCTCCCCAAAGGTCCCAAAAGGCAGTGCAGTCTTAACTCCCTTTTCTTAGCTTATTTTTAAGTGCTTTTTTTCTGGTGAAATTTCCTTAAGTAAAAGACATACATCAGTGTAACCCTTTTCTGCAGGACATGCTGGCAAAATTAATGCTAATACAAATACTCCTCATCCTTCTTTTTTCTTCAGCTCTTTGGGTCATCCTGACCTGTTCTGCCTGGTCTATTTTACATTCGTTTTGGATGTCGGTGTAAAGGCAATTGTTACAAACAGGCAAGCTTGTGGTTGCCCACAGTAACCTCTCCCACAGTGGAGGCAGGGCATTTGAAATCACTCCCGAGCTCCAACCAGTTGTTTTTAACTGGCAGTTAATTACAGTCACTGATGGGGTACATCCTGGCAGCCCTGCGGCTCTCCTGGGGGAGGAGGAGGCGGGGGAGGTGACACACTGAATGGCTTCTGCAGGCTCTGCTCTGGAACAGGATGGCAATGTGTAGAAGCACTTCACTATTGATTGAGATCACAGTGACCTGCAAGCTGGTATCCACTAACCAGGATCTTCGCTCTGTAGAGAGGGAAAAGACACTGTAGAGAGGGAAAAAAAAAAAAAAAAAAAAAAAAAAAAACAAACAAAAAACAAACAAAAAAAAACCCCGCTCAAAAACCCAGTTATAATGCTGTTTTAGTGTGTTGGGTCCTGCTGGTGTGCTGGCCTGTACCCACCATCCCACTCTGCCTGTGCCTGCTGCTGGGGAAGATGCTGTGGGGATCCTGCCAGCTCTGAGCCTGGGAAATGTCCTGGTATGGACACAGCTGCAGGAATTCTGCTAGCCCTGAGCCCAGGAAATATTCTGGTATGGACACAGCTGTGGGAATCCTGCCAGCTCTGAGCCCGGGAAATGTCCTGGTATGGACACAGCTGCAGGAATTCTGCTAGCCCTGAGCCCAGGAAATATCCTGGTATGGACACAGCTGCAGGAATCTTGCCAGCTCTGAGCCCGTGGAGAATGTGAGGTGCCAGGGGCTGTTCCTGTGGGGAACTCCAAGCTCCTGTGCCCACAGCCAGAGCTAGCAGTCACCCGAGCTGCAACCATGTGGATCCTAGCTAGAGCAAAAACTCAAAACACGTGTAATTCTTTTCATTTTGTTTATGATCAGGCTAGAAATCTCCTGTAGTAACAGCCAAAAAGCTTGTGAAATCCCAGTCTTGAGGCATAGCTGTGTTTAGTCCTAATTCCGGTTCAGCTGCTGGGGGCAGAGCAGAGCTCATGTCTCACCAATACAGTGGGTACTGATGTGAGCAATTACAGCCAGGGGGAATCTTACACAATTTTTGCAGAGCCATTGCAGTAGTTACAATCAGTGTTATGTTGAATGTACCTGATTTTTCATCTTGTCTGACCTTGACTTACAGCAATTGTATCTTTATTACAACTTGGTTTGCTTGATTAAAACCCCTAATTTTATTGATTTTCTGTCCCCACAGTGGATATTTGTCACCTGTGACTCAATAACCCTTTTGCCTCCTACACAGCCACCCAAGTGACATTCCTTACCTCCTTGCTCCAAGGCGTGTTGTCAAATCTTTAGTGTCCTCATGGCTTCTGCAGTTTGCCAACACCTATCGGCCCTTGTCTGCTGATCTCAGTTCATCTGTTCAGTGATCATCCTTAATGTTCATCCCTATTTTCCCATCTGTACACTGCCATATGGGCTTGTTGAGTAAAAATGGTTAACTCTGGTTTTAGGGTGAATGTAGCAATGAGCCACCCTTGTAAGAAACAAACCTGTCTGATGTTGTTTCAACACTTATAATTGCCTTTGAGATGTATCACTAGGGGGTTTGCAATCATTCAGCAATACTATCTACAATTATATCCTTCAAGTTCTTTCCATTCATGTGGACCTGTTTGACTCAGACCTCTTAAATGTGTCTGCTACAAGCAGTAATGTTATTATTATCAACTGAAATTGTTGAGCCAGACAAGATTGATAGCTTGACAGGTTCCGGTTTTGACAGGCCTTGTGTAAGGTTCATAAAAACTGCAAAGGGCAGCAGGATATAAATCAAGTCCTGTTCAGCTCCTCAGTGTCCCGCCGGCAGCTGAACTTGACGTGTGCTGCCTGGGGCTGCAGGATCTCTCCATTGTAGCCAGTGCTAGAGAAGCTTCTTCCAGGTCTTCATAACTTTCCTGAGTCCTGGCATCATGAAAATTGGTGCTGGAGCCCAGAGTGCTCCTTCCTCAGAGCTTTAGAAGTGCCTGTAAGGAAGATGCTTAAAATGCGCATCACTTTGGCTATCACTCTGAGTGCACTCTCAGGGATTCTTGCACTGGTGAATATTTTATTGTGATATACAATTGTGTCCTTTAAGCTTTTTTCCAATTTCATCCAGTACTTCCCCAGAGACCCCCAGGTCAGCTTGCAGGGCTTGAGGCAGTGCTGTGCTGCAGCTGTACCTTGAGGCTCCCTGGGCCCCTTGTCCCCACTGACAGCCAAGCAGGAACATCCCAATGTTGGTCACATGTCCTAAGGTTCCTCCCACCTTGGTTCGAAGAAGTGCAATGTAGACTTCTGCCCAGCCTAGCTCATCCTAGAGTAAAAACATTACAGATGTCTTTAATTCCGATTTTTTAATTTTTGTTTATATTACCTGCTAAGTAGGAGCCACTACCACAAAGGGGTTTGGCACAGGTGACTGTGTAGAAGGCAGTCTTTACCTCTGAAGGTTTTCTCCACCTGGTAATGTCAGTATTTCAGTGACCTGTGGGACAACTGCTCCTGGAATGCACAAACCCAAGGTCCATCTGATAACGCAGTTATTACCCACCATTGCAGAGGAGTCTGGTTTGTGGCTGCAGTCTCAGAGCCAGCGCAGTAGGTACTTGCTGTCTACTCACTTCAGTCGGGATCTTTTCATACTAGATAATGAAATATTAAGGAAAAAACTCCAAACATTTAAACCAAACCATGTGTGTGTTTTGTACATGTGGGTTTGGCTTCACCCACACACATGACCTGGGGCACTGGTTATTTCTAAATCCAAACTCTGTCACAGGCTGCCCAAGGCAGTGGTGGAGTCACCATCCCTGGGGGGATTTAACAGATGTGTGGATATGGCACTTGGGGATATGGGTTAGTGGTGGCCTTGGCAGTGCTGTGACTTTGAAGACAAGGGAGAGGAGGCCATATCAAATGAGTTGCTGATGGCCAGAGGCCATCACACTGTGCTGCAGCACTGTTTTCCTCTCGCTCTCCTTTATTTTTATTAATCCTTTCTCCTCCCTTTTTACAGAGAAGCCTGTCTTCATTGCCCGTACAGCAGATCATCCAGAGTACAATGCTTAAAGATCAAGGTTTGGAGTTAATTTACAGAGCTGCACTTTGACTTGACATTTTTATGTTTTGCTGCTTATTTTTCTAATTACAGCTGAAAGAAAATTCGATATAAGTATCATATAATGAAGGAGCCAAAACCCCAAGGACAACTGGTTTGATGTTGTATTCCCTGCTGAAGGAAGCCACGGGCTTTTGTTCTCTAATTAGTTGGGGTTTGGATTTGGTGAAGGGTGGCAGTAGTAGGCCACCTGTGCTGAGCAATGTCATGCTGGTATCAATGAGGGGAACATGGACTCTGCAAGACCTCCAGCATCACACCTCTGGAGTGCTGGTGTGCCTTGCAGGCAGACCAGCAGCTATGGTTAAGAGCCAGATGTGTGGAGAAAACACCTTTTCATGTTGGGCACAGGCACAGTCACTGGCTGCTGCGGTCCCCCAGCAACCTGCCTGCACTGCTTATGGGGCTTGTGAGGCTGCACAGCAGAGTGAGGCCACCCATCTTGGGTCTGCTCCCCCTCATTGGGGCGGCTGGCTGACTCCAGGGAAACAGCCCTGGAACCACCTGCTGGCTTCTGAAATGTGTTTTCTGTAATTCATGTGCAGCGTGTTTGGGAGAGCCTGGCTGTGGGGCAGCAGGCATTGCAGGGAGAAGGCTTTTTTCTCAGGTGTGTCACGCTTCTACTCTGGTCTGAGATGGAACAATCCCACTTGGGCATCCAAGTGCAATGTTTTTTCTCCCTGGAACATGACCATGTTCTGAGTTTATCATCTTGTGTTGCTTCTCTTTTTGATTGCATATGAGCAGTTGTTTGAGTTGAGTCAAAACCTCTTCTCTCTCTTCCTTACATCTTCCTCTCTGTTTCTAAGTGGGAGTTAGAAACCAGTCATGGCTGAGGATGTAAATGAAGTTGTTTCTTTTCCATGTCAGATTAACAATGAAATGGATTTTTTCATGCAGTGTGTTCTCCTCTAGTCCTTAGGCAAGAACTGCAATGCCAGGGCACTCCTTGGGCAGTGCCCACTGAGGGAGGAGCTGCTGCTGGTCATGGTCATCACTTTTCCTTTCCTCGTAACTATAAATGATGGAGCCAAGAAGCCCTGACTTTTTTTATATTTTTTTTTTTTAAGTATCACACTAAACTGTATCTTTCCCACAGCCCGCAAGCTGAAGAAACTGGGTAACCTGAAGGCACAGGATGACATGGAGGGAGCCAGCTCATCCAGCCCCACGGAGGAGCAAGCTCTCAAGCTGGTGATGACACGCATTGATGGCTACGAGTGCCAGCCCATCTTCCTCAATGTCCTGGAGGCCATCGAGCCTGGTGTGGTGTGTGCTGGCCATGACAACAGCCAGCCTGACTCCTTCTCCAACCTGCTGACCAGCCTGAATGAGCTTGGGGAGCGGCAGCTGGTTTACGTGGTCAAATGGGCAAAAGCCCTGCCAGGTGAGAAGGAAAGCAAACAAATCCCCTCCCAGTTCCAAAGCCCATATGCACTGCTGGAGGCAAGTGCAAAGGGGTTGGTCTGCAGCCCATGTCCGATCACACAGCTCCTGGGGGACCATCTCCATGGGCAGTGTGTGTCCCCTGCCTGGGAAGCAGCCTGTAGCAGCGTGGGACTTGTCTCTAGAAGGGCTGATGATGGGAGAGGGAATTGAGGGATAATGGAATGTGTTGGAACTTTTATTCTGGGTTCAGATAGCCCCTGGCCAGTGATACTGTGTGGGCACAGGGCACTTCCCTCCATGGCAGGGCTGCAGCTGGTCTGGGCTTAGTGTCCTGCTCTTCTCCCCCTCTCTCCATGGAGGTTTTGCTCCACTTCCAGGACGTGTCTGCCAGCCCTGCAGAACTGCCCTCTAGACAAGGATTAGCCCTGTCCCAGGACCCACCTGAAGTGATGAAAAGGGTAAATTGCAACATGGCAGAAGAGCAATGCAGAATCCCAAAAGGCTCTTCCTCGCAGTCAGGTTGCCCATGTGATAGCCTGATGGGATATACTTATGATGTCTTCAGAGAGGTAATGAGGGTCAGGAATTTTCCAGATGCTAGTCAGCAGGTGCAGTAAATGGAGCATTCTGGTGACTGATGTGTTTATTGAGCTGGATTTGCAAGGTTGGTGACGTGCTGCCTGTTCCACGTTGTAATCCTGTAACTGAGCGAGTGGAATTGCAGAGGGCTGATCTCAGTCTGGCCACAGCAGTACCTAGCTCATCTCCCAGCATCCAAGAGACTGGGGCATGGGACCAGTTCCTGCTGCCTTCTCCATTCTGGCCCCACTCTTCAGGGGACACTATAGAAAAGAAGGACCCCACTCCTCGTATGTGTGGGGTGATACAGCCAGAGGAGGAGACTGAGGCACAGTAAATTTGCCAGTCTCTGCCAAACACTGGTGATGAACTGTGGTCAGGTGTCTGACATTCCCAGGAGTTTAGCAGCCCCCTAGATTGGTGCTCTCAATGGGATATTAGTCTGAATACCCTTAAATGCAGAGTAGCCCATTCTGTTTCTGATGTTCTTGAGTCACTTGGCTTGTAAAACCAGGGACAAATCCTGCTTCCTGTTTGGCTTATCTACACCAGACATCAAGATCAGACATAGAGACACCACAAAAGCCACCACCTGGCATCTGGGGCTGAGGCTCTACCACTGCAGTAGTGCTGATGGAAAGGGAGAGTGCTTTGGAAAATATTTTCTATTATAACCACCCCCTTATCAGAGGCTTTTACTCTCCTGAACTGCACCTGATGCCCAACCTCTCAGTGTGTAGTGGTGTCAGCTTCTGCCCTGCTCTCCTCCAGGGCCAGTGCCAGCTATGCCAAACAGGCATCTGGGCAAGGTTCATTCTCTGGCTTGTTTGCCTTGAAGAGCTCTCCAAACCATAGAGATCCTTGCCTCAATGGGTTGTAATTATACACTGGAGCTGTTAAATTGCTTTAATATTTGATTGAAATAATGCATGATTGCCTTGAAACTCAATTATATTTGCCTATTTACAAGAACATTGAAAAAAAACAATGTTGGAGATGGTGTAAGCATGCCTGGGGTTTAACTCTGGGTTGCCATCTGGGAATGGTAATTTGAATTTAGTTGCTATTTTTTTCTCTTGCAATGCAGCTGAGGTTTCCACGCTCATTCCCACAGTCATTAGATCCATGCAGTGTGTATGGGACAGAAACTGGAGCACCTGTAACCATGGTGGGAGGCCTCAGGGCTGCCTGCTGGCCCTGAGGGTCACATTAAAATCCAGTTACTTAAATTTGGTGAAGTCCTAATGGGACTTTCTCCCCTCCTTGCATCCAAAGTCCTCTTTCTTCCCTTCTAGGGGCAGATTTGTGCTCATCTGTCCTTGATTCCCAGTCAAGGTGGGAGCTCCATGTGATGACTCATGTCCTGGGACATGCTGAGCTTGGGCTGTGGACTGACCACCTTGTCCTAAGAAGAGTGCTGCGGGAGAGCTGGAGTCTGCATGGAAACAGCCCTGGAAACTGCAGGAAGCCAACAGTAATTTGTAACATCCCTCCCTCATTGTTTATTAGGATTTCGCAACCTGCATGTGGATGACCAGATGTCAATAATCCAGTACTCTTGGATGGGGCTGATGGTGTTTGCTATGGGGTGGAGATCCTTCACCAACGTCAATTCCAGGATGCTTTACTTCGCTCCAGACCTGGTCTTCAATGAGTAAGTGCGAAACAACAACAGCCTAATGCTGAGCTTTGGGTCAGCCCAGGTGACAAACTACACTTAGAGTAGTGCAGCCCAGCCCACCCAGTCCAGTTCAGCCTGGTTGTGCCCAGCCTGCCCCCTGCTGCCACCACCCAGGATGACCTCCAGGAGCAGTAAAGGCACTGTGATGCCTCTCTGGGTCCTTCTGCCCACTCCCTCAGCCTTGCCATGGGCTGATGCTCACCAGGGCAGCAGCAGAAGCTGGTGTGGGGTGAGGGGCTGCTCCATTTCTGCCTTTCTGCTATGGCGTTTGAATTCCAGTTTCCAGCTCTGTTAGGCAGCTTGAGTGAGCAGAGACAGACAAAATGTACTGTAAGGTCCTGGTGGGCTCTCCTTGGTGTACCACCAGCTTAGAGCTGGGGAGTGTTTGCTGGCACTCAGATAGAAGAGCCTGAACCCAATAACCAAGCACAGCAGCAGGCAAACCCCCACCTGCATGGGAGCTCCAACTTGGCCTCATATCCCTCACAGACAGAAATGTTTGGGAAATCATTGCAGTTACTCTTCAGACAAACACTGCAAGTCCCTTGTAGCCATCTGTGTCCAGCGAGGATCACACACGCATTTTGGAAAATGCTCCACTCCTGCATGTGGCATCCCTGGGACAGAGCTGGGCCCTTGGCAGCGGGGTGTGCCAGGCAAGGGGGGTTTGCTGGGTCAGGGAGTGTCCTCCCTATCACACGTGCACTTTGGTCTCCATGCCATCTGTACCCATCTCACCCTGCCAGGTACCGCATGCACAAATCCAGGATGTACAGCCAGTGCATCAGGATGCGGCACCTCTCCCAGGAATTTGGGTGGCTTCAGATCACACCCCAGGAGTTCCTCTGTATGAAGGCTCTCCTCTTCTTCAGTATTAGTAAGTATCCACACCCTTCCCTCCACAGAGCTCCAGCACCTGCTGCTGCATCGCCCTTGAGGCATCTGGTGCTTTCCCTGTGCCTGGACTTTGACTTCCCAAGAGGAGGCTGGGGATGTCCCCTGCTTCAGTCTTCCTCCTGCTCTCTTATTGCTGTCACTCTCTGGGTTCCTCTCACTGTTTCCTTCCCATCCCACCCAGTTCCAGTGGATGGCCTGAAGAACCAGAAGCTCTTTGATGAGCTCCGCATGAATTACATCAAGGAACTTGACCGTATCATTGCCTGCAAGAGGAAGAACCCCACCTCCTGCTCCCGAAGGTTTTACCAGCTCACCAAGGTCCTGGATTCCGTGCATCCGGTAAGAGAGGACAGGGAAATGTCCATCTATACACATAATGTCCATCTAAATGCATAAGAAACAATATAAAAAAGAAACTTTTCACAGTGAGAATGATCATTCCCTGGAACAACCTCCCCATCATGGGAGTTCAGAGGCAGCTGGAGAGAGCACTGGATAGTCTCATCCAGGCTCCCTTTCCCAGGGAAGGTGGGACCTCTGTCGTGTGTCTTCCCAGAGAAAGCACTGCCCAGGGACTTGTTTAACCAGCTCTCTTCCTTCCCCAGATTGCCAAGGACCTGCATCAGTTTACATTTGATCTCCTAATCAAGGCACACATGGTGAGCGTGGACTACCCAGAAATGATGGCCGAGATCATCTCTGTGCAGGTTCCCAAGATCCTGTCTGGAAAAGTCAAGCCTATCTACTTCCACACACAGTGATCTTTCAGAGGGACTCCCATGCTGCCACCCCCATTCCAGCCATCTCCTGCCTGTTACTTCTGCACTACTGTCCTGCAGTGCCTTGGGGAATCCCTCTGTGGTGGTGGCCAAGGGGACAGGCAGTGACAAACCTGCTGGGATTCCTGAGATTACTATTTTCCTGAGGTACCTCTGAACTGAACCCCTGCCGCCGGCCTCTGCCTGGCTCCAGCTGCTCATGGTGCTAGACAGGGACTGGCGGGGGCAGTGGCACCACGTCTGAGTGTTCTCTGTTTTTCACTGTAACTGCAGCAGCTCAGGGCCACAGGACAACAGGAGAAGTGCCAGTGATTGGTGGGTTTGGGGTGATTTTTATAAAAAAATCACAACACAAAGCAGGTTGCAACTCCACATTTGGGTGTGGGTTATGTTGCCAGCCTCCTTCCAGACGTTTTGTTTGCATTATGGTTCTGGGAAGCAGATAAGATCAAACATTGCAGAAGAGAAGCAGAGCAGAGCTGGGGGACAAGGCACATTTGTGGCTGAGGAGTTCATGGGCCCTGCAGCCACTGAGGGATCTGCTCTGGTCAGCTTGGCCCTAGGACCTGCCTGTGCTGCTGAGACATGAGTGATGGAGCGAACGGGCTGCAGCAGAAGGCCTGCCAAGGAAGATCACCTTGGAAATCCCTCAATGGTGCCTGGCTCCTGTTTTCTACCTGGGATGTTTTTCCTCTGGCCTGTCCAGCTAGGTCTTGGTCTGCCCCGCAGACCCCTGGGTGCATAGCAGTCACATTCATGTCCTTGCCAGCTGCTGTTCCCTGGCAAAGCTGAACCCACCTCTGAAAGTGCCTGATGCCCTTGGACCTCATACCTGCCTGGCTCCCCTGGGCACCTGCAGCCCCTGCCCTGCACCTGCAGCCCCTGCCCCCACACCTGCTCTTCTCCTGTCAGGGCTCTGCAGACTTGGGATTCCAGATATGCTCTTTCCCTTCATTTGTTCCAAATATTTTGTCCCAACTATTTTTTCCAATGCCAGCAGATGAATGTTCTGGAGCCAAGACCAAGGCCAGGGTCTGCGGGACCTGTAGGACCATGGGACTCCTCTCTGAATCCTGTCCATGGGGAGGTGGCAATGGGAACTGGCTGGTGCCACCATGGTGCTTCGGGGGACTGGAAGGGAAGCACCAAGAGACCCCCTGCTCTTGGAAGCAGCACACACAGCTCCTGCTGATGATAGTGGCTGATTGCAGCCCAGGAGGACACCATCATGCACTCACTGTCCCATGTACATGGTCCTGTATGGACCACACCACCCACACACCATCCCTTACACACCACCCCACACACACCATTCCTTGTACACCACCCCACACACACCACCCCATGTGCATCACCCCACACCCCCAACCTGTCCCTAGCACACACGCAGCAGCCAAGCCTACGTGCCCTGTGGTATTTTAGTTCCCCTCTTCCTGCACATCCTGAGTACATCAAAACCACCTGCTCAGACTCAGACAGGCTGTCAGTGACTGCACATGCACAGGCTGGTGCCAGGGTCACACATGCCATCATGGGCTGTGACATGGTCTGGCATTACCAACCCAGACATCTACAACGGATCCTTGTGCTGGCACAGACAAACAGCAAACTGCACCCTCCCAGGGCAGTGAACCCACTCAGAGCCCTGTGCCCACTCTGTGCCCAGCTCTCCAGGAAATGCTGTCATGGTGCTCCTTTACATACTTGGAGTAAAACAAACAATTTCCCTGATGCTTTCCAACCTTTTGATGGGATTTTCATTATATGAAGGACTGGGGAAAAGGCCCCTTGTTGAAGGGGAGGATCTTTCTTTGCAACGGTTTTCATTTCTCTGCTAGAAATGGCTCTGATCCCGCTCCTCCTCCTGAAACCCTCTCATGTAGGCAGCAACAGAATCCATAGGTGAATTTTCTGGCTGGTAGCCAGCAGGTTGCTGCTCTCAGAGGCTCCCCCATCCCAGGGGGCTGCTGGCATTTTCAATGCTGGTGTGAGTTACAGATATTTGCAAATAAACCAGTAAAAAATTCCAGCTAGTGCATCCCTGTCTTCTGGAAATTTCCCTGACTCTTCACAGCAGAGCTCAGTGAGCAGATGAGTGGTGATTCCCAGTCCCTGTTATCATCTCAGGATGGCTCCAAGCAGTTGGAACAGCAATTTGGGAGAGCTTTGTGCTTCACGAAGGCTCATATCAGTGAAGGTTTTGTTGGTTAATGAGTGTGGCAGTGTCCTGCTGAGTGTTCATCTGCTGGGAGACTGGAAAGAGGCCAAACCTAACAGGGATTTGCCCATCCTGTTTTGCTGGTGGGAGCACCATGCAAATGAGAAGTGGGGGAGTGGGGAAAGGATACTGCCCATGTATCACCTGCCCCGTGCATGTCATCCAGCATGAAGCTGCTCTGGACGGCAAGTGTTGAGTGGAGCAGGAGCTCTCAGGACCACCCCCAGCCCAGGACAGAGGGGCAGTCAGGGGCATTGAGGTCATGTTCTCTATCTCTTCAGTATCACAGTAAACTTCCGCAACTTGTTCATTCAAAAGTTGGGTTTCTACAATATAATTACCAGGAAATATGGGAGCCAGGACTCACAGCACCTGTGTGTGTATTTGCTGGGGGAATTAATGCTGTTTCCATGTGGATTTTCATGAGCTGCTGCAGGAACTGGGGAAGAAGAGGCTTTAAGAAATACCAAGGTCCAACTGCTGCCATTTATCTTTATGCTTTTTGTTTTCTTCTGTGTTTTCTTGTCTAGTTTTGCTTTAATAAAGCAAGGAGAATTTCACCGTGTTCACAGTCCCAAAGAAGCTGTCCCTGAGGCTCTCCTTGGGCAGGCTGAACCCTGGAGTGGGGACCCCCTGGGTGTCACAGCTGAGAGCCAACCATTTCCATGTTCTCCTGTGGATTCCCTGATTCTGCTCTGGCTCTTCTCAGAGGTGGGGGGGGGGGGGGAGGTTTTTGAGCTGGCTCAGTCTGGGTTGTAGCTCAGCCCATCAGCTCCTGCCCAAGGCAGCAGATGGAGGACAAGGGATACAGACGTTGGCATCCACCCTGGGAGCAGTGTTTGTGCATGGATGGGCATCATTCCATAAGAGGGTGTGGGATAAAGGATGCTGCCTTCAGTGAGGGCAGGAGGGATGCTTCCTCAGCCCTGTGTCATGCCAGAAGCAGTGAGACAGATCAAATGGTGCAATGGCATGCAACATTCCCAGGGCAGAGATCACTGACCTGTGCCCACCTGAGCCTGACAGGCTCCTGCCAGCACCCCCTGCCTCAGCAGGGAGCTCAGCTCAGCAAGAGCCAGGACAGCAGCTCTGCTTGGAGAAGCTGTGGTTGAGTCTGGAGAACTGACAGCATCTACATGCCATTGCCATAATGTCCAAGAAGCCCTTTGTGCTTGGCTCAGGGAACAGGGTGCTCAGTGAGGGAGGTGAAGCTGGGGCAGGACCCTCCCTGCAGTACCACTCCTTGCTCTGGGCCGTGGAGTTGTCGCTGTGGTCTGTAGGGAATGCTGAGGGGTACCCAAGGTGTCACCTGCCTCCCAGCCAGCCTGAGAGCTGCTGCCCTCACAGTCACCTCCCACCAGCAGCCAGCCCTGCAGTCCCTGTGGTGTCCCTCCCCTTGCTGAGCTCTTGCCCTGGATGTTTCAATAACATAATGTATGCTAAAATTATCTATCTCTATATAGAATAAAGGCATGGCCCATTTTCTATTGCTAAAGATACCTATTTACTGACATGCTCTAAGAGTCCTCTCTGGTTGCACGCTGAGGTACTGGATGCTCTGTAGGAGATGAGTCAGAACATGCCAATTTAATTGAGACAATTTTTTTTCTGGCTGGGTGCTTCTCAGTTTGCAAAGGTCCCCTCTTTTGTGACACGCACAGAGCACACCCTGGCATAGGCTGGGGTTGGTATCAGCTTCTCCAGCTTTCCTGTGTCTTCTTGAGGTTAGACAAGGGACAGTGTTTGCATTTGGGGAACAACGGAGTGTCCCTTGTTTCTTTCCTCTTTGACTTGCACAGAGCATCCTCACACATTTGGGCAGAATGCTGGGATTACAGAGTGGCTGTCTTCTACCTGTTTGCAGGCCCAGGGCTGGCTGTGGGCAGGCAGGGTGTCCTGGCCCCCTCGGGTGGGTCAGAGTCTCCTCTGCCCACTGGCTCCTGCTCCCTGCACTCATTCCCTTCAGCAGCAGAGGGACACTGTGCTTGTGACTCACAGACTCTGCACCCACATAAACCCTTAGCAAGTGGATAAAAGCTGCTCTCTGTGCTGGATATTTGGTGTTCTGTGGTAATTTTATGCTGTTTCTCTTTGTTAACGTGTCTCTGTAATAATAATTCTCTATTTGATATATCTTACTTTCTTTGTAATAAGCCAAAAAGCTCATTGCTGGTGCCTTTTTGGCTGGAGGGGCTTCCCAGCCCACAGCTATGTTCCTGGGAGTAACAAAGGCCAGTGTCTGCAATTGCTCCTTCCAGTGAGGGAAAGAGAGAAGCCAATGCCACAGCATTGGCAGAAAATAAAAGAGCCAGCAGCCTTGGAATGACAGAGAGACTTTGGGGTTTGATGCTGGTTCTTTCCTGGGGCCTGGCTCCAAGGTGAGGGCTGAGCATGATACTGGGGATGCCTTGGGCCTGTTTCGGTGGGACTGTGACCCTGGGGACCCACAAATCTCGTGATGCAGGTGCAGTGCACACAGCCTGGTCTGACTCAGTTTGGAATCACAGTGCTTTGCCCAAATTATAGCATTACCTGAGGGTAAATTCTCCCAGAGAAGGAATTAGGTGGATTGCTGACAGCTGTGTTTTGGTGTTTTGGGGTGGTTTTTTTGGTTTTTTTTTTTTTTTTTTTTTTTTTTTTTTTTTTTTTTTGGTTTTTTGGTTTTTGGTTTTTGGTTTTTTTTTTTTAATTGGAACTGAATGCATTGGATAAGGAAGAGAGAGCCCCAGAGTGTTATAGTACCATGGGGGCTGGACTGTGGTGCCAGATGCTGCTGGGGCCAATGGGGTGCAGTGCAGGATGCCCTGGGGACAATTGCAGCTCACAAGTCGCCACGTGGGACTGAAGGACGTTTATTTGTGTAACCAAAGAGAGGGGTCTGCCTGGCACCTGGGTAAAGAAACCAATGACACCACACTGGGGATAAACGAAAATTCTCATTTCTCTTTCAGCCATGCCTGGGGCCCACGCAAGCCTCCAGCCATGCAATGGAGTGGCCCCTCACGCTTGGTGTCCAGGTCTTTTTGTAACCTGAAAATCTGCTGTTGTTCTGAGTCCAATAAATGCAGAATCCAGTTTGCTGGAGCTCTACCCTCTGCCTGCATTTGGCTTTTGTGTCATTTTTGTGCATGAAATCACTGTGGGTGTGATGGCTGCCAGCATGCAAAGGCGCTGGGAATCAGTGGGTCATTAGCCAGTAGATGAGGCTGTACATTGGGTTATTGTAGGCTTTCTTTCACAGTCAGATCTCACTATTAATCACATTTGAACTCATAATTCAATTACATATCAATTGGCTAATCCTTTCATATATTCATCTTTAGGTCTTTTAAATTGAATTTCAATTGATTAATGTATTTCTCAAAGCAAGGAGCTAATAAAGGCCAATGTCCTCCTGCTCTTGTCATTGTTTTTGGTATCTTTATGAACAGTTGTGTATCCATTCTTCTGGAACATCTTTATAAAATTGACCTATGCTCTCCAAGTAATAAAGAAGACGCTTATCAGCCACTTGTTAATTCAAGGCACAGATGTGAATCCTGCCCAGGGCCAAGATTTGATTCACTGAGACAAAGCAAAGAGCTTGGGAAAAAAAAAAAAAAAAAAAAAAAAAAAAAAAAAAAAAAAAAAAAAAAAAAAAAAAAAAAAAAAAGCAGTCCACACACTGTGCCCCATGAGCTGAAGAACAGTGTGCCAAGAGAACAAAATCCCTTGGGTTTGTCATCCAGTCATCATCCACAAGGAACCTGATCCCATCCCTTGCTCTGAGTCACAGTGAAAAATTAATGTTTTCAAAATTCACCCTTAATGGCCACTGGACAGGCTTCAGCTCCTCGGGGTTGGTGTGGCATATTGGGTACCTGCCACCATGTCAGCCCCAGTGTCACCTGCCAAACGGCCACTTGGACACCAACATCCCTAGGGACATTCAGGAGCCACTGGTCCAGCACCTAATGGGATGATGGACTTGGTCCCTCAGTGGCTACACATCCTGGGCTTACACTGGCCTCAGTCTCTGATGGCCTCAAACTCGTGTGGCTTGAACAGTGTCTGTGGGAGGACAGTGAAGCCACCGGTTGGGGGCTGCCGGGTCAGAACTAGCTGAAGGACAAATTCACCTCACTCAACTCTTGCCCTGTTATGCTCCAGCCACCTCTGCTGCATATCCTGCATCCTACACTCTGCATCCCCCCTGCACAGCTCACCAGGACCTACAGGTCACAGGGAAGCTGCTAACCTCCCTGACCATTCCTAACTGCTGTAGCTATGGGGCCTGGCAGTATGGTGACAGCCACCATCCCAGCACTGGGGATGAGCCACATGCCAGCAGGCTCCAGAGCTGCCCTCAGAGATGCCTTGGCTTCCCGGCAGAATGGCACACCAAGCTCACAGGAAAAAGTCCAGTTACCATGAAGAAGTCAACTGAAAACATGGAAACATCATGGAAACCCCAAAATGGCCCTATGCTTTAAGGTAATTTATTTGTTCTTGTCCTCAGAGCAGAAAGTGGGATATTTTTAAAACAGAAAGAAGTTCTGTTTCCTAAAATACTGACGAGTTGTGTCAAATAGCCCTTTCAGCAGTGGTTCCCTTCCCTGGGGGCCTGGGAGTGCCAGCACTGTGACCCTGCTGCGCTGGCAGCCAGCCCTGTGTGCCTTCCATGGTGTCAGGGCTGTGCCCATGCTCCCAGGATGAGCCAGTGGAAGCCATAGACCTCAGCGGGGTCACGCTGACTCAAGTGTCCTGACATGAGGGACATCAGCCAATGCTGGGGTTTGCTCCTTACCCAAAATTGCTGCTGCTTCCCTCTGCCAGTGGTGGGCAGGTGCCAAAGAGAGGGCAAACTGCCTGCCTGGCATGCCCCATGTCCCATCCCATAGGAGCAGGGTGCAGTGGCACGATGTTGTAGCATGGTGTGGTGGCCACCAGGACAGCCTGTAGGGCCAAGGCACTGAAGGGAGCCCGGATGTGCAGGACACGGAGTGAGGAAGGATGGAGCTTGTTGGGAAAGATGGAACAGGAAGGACTTATGGATATGATTGTATGGTAAGAAATACTACAGATGTAAAACCTGCGAGTGAAATAGGAATGAAAGCTAGTTTCAAGATGTAGGCATGGCAAGCAGGAAAACGGTGATTAGCTGAAGATGGGTTGAAAGACAGGAAAACAAAAGACAGGAATGTTGCCTTTCCACTCTGCAAAGGCATCAGGTAGAAAACAGATAGGAAATGTAGCTTTTAGAGTTTAGAATATAAAATGGCATGGTAATGTAGTAGTTCTTATAGGCTGCATGCAAAGTTTGTAGGTTTTGTATCTTGTACGGGTTGGTCACTGTAAATTAGAATATTCAACACAAAAAGAGATATAATGTATTGTAACAAGGTGATCACTCTCTTTCGCCCTTCCCCTCTCCTCTCTTACTCTCTTACCTCGCTTGCTCTCTCTTACCTCTCTCCTCCTCTCTCCCTCTCTTGCTCCTGCTTTCTCCCCACGCTTTTCCCCTGCTCTTACCCCGTTTCTACCCCTTAGCTCTCTTCTATCTCTCTCTTTCCCAATTCTCTCTTTAAGGCTTTGCTTCAGCCGAGGCTGGTGGCTGGAAGCAGGCCCTCTTTACCCACGACCCTTGTAATAATAAAGCCACGTGTTTCTAGAATATCTCAGGTCTGCAAAGTTCCTTGTCCCAACCATCCACGGAAATTTCTACAGGAGCTGTGGGAGGATGGAGCTCCTGGGGACTTGCCTCTCTGAGCCTTCATGGGCATGTCCACATTTTATACAGGATTTCAAGAATCTTCAGAACTTCTGCCTTGTGGGAGCTCTTAGAGACACTGGCAGAAGCTGTTAAAGCACTTCTTAAACTTCTGAAAACACAGAAAATGGAAAACATAGTGGCCTTTACTGGTTCAAAGCATCTGATTGTTTAAGCCACTCACAGGATTTTTTGGAGGCCTGACCTGATTTACAGCCATGTGTATGGGCCAAGAGACCTGCTAAGGGCTGCCAGGAACTCGCCCAGTGCAGGGAGCTGCTCCCAGCTTGGAGCATCCAAATGGCTAATTGTGCAGTGGGATGGATCAGGGAGAACTACAAAGCTGAAAACTATGGCTCTGATCCTCCAAGGAGTCCCATGTGGGTGGATTCCGGCACCTTCATGGGTTTGTGTAGTACATAAATTTCAGATGTCAGTGCTCCACCGTTGGAGTCCAGGGCATCCCTCTGGGTACCCTGGAAGGTCACAGACCTTGGCAGAGGGGTCTGAGACCCAAGCAAGAGGGTTTGAGATTTGTACAGGGGTGTTTGAGACCCTGGCACAGAGCCCAGGAAGACACAGGCTTTGATTTCAGTCCATGAGAAAAACTTCCAACACAGAGAGGAATTACAAGTCACAAAGGTGTGAAAGATAATAGTGTAACTAATCACCGTGTATAAAGTTTTGTAGTTTTGGTTTCTTAGAATTGGGGAACAAGATGGAGGATTTAGGGTGGAACCCTGGGTTCTTCTTGTTCTCCCTTGGCATCTATTTTCTGCAGTGACAGTGGCACAAGGTAGTTTAAGGGGATTGGGTCAGAGTAGAGATGACCCTTCTAGTATAGGTACTAGGCATTGGTATGAAATTGTAAATAATGGACACGTAGTTATCTGTATAAAAGCAAAGCAACGCCCCATCGTGGGGGGAGTCGCATCGTGTCCGAGCTGCTGTGAACACCTTGGCCGGGCACAAAGAACTTGTAAGATAAGAAATAATAAAAACGTGAGAAAACAAGAAAAAACAAGACCTTGAAGACTCCAGTTCATTCTCGCACCAGACTCAAAGCCTTCAGAGGGCAGAGGGCCAAAAAAGACTCTCTCAAACCACCACCTGGAATCTCAGGTGAGAAACCTAACCCAAGACTCCACTAAGTATATTTCAATTCTAAATTTATCACACAGATGTGTCTGCTGCAGAGTCTTTGGCCTCTTCAAATTCTTTCTCTGGAAAGAACTCCCTGAGGCTCGGGCTCAAGCTTTGGAACTGCTTATTTTGTTATCTTCTCTCTATAAAAACCTGAAAGGTTTTCTTGTGCTGGAAAATAATTTTCTTGCTCATATTATGATACAGATTACCACGTGGCCAAAGTCATAAACCACGTGTAAATGTATCAATCTCTAAGGGCCCAGCTCTTGCAGATTAGCTTAAAATAATTTTAGTGAGACTGCTCTTCAGAGGTGCATTGTAAAGTAAAAGGTTTAATAAATGAAAAATAACAAAATAACAAACGTTACAGAAAACAAAAGAAAAGCTGCGCACAGGTGTCCGAGAAAACCTCTGACACCCTGCTAGAAACACTCCAAAAATCCCCTTACTTCCTTTGGGCTCCTTCCTAAATACTGAATGTTCTAGGAGGGACAATTTGGCTTTTGGCCCAATTAAATTAACAACAGGCTTTGAGTTACACTCTTGGAGCCCAATCCATGTTCCTGTGCTGGCGCTGAGCCAATTACAATGAGAAAAACACAGAACTTTCTAGTTCTAGTTAAAACTTCCTAAAATGACTAAAGGTAAACTGAAACTCTTTCCCTATTTGAGGTGTGGGGTGCATTACTACAATATTAAATCCAAACGTTTTCTGTAAGAAAGCAAGCCAGGAACCTATGGGTTGGAAGACAAGGATTGTTGGGTCAGTGCCTCAATGCTCATTCCAGTTCATGATCACTTCATACAAGGCCTAGTGAGGAAAGAAAACAGTTTAGTTCCCCAAATGCTGATGTTTTGAATGCATCCAGCCCTGGAAAAGTTACAGCCCCACAAGGAAACTTTTGAGAAAAACAAGAAGAAAAAAAAAAAAAAAAAAAAAACAAGCAGAAAACCCTCTAGCTGCTGTTCCAGGTGCATTGTGTCCATGCCCGCCCCAGGAGTGCTCTGGCTGCTTGGGCCTGGAGCCAGGGCACGGCACAGACCTCTCCGAGCTGTCAAACCTGGCCATGAAGAGCCCACGGGCGGGGGCCGGGCATGCACAAAATAATTGCAGGAGGATCCCCAAAACAGCAACCAGCCCTGAGCAGGGTGTGGGTAGGAACGCTCCCCTTCTCCAGCTGGGGACCCTCGTGGCTGTGGGAGCAGCTCAGCTGTCCCTGGGCCCCCAGGGACACCCTCTTGAGCAGTCACCTCCATCAGGCTTCTCCAGAAATCTGGGCTCCAAAGCTGGCTGCAAGATTCCCTTTTCAGAGAGAGAAGCTGTTTTCTCCTGAGAGAGGGCTCGCTGTTAAAGAAAAGCAAGAGTCCTGTAAAGCAAACACTGGTGCACAATGTCAGAGTCAAAAGGTGGGGGAAAACAGATGTGAGGAGGGGAAAAGAGTGCCGGATAGATGGAAAGAAGCCACTGGTGGTCATAGGAAAACCGGAGTCTCAGTGACCCCACGACACAGGACGCTGTCCAGGCACTGTGGCAGCACAGGAATATTCAGCCTTAGCAGGGCAGCTTCTCCAGTCAGAAAAATGCAGAAAACCAGCTTTGGGGACTGCAAACCCAGAGTGGGGCTATAGCAGAGCCCAGGGCACTCCCAGTCCTATAGACACAGCCCCGTGTGGCCTCCTCGGGGCACAGAGCTGGACCCCCACAGCAGGGCCTGCCTGCAGAGGGGATGGCAGTGGGGGCAACGCTTGGGCCCAGGGTGAAGAGGAACAAAACACACTGAGGTGGTTGTTTCACTTCATGGAAACTTTATAAGCACTTGCAGTAACCTAAGCTTGTACACATCACAATGGCTCCGGGGCTGATGCTGGGGGGCTGCTGTGCTGCACAAGGCAATCCTGCATTCCCAGCTGTCACTCCTGGGCCACTGGCAGCAGGGACTGTTCTCACAGCAGCAGAGATTGGGCCCCACAGCCCCCCGCCAGCACAACCAGCATCCCCCACCACTCCAACTGCTGATCCCCAGTGTTCAGCTGCACCCACAGGTGCAGGGAAAATCAGCACAGACATACAAGTGACAAAGAACTTCAAAAGGACACCATGAAATAGTCTGCAAGAAGCTGCCTCTCCCCACTGCTCACACTGTCAGACTGAAACCCAACCACCCTTGGATTCTCCCTACCCACAGAACCTGGCTCTGTCCTGGGGGTCTGTACTGAACAGTGGGCACAAGCAGGAGAAGGATGTGACAAGCCACTGCTCCTGCAGAATGTCGCCTCCAGAGCCACCCGCATCGGCAGAACCCAAGGAGCTTCCCAAACTGACAGGCTCGAGGGGTCCCCAAACAGCAGCCCAAAGCAAGAAAGACAGTTGGGAAATGCTGGCCTTTTGTGTGGGAGCCACAGGCCCAACATCCCAACAGGGCCAGGGGTTGATATGCTGCAGGCAAGTGGTCCCACTGCCAGGCTGGTCAGAACAGCTCGCTCCAGCTTCAGCTCCATCCTACCTGTTCAGAGGTTCCTGATCAGAACCACTGTGTGTTGTCCTTGAGCCCCTGGTGAGGGGCTGCAGCAGGAGGGCCCCAGCACAGCCCCAGATGCTGCCAGTGCACATGGCACAGCCTCAACTGCCACAGCACAAGGCTGATTTGGTTTTAAAGCCACGTTCATGTGCCAGGCCTAAAGGATCGAGCAGCTGGGGCACTACTGAAGCCAAAGAAGTGAGAGCACCATGGACATGACACACATGAGTGTCAGTGTGTGCCATTCAGCAATAAGAGGCACAAGGTCACACAGAAGCAAAGTGCCAGGAGGTGGGAAGGACCTGCTCCAGGCAGGACACAGTATGCTCGAGGGATGGAGCACCCAGGAAGCAGCTGTGGGAATGTTCGGCCACTGTTTTGCAAATGGTCTCAGCACCTAAAGAAAACCATTCAAAAAGGGGGAGTCATCTTTGGGCAGGTGGAGGAAGTGGGGAAGCAGCTCTCTGCCGTGCACAGCCCTGGAGCTGGGCCCCAGTGGCAGCTGGAGCAACAGACAAGCCTCTACTGCTACAGAGGTCCTGGCCAGGGACACCTCCCAGGCCAATGGACATCATCCACAGGGCCATGGCTGAGGGACAGACTGGACATCTTGTACTGAAATGAATAAACAGGGAAACAAGAAACTGGGCAGTTCTTATAAAAAACAATGGCTTTGACCCACAATCAGTGAGTTTCAGATCCTCAGCACCTCTGTGCTGGCCACTGCAATCATCCAGGATGGAGACTTCTTGGTGGGCCTGTGAGAAGTGGATCTGGTGAGACTGTGGCTCACATGGAAGAGGAAGCAGTAGAGGAAGAGGAAGAGCACCTGCTGCCCCCTTCCCCCAGCTGCACCCTTGGAGGCCGCTGACCTGAGGATGCTGCCTGAGAGCTGACGCCAGGCAAGGCTGTGGCCATGGCTCAGGCCAAGCCCCTGGCCAAGCCGTGTCTGTCAGCATGGTGTCCCAGGCCAGGGATGTCCAGGAGATGAGGAGACATCCCACAGAGCTGAGTACAGTGGTTCCCCCATCCCTGCCCAGCCTGCATCACCATGGGCAGCATTACCAGGCACAGCTCTCCCACACACTGACACCAAGTGAGGGACACAAACACAAAGGAAGGGGCTTCTCAGGGCAAGGAGGGAGTGCAGCTGTTTTGCCCTTACATCCAAACACAGGGATTCAGTCTTTGTGCTGTCTAAACACCCTTTTCAAAGTGTATTTCCTGAAATTGAGCAGGTGAACAGGTGGTCCATGTCCCCCAACCCTGCTCATGCTGCCATCACCTGCATGGGCACACACAGGCACTGTCACAGTCTGCAGAGAGGAGAGAAGGGAGGGCAGGGAACAGTTCAACACAGATGTGTGGCCAGGACCTGCTCTCCATCATGGTCTCCATCTCCTAATTTCTTGAGCCAATTGTGGCTCGGAAATCATTATCTGGTAAGATAGCTGCTCTCCAGGGCACTGGGGCTGGCAAGGCTCAGCTCTGACTCCTAGGTCACAAGCACAGAAAGTCTCCTGAGTCCAGCTGGGCTGAGGTGTGCTTACAAAGCCTGGAAGAAGAAAATAAGCTTCATGTTCTGTGAAGCAGTGCAAATCCACCAGTAATGGCAGTACCACTGGACTCCCACAACCCCAGAAATGCTGACTTTGTATTACATGCCTGCTTTCAGTTTATTATTTGATTTGTTGTCATAAACATGTACCTTTAGCCTCAGCTCTCATCACTTGGGATCCTGCCTTGTGGTGATGAACCGGATAAAAGGAAGTAGAAGAACAGAGAAAAAAATGAGTGCAAGGAACAAGCTCCAACTCAGCTCCACAAGCTCCTCGAGGCTGGGTAATGGGCAGGGAGGGGTCTGTTTTGCAATAGAACAAATGTTTTCTCTCTCAGTACCAGCAGCAGCAATTCTCAGACTTACAAACCTTCTCTCCCTTGGGCAGTGGTTGGCAGCTTTTCAGAGCAGGAAGCTGAGGCTTATTTGGGTAAATATTATCACAAATGGCACCTGCTTCCCCTCAGTGTGTCCCCATAACCCCCTAGCTCCCTGTCTGCACACCCCCTGTGCTGGACCAGCCATGCTCTCTCAGCAGCTGCTGGGACCTGACCAGCCCTCATCACCTCACTCATGACCTGATCTTCCCACAAGGCCTGAGTACAATAGGCACTACATCACGCAGATCCACACACATGGTAACAGGGATCCACAGGGATGTTTCTCACTTGGCAGATTTAACTTATCAAGTCTATATCTGGACTCACATTTTACGCTTTGTGCTCTTTGTTTAGTTTCAGCATTTTAGCTGAGCCTCATCTGCTATTCATGAGTACGAGACAAGGCAGGCCTGGGACTGGGGCTGTCTGTGCTGGCTCTGCCTCAGAGGGAGCACCCTGTGCTGCAGGGCTGCTGCTATCCACATGCCACCTTCCCCGTGCCAGCCTTACCTGCCTGTTCTTTGGGAAGCCATCTCAAAGAACTTGGTCCTAGAGGCCACCCTGCAAAGAAAACAGAAGTCTCTCTTTTGATTCGACCTGGCAATCTGCTAATGAGATCAGGGGAATGAGCTGCAGCATTGGCAGAACTGCAGAGATCACCTTCAATTGACAGTTCTTGTGCCAAGGCACAGCTGGGCTCTTTCTGCACTCACTCCACCCTCACACCACTTGCCAGCACTTTGGCTGGGCTGCTTATAGAATCATGGAATCATTTGGGAATTTGGGTTGGGAAAGATCTCCAAGATCATAGAGTCCAACCTTTGACCAAACACCACCACATCAACTAAAATATAGCACCGAGTGCCACATCCAGGCATAATTTCTGTGCTTTTGCCTATAATCCTATGTGCATCCATCCCCTTTATGGTCTTTCCTTCAGTGTTTATGTGCTCTTGCCCGAGCTCAAGAAAAAGAAGTTCTGCCAGGCAGTTCTGGAACAGAGCAGATGCTCATGGCATCTTTTGTTTTCTTTCGGTTAATTCCCACTAAAGCCAGCAGGATTTCTGACTCTCTTAAAATCTGAAAGAAATCTGAGGAGGAGATGAAGCTGAACTCCATCCAATTTCCTTAAGCAGATCCAAGCTGGATCTTGTCCTGCCCCAGAAAGTGTCTCATTTGAGATGTTTGCTGGGGGCAGGCAGGGAGAGGCTCAGCTCCACCGACCCAGGAACAGCAGGGAAGGGGATGGGACAAAGCTCAGCCCTGGAGCAGGTGCTTGAACAGCTCCAAAGCTTCGTGTTTGCCTTTGCTGTGGCCCCACTCCCCTCCCTGGCTGTGCCCTCTGCTCAGATTTCCAAGTGACACTCAAACCTGTACTTGCACCGGTGCCAAGGGGACATCCACAGGCTCCAGCCACTGAGCTCCCAGGTGTCCCCACCAGCAACCATGCCCCTGCCACGGGCTTCTGGCTTACATAGATGAGGGCATCTCCTCTGCTGTCCCTGCTATCAGATCTGGCCTCTGCTCCAGCTTTGGAGGGATTGGAGTCCGGCAGGGTGGATCTGGAGGTCTCACAGGGGGACGTGTTATCACGGGCTTATCACCATGGGGACGTGGCTTAGGGACACCGTCACAGTCACCTGCAGGGATGGAGATGACAAACACTGAGCAGGAAGCTCTGGCAGCTGCCAGATATTTATGAAGGGGCACTTAACAGGTCCGTGGGTTTAGTTCTGTCCCTCTGCCTCAACACTCTCTCACTGACAGTGGCCAATAGCCATAATGGAGGCACAGAGTCTAGGGAAAGGAAGTTCCTACACTACCTGCTCCAGAAAAGCCTTCCTGGCACTGGGAGAACAGGGGCTAGAGCTGGACCTGCAACGACAAACTCAATGTAGTTGCTGACTGTGAAGCTGACACTTCCTGGGAATGACAAGTGTTCTTAACCAAACCCTGGCAGTGCTGCTCTGTGAAAGGAAGAGGAACAGCACAAACTGGTGATTCCTGTGGCTGAGCTTTCATCCAGGACAGTGACACTACCTGTCCTCTCCTCAGCTGCTTTTCTTCCCCAAGATCCAGCCAACCTTGCTATTCACTTTATGCTGAGGTGTCTTTTTCTGCCTCGGCTAGCCCTGACACCTCAACAGTAAAGGGGGCGGCTCGGTAGCAGGGTGAACCTCACCGACCCCTGTGAGTTCTTGTCTTGCTTGAAGGAGTGAAGCAACGACAGCAGGAAAAAAGAGGAGGCTGTTCTGGGTTAACTGCTGGCTTTATTCATCAGGGGATCTGCCCCAGCAGACACCCCTCAGCAGAAGCAGCGAGGGAAAAACAAGGGAAAAGAATCTCTCCGAACCCCCCCAATGCAGCACCTTTTATTGGGGGGAGGAACTCAGGGATGGGTCTAACTGGGGACAAATCAGGGGCCAAAGGGGCAAGGCTCTCTGGATAAATGACATACATACTAACAAATCAATAACTCAGTTGGGGAGACAGCTGAAGTCTTGTCCAATCACTTGGGGTTTTTCATGGAACTTTCCAGACTTTTGGGAGAGACCCCAAAGTGACAGACAAGGCCCAGGGGCTGGATAACTTATGATTGACATAAAACTGGGGTTGGGATGAAACCAATGAGGGTGGAACATGGGTGCATGGGGCAAACCATTATAACTTATAAAAATGAACTTAATACAAGGAACAAATACATACATAAACTGATAAAACCAAACCCACACCACTACAACTTTACCCTTCAAAGTCTTTAAGAGTCAAGTCAACAAGGAATGAGTGTCAGACTTCACCCATGTCCACACCTTAGGCTGTTCTGGTCTCCCAGCCTTTCCTGCTGAGCTGCATCAAGAGGACTCAAGGGGAGAAGCCCAGCACCCACCCCAGGGAGGGCTGACTCAGGCACCTCAGGCTTCTCCTGCCTGGCTCTGGCCAGGCCCCTGGTGCCCACTCACCCTCTCTGCCACAGATGCCCAACCGGGGCGCCGGTCTCCTGGCCTGCAGCGTGGCGGTCCTCAGGACAGGGCTGGTCACCACCCCGTTGGCCGTCCTGCCAGCTGGCTTCGCCCCTCCATCCTGCAGCCTGTTCCCCAGCTTCCCCAGCTCAGGCTCAGTGTGTGGCTGGGGCTGGCTCTCAGTGGGGGGACACCCTGGCTTGTCTTCCCCTGGCCAGGGTGTGGGCAGGCAGCTGCGGTGCAGGGGCTTGAGGGCCTCCACACCACTACCGTTAGGGGTCTGGCTGAGCTGCTCTGCTGTGGAGACAAGAGGGCAGAGCCCTGGGGGGTTAGTTGTGTACCGCACTTGATGTGCCTCCAAAAGCCACTCGTCCCACCCCTCTTGCTGTGCTACAGACCCAAGAGCAGGAGCTGTGCTATGAACCTGACTGCTCCCTGCAACCTCAGGGTGGTCCAAGGTGAATGCTTCTGCTCCGAGGTCAGGGAAGCCTTGAAATGCAAGGCCAGCCCCAGCTCCATTAGCAGTCTGGGGGTTTTAAAGAGCAATGTGAATCAATCATGTTTTGCCAGTGTCACAAAGTGCACTTTATATCTAAACATCATCAGAGCTCTGAAAATGAATGGAGAAAGAAATTTTCCATCTCTTTGGTGACTGTGGAATCAGGGCACAGCCTGCAGTGCCAATTAGAGCAAATCAGGTGCAGAAACATGATTTTAAGCTGATGTGCATTTTGCTGTTAATCCAGCTGACTGTAAGGAAATGCTGAAGCCCTTATCATAATGTCAGAGTAGAACTTGGCCTAGAAAACACCTTCACTGCATCCAGAAAAAGCTCTTTGGAGTTCTTGTTCTGGATGTGGAACTGCCAGCAGCTGAGCCAGCTTGACACCTCCTTGGGCCTCCTGCAGCACAGCCCTCCCTGGCTACCATCCCACCAGCACTCCATGCAGTCTTTTTGACTCTGATACCACAAAACCTCTCCTCTGGGCCTCTCCTGTGCCAGGAACCTTAGTTTAGCCAGCCTTAGTTTAGCTAATGGAGAATGCCACAGGTACCAGAAAAACCCAAATCCCACAAAGTCTGACTTGTGACATGATGCAATCAATGTATGAGTGTTTTTTGCTTTCCTTTCTCTCTGAACAGCCCTCACTGCCTGCTGTGTCTAGGACCTGGGAAGTGCAGCCCTGCTGCTGTTACCTCCATTGCTCCTGGAAAGGTGTTACAGGAAGCAGGAGGAGTGAGAGGCAGGAAAGGCATCAGGGAACAGCCAGACTGACCTCCGCTCTCCTCCACAGAGGCATCGAAGAAGACAGGTCTCTCCCTCAGGGGATGCTTGGAGATGGTGATGGGTTTGTGCCGCCGGGCAGCCACCCTGGGTGGGGGCACCGGGGGGGCTGTGGTGTCTTCTGGAGGGCCAGAGTAGATCTGTAAAGGGAGACATGTTCAGGTGACCCGACACAAAAGGGCTGCTGCCTCACCTCCCACTGCAGGTGCCCCCACCCCGAACAGAGGGGGATGGTGACACTGTCCCCACTACTGACACTGTCCACACCACAGCACCATCCCCACCACTGACATTGTCCCCACCACTGACACTGTTCCCACCACTGACACCATCCCTGCATCTCAGCAGGAAGATCACAAACGCAAACAATTTGTAGAAGCAAATTCCCCTGGAGCAGATGAGGGAGGCTTTGAAGCTTTGGAGCAGACAGCTCCTGACCAACATCAAGATTCCCATCGTCAAAGAGATATGATCCCCAAAACACCCAAACCAACCCTGCATTGTTTCAGATCTAACACTAAAACCCTTCAGCTCTTGGGTTACAATGATGCATTTGGCACTAGGAAATTATCTGGGATGAAATACTGGCATTAAAAAAATGGCACTGAGAAGTTTTATCTCCTTTTCTTACTGGTCACGTGGCACCTATTTGGTTGGGATTAGTTGAGAGGTTCTCATTTATGTCAGGGCTTTATTTAAGAGCTGAAAAAGAAATATATCTGAAGAGCTGAAACACCATATCAAGGCCCAAAGCAGCTGCTCCTGTGTTCTTCTCAGGGATGTTAATTGAAGTTTTATCAGGCTTTAAAGCCTGAGTTACTACGGAGAGGTGGCCTGAGCTGCTGAGCCCAGAGGCTGCACTGCCTGTCCTGGGAGATGTGGAGCTGGTCCCTTCCTGGCTCCAGCCCAGAGGAGGAGAGCTGTTCCAGCCCCACTGGCATGCTGGGTCACCACACCCTTGGGCCACACTTTGATATGGAAAAACAACTTTATTGCACCACCCAGAAAAATCTTAACATGAAGAAATGTAACATTCTGCTTTGATTAAGTGCCTCATTTTGGTAATTCAAACCAAAAGTGTATTCCTTCTTCTCGGGGACAAAGAGCAGGGCTAGGAGACCAAGATGGGGGATGGAAGAAGAAAACATGTCCCTCATTTAAACCCCTTGGTCCCAATTGTGTGTCTGGGGAGGGCAGGCAGTGGCAGATGGCTCCCCACTCCCCAAGGTCAGGCTGCTCTGGCCCAGCCTGGGCTGGCTTTGGATAAATCCATGTGCTGGGACCAGGCTTTGCTCCCGACAGCCTGGCCCACTCTGCATGAGGAGAGGAGGAACAACACAATCACAGAATGGTTCAGGCTGGAAGGGCCCACAGTGGGTCATCTGGTCCATCCTCCCTGCTCAAGCAGGGTTTCCCTAAAGCAAATGACACAGGATTGTGTCCAGACAGTTCTGGAATATCTCCAGTGAGGGAAGATTACACACCTGTTATAAACGCAACGGCAAAAATCGGATTAACAAAGAAACAATTTATTAATAAAACGATCCCAATCACCGATAAAAAAGAAAAAACCACAAAAGGATTCACAGCGCAGCGCCGGGTGGAAGAGAAGATCGCACTCTAAGGCACGGTTTTCCCAAATCCACACGGAGCAGGTCGCAGCTCGGGGTTTTATAGGGGTTTTCATGTCCCGAGGCGGAACAGGTGCCCAGGATAGTCCAAATAGTCCAAATAATTTTCGGATGGGCTTCCCGGATTTGTCGGACTCTGCAGACGGTATTCCGGGAAGATCCTTTCACATGCGGATGGAGCTCGCCGGTCCATGTTTATTTCAATGTGTATTCCTCGGCAGAGAATTCTCTTTTTCGTTCGGAGAGGAATTTCTCTGTCTGGGTGCGATGCCGATTCTTATCTGGGTTGGCTAGTGTCTTTGTTTCTCAAAATGGTCCTCGTCCTGTTCTCTTTGTCTCAGGACTGAGGACCGTGGAAACCTGGGGGGGAATAGTTTCTACGGAGCATACCTTTTTCATATTTTATATTAACACCAATCTAACATATCTTGCTATATTCTTTTATCACGAATTTTTACCCAATGTCACATTTATCACAGTCCCCCACCTAATAATTTTATTAAATTAAAAATTCGTGCTTCTTTATTATATTTGTTTCCTGTGAAGAAGACTATTAATACCAATTGGGATCATAGTCCTCTTGAGACATTTCGCCATGTCCCTGAAGTGTTTCACTTTCTCCATTTATTTTCCCTTCAAATCTTTTCAGGGTCTTTGCTGCTCGTCCGCTCTCTCCTCCTTCTTCTAGTTTCATTCATTTTGATATTTGGGAGAGAGAGGTCGGCTTTCCTGAAGCATTTTCTGGATCCATGGGCAGGGAAGCGATCTGCATTCCCTGGACAACAGAGTGGATTAGTCTAATGAAGCAAGGGATCAGGGATCAAACAGGGAAGGAATATAATACCTGCGATAGAACAAGCTATGAAGAACACTAATTTCTTCCACCAAGCTCCTTGTCCAAAAAATTGATCCCACCAAGGGGCTTGCAAGATGGAATTCCATTTTTGAACTGGCACATGCGCCACCTTTTTAATTTCAGCCGCCAGTCCTCTGATTGTCTCCCCATAATCATCTATCTCAATACAGCATTCTGATTCATTGAACCTTCCACACACCCCTCCTTCTTCGGCTAACAAATAGTTCAGGGCTAATCTGTTCTGTTATACAAAAGCCCTCATTTGTGAGTGTTGTTTTGCCAGAAGTCCTAAGGCATCTGAAGTGTGGTTGGAGACGATCTCGACCACTGCTTGCAGCTGGATAAGCCTGTTAAGGAGGTAAATGGGGGTCCTATATCCCCAACTACCATCATTTGCCCAAGTGGCCGGCCCGTAATATTCAATGATTCTTTCGGCAGGCCACTCCTCTTCCCCCCATTTTTGACTGCCTCCTGCCATTGGTAATTCTCTTTTCAATTCTCTTTTGTGCCGATCCAGTGTCTCAAAGAGGGGGGCTCCTAGTAAATTACTCTCTGACCTAGGTAGAGTGAAGAAAAAGGGCCTAATCATTCCTAGAGTACAGGATCCCTTCCATTTTCTGGGAAGTTCACTGTATGCCTTTTTCCCGCATATCCAGTATATCCCATCAGGAGCTTTCCATCCTGTATTAATTTTTGAGGGTTCACTCCAATATTCTTTCAGGCCCTGTAGGTCTTGGAAGGGATTAGCCCCAGTACTTTTATGCCAACATAACCCGATTATCTCGATCCACTCACGATTTTTTCCCCGACTTCGGCCCCAATAACCCGCAGGTGGTTCAGGTTGCCAAATCCTCGATTTGTCATTCGAGTTTACTGCAAGCGTGTTTATACATGGTGTATAACCTACCAGGTCAGTGAACTCTTTTCCTTCTCTGCTGATGCAGATAGTGCCAATGATTCTTTTGTCTAATATCCATCCCTTTGATCTTTGCATGGTTTTTGATATTTTAGATCCCTCCCTTTTTAAGAGTTGCTCTGGGGTAAGTCCTTCTCCCTTCCAAGGCCACCTTTCAGCTGATTTTATCCTCCACAAATCCAGCAATTAGATAATCCTAATTCAGTAGCTATCTCCCGTATCAGATCTATAAAGAGATTCTGGTTAGGAGCTGGTAGCCCCCAATCGCTGTATTGTTTTTCTAATTGCTCATAATGTTCACTGAGAGATTTCAGTCTCTCCTGTTCGATTCTCCTTTTTTTGGTTTCGGCTTCTTGCCTTTTTAATTCTAGATTTATTTGCCTCACCTTACTCTCTGGGTCCATCCCTTCCTCATTCCTTGAAAAACAAAAGGTCTGATCAAATTGTAAACACACACTACTGTCATCATTTTTCATCAGATCAAGGATGATAGGCTCATTGTTGAAGGAAACCTTTTCCTCATGTTTAAGGTTTCTTCCTTCCCAGTATAATTTTCCTCCCATGGTGCACATTCCTAATTTAGTCTTATCATAACATAAAGGGTTTACTCTGTAATATGCCAGGAAGGTTGATTGTCTTTTTCCTCCTACCCACACAGTTTTGTTGCATTGGTCACAAGCTGGGATTGGGGAAAGAATCTTGATCTCACGTTTGCATATGACATGGGGAGCCTTTTCCCCTCCCACAACACGAATTTTTGACTGACCGTCCTTAAAACTTACCCCTGAGTGTTGGCACCGGACTTCCCCCTCCAATTCACAGAGACTGAATCGAGTGCCATTAGACCAACAATAACATCTTTGTTGCCCTGGAGGGCAGTCGATTATCTGTCCGGTTAATGTGGCAGTCAGGCACTGTTCACACTTCCCTGGGGAACTCACCCCCAGAGGCACCTCAGGGATGGCCCCCTTGGTCAAGCACACGGCTAGACTCAGGACAGTCAGGATTCCCCACAGATGTACCCCTCTGCCTCTGAACATACGGCGGGAAAGACCATCTTCTCGGCAGCAGGGATAAGCTTCAGGGGCCCTTGTTGTCCAGACAGCGAATCTCCTTTTATAGATCGCCCACCGAGACAGCTTAATTGTATCACTTCTGCACGGTACTTTGATAGTCCTCCGGCACTCAATTGCCAAAATCTCTGCCTTGGCATCCAATTTCCCTTTTACTCCCTTTTTGTAAATTTGGTACCACTCAGGAGAGTCTAGTTCCAAAAGTCCGGCCCGTGTGGCAAGTATTAAGAGAGGGCTAGTATTTTCCTGTTCTTCGGTTAGACAATTGGTGCACAGCCCCCTCGGTCTGTTCCCTCCCCAACAATGAGTTACCCAAACCTGTTTACAATAGACACATTCAAAATGAATAAAAGGAAAGCAATCACAGTTAGGAGTGGTACAACTTATCTGATTTGTCATTTATGGTGACGCTGAAGCCTAATTTTCAGCTCTCCTGGAGGGGTGGTGATCCTCCAATCCGAGGTATTTGAGTCCTCAACCTTTTTTACCCTTGATGAATGAGTCCAGCCTTTTTCCGCAGTTCGGACCACAGTATCAGTGGTGAGGAGGACAAGGAAGGGTCCTTCCCAGTGCGGGGTGAGGGGAAGTTCTTTCCAGGCTTTGATCAGCACTTTATCTCCCGGCTGTATCTGATGGATTGCGAATCCCAGGGGAGCACTTTGGGGGATAAGTCCACGCCTTCGGAGATCCTGTAAGTTTTTGTTTACAGCAATGAGATAAGGTTGTAATTGTGCATCTTCGACTTGAGGGTGTCCCACCGGCATTCCATGTTTGTAGGGCATTCCATACAACATTTCAAAGGGGGACAACCCAGTCTCAGAGTGCGGCATAGTTCTTATGTTAAGCAAAGCTAGAGGGAGGCATTTGATCCAAGACATTTTTGTTTCCAACATAAGTTTAGACAATTGAGACTTTAGGGTCTGATTCATCCTTTCCATCTGTCCTGAGCTCTGAGGATGCCAAGGGGTGTGATACTGCCATCTGATGCCCAAGGCTTCTAAGGTTTGTTTAATAACTTTTGAAGTAAAATGTGTCCCTTGATCTGAATCAATATAGTCAATTATTCCATACCGAGGTATAAGTTCCTCTAGTAAAATTTTTGACACAGTCTGTGCAGTGGCTTTTGCCCTGGAGTAAGCTTCCACCCAATGAGTCAATTTGTCCACTATCACCAATAGAAATTTGTATCTCCCAATTTTTGGTAATTCAGTGAAATCTACCTGGATCCTTTCAAATGGCCCATATGAGAGAGGACGGCCCCCCCCAGGCAATTTGTCTGGATCTGGATCGATTCACTTTTTGGCAGATGACACACCCTTGTACCTCTTGTTTGGAAAGTTCAGAAATCCCTTTGCACCCGAAGAATTTCAGAAACTGTTCTGCCAACGCCCGGGTTCCCCAGTGTGTTTGTCTGTGTAATCTCTGCAAGATTTTTCTCGCTGCTTCCCTTGATATTAATTCCCTCCCATCGGACAACCTCCACTTCCCCATTTCTAGGACCCCTCCGATCTTCTTGAATTCCTCGGTTTCCTTTTCAGACGGGGGTAGAGGAAATTCAGGGGCTTCCTCCATTGTCACCTCAGGGGCACTCACCATAAGCAGAGCTGCTCTTTTTGCTTCCCTGTCGGCTAGACTGTTACCACGGGTTTGGAATTGGAGTCCGGTTTGATGCCCCCTTACATGGACCACAGAGATTTCTTTCGGTTCTCGAATGGCCTCTAGGATTTGTTTAATTATTTCTCCATGGATTAAGCCTCTTCCCTTTGTATTTATCAGCCCTCTTTCTTCCCAAATTTTCCCAAAAGTATGTACCACTCCGAAGGCATACTGGGAGTTGGTATAGATAGTTCCCCTTCTTCCTTTTAGCTGCTGAAGGGCCCTTAAAAGAACATAAAGCTCACAGGCTTGGGCTGACCAACCTGCTTCTAGGGGACCTGATTCCACCACCTCTCCCGATTTACCATCCACAACCGCATACCCCGACTTTCTCTTTCCTTCCACTACCTTTGCAGAACCATCTATGAACCACTTCTCTCCTCCTTCCAATTCCTGACCCTCCAAATCAGGTCTTACTTTCGTCTGAAGCTCCACAATCTCAATACAATCATGTAATAATTTTTCTGAGGCTTCTCCGAATAGAAACTGAGCCGAGTTCTGTGCAGAGGTAGTTTTTAGCTCCAAACCCAGAGAGCTGATTAGAATGGCTTCATATTTCAGAAGCCTGGAATCAGTTAACCACTTCTCTGCTTTTTGTTGCAAGATATTTCTCACATCATGAGGGGTATAAACTACCAAAGGCGCTCCGAAGGTTACCTTCTTCGCCTCCTCAACCAAAAGAGCGACTTTCACAATCGCCTGCAGGCATGTTGGCCACCCTCGACTGACAGGATCCAAAATTTTGGACACAAAACCTATAGGTTTCCTTTTTCCTGCCCATTCTTGGGTTAAGACTCCTTGTGCTGTCTGCCCATTCACATCCACAAATAACTGAAATTCTTTATTTATGTCTGGTAACGTCAGCACCGGAGCAGTCATGAGGATATTCTTTAATTTCTGAAAATCTGATTCGTCCTGTTCAGTCCACTTCACTCTGTCAGTGTTTAACCTCTCATACAGAAATTTTACCTTTTCACTGAAGCCCTCAATCCACTGCCTGCAATATCCCAGGAGCCCCAGAATCTGCCTAATTTGTCTTTTGGTTTTTGGTGCAGGTAATGCTATGATACCTGCCACCCTTTCAGGATCCAACTTCTTTTTCCCCCTGGTTAGCCAATGTCCTAAATATTTTACTTCGGGCTCTGTGAATTGCAGCTTGGATTTTGAGACCTTCAAACCCTTCTTTCCCAAAAAATTCAACAAAGCTACAGTACATTCTCTCACACTTTCTTCAGTGGGTCCAGCTATTAACAAGTCATCCACATACTGCAAAAGCTTTGTCCCTTCCCTCGGGGTGAATTGGGTCAACAATTGTTCTAATGCTTGTCCGAAAAGGTTTGGGGATTCCACAAACCCCTGGGGGAGGACTGTCCACCTTAACTGCTGTTTTCTGTTTGTATCCGGATCCTCCCACTGAAAAGAAAAGTAATTTCTACTCCTCTCGTCCAAAGGGCAAGTCCAAAAGGCGTCCTTTAAATCTATCACACTGTACCATACATCCTTGGGAGAGAGTCTATTTAGCAGGGTATAGGGATTTGCTACTACCGGGAATCTAGTTCGGGTTCTGGCATTCACAGCTCTTAAATCCTGCATCAATCGAAAACTTCCGTCAGTTTTTCTCACAGCCAGTATGGGGGTGTTATGTTGAGACATACACGGCTCTAGAGTACCTCCCTTCAGGAGATCATCTATTACTTGTTTCAACCCCTTTCTCCCTTCCATCGGGATGGGATACTGTTTGACCCTTATAGGATCCTCTGAGTTTTCAATCTCAATGCGAATAGGTTCGATTTCCAACCTCCCTACTTCTCCTTTCGAGTGCCAAACCTCCGGATTAATCTCTTCCTCGTCCTTCACAGTGAGCCTAAACATTTTTACCACTAGTTCTGAACTTTTTGCAATCACACTAATTCCTAATGCAATGATCATATCTCTTCCTAACAAATTATAATCAGCTTCTTCTACCAGCAACAAATCTCCCAAGCAAATTTTATTTCCAGACTCAATTTCCACATTCTTTATTACAGGTACTTTAAAGGGATCCCCCTTAGCACCAATCATCATCACTCTTTCCCGACTAGTCTCACATCCAGACGGCAAATTCTGTAAGGTACTTCTCTCTGCCCCAGTGTCTACCAAAAAAATCACTTCTTGTCGTTGGGGGCCCACTTTTAATTTTACCAGGGGCTCTCTGGATGCTCTGGTCCCCAAAATGAAGAGCCCCTGACACCCCTAATCTTCCTGAAAGATTTTCTCATCCTTTATCCTTTTTCAGCAGTCCCGCTGAAGGTGTCCTGTCTTTTTACAATAATAACATTCTGGAAGTTCCCTCAGAGTGGCCGGGGTTAATTTGCGAAAACCCTGTGCCTGTTCTTGCTTCTGAACCTCCTTTACTGCGGCCACTAGGACCTTAGCCTGTAATTTCTGTACCTCCTCTTCCCTTCTCATGTATACCTTCTGGGCCTCTCTTAGGAGTTCCTGTAAGGTCTTGTCTTGCCACCCATCTATCTTTTCTAATTTCCTCCTAATGTCCTCCCAAGACTTAGCAACGAACTGAGTTTTTAACAGAACCTCCCCCACCGGAGAATTTGGATCGGTTCCAGAATACATCTGTAAACTCCACCGCAATCTCTCAATCCATTCAGTGGGAGATTCGTCCTTCCCTTGACATTCACCAAAAACTTTGCTAATGTTTTGGCCCTTTGGAACTGCTTCTCTTACACCTTGAATTATGATATTTCTCAAGTCTACCATATTCCGCCTCCCATCCTCCGTTTGCGCATTCCAACTTGGACTAGTGCTGGGCCACTTCTGGTCGCCTGGCGTCCCCTGTGGATTGCGCCGGTCCCAGTCTCTAATACCCGCCTGCTTTATCATTTCTCTCTCTTTGTTGTTAAACAAAGACCTTAGGATTGCCATAAGATCTTCATAGGTATAGATACTACTTCCTAAGAACTCATCCAACCTCTCTGCCACACCAAAAGGATCGTCCAACAATCATCCCATCTCCTTTTTAAAAGCTCTCACATCTCCTGTATTGAGAGGAACATTCACAAACCCGATAACCCCGGGGGCCGTCAGAACTTCCCTTAATGGAAGTAAACTGTGTCCCTCATTTTTACTCTCTCCCCATTCATCACCCATCAGCCTCGCTTTCAAACGTGTTCTGCTAGCAGGAGGGGAACTGATGGCTGTGGGTTGTCTCCCTTTTGTGGGCTGTGGTGGTGGAACCGCCGTTTGTGGGGCAGAGGGGATTCTCTCCTCCGCTCAGGCGGACCCTGGTTGCGGCGGCAGTGCCAGCAAGGGTGAGTAAGGCTGTTCCCGTCTTTGCACAGACGGGATCTCGGAGGGGGCTCCAGTGGTCATGACGTCCACCGACGGGGGCGCCGCCGACGGACCCAGACCAGATGGAAGGGGAAGGAGAGGGGGTGGCAGCAGGGAAACTGCCAGTGGGGACAAGGGACAGGAAGCCTGTGTCGTTACGGACATAGGGCTTCCCACTTGGGATACTTGTGCCCCCATAGGTTGGTTTCGGGGGTCCAAGGGAGCCATAGGCACCACTTAATCCAGCAAGGGCAGTGAGTCCGGCCCATTGTAAGGAGGTGGGAGATGGTCTAGAGGTTCCCAGGGCTCGGTCCCAGTTCCGGGCCGCCCTTTCTGTTTTATCGGGAACAATCCTGCTCGGGTGTTCAGCCAGAGCCGAGCATATTCCCTCTCCTCAGGGTCTGAGGGGCTTTTGTTTTCTACATAGAGATTTAATTCATTACACATCCATTTTTCAAATGTTCCCAACACTGGCCACGTAAGGTGGCTCCTCAACTCTTTGCCTCCCCACACATCAACACAATAATATATCATCTTTTCTCTGGATTTTTCTCTCCTCTGGGGACAATCTCCCCAATGCTCTAACATCCAGCCCAAGGGGCTATTTCGAGGGATGTCAAGCGTTCCCTCCTCCTTTTCAGAGAGAGGTCTTCCTGAAGTCTTTTTCTGAGGTTTACTCTTTCTCTGTCCCATGCTTTTTGTGTAATGTGATTTCTTACCAGTCTTCGACTCCTTCCTGAGTCAGTTCTCTGCCTTTGCGTTGTGTTTTGACTTTCTCTGAGGGATTTAGGGCTTTTTGCTGATTATCGCCCCTCCAGCGAGCTGTGTCGAGAGGTCCCCTGATCGGCGTTCTATCTCCTTACGGATTTTTACCTGGACCCTTACTTTGGTGTGTTGGCTAAAAGGGTTTACCAATTCCCGAGCTCAATAGGACGTACCCTTCCCCTTTTAGCCTCCCCGTGATTGGTCCCCTGTGACTTCCCTAGTCCCAGGCTTGACGAGCGAGATGAGAGAGAACTTTCACACAGAATCGCTTCCTTCGCGGCCGACCACTTCTCTCGCGAGAGGACGGAACTGCGACCTTGAAGTCCACACTTGCTTCGTGATCAGATCACGTCTCACACACTCGCCCGATCACCCACTCAACCAGAAGTACTTACAGCTCCTTTTCCTGCATGGATGTCTTCGTGCACTTAGACGTTTTACGAGCAAAATCAGCCACGGCTTTTGAAGGCCCTCTGCCTTTCCCGAGCTCTCTTTGCCCCTGGATCTGTTTTCCCTCTGTCCTTTTGTGGTTTTCTCGTTCCTAAATTTGGTTTGGGTGTTCGGAGGGAGCTACGGGGTTCCCGACTCACCAGGCCGCCGAAATCAGCGGGGATACCCTCCTGGACAGCAGGTCCCCGCAGCTCCTTCGAATCCGAGTCACGGCACCAAATCTGTTATAAACGCAATGGCAAAAATCGGATTAACAAAGAAACAATTTATTAATAAAACGATCCAAATCACTGATAAAAAAGAAAAAAAACACAAAAGGATTCACAGCGCAGCGCTGGGTGGAAGAGAAGATCGCACTCTAAGGCACGGTTTTCCCAAATCCACACGGAGCAGATTGCAGCTCGGGGTTTTATAGGGGTTTTCATGTCCCGAGGCGGAACAGGTGCCCAGGATAGTCCAAATAGTCCAAATAATTTTTGGATGGGCTTCCCGGATTTGTCGGACTCTGCAGACGGTATTCCGGGAAGATCCTTTCACATGCGGATGGAGCTCGCCGGTCCATGTTTATTTCAATGTGTATTCCTCAGCAGAGAATTCTCTTTTTCGTTCGGAGAGGAATTTCTCTGTCTGGGTGCAATGTCGATTCTTATCTGGGTTGGCTAGTGTCTTTGTTTCTTGTAATGGTCCTCGTCCTGTTCTCTTTGTCTCAGGACTGAGGACCGTGGAAACCTGGGGGGGAATAGTTTCTACGGACCATACCTTTTTATATTAACACCAATCTAACATATCTTGCTATATTCTTTTATCACAAATTTTTACCCAATGTCACATTTATCACACACCCACTCTGGGAAAAATCCCCCACACTCAGGGTTTGGTGACACAGGGCAGGTGCTGGCTCACTGCCTGCTGTGCTCTGCCCTGGGCAGAGGCAAGACATGTTCCCTGCTCCAAAACACAAGGTCTGGAGTACTCTCTTGCTGTGACATAGCAGCACATGAATTAAAAGCAGCAGCTCATGTATTTTTAAAACAGCAAAGGATTGCCTGTAGGAGGGAAAGTTTTTGAAAATATCAACCTTATCCCTATATCCCGAGCAGAGTCTAATCCTGCTTTTAAAAGAAACATTAAGCTCCCCATGGACTTATACAATTACCAAAGAATACTGTTTTCAACACCTGAAACCCAAGGTAAACCAACCACAAATGACTGTGTTGAAGAAGTGGGTGCAGGCTCTGATTTACTTCTAATTGAAAATCCAAATTAAATAATCTAAAGGTACAAAGATATTGACAGACCCTCACCTTAAGGAGGTTTATACAGGGAAGAAGGTTTTTCCAGAACAATCAACCTATTTAATTTAACCATGGCATTGAAACATGAGCTGTGGAAACAGCAATTATCCACAAACACTTTATGAATAGTTACTTTGTCCTCAGAGTCCTCAGACTGCACCATATTAACACACATCCCCTCTTCCTCCAAGACTCATCTGAGCTGTCTGTTCATGTGTGTGCTGAAGACACTCTCAGCTCCAACTCCAAACTTATAAACTCAATCCAATAAATGTGACTAACTTAACCTTATTGCTGGAGAAATTAAAAGCAAGGAAAAGGATATCTGTCTTAATTAAAGCTGTTGTCCCAGCTCTCAGAGGTGGCAGGGTGTGTTGATTCAGACTGTGATGCAGGCTGTAAGGAGGGGAGCACAGAGCCTCATCTCTGGAGCCAGCATGTGTGATCCCAGACACAAACCAGTTTGTTTTTCTGTGGGAATTTATTACAAGTGTTCATAGAGACCTACAAAGGAATTGGCTGGTGTTTCCATAAGCTTCTGCTGTGGGTACTCAGAAGCCTCTCTGAGCTCCTTCATCCCATTTCAATCCTTGGCATCACAGACAACTCCCACCCCCTCATCTGGTCCCACATCCCCATGTGGTCCCCACCTGGCTCCACATCCCTGTTGCAAGAACCTTGCTGTTCCAGCTTTCCAAAGGGAGGTTTGCCCCCACCCATGAGCTGCCCTGTATGCTGGGAGCTGCCCCAGCCCCCTCACAGCGAACAGAATCTCTGAATGAATGGCTCCATACACTTCCTGCTTCTAAGGCATGAGAGAGGTTTGGACACTGTGCACTCTGCTGTGAAAAGTTGGAGGACCAAACTCACTCCCTAGAACCCAGGGCTGTTACCAGGGCGGTAATCTGCTCCCTGCTTGGGATCTGCTGCTCTGGATGCAAACGCTTCTCCAGCTTTCAATATTAACACCCAGCTCTTGCCATATCCCAGCCACCTGACACCCCTGAGCCGGTGTTGGGTATCACTGAGAGCAAGTGTGAACACAAACACAGTGGGATATTCTGCTTTTCAAAGACAGAACTCCACATGACAAAGCTGATGTCTGCATATGAATCTTCAGCACCACTCCAGCAACCGGACCCTGGCTGGGCACATGGGTGATGCTCAGGCTGAAATATTAAATACCCAGCACAGATCCATGGAAGGCAGATGAGACTGGAGGCTCTCCAGGACTCTTAGTCCTGTGAGAGCGTGGCTCAGGTCCACGGGCACCAGCCTCAGCTCCTCCAACCGTTCCACCCCAGGCAGCAGCTCTCTCAGATTCCCCCTCAGTCCAGGGAGCACCTCCCTCAGACTCCCCATATCATCTTCACACCGTCCCTGTATCATATCTGAATGCAAACACAGCTGAATTACTTCCATCAACCATTCAACATTTGTCTGCTCTAGGTTTTTTCCACTGATTTAACACTTGTGCAGTGTCTCATCTTGGACTGTGCCCATTAAAACCAATTCTGCTCTGGCCTAGCTCCTGTCTAGGAAAGGAAAGAGTGAAGCCCTGTAATGTCCAGTCATACAACAGGGTTTTTTCCAATAAAGCTTCCTCTTATTTAAAAAGAAAAGGCAAAAATGCCCAGACTCGTTGTTTCCTCTGGGACCAAATAACCAACACTGAGGAACACACCTGCTACTCTTTGCTTCCTCCTGAAGCCTTTCAGAGCAGTGTGTTACATAAAGCCAGCCCAAGGAGACTCCAGAAGGAGCCGGAGCACTGCCATGATGCCACAGCAACAGTCGGCAGGAGCAGGCTGGAGCAGCCGGGGCTGCTCCGGTGCTGCTCCGTACCTTCCCAAAGTGCTCTATCAGTATCTCGACCACGATGTTTTGGAACTTGATGTTCATCATCGCTGCCACAGTGTCCTCCTGTGCTCTCATGAGGGTGGGCCCGAAGATCACCCCCATGTTGGACGGTGACATCAGATTCTCCTGGCTGTGCTCACAGACACTGCAGAGAGCAGAGGAAGGAGGAATAGAGTTTGGTTTGGATTTTTCCAAATAGATCTTATTCCAAGAAAAAAAAAAAAAAAACCAAAACCCAGGATATGTTAATGTCCTGGGTTGCAGTGTAGGATGTACACAAAGTATTTATTCTATCATCATCTTCGTGAACTGTTGAAACCAGGTGGGCTAGTGTTTTCCCAAGCCCCCTGCCTCTTCTGCTAATGGCCTTTGGGGTGTCTTCTGCTAATGACCTTTGGGGTGTCTTCTGCTAATGGCCCATTAACGCCTGGCCCATGAGTCACAGGTAACTCCCTCCAGGAGTTATCTCTGTTTAATGGGCCATCAAGGACCCACTTCACACTCCTCATCCTATTGTGAGATGTTCTGCCCAGGGGGAGGAGCCAAGCATTCTCACCTGGATATAAGCTGGTATGTGGGACAGTGCAAGGGGCACTTACCCACTGGATTCCCAGAGGACCAGAGCTACCAGACCTTTCTACAGGATCACTGCTTCAGGAAGAGCACCTCACCTGGACTGCTTCCACCATCCTGCTCAGGTTGTATTCTGACTCTGTCAGTGATCCTTTGTGTTATTGCATTTATTTTATTTTATTTTTACCTTTCTTCTTATTAAATTATATCTCTGACTTGGAGCCTCTCATTCGTTTTGCTTTCAAACCACAACAGCTAAGAATCAGTCATTCAATTTTCTTCATTGTGTTTCAGAATTTGTTTCCCAGTAGTGACAAACACAGCTCTAGCTCTGACACACACATTTGGCTGGGACAGATGCTGGGGAGAGCAAGGTGCTGACAGCATCTTTATTTGATCTCTTCCCACTCCCAGCTCCTCTTTAACTCTGCAATCAAAAGTTATCTGCACAACATATACACAAAAGGAATTATTTAAATCCTATATCTTTTTTTATCCAGAACTGACTTCTGGCTTTAATTTTCCCTCTCTCTGAAGGAAGAGAACTGAATACAGGCAGCACACTATGGTGGTTTCCAATAAATTTCTGAGGGGTCACAATTTACAGCCCCTGCTCTCAGAGAGTATTTTCATTTTTAAATAATTTCCTGCTCTGTGCATGTCTGAAAGGAGATGGAAGGAGCAACCAGAAAGAGCAGCATCACTTCATGCAGAGGGCAGGAAGGATAGTCACCCCCTTTGTGCAATCCACATGGAAATTCCCAAGGGAACTATGGTGGGTAAAATTTTGCAAACTCGACCTCCCAAAAAGGCTTGTTCTGCTGATTCTATTATTCCCCTTTCTTTGGTTTTAGAACAAAACATCTACTTACTTGACAAGGTGCTGGATGAGGAGTTCTAACATCTCCCTGTTCTTCTCAGGCAGTTTATAGACCAGTGCATGAATGGCTCCCAGCCTATAATCCAGGTTCTCGGACTCTGGAAAGCAGAAACACAAAGAAGAATTTGTACCCAACACTTTCAAACTAAATACACGAGGGAAATATAAAGTCAAAAGAAACCTGTGGAAGCTGTTCCCTGTGCAGCATGGGAGTGAAAGGGAGCAGAGGGAAGTGAGATTTCACAGCAACAGGGTGAACACTGTGAGAAACAATATGAAGTGGAAAGAGGAAGAAATGGAGCTTGAAAGGGAACCCAGGGACACACTCCAAAAGAGGCTGGGCGTGCGCAGGTCCTCTCCTTCACACCCTTGTTCCACACACCTGCCTCTGGGAGTCCTATCAGCCCAGAGAGCTCGGACACTGAACAACACCTAAAATATCCTGCAGGGAAAAAACCCGAGTCCTTGACCCAAAGAGGTCACCCTTAGAAGAATAAATAATCAGGAAACAATAAAATACTCAGTGTGAAAAGAATGGTGTGGGGTATGGGTGGCTGGGAAGCTCAATGGTGCAAGTTTCTGAGGGAGGGCAGGGATAAATGCCCTGCCCACACCCAGCCATCACGGGCTTAACCAGCTCTGAAACTAATAAGTCCTGGGCTTGACCACCTTCAGCAAGTGGTGGAACATTTCCCTTTCCAAGAAAGAATGGGTGTTATTCATTCTCCAGAGGGATGAAGAAGTGGGCACCCTCCCAGTCTCCCAGTGACTTCTGGAGGCACAGTGGGATGAGGGATACTCTAATGCCACACATTTCCAAATGCCAGCACTCCCATGCTGAAGGTAATGACCAGCTCCCTGCATCCCTGTCTCCCTAACAGGGCACTGGCTCACAGCTGTCACGGCTTATCTTCAATGGCCACAACAAGGTACAGCCAAGGACAGGCTGGCTCAGCACAGGTGAAGCCCTGGCATTACACTTGTGCTTCTTGACTGACCTCTGTTATTCCCAACTGTGACTCAATCCCAACAGCTATAGCAGAGAAATGTCTTCCATGTACTGGTAGACACTCTGTTTTCAACATCCCAGGACAAATTTCACAACCTGAAGGGAACATCTACCATCTGGGTGGCAACAGCACATCCCATTGCCTCACAGGTTTTAAAACAAATATATTGATACTAGGGGAAAACAATTCTTGTGGCAGACTTGTGCTGCTTTCAAGTGAGTAACATCCTCTGGCTCTCCAGACCCCCTGAGAGCACAAGACCCTGTCTGAGGGAAGGGCACTGCAGTAGCAAAGGAGGGAAGGGAACATCCAGCACCACATCCCCTGCACAGATAAGCACTTGGAGGAGAGAGCCACTGCTCTTTCTACAGGTGAAGCAGCCAGACACCACGGAGCTGGGCTGGCAGAGCTCTGCCAAGTGATTTTGGTGAGAGCAAGGCCAGGGACCATCAGTGGGGAAGCTGTGGGACTTACTGGCAGCCAGAACCAGCTCTTTGTGGAGCTTGTACGTCATGACGGGTTCAGACAGGTTCCTGCAACAACCAGAAAAAAAACCTGAGCTCTGCAGGGCATTGTGACCCACTCATGACCAATAGGCAAACTAGTTCATCCCTCAGTGCCATCAAGTCCCAGTGGCATTTCCCTCTGCAATCAATATCAGTGGAACAACCCTCCCCACAGGATTGAGGAGTTCTGCAACACCCATATTTATCATTCCTCTTCCCAAAGCCTTTGTCACTTTGTCCTTTTCAACAGCCAGATGTGAATATCTGGCAGCTCATTCCACCTTTCATCTGGATCAGCCCCAGTCCCCTTTGCCTCCTTGGGGCAGGTGTGACCTGCAGTGCTACCTGAGATAGAACTTCAGTGAGCTGGTAATGGTCTTGATGTCCCAATCCCCACTCTGGAGATCCATGTCCCCGGGGCATTTTGCATCTGGAAGAAGAATGAAAGGGTTTTAGAATAAAGTTAATTTAGAGGTTGCTAATAAACAGTCTGCTTGGGGTGGGGGTTTCCCCTCGAGACACACAAAGCCACAGCAGCACACAAAGAGAGCTCCTAATTCCCATGGCTGGGAAAAGCAGAAAAACAGCACCAGTGTCAGGATTTTGGAGAGGCTGGGGAGTGGCACTAATGAGGGACAAAGAGGGAAGCACAAGGTAAAATTTCAGCAGTGCTGAGAAGTCACTGAGAGCATATTCTCTATAGCCTATTTTTTCCCAAGGCTGGCAGAAACAATGCATTTCAACATGTCCAAGACAAGCTTTCTGACATCCAAAGTAATCTGAATGCCAGTTCCAATCCCTCATTTGTAGCTACTCCCCTGAAGGCTGTTCTGGAAGCATTCCCTCTTGCTGCACAGAGAGGAAGGAGCTCAGGGGAGGTCCAGCAGCATGGAAGTACAATTTGCTCCTGCCTATCCCCCCTGATAAACCACATCGTGTCTGTGGCGCCACAAAGTGAAAGATGTAGCTGTAGAATGGGGGAAGCTGGACTACAGAAATAAACAGCAGGATTTATTTTTAAAAATAAATAGGACTAGAGATTAAAAAAAAAATATCTATCTCCTTCAAGTGGTTAAAGATGAAATCCTGCTGCAGCAATTATTTCTGTGGTGTTGGACTTTCCATTGTGTTTTCATACGCAGTGGGGTGGCAAGTGGTTACCCAGACCCATGCAGATAAACAAAACAAAAAGCCACTCACTGGTGGGATTCAGAGGAGAAAACCACAGAGCTGATCACAGGGAGGGTGAGAATCAAGCAGCAATAGAACCTGAGGCTCAGCAATGAATCATAAGCCAGTGGAGCTGGGCAGATGCTCAAAGTCATGGCTCTGCCAGAACAGGGCATAGCCAAACACCAGTACAAACCAGGGTTTTAATAAATAACATCCAGAGTAGAAGCAATAGGAAACAGCCAAAGCCTTTGAATGCTGCGTTAATATCAGATATCTGAGCTGGTGTGAGCCTGAGGTAGGCAGGCAGCGAGGTGAATGCAATCCCTGCCCTGTGCTCCAGCCCCAGGCAGGGCTGAGGAGAATGGTTTGGTCTTGAGCAGGTGGGGATCGACTCCAGAGGTCCCCCGAGAGGCTCACAGGTGACCATGAGGAGAGGGTACGATGGCCTCAGCCAGGGCCCAGCCCAGAAGGGCCTGTCCCTGCACAAAGCAGTGCTGCTGAGCCCCACAACCTGCTGAGACTGTAAACACTGTCCCCAGTTGCCAAGCTTGTATGACAGCCAGATCCAGCTACAGGAAGGCTCGCGGCAGGAACGCATCAATTGACTTCTCAACATGTACATTGGTTCCTTTTTGTACACACTGCACACAGCAAGGTGTCTCCATCCTTCAAGAGAAAAACCTTACACTAGGGTGGAGGGCTCCCTGCAAAGGCCACCTTCCCAGTCCAGCTCATCATGTTATCCCAGGAAAGAAGGGGAAGATGAGCCTCAGAGGGGTCGCAGGTACCAAAATCCATGCTGGATGCTGGACATTTCTCACTGTGGAACCCAATCCTCCCTGTCCCTCACAAACAATTCAAGAATAGGACAGTGTAATTGCACAGCATAATTAATTCTTACCAAAAAAGGCATTCAGTAACTTCTGCATCTGGATATTGCTGCCAACAGTCCGGTACACGCCCTCTGTAGTGATTCCTAAGAGGACAAAGCCAAGAGTGTTAGCCGAGGTTTCCCACTGGTGGTCCAAAAGCCCCATCTAGTGGAATTGTTTTCCTGCTTCTGGGCTCTGTCCCACACCCCGGGTTCTGTCCCATATCCTGGGTCTTGTCCCACACCCCGGGGTTCTGTCCCATATCCCGGGCTCTGTGTTGCCCCTGATTTTCTTGCTTTCAAGTGTTTGAACCTTTGCAGCCTGATTCTCACGCTGCTTCATGTAAACAATGTGTATTCTTAGAATTTATCTGTATGTTTTACATAGTTGTTCTCTGAGAGACAATTTGACTGATGGTCATAGTGACCAATGGAGTCAGGAGGTTGTAACCTCCTTGGGCCAATCTGGGTCCTCTGTAAAAAGTGTATATAAGTAGATTGGAGTCAGATAATAAAGAGCCTTCCATGTTTGACCCTGCTGCTGCCTGCTGTCCTCTGTGAGGGTCCACACCCACGTCGCAACATGTTGCCCTTCTAAGTGCAGGGGTAACAGGCTCTGTCCCATACCCCAGGCCCTCTCCCACTCCCCGGGCTCTGCAGGCAGGGGCTCCGCTCACCTCAGCAGCCGAGGCCACCAGCACCACCGTGGCCATCATGTCATGGTCAGGTGAGCACAGTCAGGGTGTGGGACACACCAGCCCACACATTCCATTTCTGTGGGGTGCTGCTTTATCATCGATTTGCTCAAACCCCCACAGAAGACAAACACAGTGAAATAGATTCTGAAAACACTGGCCAGTGCTGGAACAGGCAGAATCACTGTCTCTCCTAGCTCAGTGAGCAGGGTCTTTGTGCCTCTGCTGCTCCACACTCCAGTGGGCTTTGGCTGCCACAGCCCCAGCAGCCCCAAGCCCACATCTGGAGATAAATCCAGGCCCCCATCCCACACTGGTGATGTTCACTGGTGCAGGCTGGATGATATGTGACAGCCCAGAAGATGAGCTGCCACCCTTCCACCTGCTTCTGCTGCTTCTTCACAGACTGGGGCTGAAGCAGCCTGTAGCCACCCCTCAGCCCTGCTGCCAGAGCTGTTCTCCTACCCAGAACTGGGTGTGCTCAGGGCCAAAACTGAGAAAACCATGAATGAAAACAGCATAAAGGTGAAAGTTCAACCCCAACTGACTTGGTACAATCTTCCAAACCAGGTGGGATTTCTGCTCCCAAAGAATATGCATTTAACTGAAGAACACACATTCCTCAGCTAAAAGCTGACGTCCTGTGTCAGTGGCTAACACTGTACTGCAGGAACTACAGTGTAACTCAAGGCCATGGGAAGCACGGCCAGGCCGGGTGAGCTCCTCACCTTTGGTCTCCACTGCATTGATGCACTTCTGAACAAACTTGAAGCCCACCTCATTTAGCTCCACTGTTTTGGAAAAGGAAGTCATGTTAGCTGCCTGAGAACTCCTGGAGACCCCTGGGACCCCCCCAGCCCCACCTCCAGCCGCAGCCTTTCTCACCACCCAGAGCCACACTGCCCCAGCACACAGAGTGTTCAAAACTGCACCCACATCCCCTACCCCCTCAGGAAACACCAGCATTCTGGACATCCTGACAAGGAGCTATTAGTTCCATATGTTCTCCCATTTTTCCTCAAATTTATTTTGAGTTGCAGCACTGCTCTCTACCCCCTCTCTGTCTTTAATAATAACAGTGTAAATCAGTGAATAATAATAATAATAATAATAATAATAATAATAATAATAATTTGGATTGTGTCTGATAAAGACTTGAATGATTACTTCCAGAGCAAAATCTGTAGTTAAAGCTCTTCCTCATCATGGGACTGTGTAATTTCTGCTTATCTACATCACTAGGATTAAAAAGCAAAACCAATCCAGCTTGATGTGCTGAGGAAAGATGAGCACAGGGTTTGCTCCACTGAGCTGGGGAATCCTATGGGATCCCTGCATTTTCAGCAGGTTGTTTATACTGATTCTGTCTGCTCTGAGCAACAGCAACATCAAGCTCAGACATCTCTTAGCCCTGCCCCAGGAAGAAGCACAGACCCACCTGGTGCTTGACACTGAGGGCTATGATACCACTGGAATTCTTACCAGCCCTAATCTATGACAAATAGAGAATGTTTATTCAGTAAAACTCTAATTCACAATCCTCCCAGTGTGTGATGTAAACACGGACACACAGTAGGTTTGTGCTCATGCTTCTGGGAATGCTCCCCCCATGCTCATTAGAGCCAGCTAGTTACAGTGCTGATGAAGTGAGCTCTGAGGCAGAATGCAGGTTTCACCCAGCTAACAGAGCCCCAGAGGGGTTCCAGGGCTCTGCAGAGTACACCCTACTGCTGAGAGGGAGGACATGGGACATGGTGGTGGGTAGGAGATCAAGGGAACTCAATGCCACCTCTATTGCCCTATTATAAACTTTGTTAAGGAGCACATCCTCAGAATGTCTCACTAGGGTTTGGAGGTGCAAATTGAACCTCACATCCCACTACTCCTGGCTAAATAAAAACTGCCCACTGCAGTTCTGTGCAACTCATTCTTATCTGGGCTCAGTGCCATACACTGTGGTACAAGAACAGAAGTGACGCTGATGTCATGGAGCGGGGACAGTGCTACTCAGCAGGAATTGAGGATGAGTGTATCTGCAAGGAAAACTCCACCTGGCCTCGAGGCTGAGAGCCCAAAGAACAGCAACAGAAGTGACTCACTTTCTTCCTGCTTTGTGATGGGACTGTGATAAATCTGAAAAATGGGGGAGGGAGAAGCAAAAACATCATCAGCATGATTTGGTATTTATTTCTGAAAGAAAATGCAGCATCCCATAAATCACCCCTAGATTACCCAGAGGCAATCACAGCCAAAAAGACAATGTCCCATAGAAATCTCATTTTATAATTAGGCATGAACCCATTATCTACACAACAAGGAGTTTCTGCTGTCTCCCTGCATTTCAGTGGGGCACCTATTGCTAGGGAAATTCTCTGTTTTGTAGGGAAACCACGGGGCTCTGAGCTTTGATCAGACTGAAGGAAGGGAACACCAGTAGGTACAGAAAGGTGGGAGAACACAGGTGCATGACGGGCAGTGATACCTTTGAAAAGGTGGCTAAGAGCAGGGACAGACAAAACATAATTTCCAGCAGGTAGTGAGGAGCAGGAATAGGAGCGAACTAGCCCCAGAAAGGCCGGTGCTCAGGCGGGCTAGCACAGCAAGGGAACATCCCGAGATTTAAGGGGGAAACCCAAAATCCCTAGCGGGAGCTGAGGGAATGGCATGGAGCCCGTGGCGATCGTGCAGCAGCACTGATCCCGAGCACCACCCGCTGGCAGAGGACACTGCTCGGCAGCGCATTCCAGCTGGGAACAGTTCACTCCAGGAACACTCACCGGCTCCTTCCCATCCATGGCCTCCATCCACAGCCTTCGGTTGGCTTCTGAGAGCGCCGGCAGCGTGATGGTCCCGGACCTGCACAGAATTCCCCCAGGGACAGGCAGGAAAAGCAAGAAAAGTTGTTTTTAATAGACAACAGAGGGATTTACTGCAGGCCCGTGCAGTTTGGGGCCACCATACACAAAGCCTCTCACCTTTCATTAGTTTCAATGTCAAAACAAAACCTTTTGTCTATGGAGTCAGTCTTTCTCCTTACGCAGGATTTCAGGGTCAGGTCCAATGTGCCCTAGGAGAGAACATGAAAGCCAAGGTGAGAAGACAGAATCATTGGAGTGATACAGGTTAGTACATGGCCAGTCTTATAAACTATGTCCTAATGTATCAATCTCTGAGGGTCCAGCCTTTGCAGAGAAGTGGCTAAAATTAATTAGCGAGACAGCTCTTCAGAGGTGTTTTGTAAAGCAAAAGGTTTAATAAATGAAAAATAACAAAATAACACGTTACAGAAAACAAAGGAAAAGCTGCACACAGGTGTCTGAGAAAACCTTCTGACACCCTGCTAAAACACTCCAAAAAGCCTTTTACTTCCTTTGGGCCCCTTCCTAAATACTGAATGTTCTAGGAGGGACAATCTGGCTTGCTGCCAATAAGATTACCAAGAGGCTTTGAGTTACACTCTCAGAACCCAATCCATGTTCTTGTGCTGACACTGAGCCAATTACATAAGAGAAAAATACAGAATTTTCTAGTTAAACTTCCTAAAATGTCTAGAGGTAAACTGAAACTCTTTCCCTATTTGGAAACACCTGCTGGGGGTGTGGGGAATGCATTTGAACATGGGAGATTTTGGGCTCCTCAGGCCCCTCAGCTGCAGCCCAGCACAGCACTGCCCACACCGCCTGTCCTGACATTCCAATGGCATTGGTACCAGGAGTACAGGTGGTCCTCCCACCATCATCACAGGCAGACATAAGAGGCTCTGAGTTCCAGGCTTGCTCTCAGCCAGAGAATCTTGTGGACTCAACAGCACTACCCCACACAACAGCACTCTGCCTCTACAGTGCTGGAACACTGCTCCAACCAACTCAGCGAGGCACTCCCTGGTCTCTGAGGCCAGGACCATGCTCACCCATGCTCTGACACAGCTAGGTCCTTATTTTTATCAGGGCTGGTCATCAGTACCAATTACCCACACCACCAATGATCCAAATGGCTTTACACAAACACTGTGCGGCAAAGGGATGTACATTTCCTCACCTCAGATCAAGCAGATGTGCTCTGGAGAGGCTCAGCTCTAGCCCTGGATGTTCATGTTCCTGTGCTCTGAAGCAGTCAATTCATAATTTGATTGTGAGTTTGTGGCCAGCAGTGACCTGATGGTGCAGGCTACCAGACTGCCAGTGTTTGGGAAAGGCACTAAGTTTTCCAAGCCCTCACCTGCAGTAATGGGCCTTACTAGACATGCTTATGGCATAAATGACAACAAATCTCTCCATACAATAGTTTGGATATTTCTTTGCCCAACTCTCTGCCAAGGGGTTGTAAAACATCAATTTTATTTTCCTGATGCAGTGTGCAGAGCCCTGCCAAAACCAGACCATGAGCTCACACACTGGAGCACACACACCTGGCTGGGAAGGCCCCGGGTACCTGCTCCATGGCAGAGGAGGGTGGGGGACTCAGCTGGAGGCACTGTCTGTGCTCCATTCTCTCACCCCTCCCGTCACGTGGAGGGACTGAGGGAACTCTCAGACTTTGGCAAACCAAAGAACTTTGTGAAAGAAGTAGATACCCAAATTGCTGCCTTAGTGTAGTTTGGAGCTGCACTGTTGCCCTCTCCCCACACTGTCCCAGTCCCACAGAACCAGTGCTGAGAGCAGAAATCAAACCAGTGCTGTGAACACATGCTGAGGCAAGGAAATGCTGCATTTGGAAGCAGTAACTCCTGTAGTAACTTGAGTCATTCACGCACTTCAATAGCTGCCACAGTTCTTGTGGCTCCCAGCCCCTGTGCACGGGGAAGGATCAACATCAGCTGGTCCAAAGAGACACAAGTTTCACCCTAGACTGAACTCATGGGCCAGCACTGTCTGGTATCTCTCATGTCACACAACCACATCTGCTGCCAAACCCTGCAGGGCCTGGGCTCCCAGGGACACAGTGGAGTGAGACCTCTCCTCGCAGGGGTGGCTCTTCCAGGTGACACCAAACTGCCCTGTGCGGGCAGGGAGGGGACAGAGTCCACCCCTCTGCTCTATAGCACCTGCAGGGTCAGCTATCACGGGAAGGGAGGCCATACATGGGTGGAAGGTGGGCTCAGTGGTTGGGCGAAATGTTTGCAGACATTCAACTCACCTGTTTATCTCCAGGCTTCTGGTCTATGGATGTCATCCGTAAGGTTTTTGCCTCGTTTTTGTACTGGCAGTAATACTTCACCCAGGAGATGCCCAGTGCCCCTGCAGAACACATGAGAGAATCAGGGACAGGGCTGTAGCTGGCTGCAGCCAGCAAGGCACAGTCAGTGTTGCCCGCATGCCCTTCCTTCTCTGGGGATGGACACTGACAGCCCCAGGGGACATCTCCCTTGCAGGTGTCTCCATGGGCAAGAGCCAGGAGGAGAAAAGGAGGAGAGGAGGAGGAAGAGAGAAAGGGGAGGAGGTGAAGAGAGAAACAGGAGGAGAGGTGGAGCAGGAGGAGGGCAGGAGGAGAGAGGAAGAGAAGGAGAGGAGAACAGGGCAGCAGTTGCCTCCAGCACCCTCTCAACTCACTGCTGGTGAAAGGGTGTTTGTGGGACTCCGATCACAAGGCAGGCTGGTTTGGCCAAGCCCAGCCAAGACCTACACTGGCAGGATCCTACATCCTGAATGTCTGTTTCACAAACCCCACTACTTTTTCCTGTGGGTGAAAACTCAATAATAAAGACAACAGCAGCTTTAAAATACTCTGAAGTTCCTATTTCTGGATTCATTGCCAGTTTTCTCTGTTTTCTTACCTGAACTCCTTTATAGGAAATAATTCAACTGGTATTTTTTCTGTAATTTAAGTTGCAGTTGTCAGGAAGAACAACTTTTCGTACTTGATTTATAGGGAAGCATAAATAGAGGCAGCAAATAGCCACATTTGGGGTCTAAAATTACTGAGTGTGCTCTCTTTTAAAAGCAAGGTAAGCAGACATACAAATATATGTATAAATAGATTTCTATATAGGATTAAGAATTAATCCTACAAAATTGTCTGTAGCCTCAGAGGTCACAGTTTTGCACAGATTTATGTCCCCTGAGCATTCCTGCTGCATGGCCATGGAGAGCTGCAGCCAGGGTTTGGAAAAGGCTGTATTTGGTCTGATTTGATTCTGCTCAGAATTACAAGTTTTGCTCTCAGCAGCTTAACTCAGCACTGGTTCCACCTTGGCTGTGCTCAGCTGCCAACAGAGGCTGCCAAGAGGGAGGCTGGGCAGGACACCAGATTCATCCTGGTAAAACACAACCAAGGCAGATCCTGCCAGAGCTCCAGGCTCTGGAGTCATAAATCTGTCTTGGGCTATGTAACCAAAAAAATGCGTATTCTATTTCATCTGTTGAAAGCCAATGGGAAGATGGGGGTTTTTTTATCCCTTGTAACTCCAGCGGGGAGGGGGCGAGTGCCTTCTGATAATGGACCAGCTGTTAAGACCGGATGGGGTATTGTTCCTTATCTCTTTCCAGGACCTGTCCTCCCTCCAAGGGGATATCTTCTGTTAATAGGCCTTTAAGGCTCACCAATGACATGACACATTACATCATCCCATTGTGAGGTGCTCCACCCAGTGGGGAGAGCTAAACCATTCCTACCTAGATAAAAACAGACGTAGAAGCACCAGATATCCAGTGTTCCCACCGGATTCCCAGAGGAAGAGTGGACCCATCTTGCCATTACTGGCCCCCTTTTCTACTGGACCATCTCTACTCTAACAGAACCACATCTGCCACTCCAGGAGGGCTTACTTTGGACTGCTTCCTACACCCTGACCAACAGGGTGTCAGGTTGTATTTCTGTCAGGGTTTCTAGGATTTTCTGTTCAGTGCAGCAGAGCTGGCCTGGGCATGGGAGCTGAATGCAGCCCACAGCTGGGTTATGTCAGGGCAGCCCAGGCCTGCACATTCCCTATGGCATCCAGGTGCATCCCAAAGCCATTACATTTCTCCTGAGTGTACAGGTAGCCCTCGATGGTTGGCTGCCCATGCAGTTTGCAGGTTAGGGGTGCTTCCTTCATCCTCTTCTTCAGATCTTCCAGCTCCTCTCGCGTGCTGGAAAAGTGATTCCTTGTCTGGTAACAGAAAAGAAACAGAAGCGTGTTTAAACATGAGCAAAAAGTGAGCTGCAGGTTATTTATTCCCAGATAAAGCTGAGGGGCTGTAGCAGAAATGAAACAGTTCCCAAGGTACAAAACATGGAAACCACTCCACAAATCTACATGGAAATTTGCTATAAGAACCACTGAGCTCTAAGGGATGACTGAAGAGACACATCATGTGCAGAGATGGTGCTGGAGTGCCACAGCTGGGAGGCCACTGGTTCCCTTAATTAAGGAACTTCAGCACATTTCAAGGCTGGCTGGAGCAGAGGCAGCACCTGAGCTCCTGTTCACACCATTGCTCAGGTAACAGGTGTATTCTCCTCCCAAAGGTGTTGATTCCCAAAGGATCATGCTACACTGCTTAGCATGAAAGAGTCACATCAACAGAGGGTACAAAATCCAGGCATTTTGATGGAATACTACTTGGACCAATTAATGAGTCAGCAGCAAAACCATCTTGGCTCAGCTTTATGGCTGTTGTTCCACAGAAATGAAGGCCAGTCAGGAAAGACAGAGGATAAAGAAAACAGGACTCAGATATTCTACCCAATGAACACACGGCCAACAGAGGAGCTTACCAAAGCATGTAGCAACCCTGTAGGAAGCCAATATCATTAAGACCAAGGTTAGAGATCTTCTTAGAGTACAATTTCAATCTCGTAAAACTGAAAGAAAATCTCGGGCTTGTTTATGCACCAGGTTAAATGACACAACTATAGTAGCCCCTTCCAGAGAAAACAATTTCATAGACCTGTGAACTGTCCCATGCGGGAGAGGGGAAAACCCATGTGAACTGTATCTGCAACAATGCAAACATGGTCAGACTGCTTGGGTGGAAAGATCTTGCCATCAGAGGTGTGTAAATCCAAATGAGAACAGAAGTCACACAGAAGTCTTTCAGCTGGGCAGGGAATCACGTTCTGCAGGCTGAGCTGGAGCTGCTGCTTGTATGGGAGGAAATCCTGCGTCAGCTCCACTGTCAGGTTGTTGTAAGTGAAGAGGCTGTGGAGAAATGCCAGTACCTGTAATGGAGGGAAAGGACACACTGAACTTCTGTGTTTATAATGGAAGGAAAGATGGATAGAGTGTGGGGTTTCAGGAATTACATATACAATTATTTTTTCCTCACGACTTTTGAATGCCAACCTTGGTATGGCTTATCCACCAGTGTCCCTAAAGCCCAAGATACTGCCCACACATCTGTCAGAATAAAACACTCAGAATGAAAGACCCTGCAGGGAGACCCAGAGCAGATCTGCAGAGTGCTCATCCACAAGATCCACAGGATCCCATGATCCCACGCTCCACTGCATCTGGCACTGGGGCAGAGCCACCACCCAGGGCAGGGTCCCTCCACTCAGCCACAGTCTGGAACTCCTGCAGGCCAAGCTGGGACAGGTGAGCAGGGCAGGTAACACCTCTGTCCCTCTGCAGACAGACAGCACTTACCAAACCCAAGGGGGCGAAGATAAGCCATAACAAGACCTGTAGCTCTGTACAGTGTCCAACGTGTTCCTCAGGATCCACAGACAGCCAGAAGAATCAGGCTTCACAGTGTTCCAGCAAGCACCACTAAGGCTATCAAGCTGCAGCAAGCCAAGGGTGCAGGGTTAACTACTGCCCCACAGGACCTAATCCAACCTGGCAACTCATCCCTTCCTGCCATTGCCAGCACATCTGAGGATCAAACAATGAGACTGAGAGAAAAGGAAGCTCCTACCGGTTCCACAATACTGAATTTCTTGCTTTCTTGTACTTCCTGGATCTGGTACACATACTCGAGGGAGGACTCAAAGAAATTGTGTCTCTCTTTGTTCACCTGAAGGTCAGCCTAGAAGAAAGAGGGAAAGGTGGAAAAAGAAAATACATCATGTTGCTCAATTTCTTAGGGAAAGAAAACATGATTTATATCTAGATATTGAACTACCTTGACTGAGGCCTAGTTGAGGCCCAAGGCCTGTGACGCAGGATAAAATTCTCAGTAAGCTGTGGCGCAGTTAGAATTAGATATTAAGGTGTTTAGGAAAGATAATAGGGTGTTGAAGGTCATTAAATAGAATTGTTAGTATGCAGGTGTTAGCCACCTTAAGGGTAAACCAAACAATGTGTGTTTACATTCTTTCCTCTGCTGTGTGCCAATGAAAAAGTTGTTACATGTATAAACAATGTAGAATAGTATATAAGTTGCTGCACTACACGTAATAAAGGGACTTCGTAGAATTAACCATACTGGTCGTATCTACGTCTGTCTAGTCTAACCCTCTCTTATTATCGGTATCCCTGGCTTCAACATCACATGTAATTTGAAAATATTTGACTCACTTTTGTCTGTCAGTCCACACTTAGTTCTGTCCTCACTAAAAACCTGCCTGGTGTCCAGCCCAGCTGTGAACTGGAACACTGGATATTTTTCTAAGTCTGCCCATTTCTGGCCCCCTTTCATTCAAGGATCCAAAACCTCTTCTCACTCTGCAAGGATAAGGTTTTCCCAAAGCTCATTTATTATTTTAGTACAACCTCTTCTCCACCTCTTTTAACAAGGCCACCATCACCACCCTCTTGCCCAACTCCATCTGTGTCCCAGAACCAGCAATTCTGGAGCTGCAGCAGTGGCAGGAGCACACAATGCTCCCAGAGCTCACAGAAAGTCTGCCTTGCAGAGATGCTCGTAGGTTCATCTGACAACTGGTCTGACAGATCTGACCAGATCCAGCTGCTCTGGTGTGGGTTGGAACAGCTGGGTTTCCTTCCTTGCTGCAACATGCCTGCAGCAGCACCAGCTAGAAGGAACCCCCCTCCTCTGCCTGCCCCCATAGCCACCCAAAAGCACCAGCAGCAAGGCAGGACACCAAGCCAGCAAAAGGAATAATAACTAGTTACTTTTCAGCCAGAGCACTTCCCCAGGTGAAAAGGTGGCCAGTCTCCAGCTGTGCCAGTGCCACTGGTCACTGCCCTTCACCATCAAGGTGACAACAAGCAATGACAATGTCTAAAGCCACTACCAGCATCCAACAGACACAGGAGAACTATAGGCTTGATTTCCCTGATCTCACAGAGAATCCAGGGTTTGGGTAGATTTAATTGATTATCAGTTTCAACAGGTTACTGGAAGGGATGCTTTCTCTCCCCTTTTTTTAAGACCTAGAGCAGCTGGTGCTGTTGCTTCTGGACCTAACTCTGAGAAAAATTCCATACGCACCTCCTCTAACTGAGATTCCTTCTTTTTAGAAGACAAATGCAAGTGACGATCCAGCATAGAGTAAAACTTCTCACCATCCTTCTCAAACTTTTTCTTTCTTTCCTGTAGGTGCAAGAGGTTGAAGCAGAACCAGTTATTGGTATTTTCAAGATAAGAACATACATCAACACCAAGATCTTTTGTGAAATTCTGTATTCCCATGGACAAATTTTGGTCAACCCAGCCAGAGAACAGGAGGCCACTTCTCATTTGCTCTGCTTTCACAGCCCTTTGCCTACCTTGGATGCAACTATACCTCAAGACCCAGTCTAGCAATACTCTGTGGCACAAGAAGTATTTTTTCATGCCAACATCATGGCAAAAGCCCCACCGATGAGGTGCTGTTCCCTCTCTCAATCTTTTCAATATCCAGTAAACTGAAGACATACTCATACATCAAAAACTTGTTCACCATCTCCTGATGTGCTGTTCACACAGCCCAGAAACAACTGGGCAAACACTGCAATGTCAGAGACATGTCAAGGTCAAGAAAAGATTCATTAGATTTTGGCAGCTTTCTGTTCTAAAGAGTTTATCATTTGTTTCTGAAGAGTACCAGAAGGAAAGCAGGAGCCTGGCAGGTTGACAGGCAGACAGGAAATCCTCATCACTATCAGCAGTGGTGCAAAGAGAGCACAAATGAACGAGAGCAGCAAACAAAGACACTTGAGAAAGAACCCCCGAGAGCAGGCAGGGAGCAGCAGAACTGAGCACCAGACTATTGGCTCCTGCCTTGCACTGACTGTGACATTTGTGATCACAAAACAATCAGAGTAGGGGCCAGGTTGACAAATACCCACTTCAGATGGTATCTGACATATCAGGGATTCCTGGGAGGCAACTAAATTACTAAAATCAGGAAATTCCAGCCTGGCAGCAGCCTCAGTGCCAGGTCCAAACAGTTGAGAGCTGATGTACACACAGTGCAGGTATGTATGGGATGCCCAGATCCTCTGTTTGGCTTTTGAAAGCTCAAGAAAGTGGAAAGCAGTTCCAGCTTCCTGGGAAATTACTGGTATCTTTTGACATCTATCTCCTGAAAGCCCTGAAATCCTGTCCTCTTGCCCCCACTCAGAAATGCATGGATAAGCAAGCATACACCAGTGCCACCACAAACCAGAGCAGATGGACTCTGCCAGACTACTATTAGGAATTTTCCTCATTAATTCAGTAGTGACTGCAGCTTCCCCTGCCTGCAGTTTTGTTTCCCCATTCCACTTGCACAGAGTATTGATGCTGTAGTACACCACAATGACACAAAGACTCGACTTCAGAAGGCTGAAAATTACTCCTTTTTTCCCAGGAAGTGTCTCCCCTTTTTATACTATTCTACACAGACCAATTTGATTGGTGACAAAAAGACAAACTTCTTCAATCACATTGGTCAGACCAGAGGGACATCAAACAGAAGTCCCTTCTAGGGAAAATATATAAACAAATTTGACATTACTAAAACGTGTCTCTTGATTACAGAAAATTCCCTGGAAAAGGAATTTCAGAAAACCAAACATCTCAGGTACAAATCAGGGCTACAGACTATTCCATCTGTCTGTCAGGATGTCCTACAGCAGGATGCCTGGAGGCTCCCAAAACCCCTGGACTCAGCACAGGTGGCTCGAAATGACAGTAACAAGCCTTCCTGCCAGCTGCCTGTGGAATCCTCCCATTTCAAAGAAGCTGAAATCTGATCACCCAAACCCTAAGACTGATAAAACCCCACCGCCCTGCCCCTGCTCTCTCTCTTTTCACCTTCTCCTCCCTCCCTGCCTCGGGGGGGAGGGGTGTGTGAATAAAATGGACTCTCGTGCTTAACAAAACAGAGACTTGTTTCGTCTGTTTCCCTACCGGCGCTTGTACCTCCCTGGACACGATGATCACTGTAGTCACGCAATGCTACAGCTGCCTTCCAGGGAAAAGGATTCTCTCCCCACATGGCTGTGGTGAAAGCACAATTACCATGAGGAAATGGCACCAACCCGACTATCCCTGCTTCCATGTAACTGTCTGGAGCAGAGCAGGCTTATCCCAGCAAACCTTTTCACCTCAGCAATTACACATCCTGCCCTGCAGACCCTGGGATTACAGGACACCAGAAGGGAAGTGCATCCTCTGGAATCATCTCCTGCAATATCAGGTACTGTGACTGTGTTAGCAGCCTCACACATCATAACAGAGAGATCTACATCAAATTCAGAGGAGTAGAGAGTCCTCCAAAGGGTGAATCCTAATTTAAGCAGTGCAGCAACTGTGGGGCTGAGGCCAGGAAGGAGGATCAAAATAAACCACCACCCTCATTGCTGCCCGTTCCCGAGAGAAAACACAAACCAACAGAGTGTCAGTTTATGCGGTGCTTTGAGGCCCCGGGGACCTGAGGACTAGTGTCTCAAAGTCAGTGTCCCAAGTTGGTTACAAAAGATGCTTATCTTTTATACCTTTGTTACAAGTCTTACTTCATCAGCCTACGTGCAGTCTCCTACGTACATTCACATTCATCTTACAGGTAACCTTTCTAAAGGCTATAAATTTTGCACGCTTGCTCTAGCTAAAATAAAGGTTAATTCTCTAAGCTTAACTCCCACCATAGAAAACATTTTATTGGTAACCATGTAATCATATTTCACAAGTAATTTGTATACCTATATGTACTACATGCTCTACTAAGTCCTTTAAACATTGTTCCTTACATCAGCAGATTCTCAGGCCTCATTTCTCAGGTTTGGTTCCCATGGGCCTGCACAGGGATCAACTCCTTAGCCTAACTACTGCTAACGGAGGCCTTATGGCAACATCATGACTAATGCCTTTATCAGCAAACACAAACCCAGCACAGTGAAAGTGTTTGCGGAGCAGCAGTTCCTGTGTCTGTAAGGTCGAACTCCTGGGCTGTCTGTGCCATTAATGCTCCATCTAATGCAGCCAGGAACTTGCCTTGTTTCCATTTCCTTAATGAGGAGCCTCCAAACCCCAAGGCCACAGAAGTGCAGGGAAGCAGAGCTGTGGGGCTGCAGGCACAGTGCTCCTGTGGCCACCTCCTCACGTCTCAGAGGAAATGGCTGTGCCAGCAGCAGGTCCTGAGATAGAAAAGCAGGTGCTGCCATGGAAAGCTAGCTCCAAACCCAACCAAGAGCTCCACTGTCTCTACCATGGTGGTGTGCAGAGGTGGTGGTGGCAGCACAGGGATGGTGCCATCCTTGTTCCTCAGCAGAGCTGTGGGTGAGCAGCTGAGGGTGCAGCAGGAATGGGGCTGAAGCCCACTCCAGGAGTCCTCTCCTGCCTCTCACCACCAGCAAGCAGCACACATAGGGTGACTCAGCTGTCCTCACCCTGTGGTGAGGCCACCAGGGAAGACAGCCACACTCCAGGCCAGAGTTGGGACCAACCTCTCCCGCTCTCTCTCTGGGAGACTGCTCACCTGCGCCAGGAGTTGTGGGAAAGCACGGGGCAAGGGAACAGCTGCCCACCAGAGCCTGGTGCTACCGTGGCCAGGCACAGCAGAGCCCATGGGCAGGGAGCTGGATGGGATGGGCAGGGATATGTGCCTCTGGATGCAGCGGCCTGGGAGCATGTGGCTCCTGGCTTGTCCCCAGGAGAGGTGACATTGCTGTGGGAGGCTGTGGTGCCCGTGCAGATGGCCACAAGAACCCATGGAGGAGGCCACAAGCTGTGTGTGGCCATGGTGCCCGCACAGATGGCCACAGGAGACCACAGTCTGCAGCTACAGGGAAACCACAAACCACCAGGCAGCAGCTTTGCCACCAGCTTGTGGTGAAGACATGGTGGGTTCTGAAGAAGAGAGGTCACCTCTGCTCAAGGAAAGGCTGGTGAAGAGAAAGGAAGAGCCTGGGAGAGCAGTGGAGCTCCTTCTGCAGCAAGAGCTGAGAAGCCAGACAGTAATTCCTTTGGGGAGTGCTTCCTCCTCTGCCAGTGCCCACAGCAGGCAGGGGCACATGGCTGCACTGGGGACATGGAGCACTGAGCTCTTTCTGGGGATTGAAGGGACTGGGAATGATGTCCAAGATGGACCTATGTGCAACAGGACCACAGTGCAGCATGGCATTTTGGGCCACTAAGAGGAAGCTTGCCAATCATTCCCACTCTGGCTAATTAGCATATAACTGAACAGCAGAAGGATGACCTACAAATCTGTGGATACTGAAAGTGAGAGATCAGGCAGCAACCACAGAGTCTGAGTCTGTGTGAAATCAAGTCACATAACTTTCTCACACTGGCCTGAGAAATTGTGAGGAGGAATCAATAACAATCCTTGGAAGGTGAAAAACCGTTAAGGTGGAAAACTGTTAGCAGGTGGTGTTTTTCTAACTTGTTTACTTGTAAAAAATGGTCGAGGGGTGTTGTTCTGAATGTCCAATCATGTTTCTTTCTTGGAACTGTCTATAAAAGGAGGGTGAAAAATAAAGATCATGCTTTCTTGCCCTGGAGATTGGAGAGTCAACATGTTGTTATTGCTGCCGTTTGTAATATAATAGCGACAGAAATCCTTCTGACTTGGCTGCTGAATGGAGCAAGCCCAGACAAAAAAGCAACAAAAAAAATCACCCAGACTGAAGTACAATCTGGAAACATGAGCACAAATTAGTTCCTCATGAATATTCAGCAAACGGCAGCACCATGTTCCCATTAAGGTTTGCCAAGTCCAAGAGCCACCCACCTTCCGTTTATTGCTCATTGGGAGCAACTGAGCAGATCCCACCGAGTGCAGGCAGGAGTGTGTTCTGCAAAAAACCCACACTGTGAGCTTTGATGGGCATTTCTGTGCCCTAGAATAAGCAGGAGACTGTGAGACAGGACTGGCTGCCTGCTGTGGCAGGTGATCCAGCAGCAGTTCTGGCTGTTCTGTGTGTGCCTGATCCTGCCCGCACTCCGACTGCTGCCGGCACTGGGGCAACGCCGGAGCCCCTCGGCAGCTTCAGGTTCAGCTCACCAGTGGAAAAGGGGTAAACAGACTTGCCAAAACTCCCCCTCAACCATTAGTTCCTAATTAGGATCCTCTGAAATTCCCATCTTTGGAGAGGTGGAGTGAGTGGCAAATGAGAAGCTCAGCTCATGGGCCACTTCTCCTCTCCATAAGGAATTAAACACACTTTTCCTGCTGGGAGCCCCCACATCTATGCACACCTGAGGGGTTTCGGTGCAAGAACAGTGGATGGAGGATCATCATAGCTCATTTTTATGAGGCGTCAGCAGTTAATTCAAAAACAGATTTCTAAAAAGTCATGGGGTGTAGAAAGAGCAGTTCTATCAAAGCACAGTCAGTTCATCCTGGCATTTTTGCCTCACCCACTGCTTTCTCTCAAATGCTCCTTAGGCCCTGTTCCCCCAGAGATGAAAGCAAGTAGAAGTTATTATCTGTTGGAGTCCAGGGCATCCCTCTGAGTGCCCTGGAAAGTCACAGACCTCGGTAGAGAGGCCTGGGACCCAAGAAACAGGGTCTGGGGTCTGTGCAGGGGGATTTGCCTGGCACAGAGCCCAGGAAGACACAGTCTTTGATTTTGGTCCATGTGAAAAACATCCAACAGAGAGAAGAATTGCAAGTCACAAATGTGTGACAGAGAGTAGTGTAGTTATCACTGTGTGGAAGATTTTGTAGTTTTGAATTTTTAGAATGTAGATGCAAAGGGACAAGATGGTGATTTTAGGATGGTGTCCTGGGTTCTTCTTCTTCTCCCTTGGCATCCATCTTCTGTTGTGATGTGGGCACAAAGTAGTTTCAGTGGATTGGATCAAGGTAGAAATGACCCTGTTAGTATAGGTGATAGACATTGGCACAGAATTGTAAATAACGGGTACGTAGTTATCTGTATAAGAGGTAGTGACCTCCCATCAAGGGGGGAGTCACCTCTTGTCCAGGCTGCTGTGAACATCTTGGCCGGACACAGAGGAGTCACATCGTGTCCGAGCTGCTGTGAACATCTTGGCCGGACACAGAGAATTGTAAGATAAGAACTAATAAACAATGCGAGAAACCAAGAAAACCAAGACCTTGAGACTCCTCATCATTCTCGCGCCACACCGAGCTCAACACCGAACACAGAGACACAGAGTCAGACAGCAGACCCTAAATCCTTCAGAGGTCAGGAGGGAAAATCACTCCCTCGGACCCACATGAACCACCAGCCTTGGAATCTCGGGTGAGAGAAAACCGTAAAAAAACTTAAAATTATCCTCCCTTTCTTTTAAAATTATAATTAATGAAATTAATAACAGAATTAACTAAGATCTTTTAGGAATGTTATCTCCTATGGAAGAAATTTTGACAAACACTGCAGCTATTCAGCATTCCTCTTGCCCTTACAGTACATCCAAACAAGCTTTGCCCTCTGATTTTTTTTGGTTGGCTTCATGTTTTTTTTTTAAAAAAAAGCTGTCTCCTTCCAAGTGAAACTGGAATTAAACTTTTCTATTCAAATCCTCCTTGACTCAGTAAGTGTGGCTGTGCTCTTCCCAAAGTGTCCCAGCCCCACAGCATGGAGCTGAGCTCCAGGGCTATGGAGAGGGAAGGATGGGGCCTCCGTAGGTGCCAGCTCTTTCCACACTCACCTCCTGCCATGAGTGCCAGAGCTGGGAAATGAGTCAGCTCCGGGAGTCCCAGTCCTCCCTTTTATCTGTGATGTGGCACATCACAGGACAGTAAGTCACTCACATTGATAGCAAGTCACAGGAAAAGCAGCGACCCCATGGGGCTGTGGTGGGAGGGAGTGGCTGGAGGGGGTCCCAGGGACAGCCCAGGGCTTCCCGAGGAGACTCCATTTGTCCCAGGAGGAGAGGTGAATGCAGACTCAGATGTGTTGGTCAGACTGGCTGCGCTCCAGCCAGAGGCATCACAAAGCCCTGATTCAAGGGCTCTTCCTATTTGGCTCCAGCAGCTCGCGAAGGGAACAGAAAACATCTCACAGAAGGAGATGCTGCCTTAGGGTATGGCAAAGGGCAGGAGGGCCATCAAGTATCTCTTCTCAATTCCTGTTTTTATTAAATGTCAAAGCCTCCAAATGGGCTGGGCTGAATCCAAGCCTCAAGTGTTCTCCAAAATATCTTCATTTTGGAGCTGGATCAGAGCCAGACCCATTTTAAGCTGCTGCTGAGTAACATGGAACCTAGACTTCTTGATAGCAGACAAGGGAAAAATGATCTTTTGTGCTCCACATGTGCAGAATTTGCTTTTTATAGCTTGTTTCTTTAAAAGCTTGGTCCATCTGAAAGACTCATTAGATGCTTTATGTAAATATTTCATAACAAAAGCCCTATGACTATAATCAGGTTCTGCCTGCTGGCCTCTCCTGCTTTTCCTCCTTCCCTCCCACTCTACTGTTGGTGGCCAGCCAGGGGTCTGTTGGTCCGGCCTGGAGTGCCCCAATCTCACAATCTTCCCAGAGAGAGGTCTCACAAGAGACAACCTTCTAGGGGTCTCGGGCAGTCCTCTGGCCGCCGGGTTACCTCCACAAGGTGCAGACTGTGGCTGCAAGCGATCAGCTCTCAGCAGTGATTTCAGCTCTGCCTCGCGGAGTTCGCCCAGGGCAACACAGAGACAGAGAGGCAGGAGTGCTGTGTGGCAGTTCCACAGGAGTAGCCTTTATTATCCAGCATCCTGCGAAGGGGGCCAGGGATGACAGCTCCCTGCTGAACTGGGCAGAAGCTGGGGTTTTTATGGGGGAAAGCGAGGGTGGTACCAAAGGGGAAAGACCAATGTGTTAGAAAGAATCTACATGGGTATCCAGAGCATGATGGGATCTCGCCATAACCAGGGAGGACAGCCTCATCTAAGGGGTATCTCGGGGAGGGTTGAGATGAGCTTATCACAGCCCATTCAAGGGACATCCTTCCAGGGGAGAGACTTGGCAAGCTTATCTGCCTCCACACTCTCACAAACACTTCTCTGCAGAAAGTATTTTATTCTCAGTAGCACTGACTGAACAAAGCGGAGAGGAGAGAAAGCAGCAAGGAGGATCTGGTTGAAACAAGCACTCCTTGCTCAGGATAGAAGCAGTGCTAGAATCAGGCCAGGAGAGGAACCAAAGAATTCAGGAAAATATTTTGGAGCCTCTTATGATTGAAAAATCAGATTAAAAGTCACAGCACAAACCCTCATGCCAGCAGCTGAAAGCCAGCATTGAACAGCGAGTTTCTGAGCACCTGAAGTTAGAATGCAGTAGAGCAACTGCCTGCTTGTTAACAACAGGAGAAAAATCTGAATTCAAACACAGTAACAGAAAACAAATCAGTTTACATTGAAAACAAACAAACAAGCCTTACCTTGGTGACCCCTATCTGCTCTTTCTGGAAGATTTCCAAAGGTTTGATCAGCAAATCACTCACGTTCTGCACCTACAGTGCAAAGAAGCATTTTAATTGCAGGATGCTGATCAATTTTCTCCTAAACAGAGGCTGAATGTGGCAATGATTTATTAAAAAACCTATGGATATTGATCTAATACCAATATCCAACTATGACGGACAAAGACTCTCTAACAGTTTAAAGTTAGAAAGTGTATGTTTATTACGACGCCGGGCAGCGTGCGGGATAGCTCCCAGAAACACGCGCGCAATTTACAGATGATCACAGGGTCTTTTATCTACAGGAGTATTGAATACACAAACTACAAATGCATATTCATAGCTCTGGTACCTCCCATTCCCCGCTTCGTATGGTAATTAGCCCAAAAAGCCACCAAGCATGCGTAGTTTGTTCTTTAAAATGGGTCGGTGGTCTTTTTTATAGGGTGGGGTCCCAAAATGATGAAGTAAGATGGGTCTTCCTCCCTTGACTTTTTAACCTTTAGTGTTCGTGACAGCTAAATCCTGTTTTTCCCAGGACTGTTTGATTTATGATTGTATTGTATTCATGGGGTCTATTGATTATTCAGGATGCAAAAGCCTAGTTTGACAGCTTCCCTGATTTATCAGTTCCTTCCAAGATTTATCAGTTCCTTCAGTCTGGCTTCTTTTAGCAAAAGGGAAGTCCTAGCTACATTATCTCAGCACTATCTATTTTGACTACAGTCTTTAATTCTTCTAAATCAATGCCTCAGCAAGACAGAAATAGTACTAAAGGGAATCCTGCCTCTGATATATTGTAGCTGTGTTAATTACCAAAGAATGGGAACAGCCCTGCCCTCACAGCTGGGTGTGATAAAAGAGTGAGTTAGTTGGTAGAGAGTCAGTTGAAGTCTGCTGGCTGTGCTGTGACGAGGAAGGGACAGGAGCTTGTGTGAGGGACAGGTAAGGTAAGCCACTGTATGAGGGACAGACAGGGTTAGGTGGCTGTGCTAGGGACAGGAAGCAGCGAGCTGGAACTGTAGAAGGAAGAGAGAAGGAGAGAGCCAGAGCTGTGTGGAGCTGCCCATAGGATTGCTTCATAGAAAAGGTATGAAAGACTTCTAGATAACATGGTGCTGATACTTGAAGCCCTCTGAAGTTTTTATTGAAGCACTCTGAGTGCATGGCTGTCTCAACTACAACAGCTGAACAAGGGTAGAAGCCAAGAACTCTGAGATTTTAATGTTTTTGAGTGGAAACTTCTTCTCTGTCTGTAGGTGAATTCACTTAAACCATCTGTACCTCCTCTTCCCCATCAGTAACACACAGCAAACCCCAACCACATCCCAGGAGGCTTTGGGGGCATCCTGCGAATGATAGAGGGTGTCCCCCACCCCCATCTAACAAGGCTGCTCTCAAATAAAGGATGGGCTTCCCTTGTCTTGAGATTCAACCAGAAGGTTATCTGTCTGTTGTGGTTTAGATTTGCTTATCCAAGTCATGGCATCATTTATGTGGTGGTTTTACATTTGCAAAATTTGTTTGCTAATTGGGAGATAGGACTTTGGGAGAAAAAGGCAAAAGCAGGCTCAACTTAGAAGTAAAAAACCAGATTTTATTAACATACAATAAGAGAAGAAAATAAGAAAAGAAAGAAAACAACAAATTAATTTCTAAAACCAACCCTTTCTTCCACTACAAACTCTTCATTTTCTACCAATGATGTAAAGAGGCAAAACTCAGAACTCCAGGTCAGTACCACTTATAAAACAGTCTTTCATTCAGTCTTTGAGAGAGAGAAGTCTCTCCTGTTGTTTGGTAACTTTCCACAAGAGAAACAGTCTGCTTGTGGCTTCCAACTCACACAAAAGCAGCCCGCCCAGGAGATTCTGCATTTGTGGAACTTCCCATATCATGTAGCCTTTCCCATGACTACATATGGGCTGTAGATTCACAGATTGGGGTGGTACCTTTTAAACATGAGCTGTTTCAAAAAACAAAGGATCTTTTTCAACTCGGGGAACAGAGATGTCTTCTCATTTCTTCACTAGTAGAGGGCTCCTTCTCATCTCTCTCTGTTCAACCTCTCACAGGGTCACAAAAATCACAGCTGCTAATTCAATATTCACTCAGTTCATCACAGATACCTTTGTTCAAATCCACAAATCACCTCCCCAATTTATATTGTCTATGATTTAAAAGATTATCCTGTTACCATAATCCATAGAAGATTTTCGGCCTAGAACCAAGGCAACTCATCATCTCTACCACTTAAAAGTCACTCTTCCTTTACTGACTTTGAGATCTCCATATTGTCCCTTTACATGTCTCCAATTTGGCCTCTTCTCTCATCTCTGAAAAAGGGTTAAAGAAAGTCTCAATCAGTGTCAGGAAAGAGTTAAAGCTTGCCCAGGCCTTCGGTGGTCATGTGATCTCTGTGCAGCAGATGCAAATGTTTCAAAGCCATGCCTGAGGGGGGGATGGAAGACTGATGGATACCTTCTCTTTCACTCCTCCATCTGATGGCATGAGCCGCTTGCAGCTGCTCTGTAAGGCTCACGGTAGGGGGAATCCCATCTTTCTCCCAGGGCAGGGCCCTGCCAAAGCCCAGCCCCAATCCCTGCCGCGGCCCCAGACATGCGCCCAGCCCTGCCTCCTCTGCAGGCAGCAGCTCTTGGAGTCCCAGCCGGGCCCCTCAGCCAGCCCATGTATTACCTGATGGCCGGATGGGAGAAAAGAGGAAGTCTCGAACCCAGCTTCAGCTTTTATATGGCTATTACCAAAAGTCTCCTTCCGTTTTCTGAGTGGTCAGAACTGCATGTCAATCCAAAACCTGGCCCCCATAGGTCCCTGTCCTTTCCAGAGAATTCTAAGGTCCTAGCAGGGAGATACTTTTTCAACCCATGACACTGTCACAGGAACAGCTATGGAAAAGGGAAATCCTATCTGTGTCTCTTCCACTCCTGTCTCATGTCTGAGAGATGCCTTCATGGATGGTGCGCTGCAAACCTTGGATTACCATGAATCCACATGAAAGCTCATCCCAGTTTGTATCACTGGCTCCAGCTCCAGCCTGGCACTGGGACCAACCTGCTGTCTCCTCCCATTCCCACTTCCCTGACAGGGTCTGTCCCAAGCTCCAGAGAAGGGAGAGGGGAAGAGAAGGGGACAGGACACCACACAGCCACAGACCTTCAGGGAATTTAAAGGTGATGAACATGGTGAGTATGAAGCCTCCTGAGGGAGCTGCTATAAAACAGAATTGGTCCTACAAGTAGAGGGCAAAAAACCCCAACTTTGAAAATTGGACAGTGCCCATAATCCCTGAAACAATACCTTCCACTGCTCCCCCCACTGCCAAAGGAGCCACTATACCTGGGATGGAATTAATAATAAAGAAGTATCACAGTGCTCTTCTGGTTCCCTGCTGTTCCTTGTGTTATAAATGTATATTATAAAGTTGGCTTTTCGCAAGAAGTGTGCTATATGATTAATAATGTTGTGGTAAGGATATAAGTTTTTTATTTCTGCTATTAGTAAAGAAAATTAGGCATAGTGGTAGTAGTTGATATAAGTATGCTTAAGCTGTCTGTTTGGTTGGGATAACATCCAGTGAACATGTAAAGAAGACTCTGCTGTTGATATACCAACTATCAGCATCTACCATCTGAAGAAAGGCCCAAGCTGGAGGTGATAATGAAGAGACAGCCACGAAACACGCATGCTCTAAAAAGGCAGACCCAAGGAGGGACCATGCAAAACAGTTCCTGGAATATGGAAACTAGTTTATGGAAATATATGAATATTCAACAGATTGATACAATAGAAAGGGTATTTAAAGAATGTCTCTGATATAGCAGGGTGTGGACTTGGCTAAATGCCAAGTCACCTGGCTGGCCGTACTTTGCTCTTTTTTTTCCTATCTCCTAATTGTCTTATTTTCTATTAAACCCATTTGTTACTGATCTCCTCAGGGCAGGTGATCATGATTTATATCAGAACTTCGAACTACCCTGACCTGAGGCCTGGCTGAGGCCTGACCTGAGGACTTGTTAAGGCCTTGAAGCCATGACGCAGTTAAAATTCCTTTAGGTTTGTGGCGCAGTTAGAAATAGCTATTAAGGTGTTTGGGAAAAGTATTGGAGTTTGAAGGTCACTGAGTAAAGTAGTTAATAAGCACATGTTGAGGCACCTTAACTGTAAGTTAAATAATGTATGTTTGCATTCTTTCCCTCGCTGTGTGCCAATGACTGAGCTATCCAAAGTGTAAACTATATAGAAATATATAATAGACGCCATTTTGGTTAAAATAAAGGAGTTTCTCAGTTTTAATCACACTGATCGGACCTGCGTTTTCTCTGTCCAGTCTTCCCACTTTTATCTTGGTTTCCCTAGCAAGATCTGGCACCCGAACAGGGACAACCTTTCCTTAGATGGATTTTTCCTTAAACAGATTTTTTTTTTGTCACAACAAAATTTTGCTGCTTTTTGAAAACGTCTAGACGTGCAGCAGGAACCCCGGTTTGAATACATAAAGCATTCCCGGAGGATTCTAGCCTAAACGCATATGAGTCGTCCAGAGTCCTAGCCTGAACGCGTGTGGACCCCCTTGAAGACTCCGTGCTTAAATTTGCCTCGGAATCAACGTGAAAGCAGTGCAGTCAGTGCAGACCAGGACGAGACCGAGCCGGGACAGGCTGAGCGTTGCAGAGCGGGGGACTGAAGCTGCGGTGGTTGTTGTTTGACTCGTGAGAGACACGTTGTCCTGGGTTGCAGTGTAGGATGTACACAAAGTATTTATTCTCTCACCATCTTCATGAACTGTTGAAACCAGGTGGGCTAGTGTTTTCCCAAGCCCCCTGCCTTTTCTGCTAATGGCCTTTGGAGTGTCTTCTGCTAATGGCCCATTAACGCCTTTGGGGTGTCTTCTGCTAATGGCCCATGAGTCACAGCTAACTCCCTCCAGGGGTTATCTCTGTTAATGGGCCATCAAGGACACATTTCACACTTCTCATGCTATTGTGAGATGCTCTGCCCAGGGGGAGGAGCCAAGCATTCTCACCTGGATATAAGCTGGTATGTGGGACAGTGCAAGGGCACTTATCCACTGGATTCCCAGAGGAGCAGGGCTGCCAGACCTTTCTACAGGATCACTGCTTCAGGAAGAGCACCTCACCTGGACTGCTTCCACCATCCTGCTCAGGTTGTATTCTGACTCTGTCAGTGATCCTTTGTGTTATTGCATTTATTTTATTTTACTTTTATCTTTTTACCATTCTTCTTATTAAATTATATCTCTGACTTGGAGCCTCTCATTCGTTTTGCTTTCAAACCACAACACACGTCAGCGACACCCCGTAGACGAAAGTAAGCCGCATCGAAAAAAAAAAGAAAGACTAAGAAATATGGATATTGATTTGAGTGCGGCGGTGCGGCTGCTTTACAATATTCTCTCAAATAGAGGTGAAAAATTTAAAGAAAGTGAACTAGAGCAGTTGGCCCTATGAGCGAAAAAGAAAGGACAGTTGCAAAAACCTTCCCTGATGTTTAGTACTCCCGAATGGAGAGAGATTGGTGATTTACTCTGAAGCACAGTAATATCCGGAGGGAAAGAAAATAAGATTGCACAAAAGATTGGTGCAATGTAGAAAAAGGTGTTCCGTACCTTGCAAATTGTCTCAGCAGAGAAAAAAGCGGCCACAGCAGCAATTGAGACTTTTGAGGGGGCAGCGCAGGAAAAACCAGAGCCCCCCCCACCGCAAAAGCCCAAAACCACGAAAATTCTCGGTCTCTGTAATCAGCCGATTCGTAGTTTGAGTGCGTCCGTCAGCCCTACCCCACAGGACGTCCTTGATCAGGTGATCCAAGCGGAGACATTGTCTCCTCCACCACAGAGACAAACTGAGAGTGAACCGGAAATAGCGCGGTCGCCCGACTCTGTGGGCGTAGAGACAAGCAGAGTCTCAGGCGAGGCTAAAGGCGGCAATGGGCAGTCCTGAGTGACGTGGCACAGAGGCGAAACGCAAGGCGGAGCGTGAGGCAGAGACTGAGGTGACATGGCAGCGCGGGCGGAGCAGACCCAGCGTCATCGGGCGTGTGTGCACAGTGACCCGGAAGAGAGACGTCATTCGCCAGCATGCAGCGGCGCACAGCAACGCTGAGCTCTCGCCCTCCCCCGCCAGGAGGATGCAAGCTTCACAGCACCTAGCAACCATGGCATGCATGGCAACCACGGCAACAGTGGCTGCGCCCACAGAGACACCAGCGTGGATGCACAGCCCCGATTTAACAACACATTCTCTTCCTTCTAATTTTGATTCAAACTCAGAGGCTTCAGACATTCAAGTCACATTGTTTGCAGCGCAGACAGCTGCGGCGTGTCGCTGCCTCACAACGCAGACGGCATTCATCTAAATCGCATCAAGCTCTCCCCAGATTTGTTCAACTAACACATCATTATCATGAGAGAGAGCAGCGAGCAGCTGTGGGCTCTCTGTCTAGAGCCCAGAAAGACCATGATCCTTTTTCATTTCCACCAACAATGACCACACTTCCTCAGAGAAGCCCTGTTGATAAAATGTTAGTGAACACAACACAAGTTCAGACTGCAGCATTCCTGGCAACAATGCACAGTGCAATCAAACACCAGGTGCATGTCATTGCTACTGCTGTTTCAAGTGACAAATTTAAGAAGAAATCTTCACATCGCAACAAGTCTGCCAGCGTAACTTGTTATCGATGTGGTAAAACAGGCCATGTCAGACGATTGTGTCAAAAGCCTATGTGGTGTCAAAAATGCAATCATAACACTCATGCCACTGAGGCTTATTGAAAATCAAGCAAAATCAAATGCAACACGCTGCAGCAGCTCACAAAGACACAGATCGATGCCCTAACCCAAAGAACCCTGACAACAGATGTCTCTCATTGGAAGCTTGCTTCTTGGCAGAACTTCCACGAACAAATGAGGTGTGATTGTGATCCCAGAAGTCATCAATGCAGTTCTTTTCGAACAGGTTCAGATTTTGGCTTGTGCCCTGCAACCATCTGTGGTAATTTTAAAAAGCAGCAGAATTGCACAACAGAAATAACCTGTGCAAATGCACCTTCTGATGCTCGTGCACCTTCTAATGCTCTTGAACTTGATTTAAAGTAATTGTATAGTGTATGAAATAAGTAATTTGTGTATTTATATTTATAGAAATTGAACTAAGTTAAGATAGAAATTACCAAATTAAGTTTTAAGATAAAATACGTTAAATAAATTTTTAAAAAAAGTTTAAAAATAAAAAATAAGTTCAGTGAGTTAAAATAATAAGCAAATTAAGTTTTAAGTAATAAATACTGTAGAGACATGTCTCCTCAAAATTTTCACTGTTGTCAAAAGCTTTGTTTTCAAAATTATATTAAAAATATCACTCTAAATAAAGCCAAGGTACTGGCCACACCTTGACTTTGTCTAGAGAAGATGTAATCATCAACAAACCCAGATGTTTTCTGCATAAAAGAATTTAAAAATAAGTCGTTTTAACTTGATAATTTAACCTCATTAATGACAGCTGAACATGTTTTTGCAGTGAATTTAAGTACCTTACTCAAAAAAGGATACCCGAGTTTTCACTGAAAGAAAAGTTTTTCAGCTGTTGCAGACTCTGAGAGAAGAAAATTATAATTTAGTAATTAGTAATCGTTAGTTACATGTGTGATAATTATTAGCAGTTATTAACTGTTTATTGTCTGAAAAACACTGTAAGCATCACCAATGATGACTTCCAACTGTTCCTGCCATAACTTTGTAGCAGCGATGCTGACAGTTTGCGAGTTTGTACCCCTGAGCAACAGAAAGCTTTGCTGACAGTGTCAGAAAAGCTTCAACGTAGTTAGAGTGCACGTCATGTGGAACTTCTTCCGTTGTCGCTTTTCCTGTTCAGCCAGAAGCTTGTCCACTTGCCATTGTCTTTCAATGGCAAAAGAAAAAGGGGGAGAACCACTCTGAACAAAAACTTGACTCTGACCAAAAAATAGTCTCTGATTCTACAGCAATTGTCATTGAGTGGGTGTTTCTGCCTGTGCAGCTAAAAAGAAAGGCAGAGACAGAATCGTTGAAATAGACGGGAGAGAACCAGCAGACATCAGCATTCCCGCAAGAGATGAGGAATTGGCAAAAAATGAAAAAGGCCGCCTGTGTCTGGCAGCAAAAAGGAGAATGGCTGCAACATGTGATTAAGGGTGAAGCAAGAGATACGCTGCAAACCCTTGAACTGAAAGCTATCTGTTGGGCTTTGCAGACCTGGAACAAGGAACCACTCAACGTTGTGTCTGATTCTTTGTACGTGGTTGGAGTTGTGCAGAGAATTGAGGATGCACTCCTCAGGCAAACCCAGAATCAACATCTTGGAGAACTGTTCCTGCAACTGAGAAATGTGCTGAGGCAACGTCATCATGTCTTCTGTGTGATGCACATTCGGAGTCATCAGTGCAACAGAGGCTTGGGAGAAGGCAACGCACGAGCTGATGCTGCAGTCAGCGGTGTTGTCCATGCTCCTCCCGAGAACAAGTTTGAAAAGGCTCGCAACAGCCATGAGACATTTCATCAAAATTCACGAGCCTTGCACCGACAATTTCAGATTCCTTTGAGTGATGCACAAGGAATTGTGTGTACCTGCCCTCAATGCAGTCATAACGGACTCAGACTAGGGCTGGGCACAAACCCAAAGGGACTGGAAGCTTTAGAGTTGTGGCAAATAGATGTAACTCATGTCCCAGAGTTTGGGAGATTGAAATACGTCCACGTCACTGTTGATACACATTCAAAATTTATTTGGGCGACAGCACAGCCAGGGGAGAAAAGTTTGCATGTAGAGAGACATCCGTCTGCTTGCTTTGCAGTCATGGGTGTGCCTGTGTGTCCTGGGTTGACAGTGCTTCCTATCCCATATTGTGGACTACCTTGTTATGTCTAACAGCTGTCCTTGTTTTCCTGTTGGCTGGGCGGGCACGGGCTGCCCCCCTTTCTCTCTTAGCTTTACGCTGCTCTGGGCTAGCTCGCTGCGCTTTTGGCTTGCCGCTTTCTCCCTCTATTTTTCCTTTACGCTGCTCATATTCGCTGTTTCCGTTTTTTTTTTTTCTTTCCCTTTCTTTCCCTTTCTTTCCCTTCTTCCCTTCCCCCCCCCCCCCCCCTTTTAAGATTTTGAACCGGCACCGGAGCTGACCTGACCGGAGGAGTCCGAGGATCTCCAGGGCCCGCGAAAGAAGCTCTGCGCCCTCCCCCTCACAGTAACCTGAGCTTTTATTTTTCTTTTTTTTCCCTTGTGTCGGGGGGTGTTTATTCATTTGTTAATAAACCGTTTTTTTCCACTTTGTTCGAGAAATTCCTTCCCAAACCCAGGGCTGGGGGAGGGGTGGTAGATTAGGGGAGTCCTTTGGAGGTTCTCCCCTAATTCAACCTAAACCAGGACACCTTTTGGTGCGTTGGCCCGGGAAACCAAGTCAAAGAAAGTGGAAAAAACCTTAATAATAATATTGGTGGTTCTAATTGTTTTGTGGGTGTATCAGGATGTTTTTTTCTGGACTCATAATGGCATTTGGGGTGAAAGCCTGCCAATATTTCTGGTCCCTAGGGTTTTTTGAGGTTTTATTACCTCTGTGGTGTCTAGGGTTATTTCCTTACCCGGAGATAGCTTTGGCATTTCTCCTTATATGTAATTTGTGTAGCCGTGGGGCACTAACCAGAATATTGACCGGGCTCGGATTGTTTGTGATTGTTTACAAGAAGGTTGTAAATATGCTTGATGATTCGTTGTTATGGTTGGGCACTCAGTTTGTTAGGGGAGAAGCAGGGGAAGAGTTTTTTCAGCCTCTGTTTTCCCTCTTTGTCGTCCTTGCATTTCTTGCTTTCAAGTGTTTGAGTCTTTGCAGCAGCTTCTCACGCCGCTTCATGTAAACAATATTATATTCTTAGAATTTATCTGTATGTTTTGCATTCTTGTTCTCTGAGAGAGAACTTGACTGATGGTCATATTGACCAATGGAGTCAGAAGGTTGTAACTTCTTTGGGCCAATCTTGGCCCTCTGTACAAAATGTATATAAGCCTTTGGAGTCAGATAATAAAAGAGCATTCCATGTTTCACCAAGCTGCTGCCTGCTGTCCTCTGTGAAGGTCCGCTCCCACGTCACAACGTGTTGACCCTCTAAAGGCGTGGGGTAACATCTCTTCTCCTTTGAATTGTTTATATCTCTATTAGAAAATATTCAATTTCCCCTGAGTGTTAAAGAGACCATCTTTCTGGCATTTAATTTAGTAAGTGTTCTCTATACTGTCTGCAGTTTATATAAAATGAAAGCTGAGATTTCCAAAGGGGCTAATGAGACTTCTGATTTAGGGGCAAAGCCAAGTAGGAGAAATCTTGAGTGGAGTGGGAAATGGGAAGATATGGGCCAAATTTTAAAGGAATTTTATGATCCTATAGTCTGGGACTTTCCATCTGAACAAATTCAGAACCCAGCTGAGGTGGCAAAGTATTTGAAAGAGAAGTGCCATGGTAATACTAAGGAGAAAAGGATTATTGCAGTGAGCTGGGCCCTGGCATATGTTTATCATACTCTCTTAGATACTGAAGGGCAGCAGACAGAAGACAGGGAACAGGGAGATAAACTAGTTACTATCCCAATCACTCAGGTTGCAGCTAATATCCCAGGCCCCAGGCCAGTAGCTGAATCAGACAGTAGGGCTCAACCAAGGGCTGTTGCTGCTAATAGAAGAGGCGGAAAGTGTACAACTAAGACCGATCGCAAGGTGGAGGATGATGATGATAATCCAGGAGAAGGACCTTCACCAAAATCAGAAACCACATTGAGGGGTGTAGATTCTGGAGCCAATATTGACTCCTTTTCCCTAAAGGACCTTCGAGGCCTGAGAAAGGATTACAGGCGACAACCTGATGAATCTATAATAAGTTGGTTAGTCCGCCTTTGGGATGCTGCAGGGGAGGCTACAGTTCTAGATGGCACTGAAGCGAGGCATTTGGGATCTCTGTCGCTTGATCCTGTTATTGATCAGGGCATGATGAGGGAGGCTAGTCCTCACAGCCTCTGGGAACGGATTCTGGATGGTGTAGCACAAAGATACCTGTGTGCAGATGACCTTTATTTGCAGCAGACACAGTGGAGGACCATAGAACAGGGGATCCAACGTCTGAGAGAGATGGCAGTAGCAGAGCTCATTTTTTCAGATGATGTAAGAACTAGGAATCCAGACCTGGTAGCATGTACACCTGTAATGTGGAGGAAACTTGTGCGACTTGGGCCATCTGAATACGCCTCTGCTCTAGCAATAATGAAGCGAGAGGAGACAGATGAGACTGTGCTCGATATGGCGAAAAAGCTTCGAGCATATGCTGACGCTGTACATGGCCCAACTCATGCCAGAATTGCAGCTGTGGAAACACGACTGCAGAAATTAGAAGACAAAATAGAGGAGAATCATAAGAAACTCAGGGAAGAGATTAAGGAGGACTTCCTCCAAATCTCGGCTGTGCAAATTAGAGGCCCTGGTATCCAACGCAGGCGCTCCTTTGATGGGGAGAGAAGGTACATCCCACGAGCTGAGTTGTGGTTCTTCTTGAGTGAATCTGGAGAGAACATGAGGAGATGGGATGGAAAGCCCACTGCTGCTCTGGCACAACGAGTACATAATTTGAAGGAAGGTAGGATTCAAAGAGGAAGTCTCAATAAACAGAGAGCAGCTCCAGTTGTTCGCAGCCAGGATGTCAAGTATGATGTTGATGATGACATGTCTGATCCCCTTGAAGGAACCTCTAAGACATATACCCCAGGAAAGAAGGATAATCATGCTTAGAGGGGCCCTGCCTCTAGCCAGGTAGAAGTTAGGGAAAATCGTGTGTTTTGGACTGTGTGGGTTCGTTGGCCTGGCACATTGAAGCCACAAGACTATAAGGCTTTGGTTGACACTGGCTCGCAGTGTACATTGATCCCATCGAGATATGTAGGGGCAGAATCGGTTTCGATTGCTGGTGTGACCGGGGGATCACAGGACTATACATTGGTGGAGGCAGATGTGAGCCTGACTAAGAATGAGTGGAAGAAACACCCTATTGCGACTGGCCCAGAGGCCCCATGCATCTTGGGCATAGATTACCTCTGGAGTGGGTATTTTAAAGACCCGAAAGGGTTCAGATGGGCCTTCGGAGTAGCAACTGTGATGGCAGAAAGTATTCGACAATTGAACACCTTGCCTGGACTTGTCCGAGAACCCGATCACCGTAGGACTTTTGAAGGGAGAAGAACAAATAGTACCAATTGCCATTTCAATAGTGCATTGGCGGCAATATAGAACCACTTGAGATGCTGTGATCCCCATCCATAGGATGATTCGAGAGCTGGAGAGCCAAGGGGTGGTCAGCAAAACCCACTCACCCTTTAACAGCCCCATCTGGCCGGTGCGGAAATCTGACGGAGAATGGAGATTGACTGTGGATTATCGTGCCTTGAACGAAGTGACTCCACCTCTGAGTGCGGCCGTACCAGACATGCTGGAACTGCAGTACGAGCTGGAGTCCAAGGCAGCAAAGTGGTATGCCACTATCGACATCGCAAACGCATTTTTCTCTATTCCTCTGGCAGCAGAATGCCGGCCTCAGTTTGCCTTTACATGGAGGGGAGTGCAGTACACCTGGAACAGACTGCCCAGGGGTGGAAACACAGCCCCACCATCTGCCATGGGCTGATCCAGGCCACACTAGAAAAGGATAAGGCTCCAGAACATCTACAATATATTGATGATATCATTGTGTGGGGAAACACAGCAGCAGAAGTGTTCGAGAAAGGAGAGAAAATCATCCAAATTCTCCTGGAAGCCGGCTTTGCTGTTAAGAAAAGTAAAGTTAAGGGACCTGCTCGGGAGATCCAGTTCCTAGGAGTGAAGTGGCAAGATGGACGGCATCAGATTCCTACGGATGTTATTAACAAAATCACAGCTATGTCCCCCCCAACGGATAAGAAGGAAACACAAGCTTTCTTAGGTGCCATAGGTTTCTGGAGGATGCACATTTTGGAATATAGTCAGATTGTGAGCCCCCTTTATCTGGTTACCCGCAAGAAGAATGATTTCTATTGGGGCCCTGAGCAGCAACAAGCTTTCACCCAGATCAAGCAGGAGATTGCTCATGCTGTAGCCCTCGGCCCAGTCAGGACGGGACCAGCTGTGAAGAATGTGCTCTACTCTGCAGCTGGGAGTCATGGTCTATCCTGGAGCCTTTGGCAAAAGGTACCTGGTGAGACCCGAGGCTGACCACTGGGATTTTGGAGTCGGAGCTACAGGGGGTCTGAAGATAACTACACCCCAACGGAAAAGGAAATCTTGGCCGCCTATGAGGGAATCCAAGCTGCTTCAGAGGTGATCGGTACGGAAGCACCAGTCCTCCTGGCACCCCGACTACCAGTGCTAGGGTGCATGTTTAAAGGAAAGGTTCCCTCCACCCACCATGCCACCAGTGCTACCTGGAGCAAGTGGATTGCCCTCATTACACAACGCGCCCGAGTTGGGAAACTGAATCGCCCTGGAATTTTGGAAGTAATTATGAACTGGCCCGAAGGTGAAAGCTTCAGTGTCACAGATGAAGAACAAGAACCAGTGACTCGGGTTGAGGAAGCTCCGCCATATAACCAGCTGCCGGCAGAGGAAGCACGTTATGCTTTATTCACCGACGGTTCCTGCCGCGTCATAGGGATGAGTCGGAGGTGGAAAGCAGCTGTATGGAGCCCCACATGACAGGTCGCAGAGGCCACTTTTGGAGAGGGTGGATCCAGTCAATTTGCTGAACTCAAAGCCATTCAACTGGCCCTAGATATTGCAGAGAGAGAGAAATGGCCAAGGCTCTATCTGTATACTGATTCTTGGATGGTAGCCAACGCCCTGTGGGGATGGCTGAAGAAATGGAAAGAGGCGAACTGGCAGCGTAGAGGAAAACCAATTTGGGCTGCTGAAGAGTGGAAAGATATTGCTGCCCGGTTAGAGAAACTACCTGTGAAGATTCGCCATGTAGATGCCCATGTCCCCAGAAGTAAAGCTACTGAGGAGCAGCAAAACAATCAGCAAGTAGATCAAGCTGCAAAAATAGGGGAGCTGAAGATAGACCTTGACTGGCAGCACAAGGGAGAGTTGTTCCTAGCACGATGGGCCCATGATGCCTCAGGTCACCAAGGTAGGGATGCCACCTATAAGTGGGCACGAGACTGAGGGGTGGATCTAACCATGGACAGCATTTCTCAAGTTATCCATGACTGTGAGACGTGCGCTGCCATTAAACAAGCCAAGCAGATGAAGCCCCTCTGGTATGGAGGGCGGTGGTCTAAGTACAAGTATGGGGAGGCCTGGCAGATTGATTACATCACACTGCCTCAAACCCGCCAAGGCAAGCGCCATGTGCTGACCATGGTAGAAGCCACCACGGGATGGTTGGAAACCTACCCTGTGTCTCATGCTACAGCCCGCAATACTATCCTGGGCCTTGAAAAACAGGTCCTTTGGAGGCATGGTACTCCCGAGAGAATTGAGTCGGACAACGGGACTCATTTTAAAAATAATCTTATTAAAACCTGGGCGAGGGAACATGGCATTGAATGGGTGTACCATATCCCCTACCATGCACCAGCTGCAGGTAAAGTGGAGAGGTACAATGGGTTGTTAAAAACCACCCTGAAAGCATTGGGTGGGGAGTCCTTAAAAAACTGGGAGCAGCATTTAGCAAAGGCCACCTGGCTAGTTAACACCCGAGGTTCTACCAACCGAGCGGGTCCTGCTCAGTCCCAGCTCCTTAATATAGTAGATGGAGATAAAGCTCCAGTGGCCCATGTTAGAGGTTTGTTGGGAAAGACAGTATGGATCAACCCTGCCTCGAGTACAGGCAAACCCATCCGTGGAATTGTCTCTGCTCAAGGACCGGGTCATACATGGTGGATAATGCAGAAAGATGGAACAACGCGATGTGTACCTCAGGGAGATCTGAATGTGGGGTGAAACTCATATGTGCTGAATGTTACTATCATTGTCTGTACATTATATCACTCAGACATGAAACAGAAGGAAACGTATAAGTGTCAAAGGTCTGAGCAAGTAAGACGAATGGAAATGTCTAAGTGTCGAAGGTCTGAGTAAGTCAGATGGAAGTTTTTTATTGTGTGTCCACGATATGGGATAAGGGGTGGAATGTCCTGGGTTGACAGTGCTTCCTATCCCATATCGTGGACTACCTTGTTATGTCTAACAGCTGTCCTTGTTTGCCTGTTGGCTGGGCGGGCACGGGCTGCCCCCCTTTCTCTCTTAGCTTTACGCTGCTCTGGGCTAGCTCGCTGCGCTTTTCGCTTGCCGCTTTCTCCCTCTATTTTTCCTTTACGCTGCTCATCTTCGCTGTTTCCGTTTTGTTTTTTTCTTTCCTTTTCTTTCCCTCTTTTCCCTTTCTCCCCCCCCTTTTAAGATTTTGGACCAGCACCGGAGCTGACCTGACCAGAGGAGTCCGAGGATCTCCAGGGCCCGCGAAAGAAGCTCTGCGCCCTCCCCCTCACAGTAACCTGAGCTTTTATTTTTCTTTTTTTTCCCTTGTGTCGGAGGGTGTTTATTCATTTGTTAATAAACCGTTTTTTTCCACTTTGTTCGAGAAATTCCTTCCCAAACCCAGGGCTGGGGGAGGGATGGTAGATTAGGGGAGTCCTTTGGAGGTTCTCCCCTAATTCAACCTAAACCAGGACACTGTGGAAATCAAGATGAGTACAAAGCACATTCCTGGTGCTCCCAGGTTCCCTCTGATGAGATGCCTCACACTGAGGCACATGGTGCTGTGGCTGTGATTTGGCATTTAGCCACGTCAGGTATGACAGAGCCCAATTCCCATCTCCTTACCATCATGGACCTCTCCAGCTCCACTTCGTGCAGCAGTTCCGCAAACTCCTTAAAGGACTTGGCTGTAAGAAAAGAAGAGCCTGGTCAGTGGAGCTGGGATGTGGCACTGGAGTGTGGGACACACGTCAGAACACCCCAATGTGGCTGCACCCCCAGCATGGCTGTCTAAAGGCTGGCAAAGAAAACGAAGTGGCCCCTTTTGGCAGAAACTGTGTGAGGCAATGCCAGGTGCAGGCTGGCCTTGAGGGGTATTTATTTATGCAAGGGAGAGGAGGGTCTCCTGCCTGGGACAATGAAGGAGTGAAGGCCCTGGGAAGGTAAGAGGATGTTAATTAGTTTTTATTAGGAATTGTGTTATAGAGATGGCAATACAGGCAGCAGAGAAGGGGCAAATGCAGGGAAAGGCCAAATGGAGAAGGGGAGCTGCCATCCCCAGGGCCTGCAGCAGGACATGCCCTGCCACAGTGGGAGCTGTGGGCAGGACAGGGCTGCCTGGCCTGCCCAGACAGCTGCCAGTAGCACCAGGATGGGCCTGGCATGTCTGTCCCATGAAGAGCTGCAGGTGCTTGCCAGGACCAGGACAAGTGTGTCAAATGAAAATGGCCTGGAATGACAAAGATCACATTCAGCACCAGGAAGCACAAAGTCCGTGTACAGGAGGAAAGGCAGCAGGTGTAGACATGGTCACAGACACTGACACCACTCCCCAAAATGTTAGAAGTAAAACAAAAATATCTCATTGATAAGCAGTTGGAGTCCAACTACAATAAAAATACCATGAAATCTTTCCTTTAACAAATTGAAATAAGAATAATTTAGCCTGGGAAAATAAAAGACTAGGTGGGAGTAGCTGACCCCACACCAAGGGGGAACATGCAGCCCTTCTCCCTGCCCATCGAAGGAGAACTTGGGAAGGGTCTGAAATTTGTCACAGGGGAGGAAACCTCAGCAGCAGAGCATTGACAGTGCCAAGCCAAACTCCCATCTCTCTGGGCTGCAAGGCAAGGCTGGGCAAACACCTGCCCATGCAGGTAGCGTGGCTGTGTGCTGGATGCCTGGGGAAACAACCTGATCATCCCAGTGTACCTGGGAACTACCTGGGAGTTAGCTGGGAAGGCTTTCCACAGTTCCAGCCTGCTCAGCACAGTGTGGGACAGGTCTGGTGGGTCCCAGGCTCCTTCTTGCCCTGGTGGGAACATCCCAGACTGGCTCTGCAGTTCAGACCTTCCCTCCCTGCAGCATACTGGGCTAGGCAGGGCAGCACACAAAGGGGCACAGCAGGTGTACCGCAAGGCAGGCACAGGATTAGCTTGTCCCACAGGTCAGGGAGAGGGTGCTCCTGTGCTCTCTGTGCAAGCTGAGGGCCCTCTCCTCTCATCCACAGTGGCACCTTGGGAGAGGTACCTGTCCTGCTAAAATCCAGCCTGAGGATTCATTCTGCAGCTGCCAAAACACACAAAAGGGAACAACTGCAGCATCGTGACATGGGCCCTCAGCTGGCAGTGGCACAACAGACCTTCCCGATGAGTCAGGAACTTCTGAGCTCTCCTCCAGTGAGGGCTCCAGCACCTAGCAATGCAATGTCCCTACAGCTCATGGTGCTCATGCCCAGAGCCACACATGGTTCACTGTGGCTCTCCAGGATGATGTAGTGCACAGACACCAGGGGCCTGAGCCAGGAAAAGAATTATCACAGGGAGAAAGAGAATCCAGCCCCAAACTTACAGGGAATATGTCAGTGTCTAATACGTTCCCTAGCCATTTTTTCCCCTTTGATCTACAGGAAGAGCCCAAGAACATGTTTCCTGGCTCCAGTCACAGAATAGCCCACTGAATTTGACCCTGCACCACACACACGAGGCTCAGATCCTGGTGCGAGCCCAGCAGTGCCTGGGAGCAGTGGGGTGGATCTGTGCTACTGGCCTGGGTCAGAATATGCCAGCCCTTGCAGGGCAGTGTGAAGCAGGGGGGCCACCAGCAGTCACTGCCTGCCCAGCCAAACTTGGGAACTGACACCTGGAAATGCCAGAGCAACTCTGCTGGGCAGCCAGAAGCATTCCAGGAAGGTTCTTACAGCCAGAGGATTCCAGGCTCCTGTGCCTGTGAGGAAAGAACATGCCATCCCATTTCACTGCCTCCTTCATCTCTGCAGGAGCTGCTGATTTGAGTCCTGTGAGGTGACAGTGGAGGAGCCGCAGGAGGGAGCACAGGAGGAGCTGCAGCTGTGGGGTAACATGGGTGCATCCATGACTTTTCACATCCCCAGGGGAAAGTGCTGCTCACAACAGATATCAACCCAGTGTCCTGACTGCCACCTGCAGTGTCCCCGCTGTCACCCGCTCGGGTGCTGGGCTGCTCTGTGCCCACACAACGAGAGAGCAGCATGACTTTAGCTCTATTTACAACCCAAACACATTCTCTTGCAGTGCATAAGAAGTGCCTGTAAGTGTTCTGCTTCACTCCCATATCCTGCACATCAAATGAGCTCTGCACTCCCATGCAGATCCCTGGCACTCTGGCAGAAGATGGAAGCTGCTATGGAGACGGCAACGCCTCACTGCTGTGTCAGGAATAAGGAAGCCTCAACCCCTGCAGGCACACCAGGGCTTGGGAGGAAGAACACAGCCCAGGCTTCTCCACAGGGAAACTGGGGATGTCTTCTTGAAAAAGCAAAACAAATACTCCCCAGCAAAACTGAAGGGAAACATGTTCTTTTCACCATGAAGGGTTTTACATCTGCTGTGATCTCTTCTTGCTCCCCCCCATCCCACAATCCCTTTATTCAACCTCTCTCATTCCCAGCAGCCTTGCTTGGCCATTGGAGCTTTGTCCCTTCCAACCAAGAAGAGGGACACTCCTTTCCTTTCATGGCTGTTTGCATCAGACCCCTCAGCTTCCAGGAGGGGCATTTACGGGGCAGAGTTCTCCCCTCCCTGACCCACATGTGTTTGGAAGCTCAGCATCTCTGCTGCCGTTAGATTTGGAGGCTGACTCATTTCCAGCGTGTTTCACTCAGAGACTTTCCATAAAGGAAACAAGCCTTGGAGGGGTGGGCTGCAATTTGCTTCATGTGGCTTTAAATACAACAGCCCAAGGAACAGGCTCTGCTTCCTTCCCCTTCTGACAGCGGCCGAGAGACCTGACACTGGCAATGTCACACTGCTGCCACTCTTCAACTGCTGCCTGGCAATAGCTGGTTTTCTTTTTTTCCCCTATGTGCAGCCCTCAGGAACAGCCTGGAAAAGACCCTGTGCCCTATGCCCCACCCCATGAATCCCCTGTGAGCCTATGGGTAGCCCCAGCCCCTCAGCCCAGGCAGGTAGCCCAAGTGTTTTGTCTGATGAGGCAGGATCAGAACCTTGGGGGCTGAGGATCCTCTGTTGTCCCTCCTCCAGCCCCCGTCACCCCAACAGGGTCCACTCACCCTGCTAAGTCAAGAGCAGCTTCATGTGAAACGTGCAGGGTTTGGGGCATTAAGGCCCTTCAGTTCAGCCCCCTGGGCCATGGATGCTGAGTGACTCCCAGAGCTGTGATGGGGGAGGGCAGGGATGTAACACAGCTCCAGGATCACTAATCCCCAAGCAGATGTGCAGAGAGCAGCCCTGTAAGGCTGCTCAGGGCACAGCCAGCCATTGTTTTCATTTGAGACACAGCCAGCAACCCTTTTTCCCAGCAGTTTGCAGCCTGGTGCCTTTGCAGGGCAGAGTGGGGCAGTTTGTTCCTGTGAGGCCTTTCCAGCGCAGTGAAGGCAGCTCTGGGAGCACGGCTCCATGGTAGCACTGGGAAGAGGGGCTGGCTGGGAGGTCAGCACCACCCCTTATCCCCAGCACCTGGCAGCATGGAGCAGGCCTGAAGCCATGTAAAACATCTGTAAATTATCCACTGAACTGGGAATGTGAAACTTGACCCATGACTTCAACTTCATAAAATAAGCTCTGGAAGAGCTGCCTGGAACCTGGCTCCTGAGATGTTGGAGTCCAGGACATCCCCTTGGATGACCTGAGACCTGGAAAAGAGAATTTGAGCCCTGGACAGGGGGGTGTGGAACCGGTCCAGGGGGGTTGGAAACCTTGGCACAGAGCCCAGGAAGACACTGAGTTTGATCTTAGCCCATGGGAGAAACTTCCAGCATTAGGAGAGGAATTGCAAATCACCAGAAAGTGAAAATAGTAGTTTAATACAGTAGAACATACAAAATTCAGTAGTTTTAAGATTCTTAGAATAGAGGTAAATGGGGGACAAGATGGTGGAATTTGGGTGGTACCTCGTGTCCCTCTCCTTCTTCCTCGTCCTCCATCTTCTGGGGTGGTGATGAAATAAGATAGTTAGAGTGGATTGGGTTAAAGCAGAAGTGACCCTATTAGTGTAAGCACTAGGCATTGGTGTGAAATAGTAAATATCCTATACGTAATTGTCTGTATAAATGTAAGGTGACGTCCCATCGGTGGGCAGTCGCCTCGTGTCCCAGCCGCTGTCCGGACCTTGGCTGGGAGCGGAGAAAAACTTTGTGATATCAAATAATAAACAACTTGAGAAACCAGAAAGCAAGGCCTTGAAGACTCCGCTTCTTTGTACCAACGCGACTCGGGGCTTTTAGAGGGCCAAGGACTTTAAACAACTTGAATCTCGGGTGAGAAAACCAACCCGAGACTGAGGCTGCTTAAAAACCATCAGGCAGGCTAATTCCTAGAGAGGGAAACTGTTCCAGTTAGTGGAAGTCAGCTTCAAAAAGCAGAGAACTCACCAATATTGATCTCATAATCCGTTAGTGTGTCACCGATGAAGTCGAACTGGAAGGACTGCAGAGTCTGGGAGAACTTCTGCACTGCTGAGGAGTATCCTGGAAAAGGACAGAGCAATCAGTTGGGGGTTTCTGCAATTGTTCTACAGAGGCTGCATGTCTTAGGAATTCATCCTGAATGGAACAAGATCATAGGAAGGTAGTTATGAAAATCCATAGGCATTGGGAATTTCAGCCCTGCAGAAAATGCTGCAGAATTAATAACCCTAGGAGGCTACAGAGAGCATTGGATTTGGGTTTTTTCTCTCTCTGAAAAAGCTTCTGCAGCACTAATGGATGCACTGCACGGTACAATAACTGATCAATGGCCTTGTGTCCAGCCACATACAGGAAGGGACACTGACACACTTCCCTGCAGGAAAACATTCAGGAGATACTCCAGGGCTCTGTGTGCACCAGCACAGCTCCTTGGAGCAAAGGGGTTGTCAGACAGGCTGGCCACTGTTCACAGGAATTGTTTCATAATATGGGAGCTAAATCTGTGGAGTCAGAAAATAAATGTGAGGAAAAAGGCAGGACTAAAAATAACTGTCCCTCTGTGGGGTCATGGACACAGACAGGCCTTGAGGGAAGGACAGTGCCACAGAACACAGAGCTGAGCCAGGGGGCTCAGCTGGGCTTGCCTGGGCACCCACAGGTGGCCCTGGGACCCGCTGCTCCCACTGGTGAGGAACAGTCTGGGCTGGAAGCAAAGAAATTGCCTGATTGTCTTGGTTTGGCAAGACAGGTATCTGCCAGGGAAAGCTGGAGTTGTGATGGGGGGCCCCGTTCTCACACGTCCGGAGTCACCAGTTGTTACCCCTTCACTCTGAGGGGTAACAAGTTGCGACGTGGGTGTGGACCCTCACAGAGGACAAGCAGGCCGCAGCAGGGTCAAACATGGAAAGCTTCTTTATTTTTCTCTGACTCCATACTTATATACACTTTTTACAGAAGGCCAGGATTGGCCCAAGGAGGTTACAATCTCCTGACTCCATTGGTCACTTTGACCATCAGTCAAATTCTCTCTCAGAGAACAACTATGCAAAACACATAGATAAATTCTAAAAATACATATTGTTTACATGAAGCAGTGTGAGAATCAGGCTGCAAAGATTCAAACACCTGAAAGCAAGAAAATCAGGGGCAACATGGAGTTTCCCTTGGAATGGAGAAAGTACCCCCCCCCTTTCCAAATTATTATAATTTTGCAATTAAAGGCTTTACAGGCAAAGATTTGGGAATAGGAATAGCAGTTCTTTACTAGAAATATTAAGAATACAAATGTAGTAGTACAAAAAACAAGCAAACAAAACAACCAGAAAATCCTAGAAACCCTGACAGAGTCAGAAATGCAACTTGACACCCTGTTGGTCAGAGTGCTGGAAGCAGTCCAGAGTAAGCCCTCCTGGAGTGGCAGATGTAGTTCTGTTGGAGTAGAGATGGTCTTTGTACAAAAAAACAAAAAAAAAAGGTCCAGTAATGGTAAGATGGGTCCACTCTTCCTTCGGGAATCCAGTGGAAAACCAGTGTCTGGTGTCCCTATGTCTCAGTTTTTATCTGGGTAGGAACGGTTTGGCTCCCTCCACTGGGTGGAGCATCTCACAATGGGATGATGTAATGTGTCATGTCATTGGTGAGCCTTAATGGCCCATTACCAAAGCATATTCCCCGGAGGATGGAAAGAGATAAGGAACAATGCCCTACCCAGTTTTAACAGCTGGCCCATTATAAGAAGGCAGCCACCTCACTTTCCCCTGGAGTTACAAGAGATAAGAAGAGATACTTCCCCTGGAGTTACACCTCCCCAACCGGTTTCAACAGATGGAATAGAATAAACATTTTTTGGTTACATAACCCCATGACACTGATGTTTTCTGTGGCTCAGTCCAAATTATTTTTGGGCCTTCCAGAGAAGTTTCTGGCCCAAAGAATGCTTTGTATCTTTGCACCTTATATGGCTGCAGGATGTGGCTGAATGGCATCTGCTGGCATTGGCAGAGGGGCCCTGGGACGTGATAGTGACACCACAACAGAGCCCGACCCAGGGCCAGCGGGGACAGCACACTCACTGAATTGACCACATCATCCTGCACAAAGCTACAATAATGCCTGAAGTACAAACAGAAGGAGGCTGCACTTGCTTGACCTCAGAGAGTAGGATGTAGGAGACAAAAAGAAAAGCAAAGGAATGTTAGACTCTGATTTACATTGCTACTTTCCCTAATTTGGGACACCAGCTATAGGCACAGTCCCAGGCCGGACTCCTTTGTGGCGGTGCACAGAGATGACACTTTCAGAAATTCATGAAATTACAAGTGGGGAAGATGTGATGGCACAGACATTAATGAGCAACCAGCTCCCACCACTGCTTTGCCAAAACAGCACCATGATTGTTGTATATAGGAACTTGGTGTACATAGATGGGGTTTTTTTTTATTTGAAAATAAAACTTACTACTGTGGTGGAAATCATGGGATGTTCTGAAATGCTGCTATGAAAGGGAGAGAAAAATTGGACAACATTGAAATAAATGTTGGGGGAAAGAAATCAAGTGGCCTGTGTGGGATACTGGCAGGTCCCCAGACTGCCCTGCTTTCCCTGTCCCCAGGTCAGGACCTCCTGACCCTCCACAAGGTCCCTGGGCAGGCAGGGGTGGGGGGAACTGCTGGGTCCTGGTGCAGGCTCAGAGTACAGTCCCTGCTTCTCCCTCAAAAGCCTTGTTCAGCAGCTCCCTCCAATGGGTCAAACCTTTGCTCCTGAATAGGCAGATTCAGGCCTGAATGTCACTATTTAGCCCCAGCTGCCAGGGGCTGGAGCATGTAAATGGGTGAACTCACACACAGAACGATGTCATTGACTTGATGGAAAACCTCAGCAAATAATTCCCCCTCAGATCCCCAGTGCTTGCTGAGGCCAGGCCGGAGGCTCATTCAGCCTTCACTCAGGGGAATCTTTGTTCATCTCCCTGAAAATCCCCATCACCATGACACTGCTGTGGTCCCATCCTGTTGCCCTGATTTTTTCAGCCTTCTGATGTTTACATTTTGTACTGGAGTTTTCTCACGCATTGTAACATAAACAAAGAGTGATGTTTAGAAAACTGTGCATTCCTTCCTGGAGGAAGGACAAATTAATGAAGTTTTGGTTTGATCAGTGGGGTCAGAGAGGTGTCAACCTTGTCCCCCAATTGCTGATCAAACTCCAAAAACTATATAAGTCAAAATCCCAAATAAACTTCCTTCTTTCTTGTTCTCACAACCGGACAGTGTCGCCCTAAATTTTCTTGCTTTCGAATGTTTGAATCTTTGCAGTGGAGATTCTCACACAGCTTCAAGAAAACAATGTATATTTTTAGAACTTATCTACTTTTGTTTACATGTTTCTCCTCCCAGAGGAGAAACATGATTGATGGTGATATTCACCAATGAGGTCAATGAGGTGGCAACCTGTATAGCCAATCCTTGGCCCTCTGATCAAAGTGTATATAAGATGGAGTCAGAAAATAACGACAGAGCTTTTCCTGCCTGACTTTCTGCTGCCTGCCTTATTTTTTGTGTGTTGTGAACAGCGACATCTGGTGACCCTGCATGGGAATTGCATCGGGTGACTTTGCATGGGAACTGCACCCTGCTGTGTGTCTGAGGTAATAAGTGGTAAGAGATAATGACCTCTACCCCTTCCTCGGATGATGAAGCCCTCATATTGGACCTTTGGCTTGAGGTCCTACAGATGGAAGGAGCGTCTGTTCCCGGAGGTGATTTCCAAGAATTGTTCTATTATGCTAGAACCCATGTTTTTTTCTGCAGCCTTTAAAGTGCTTTTTCTACAGCAGAGTGGGAGTCCCTGGGGGACCATTTGTTTCAGTTTTACTACAGATTGCAGTGTGGAATTTTTGGGATTGTTAATAATTTGGAAAAGGCTGGAAGGGGTGCTGCGTAATTCGCAGCCTCCCAGTTCTGGGGTCTCAGAGGATGGCCCCAGCCTGATTTCGTCTCCCGGGCTAGGTGCCAAGGGAGATGGTGGAGCCGTTTCTCCTGTTCCCGCTCCGCGGAAGCTGCGCCGCTGGAGTGCGGAGGCTTTATTAGCCCCCTCCCATGTACCTGCGCTGTCAGTGGGACTGCCGAGTCCCCCCCACACACAGGTGCAAAAGTGAGGAAAGCCTGCCCGCCTTCAGCACAGCCGCTGAGGTGGGCATAGGGTCTGCAGAGCAGACCCCGCCTGTACCTGCTTCCTGCAGACGTTGGAGTGTGGGAGATCTTGGGGCTTGCGGGAGCCCTGTGGGATCGGCGCCACCGGTGCCCCTGACCTCTGTGCCGCGGCAGCGGCGGCAGCGGGAGGTTGTTTCCCCTACTTCCTCCCCCGTGCCTTTCCGGCGCTGGAAGCGCCAAGAGCGCGTTTGGACCAGGGAGGGGAGATGGTCACAGCAGACTGCCCCCATTGTGGAGTTTCCACGAGATATTCTGTGGAACAAGATGGTGCGGATGCGCGCCATCCTGGGAGGCCAGCGGGAGCGGCCCCTGACTTGCGCAGCAGGGACTTCCGGTCTTCACACGGCTCTGGGTGGCCAGCCGAGTCCACGCAGGGGAGTGCGGCCCTAGAGGGCAAGAGACCTGCCCTACAGCCAGTGGCGCAGCCAGCTGCTATCAGGGTCCGCGTGGCCAAAGGAACCTTGCTGGGAGCAGTCCCCGCAGCCCCTCCTGCAGCCTCTCCTGCAGCCGTGTCTCCGCTGAGGAATGAGGGAGTGGGGTGGCACTCGGATGGCCTTCGGGTGGTGCAGGCGGGCTCTTCGGCAAGCTCGTTGCCCCCCTCCCCCCCCGAGCCCCCCTCCTCCCTCTGTGGATTGTGGCTGCTCCCCCGTGGTTTTCTCTCCCCAGGAATTGCCTGCGCCTTTGAAGGCGGGGCTTGGCAGTGCCGCGGTGCCATGAGACACGCCCCTCCCGGCGTTGCACTCTCCCCCCGCATCGAGTCGGGGCAGCACTGCGCACAGCCGCCACCGATGCAGAGGTGGCTGCCGACTCCTCAATGTTTCATTTTAGGGGACAGGATGGCGCAGCCAACGACAGGCAGGCGTTCCCTTGCGGCAAAGGGTCCCGAGACGCCGGGTCCCCTTCAGCTGGCCATTGGACTTTGCCTCCATGCTGGGTGATGGTCTGGCCGTGGGACCGCGCACGGTTTTGGGATGATGTCCGAGCCAAGGCTGATGCAGTGGGTGGCCGTGGTTTGGCACGGCGCCCCCTGCAGGGCAGGGATGTATTCCCCAGCTCTGCAGGTGCTGTGAGACATGCTCTCGCTTCTGTCTCCATGGAGCACACGGGACAGGATTCAGAGAACGATGATGCCTCGCCAGGTGGTCTGCAAGCTTTCCCTGTGATTCGAGATGCTGGCCGCAAGAAACATGCCCATTTGTCATGACAGGCATTGATTGATCTCTGAGATAGAGTTGGAAAATATGGTGCAGGGTCTCCTGAGATGATGCAAGTGCTATGACTGGTAGACACAGATGTATTACCACTCTATGACATTCGGTGTTTGGCCAAGGTTCTTTTTCAGCCAGTTGAATATGACATTTTTGAGTCTAAGTGGACTCAATTGGCTGAAAACACTGCAGCACAGAATCGGATGGCTTGTCAAGATGACCCTAGGTATGGGGTCGGGCCAGACATGCTGTTGGGTATAGGTGACTTTGCAGATGTTACTAAGCAAATTGCCTATGAGCCCTTGGTACTGGAGCAGTGCCAGAAAACTGGCATAGCAGCATTGATACAGACAATGGAGACGTCTGCACCAAAGCATTCATTTGCCACAATTGTTCAGGGGACAGATGAATCCTTCCTGTGGTTCGCAGAAAAGCTGACGGCTTCAGTTGAATGACAGGTGGATGATTCCACTTCCAGAATGTTGTTGCTCAAGACTTTGGCAAGGAGCAATTGTAATGCAGAGTGCAGGAGGATCATTGAGGTCCTGCTGGACAATCCCTCACTCTTGCAAATGGCCAAGGCCTATGCAAAAATGGGCGCCACGGGTTGTAAGGTGGCCGCCGTGGCTACCGCCCTGCGGCCAACCTGGAAAGGGCAGCAGGGTGGGAAGCAGAAACAGGCAAATTATCAGGCCGGCAAGAAAAAAAGGAAAAAAATGCAAAAGGGGACCACTCCTTTGTTTCTTTGTGGACGGTGTGGAAGGCCAAATCACATGGCCAATGCTTGTAAGGCAATGGTTCATGTGAATGGTCAGCCTCTATTGGGCTTGGGAAATGGGCAGCGGAGTGCGAAGGGGAAGTGCACTCAGACAAGTGTCTTCCCAATCCCCAGAGCCGATGGAGATCTGCTGGTCAAGCTCACAGCCAGCACCAGTGGTTCAGCAGACGTAGACCTCTGCACCACTGAAATGGTTGTCCTAACGGACAGCGCAGTGCATAAAATCCCCTTGGATGCCTTCGGTCCTCTGGGTGATGGTTTGAGTGCCCTTCTTATGGGCAGATCTAGTACCACTGCTCAGGGTATCGTTGTGCATCTGGGTCTCGTAGATGCAGATTACACGGGAAGGATTTATGCCATGGTTTCCACGTCCACTCCTCCCCTCACTATCCCAGAAAAAACATGGATTGCTCAACTTGTGCCCTTTAAGTCCTCTGTCCACAGGGCGGAAAATCAGGTGAGAGGAGGCAGCGGCTTTGGATCCACTGGGCTGCCTCAGGTCTTGTGGACTGATGTCCTGACCAAGAAGCATCCCGAGAAGATGTGCACCCTGTCCATTTCTGGTGCGACACCATCGGAGATTCATCTCCGCTGTATCCTCGACATGGGCGCGGATGCCATGATTGTGTCCATTGCTGCTTGGCCCCCGGACTAGCCTTTGGACCCGATGGGGATGCCTGTTGCAGGACTGGGAGGAATGAAGCACTGTTACGTGAGCCAGAAGTCAGTGACAATCACGAACCCAGAGGGTCAGACAACCATGGTCTGGCCCCATGTCACCACCACCTCTAATAACCTTTGTGGGAGGGGTGCTCTGGCCACGTGGGGGGTGTGCATGGGGTCGGATTTTTAATTGGGGCCACTGTGCTGAAGGGCGCAGCGTGTCCGACGCCTCCTATATTATGGCTGATGGACAAACCCCTTTGGGATCCTCAGTGGCCCCTTCCCCAGGACAAATTGGTTTCCCTTCATGATTTGGTGCAGGAACAGTTGGACCAGGGTCATCTGAAGCCTTCTACCAGTCCCTGGAACACTCCTGTGTTCTGCATCAAAAAGAAGTCTGGGAAATCGAGGCTGTTACAAGACCTCCGAAAAGTGAACGCAGTGATGGAAAGCATGGGGATGCTGCAGGCTGGTATGCCATCGCCCACCATGCTTCCTGCAGATGGGCCGGTCCTCGTTGTGAATCTGAAGGATTGTTTTTTTACGATTCCTTTGCATCTCAATGACAGACCGAAATTTTCCTTCTCAATGCCAGCAGTTAATTATGCTGAGCCCGCACAACAGCATCAATGGAGAGTTTTGCCGCAAGGCATGTGAAATTCCCCGAGCCTGTGCCAATGGTTTGTGGCCTGAGCCTTGTCTGGACTTCACAAGCAATTTCCTAATGCTCAGTTTTATCATTACATGGATGATATCCTGGTGGCTGCATCCACCCAGGATGAGTTGCAGAGGATTCGGCCTCAGCTGATCCATGCTTTGCATTCTCATGGGCTGCAAGTGGCTCTGGAAAAGGTTCAGCAGCAACCTCCATGGAAATATTTGGGTGTCAAGATACTGGAACGTACGATCCAGCATCAAGAGGTGCAATTTGTGCACTTGGTGCGCACATTGAATGATGCCCAGAAATTGGTGGGTATCATCACTTGGTTACATCTGTATTTGGGACTAACCACTGCACAGTTGTGTCCTCTGTTTGAGTTGTTAAAGGGAGACACTGATTTGAAGTCACCTCGGACATTGACCCCAGAGGCACGTCAGGTGCTGGAGGAGGTTCAGCGAGCTGTTTCAGCTCGACAGGTTCATTGCATTTATTCCTCCATTGATGTCACTGTGTTCGTCACCACTCTGGATTTACATACCATGGCCATAATTGGCCAATAGAATGACAAGTGGTCTGACCCCTTGCATGTCCTGGAATGGGTTTTCTTGCCCCATCAGCCGCAGAAGACGACAACAGCATTGTTCGAGCTCATCGCTCGTTTGATAGTCAAATGCTGACAACGGTGTTTTCAATTGATGGGTGCGGATCCTGCACAGATTGTGCTCCCAGTACTATGGGAAGATTTCGATTGAAGCCTTGCAAACAGTCTGTCACTGCAAAGTGCTCTGGAAAATTTTATGGGGCAGATCACTTATCATCTGCCCAGCCACAAGCTACTGCAAGTGGCAAAATCCATGCAAATCTCTTTGCCCCCCCAAAACAGCCAGGAACCAGTGCAAGGACCCACCGTCTTCACTGACGGGTCGGGAAAAACAGGGAAGGCCATTGTCACTTGGAAGGATGGATCTGAGGGGAAGGTCCTGGAAGGCCATGAGGACGGGTCAGCCCAGTTGGTTGAACTGAGAGCTGCCATCATGGCTTTTCAGAAATTTTCCCAGCAACCCTTCAACTTGATCACAAATTCCACTTATGTGGCCGACATTGCTCAGTGGTTGGGTCATTTGGTGTTGAAAGAAGTCAGCAATGCTGCCTTGTTTCATTTACTGGAGACCCTGTGGTGTGCAATTCAGGACAGGGTTCATCCCTACTATGTTCTGCACGTTCAAAGCCACAGTACCTTGCCTGGATTTGTAGTGGAAGGTAACGCGAGGGCTGACAAGTTGGCTAACCCAGCGTGGGTGGCCCCTCAGCCTGATACACTTGCGCAGGCCAAGGCATCGCATGGGTTTTTCCACCAGAATGTGCATACACTGCAGAAGCAGTTTCAGTTGACACCAACTGAGGCCTGTGACATTGTCGAGTCCTGTGATGACTGTCACGCGGTCGCTGCACCTTTGCTGGCAGGGGTAAACCCCAGGGGCCTTAAGGCCTTGGAACTTTGGCAGACGGACGTTACCCAGATTGCTGAGTTTGTCTGGCTCAAGTATGTGCATGTTACGGTGGACACGTTCTCATCTGCTATGTGAGCTTCAGCTCATGCAGGAGAAAAGGCCCGTGATGTCATTGCCCACTGGAGGCAGGCCTTTGCCGTCTTAGGCATACCCTCTGCTTTCAAGACCGACAATGGTCCTGCTTACACCTCGCAGAAGGTGCGGCAGTTTCTGCAGTTGTGGGGTGTTTCTCATAAATTTGGTATCCCTCATTCTCCCACAGGCCAGGAAATTGTAGAACGTGCTCATGGTACACTCAAGCGTGTTCTCCAAAAACAAAAACGGGGAATGCAGGGTGAAACCCCGCACAGTCGGTTGCAAAAGGCTTTGTATACAATTAATCACCTCACAGTGCCACAGAACTCAAATAACGCTGTTTTCTTGAACCACCATCTTTCATTACAGGCTTCGGGCGAGACGTATCAGCCTCGAGCAAAGGTCCGGGTGCGAAACTTAATCACCAAGCAATGAGAAGGTCCCTATGACCTTATCACTTCAGGGCACAGGTATGCTTGTGTCTCCACAGATACTGGAGTACGCTGGGTACCTGCAAAGTGTGTCCGTCCTGACCTGAGACTGCAGAGACAGAATTTGGCTAACAGACAGCCAGGAGACTGTGACCAAAATTAAGGTCAATAAGTGGAGGAGCCACTGAGTGACGACTCTGATGTCGATGACATGAGTGATCACTCTGATGGCTCTTCCACTAGAAGAAATTGAAAATTGTTAATTTTCTTTTTTCCTTTTTTCTTTTTTAATGGTAAAAGGGTGAGATGCTGCCCTAAATTTTCTTGCTTTCGAATGTTTGAATCTTTGCAGTGGAGATTCTCACACAGCTTCAAGAAAACAATGTATATTTTTAGAACTTATCTACTTTTGTTTACATGTTTCTCCTCCCAGAGGAGAAACATGATTGATGGTGATATTCACCAATGAGGTCAATGAGGTGGCAACCTGTATAGCCAATCCTTGGCCCTCTGATCAAAGTGTATATAAGATGGAGTCAGAAAATAGACAGCTTTTCCTGCCTGACTTTCTGCTGCCTGCCTCGTTCTTTGTGTGTCATGAACAGCGACAGGACGGTGTGAGTGTAGTTTTTTTGTGTCCATCTGGCGACACCATCCAGCCCCTCTCCTGCCACTGGTCGAAGGTGATTTTCAATCCCTCCCTCCAAACTCCCCTCCCAGCCCAGCGTGTGTCCTTGAGCCCCTCTGAAAGCAGCAGCACCCCCAGCCAGCATCCGTCTCTCTGTCTGTCCATCTGTCCCCTCCATGAGTGCTGGCTGGGGGCAGGTGACAAAGCACCACAGCTCCAGTATACCCAGGAGCACAGCAGCACACATAGGTCCCACAGGTGGTACCTGGCAGGGACAGAGGGTCTCCATGTGCCATGTGTCCCTGTCAGGCCAGGGGAGAAGGAGGGAGAGAGGGAGAGGGGGTGTGAGCCTGTACCATGTGTGCCTGGCAGACTCTGGAGGAGCTCTTAATGGAAACCAGGCTTCTCCAGACCAACACAACTCGACTCCCACACGTAGTGAGCCTTGGCTGAACACCAGCTCCTGACAGAGCTCCTGTGTGCATGCACAGGACAGCATTGCTGCTACTGCAGCACTGCCACAGCTCTGGGGTGTGACTAGGACACAGCATGGGGCTGACTGACTGCTGGTACCAGGGGAACAGATGTCCCCTCTTGGGGGCTGTGTCCCTGCAGGGCCCAGCACCAGGCCCTGAGGCGGAGAATTGGTATCAGTGCTCAGAGACACTCGGTGGGATGTTGCCCCATCCCTTGGTGGCACCCGAATGGCAGGGTGATGACACCAGCAATGGGGCAGGGCAGGGAGGCTGGGGAGAAAGGGATAAGCCATGGCCACAGGAAAGAGGCTTGACCACAGGAAGGAGCCAGCAGGAAGAGATTTGCTGTGTGGAAAAATGGGGCTCCATCCCATGCTGGGAGAGATAAGTCTGTACTCTCCCTTGTTTTAACCATCAGAAATGTTTTCCCCCCTGTAATAATTTAGCACAGATGTGAGGCTGGGAATGAACTTTAGCTGACCAATAGGAGTGTTGTTCACACTTTTGGAGAGCCCAGGCTTAAATCAAAGATCCTAGGTGACTCGGCCTTTTTCTTCTTTTGGCTGACAAGGAGTTAACATCATAAGTCAGAGGTTTGGGTTTAGGCCCCTGGGGCCAGGCCCAGCTCTGGGGGGGCCCCGGGGGCCGCTGCATGTGGAAGAGCTGCTCAGGCCCAGCCAGGCCTCCGGGGGCTTGTAGAAGAGCTGCTCGGGCAGGCAGTGGTTTTTTTTCTTTTCTTTCTCCCTGGCTGCTGACAGGGAGAAGAGGATTGCAGATTAGCAGTGCTGGCCTTGTGCCAGGGGCCGTAGCAGCTGTGCTCTTGGCTCAGCTGCCAGAACTGGTTCAAAAGAGGAGAGAATCTTGAAAATCTTTTTCTGGAGCTCTAGGGAGCTGATTCAAGTTTGAGTTGCTTTAGATCTGACCAGGGGTGGGGGAGGGTTATTTATCAGCGTTCCTGAGCATGCGCCCCCTTTTCACTTACTATCACCTGCGCGGCTTTGAAGTTCTGGGAGTCAGCTGGAGAGGAAAAAAAAGACTCTGAGCAAAGACTATCCCTTTCCCTCCTCCACGGAAGAAAGAGTGATTTAAAACGTAAAGAGACAGCATGAAATAAAATCAGCAAAAGAACTAATAAAGACTATTAGAAGAAGAGATGGAAGAAGTAGACATTTTTAGCTAGACTTCTCTGGTGTAAATCATAAAAAAAATAGACTATTTCTTGTAATATCATAATGCTGTTTGGAGGAATGCAAGTTCTAGCCAAAGAGTTGTGTGTACTGATATAATTGAGATTTAACTGAGAATTTCAAAAAGAGTAAGCTGCAGCTCCTGGAATAAAATAAGGAGGTCTCAGCTCTTGAGACAAAGATGATTCTAGAAAAGAAGTGATTTGAAGCCCCAGCTCCTGGGCATAAAAGGGAGGTCTCTATTTCCTTTGAAATAGAGATGATTTTAGAGATAGAAGAAGAGAATTCTTGTTTTATACTAGAAGAAGCATTCTTAAAATGGTATCCCAAATATGCGGAGGCCCATAAGCAGCTTAGGAAACTTCTAATGGGTAAGACTACACAATCTGCAAAAATTCCAGGCAGTTGCAGATTCGTGACATTGAAAGCCACTAAACTGTTTTTTTTCTTGTGTCGAATGTCTCCATAAAAACTCTAGAGAGACTCCTCTTGATTTATTAAAAAACTATGGACATTGATCTAATACCAATATCCAACTATGACGGACAAAGACTCTCTAACAGTTTAAAGTTAGAAAGTGTATGTTTATTACAACGCCGGGCAGCGTGCGGGATAGCTCCCAGAAACACACGCGCAATTTACAGATCATCACAGGGTCTTTTATCTACAGGAGTATTGAATACACAAACTACAAATGCATATTCATAACTCTGATACCTCCCATTCCCCGCTTTGTATGGTAATTAGCCAAAAAGCCATCAAGCATGCGTAGTTTGTTCTTTGAAATGGGTCAGTGGTCTTTTTTGTAGGGTGGGGTCCCAAAATGATGAAGTAAGATTGTCTTCCTCAGCTCTGACTTTTTAACCTTTAGTGTTCGTGACAGCTAAATCCTGTTTTTCCCAGGACTGTTTGATTTATGATTGTATTGTATTCATGGGGTCTATTGATTATTCAGGATGCAAAAGCCTAGTTTGACAGCTTCCCTGATTTATTAGTGCCTTCTAAGATTTATCAGTTCCTTCAGTCTGGCTTCTTTTAGCAAAAGGGAAGTCCTAGCTACATTATCTCAGCACTATCTATTTTGACTACAGTCTTTAATTCTTCTAAATCCATGCCTCATTTTCCCCACTTCTCCTTTTAAAGTGAGTAAATTCTTTTACTCAAAAGTGTCTTTCTCATAAGCAACACAACTATAGGGTGGACTAAGGCATTTAGTATACCAGTTGCTGTTGGAGACCACCCAAAAGGCACATCCCACCAGTGATGGGACAAATGTTCCTCAAGCCTCTTAAATACTCCTTTGATGGTTTCTGTGTGACGGTGAATTGTAATTAATGTCCTTCTTCCCTCTTCCTTAATTTCCTTTAAGATTTCTTTCAATCTGGGATGTTCCTATGGGTACAGGCAGTATCTTACAGGAGCCCGATAGGAAAAATCACATCCCTTAATTCTAACAAAATTGCAAACACAGCATGCTGTCTTTGGACAGACACAACCTTGCCCTGTATACACCAGTGAAGTTTTTTTTGTTCGTCTCAAAGTGACAGATCTTAACTGTCTTCTTGCAGTACAGGGCTCTAGATTAACAGTTTGCCATTTTCCTTCAATTTCTTGTGCTCACATTCGGTGTTCAGAAGGGTACAATACAGTTCCCTCATGATTTAATCTTTAGGGGACTATTGGCATGCATAGTTAAAACAAAGGCTGTCACTGTACTAGTCACAGGGTTATAGGTGAAATACTCCCAATCCTGTTCCTAGCACCCCAGTGAGAGATCTTTAGATGGCACCTGGGGATCACAGCCTTTCTATTACAGGTATTTGAGTCATACTCTTTTATTGCACACCCCTCTATTTTGAGTCTAAATGGAGGACATTTCCTTCCCATAACTCTTAGCATCTTATTTAAAGCTTTACGAGAGTAAGCATCATAAGCTTTTCTTTGGCACCTGTTTATCTCAGTCACATTGTACCTATGTGGTATTGCGTTGACCCTTGTTATGGTTAAGCTTATTACAGCAATAATTACAACTTTCCACATAGTGTCTATAATAACTATTAGTCCATCTATTTGTGGTTCCGAGTGAGTTTCACGGTGGTCTTTTAGTTCATCGTCACCTGGTGTGATCTTCCAGATTCTTTCTGGAGCTTTCTTCACTCGGGAGTAATGGATTCAGGCCTTCTGTTCTTTGATCTTGATTGTAGTGAAAGTAGTAAGAAGCATCTGGAATGCTCCTTCTCACTGTGGTTCCAAGAACTTTTCTGCAAAAGACTTAATTTCTAGGTTGCCTAATTTTTTGTTTTGAGCTCCAGCGACATATTTCTTAAATTGTCTATTTAGGGCCACCATATACTTGTGGCTCTCTATCTGGGGATATGGTGGCTGGAACTCTACCCCCGGTATTATTTTTGCAACCGTGCTTTGGTTACTTCTCAGGCTTTAGCCGTTCTAGTAGGCAAGGCTTCTGGCCATCCTGAAAAGGTATCAGTTAACACCAATAGGTAACGATATCCTCCCTTCCTGGGCAGCTCTGTAAAATCAATTTGTCATTGTTGCCCAGGTCCACAGCCTTTCCCAATTTGTCCCATTTTAGGCTTTGGGATATTTTTGGGATTAGTTCGGAGGCAAAGACCACACTGACGGGTTACCTGTATCACTGTACCTTGTAACTTTCTGGCCACAATTCTTTCTTTCAAATAACTATACAAGATGTCTATTCCCCAGTGTGTTTTCCCATGTTCTCTTTGCACTAATGGCCATAACAAATAGGATGGTACTACAAGCTTCTCTTTCTCTGTCATGGCCCACCCTTCCTGATTATAATTTGCTTTTTCTGCTTTAATAAGTTTCTTACCCTTTATATTATATACTGGCTTACCTTTAATTGAATTTTTTTTTTATCTGGGATAAGTGCTGCTTCAATTGTCTCATTGGGTACCTCACCTTTAGCTGCGTCTTTTGCCTCTCTGTCCGCCAGCATATTCTTCCAATTAGAGCTCACTTTTTGATGCGATCTGTGCCATTCTCTCAAGTAGCTGCACAGCATCTAGCAGCTTTAGGATTTTTTTTCAAATGGCTCCATGTGCAAGGACTACCTCAAAGGCATCCAGCCTTCTGTGCAGAGGTGTTGGTGGGCAATGGTCCAGACTCTATTACCTCTCTGCTGATGGTAACTGCATACCCAGCATGCCTCTTTCCACTGACAACGTAGCTGCTTCTGTCAGTAAACCAGGTCTCAGCATTCTCAATCGGAGTGTCCTTCAGATCCGAGTGACTGGAGTAGGTGGTTTCGATGGTCTCCAGGCGGTCATGGATCACTGGTTCTCCTATACTCCCGCTGAGGAAGGAAGCTGGGTTCACAATGTTAGTTACCACAATCTTAACATCGTCTTGTTCTACCAGTATAGCTTGGTACATTAGGAATCTCTGTGGGGAGATCTAATGTCCTCCTTTTCTTCAAGGACTGCAGACATTGTATGGGACACTAGCACAGACATCTTCTGGCCTAGAGTGAATTCTGAGGCACTCTGGCCATCCTTTAGGAGCTGTGTACTCACGTCTGGAAGTCCCAGGGCTGGAGCTGACATGACGGCCTTCTTTAGCTGGTCAAAGGCCTGAATAGCTTTCTTAACCCAGGTAAATGACTGTTTGCCTCATCAGCTGGGCTTTCTTCTGGGATCTGCAAGCCCAAAAAGTTTAGGAGGCTTACCGTCCGGTCCACTCATGTTCTCTGGATCTGGGTAGCTATTACTGGAGCAACTGTTTGCAAGCTGCTCCCCAAATATCTTCCATCCAGTTTGAGGTTCTCCTGTGCAAGGACCACCTTAAAGGACTCAAATGAAAAGATTTTCTGGCTGGCTTTATGGAGAGGGAGGCAAAAGAAAGCATCTGCACATCTAAAACAGTAAGTGAGTTAACAAGATATAAGGGTTAGCAACTACTGAATACAAGCCTTCAGTTATCTTGTTAACAGCTAAGTTATGACTTGTCAGGCTTCTTTACTGGCATGATAGGAGTGTTGAAATTAAACTGACACTCCTTCAGTAAAAAGTTTTCTTTGCCCTGCCGGCATGTCAGGAGCCTACACTCTAGGAAACAGTTAATCTATTTTTTTTTTTTTTTTTTTTACCTCCAAAATAATTTTTTTTTATTTTTAAATATTACTTTTGCCTCCAGCTGCTTTAGCAGATTTCTGCCCAAAAGTGCAGATGGAGCATTAGGCATATATAAAAATCGATGGATTCTCTATTGTTTCCCCAATTTAAACTTCAATGATTTGTAAATGTAAGCCTTTTTTAGGTTGGCCAGCTGCTTCTTTTACTATTACATAGTTACTGGTTACAGGTGTTAGGGTTTTATTGCCCCGGTGTCTTATCAAGAATTTTATTTCTTTTTTTCTGTTATGGCATCAAGCAGCAATTGGGATCTAGTAAATGCTGCTTGATTACAAACTTCATTTTCTTAGCAACCCCTATTGGATCACTTTGATAGCCTTTAGCACCCTTTTCCCAAATCTCTAAATCAATTGAGGAAAAGGGGACCTTAATCAATTTTGTAAAAGAAAAACCCCATACAATTGCCTAGACACTTAATCCAAATTACTGGTTATTAATTTTTAGGGTTTCTGAAATTCCATCCCTGGGCAGGGGAACTCTTTGAACCAGCTTTCCAATTCTTGTGTCTCCTATTCTTGGGCATATAGTTTAACCAGAAAAAGGAAAAAAACCCAGCTTGTTCATCTTTAAAAAAATTAGCAATATGTAAACAAGGCTCGAAGCACCAGCTGTTGAAGAAAGAATTTATGTTTACATAAATAATAATAAAAAAATTATTTAAAAGAAAAACCTTACACAATTACCCAGACACTTAATTCAAATTCTGCCGGCATTAGACATAAGTTCTGGGTTCTTTGCTTTTCTTGCACAAAACTACCAGACAAAAGTCCTTTCCCTCTTCACCAAAACCTGTTCATATGATAGCAATTTTTTAGGCTCACAAAACAATGGGTTTTGAAGACTTTAAACTCACTTAGTTAAAGATTTTAACACAGCATTTCCCATTAAAAACACTCTACAAATTTTCTGCACTGAGGAAAAAGCAGGGGGGGTTTCTCGATCAGGCAGTTTTGGCTCTTTTTACAATTAAAACTGCATTCTACAAACAAACAGCAGTTAAAACAAACACATCAGGCTTTTTCAGAATTTCAAAGACTCAGCCGGAGGCGACAAATCCCGGCTCCCTGCCGGTTACCGGGACAACCCAGATTCCTGCCTGATCACTGTGATATGTCACAAAAAAACCACCCAAAACTTTTTTTTTTTTTTTTTTACACTTGTTTGTTTTTCTAATAAACAATAAACAGTTTATCCACCCACAGATGTTTTTCTATTGAACAGCACACTGATTAAAATCACACTATCAGTTATGCAGTCAGAAATTACAGCGCTCTCCGTGACACCCTCCAGTCACGGCCCAAGCACATCTCCCCCGAATTCCTCTGCTTTTCAGCAGAGATATCCTTCCGCGGATCGGCGGGGGTTTTAAAATCTCTTAAAAACAAAAACACTTACAACACAAACTTAAAAACAAAAACACTTACAACACAAACTTTCACAATTCACACACATACGGTACACAAATTAAGCACTCAATCACAAAGAAAACCCAAACAGACACGAATACACACACATCCAGCGTTCGCGACCGCAACTCAAAACGGGACCCTGTTCACCTCAAAAATTCAGGCTAGCCTCTCAGATTATGAATTACCAAAGTGCACCTTTAAACTACAAGCCAAATTGGAACCAATACAATAGCTCTGTGCTGCCGCTGCTTTCCCCCTTGAATGCAGCCCACAGTGACCAGCGTTACCTGGACAAACCAAAGATGGAGCCACTACGCTCCCAATACCAGCATCTCTATGCTGCTGCTGCTTTCCCCCCCTGGAATGCAGCCAACAAGTGACCAGCTTTACCTGGAACACAACAACTGTTACAATACTCCTCGGAGATTCCAAAACCCAGGCCTCTGCTTTGCATAAGACGTCTCTTATGACTTATAAGCCGCCTCTATTCAAAGGTACCTACATTCAATACATTTTTCTTTAAACATACCTTTTGTCCGTAGTTCCAGGAGGTTCTGGTCTTTCCCCGGGTGGACGGTAAGGTCTGAGGAGCCCTCACCCCGAAAACTTCCGGGTGGGCTCCCTGAGGGGTCCTAGACCCCACCGGCCCCACGGCCAGAAAGAGCAGTTCTCCTGCCTGGCTCGCCAAAATGATTTATTAAAAAACTATGGACATTGGTCTAATACCAATATCCAACTATGACGGACAAAGACTCTCTAACAGTTTAAAGTTAGAAAGTGTATGTTTATTACGATGCCGGGCAGCGTGTGGGATAGCTCCCAGAAACACACGCGCAATTTACAGATCATCACAGGGTCTTTTATCTACAGGAGTATTGAATACACAAACTACAAATGCATATTCATAGCTCTGATACCTCCCATTCCCCGCTTTGTATGGTAATTAGCCAAAAAGCCATCAAGCATGCGTAGTTTGTTCTTTGAAATGGGTCAGTGGTCTTTTTGTAGGGTGGGGTCCCAAAATGATGAAGTAAGATTGTCTTCCTCAGCTCTGACTTTTTAACCTTTAATGTTCGTGACAGCTAAATCCTGTTTTTCCCAGGACTGTTTGATTTATGATTGTATTGTGTTCATAGGGTCTATTGATTATTCAGGATGCAAAAGCCTAGTTTGACAGCTCCTCTGATTGATCGGTTCCTTCCAAGGTTTATCAGTTCCTTCAGTCTGGCTTCTGTTAGCAAAAGGGAAGTCCTAGCTACATTATCTCAGCACTATCTATTTTGACTACAGTCTTTAATTCTTCTAAATCCATGCCTCACTCTCCCAAAGTGATGCAGGATTGTGTTTAAATGGTTGCAACTGACTGAAAATCATAGTTTTCTCTCTATGTTGAGTAGAAAAATGAACAGTTTGTGGTAGGGAAAAAGGTGTTTGAAAGTTTCATTTTCCTTTCTTTCCTTTTTCCTTAGTGCATGTCAATAAAATCTATCTGTTTTACTTTTAAGTTAAGCCTGTTTTGCCTTTTTCTCCCAAAATCCTATCTCCCAGTTAACAAACAAATTCGGCGAACATGAAACCACCACATAAATGGTGCCGAAACCCAAGATAAGCAAACCAAAACCACTATATCCCCCCAATACAAACACTCGGTTGCCAAAGGCTCCTGCTCTGCACCCTCAGAGCCTGGCAGGAGGGAGAGGTGGCTGCAGGGCCTGTCCTGCTCTGCCAGCACCAGGATACAAGGATCAAGGAATAATGCCATGCTCCAAGCTGGAATATCCCTGTGAACAGCATGCCAAGGCTCAGCACTACCCCAAGGATCCTGCCTGCTCAACCTGTTTCCATGGAAACACCAAAATGAATTTGATCAGGAGTCCTCAAGGACTCCTCTCCCTTCCAGCATCAGGAAGCAATGCCAAGTTTCACCATTTGTGGTTACAATAATTTACTCTTCTAGTCAAAATGAAGTTCCATCCCTGCACAGAGTAGCCCCAGCCAGGCCGCACGAGCACCAGTGCCAGCCGTGCCGGCCTCAGGAAGCACACAGAGAACTCAGGGCTGTATTTATGTGTGGATAAACACACCTCCAGAGCCAGCAGCTCTTGAAGGATGTGTCTCACAGCCTGCTCAGTAAGGACCTATGATTCTCACTTCAACCTTTGACAGCAACCACAGGTAGCCAAAAACCACAAACAGAAGTACTGCTACCACTGCAAAAGCCACAGGTCCCTGACAAAGCACAAACACAAGCAGAATCCCAAACCAGGCTGTGCTGCTGCTTTTTCCTCCAGTGCTTAGAATTTAAACCAGAAAGAAACCATCACCACAGGAGAGAACCATGGGGGAACAGGGTGAGCAGACACGGACAGAGAATGGGGCACAGAGGTGCTGCTCAAGGGTCTGCAATGCTTGAGGTGTCACAGGTACATATCCTTAATTAGTTTTACTAATTGCAACTCAGAGGTCACAGTCTGTGTGACTGTAATGGTCCTCTGTTCCCAAGAGAGGAAACCATGCCCCTGAGCACACAGAAATAGAAGTGGCCATGACAACCAAGCAGTGACAGCTATGGGGACCAGCAGGATTTCTGAGCCAGGACAGGAGGGGCCTGCCTGGGCTGACTCATTTAACACCACAGGGGCACAATGGGACATCGCTGTGACACAGGTGCAAAGAACAACATGATTTTTAGAAATAAACAATTTGAAAACCAACAGAACATCTCCAGCTGTGCAGGAGAGTAGGTGTGGAGGGTACACGTCACATCTGCCAGGGCCAGGCTGCCAGCACCCTCATCTCCATTATCCACAGCCAAATGGCCCTTGTTTATATGACACTCGGCTGTGCAGCAGCTGGTATACACAGCACCACTCTGCTTCTTCCTAGGAAACAGCCAGGTGGGAATTGCTGCTCCTCCAGAAGCTAAGGGGCAGAGCAAGCAGTGGGTTCAGCAGCCCTTTGGCTAATCCCCATCACATGCTGCTCCCAGGGCATCACACTGCAAATTAAGGAGGAAAAAAACAAAATAAAAATACTGCTCCCCAACCTCATAATCTTTGCAATCATTGGCCAGTGACACTTACAGTGCAAAGGCAGTCCTGAGTTTAATCTGATCCAGCTGAAGGCATGAATAGCTGAGCAGTGATGGGGCTGCAGCATCTCTGTCCTGTTCCTGGGAAGGGACAGAATGTCCCGGCCCACACTGGAAGGTGGGAAGTGGCTTTCACTGGTCTCCCTGCCTGCACCTACGCATGGGCAGCTTGGGGAAGAGCAGCCAGCAGAGATTTCCATGGGGGAAAAAAGCAATTCCTGAGGTTCTGCATCTGCCTGACCCACAGGTTGCAGTGCCAGAGCAGCTCAGTCACAGCTTCAGCAACCCATGAATAAAATCCATAAGGAATCAATAGGGAAAACACAGCCCAGGTTTGACCATGGCAGTGCAAATAACCAGAGCAAAGCTAAGCAGGAGTTCCATCTTTGCAGTTTGCTTTCTTCTTCTCCAGCTTGAAAACAGAACTATCAAAGCTGGCCACACACTTTCCTTTCAAATAAGCAAACAAAAGACAATAAAAGTTCACTCTGCCCTTAAACAAGAGCATTTTAGAACATGGAAATTTTCAGGTTGGGATCTCAACCCTGGAAATCCATTTTTGTCAGGGAATCATTAAAGACCCTGACACAGCAGCTGAGGATAACTACATTTCCTACCAATGGGTCCTATGGATAATTTTCTCCTCCCTGGTGGAGAGCTGTGCACGGCATACATACTGCATGAGAAATGCCACTTTTCCCAGCATGCAGAGAGAGGGCTGTGATTCCTGAGGGGAAAATAATGTGCCCATTGTTACCAACTCCGGCACAAGGAATTCCCCCGGGAGTTGCATCACTAAGGAGATGGAGCTGATCACCATCACCACCCTGAGGACAAGGTTTTGGACACAGTACCCAACCCACTGCTTCCCAGGAATTCTCTGTCCTTGCAGCAGAGTTTTAGGAGCCAACACACAAAGTGGCCAAGGGGCCAGACCCTGCTCTGAACTCTTGGATTTACACTGTGCGTACAACCTGCATGAAGTGCCCAGTCTCTGTCCCACAAAAATATCTCAGCCTGGAAAGCCATGAACTCCCCTCCCTGAGCCCAGATGTGCCATCAGGATCAGGAGTAATGAGCCCTGACTCATGGAACACTCCCAAATACTCTACAGCTGCTCAAACACAGAAACATATTGATTTTCTCAGATGAGGATAAAAAAATAACCTTCCGGTCACCCTTCTAGATAGTCCCAAATCCACACAGGGTCCTGCAAGGAATCCAATCCTCTCGGTGCTGCACAGAGGAGAGATGCTCACCACTAGGGAATTACAGAGCAGCCCAGGACAGGCAGTGCCTGGCATTGACCCAGGGCAAGCCATCCACAAGTGCCCCTGAAGGCTCTGTGGGGACTCAAATCCTGACACATTGAACAAAGGCCATTTTTCCCACACTGACACAGGTTTTCCACTTGCCAGGAGTAAGTGGCTAGAATGAACTGCTAATACTTGCTATATTTAGCTGTGCTTTACAAATCTCTTGCAAAGGAATTTACTGGATGTCTCACACTCTGTCACACATTTACCTCAACTAATCAGCCCTTCATTGACTGAGTTGTTCATAAGCTGCCGCTTCCCTTTCACAGCCAGTCCAGCTCAGGCTCCAGGCAGAAGAAAAGGGTTGTGCTCCCAGTAAAAAGACATTTCTCAGTAGCTCTCCCTAACCAGTGACCTTTTCCTCTGCAAGCTGGTTACCTGCCCTCTGGACCATCACCTCCACTCACACATCCCCCTCCTGTTAAAAATGGGCGGAGAGAATATTTTTCTCCTTAAAATGCCTTTATTAATCAGCTCTTACAAGGGTGTCTCAAGGGGGCCAGCATCCGGGTTCGCCCTTGAGGAGGAGGGTCCTGGTCAGCTTTGCAGCCGGATGTTCCTGCAAAGCTGGAGAACTCTTCCCTCGCCAGGAATCTCCACGGAGTTCTGAATTCTGTTTGTTTGCTTCGAGGCCTCACCTTTCCTTTGGTATTTTTAGGTTACAGCAAGTTACAAAAATTGGATTAATTAGCTCTATTGATGCTCTAGGGTATATACAGCTTAGTACTGGTTTTTGTGGGTTTAAATCTTACTTAGATTTATCTTTATAGGGGTTTTTGGTGTTAAAAAGGGTCCCAGAATGCATTTGGGATTTCTAATCTACATGTCCTACGGGGTCGCCCCGGGGGCGCAGGGACTGCAGGGACTGCAGCAGCCTCATGGTCATTTCGCAACTGGTATCAGCGAGATGGCTGCGCTCGGGGAGCAGGCGTCTCGGAGGTCCCGCAGGCTTGATGGTGGCGGTGGCAGCGCTTTAGCGGCGAACCGCCGTGGTTCAGGGAAGCGGGTTCTTTTTGGAGCAGGGCGGGGTGGGGGCCGCCCTGTCGGTATGCTGCGGCGGCGGCGGCTGCAGCTGCCCGGCGGCAGCCCGGGGAGCGGAGCGGGTTGGGTTGGGGACGGGCCGCCCCGTCGGTCTGCGGCGGCGGCGGCGGGGGGGGAGAAGGCGCGGGCAGCCGGCATTCTGCGGGGGTCGGGGGCCTCTCTGAAGCGACGGGCGAGCCCGCTCCGGCGTCGGAGGGGGGGGAGGTGCAGGCTCTCTCTCAAGGCAGCGAGTAGTCCACTCCGGGGTCGGGGGGGGAGGGGGGGGCTGCGGGCAGCTTCCAGCAACCAGGCAGCTCCCCCCTCACTGCCTTCTTTAGGGGGATTACGGAGGTAGCTTTTTACTATTACATTACAATTTAAGATTATTACATTTTAAATATTAATACACTTATTCTATGACAATCAAGGGTTTCAACTCTTCAAATCTTTAACATTTCTAATTTTCATTTTTATCAACTCCCACTCTCCTCCCACCCTCCACAGTTTCTGTTTCCTGTCCTAAGCTTCAATCTTTTATTCTCACGAATTCTTCTCCTTGCCCAGCCAGTCTTGTGGGAAGTACCCAAACGTGCTTGACAGGCTTATTTTCTTATTTACTGTTAAATTAAATACCCAAGGACCCATACAGCAATGGTTCACACTCATCATATAATTCTCATGCCTGCTTTATCTCCCTCACTGCCTGAAGGAAACCAGCTCTGCCAAACCTGCCATGCTCCTGAAGAGCTGGCAAAGGTTGAGGCTGCACCTCAAAGCTCAAGGCAGTTAAACACAGAGAGGGACTTTCCTGGATGGCTGGAGCACAAGATCATGGGTCTCCTCACCAACAGCTTAGAAGTTTGGCAACATATCAGCTCGAAACCCCAACCAAAACACAAAGCAGCCAAGCAAGACTGGAAGATCAACAAAGTTTTGGGGTATATTGGTCTGTTTTGGAGAAACCTGGAAGTGAATGATGTGGGATACAGCTTCTGTGGGATACAGTTGTGAGTCATTCAGGAAGCAAGGGGTGGAGCTCCCTGCGTTGCTGAGTGGCCCATTATAAGAGGTCTCTAGGGAGCGCGGCGACCCGGAGCAGGCGAACAGGAGCATGGCAGGTCTCTAGGACATGGCCAAGGCAGTTTGCACAGCAGTTCGCGCAGGCAGGGTTGCTAGCTCTCTTACTAGGAAGAAGTACTGTGTGTTTTGTTGTTTGAGGTGTTTCTACTGGCTGTTTGGTCCTGTGGTTTCTGTTAGTAATGGTTTCAACATGGTCCAAAACTGGTTGGTACTAGTGTATGTGACCAGGTGGAGCCCTCCAGAAAGGATGCATCTGTACAGACCCATTCCTGCCTGGAGTATTTGAGCTTATCAGTTGTTTCAGGGGATAATGTGAAGGAGGCATGCCTGAGGTGTGAGCAAGTGAATGACCTCCTTTCACTGGTGGCTGAGCTTAGGGAAGAAGTTGAACAATGAAGGAGTATCAGGGAAAGTGAAAGGGAAATAGACTGGTGGAGTTCAGCCCTTCCATCTTTAAGGGATGCCCATCTGGACTCAGAGGACTTGTATGACTCCCACTCCCAGGCAATAGAAGAGCACCTGGTAGATGAAGGGGAATGGAAAAGGGTTCCTGCTTGGGGAGGTAATAATAAAAAGTTCTCCCAACCTCCATCTCCCAGCCAGGTGCCACTTCAGAATAGATATGAGGCCCTGGCTCTAGAGAACCAGCTGGATGATTTAGGCAATTTAGAGAGACATTATCTGCCCAGTGAGCCTTCCTATTTGGATTCATCTGTAGGACGAATCTCCACCTCTAACATCAAGAAGAAAAGAAGGGTAATTGTAGTAGGTGACTCCCTTCTGAAGGGAACAGAGGGCCCCATATGTCGCCCGGACCCATCCCACAGGGAAGTCTGCTGCCTCCCTAGGGCCTGGATAAAGGATATTACTAAGAGACTTCCTGGGCTGATTCAGCCCACTGATTATTACCCACTGCTGATACTCCAGGCTGCCAGTGATGAGATCGAAAAGAGGAGTGTCAAGGTGATTAAAAGGGACTTTAGGGCACTGGGTCAAGTGGTTGATAAGACAGGGGCCCAGGTAGTGTTCTGCTCATTCCCTCTGGTGGCAGAGAAAAATGATGGAAGAAATAGGAGAACTCACATCATTAACAAGTGGCTTAAAGGTTGGTGTCATAGACAAAATTTCAGATTCTTTGATCATGGCGCAACTTTCACGGCACCTGCTCTGTTGGAACCAGATGGGATACATCTCTCTGTTAAGGGTAGAAGGTTCTTAGCTCAGGAGCTGGCAGACCTCGTTGAGAGGGCTTTAAACTAGGTTTGAAGGGGGAAGGGGATGCAGCTAGGCTGCCTGGAAGCAGGCCCAAGGGTGCTAAGCCTGAGTTAGGGGTAAAATCAGTAGCCCAGCTGAAGTGCATGTATACCAATGCACGCAGCATGGGTAACAAACAGGAAGAGCTGGAGGTCATGGTGCAACAGCAAAGCTGTGATGTAGTCACCATCACAGAAACGTGGTGGGATGACTCACATAGCTGGAGCACTGCACTCGATGGCTGCAAGCTCTTCAGAAGAGACAGGAAAGGGAGAAGAGGTGGAGGGGTGGCCCTTTATATTAAGAAGGTTTTTGACTCCATAGGTATTGAAACTAATGAAGATGGAGTTGAATGCCTATGGGTGAGAATTAAGGGGAGAGCCAACAAGGCTGACATCATACTGGGAGTCTATTATCATCCACCCAACCAGGAGGAAGAGGTGGACAACTTATTCTATAAGCAGCTGGAGAATGTTTCAGGACCATCAGCCCTTGTTCGTGTAGGTGACTTCAACCTGCCAGACATCTGTTGGGAACTTAATATAGCAGAAAAGAGACAGTCCAGGAAATTTTTAGAGTGCATGGATGATAACTTTTTGTCACAGCTGGTAGATGAGCCCACCAGGGGAGAGACTATGTTGGATCTGTTGTTCACAAATAGAGATGTGCTGGTGGGAGATGTGGTGGTTGGAGGACGACTGGGGCAGAGCGATCATGAAATTATAGAGTTCTCGATAATTGGTGAAATCAGGAGGTATATCAATAAGACTTTTACATTGGACTTCCGGAGGGCAGACTTTGGCCTTTTTAAAAGACTTATTCAGAGAGTTCCTTGGGAAGAAGCCCTTAAAAGCAAAGAAGTTCAGGAAAGCTGGGTGTTCTTCAAAACAGAGTTTTTGAGGGCACAGGAACAGACTGTCCCTGTGTGCCAGAAGACCAGTCGACGAGGCAAACGCCCAGCCTGGATAAGCAAGGAGGTTTTGGATGAACTCAGGAATAAAAAGAGGATGTATCATTTTTGGAAGGAGGGCCAGGTCCCTCGGGAAGTATTTAAGGGGGCTGCTAGAGAATGTAGGAAAAAAATTAGGGAGGCCAAAGCTCAGTTTGAACTCAAAATGGTGACTTCTGTAAAGGACAATAAAAATGTTTCTATAAATACATTAATGGTAAAAGGAAAGGTAAGGCTAACCTTTGCTCTCTATTGGATAAGGAAGGGAACTTAGTAACTGCTGATGAGGAGAAGGCAGAAGTGCTTAATGCCTTCTTTGCCTCAGTTTTCAGTGGGAAGACAACTTGCCTACAGGACAACTGTCCTCCTGGGCTGGTAGATGGTGTCAGGGAACAGAATGGTCCCCCCATTATCCAAGAGGAGGCAGTCAGAGAAGAGCTGAGATGCTTGGACACTCATAAATCTATGGGCCCAGATGGGATTCATCCCAGGGTGATGAGGGAGCTGGCAGATGAGCTTGCAAAGCCACTCTCCATCATTTACAACCAGTCCTGGCTCACTGGTGAGGTTCCAGAAGATTGGAAACTGGCCAATGTGACACCCATTCACAAAAAGGGTGGGAAGGAGGATCCCAGTAATTATAGACCAGTCAGTCTTACCTCAGTACCTGGCAAGATAATGGAACAGTTTATACTGAGTGTCATCATGCAGCACCTACAGGATGGCCAGGGTCTCAGGCCCAGCCAGCATGGGTTTAGGAGAGGTAGGTCATGTTTGACCAACCTGATCTCCTTTTATGACCAGGTGACCCACCTGGTGGATGCAGGAAGGGCTGTGGATGTTGTCTATTTGGACTTTAGCAAGGCTTTTGACACTGTCTCCCACAGCATACTCCTGGAAAAGCTGGCAGCCCGGGGCTTGGACAGGAGCACTCTTTGCTGGGTTAGGAACTGGCTGGATGGCCGGGCCCAGAGAGTGGTGGTGAATGTTGCTGCATCCAGCTGGCAGCCAGTCACCAGTAGTGTTCCTCAGGGGTCTGTGCTGGGACCAGTTCTGTTCAATATTTTCATTGATGACATGGATGAGGGTATTGAATCTTTCATTAGTAAATTTGCAGATGACACTAAGCTGGGAGCGTGTGTCGACTGTTTGGAAGATAGGAGGGCTCTGCAGTGAGATCTGGAACTGTTGGGTCAATGGGCAGAGTCCAACAAAATGAAGTTTAATGAGTCCAAGTGTCTAGTCCTGCACTTTGGCCACAATAACCCCCTGCAGTGTTATAAGCTGGGGACAGTGTAGCTGGACAGTGCCCAGGAGGAAAGGGACCTGGGAGTTCTGGTCAGCAGCTGGCTGAACATGAGCCAACAGTGTGCCCAGGTGGCCAAGAAGGCCAATGGCATTCTGGCCTGTATCAGGAATGGTGTGGCCAGCAGGAGCAGGGAGGTCATTCTTCCCCTGTACTCAGCACTGGTGAGGCCACACCTTGAGTATTGTGTCCAGTTCTGTGCCCCTCAGTTTAGGAAGGACGTTGAGATGCTTGAACGTGTCCAGAGAAGGGCAACAAAGCTGGTGAAGGGATTGGAAAACAAGCCATATGAAGAACGACTGAGGGAGCTAGGGTTGTTTAGCCTGGAGAAAAGAAGTTTCAGGGGTGACCTTATCACTCTCTACAACTTCCTGAAGGGTAGTTGTAGACAACTGGGGGTTGGTCTCTTTCTCCAGGCAGCAACTGACAGAACGAGAGGACACAATCTTAAGCTGCGTCAAGGGAAATATAGGTTGGATATTAGGAAGAAGTTTTTCACAGAAAGAGTGATTAAATACTGGAAGAGTTTGCCCAGGGAGGTGGTGGAGTCACCATCCCTGGATGTGTTTAAAAGGAAACTGGATGTGGCACTTGATACCATGACCTAGTTGAGGTGTTGGGCTGGGTTGGACTCGATGATCTTGAAGGTCTCTTCCAACCTACATATTCTGTGATTCTGGGAGAAGGACGCACTCTCACCCTCCCTTGGATTAAATTATCCAGCATCTTCTTCCCAAGACCTCCACAGTGACAGATCCATTGATCAGGAAGAAAATCATGCAGCAGAGCATTTCAAAGCAAAGACATGGAACACGCCATTCTCCCAGTGATACTCACTGACTTGTACTGGTTTCCTAGAGAGCAGCACTTTGGGCTGTATGTTTAATATTTTTAAGGGACAATGTGTTGGATGATTTTTTTAAAATGATTTTTGCTTCTGAAACACCAGGGCAGCACAGGACACTGCAGCACAGCCTCCTGCCTGGCCCAGCTCAGCCAGGGCACCCCCACTCTCCCCACAGCAGCAAAAATCCCACTGGCATCAGCACTTCCCTTAGTGCTCCTCAGGATGAGCCATGGGTAAAACTGCACTTTGGAAGCCTGAACTTCTCAGAGAATAGTTTTTTCTCCTTTGGCATTTTGCTGGCCTTTTAAATCAACCTTGCAGCCCTGCAAAGCTGGAGGAGTTGCTTCAGCAGAACTGGAAAGAGACACAGGGTGGCAGCCAGCCCAGAACATGTGGCCAACTGAAATGGAAGTTAAGAAAATATGAGCGGCCTTAGAAATCAGCAAAAGTGGTGAGATGTGCAGTAAGAAATAATGCAACAGTTTTTTAAACAAATGCTCCCAGGGTCGCAGAGGCAGAGAACAGTCACAAAGGAGGAAATGCCATCATAGTTCTTTGGTTCACCACAGACCAAGCCAAATCATGGGGCTGGTGCTGCCTCATTTGCAGGAATTTCAGATCACCTGGTGTCCCGGTCCGACTGTCAACACACCAGGGAATTGCTCAGCACTGCCCTGGAGCGCAATACACCTGGGTGTAGGAGGGAGAGCCACAGCTGAGGGACAGTGCCCAGCTCTGTGGGCACTAGTGCTGCTGGTGGAAGTGGTGGGCAGTCAGTGGCTCCCAAACCCCACATGGGAGCCTCCAAGGGCAGCAGCACTCAGCAGCTTTCCTGAGAACTCCCAACACAGAGGCTGCTGGATGCCTGCCCCTGCAGCAGGGATGGCCAGGTGAGTTGTGGGGATGGCAGTGCCAGGTGAGCTGTGGCTGCGGCAGCCAGGTGACATTTTGGGGCTGGAAGCCAAGCAGGCAGCCAGCTGGAAGCAGGATGAGGTGGGCAGGTGGCTCTGGCTGCTGCACCTATTTATACACACTGTCCCACAGAAGCCAGTCACCGCCTTCAGAATACCAGCCTGGGGACATGTTCTTGAGCTGGGGAATAAAGGACAGACTCTTTGAAAAATAAAAATACACAAAGCTGAGCCATGGAAAATAAATTGATTTTCTCCTCCCTTGGGAGGAATGAGCTATCAGGGAGGGGCAGCAGCTGCTTTCCCAGGGGCATCAGGAGAGTGAGGGCAGAGCTGCAGAAATCTCTGCAGTGCTCCAGGCCACCCAGAGCCCCCGGCTCCGAGAGTAGCCAAGCAGGCTCTTGGCATGGTGCTCTGGCATTAGCAGCGGGAGAGGGTGTGCCTCAAGATCTGCAGCTCCCTGTTGCACAGGCAGGACGGACACAGGGAAAACAAACATGAAAACAACGGACTCTTATCCGGGGCAGAGCACGAGCAATCCCCACAGAGACATCTCATGATCTGCAGCGTTCTCCCATGCATCTCCCTGCAGTCCCCCTTCCCAGGCAGGGCAGGTTCCGATGGGTGAGGGAGCCATGCTTGCTCCAAGCACAGATGATTTTAGTTTCCTTCGATAAGGGCGCAGCAGGGCTGGGCAAGGGGCCAGCTGAGTGGGCACGCCAGGGAGGGATTGCCAGCGGCTTACCAGCAATCCAAAGTGGTTTGGTGTGGGGAGGAATGCGCATCCCTCCAGGCTGGGAGATGATGCCAGTGTGGACATGGGCTGTCCTGCACCAGCTGGCACCTCCCGGGAGACTCCTGGGCATCATCAACCTGACCGACACTGCGGCAGCTTGACCTGCAGAGCACACTTAGGGGGGCTTTGCCAAGAGCTACCCCCACTCTGGGCACCTCTGCAAGGACTTGGGGATCTGGCTTTGTGCTTCCTCCTCAAAGGGTCCCCCGATGCTCTGCAAGTCACCAGTTCATCCTGTGATAGAACAGGAACAGATTGTGTCCTTTGTTCTCCATTCTCACAGCTACAAAGTTTAGTAACATTAATAAATCTATTCTTGTTTTAAACATCCCTAGACTCTTCAAAATCAGGCTTGGCTAGGGGAACAGGTTAAAAAGGAGAGAAATCAGACTGAGAGAGCAACTGACTTCTGGGCTGTACTTATATTTATAGACTTTATCTCAGGCTATTCTGCTGCTCTTATCACTTGAACAACTCTTGACCGCACGTTCACTTGCATGGAGAATTCAGAGACAAGAAAGGACACGGGGCAGAGAGGCCATGTTTGCATGTGCCCCAGGAGAAAACAGTCAGCATGGCCTGGGATCGCTGACCCAGTGGAGCAGCTCGGCCAGCGACACTGAGGAGGCTGCGAGACACAATGCAGGCCAGTGTGGACAATCCACCATCCCCAGAACAGAAACAAGGTTCCAAAAGCTTTCTCATTCACACGTCAGAACCTCAGACAGAAGCTTTACGTGTTTGGAAGATTCATTTAATGCTGAGTAAGGAAAAATAAGTGCTGCCTCCTGAACTTCTCCAGCAGTTCCAAAGTTGCTGCATTTTGGTGCTCAGTACCTGTAAATGGTGCTGATTGTTCACATTTTTTTTAATGAACCCACAGTTCTCCAAACCTCTGTGTTCCTGCCAGGCAGCGCTGCACAGCAGTGCTCTGGACACTGCAGCCCCCACAGCAGCATCTACCCCTCTGTCCCTGGAGAACAGCCCAACCTGGCACTGCTGACCCTCCCTGCAGCCCAGATCCATGTCTGGGCAGCCAGGGATCAGAGCTACATTGTGTGGGCAGGAGGATGCAGTATGGCCAGGATGTGCCACAGGTGTCTGGCTGTGCACTGCAGCAGAACAGAGTGGGCACACCACTGTCACTCCACAGAGCCAGGCTGGCACTCAGCAGGACAGAAGCCATCTGTGAAAAGCCTGGGGGCAAGCATGGGATGCCACATCCATAGTTACCAGTGTGTCACCAACAGCATTAGGAAATATATTATTCCAACATGTCGTGGTTTGAAAGCAAAATGAGTGAGAGGCTCCAAGTCAGAAATACAATTTAATAAGAAGGAAAAAAAGTAAAATAAAATAAAATAAAATAAAATAAAATAAAATAAATGCAATAACACAAAAGACCACTGACAGAGTCAGAATACAACCTGAGCAAGGTGATGGAAGCAGTCCAGATGAGGTGGTCTTCCTGAAGCAGTGATCCTGTAGAAAGGTCTGGTAGCTCTGGTCCTCTGGGAATCCAGTGGGTAAGGGCTGCTTGTACTGTCCCAAATCCCAGATTATATCCAAGTGAGAATGCTTGGCTCCTCCCCCTGGGCGGAGCATCTCACAATGGGATGATGAGTCATACAGGGGGTCCTTGATGGCCCATTAAACAGAGATAGCTCCCAGAGGGAGTTACCTATGAGTCATGAGGCAAGGCATTTGATGGGCCATTAACAGAAGATAGCCCAGAGGGAGAGGGCCTGGGAAAACACTGCTCCAACAATTGGATTCAACAGTTCATGAAGATGGTGATAAAATACTTTGTGCACATCCTATACTACAACCCAGGACACAATACCTCAAGTAAAAAGCCAGAAAAGCTGAATCTTCATACAGTGACTCAAGAGGAAACTCTTAGGTCAGCAGCAGTGCTGCTGCGAGCCGCGCTCTGAGATACACAGAACATGGATAACACCCCACATCCTCCCAGGGAAGGAGCCAGAAAAGGCAATAGAAGATGAATTAAAAGCTCCCTGCATGCCTCATGTGCAGCACAAGAAAAAAATATCCTTAAACACATGAAAATTACTTCACCTCTTGTCCTGGCCCCTTGTGCTGCTGTACACAGGCAAGTCCTCAGGAAGCATATCTGGGCTGGAAAAAGCTATCACAAAATATTGCACATTGGTGTCCTGGGTTGCAGTGTAGGATGTACACAAAGTATTTATTCTATCACCATCTTCATGAACTGTTGAAACCAGGTGGGCTAGTGTTTTCCCAAGCCCCCTGCCTCTTCTGCTAATGGCCCATTAACGCCTTTGGGGTGTTTTCTGCTAATGACCCATAAGTCACAGGTAACTCCCTCCAGGGGTTATCTCTGTTAATGGGCCATCAAGGACCCATTTCACACTTCTCATGCTATTGTGAGATGCTCTGCCCAGGGGGAGGAGCCAAGCATTCTCAACTGGATATAAGCTGGGATTTGGGACAGTGCAAGTAGCACTTATCCACTGGATTCCCAGAGGACCAGAGCTCCCAGACCTTTCTACAGGATCACTGCTTTAGGAAGAGCACCTCACCTGGACTGCTTCCACCATCCTGCTCAGGTTGTATTCTGACTCTGTCAGTGATCCTTTGTGTTATTGTATTTATTTTATTTTACTTTTACCTTTTTACCTTTCTTCTTATTAAATTATATCTCTGACTTGGAGCCTCTCATTCATTTTGCTTTCAAACCACAACATGTTTTCCTGCCCAACGTGGGGCAGAGGCACTGAGAAAAGTCAGGACTACACTTTTGTATTTGAGAAGACACCTGTTCGCTATGATGCCCAACGTGCTTACATGTGTCTTATACCTATCTCTCTATATTTTTCCACACATGGGGTACTATCTGCCGGTCTTAATGCTCCTGTGTGGACCAGGGTATGGTACTAAAATTGCCTTATTGGTCTATTATGCCCATTGCTTGATAAACTCCGAGGCAATGAACAGCATTCAGAATATATACCCAGTTTTGGATTCATGTCCTGGTCTAGGATGCTACATCTGGGGGCTCAACAATCTCACTCAGCCCCTGTGGGGAGGAGTAAAGAATGATTTTTTCCAGCTTTTTAGGCACCACACAGCAGTTTTTGAAAATATTGAGTACCCTCTGGATGCCAAGGACAGTATTATGTTATTGTCATCCCTGCTTTCTCTTCTCTGCACAGCCCTTTGTTTTTTCTGCACCATACTTAGGAACAAAACACTACCTGGTGTGATACAGCATGTTCCTAAGGAAGAGGAAGAGGGAAAGAGAAGCAAAGCAACATCATCAGCATCTACACAGACTGTCACAGAGGAGAAAGAAGCCAAAAATGAATCAACAGTGTCCGTGTCTACACAGACTGTCACAGAGGAAAAGGGAACCAAAGACAAGGCAACAGTGTCCTCATCTACACAGACCACTGGAGAGGAGAAAGAAGTCAAAAGTGAGGCAACAGTGTCCACATCTACGCAGACTGTCACAGAGGAGAAAGGAACCAAAGGTGCCATCAGCATCTCCACACAAACCGTCACTGAACTGGAACAACCTAAACCAGTAGCAGTTGCTACCACTCAGAAAAAGAAGTCAAGGAGCAAATCAGTCCGCGTAGTGACTGACGAGGATGCAGCAGGACCTTCGCAGCCAGCAGAGGAGACAGAGATAGAGATCATCACTCGCTCTCTGTCCCTGGGTGAGTTGTGTGACCTGCAAAGGGAATTCACCCGCCAGACCAACGAGTCCATCCTGACCTGGCTGCTCCGCATCTGGGACGCTGCAGCCAATGACACCATTCTGGATGGAATTGAGGCCAGGCAACTGGGATCGCTGTCCCGGGATGTGGTCATTGACCAGGGGATTGGGAAAACCCAAGAACCTCTCAGCCTCTGGCAGCGACTGCTAACAAGTGTGAAAGACAGATACCTTTGTTAAGAAGACCTCCAAGTGCACCAAGGAAAATGGAGCACAATAGAACAAGGTATCCAACGCCTGAGGGAGTTGGCTGTGCTGGAGATCATTTTTTCAGAAAACGAGAGATTTCCTAAAAACCCAGATGATGTCTAGTGCACATCACGGATGTGGCTGAGACTTGCACGGCTTGGACCAGAGATGCACTCACGTTACCTGGCAACACTGCAATGGAGGAAAGGTGAGGACAAGGTGGGTGTCCTGGCTAATAAATTAAGAATTTACGAGGACACTGTCATTGCCCCAGTTCGCACCCATGTCTCGTCTGTGGAAACAAGACTGGCTGGGCAAGTCCGGAGCTTGATTGCAGAAGGCCATCAAAAATTAAAAGAACTTAAGGAAGAAATTTACCATATCTCACCAGAGCCGATGAGAGTCTCTGCCATTAGGAGCAGGCGTCCCCCAGCCAGGGAGAGAGGATACACACCACGGGGTAACCTCTGGTCTTTTCTTAGAGAGCATGGAGAAGATATGAAGAAGTGGGATGGAAAACCCACTTCCGTTTTAGCAGCCGGGGTACGTGAACTGAAAAGAGGAACACCTACCACAAGAAGCCCATCTAGAATCAAGGCTGCCCCAGTCTCTCAGAACTCCAGATGGTACAGGAATGATGATATGACTGATCCTCTGGAAGGGACCTCAGAAACATACGTACAGGAGGAGAAAAATGTATGCCATGACCAGGAATAGGGGTGCCCTGCCTCTAGCCAGGAAGAGGAAAGGGATAATCGGATCTACTGGACTGTGTGGATCCGATGGCCTGGCACATCTGACCCACAAGAATATACGGCGTTGGTTGACACTGGGGCCCAATGTACCATGATGCCATCAAGGTATGTAGGAACAGAATCCATCTCTATTTCTGGGGTGACAGGAGGGTCCCAGGAACTGACTGTATTAGAGGCTGAAGTGAGTTTAACTGGAAACGAGTGGCAAAAACACCCCATCGCAACTGGTCCAGAGGCCCCATGCATTCTCGGCATAGACTATCTCAGGAATGGATATTTCAAAGACCCGAAAGGATATTGTTGGGCTTTTGGAATAGCTGCAGTTGAGAAAGAAAACATCAGACAGTTGAATACTTCGCCTGGTCTCTCAGATGACCCCTCTGCTGTGGGACTGCTGAGAGTCGAAGAACAACAGGTACCAACTGCCACAACAACAGTACACCGCCGCCAATACCGCACTAACAGAGACTCTGTGATTCCCATACATGAGATGATCCGTAAACTGGAGAGCCAAGGGGTGGTCAGTAAGACTCATTCACCTTTCAACAGCCCAATATGGCCTGTGCGTAAGTCCAGTGGAGAATGGAGACTGACGGTGGATTACCGTGCTTTGAATGAAGTCACGCCACCACTGAGCGCTGCCGTGCCAGACATGTTAGAGCTTCAATATGAGCTGGAGTCCAAGGCAGCAAAGTGGTATGCGACCATTGATATTGCCAATGCCTTCTTCTCCATTCCTTTGGCAGCACAGTACAGGCCCCAGTTTGCTTTCACCTGGAGGGGCGTGCAGTACACCTGGAACCGACTGCCCCAGGGGTGGAAACACAGCCCCACCATCTGCCATGGGCTGATCCAGGCTGCACTGGAGGAAGGTGAGGCTCCGGAACATCTGCAGTACATCGACGACATCATCATATGGGGAAACGCCCCAGGGGAGGTCTTTGAGAAAGGAGAGAAGATTATCCAAATTCTGTTGAAAGCTGGTTTTGCCATTAAACGAAGTAAGGTTAAGGGACCGGCTCAAGAAATCCAGTTCCTGGGAGTCAAGTGGCAAGATGGACGTCGCCAAATCCCCACAGAGATAATAAACAAGATCACTGCCATGTCCCCACCTACCAACAAGAAGGAAACACAAGCTTTCCTAGGTGCCATAGGCTTCTGGAGGATGCACATTCCTGAGTACAGTCAGATCGTGAGCCCTCTCTATCTGGTTACCCGCAAGAAGAACGATTTCCACTGGGGCCCTGAACAGCAACAAGCCTTTGTTCAGATCAAACAAGAGATTGCTCACGCAGTAGCCCTTGGCCCAGTCAGGACGGGACCAGATGTGAAGAATGTGCTTTACTCTGCAGCCGGGAACAACGGTCTGTCCTGGAGCCTGTGGCAGAAGGTGCCTGGGGAGACTCGAGGCCGACCTTTGGGATTCTGGAGCCGAAGGTACAGAGGCTCCGAAGTCAACTACACTCCCACAGAGAAGGAGATCTTGGCCGCCTATGAAGGAGTTCAAGATGCCTCAGAAGTGATTGGCACTGAAACACAGCTGCTTCTGGCACCCCAATTACCAGTGCTGGGGTGGATGTTTAAGGGAAAGGTCCCCTCCACACATCACGCCACTGACACCACATGGAGCAAATGGATTGCTCTCATCACACAGCGTGCCCGTATTGGAAACCCAAATCGCCCTGGGATTCTGGAAGTTATAACAAACTGGCCAGAAGGTGAGAATTTTGGATTATCGTCTGAAGAAGAAGAAAAACAAGTAACGCGTGCCGAGGAAGCCCCACCATACAATGAGCTACCGGAGACTGAAAGACGATATGCTCTCTTCACTGATGGCTCCTGTCGAATTGTAGGCGCTAACCGGAAATGGAAAGCTGCAGTTTGGAACCCCACACGACAAGTTGCACAGGCTACTGTGGGACAAGGTGGGTCGAGTCAGGTTGCAGAGCTTAAAGCTGTCCAGCTGGCTTTGGATATTGCTGAACGAGAGAAATGGCCGAGGCTCTATCTCTACACCGACTCATGGATGGTAGCTAATGCTCTGTGGGGATGGCTGAATCGCTGGAAAAAGGCCAACTGGCAGCGCAGAGGAAAACCCATCTGGGCCGCTGACATTTGGCAGGACATTGCTGCCCGAGTAGAGAGACTGACCGTGAAGGTTCGACACGTGGACGCACACGTACCCAAGAGCTGGGCTAATGAGGAGCATCGCAACAATGAGCAGGTGGACAAAGCTGCCAAGGTGAAAGTATCACAGGTGGATCTGGACTGGCAGCACAAGGGAGAACTGTTCCTAGCTCGTTGGGCCCATGATGCCTCTGGTCATCAAGGAAGAGATGCGACATACCGATGGGCCCGTGACCGAGGGGTGGATCTTACTATGGACAGCATCTCACAGGTCATCCACAACTGTGAGACCTGCGCTGCAATCAAAGAGGCCAAGCGAGTGAAGCCTCTGTGGTATGGTGGACGATGGCTGAAGTACAGGTATGGGGAAGCCTGGCAAATTGACTACATCACCCTTCCCCAAACCCGCCAAGGAAAGCGCTACATGCTGACCATGGTGGAAGCCACCACTGGATGGCTGGAAACCTACCCCGTGCCTCATGCCACTGCCCGGAACACCATCCTGGGCCTGGAAAAACAAGTCCTGTGGAGACACGGCACCCCTGAGAGAATTGAGTCGGACAATGGGATCCATTTCAAAAACAGTCTTATAAACACCTGGGCTAGAGAACATGGTATTGAATGGATATATCACATTCCTTATCACACACCAGCTGCCGGAAAAGTTGAACGGTGCAATGGACTACTAAAGACTGCCCTGAAGGCACTTGGCGGGGGGACCTTCAAGAATTGGGAAATGAACTTAGCCAAAGCTACCTGGATGGTCAACACCCGAGGGTCTATTAATCGAGGTGGTCCTGCCCAGTCTGAACCCTTGCACACAGTGGATGGAGATAAAGTCTCTGCAGTGCATATGAAAGGCATTTTAGGGAAGACTGTTTGGATTAATCCTGCCTCAGGAAAAGGCAGACCCATCCGTGGGATTGTCTTTGCTCAAGGACCTGGTCACACTTGGTGGGTAATGCAGAAAGATGGGGAAACCCATTGTGTACCACAGGGAGACCTAATTTTAAGTGAGAACAGTGTGTAACATTTTATTCTCTATGTGTATGCATATCTTTGTAAGAATGTATTGATTTGGATATGATGTAGATGGTAATAGAATAAGGGGTGGATTATGTCCTGGGTTGCAGTGTAGGATGTACACAAAGTATTTATTCTATCACCATCTTCATGAACTGTTGAAACCAGGTGGGCTAGTGTTTTCCCAAGCCCCCTGCCTTTTCTGCTAATGGCCCATTAACGCCTTTGGGGTGTTTTCTGCTAATGACCCATAAGTCACAGGTAACTCCCTCCAGGGGTTATCTCTGTTAATGGGCCATCAAGGACCCATTTCACACTTCTCATGCTATTGTGAGATGCTCTGCCCAGGGGGAGGAGCCAAGCATTCTCAACTGGATATAAGCTGGGATTTGGGACAGTGCAAGTAGCACTTATCCACTGGATTCCCAGAGGACCAGAGCTGCCAGACCTTTCTACAGGATCACTGCTTCAGGAAGAGCACCTCACCTGGACTGCTTCCACCATCCTGCTCAGGTTGTATTCTGACTCTGTCAGTGATCCTTTGTGTTATTGTATTTATTTTATTTTACTTTTACCTTTTTACCTTTCTTCTTATTAAATTATATCTCTGACTTGGAGCCTCTCATTCATTTTGCTTTCAAACCACAACAATTGGTTTGTTTAAGCTGGACCAAGGCTGGTCTAGAGCCCTCTCACAAGCCCCCGAGCTGGCAGGGACAGGGCTGGCTTGGTGCTGTTGCCAGCCACCCCTGCCCACATTCCTGCCCTGGTCTTCTGCGGTAGTTTGAGCTTCCTAAAACAAACCAAGCCCTGGGCACACCTGGGCATGGATGGAGCAGCTGTTATCAGCAGAAGCCAGTGGTTCCTGGGGAGGAGGCTGGGGAGCTCAGGACTGCAGCAGGGAGGGAGTGAGGGACAAGGAGCCAGGCCTGGGGCCGTCACAACATGGCCAAACCATCTTTTGCCCAGTCTGGCGCCTCAGCTACCGGCAAAGCAAACCCAACAGTGACAACTTGCCCAGCCAGAGAGCTGCTCCAGGGGGAGCAAAACCCAGCAAACACATCCCTGAGCCCTGGAACACGGGGTGGGATCTGCCTTGTAGCTGGATTTAGTAAATCCTGTGCTGGCCCCTCGTCTCTCCTGCCTGCACTGAGGATACGGCTCTGGCGCTGGGGGTGAGTTGGCTTTTGGGAGGGTTTTTATTCTTTTTTTCTGCTGTTGTGTTTTAGTCTCTGGTTTAAGTGTGTCTGGTTTAGATTTGTTCCAACTGGAGCCCTAGTCGTGTGCTCAGAGCTTGCAGCCTAGGAGCAGGATCTGCTTCATCAGCAGCTGTAGGCTGCAGACACCCCCTCTGCCCACCTGTGCTGAGGATGCCTGCAGGGTGCAGATGCTCCCAGGGAGAGCTGGGGTCTGGCTCTGAGTGTGATATCTTTTGAGACAATTAGAGTTGAGAAGTCAGGAGACAACTTTACAAGTTACCAGCAGTAACTGGTGCCCTTACTGGCTGATATCCCCAGCGAGGATGAGGAAGACCAGCAAAGAGCCAATAAGTACAAGAGATCACATTATTGCTGGAGGAAAGTGATGCATTTTCCAGCAGGTCATTTCCCCCCTGCTCCATACTGTCTCATGGCTAACCTGTCTTTGTGGGACAGGACAATGTCACTGTAGCACCTCAATGCCCAGCTGTGCCTCCCAGCAAAGCTGATGCTTGCCTGGAGAGCTGCAGTCTCTCCTGGTGTGGGATAGACTCCATCTTCCCCATTTTCCAGAGGAGCTTTAGGGTTGTTTGGACACAGTCGTCAGGATCTGGCTGTAACATACTGCAGGAACAAATTCCAGCCATTGTCCCCACAGCCTTCCCATGAACCAGAACATGGGTGTTGGGGGTTAGGTTTGTTCCTTTTTTTTACTCTAAAGAATTTTTCCCCCATAAGTTACTAGGAGACTAAGTACTGGGTGCTTAAAGGTGCTTGACCAAAACAAAGAGGTGGCTGAAAGTTTGGAGGAGGAGATAACCCAAGTTTTGGGGCAGGTAAAGGACAGAGCTGGAGGCAGGTTTGCTTTTGCTCTCGGCATTGCATCGGAGAGGACACGGCCAGGCTGCTGTTTGCTGCGAGAGGAGTTCACTGTCACCAGAAAGTCCGGCCCTGGGAAATCTACCATCATCTGCTCACGTGCCCTGGAATTCTGAGCTCCTCCGCCTGCCCTGCTGGAGCTGGGCCAGCCCTGCCCTGCTGTCGCGGCTTCTTCGGCACTACTCTATTTGCTACAGTGTGACCGTGCACCCCCCTGCCCTGCCGAGACATCTTGCCCCTGCCTGCTGGGGACATCCTGCCATTCCAGCCACCAGCCCGGGACCGTTCACTGTTCCAGCTTGGTGCTCTGAGAGTCCTGCAAGAGCATCAAGACCAAACTGCTCTGGGTTTTTGTGAAGCAAAGCCCTCAAGGTTCTTGGTACTGTTTTGTTATTAATGCTGTAGTTGTTGTTTTTGTTTGCTTTGTTATACATACTAGTAAAGAACAGTTATTCCCATACATCTGTGAAGCATTGATTCAGAAGAATTAAAGACTTTAGTCAAAATAGATAGTGCTGAGGTAAGGTAGCTAGACTTCCCTTTTGTTAAAAGAAGCCAGACTGAAGGAACTGATAAATCATGGAACCTGTCAAACTAGGCTTTTGCATCCTGAATAATCAATAGACCCCATGAATACAATACAATCATAAATCAAACAGTCCTGGGAAAAACAGGATTCAGCTGTCACTAACACTAAAGGTTAAAAAGTCAAAGAGAGGAAGACCCATCTTACTTCATCATTTTGGGACCCCACCTTATAAAAAAGACCACTGACCCATTTCAAAGAAGAAACTAGGCATGCTTGATGGCTTTTTGGGCTAATTACCATACGAAGCGGGGAATGGGATGTACCAGAGTTATGAATATGCATTCATGTTTTGGGTATTCAATACTCCTGTACATAAAAGACCCTATGCTCATCTGTAAATTGCGCGTGTGTATTTGGGAGCGATCCCGCACGCTGCCCAGCGTCGTAATAAACATACACTTTCTAACTTTAAACTGTTAGAGAGTCTTTGTCCGTCATAGTTGGATATTGGTATTAGATCAATATCCATAGTTTTTTAATAAATCATTTGGCGAGCCAGGCAGGAGCTGCTCTTTCTGCCCGTGGGGCCAGTGGCATCTGGGACTCCCCTCAGGGCGCCCACCTGGAGTTTTCAGGGGGAGGGGTCCTACAACCCTGCTGTCCACCCTGGCAAAAGACCAGAATCTCCTGGAAAATACGGACAAAAGATATGTTTAAAGGAAAACGTATTGAATGCAGGTACCTTTGAATAGAGACGGCTTATAAGTCATAAGAGACGTCTTATGCAAAGCAGAGGCCTGACTGGGTTTTGGAATCTCGGCGGAGTGTTGTAATAGTTGTTGTGTTCCAGGTAAAGCTGGTCACTGTTGGCTGCATCCCGAGTGGGGGGGGGCAGCAGCGGCAGCAGAGCTGCTGGTCTTGGTTATAGGAGCATAGTGGCTCCAATTTTGGTTTGTATTTTAAAGGTGCACTTTGGTAATCCATAATCTGAGAGACTAGCCCGAGTTTTGAGACGCGGAGAGTCCCGTCTTGGTCACGGTCCCGCGCACTGGCTGTGTGTGTATTACGTATGAATTTGTGTCTGTTTGGGTTTTTTTTGGTTGTGTGCTTAAGTGACTGTATGTGATGTGGATTGTGAAAGTTTGTGTTGTAGGCGTTTGTGTGACTTTAAAACGTGTTACTAACCCTTGTAAGTGTTGTAAATTTAAAGTTGTGAGAGATTTTAAAACCCCCGCCGATCCGCGGAAAAATACCTCTGTCTGAAAAAGCGGAGGGATTCGGGGTGCTTACGCCGTGACTGGAGGGTGTCACGGAGAGCACTGTAAGTTCTGACTGTATAACTGATAGCATGATTTTCATCAGTGTGTTGTTCAGTAAAAAACATCTGTGGGTGAATAAACTGTTTATTGTTTATAAGAAAAAAGCAAGAGTAAAGAGTTTTGAGTAATTTTTAATTTTTTTTATTTTTTGTTATTTTTTTGCAAATTTATGCCCAACATACCACAGTGATCGGGCAGGAATCTGAGTTGTCCCGGTAACCGGCAGGGAGCCAGAATTTGTAGCCTCAGGCTGTGTCTTTGAAATTCTGAAAAAGCTGATGTGTTTGTTTTAACTGTTGTTTGTGGAATGCAGTTTTAATTGTAAAAAGAGATCGGGGACCCCCCTCTCTTTTTTTTTTTTTCCTCTTTCCTCAGTGCAGGAGGATTTGTGGAGTGTTTTTGATCGGCTGAATGAGTTTGAAGTTGTCAAAAACCCGTTGTTTTGTAAACTTGAGAATTGCTAATACACAAACAGGTTCTGGTGAAGAGGGGGAAAGGACCTGGTCTAGTAGTTTTGTGCAAGAAAAGCAGAGAACCCAGAGCTTATGCCTAACGCCGGCAGAAGTGGCTGAAGGATTTTTAGTGCTGGGATATGCAGGCGAAATAGTTTGTTCTGCATTCTGCCAAAATTTCCATTTGTCCCTTGGTTGATTGCAATTTTCAAATGTATTTTAGTAGTAATATACTCAGAGCAAAATATGACAAAAAATTAATTTAATGAGTGATTAATAACCAGCAATTTGGATAAAGTGTCTGAATAATTGTGTGAAGTTTTTCTTTTGAATAAAAAGGATTTTTTTCTTTTTTATGTAACCATAAATTCTTTCTTCAACAGCTGATGCTTTGAGCCTTGTTTTAAAGAATACATATTGCTAACTTTTTTTAACAAGCTGTTTTTTTTCCTTTTTCTGGTTAAAGTATATGCCCAGGAATTGAAAAGCTGGTTCAGAAGAGTTCTCCCTGCCCAGGGACAGAATTTCAGAAACCTTAAAAAAACCTAAAAAAAACCCCAAAAACACTCTAAGCATGGGGGCAAATGAGAGTAGAGAGGTCCCTAAGGGGAGCCCTTTGGGGTGCATTTTAACACACTGGAAAGAGCTGGCGGGCTATGATGGTACAGAAACCAAGAGGGAGCTGGTTAAGTTATGTACACAGTGGTGGCCACTTTATAAACTTGATGAGGGAGTGAAGTGGCCAGCGAATGGTACACTGGACTATGAGACATTATTACAGTTAATGCTTTTCCTGCGGCAGGAACAAAAGTGGTCAGAGGTGACTTATGCAGATATGTTTTTCAGCCTCCGAAATCATCCTGAGTGGCAAAGGGATTGTGGAATGAGACCACCATCTGATCCTTTAGTATTGGCCCTTCTAAAGGACAATAAAGCTACTAAAGGGAAGCCGAAACAGTGTTGCAGCACCTGCTCAATAAATCAGAGGTGCACACATCCCAACAAGGTATACCAAGTAGAGGCTTTGGAACAAGAGACAGCAGACATACTTAAACCACCCCCAAAAAGACAGGAAAGGAGGAGGGTGGTGGAAAATGCAGATTCAGAACCACCATTGACTCCAACCTCCCCCATTTCATCTTCCATTAGAAGGACAGCAACTGAACTATATCCACCACTACCTAGTAGTGACAGTGAGTGGGATGAACCTGAACCTCCCCCGTCAGCCCCCAAACTTCCCCCACAAGGGCCTATAGCATCAAGGACCCGAAAACAAACCAGAGGGGTCATACAAGCACCTCTAAGACAAGCAATGACCTCTGATGGAGAGACAAAATGGATTAAGGTCCCCTTTTCCTCAATTGATTTAGAGATTTGGGAAAAGAGTGCTAAGGGCTATCAAAGTGATCCAATAGGGGTTGCTAAGAAAATGAAGTTTATAATCAAGCAGCATTTACCGGATTGGGCAGACCTCCAATTGCTGCTTGATGCCTTAACAGAGACTGAAAAGCAATTAGTTTTGAAAGTAGCTAAGGATCTAGCCGAGGATGATTGTAGAACAACACAGGAAGATGTTAAAGATGTATTTCCCCTGCAAGACCCAGGCTGGGATCCTAATAATGACGAGGGGCTGGGATGGTTAAGGAGATACCAGGAATTGATAGTAAAAGGGCTAGAAAGAGCCATCCCCAAAACCATAAATTGGTCAGCCCTATATGCTGTCAAACAAGGCCCCTCCCAAACACCTTCTGAATTTCTAGATCACCTGCGAGACGCAATGCGCCAACACACCACCCTGGATCCTGGATCTAATGAAGAGACACAGCAATTAATAAATTTATTTTTAGGACAGTCTACAGGAGACATCAGGTGGAAACTCCAGAAGATCCGGGGTCCAGACAGCCGGAATTTAGAAGCTTTACTGGATGAGGCCTGGAGAGTTTTTAGTAACCGGGAAGAAGGATATAAACAAGGGATGAAGAAATTAGTAGCAGAAGCAAAAGAGAGGGGAAAAAGGAAAACATGGACATGGCCCACCGAAACAGGGACCACCCCGACTGGGAAAGGACCAGTGCACCTTCTGCAGGAAAACTGGGCACTGGAAGAACCAGTGCCCAGAATTAAGAAAGGGTGATAAACATAGAAAAGGCAGTCAAAAAGAGGAAAAGGTGATTGCTCATGTCAAAGAGGACTGAGGAGGACCGGAGGGCCCCACCCTAGGGGACCCTCTGGTTATAGTCAAACTAGGGAACAGAGAAAAATAGACACAGGGGCAACATTTTCAGTGCTGAATAAGGCCCTAATACCTGTAACCAATGACTATGTTATGGTAAAAGGAGTGACTGGCCAATCTGAGAGGGCTTACTTTTGCAAACCATTGAAGTTTAAATTGGGGAAACAATGGGGAATCCATCGATTTTTATATATGCCTAATGCTCCATCTGCACTTTTGGGCAGAGATCTGCTAGAGCAGCTGGAAGCAAAAACAATATTTAAGAATGGGGAAATTATTTTGGAGGTAAAGGATCAACAATATGTAGAACTATTAAGTTTAATGATGATAACCAAAGAAATCGAAGTTGCAAATGAAGAAGAGAATTTCAGTAAAATAATAGATCAGGTGTTTCCGGGAGTGTGGGCTTCTGACATACCAGGCAGGGCAAAGAATGCACTACCAGTACAGATCAAACTTAAGGAAGGAGGACAGCCAGTAAGGGTTAAACAATACCCCCTAAAAAAAAAGAAGATAGGAGAGGGATTAGTCCAATTATTGAAAATTTTTTGAAGGTAGGACTATTGAGGGAGTGTCAGTCTGATTTCAACACTCCTATCTTGTCAGTGAAGAAGCCTGACGGGTTATACAGGCTAGTACAGGACTTAAGAGCTGTCAACAAAATAACTGAAGATCTGTACCCAGTAGTTGCCAATCCTTATACACTGTTGACTCGCTTAACACCTGAGTTAACCTGGTTTACCATTTTAGATTTGAAGGATGCCTTCTTTTGCCTCCCTCTCCATGAAGCCAGCCAGAAAATTTTTGCATTTGAGTGGGAAAACCCCAAAACTGGAAGAACTCAGCTCACATGGTGCGTTCTTCCCCAAGGTTACAAGAACTGCCCCACCATATTTGGGGAACAGCTTGCAAAGGATTTGGAGTCTTGGGAATCCCCACCAGGAGAAGGACAGCCACTCCAGTACGTGGATGACCTACTGATAGCCACATGGACCCAGGAGGCATGTGTGGACTGGACGGTAAGCCTCCTAAACTTCTTGGGCCTACAGGGGTATCGAGTATCCCAAAAGAAAGCCCAGCTGGTGAGGCAAACAGTCATTTACCTGGGTTACAAAGTGAGCGCTGGACAAAGGACTTTGGGGCAGGACTGCAAAGAGGCAATATGCCAGACTCCAAAGCCTCAAACAGTGAAAAAACTTAGAACCTTTTTGGGCATGACAGGGTGGTGTAGACTGTGGATCTATAATTATGGATTGCTTGTTAAACCTCTATATGCCTTGATCATGGATGGAATCAGAGAACTTCAGTGGACAAAGGAAGCTACTCGAGCCTTTGACCAGCTAAAGCAAGCCCTCATGTCAGCTCCAGCCCTAGGACTTCCAGATGTGAGCAAACCATTCTTCTTGTTCTCTCACGAAAAGCAAGGGATCGCCTTGGGAATATTAGCACAGAACGTCGGCCCATATCGGAGGGCAGTGGCCTATCTTTCCAAACAACTGGACACGGCTGCTAAAGGATGGCCAGGGTGCCTCAGAGCCGTTGCAGCAGTGGCTGTGAACATCCAGGAAGCACGCAAGTTCACCCTAGGCCAGAAGATGACTGTGCTAGTGTCCCATACGGTGTCTGCAGTCCTTGAAGCAAAAGAGGGGCATTGGCTCTCCCCACAGAGATTCCTGAAGTACCAAGCTATACTGGTAGAACAAGATGATGTTGAGATTGTGGTAACTAACATTGTGAACCCGGCTTCCTTCCTCAGCGGGAGTATGGGAGAACCAGTGATCCACGACTGCCTGGAGACCATTGAAGCCACCTACTCCAGTCACCCAGATCTGAAGGACACTCTGAGGATGCTGAGACCTGGTTTACTGACGGAAGCAGCTACATTGTCAGTGGAAAGCGGCATGCTGGGTATGCAGTTACCACCAGCAGGGAGGTAATAGAGTCTGGACCATTGCCCACCAACACCTCTGCGCAGAAGGCTGAAATCATCACTTTGATCCGAGCCTTAAAGCTGGCAAAAGGGAAAGAAATTAACATCTAGACGGATTCAAGATACATGTTTGGGGTAGTCCATGCACACGGAGCCATTTGGAAAGAGAGAGGACTATTAAATTCACATGGGAAAAGCATTAAGGATTCACAAGAAATCCTAAAGCTGCTAGATGTTGTGCAGCTACCTAAGAGAGTAGCAATCATGCACATCAGATCGCATTAAAAAGTGAGCTACAGAGAGGCAAAAGACGCAGCTATAGGTGAGGTACCCAATGAGACAATTGAGGCAGCACTTATCCCAGATGGAAAAATTTCAATTGAAGGTAAGGCAGTATACAATAGGAAAGATAAGAAACTTATTAAAGCAGAGAAAGCAAATTATAATCAGGAAGGGTGGGCTGTGACAGAGGAAGGGAAGCTTGTAGTACCCTCCTATTTGTTATGGTCATTAGTGCAAAGGGAACATGAGAAAACACACTCGGGAATAGACACCTTGTATAGCTATTTAAAAGAAAGAATTATGGCCAGAAAGTTACAAGGTACAGTAATACAGGTAACCCGTCAGTGTGGTCTTTGCCTCCGAACTAATCCCAAAAATATCCCAAAGCCTAAAATGGGACAAATTGGGAAAGGCTGTGGACCTGGGCAACAATGACAAATTGATTTTACAGAGCTGCCCAGGAAGGGAGGATATCGTTACCTATTGGTGTTAACTGATACCTTTTCAGGATGGCCAGAAGCCTTTCCTGCCAGGACAGCTAAGGCCTGAGAGGTAACCAAAGCACTGTTGCAAGAAATAATACCAAAGTTTGGAGTTCCAGCCACCATATCCTCAGATAGAGGGCCACACTTTGTTTCAAAATTTGTACAACAAATAAGTAACCACCTGGGAATAGACTGGGAATTGCATACCCCATACCATCCTCAATCTAGTGGCCAAGTGGAAAAAATGAACCACTTGATTAAACTACAAATTGTGAGGTTGGGACAAGAAGTTAATTTGCCCTGGCCCCAGGCTCTCCCATTGGCATTATTACGAATTCAGACAAAACCAAGGGCGAAAGAGAAACTAAGTCCTTTTGAAATATTGTATGGAAGGCCGTATGCAATTCAAGAAGGAACAACATCCATGCAAGTAGGGGAGGAAACCCTACATAAGTATATGGTGGCCCTAAATAGACAACTTAGAGAAATTGAGAAATATGTGGCTGGAGCTCAAAACAGGGAATTAGATGGGCCAGTACATGATATACAACCTGGGGATTATGTATATGTTAAGTCTTTTGCAGAAAAGACCTTGGAACCACAGTGGGAAGGACCATTCCAGGTGCTTCTTACCACCTTCACTGCAATCAAGATCAAAGAACAGAAGGCTTGGATCTATCACTCCCGAGTGAAGAAAGCCCCAGAAGGAATCTGGAAGATCACACCAGGCAATGACGAACTGAAACTGAAGCTCACTCGGAACCAGGAATAGACGGACTAATAGTTATTATGGATATTATGTGGAAAGTTCTAATTATTGCAGTAATTACCTTAACTATAGCAAGGGTCAACACAATACCACATAGGTACAATGTGACTGAGATAAACAGATGTCAAGGAAAAGCTTATGATGCTTACTCTCGTAAGGCTTTAAATAAGATGCTAAAAGTCACGAATGCAAGCTTATGGGAAGGAAGAAATGTTTGGGGGTGTAAGTATGCATTCGTACAGGACGGGTTCCACGAGGCTTACCACCTGCCCATGAGACCCATCCGGATTAGTCCTGAATGCTGTGACAAATGCTTGAGAAAATGTCCTCAATTTAGACTCAAAATAGAGGGGTGTGCAATAAGAGGGTATGACATCAACTTTAACATTACTCAAGTATGTACTGAGCTCCATAAGAACCAAAGCAAGATGACTCCACCAGTGCCAAGAAAGGCCGTGATCCCCCAGGTGCCAGCTATCCCAGAAGTAGAGGAACAAATAACTCCTGTAATTACCAAAATTGGGCCATATGCTATTAAAAAGACTGGAGTTCAGAAGCTGATAATTAACCCAAAGTGATCTTTAAAATGAGTAGAAATGGGAGTACAGGTAAATGCTTCTCATGTTCATCCAGAATGTGCTCCATTTCTCAAAAACCCCTTTACGGACTGGACCACTTGGCTCCAAAGAAGTATGCCTCCTAATTTTAGAAGTAAGAGAGATCTCACTGGGGTGCTAGGAACAGGATTGGGAGTACTAAATACCATAGATTCAGAAGTACTGATGAATAAATTAGCCTCAGTAGGGAACGATTTAGTCCAACTACAGCAACCTTTGCAATCCTCTCTACTTGCATTGGGTAACAATCATTGGAAATTGACCCAAATACTACCAGAATGGGAAAACGCAGAAGAGCGAGATCATGAGGTAATAATTAATGCGCTAGGTACAGCTAGTGAAAACATTTCTCTGGCTCTAGGGTGTATTCGGGCACAACTGTGGATGCAATCAGTGGCTGCCCCAGTTATCAGAGAAGGCAGAGAGGGAACATTCCCTGCTGAAATTCACAAAATTGTTTGGGACCATGCCTCTGATATGGAGAAGGAGCTCCAGTCTTGGTGGGTACTGGTCAATTTCACCTATAACCTTGTGACTAGTGTAGTGACAGCCTTTGTTTTAACTATACATGATGCCTCAGTGGACCTAATACATCCAATAGTCCCCTTAGGATTAAACCATGAGGGAACTGTATTGTACCCTTCTGAACACAGGATGTGGGCATGAGAAATTGAAGGAAAATGGCAAACTGTTAATCTAGAGCCCTGTACTGTGAGAAGACAGTTAGGACACATATGTGAAGGGACATTAGAAGGTGACAAAGACACTTGCTTGGATACAGACCAGAATATCTGTCACTTTGAAATGTATCCAGGCAAGCAGAAAACTTCACTGGTGTATACAGGACAAGGTTGTGTCTGTCTAAGGACAGCATGCCCCATCATAAAAATAGACAACCAAATTGTAAATGAGACCCCATTCAATTTGTGTGTTTGCAATTTTGTTAGAATTAAGGGATGTGATTTTTCCTATTGGGCACCTGTAATATCGCATCAATATATAAAGGCAAACCTAACCACTGTGCAGAAGATACTGCCTGTGCCCATAGGAATGAATTTGGCTTTAGTCGCTCAATTGATGAAACATCCCGGATTGAGAGAAATCTTAAAGGAAATTAGGGAAGGGGGAAAAAGGACATTAATTACAATTCACCATGACACAGAGACCATCAAAGGAGTATTTAAGAGGCTTGAGGAACATTTGTCCCATCATTGGTGGGATGTGCTTTTTGGGTGGTCTCCAACAGCAACTGGTATACTAAATGCCTTAGTCCACCCTATAGTTGTGTTGCTTATTTTGGTTAGTATAAGTTTAGTTTTATCTGTTGTGATGCTTGTTTGGAATTGGAGGATGCTACGATGAGTAGCAGCCTTAACTTCACTATCAAAGGCGTATGGCTTGGTCTTGAGAGACACTAGCTGTACGGATTGGATTGATGAGGAAGACTCTTTTGAGTAAAAGAATTTACTCACTTTAAAAAAAAGAAGTGGGGTCATGAAGCATTCATTTAGAAGAATTAAAGACTGTAGTCAAAATAGATAGTGCTGAGGTAAGGTAGCTAGACTTCCCTTTTGTTAACAGAAGCCAGACTGAAGGAACTGATAAATCATGGAACCTGTCAAACTAGGCTTTTGCATCCTGAATAATCAATAGACCCCATGAATACAATACAATCATAAATCAAACAGTCCTGAAAAAAACAGGATTCAGCTGTCACGTAACACTAAAGGTTAAAAAGTCAAAGAGAGGAAGACCCATCTTACTTCATCATTTTGGGACCCCACCCTATGAAAAAGACCACTGACCCATTTCAAAGAAGAAACTACGCATGCTTGATGGCTTTTTGGGCTAATTACCATACGAAGCGGGGAATGGGATGTATCAGAGTTATGAATATGCATTTGTGTTTTGGGTATTCAATACTCCTGTACATAAAAGACCCTATGCTCATCTGTAAATTGCACGTGTGTATTTGGGAGTGATCCCGCACACTGCCCGGCGTCGTAATAAACATACACTTTCTAACTTTAAACTGTTAGAGAGTCTTTGTCCGTCATAGTTGGATATTGGTATTAGATCAATATCCATAGTTTTTTAATAATTCATCTGCCTGAAAGCCCCTTTAATTTTCTAAATTATAATAATTTGGAGGGAGGGGATTTGAATTCTCCATTCTGAAGGGAGGCTCTGCCCCTCCCTAGCAGTTACCTGTCTTTCAAATCGAGACAATGGGGTTCTGGGGAACTGGGCAGACAGGCTACTCTGGGTGGCTTCAATCCCATTAAAATAACCTGTTCCAATGCCACACTGGTTCCCATACTCCACAGCATTAAACCCCCAGGCGCCACATCCAACAACAGCACAGAAACCTGCCCAGATCATGTCTGCCATGCTGAGGGACACAAGAGTTCCCTGAGGGTACACACCAGTACCTACACAAAGTGCTGTGGGACCTGCAGGGATGATGATGATGGTGGGACCTTCCCTGGGTGTCCAAGGAACTCTATTTGTGGGGAAAAGCTCACACAGTCTCTACACATTCCTTTATCATATTATCCTTCAGAATGAAGTGCTCACAGTACTGGGGGAGGCTGGGAACTGCCAGCAAAGTCACAGGCACTCTGCAGAGCTCCACGCTGGACAGAAATCAAGTGCAAAACCACATACACAGCATTTGCATGAGAATTCATAGCTCTTCAAGCTTCAAAGGAAAATTTTCACCATCACAGCACTCACAGGTACTAATGAGAAAAGCCTCTGACATTTCTCCAACTCCATTTGATATTTAATTGGGAGAGAAGATCAAAGACCAGGGGAAATAGGTGGTTTTGAATTATCATACACACAGCAGAGCACAGTGAGCAGTTGAGATTAAAGAAACCCACACTGAGGCACAGAAGGAAACTGCTGTAAAGCAGCCATCCTTACAGCCACAGTGATGCCATGGAGTCACAACTGACACCCTGGTCTGACACCCTAGAACATGTGCCCTGAGCAAGGCTCCTCTGTCACACCAGTGCTGGCCATGGCGAGCTCTGGGCATAGACAAGCTGCTGTTGGGGCTGAATCCCCAGTGCCCACATCAGGTCCTGATCCTGGCCAGCCCAAGGGGATGGGCATCAACATGAAGGGACAGACACCTCCCAGTCCTTCTCCCTTCCTGACCAGGGACAGGCCACAGTGGTCTCAGCACTGCCAGAACAACGTGTGGGACCAGCATCGTCACTTGGCACTGCCAGTGACTCTTCATACTCCTGGCATGAAAAACAAGGGACACGGTCAACTTTACAACAAAAATAGTTTCCATTTCTGACTCAAATGATTATTTTCTATTATTAGTTTTCACACCCAAGCCTGTTACAAATGAACAATATTATTCTCTGCTTTAGTCAGTTTAATTCCCCACTTGGCAATACCAAATACTTTGTTCCCTTATGGTGTCCCACGTAGTTGTGACTATTCAGCTGTTGGAGGGGTGTCAGTCAACAAGAGAAAATAACACAGTCAAAGACAGCACTGGTAGGGCTGTGACTGCAGGATGACCCTCCCCAGGATATGGTGGGCTGCAGGCCCCTGGAAGAGCTTCACCCCAGAATTTTATTTGTTCCAGTTGGTGACACATCAGTTGGGTAGAGGGAATGGAACCAGTTTATCTTAATCCATGAAAGACCAAAGGAGTTTAACACCACCTAAAGCACCCTCCTCATTCAAGTAACCCAGCCTTGAATACTTCCAGGGATGGGGCAGCCACAGCTTCTCTGGGAAACCTCTGCCAGGGCCTCACCACCCTCACAGGGAAGAATTTCTCCCTATTATCCCATCTAACTCTGCTCTCTTTCAGTTTGAAGCCATTCCCTGTTGTCCTGTCACTCCATCCCTTGTCCAAAGTCCCTCTCTGCCTTTCTTGTAGGCCCCTTCAGGTACTTCACCCTCTATCCTCATTGGATCTCACTCTCTTGATGGGACCACCATCACTTTTGCATCCCAGCAGCTGAGGGAACCTCCACCCCACCCTGTCAAGGAGCACAGAAGGATTGTCAGCCATGGCTGCCCGAGTGGACATTGGGATCTGCCAGCTGGTCACAGTGAGGCCATGGCCAGTGAGTACCCCAGATTCCCACCCACAGCTCCACATGGATAGTATTCAGAGATATATCTATTTTTTTAAGTTATCGGTTAACTAAACACAGGGAGCTGATGGAAGCCCAGGCAGGATTGCCCCTAGCACCTCCCTGGCAGCCTGCTGGATCAGCTACAAAAACATCCCACAGCATTTCAGGCAAGAAATCCTCAGCCCTGGGGGTTCTCAGTGCTGTCTGGGTATGCTCTGCTTTCTTCTGCTTCTGCCCTTCCTCCCTGGCCAGTCTCCCTGGGCCGGGCCTGCTGACCCAGCAAAATCCCTCACATCCCTGTGCACTACAAACACTGAAAAGGGAAATGGTTTTGAACAAAGTGATGAAGAAAAGCATTTCCATTAGCAAGCAGGGTTTTTTAAATCCCTCTGATTTCCATTTTGCTGGGTTGTTTGGGGTTTTTTTGCCCTAGACTGTGCAGAGATTTGGGTTTTTGTACCCACGTTAGGTCTCACAGCCCTGTGACGTCAGCAGTTTCAGTCACACCAGCTTTTGTCTCTGCTGCTTCTAGATGGGCAAACACGGGCTATTCCAGCCACAGCCTCCATAGCGAGGAAGCTCTGAATTATTCTGAACAAAAGGGCAACAGCTAAACCTATTAACACCAACTGAAACCAACCAGATGGCAGGAAAACTGTGTGTGACCAGTGTGGATTGTCTGTGTCCTTCCATTGCCCTCATGGATTCTCTGTTGGCCTGGGCCTGGATTCTACTGCATCGATAACAGCAGAGAATCATGGAATCATTTGCATCGGAAAAGACCTTTAAGATCATGGAGTCCATGAAGGCATGGGAGACTACATAGGGAAGGTGTTTCCACAGCTGTGGGGAGGGAGAACAAATCTAAGCAGTCAGGTCAGTGTCAAACACGTGGGACTTAGTGGTTTCAGGTGACACAACCTGGCCCAGCTGCTCTGGTGATCTGTCCACTTCTGAACGGTCGACTCCGGCCAAGTCAACATTGAAATCGACATTTCATTGGGAAAAATGCTCACCGTGATTTAAAGAATGACAGAACACCGACAACAAAAGGAGGACTTAGAGCAGGGCGCTGGAGGGCCCCTCTCATGCTCACAGTGGGCCCCCAGGGTGACGAGATGCCCAGTGATGAATCCGCCACGCTCCCCCGCGCCAGGGAGATGTGGAATAACGGAGCACCTTCCCCGAGCAGGGATCACTGTCCCCATACGAGCAGACAGATGCCTGGGAAGGCTCGGCCGGTCTCGCCGCTGGTGTCAACCCAGCGGAACGGGGATCCGGCCCGTCCCCTGCGTGGGAACAGCTGCGGGTGGCCCCGGGGATGGCAGCACAGGGACAGGTACACGCCGGGGGTGGCGGCCGCTGCCCGAGGAACGCCAGCCCTCCCCGGAGCGATGCAGGGCATGGGCCCAAAGCGGCTCCAGCACGGGGCTGCAGGCGATGCCCAGGAACGGGACACACACCAGTGACCGGCCGAGCCCTGCCCAGACCCCCGCCTCGGCCCGCTCACCGCGGATGGCGGCGATGAGCGCGTTGCCGTCCTTGACCACCTCCTTGATGAACTTGTTGGTTCGCTCCAGCTCCTGCTCGTAGCACTTGAGGCGCTCGCGGAAGTCGGGGCTGTCCAGGTAGCAGTCGCTGAACTCTAGCGGCGGGTGCCCCATGGCCGCGGCTTGGCCCGGCTCCGCCGCGCTGCGCCTAAGGAGCGCTGCCGCCGCCGCCGCCCCGGGCGCCCCGCCTCGCCGGCATCCCGCGGGCCCGCCCCGCCTGGCTGCTCCCGCTGCCGCGCCTCGGCCGAAGAACCCCCGCCCGCCCACTCGCCGCGCTTCCGGCCGCGCCGCTGGCGCCGGGAGGTGTAGTCCGGGATGAGCCGCCCGGGGCCGCCGCCCGCCCAGCTCGACCCGGCCGCTCCGCTCCGCACTGTGCGGGACGCGCGCTCCGATCTCGTCCGCCCCGCAAGATCCGGGCCGGGCGCTGCTGCCGCCTCGCGGGCCGGTCCGAGTGCGCCCCCTGTCGGCGGGGCGGGGGCTGTGCCGCCCGCATGCGTTGCCATGGACGCCGCGGCGGCGGTGCGTGACGCAACGGCGCGCGGTGATGACGTCAAGTGACGTGTCACCAGGGCGGCCAAGATGGCGATGGCGGAGGCGGCGGAGGAGAGTGGGGCTGTGGGGATTCTGGTGAGTGCGGCTAGGAGGGCCCTGGGGGGAGCTGGGGGAGCCAGGAGAGTCAGGAGGGGAACAGGGGAGGCCGGACTGCGGGAAGGCCGGGGGCATTCGGGCTTCCCTCTCTCCCTGGGCAGGGCCAGGCAGCCGGTCAGGTGCCGGGCAAATGCGGAGTGGGGTCTGGAGGCCTGGGCGGGCGGCGGCTCGTCCGAAGGGCGGAGACGGGTGTTGTGGTTTGAAAGCAAAACGAATGAGAGGCTCCAAGTCAGAGATATAATTTAATAAGAAGAAAGGTAAAAAGGTAAAAGTAAAATAAAATAAATGCAATAAAACAAAGGATCACTGACAGAGTCAGAATACAACCTGAGCAGGATGGTGGAAGCAGTCCAGGTGAGGTGCTCTTCCTGAAGCAGTGATCCTGTAGAAAGGTCTGGCAGCCCTGCTCCTCTGGGAATCCAGTGGATAAGTGCCCTTGCACTGTCCCACATACCAGCTTATATCCAGGTGAGAATGCTTGGCTCCTCCCCCTGGGCAGAGCATCTCACAATAGCATGAGAAGTGTGAAATGGGTCCTTGATGGCCCATTAACAGAGATAACCCCTGGAGGGAGTTACCTGTGACTCATGGGCCATTAGCAGAAGACACTCCAAAGGCCATTAGCAGAAGAGGCAGGGGGCTTGGGAAAACACTAGCCCACCTGGTTTCAACAGTTCATGAAGATGGTGATAGAATAAATACTTTGTGTACATCCTACACTGCAACCCAGGACAACGGGGAAAGGGGCCGAGGACAGGGGCGAGGAAGGCGACAGGAAAAGAAGACAGGAAAGGTGAAAGGGTCAGGCGCAGGGTCGGGGAGCCACCGGCCTCCCGCCGTGCCCTCCCTGCCCTGCCTGCCCCAGCATTTGCCGTAGAACCGGTCGGGCTGTGCCCTGTTTGCCTTCCCCTCCGGGCACCCCAGAGCCTTCCTCGCCCGCAGGCGGGGAGGGCATCAGCCCTGTTAAGCTTGGTTCCTGGGCAGTCTCGGTGTGTGCCCTGGGCCGGCGGTGTCCGTGCAGCTCCCCAGGGCTGTTAAATGCAGGTACTCGGGGGGTGGTGCGGCTGTGCAGCCCTCAGGCACCACCTCCCTTAAAACACAGCTTTTTACTTCTTTCAGTTACTGCTGCCGGAACTGAGCACCGGGGGCGGGTTCTGAGGGTGACAGGGGACGGGCTCACACACACCTGCTCAGCTCTTCAGGCCATGACCTGCTCACATCGGGCAGAGACAGCCTGGCCTGGCTGCAGAACCTTTTATTCCTTGTATCCCTGAATTTGGGCAGCTCTGTCCCTCCCCAACCCATCTGAAGTGCACACAAGCATGTTTGTGTTTCTTCCTAAAGGTTTGTACCCATTCAGTTCCCAGGTCTGGCAGATGTGTCCATATCCCAGGATATTCCAGTGGAAGGGGAGATCAGTGTCCCTGTGGGATCTCACTCTCCTGATAAGGATTACTCCACACTGGATGAGCCAGTCAAGGACACAATTGTGAGTCTGAGCCCATGGCTGGGGTAAAACTCATGTTTTCTGGTGTCTTTGGTAGCTGTTGTGCAAAACTTGTGTTTTTGCACAGCTCTGCTCAACCTGTACTTCAGCAGGGATTGTTTTAGAACTCACCATGTAAAACAAATTCCTATGGGTCAAAAACTGTCTGAATTGTGGTCCAAAGTTTCTCTGTGATCCTGAAATCAATGTGAGGGCAGAGTGGGAGCTTGTGAGAAACTGTTCTGACTGAAGATATTTTTCATTTATTTTCTTTTCCTAGCGGAGCAAACAAATTGTTGGTTATAGTCTGTTGTTATTAAATGGTACAGTATTGTGGTTGTTAAAGAAAAGGATGTGATGCTGTGGTTGTTAAGGAATGTAGGAAAACTAGTCATTGTTTGTTGCATATAATGCTACAGAACTTGGGTTGGATCCTCTCCTGATTTGCCATCCATGTTCCTTTACTTCTGTCTCTGCTTTAGCTGGGAGCTGTGATTTTTGTGGGGGGATTAATTAAAGTGTTTTGTGTTTGTTTCAGATGAGGGACCTGAAGGCTGTTGGGAAGAAGTTTGTCCATGTCATGTATCCCAGGAAGAGCAGTGTGCTTCTCAGGGACTGTACGTGCTGGGGCCTTCCTGACCTCCAGAGGGGAGGCAGAATCCAGCAGGACAGGGATTCAGGACTGCTGAACATCCTGAGCAGCAGAGTTGACAGCCAGGGTGTCACCAGGGCTCTGTGACAGGGTGGCATGGGCCAAGATGAGTGGAGCTGGGAGCTTTAGCAACTGGTGGGTCTTGAATGAATTTTATTATAGATCATGGTGTAAGATGCTGAATAAGAAAATTGTAAAGCAGTGAGATGTGGAAAATGGCACCTTGGGAGTTGGGTAAGGGCCTCTGTCACTCCCAGGAAAGCAGAACTGAGATGATTCTGTGACTTTTGTGATGTGTTTTCCTTCTCCCTGCAGGGGATCTGTGGGGCCCATTGGTGCTGTGTGTGTCCCTGGCTCTGTGAGTATTCTGGGAGAATTTGGGGTTTTGTAGCCCAGTGCATGAGGGAAATGAGGTGTTAAAAATACTAATTAATGTGTTAAGATCAATTTCATCTGATCCCTCTCTGTCTTGTGCAAGCACTGCTTGGTTGGGTTCTCTGATAAAATGTGTTTGTGATGCTTCAAGCCCATTAGAACCTCCTGTCCCTAAATTTAGGATTTAAGGATGAACTCTTCCTTGTCCCCTGGCCCAGGAATGGTTTTATTGAAGGTGTCTCAAGTTGTCCTGATTCAGCTGTGGTACCTGCATCCCATAGTTATTCCAAAGTTTCTCTGAGGCTGGTTTGTTCAATCACACACTACTCTGCTGCTTTGAGAGGTACCAAAACTTTGGTACTTTAATTTCCATCTCAGCCTGTTGTCCATGACTTGATTCCCTTATGAATGCTTTCACAGCCCTCAAAACAGGGAAACAAATGGACTGAAATCACCTCAGTTGAGCCACAACCATTTTCCTTTCCTCTGCAAAACTGAGGATATAATGAAAATATAAAATGGATGAAAAACTATGGGCCTGCAGCATAACTGGCGATCAGTGTTGGGACTCCTGCTCTGGCACCTACTCCAGTCTGGGAAAACTCCATCAATGCTGATGCCTCCATCTGTCTGTTCCCCACTGCAGCTGTTTCTCCCTGTTCCCCACTCCAGGATGCTGCAGGGTGGCTCTGCAGACAGCAAGGATGACGGAGGGCCCCAGTTTGCTGAGGTCTTTGTCATCATCTGGTTTGGGGCTGTTGTCATCACACTCAACTCAAAGCTTCTGGGAGGGACCATGTGAGTGCGGGTTTGTTCTGTGGCAGTTCACATGCTCCTGTGCACAGAATTCTGCCCTGCTCAGCCTGACTGCCCTTTTCCTGTTGCTGTCTCCCCATGCAGCTCCTTCTTCCAGAGCCTGTGTGTGCTGGGGTACTGTGTGATGCCGCTGACCGTGGCCATGCTGGTGTGCAGGCTGGTGCTGCTGGCGGGCGGGGGCACCGTCAGCTTCATCGTCCGCCTCATTGTGGTGGGGGCCATGTTCGCCTGGTCCACCCTGGGTGAGTCCCTCAGGTGTGCTCTGTGCTTGGGGAGCTTGATCCATGTTCATTCCCTCAGGCAAAACCAAGGGATGCTCTAGTCTAAGGTGTCCCTGGGCTGCTGAAGGGCTGTAGAAATAGTTCTTCCAATCCTTGAGCTGGCAGAGGTTCAACCTCTGCTCCTGGTGATTTCCATGCTCATATGCAAATTGTCTTGGGCAGCAGGATGATGATTTAGTGTTAAACTCTGTGAGACTGGTGGCTTATTCTATGATTATGTTATAAATACTATTAGAAAATGCTGATTTTATAGAGATGCATTTGCATGATTTCTCCTGTTCTTTATCTGTAAGTCTGGCTCTCACTGTACAGTGTTAATCAGCATTTATGGCCAGGCTGGTCAGGGCTTGGAGCAACCTGGGCTAGTGAAAGGTGTCCCTGGCTGTGGCAGGGGATGGAACTGGATATCCCTTCCAAGCCAAACCATGCTGTGATTCCATGATTCCATGACTTGTCATTCTGTATGATAAAGGAAGTTGCACTTGGTGATTACAGCCTGTTGGTTTGAGCAGTGGTTTCTTTTTCAACACAATTGCAGTGCAGATCCTCACCGCAGTTTGCTCCATGCAGTGGGGGCTGTGAGGGTTCTGCTGCTCCTGCTCCACATGTTTTGTATCTCCACAGCATCCACGGCATTCCTGGTGGACAGCCAGCCCCCCAACCGCAAGGTACTCGTCATGTACCCCATCTTCCTCTTCTACTTCGTCATCAGCTGGATGATCCTGACCTTCACTCCCCAGTGAGCACCACCCCGAGGGACTAGTACATGGACTGGACTTTTTCATGGACACTGCAGTGAATCCTTGGCTTTATCTCTTTCTAATTTATATATAGGGATACTGTAAAAAGACAGGTTGTGGGATAAAGCCAGAGAGCTGCAAAAAGTGCTCATTTGTGTGTCCCTCTTTGTGAAAGATACTGAGGTCCAGTTTCTGAGGGGTTTATTTAGCCCTGTTCTGTACTGGTGTTAAATAAACAATGCCCACTGTGACAGGGATTGTTCCATCTGAGGAGAGAGTGGGAGATCCTGGATTTTCAGGCTGTTGGGAGATGAAGTTTGCACAACTTGGCAGATTTCCTGCCTGTGCTTGGATTCTCAATGAAGATAAAAATGCCTTATCAAACCATAGAACTTCACTGCAATGATGTGTGGAGAGGAAAGAGATGTGTCTGACTCCTTTTCATTCCCTTGTAGAGTGGTGGGATGCACACCCAGGGCATTGAGGGACTGGGGCTTTCCCAGGAAAAGAGAGTTCAGTCAAAACTCAGTTGGGTCCCTTTGCAGGGAATTGAAGCTGGTGGCAGGGAGTTGTTTTTGCCCATATCCATGTATTTTGTGTGTCCATCCCTTCATGTGGCAGGAAAGAGGGTTCCAGCTTGGTGCCTTCAGCACTGCATCTGTGAGGAGACTGGGCTTACTGCAAGTTACAGACCTGTGACCACAGGGAACAAAGCTCAGAGTCCTGCAGAAATGCTGAGACTGCTTTGTAGCAGGGACTGGGCTCTCACTCTGCATTTGGGAAGTGAAAATTCCTTGGAAAGTACCATGAATGTGTATGTATGATAAAAACAAGGTGTTCTGTGCAGGAAGTTGAGGTTTTGCTGCACAGGCTGTTTGGGTCTGAAAAACCATACAAGGGCTTGGGCCCCAAAGTGTTAAAAACAGCTTGAAGGAAGGGTAGTAAATGGTACTAGAGGTGTTGGTTGATCTGAAGCAGGATATGAATTCTGCTCTCACCTGCCTCTGTGTGACTGTTCCATTGGTTGTTTACGGGGACAGCAAAGAAATGTGTGCAAATGTGCATTTTGTTCCCTTGTACTTCCCATGAGATGTCAGACACTGTTCTGTGGGTTGTTTTGTGGCGTTTTAATTTTAATACTTTAATGAAAAGAGAGGGCTCCTCCAGTCACTGCAGGTTCATTGTGTACCTCTCCTGGGTACAGATATGCAAGAGTCAGGTGTCTTTTGGCACAGACACTGGGAGCTGGGACTTGCTTTTGGAAACTACAGAAATTATTCCTGTTGTCTGTTGTTCTCAGTCAGCAATTCATGAAATATCTGGGGTGAAAAAGCTCCTGTAAAATGTCCTTTTTCCTACATTTGTGCAGACAGACTGAAACTGAGGTCTGTGGGTTCTGCTGAGGTGTGAATGTGCCTAATTTCTAGTTATATATGCAAGAGCAATCTGTGCTGTAAACACTGGCGGTGGGTGGGAGTTGGGATGGAAATTGCTGAATTTCAGATTAAAAGTGAATTTTTGCATTTGTGGATAACAAGCTGCTGTGTGGCAGGGCCTGGCTGTGGCACCAAGGGGCTGGAGGGGAGCTGTGGTGGTTTGTAGACATGGGAACCATGGAAAGGGGAATTTTTAACCTTCCATTAAATTATTGCTGGTATGGAATGTGGTTTTTCTTCTGAGTGTGCAGTTTTTCTTTCATTTAAATGTTAGTTTAGCTTTTTGAAGCTGAAAAAAAGTATTCAAGGAAAGTGGATGGTAAAGCTGTTGATGGCTATGGGGGACTTCCTTGAGCCAAATCTTTCTGTCCTACAAGAATTTAACCACGCTTTCAAAGAAATCCTTGGATTCTCTCTGGGTCTTGTGACTTGAGCTGTTCTATCTGAAGGATAATTGGAGTAGCATTTAACTGATCCAGTAATATTTTGAAAAATTTTACATTACTTCAGAAAGTCAAAAAGCCCAAACTGGGCTCAAACCAAACTGGTTTCCTCAGCCACTCCTGGAGGTCCTGCAGAGCTCCTGCTGTGACAGAACCAGTTGTCTCTCAGTGAGAGGGTGGTCCCAAAGCCAACGGGACATGGGCACATTAAACACAACCAAACCATTTTGGTTCAGGGAAACAAAATGCCTCAAGCTTGTTTGATATTTGCAGATGCCTAGAATTAATGCAGCTGATTAATAGTCCTGTAAAGCACTGGTGTCACCTGCAAGTGCTGAGTGCTCCCCGAATGTCCCTCATCCTGTCCAGCCAGGTGTGCAGCATATCCCTCCCAAGGGCCCTGCAGGGGAGTGATCCTTGTCACCACAACAGAGAGGTTTAATTTGTGCTGGAAATGTCTGTGGTAAGAACTGCTGTGCTTTCCAAGGGGAAAGTCCTTTCCTTCTTGTTTAAAGCTGCTGGGGATGGGCAGCAGGGAGAAGCAGCTGTGTTGCCTATAATGGAGTGTCTGAACTGCTCTGCAGAGAAATGGCTGATGTTCCAATGCACAAACCAAACTTTCTTTTCTACTAGGATTTTTTAAATACTGTTTATCAGCAGTTGTGTATGTTTAATTTTGATCTATTTAAGACCAATAAAAAGGAAAATAATTTATTTGTTTTAGCTTGAAAAATTCAAACAGGTGGAAAGTCCCATGGGCAATGTGACGTGTGGATGGAAGCTCTGTGCTCTCTCTACCTGTGGCACCTGCAGTACCAGGAGCTCCTCTGGCCTGGCTGAGGCAGGAGGGAGGAAGCTCCCCAGACCCTACCCGCATGTCCCCTGGCCCCATATGGAGAGCAGGACACGTGGGCCATACATGCCAGAGCCCCTGAGGCTGAGCCAGGACATCACCTTGCCCAGGCTCAGGTCCTGCTGGTGCTCACAGACTGCTCAGGGAAGGAGCAATGATGCTGGTGTACCCCAAAATCAGAGTTCCAGTGGCTTCAGGGCTGGGAGGTCTCAAGAGCCACCTAAGGGACCTGCGTGTGCCTCAGCGGTGCTGGCCAGGAATCACTGGGGGCTGAATGAGGTGAGGGCAGTGGGGGAGCAGAAACCTGGTAGGAAAGGGCCTGATGGACGAATGGATATTAAGGCCCATCCCTGACTGGCTAATGAACCAATGGCAATTAAACCCATTCCTGAACCACACCAGGATCTTGAATTATTAAAAAACTATGGATATTGGTCTAATACCGATATCCAACTATGACGGACAAAGACTATCTAACAGTTTAAAGTTAGAAAGTGTATGTTTATTACGACCCGGGCAGCGTGCGGGATCGCTCCCAAATACACACGCGCAATTTACAGATGATCACAGGGTCTTTTATGTACAGGAGTATTGAATACCCAAAACACAAATGCATATTCATAACTCTGGTACATCCCATTCCCCGCTTCATATGGTAATTAGCCAAAAAGCTATTAAGCATGTGTAGTTTGTTCTTTGAAATGGGTCAGTGGTCCTTTTTATGAGGCAGGGTCCCAAAATTATGAAGTAAGAGGGGTCTTCCTCAGCTTTGTCTTTTTAACTTTTTAGTGTTACATGACAACTGCCTCCTGTTTTTCCAGGACTGTTTGATTTATGATTGTATTGTATTCTTGGAGTCTATTGATCAGTCAGGATGCAAAAGCATAGTTTGACAGGCTTGATGATTTATCAGTTCCTTAAATCCGGCTTCTGTTAACAAAAGGGAAGTCTAGCTACCTTACCTCAGCACTATCTATTTTAACTAAAGTCCTTAATTCTTCTAAATTAATGCTTCAATCTGAGACAGTGGCTAGGAAGGAGTTTGTCCATGCTCTCGCGCTGTGCTGTGGGCTGACAATGACATCCATGACACGACCCTGGGGAGCCTTGGCCCGGAGCTGGTGACAGCAGGGTCACACTGCCCCTGTGCCGAGCATGGGCTGCGGGGCTGGGGAAAGCCACCGTGGCCCCGTGGTCACCAGAGGGCGGCACGACCGCGCCATCCCTGGCAGCCTTTTGCAGCTTAGTTGTCACCTCCCCGTGGTTCCCGGCGCCCCGGGAGCACTGGGGAGCACAGCCGGGGGTGTTCGGTCCCGCAGCCAGGACCGGGCTCATAGGCAGCCCCAGGAGGTGAGGTGTGATCTGCCAGCCTCAGCCACCACCACCAGCTCGGGCTGTGGTGCCTCACTTGGCCCTGCCGTGGGGTTTCTGCCTGCTCAGGGCAAGAAAACGCTTTCATTCAACAAGGGGCAAAAAAACCAAACCAGAAAACCAAAACAAAACAATTTACCATTTCTGGAAATGTAACTGTTCTGCTCAAAAGAGATGTTCCCAAGTGCAGCTCTGGACTTTGTAGTTAAACTTTGTTTGGATAAAGCTCAAATTTAGCATTTTTGTTCCCCAAGTGAATCTTTTAAGGCAAATATTCTGCATGGTGAATTGTACCCTAGGGCAAACGAATGGGGCAGGTGACAGTGGAAGGAAGGACTTTCTCAGTAAAATCAGGAAGTAACCCTTACAGTGCAGCTGTTGACAGCTGGGACTGTGAACCTCTTTCCTGACCTTTGGCTTTCCTGGCAGGGAAACCAGGTGACATGGCTGCAGGAGCTGGAAGTCGGGCTGGAGGCTGCTGAATCTCCACATTGCAGGTACTCAATGCAAGGGCAGTGACAGGTGGGATGGGACAGGCTGTGTCCAGCATGGAGGGTTCCTCAGTGGAGATGTTGGGGAGAGCATCACTGAGGGCAGGTGTGACAGCCCAGCAGCAGGGGCAGCTGCTGGGACAGACACAAGGGTCACTGCATTGCTCTGCTATCACCTTGTCAGGGGGCAATGCCTGTGCTGGGAGGCTCAAGGTCTCTGGGAGACAAGAGTGAAGGTTTGCTCTATTTATTCTGAATCCTAGTTGGAATAAAAACCAATAAGTGCACTTCCTGATGCGAGAAGGATGAGTTTGGTGTTTCTGTCCCAGTTAGCCTCCCTGAACCTTGTCCCTTCTGCCCACATTTCAGGGAAGGGAACAGGGCAAGTTTTCTGGAGTGCCACAGCTTCCCCATGCCTGGTACCTCATCATATCTGTGCTTGGAACCCTCTGTGTCGGAGCAACTGCTGTTTGTGCTGCTGATGGAAGCAAGGGAGCATCATCAGAGACTTGGGGATAGTGGGGCATGTGGGCAGGCAGGGTCCTGCCACCTGGGAACTCTGTTCTTCCCTGCTGTGCCTGGGTGGGAGGAGATGGAGTGATTCCCTGCCTTAGCCAAACTTCCCCTGCCTGTGCAGAAGTCTTGGTCCCAGCTCCTCCCAGGAACCTGAAACACACCTCAGACAGCACCTGAAATCCATCCCAACAAGCCCCCTCCAAACCCCAGCTCTTCCCCCAGTGCTGCATTGCCAGCAGTGAAAAGGGCACAATGTGGAGCACACCCTCTTCTGAAAGTATAGAGGGAGTTTGGTATTTTAAGAGAGAAATGAAGAATACAAACCCAGCTGGTCGAGTGGTAACTGTGGGTCTGCATGCTCTGGTGAGGAGAGCATGAAGGTTCCAAAAAATAAGGACCATAACACCCCTTTCTAATCAAATAGAATGCAAAGGAAAATGAGGAAAAGCAAAATAAATGTAGTCTCCTGTGTGGTTCTTGCTAATGAGTTATGGTTTTGCATTGCCAGTGGTGGTGAGGGTTCCATCCATGGACAATGGAGCCAAGGAGCGCTGAGTGCCAAGCAGAGCCACCGGTGTCTCCAGGCCAGCAGGATGAGCCCCCAACCCCACGCCCTTCCTCATCAGCTGAAGATGTGGAAGGTGTTTATGGCTTCCTCTGTCCGAGGAGCAGTGTGTGCAGTCCTGAGGATGAGCCTGGTTATGAGCTGATCCATGACAAATCCTTGCTGTCCCTCTGGCGATCTTTTCCCAGAAGAACCAGGAGACACTGATCAAGATTTATCAGCCTCCCACAGGGACCTGCAGGGCACAGTGGGGATGCTACAGGCCACAATAAATTTTTCAGCAGCAGTGAAGTGTTGGCCTTTGATGAACATTCCCAGACAAACCCTGGGCACATGCTCAGACACAACAAAACAGATCAGGTGGGGCTGCTCAGGGCAGACCTGGGGAGAGCCCACAATGCCCTAGACTTCGAGGAAGATGAGGTTAATGCCTTCTCTGTATCTCCTGGGGAAGTAAAGACATGCCCTGTGTTATAAATAGGGCCAGGAGACAAATCTCCCTTTAAATGCCTTTATTAGGACAGCTTTGGGTGGGGAACCCGAGGGGTCGCGCACACCGCCACTGCTCCCTGGAGCGACGAGAAGGAGGAGATGAAACAGCTTTGCCAGATGACTGACAGAGCTGGGGCTTCCGTCCTCACGTCCTCACAAGAGCCGCAGGAAGGCCCTGTTGGGCTTGTTGTCTGGGGGTGTACTGCTTGTACAGTGCTGTTTAAGTTATGGCAACAAGCTAAAAAGTCTTTGGCCAGTAGTCTGTAGTTTTCTTTGCCTGGGGGTACCACTCTTTGTTTTTGATGTGGTGCTGGCTCATTGTTTTTAGGGGTTTTATGTCTGAATGGTGCCCCATGAGCACTTGAGGTCTCCTCATTTGCATGTACGCCATTTTGGGGAACAGTGGAGGCAAAACCTGACGTGAAAGGGGATACAATTACAAGGTAGGGAATAAACAACTTGGAGCATTTACAAGGGTACAGTTACAGGGTAGGGGATAAACAGCTAGGAGCATTAACAGTTGACACTAACATTAATAACGAATGAACATTAACAACAGTGAACAAGTGATTACTTAAGTAGACACCTTATAAGAATTTTGTGTTTTGGGGATTTATTCCCCACACCCTGGGCATCTGGTAAGTGTTCCACATGGTGGCTGTGGGTGCCTGTTCCCTGTGCCCTGTTCCCTGCTCCCTGCTCCCTAGAGGTTCCCATCTGGTCCTGAGGTTGCGATGCTCTGGCAGACACAGATGCTTTGTCTTCTTTTTTTACTCTAAACTCCATCTTCAGACTGGTGATGTGCAGTTAAAATACAGCGTGTTAAGTTGCCTTTGTATCCTTTAACAGTTGATCTTACTACCCTGAGAGGTTTCTACCCAAATAGGAACAGGATTTCTGTTCATCCTGGGGTGGTGGCCAAGCAGAGACGGGAGTGTGTCAGGGGTTGAGGGCAGAAAGTGTTTGTTCCCCCAAGGCCCTGCAGGGAGGACAAGCCTCCCTGGCCGGGGGAATTGGCACTGGCTGTTTTCCTCTATGTTTGGTCTGGGCATTGTGGGCTTTTCTCTCAGCTCCTCCTGTGCCCGTGGGCCCACAGGCTCCTGGCTGGGCTCCCTCACTGTGGTGTCTGTGCTCCTTGTGCAACCTGTTTGTCTATCAGGTCCCAATGACATCTCTGTACCCCTCTGAGTCCCTGTGCTTACAAGAAACTCGTATGAGCATAGTGGCCCTCAGGCCCTCAAGACATCTGGTCCTGGTTATTTTGGTTGCCGAGAGCTCCAGGCTCCAGAGCCCTTGGAGCAGAGTAGCTGTGGGGGCCAATGGAGCCATTGGAGCAGCCTCATCCCCATGGCTGGTCTCCTGGTGCTTCCCTGTCTTGGTTTGAAAGACAGGTATCTGCTAGGGAGGGGCAGAGCCTCCCTTCAGAATGGAGAAGTCAAATCCCCTCTCTCCAAATTATTATAATTTAGAAAATTAAAGGGGCTTTCAGGCAGAGGTATGGGGATAGGAATAACTATTCTTTACTAGTATGTATAACAAGGCAAACAAACAACAACTACTACAGCATTAATAATAACAGAACCAGGAACCTTGAGGGGCTTTGTTTCACAAAGCCCGGGACAGCCCGATCTCTTGGGACTTGGAGAACACCAAGCTGGAACTGTGGAAAATCCCGGGCTGGTGGATGATCAGAAGCTCCGCCGGTGGTAGCTGGAGCATCAGGGATGTCCCAGTATGGCAGTGCAGGGGCACAGAGTAGCAAAAAAACCTCAAGGCAGTGCCGAAGAAATGGCGACAGTGGGACAGGGCCGGCCCAACAGGGCAGGAGGAGGCGAGCTCAGAGTTCTGGGGCACACAAGCAGTCTTTTTCTGGTGTTTTGTGTCACTGTCTCAGGATCATAAACAGAACATGCAATTATTTATCCTGGGCACTGATTTAAATCCTTCCTCTGCCCATAACTCAGCCCTCCCTTAGCAAAACCCACGGGGCTGAGGTCTGGGCTAGGGCTGCTATCTCTTCTTTCTCAGGGCTTTGGAATTCTTCCCAGCGGCAGGAACAGAAGCCTGAGACAGCCCAGCACAGGGTGTGGGGACAGCCTGCTCTGCACCCTGCCTGCAGCCAGGATCTGTCCCTGAAAAACCTCTTCTACCTCTTGATTCCCTTTGGAGTGGGGAAGCAGATAACTGCAGCTCAGCCCTGTGGCACGGGGCTGGGAGCAGAATCCCTCTCCAGGACAAGCCTGGCAGCCCCCGTGGCCGCGGGGGGCAAAAAGAATTCACTGTCACATAATGAGGCTTTGTGTGTGAGGGTTGGCATAAAGGGTTTTCTGAAGCTGCCTCAGAGCCTTTCCTGGCATCCCCAAAGAAGGCTGGCAGAGGCACGTGGCTCCTGTCCAGCCTGGAAATATCCTGGGGTGCGGTGCCCGGGAGCAGAGGATGGGCATGGGATGGGCACTTGGTGTCTCTGAGCATGGAATGTCTCTCCTTGTCCATGCCTGAAGGAAAGGATATCTTTGGGCAGTGGTTTTGAATGAACAGGTGTCAAGGGAAAATGTGCCCGATGCTGTTTGCTGTAAATCCTGCTCTGATGCTCCTGACAGGGAGAAGCACTGTGTCCCTGCCAGCCCCCACTGCTGCTGCCTGCCTGTGCCCTGAGGCCGCTCAACTTTGCAGTGCTCTGCTCTTGGGGTGCCCACAAGACCGGCCTGGCTCTGGTGGGGTTTGACAGCAACCCCAGTAAAGCCAGGGATACCACTAGTAATTATAGAGGGTCGGACTGAAACACACACAGATCCGACCAGTGTGGTTAATCCTACGTTGTTCCTTTATTACGTGCAGCACAGCGACTTATATAGAACTTTACATAGTTTATACATGTAATAACTTTTTCATTGGCACACAGCAGAGGAAAGAATGCAAACACATATTTTTTAGTTTACTTTTAAGGTGGCTAACACATGCCTACTAACAACTCTATTTCATGACCTTCAACACCCTATTATGTTTCCCAAACACCTTAATATCTAATTCTAACTACACCACAGCTCACTAAGAAATTTTCCCTGCATCACAGGCTTGGAGGCCTTAACAGGCCTAAAGTCGGGCCCCAGTCAGGGTAGGTAGGCCTCAGTTAGGGTAGTTCAAGGAGGTCTAAATATAAATCATGGCCTCCTTTCCTGAGGAAATCTGTAACACCCCAGGCTCCTGGGGGCAACTGGGGAGGGTCTCCTACCACTGGTCTCTGCAGTGTGGTGGAGCCAGGCAGTGGGTCATGGTGGCAATCCTCCAGAGACCCCAGAGTGCTGGAGTGTGACAAACTGGGCACTGGTGGACTTGCAAAACCCCCTAGATCCTGTCACCTCTGTGCTCCCACCTGCTCTGGGGCTGCATGCTTGGAGCTATCAGGGGATTTGATTGTTGGCACCCAGGAGCTGTTAAATCCCCCATCCTGTGTCACAGTCCTGATGCCATGTCCCCTGTTCTGCCCAAGAAGCTGCACTGGACAGGGTTTACCTCTGGATTTGGGTGTGGGAAAGTTGGTACATGAATAGCCCAACCCTCCACAAGTGAGAGGAGGCTGGTGTAAATTCATGCCAGGGATTCAGCTTGCAGACACCTGTCCTTGCAGGGAGCCAGCACTGCACTTGACAAGATTCCTCTGTCCTGGGAGTTAATCCCAACCCTTGGCCAGAATTAGGGCTGGGGTCCTCCCCAGACAGCAGCTGTCACCAGAACTATGTGCAAAAATACCCAAGTAGCTCAGATGCAGTTTATTAAATGGCATTTCATCATGCCAGCCAGAGGAGGAGGTGTCCCTGTCACCTGTAGTTGCTTTTTAGCTGCTGAGTGTGCTGTCAGTGGCAGGTACCAGGGGTGAGTGTGAGTGTGAGTACACACGTGTGTTGCCAGCCCGCCCCATGCTGCACTCCGGTGTTTCGCCACGGGAGCCTCCCTGCTCCAGCTAATAAGAGCTGCTGCAATTCCTTGGGCTGCTCTGGTGCCTGCCTTGGGGCAGGGGATTAATGTCCCAGGATTAATGTCCCAGCCAGGCTCCAGCAGCTCAGTGCTACTCCCAGGGATAGGAAAAACTGCCTGGTGAACATTCTGCTTATGTCCCCTTTTGTACTTAAAAATGCAGCCTGATTTTTATTTCTTGTTTTTACAAAGGCATCTTGAAGAGAACTAGAGAGCAGTAGCAGCAAGTTTTTGCTGGAGTTCTGTCCTGCATGGGAATCCGTGTAGACACCCCCAGACAGTAACTTTTGGGTGCTTGAATACAAATGGAGTTAAAATTGAATGGGAATACAGCTCTCAAAAAAACTCAGTTTCCTTCTGTATTACTTGTGTCTATTTGTAAATTGTGTATCTTGTCTGTAGTATCTCAAAATTGTTACCATTTCAGTTATGCTCTTTTAAGTGCATTTAAATAGCCCCATGCTGAGCACAGCCCCAGGCCCCTGTTGAACTCCCCAAGCTTTCTGGCTCTGGGAATTGGGGCAGGAGCACCCCCCAGCTGGTTCAGCAGAAATTCCCCAAAACTATCAGGGACTTTTATTTCAGTGAAACTAGGAGGTTTTCCCAGTCTGTGCAGATTAGTCAGCTGCAAAGTTTGTTTGGTTTTATGTGTGTGCTAAATCAGCTGGTGTTTGTGAATTCTCTCACTGGTGTTTGCAAACTGGAGCGTCCTGTGTGGGGAAATGCACAGACCTGTTTGTGCCAGGACCCCTCTGGGGACAGGGAATGCAGGGGGCTTCCTGCAGCCCTGGCTGAGGCCACAAGTCCTTGGCATGTCTTTGGGAGTCCAGTGAACATCTGGGCTTAGCAAAAGTGTCGCTGGCTTTGGAAGGTGAAGCTTCAGCAGGACACAAGGGCCACCACTGCTGGGAGACAGGACATCCCACTGTGCTACCTCAGCCCTCGGGAAGGGGCATTCTGAGGGGATGCCATGGGACCAGCTGGCTGCTTCATCCCTGTGGGATGGGGGGGATTGATGCCTTTGGCCCCAGGAGGCTCTCCGGGGTACTGCCCTGCTCACCCGAGCGCTTCCTTCTGCCACAGGAGCTGCACATGGGGATTAAGTAATTGCCTAATTGTCCATCCCAGAGAGAAGTTTCCCCTCAGCGCTGGAGCTGGGGTGCAGCCTGTGGCTTGTGTGGCAATCCCAACAACTCCGTGTGTCCTGTACCCTTGCAGGCAGTGTCCATGCCCAGCACATCCCACCTGTGAGCCATTGGAGACCGGTGCACATTTGGATTATTTTAAATGAGGAACTTTTTAATGGACACGCAGTCGTGGCAAGTGGGCAGGGGGCTCACTGGTGGCATGGGACAGCTCTGGGACTGCGGGGAGCTGGGGAGTGTCTTCTACTGCCCTTGGGCATCCACATCTCTCTCAGCTGGCTTCTTGTGGTCTGGTGGTGGTGGTGCCTCTAGTGGCAGCAGAGACATTTGGCCTCTTGGGCTGGAGCTGGGCACCGAGGTCTGAGCAGGGGTGGCCCCACAGTGGAGCCCCAGCCCTGGGGAGCTATGAGATTCCATGGGGTGGATGCTGTGTGCTGGCCCTTCCCAGGCACAGCCTCGCAGCCCCTCGCTCGGGGGCACACGGGGGGGTTCAGCCCTGTCCTTGCCCTCTCTGCCTCCCCGCTGCTGCTCCCGGGGGCAGCAGTTTCCGCGCGTTCTCCCTCCCCCCGTCCCGCTCTCACCGCCCTCGTGGTGTCACAGCCCCAGCACCGCCAGCACCCGCCCCGTGTCCGGCGTCGGGAGAAGAAAAGGGTCCCTGTTCCCGCTATGCTAATGGGAAAACGCCAGCTCGGTGGGAGCTGCGCCCTTCCCAGCCTCGGGAAATGCCTGTGCACGGCGGAAAGTAGAAAATCCCCGTGTGCCGCCGGCTCGGGGCTCGGCTGGCCGAGGGGAGCCCCCCGATCACACCCCTGCATAAACCCCACGGTGCCAGCGGGGACACGACCCGGCCGCCACCAGCCTGAGCTGTCACTGATCCTGTGCAACAGCCGGGACAGCAATAGCTCATCACTACACAGAAATAGCTCCGGCCGCCGCCGCAGCGCTGCCATGGGGGTGCCCCGGGGGGCTCTCCCCGCGGCCAGGGGCAGCGCCGCAGTCTGAGGGGGTCTGCCGGGCCCCCGCCCGCACATCATGCCATTGCTGGATTTCTTCTGGGTTTGCTTCAAAAGAGCCAAGGTAAGGGAGCGCTGCTCCACGGTGTCCGTCCCTGACACCCTCTGGTTTCAGGAGAAGCCTCTGTAAGGGGCGCTGGGGACGCGGCCCCGGCGTGGCTCAGCTTGCTCACGGTGTTGATGTCTGCTCTGGGGGTTTCGTGCCCGCACCCCACGTGCATGTGAGAGGTTTTAATTTTGGCTGAGCCATGTGTAGATGCGCTGGTCCCTGTGCCCTAAGCTCACCCGCTGCCCTTTACTGGGTCACCGTGTCTTGGCAGCGGCAGCCCTGGGCGGGCAGGGGGCTGTGCCCGGCGAGCACGGCGCTGGGCTCTGTGTGTGTCTGTGTGTGTGTGTGCGCACCCTCAGCCCCCCGAGGTGGTCAGCACATGCCAAGAGGGTCCTGCCGTGCCTGCTTGCATCGTGCGGCCGGGCTGGGACATCCTTCCAAACCCAGAGGCTCAGGTCACCTGTGGCGTGGCTGTGGGACTGCAGCCAACCTGGAGGGTCAGGGCAGCTGTGAGCAGGATGACAAAAGAGCAGCAAGTCCAAGGGCCCCCAGTTTTTCATTTCCTGCAGCAGCAGTTTTCATGGTGTGGCATCTGAGATTTTTATTTAGGGTTTAATCCTTCATCTGTCACCTTAATAACAAATGACTCTCCCTGCCTGCTCCTGATTACTGTTGGTTTATTCTGTCCCAGCCTATGCAGTGTGGTGGGAGGTGAGCTGGGTGGATTGTGGAGTTATAGTTAGTGTGAATTTTGGGAGTTTCAGACTGAGAAAAGCAGTAAAATCCATTTTTCAGGCAGTGCTGTACACCAGGCTGTGCTGGATGAGTGGATCTGCTGTGGTGAAATGGATGTGGAATGCACGCTGTCCCCCGAGCTTACAGTGCAATGCTTAAAATAGTCGAGTCTAAAAATGACATTTGTGAAATTCATTGGTAATATTAGTGGCTGTCGTGTCCCTGCTGTTTCGTCCCTGCTGTCTCTGGAGAGCTTAGCTGTCCTCATTAACCCTGCTCATCCCTGCGTGCCGCGTGTTGGCATTGCCATTATACCAGTGGTGGCACGGACATGGACACTGGGTCCTGCATCACCACTGGCAGAGCTGCAGCTTGGGACGGCTCCAGCCTGGCCTGCACAGATTCTGGTGCCCACAGGTTTCAGCCTCCTTGGAAGCACCCAGAAGTCCACTGGCTTCAGCCCATCTCTTTGGCCCAACATGGGGTCTGGTGGTGCAACTGGCCAGGGCACCACCCTCCTAGTTGCCTTCAGTGGACACTAGTGGCCTCCTGTAGGGCTGGGGCTTCTGCTTCAGTCTGGACCCACTCTCATCCCCATGCCAGTGCTGCTCAGCTGCTCACTGAGAACAGGCAAGGAATTCTCACCTTCCTTGCTGAGGAATTTCTTGAACAGGAAGAAATGTGCTGGGATCTGTCTGTGGGATTAAAGCTTTCCAGGTTAAATGAGGTGGATCTGCAGCTGGTGGAAGATTTCATGAGAAAAGGAAGGTGTGGGAACAGATTGGGCAATGCCAAAGGATCCAGAGGAGCTGGGTGACTTCCCCTGTGGACATGGGCATGCTGTGAGGTCGCAACGATGATTCCAGCCCTGGTGATGGCATCCCTCGGGCAGGAGGTGCTGCAGGAAGCACGGCAGCAGGGACATGGTTAAGCCTGTCTTCCCTGGGTCATCCTCAGCCCTGCTGCCCCATCAGGAAGAGGGGTCCCGGGGGTCTGTGGGAAAGTCCAGCTCAGCAGCACAGCGCATTCCTGCAGTGATCCCGCTGGCACCTCTGGCCTGTTCGTGGGGCGGCAGCACTGGAGGGCCTTGTCTGCACCCAGAGAGAGATTGGGGAGCATCCCGGGCTCTGTGCTCATCTCAAGACCAGGAATGGGAACCTTCTGCTGCTCCACCAGCTCTGCAAATTGCTGCTGTCTCCCAAGTGCTGCCGAGGCTCTTCTGCTGGGAATCCCATTTCTCGTGGCTTCCCTCAGGAGCCGGGTGGTGGGTGCATGCTGGGCACACCATGTTTGCCCAGTGCTCAGGGCCCTTGGGAGTGGCAATGGTGTTTTAAAACCAGTGGGGCTGATGCCCTTGGGAGAAGCCTTTGTCAGGGCCCTGCTTGTCCTGTGGCTGGAGCAGCATTGCTGGTCCCAGCTCTGGATCAGCACTGCTGGTCTCAGGTCACCTCTGGGCAGAGGGGAGACTGGAGCAGGGACCAAGATCAGATGTGAGGGGTAGCATTCCACAAATGTGAGAATCAATATAATAAAAAAAAAAATCTGTTTTTTTTTTTTCTTTGTTTTCTTTTCACAGAAATTCACGTTGTTAGAAGATAAAAAAGATGCAGGTAAGATGCAGCAATAATTTTTGGGGCTGGAGTGCCCTTGCTGTGGAGTGAGCAGGTGTCACGGGAAGAGGAATGTCTCCTTGCTGGGTTCTTCTGCCAGCAATGTGATTTTCCCCAAAAACTGTTATTTTCAAGAGAATATATTTGCAAAGGTGTTGTAATTCTCCAGGGGAATGGTTTCTCCCTTCTGACCCCCTGGAGTTCTTTACCACTTAGAGTGACCCTTCCTTCCTTCTTTGACCCCATTGGCTGTGGTCCAGCTATCTCTTCCCTGAGCGAGGGGCTATAAATTGCCTCCCCGTTCTTTGTTCTACCTCTTTCCCCTCTGGAATTTTGAAGAATAAACGCCTGGGACAAAGGTCCCGGGGAAAAGGCCTCTTCTGAGATCTTACCTCATCCTTGGTATAATTCTCTCCAAATCCTCCTAATAACTGAGCTAGCTAAAGCCCCCAGGAGGCGGGCAGGAGAGTGAATTATACAGTTGGCACTCAACATCGGTTTTTATGAAATATTAAAAGCCCACACCGTGGCTGGAGCCCTTTTCTAAGGGTCTCAGAAGCCTTTGAGCAGACTCAACTATCCCTACACCTCTCCCAGCCGTGTTGCACGGCTGTGGGTGCTTGGGGGAAGGGGCCGAGAACTCGTGACACGCCATGCGAGCGGTCCCAGGACGAGAACTTCTGACACAGTCCCACGGTCCACGGGACAGGTAAGATTCCACCGTGAACCAGGGTAGAGCTCCTAGCTGGGTGGAGTCCTTACCACTGGATCGGGGAAGGCGGCAGTCTTAGGGCACTAGGACCTGGCAGACGCCTCTTTGCATAAATAGCGGGTTTTTTTCTCTTCGGGTTTTTGCTGGCCGGAGGGCTCCCCAGCGGCGGAGTGGCCCCGACCGGCACGCACCACGTTTCCCAAGTTTTTCCAGCACAGAGCGGGTCCCTGAGGCCAGGTTAAGACGGCTCGCCCCCTCCTCGTGCCCACAGCGCCGGCGGGAAAGCGGCGCTGCCCCCCCGTCCGGCTCTGCTCTCTCGGCAGAGAGCCGGGGTGGGAAGTTTGTGCTGTGTTTTTATCATGTCAGGAGGTAGATATTTTGGACGAATAGCCTTTAAAACAGCAAGAAACATGGGCGTGCAGCTATCTGTCCCTCAGAAGAGCACATTTAAACACCTTAGAAATATTCTATCAGATGTTAAAATACCTAAAAACTACTAATAACATTTGTCCACTGGCTAACCACTGAAATTCCAGATTCTGACTTGCAGGATTTAAATTCTGTTTCATTTTGGGATAAGATTGGGCAAATACTAACTTTAAAAGTTGAAAATGGTGATAAGAAAGGTTCTTTATTAATTCCAATATTTCTACAAGCCAGAAAAAAGGTGCTGGAAGCAGAGACCAGCAGTAAACCACAGAAAAATCCTCCGAATAACACTTTTTTTTCCAAACTCCTCTATGGCTGACCTGGAGGGGCTTCAACCTCCCTCCGAGAAACAGAACTCCAGTATAGACCATATTGGGACAGAACTGCTGACTCACCCACAGAGACACATGGAGGGGAACAAAGGCCGAATCCACATGTTTGGTCCCCCTCCCCAGAATCCCTCCTCCCCTCTCTTTCTTCCCTCCAACCCATATCCCCCACCTAACCCTTGCATTCCTTTGCCTGCCCCATCTCACTCTTCCTCCTACTGTCTACCCCTCCCCCCGAATTACCACAGCAACGAGTGTGGGCCGCTCCCAGCCCACAGCCCCGGCGGGGGGGTGGAATTCCCCTGCGGCAGGGGGACAGGAGCAGTTTCCTCTGAGGCCCCGGGGCGGGGGAGGGAGGCTGACCCTTGCCAGACCCCAGTGGGTGGGAGAGCAGATACCTCCTGCTTCCCTGGGCACTGAAAGAGCTGCACAAATTCTAACAACTCAGACCAATGTGGATGATAGCATCCCATCTGTGACACCAGTTGTTTATCTTGGAAGGAGAAATACCAAGAGAACTTATCAGCCGTTATCCTACCAAGATAAAAAGGAGATTTGCAAGATACAGAGAGAATTCGGGAGATCTAGTGAAATATTTAAAGGCTTTATGAGGGCAACCTTAAATTCTAATGAATTGGTACCAGCTGATGTAAAAGACTTATTCAGATGCCAGTTAACTCCCTCAGAATTTGATCTTTGGGAAAATAGGTGGAAACGAACTTTATATACAGTATTACAGGAGATCTACCAAACACCTGGTGAAACCAAAAACAACGATGGCTATGATATAACTCATGACCATCTCTGTGGTGAGGGTGCCTTTTACTGCCCAGAACAACAAACCCGATTGTTATAAATGTATATTATAAAATTGGCTTTTTGCAAGATGTGTGCTATATGATTAATAATGTTGTGGTAAGAATATAAGATATAAGTTTTTTATTTCTGCTATTAGTAAAAGAAGATTAGGCATAGTGGTAGTAGTTGATATAAGTATGCTTAAACTGTCTGTTTAGTTGAAATAACATCCAGTAAACATGTAAAGAAGACTCTGCTACTAATATACCAACTGTCAGCATCTACCATCTAAAAAAGTATGAACCAAAGCCCAAGCTAAAAGTAATAATAATGACACAGCCACAAAACACGCATGCTCTAAAAAGGCAAACCCAAAGAAAGACCATGAAAAACAGTTCCTAAAATATAGAAACTAGTTTATGGAAGAATATGAATATTCATAAAGTACTGCAATAGAAAAAGTATTTAATGAATGTCTCTAAAATAGCAAAGTGTAGACTTAGCTGAGTGCCAAGTCACCCAGCCGGCCGTACTTTACTTTTTTTGTCTCCTAATTGTCTTAATTTTTTATTAAACATATTTCTTAAAATTTACAAAAAAGTGAACCTCGTTTTTCACACCGATTATTACGCAAGTCAATTTTAGATAAGATCTGTAATGCTGCAGAGAAAACCTTTTACCAGTTACCAACAACTGAAGCTAAAGGCAGCTATGTCAATGTAACTCTGTCTCCTTCTGAGCCTTTTTTGCAGTTTCTTGATCGGCTACGGACTCAGGTGGAAAGACAGGTGCAAGACCCACTGGTGCAGGCTGAATTGATAAAAGAGATGGCTCAGGGGAATGCCAATGAAACGTGTCATAGAATTATCCTCAGTCTTCCGCTGGAGCCAGCTCCCAGCCTTGCACATATGATAGAAGCATGCACCAGAAAAGCAGAATTCTTCAATGCACCTGAAAGGAATGCAGGACTGGCACAGCCGAAATATGCAGCAGCTGTAGGGCCAGGACAAAGGAAACAACCACTCTCATCAGAACAACTGCAGCGCATCATCTGCCTTCGCTGCAAGAAGCCTGGACACTTTGCCAGAGCCTGCCCACAGAACCAGAAGCAGAAGAAGGTCAACAAGCAAAAAACCTGAGTCCACAGCGCGACCCCACAGTAATATCCTTACACACAAACATACAAATATAACGGGATCTGCACTGACTAAAGCCTCTCTCTTAAAAAAAAAGGGGGAGGAAGGGACACACGGTGTGGGGGTGCAGAAAAATAAAAATGCCAAAGGCTCAACTAACAAGGTTTGACAGCCGCGAGGCTGAATAAGGCTCGTGACTACCAAAGGTTTTCATTTCAGGTCTACTGATTGGACTGTTGTTACAGTGGACCTGTCAAATACTTCACAGGACCTGACAGTTCACGACATGGGACTGGACAGTGAGTATTTTCTTATTGGGGACACAGCACACACACCCCTACAGATTGAGATAGCTCCTATGACCATTAAGGAAAAGATAACAAGCCTGATGCTGTTGGCACGTTGCATGCACCCACCATTCTACCTGGAAGAGGGGCAAATTCTTGCCCAGGCCATTCCCGTTCCAGCAGAGATCACAGCAGATGGAAAATCACCAGGGGTCTACTGGGCGGAGGTGGTGGGAGAAGATAGACCCTCTATGGCATGCAACATAGCCTGTGGCTCAGACTGCATCCATGTGGATGGCGTGTAAGACATGGCCACAGACGTCACAGTTATACCTAAGACCATGTGGCCATCACATTGGGAATTGCAACCAGTAGCGGGCAAACTTCAGGGCATAGGAGGAATCACATTGGCAAAAATTTCAAAAAACATAGTGCAAATTGAAGGACCTGATGGAAAATTGGCAAGCGTCCGTCCCTTTGTTGCTGACTACAAGGCCCCCCTGTAGGGGAGAGACACCATGTCCCAATGGGGAGTCCAATTTGTCATTCCTAAGACACCCCAGGATTTTTGAAAATAGCCACTGTGGAGCGCCCTACCCAAAAGATAGCGTGGTTGGATAATATCCCAAAATGGGTAGCACAGTGGCTGCTAAACAGAGAGAAGCTCAAGGCACTTGAGGAACTTGTGGAAGAGCAATTGGCTCAAGGACACATAGGAGAGACACGCTCTTGGAATTCCCCAGTCTTCGTAATAAAGAAACCGGGGAAGGACAAGTGGAGACTTCTCCATGATCTCAGAAAAATAAACAAAGTTATAGAGGACATGGGATCACTCCAACCAGGGATGCCTACTCCAACAATGCTTCCTCGAGATTGGCAATTGGTTGTCCTAGATATCAAAGATTGTTTTTTCCAAATTCCTCTACACCCAGAAGATGCCCCAAGGTTCGCGTTCTCGGTTCCTTCTATTAACCCAGAAGCACCAATGAAACGCTATCACTGGAAAGTTTTACCACAAGGTCTTAAAGTGAGTCCTTTTATATGCCAACAATTTGTAGCCTCATTGCTGTCTCCAGTGCGTGCTGAGAGAAATGACACAATAATCTTGCATTATGTGGAAGATCTACTTGTGTGTGCCCCCAATGACTCAATACTCCAACACACGCTTGACCTAGTGGTTAAGGTTTTAACCTCTGCTGGATTTCAATTGCAGGAAGATAAGGTACAAAGGATGCCACCTTGGAAGTACCTGGGCTTGGAAATCACTGCAAGGACTGTTGTTCCGCAGAAATTAGAAATTCAGTGCAATCTCAAAACCCTAGCAGATCTTCACTCCTTGTGTGGGTCTTTGAATTGGATAAGACCCTGGCTAGGCCTCACAAATGAGGATCTAGCCCCCCTTTTCAATTTATTGAAGGGGGAGAGGGAGCTGGTTTCTCCCAGGGAACTGACCCCAGAGGCAAAGACGGCAATTGAAAAGGTACAGAAGGCCTTGTCCGAGAGACAGGCTCATCGGTGTGAGCCCAACATGCCTTTCCATTTCATTGTTCTAGGAAAGCTGCCACATTTGCATGGTTTGATTTTCCAATGGATCGAGGGGCAGAGAGATTCACTCTTGATCATAGAGTGGGTCTTCCTCTCTCACCAAAGATCCAAGACCATCACAGAGCCACAAGAATTAATAGCTCAGCTGATTCGGAAGGCCAGGGTGAGACTGTGTGAATTGGCGGGTTGCAATTTTGCATGCATCCACCTCCCAGTCAAACTTTCTGAGGACAGAAGGAACTCTCCTGAGAGATTGACCAAAGAGATGTTTGAGCATTTGCTTCAGGGCAATGCCAGTCTCCAATTATCTCTGGACAGCTCCAGGGGACAAATATCAGTCCATGCCCCATCCCACAAGTTGTTCAATGAGGAATTCCACCTCATTCCTCATGAGAAGAGGAGTCGGAGACCACTCAAGGCTCTCAGTGTACACGGATGCATCTGGGGCTTCTCACAAGTCGGTGATGATGCGGAGAAACCCACAAATGCAGCTTTGGGAAGCTGATGTTTAGTTTGTGGAGGGATCACCCCAATTGGCTGAACTGGCTGCTGTGGTGAGGGCTTTTGAGAGGTTCTCGGAGCCAATTAACTTGCTGACCGACTCTGCTTACGTGGCAGGGGTAGTGTCCAGAGCAGAGCAGGCCGTGCTCAAAGAAATAGAGAATGAGCATCTCTTCAGGTTGCTTTCAAGGCTAATTTATTTAATCTCTCATCAAGAACATTCGTTCTATGTGATGCATGTAAGGTCACACACTGATTTGCCAGGTGAAATTGCAGAAGGGAATCGCACTGCTGACACCCTTGCTGCCCCAGTTGAAAAGGCACGTCTCCCTGACATCTTCCAACAGGCAAAACTGAGTCACCAACAATACCATCAAAATGTGCCAGGTCTGATCCGTCAGTTTCAGCTAACACAGAGTCAGGCTCGAGCCATTGTGGCCACCTGTCCCAACTGCCAGCTCCAGGCCATACCATCGATGGGCACAGGGGTTAACCCCTGGGGCCTTGGCAGTTGTGAAGTGTGGCAGACAGACATCACACACATTCCTAGTTTTGGTCGCCTCAAATATGTTCATGTGAGCATTGACATGTATTCAGGCCCAGTGTATGCCTCTGCCCATGCAGGAGAAAAGTCTGCGCATGCCAAGCAGCACCTAGTGCAAGCTTTTTCAGTGTTGGGGATTCCAAAAGAAATCAAAACTGATAACGGCCCAGCATATGTGTCCAAGGAGTTCCTGGAATTCATCCAGCAGTGGGGATTGGAACATAAAACTGGCATACCTCACTCCCCCACAGGTCAAGCTGCGGTTGAGCGTGCACACCAGATGCTCAAGCAGGTCTTGGCTAGACAGAGCGGTTCAACTGCATGGATGTCTCCGCAGCAGAAGCTCTGCAAAGCCTTGTTTACCATTAATTTTCTGAACTGTTCATTTGAAAACATGAGTCCACCTGTGGTACGCCATTTTAACAGTGGCAATCAGTTCAAATTGTCTCAACGTCCACCAGTCTTGATTAGGGACCCTGAAACTTGGGAAACCAAAGGTCCCTATGAGCTCGTGACCTGGGGTCGTGGCTATGCATGTGTGGCTTCTCCCTCAGGCCCTCGGTGGATTCCCCAGAAGTGGGTGAAACCTTTTGTCCCGAAAAATCCAGCTCCAGCAGAAGGGGATGAGAGGCAAGTAGCCGTTGCTTCAAAGAGAAGATGCTGCCGGATGAAGGAAGAAGAATCTTCCTAGGTGTGGATTTCTTCTGGCAGAAACAGAAACTCTAACAAGTTTTTTAAATGTTTGTTTTTCCCTTTTAGAGAAAACCTACCTTACACTCAACCCTGTGATGAACCCCATCCAAGTGACCACCTTGCTAATGCTAAACAATCTGGTAACGGCGTGGATCGTGCCTCAGCTATGTCAAAACGTCTGGGTGACCCTGGCACAGACACTTCAGCAGGAAAACATATGTTTGTCCACTGCAGCAGCAGAGAATCCTATGTCTCCCTGTCTGGTAGGAATTCCATTGCAGGCTGGAGAATTTCCAGCAGGTTTGGACACATATAGGTCCAATGAAATCCCAGAATCACGCACCCCCCGACCACACAAGGAGCATCAGCAGCAAGCTGTGGGGATCATGAACCTCTTAGAGGAGTGGTTGTGAAGCTTGCCCAAGGTAGCTCAGGAACCCCAAGAGTTAGAGTTATTGGGTTCCTCTCCTGCATCATACTGCATACATTTCTCTGTTGTCCCAAAAGCTCATAACACTGACGAGTATCACTATATAAGGCGATATTGTGGGGAGTTCACTGCAAAAAGGTGGTGTCATAATATAAGCCATATTGCAGCTGACAACCCATCTGACTCAAGTCCCAAAAGCCTCCCTAAGGGATTGTTCTTGATTTGTGGGGATCGGGCGTAGGCAGGAATTCCATCTCGACTTTTAGGAGGGCCATGTACCATAGGGCAGTTGTCTGTATTGACACCCAACCAAACCTTAATTGGTGAATGGACTCACAAAAACAAATTAGCAACCAAAATTCAGAAGAGAAGTGCTGACAAATTGGACCCAAATTGTAACTCAGAAATTTTTCATTGGGCCAAGTCAAAAAGAGTTGCTGTGTCCCTGTTCCTTCCGTGGGTTGCAGCAGCCAAAGCTCTAGGTGAATTAGGCCATCTAGAGTGCTGGGTGGTCAAACAAGCAAACTTGACATCCACCGCCATCAGCGCTCTCCTAGAAGACAAGAAAATTACTAGACAGGCAACGCTCCAGAACCGTGCTGCCATAGACTTCCTCTTGCTCCTGCATGGACATGAATGCCAGGAATTTGAAGGACTCTGTTGCTTGAACCAGACCTCGAAGGCTCCAAACATCCATGCTGCCCTTCGGAGCATGAACAGCTTGATTGGACAAGTGAAACAAGAATCTGAGGATTGGGTCAAAGAACTGTTCAAGGGCTGGGGAGTCACAGGGTGGTGGACCTCAATAGTTAAAACAATTTTGTTATTTCTTGTTATTCTTTTTCTTGTAACAATTGCGTTCGGGATCCTACATCGTTTGGTTTTCAAGGCTATCCATGGCCTCATACTTTCTACCTCAGAAGTCAACCACATAGAGTTTGCAAACCTAAAGCAGTCTGACTTCCCCACCAATCGTAAGTGGTGGGAAAGCTCACATCCCTCGTCAAAATGAACCTAATGTTTTTTTTGTAATTTTGTTAAACAAAAAAGGGGGAATTGTTGTAATTCTCCAGGGGAATGGTTTCTCCCTTCTGACCCCCTGGAGTTCCTTACCACTTAGAGTGACCCTTCCTTCCTTCTTTGACTCCATTGGCTGTGGTCCAGCTATCTCTTCCCTGAGCGGGGGGCTATAAATTGCCTCCCCTTTCTTTGTTCTACCTCTTTCCCCCCTGGAATTTCGAAGAATAAACGCCTGGGACAAAGGTCCCGGGGAAAGGGCCTCTTCTGAGATCTTACCTCATCCTTGGTATAATTCTCTCCAAATCCTCCTAATAACTGAGCTAGCTAAAGCCCCCGGGAGGAGGGGAGGAGAGTGAATTATACACAAAGGGACCTTGGTTCCTTTTCAAGTCTTTGTGGTGAGCAGCTTTGTGCTTAGTAGGTAGTCCCATTAGGAGCTCCAGAGCCTTGGCACCATGGGCAGGAAAGCCACCCCTGGCTCAGAGCCCCTTGGCTTTGTGTGACTGGAATGTCTCAGCCATGACTGTGGGGCAGGAGGGACTCAGCTGCAGGCTGATCCATGGGGATTGTGCATGGCTGCTGCTGCCCTGATCAAACCTCTGCCAAGGTGGGGGCAGAGGCTGGGGTTAGGGCTGCCCTGCCATGAGGGGTTCATGGGTGCTGGGGAGGCTGGTGGTGGTTTCTGGGAGGAAGAGGAGGAGGAGGGGGAGGGTGTGTGTGCCAGCAGGACCATGAACCAGGGATGGGGCTGTGGCAGGGGCGTAGAGGTCCTGCCTTTCATCATCCCACTGGTTGGTGCCATGGGAGTCTTTGTGCAGTGACACCTCCAGAGTCAAACCTGTCCCATCCTACACAGGGCAGCCCATGGCCATTGGCTCTGGTGGCCCTGGAAGTGGAGGGACCTGGAGCTGGGTTGGCTCCGCTGCTTTGGGCACAGGGCTCAGGACACGGCCCCTGGATGGTGGCTCTGGTGTCTGTAGGATTATCCATGGCTTACAGGAACAAGGAACTCTGCTGACCTGAGATATTCTAGAATATGTGGTTTTATTGCAAGGGTCGTGGGTAGAAAGGGCCTGGCCTTCAGCCACCAGCCTCGGCTGAAAGGAAGTCCCAAAGAGAGAGGGAGAAAGAGCAAGAGGGTAAGAGCTAAGAAGAGGGGAGTGAGGGAGCAAGGTGGCAGGGGTCAGAGTGCAGGGGGAAGAGAGCAGAGGTAAGAGAGCAGGGAAAAGAGCTAGAGAGCTAAGAGAGTAGGGGGAAGAGAGAGCTAGCAAGAGCCAGACAGAGAAAGTGAGGTCTTTGTTACAATACATTATATCTCCTTTTGTGATGAATATTCTAATTTACAGTGATCAACCAATACAAGACACAAAATCCTATAGAATCTACATACAGCCTATAAGAACTACTACATTACCATACTGTGTTATATTTTAAACTCTAAAAACTACTCTTTAGACTTTTCTGTTTTGCTACATTGACCTTTGGATCCCTTAGCCAGCAGAAAGGTATTGTTCAATCAAAAGGGATTCTCCTTCAGCTGGCTAGGCTATTGTCTTCAGGTTATATAGTAACTAAGACTTGGTATCTGTCGTGGTTTGAAAGCAAAACGAGTAAGAAGCTCCAAGTCAGAAATACAATTTAATAAGAAGAAAGGTAAAAAGGTAAAAATAAAATAAAATAAATGCAATAACACAAACGACCACTGACAGAGTCAGAATACAACCTGAGCAGGATTGTGGAAGCAGTCCAGGTGAAGTGGTCTTCCTGAAGCAGTGATCCTGTAGAAAGGTCTGGTAGCTCTGGTCCTCTGGGAATCCAGTGGATAAGGGCTGCTTGTACTGTCCCAAATCCCAGCTTATATCCAGGTGAGAATGCTTGGCTCCTCCCCCTGGGCGGAGCATCTCACAATGGGATGATGAGTTGTGAAGTGGGTCCTTGATGGCCCATTAAACAGAGATAACTCCTGGAGGGAGTTACCTGTGAGTCGTGGGCAAGGCATTAATGGGCCATTAACAGAAGACAGCCCAAAGGAGGGGGGCCTGGGAAGAACACTGCCCCACTTGGTTTAACAGTTCATGAAGATGATGATAGAATAAATACTTTGTGTACATCCTACACTGCAACACAGGACAGTATCCTACAACTCAAAGTAAGCTTTGTTATGAATAAAATGGGCGGAGATAATATTAATCTCCTTAAAATGCCTTTATTAATCAGCTCTTACAATGGTTGCTCGAGGGGTTTTTGGCTGCCCGTGCGCCATGGAGGAGGAGGGTCTTTTCAGCTGTGCTGCAGGGAGTTGAGCAGAGCTGGAGAACCCGCCCCTCGCTGGGAGTGTTTCCAGAGTTCTGAATTGCTTTTGTTTTCTTCGGGTGTCTCACTTCTGGTTTTGCACTCTTAAGTTACAGCCAGTAACAAAAACAGGAAAAATCAGTTCTCCCGATACTTTAGGGTCTACACGGCTCAGCATTGGTTCCTGTGTGTTTTGATTTTACTTAGTTTTATTTTTATTAGGGGTTTTTGGTGTTAAAAGAGTCCCAAGATGCACCTCGGGTCTTTGATTTGCATGCGGGGTCGGCCTGGGCAGCAGGGGCTGCGGGCGTGTGTTCCCCTTTCTTGGAGCGGGGCGGCGGTCTGGGCGCCCCGGGGATGCGGCTTCGCGGGCTCCGGGATTCTCCCGTGCCGGGTGGAGCTGGCTACGCTGCGCTGGAAAGCCTGAGGCAGAATCTCGACGGCGGCGGCTGCGGGCAGGGGCCGCGGCTGCCGAGCTTGGGGGGAGCGGCCGGTCCTCTCTTTCTTTGCTTCGGCGGTGGCAGTGCTGGCTGCTCCGGTGTCGGCGGGGGTTGGGGGGGGAGCCGCGGCTGCCGAGCTTCTTTGAAGGGAACCGGCTTTTCGCTTTTGAGGTTTGTTTTTAAGGTGGTCCAAGGGTCTGGGGGGGTGCAGACTCCCCCTCTTTCAGGGCGGCAGGCAGCCCACTTCTGGGGTCTGGGGGAGGGGCCTGCGGGCAGTTTCCAAGTGACCAGGCAACTCCCCCTTCACTGCCCCCCCCCCCTCTCTAGGGAGGGGCACTGAGGTGGCTTTTTACAAAATAAACATTTAAGATATTAATACACTTATTATATGACAATTAAAGGTTTCAGTTTTCTAAATTTCATTTTTTTCAAGCTTCCATTTTTATTTTGATTATAGGTTTCATATTTTCAGAATCTTTTGCTAAGCAATCATATTTATATGGTTTCCCTGATTCATCTTCCCCAACAGGTGTCGGTGGTGGGGGCAGTGGGGCTGCCCACACTGCTGGCTGGAGAGCCCTGGCACCATGAAAAGGGAAACCCACCATGCAGGGAGCCCATGAGATGTGCCTGGGGATCTCCAGGCACTTCCCTGCCCAAAGGGTGATGCACTGAGCACCTTGTGTACTCATGCATGTAAGGGTGAAATGAGCTCTGAGTCTGGCCAGTGAGAGCACAGGAGAGCTCTGGGTAGCAAAAGGTGCTTTTTGGGAAAGCCCCAGAGGTATCTTGGGTGGTCTCTGGCCCTTGCACATGAGAGATTAAGAACATAAATGTAAAGATCTTGTTAAAAAGAGTTAAAGGGCCCTGTGGAAGGGAAGGGGCATGGAAGGCTCCTATGGATCACTCTGTGACTGGGATTTGGGGGCAAAGAATTTTTATAGGTGTTTTCCCCTTGGTTAAAACTGCCTGTAGAATCCAGGTCTCTCTTGATGAAGGCTCAATGACACATGACCCCAGCTGGCACCTGCCTGTCACATGTCCTTGTCCCAGTTCTGGCTGCTGGAGGGATGCTGGGCAGCCATGGGCTCTGGGGGCAAGAGGAGCAGGAGCCTCATGTCCTGAGAAGGAGCCTCGTGTCCTGAGCAGCTGCACAGTTTCTCACTGTGGGATTTGTCACCTGTGACTTGATGTGATGATGGGGCTGTAGCGGCTCCTGGTGTCACTGCAACCTGCAGCAGCACAGTGCTTGGAGCAGGCTGTAGTTCTCCCTTTCCCATGGATTACACTGGACAGGGAGCAAGCCTGCAGGGAGGTGTGCCCTCCACTGGGAAGGGGCCAGGGCAGGTGCCTGCTGTCCTCTTCACTCACTGTCCCCCGAAGATGCTCAGACAAACAGGGCATTCAAGCTGTGGGCTTGGGAGACACCATTCCCTTCTGTTTTGATGATTTTCAATTTCTTTGGATGGGTGGCACAAGGACCTCAGTTCCTTACACGGTGGCATGAGGCAGGGTGGAGTTGGTTCTGGTTTATCCCAGTAGCTCTTGGCAAAGTGTCTTGTTGCAATGGGACATGCAATAAAGATGCTTGACTCCAGTCAGAAGGCAGTAGAAATCCAAAGGCTCTATTTACAATTAATTCAGCTCTTTTATAACATGCTGCGCTAAACAGACACGTTATTGGTCCATAGGACTGACACCTCTCCCACTGGCTAAGTAACAGAAATAGCAAACAACACCTGTTGTTATGGGAAAGTGTGATAAATTTGGGGTAAAAATTCGTGTATGAAATAATAATCCGATGTATAATAAGAGCAATGTTAATAAAGTGTAAAGCAAACCGTTCCCCCCCTCAGCCTGCAGGGCTTCAGTTGTGAAACAGGATAAGAATCATCAGACTAGACAAAGACTCTGGCCAACCTTGATAAGAATCACTTCCTCGCCAATGCAAGGAGAAATTCCTTCTTGACGACAATGCAGATTTCATCAACTCCCTGGTGCGACTTGCAAACTGAAATCAACATAAGACTGACCTGTGAAATTGACATAAGAAAAGAAACTTCCCGGAATGAAACAACAGGACTTGACAAGATCCGAGAAGACCATCGAAAAGAAATTCGGACTATTCAGCCCGCCTTGGACACCTGGACTGCCTAAGGGCAGAAAAATCCTATAAAAGGGTGGACTGAAAGCTGCACCGGCGTGGATTTGGGCGTCTTGCACCCTGGTGTGCGGACCCCTGTCCACACCAGCGCGGCGCTGATATTCTCCTACTTTGTGGTTTTCTCATTTTTCTGGTGTTCGATATTCTGTTATTAATAAATTGTCTTTTATTAATCCGATATTTGCCGTTGCATTTATAACAGATTTGGTGCCGTGACTCGGATTCGGAGGAAGCTGTGGGGACCTGCGATCCAGGAGGGTACCCCTGCCGATTTCGGCAGCCTGGTGAGTGAGGAGACCCCGCAGCTCTACCCGAACCTCCGAACCAAATTTAGGAACGAGAAAACCACAAAATAGGACAGGGGAAAGGACAGATCCGGGGGCAAAAAGAGCTCAGGAAGGCAAAGGACCTTCGAAAAGCCACGGCTGACAATTGCTCATAAAATGTCTAAGTGCACGAAGACATCCACGCAGGAAAAGGAGCTGTAAGTACTGCTGGTTGAGCGGGTGATCGGGCGAGTGTGTGAGACGTGATCTGATCACGAAGCGAGTGTGGACTTCAACGTCGCATTTCCGTCTTTCCCGCGAGGGGAATGGTCGGCCGCGAAGGAAGCGATTTCGTGTGAAACTCTCTCACATCGCTCGTCAAAACTGGGACTAGGGAAGTCTCGGGGACTGATCACGGAGTGGGCAAAAAGGGGAGGGATATGTCCTGTTGAGCTCGGGAATTGGTAAACCCTTTTTGCCAGCGGACCAAGGTAAGGGTCCAAAGAGAATCCGAAAGGATTGAGAACCGATCAGGAACCCTCGGCACAGCTCGCTGGAGGGGTGAGTGAATGAAAAAGCCCCCATCCCCTGAGAAATAACCAGAGACACAACGCACAAGCAGAAAAGTCGACTTGCAGGGAATTTTGAAGATTTGGTAAGGAAATTCGCAAAACATGGGACAGAAAAAGAGTAAGCCCCAGAAAAAGACTTCAAACCCCCCCTTCCCCCCCTCCGGTAAGGGAAAGGGAACCATGAAAATCCCTCGAAACAGTCCCTTGGGGTGGATGTTAGAACATTAGGGAGATTGCCCACAGAGAAAAGAGAAATCCAAGGAAAAAAAAATGATTTACTATTGCATGGATGTGTGGGGTGGTGAAGAATTGAGGAACCACCTTACGTGGCCAGTAATGGGATCATTTGAAAGTTGGACATGTAGTGAGTTGAATCGCTATGTGGAAAGCAAGAGCCCCTCGGACCCGGAGGAGAGGGAATACGCCCGGCTTTGGCTAAACACCCGAGCGGGTTTGTTCCCGATGAAACAGAAAGGGCGGCCCGGAACTGGGACCGAGCCCTGGGACCCCCTTGATCACCTCCCACCTCCCTACAATGGGTTGAATTCCCCACCCTCTCCAGAGCAAGTGGTGCCCACGGCTCCTTTGGACCCTCCAAACCAGCTTTTGGGGGCACAGGCATCCCAGGTGGGGAGCCATGCCTCCCATCCATTGTCCCCACTGGCAGTTCCCTTGCTGCCACCCCCCTCCTTGCCTCTTCTGTCCGGCCTGGGTCCGTCGGCGGCGCCCCCGTCGATAGATGCCATGACCGCGAGAGCCCCCTCTGAGATCCCGTCTGCACAAGCTTGGGAGCACTCTCGTTCACCTTTTCCGCTGCAACCAGGGTTGGTCCGAGCAGAGGAGAGACTCCCCTCTGCCGCACAGGCGGCAGTTCCGCCCCCGCAGTCCGGGAAAGGGAGACAACCCACTGCTACCAGTTCTCCCCCTGCTAGCAGAACCCGCTTGAAAGCAAGGATGATGAGTGATGAATGGGGAGAGAGTGAGAATGAGGGGACACAATTTACTTCCACTGAGGGAGGTACCAACGGCCCCCGGGGTCATTGGGTTTGTGAATGTACCTCTCAACACAGGGGATGTAAGAGCGTTCAAAAGGAAATGGGGCGATTGTTGAATGATCCTTTTGGTGTGGCAGATAGATTGGATGAGTTCTTAGGGAGCAGCATTTATACATATGAAGACCTGATGGCAATCCTGAGGTCTCTGTTCAACAATGAGGAAAAAGAGATGATAAAACAGGCGGGTATCAGAGACTAGGACAGGAGAAACCCACAAGGGACACCAGGGGACCAAAAGTGGCCCAGCTCTAGCCCGAGTTGGAATGCACAGACAGAGGACGGAAGAAGGAGCATGATAGACCTGAGAAATATCATAATCCAGGGCATTCAGGAAGCCGTCCCAAGGGGTCAGAACATCAGTAAAGCTTTCAATGAATGTCAAGGGAAAGAGGAGTCCCCCACTGAATGGACTGAGCGATTGAAGCGAAGTCTGCAGATATATTCTGGGACAGACCCTAATTCCCCTGTGGGGGAAGTGCTGCTCAAGACACAGTTTGTAGCGAAATCCTGGGAGGACATTTGAAGAAAGTTGGAAAAGATAGATGGCTGGCAAGACAAAAGCTTGCAAGAATTGCTGAGAGAAGCCCAGAAAGTGTACTTGAGGAGGGAGGACGAAAAACAGAAAGTTCAAGCTAAGGTCTTGGTAGCAGCAGTGAGAGAGGTCCAAAGACAGGAGCAGGCTTCGGGTAAGTATAAAACCTTACTCCGAAAGCCCCAAGGCCCCTGCAAGGCGACCCCAGACACGAGAAGGGAACTGCCTGAATGTTACTATTGCAAGAAGGCAGGACACCTTCGGAGGGATTGCAAGAAAAAGATGAAAGATGAAAAGATTTTTCAGGAGGATTAGGGGTGTCAGGGGCTCTTCACCTTGGGGACCAGGACATCTAACGAGCCCCTGGTAAAATTGAAAGTAGGTCCCCAGCGTCAAGAGACCGTTTTTTTTGGTGGATACCGGGGCAGAAAGGAGTACTTTGCAGCATTTACCAAAGGGGTGCACGGTCAGTGAGGAGAAAGTTGTGGTGGTGGGTGCAAAAGGGGATCCTTTTAGAGTGCCAGTGATAGAAAGCGTGGAAATTGAATCAGAAAATAAAGTCTGCTTGGGGAATTTGTTGTTGGTGGAGGAAGCTGATTACAACTTGCTAGGGAGAGATATGATTATCGCTCTTGGAATTAGCATAGTTGTAAAAAGTTTCGATCTCGTGGTGAAAATGTTTAGGCTCACCAAGAAGGACGAGGCAGACATCAATCCGGAGGTATGGCACTCTAAAGGGGAGGTGGGGAAGCTAGAAATAGACCCCATTCACATCATAATCGAGAACCCCGAAGACCCTATACGGGTCAAACAGTATCCCATTCCTCTGGAAGGGAGAAAGGGATTGAAACGGGTAATCGATGACCTTTTGGAGGGAGGAACAATAGAGCCATGCATGTCCCCCCATAACACCCCTATACTGGCTGTGAAAAAGGCAGATGGAAGTTATCGGCTAGTTCAGAATTTGAGGGCAGTGAATGCTCGAACCAGGACTCAATTTCCGGTGGTGGCCAATCCGTACACTTTATTGAATCAGCTCACGCCCGAGGATGTGTGGTATAGTGTGATTGACCTGAAGGATGCATTTTGGACTTGCCCCTTGGATGAGAAAAGCAGAGATTACTTTGCTTTTCAGTGGGAGGACCCCGATACCAACAGAAAACAACAGTTGAGATGGACAGTGCTTCACCAAGGATTTGTGGAATCCCCTAATCTGTTCGGGCAGGCTCTGGAACACCTCTTGACTCAATTTACCCCGAAGGCAGGGACAAAACTGTTGCAGTATGTGGATGATCTGCTAATAGCTGGATCTTCTAAGGAAGGTGTGAGGGAATGTACTGTGGAATTGCTGAATTTTATTGGAGCTAAGGGTCTAAAAGTTTCAAAATCCAAACTGAAGTTCAAGGAGCCCGAAGTGAAATATTTGGGTCATTGGCTGTCCCAAGGGAAAAAGAAATTGGACCCTGAGAGGGTCGCAGGAATCATAGCATTGCCCGCTCCAAAAACTAAAAGGCAAATACGCCAAGTGTTAGGGCTCCTGGGATACTGTAGACAGTGGATTGAAGGTTTCAGTGAAAAGGTGAAATTTCTGTATGAAAGATTAAACACCGACAGGGTGAAGTGGACTGAGCAGGATGAATTGGATTTCCAAAAATTGAAAGAGGTCCTCATGACGGCCCCAGTACTGACCCTTCCAGATGTGAGTAAAAAGTTCCAATTGTTTGTAGATGTCAGTGGGCAAACTGCACAGGGAGTCCTGACTCAAGAATGAGCCAGCAAAAGGAAACCTATAGGTTTTTTATCTAAAATCCTGGATCCTGTGAGTCGGGGATGGCCTAAGTGCTTGCAGGCCATAGTCGCAGTAGCACTCCTGGTGGAAGAGACGAGGAAAATCACCTTCGGAGCTTCTCTGATAGTTTACACCCCTCACAATGTGAGAAACATTCTACAACAAAAGGCAGAAAAGTGGTTGACCGACTCCAGGCTTCTGAAATATGAAGCCATTCTGATCAGCTCCCCGGGATTAGAGTTAAAAACCACCTCGGCACAGAACCCTGCACAGTTCATGTTTGGAGACCCCTCCGAGGAACTGCTGCACGATTGTGCTGAGATCATGGAACTCCAGACAAAAGTAAGACCAGATTTGGAGGACCAGAAATTGGAAGGGGGAGAAAAATTGTTTGTGGATGGGTCGGCGAGAGTAGTGGAAGGAAAAAGAAAATCAGGGTACGCAGTGGTGGACGGCAGAACGAGAAAAGTGGTGGAATCGGGCCCCCTGAGACCCGAATGGTCGGCCCAGGCTTGTGAGCTTTATGCTCTCCTAAGGGCTCTCAAAAGGTTGAAGAAAAAAAAGGGGACCATATTCACCGATTCTCAGTATGCGTTTGGGGTGGTTCACACTTTCGAGAAGATTTGGGAAGAGAGAGGTCTGATAAACATAAAGAGGAAAGGTTTGGTCCACGGGGAAATGATTCGACAAATCTTGGAAGCAATCAGAGAACCAAAAGAGATTGCGGTGGTGCATGTAAAAGGGCATCAAACCGGATTGCAATTTCAAACCCGCGGTAATAACCTGGCTGATCAGGAGGCAAAAAGGGCAGCGTTGCTCACGGTGAGCGTCCCCGAGGTGGTCAGGGAGGAGGACTCCGAGATCCAAATATGTCCCTCAGAAAAGGACATTGAAGAATTCAAGGAGATGGGAGAGGCATTGGAGATGGGGAAATGGAAATTGCCAGACGAGAGGGAATTGGTCCCGAAAAGTGCGGCCCGAGAGATCCTGAGACGTCTGCATGAACAGACCCACTGGGGTACATGAGCATTGGCTGACCAGTTTCTGAAGTTCTTTGAGTGCAAGGGAATCTTTGAATTGGCAAAACAAGAGGTACAGGGGTGCGTGACTTGCCAGAGAGTGAACCGGTCCAGATCCAGACAAGCGGCTTGGGGAGGTCGTCCTCTTTCGTACCGGCCGTTTGAAAGAATCCAGGTGGATTTCACTGAATTACCAAAAGTCGGAAGATATAGGTACTTATTGGTTATAGTGGACAAATTGACGCACTGGGTAGAGGCATACCCAAGGGCAAAAGCCACGGCTCAAACAGTTTCCAAAGTGTTGTTAGAAGAAATAGTCCCCAGGTACAGAATCGTGGATTGCATAGATTCAGACCAAGGGACTCATTTCACCTCAAAAATCATAAAACAAATTAACTGAGGCCTTGAGAATCAGATGGCAATATCACACCCCCTGGCACCCTCAAAGTTCAAGACAAGTAGAGAGAATGAATCAGACTTTAAAAATCACAGTTGGCAAAACTCATGCTAGAAACGAAAATGTGTTGGGTGAAATGCCTTCCCCTTGCTTTGTTGAATGTGAGAACCATGCCCCACTCCGATACAGGGTTGTCCCCCTTTGAAATGTTGTATGGGATGCCATACAAACACGGAATGCCAGTGAGACATCCCCGAGTCGAGGATGTGCAATTGCAACCTTATCTCATCACTGTAAACAAAAATTTACAAGAGCTTCGAAAGCGTAGACTCATTCCCCAAAGTGCCCCTCTCGGATTTGCAATCCATCAGATTCAGCCAGGAGACAAAGTGTTAATCAGAACTTGGAAAGAAATTCCTCTCGCCCCGCAGTGGGAAGGACCGTTCCTGGTGCTGCTCACCACTGACACCGCAGTTCAAACCGCTGAGAAGGGTTAGGCTCATTCATCAAGGGTGAAAAAGATCAAGGACCCAAAAGCCTCGGACTGGAAGGTCACCACTCCTCCCAGAGAACTCAAAATCAAACTCAAACGTCAACCTAGATGACCAGTCAAATAAGTTGCAATACCCCAGATTGTGAATGTTTTCCTTTCATTCATTTTGAGTGTGTATACTGTAAACAAGTTTGGGTCACCCATTTTTGGAGAGAGAATTGACCTAGAGGTTTGTGTACTAACTGTCTAGTTGAGGAGCAAGATAACACAGACTGTCTCTTAATACTTGCCACTCGGGCCAGACTTTTGGAATTAGACTCTCCTGAGTGGTACCAAATTTTCAAAAAGAGAATAAAGGGAAAATTGGACGCTAAAGCAGAGCCTTTAGCAGTTGAGTGCCAGAGGACCATCAAAGTACCTTGCCGAGGGGATACAATCAAATTATCCCAGTGGGCAACCTACAAGAGAAGGTTTGCCATCAAGACCACACGGGCCCCTGAAGCACACCCTTGCTGCCAAGAAGATGGTTTACCCCGCCCGTATGTTCACATACGGGCGAAAGGCAAGGCAGAGGAGTATTTCGGTGGAGAATCCTAACAGTCCTGAGTCTAGCCGTGTGCTAGACCAAGGGGGCCCTTCCAAGGGTGCTCCTAAGGGAGAATCCTCCCACAAAGTGTGAATGGTGCTTAACAGCTCCAAAAACCAAGCAGATAATGGATTGTCCTCTGGAAAGGCAGTTGAGTGATTGTTGGGCTAATGGCACTCGATTTCACCTTTGTGAATTGGAAGAAAGGGTCCAGTGCCAACGCTCAAGGGCAAGTCCTAAGGGCGGGCTGTTCAGAGATCCTGCTCACTCATTAGACAAAGGCGCGAACTCGAAATTCCTTACCCGGTGCAAACATGTCAGCAATGTAACAAAACTGTATGGGTAAGAGGAAAAAGGCAATCTACTTTCCTTGCCTACTACAAAATGAATCCCCTGTGCTACGACAAAACAAAACTGAAAATATGTAACATGGGTGGAAAATTGTATTGGGAAGGGAAGAATCTCAAACACGAGGAAATAGGTTCCTTTGATACTGAACCCATTGTTTTTGACTTATTGCCTCTGAGTGATAATCGTGTGTGTTTGCAGTTTGATCAGACCTTTTGTTTTTCAAAGAACGAGGAAGGGATGGACCCTGAGAGTAAAATAAACCAGGTGATGAATCCTCTCAGGAGGACTGGGAAGAGTGTGATCTCAATTGGAATTGAGGTCAAAGTAAATAAAAGAAATGAATTTTTAATTTGATAAATTATTAGGCGGGGGACTGTGATAAATTTGGGGTAAAAATTCGTGTATGAAATAATAATCCGATGTATAATAAGAGCAATGTTAATAAAGTGTAAAGCAAACCGTTCCCCCCCTCAGCCTGCAGGGCTTCAGTTGTGAAACAGGATAAGAATCATCAGACTAGACAAAGACTCTGGCCAACCTTGATAAGAATCACTTCCTCGCCAATGCAAGGAGAAATTCCTTCTTGACAACGATGCAGATTTCATCAACTCCCTAGCTCGACATGCAAACTGAAATCAACATAAGACTGACCTGTGAAATTGACATAAGAAAAGAAACTTCCCAGAATGAAACAACAGGACTTGACAAGATCCGAGAAGACCATCGAAAAGAAATTCGGACTATTCAGCCCGCCTTGGACACCTGGACTGCCTAAGGGCAGAAAAATCCTATAAAAGGGTGGACTGAAAGCTGCACTGGCGTGGATTTGGGCGTCTTGCACCCTGGTGTGCGGACCCCTGTCCACCCAGCGCGGCGCTGATATTCTCCTACTTTGTGGTTTTCTCATTTTTCTGGTGTTCGATATTCTGTTATTAATAAATTGTCTTTTATTAATCTGATATTTGCCGTTGCATTTATAACAGAAAGGAATATTGTTTACACAAGGTTGTTTTGAGAAAAAGAAAACTGTTGAAAAGTTTCCCTTGGGAAGAGCTCAGCAATTCTCAGGCTCAGAAAATATCAAGCCCACAGTGTCTCTTCCTTCAATTCCCAGAGCTTGCCTCTGACTTTCCCCCTTTAGCAGTGCTGCTGTCCCAGAACACCTGGCAAACTCCCCGAGCTGCTTTCCAGGTGTGGACAGACCCATTCTCAGCTCCCTGTTTGGGGCTGTGGTTGTGCTGCCACATCCCCTTCCCTGAACACCAGCTGGATGAGGTCACTGTGGCTTCTTCCCCCAGCACTAAAATACCTGGGTGTGCCATGGCAGCTCCTGCAGCAGTGATGGTGGAAAACAACTTGGATTTCATCTGCCTTCTTGGAGGTGATGTTTTAGCCGTGGAGCACCTGGGGACTCCTGTGTCCCTACTCTCCTTCCTGCTGCCCTGCCCCATAGCAAAGCCCTCCCTGGCCCACCCTGCAGTCCCCTTGGGCAGCACCCTCAGCTGGCTGGGATACAGAGCCCCCGCACAGCCCCGAACCACTGGAACAATCCCAGCTGTGTCAGGTTTCCATGGATTTCATAACCCTCTGCTTCCTCTCCAGCATTAACTTCCCATGTATTGTTCTGGACTGAGCAGAAAGTAAAAGCTTGAAGAAAGAAAAGGCTTGCAGCCTGGCCATGCACCTGAAAACTGCATTCTCAGAATAAATTCCTTCCAACAGCAGCACCAGGCCCCTCCAAAAGGGATTGGGAGGTGCTCTGCCCATGTCATGGAGCAGTGGCTCCTCTTGCTGCTAAAGGACAGGGATGGAGCTGGTGGCTCCTGCCAGCACAGCCAGACAGTGGTGACATTGCAGCATTTCAGGGTGGGCTCCTGCAGCTGGATGTGGTGAAGTAACAGGGAAAAGCAGCATGAGGGACTCGACTGAACTTTTGCCCCTGCATGGAATAATGAGGTTGTATTTACCCAGCATCTGGATTACTGAAAATAACCTGCTAAATTTAGCTGTTGTTGATGTGTTGTCACAGCTGAGCTGTTCTTCTCTCCTCGCACAAAAATCTCCTGCACTGACTTGGCGGGTTTGTGGCCTAAACACGAGGCCACAGTTCCTCACCTGACCTGAGCCCATGCATGTGGTTCCCTGGGTTTGGGGAGAGAGACTGGGATCTATTTTTGTCATTGTCTGAAGGTTTTGGAAGGGAGAGGGGCTGGGGGCTGGCAGGGGGCTGTCCTGGGATGTGTGGGCATGCAGGGGCCACTTCTGCTGCTCTTGGAACTGGGGCCATGCTCTGGCTGTGGCATCAGAGCCAGGGAGATCAGAGGGGCTCCATGGGAGCTGGAGTGGGATGCTGGATGTGGCAGCAGGGACCCATTCTGGGCACTTCTGGAACTCGTTGAGAAACTGCTGTTCTTACATGGTGGAAAAGGCAGTCATGGGGTTGGGTGTGGGTCAGAGAGGTCGGAAGTAGAAAAGCTGAACTGAATGTGATTATTTGTGGGTTTGGTGGGACACGTGATGAGGAGATTCTGTACTGCTCCTTCCTCTTCCCTGCCCTCCTGGGTTCGGGCTTAGCTGGTGAATCACCAGTTCTAATTCTTGTGTCCTTCTGCCTGTAAAATTTGTGTAGCTCTGACCCCCTGATGACTGCTGCAGTGACAGAGACCCCTCCCCCAGCTCAGCTCCTTCCTTCTGGGCTTTAATTCCAGGACAGGAAGTTTTCCCATTTCCTGTAGCTAACAAAATACAGATTCCGCCCTCTGGACAGCAGGATCCTCTCACAGGTTGGGGGATCTTCTCTGAAGGACAGAAATGAAGAGCCTGGGTTAGAGAGAAGGTTTTTCTGTTTTAGTGAGCTTCAGAGCATGTGGGAAGTGCAGCGAATGAGCTGGGAAAAGGCCCCTTTAGCCACCTCGTGCCCAGTGTTGCCAAGTTTTTCCCATGGCAGCAAGGAGCGATTGAGGCTGACTGGAAAGTAACTGCAGGCAGGAAAGTACATTTCTGTCTGCATCCTCGGATGGTTTGCATGAGACTGAAAGGATCGAGAGGGAAGTTCCGAGTGTGGTCATTTCCCTGAAATTATCATGAGAAAATACACTGAAAACTGGCAGAAAGTTTTGGCTGGGCAATGGTTTTTCTTTGGTGAGAACTTTGACATGCAAACTGCCTTAACATGCACAGGAAGGTAATCGTGTGCCTGAAGTAGCCTCTCTATCCTTCTAGGCAAAGCTGGTGCAAAAGGAGCAGGCATGGGACTGTGGGAGCCTCCTGGGACTGTGTGGTGCTCACGGGAGTTTGTTTTCAAAGCCCGAGAGGTCAGATGAGGAAAAAGCAGTGTGAGATGTTGGCAGGCCAGTCTGATCACGTTAATTCCTTCTCTCAATGAAGAGCCCCTGAGCCCTGCCCGGCGCGTCCGCAGGGCTTCGAACATCCGTCCGCCTCCGCGAGCAGAGGCGGCAGCGAGCGCGCCCAGGCGCGGAGTGGCACTGGAGCGGGGTGACTCAGTACTGGGAGGATGCAGGTGGAACATGTAGCTCAGCATCACCTTCACCTTGGCCCCTGGCGATGCCTGACCCTGGGGGAAGGGGCTGAGCGGGGTCCCAGGTGACGCGTCCCGGGGATGCTGCGGTATCTGGGCGGGAGCGTCCACTGGTGCGAGCGGCTTCCTCAGCCGAAAGGGGAGCGGGCGTTCCCCGGGAGTGGCTCCGGTCCCGTGCCGGCATCCCGGCGGGGGAGGAGCCACTGCTCTCGCCCGTCCCGCCGGAGCAGCGATGGGTCGCCGGGACGGGGCCGGGGTCGCGGCTCCGCTCTAGGACTCCGGGCGCTCCCTGGGGCCGCGGCTTCGTGCGGGTGTCAGAGTCTGTCTAAGGATGTGATATGCCTCACAACTGTCTCCGATGGTTGGGGACTGGGACCCCGAACTCTGAAGGGAGCCCCTGGCCTGGCTGAGGTGGAACGTTTGTTGAGTCTTGGAGGACTGAACAGAATGCAAGAACAATGGGACTGGTTACAGTGGACTGAGCTGAGACTGCTTGTCCCAACTGGTCTGTCCGTACCAGGAGCAGCTTGTTCCTGAGCACCCAACCTTAACACAGGTGCCTGCCTCGGCTCTGTGCCACTCGCTTGGTTCTCTTTGGCTCCGTGCCACTTGCTTTGGTCCTCGCCTTAACCAACCTATAAAGACTCTGAAGACCCAAACACCTTCGTGATCACCCCACTGGAGAAGATCGCGTCTATGGGCATCTCTACACCTTGAGGACTCAACCCTCCACGTTGGTAGCTATAATCCCCTTCCCCTCTTTCTCTATCTTTCTCACTATTCTCTATTTTCTTTCCCTATTATCGCATTGTGGGCACTAAATAAAAGTGTATTTTTTGTTTAAGCAAACTGAGTTGTCCCCTGCTGTGTCTTTTGCGCTTTGAGATCTCCAAAACGAACCATCAGGTTCCCTGCATATGTTTGCGGACCCTGACATTAAATTGGCGTCACGGACAGGATCTTTATAGACTGTGGAGTTGCGGGTTTTATATAGTTTGTAGAAGGGGAAGGACCCTCGTCTCAGCCGCACCTAGCACGCCACTTCGGTGAACGCTGTTAGAAAGCAAGGGGGTGAGGGAAAATTCCCGCAAACTGTATACACCCAGGCGAATAAGCACTCCCTGTCGTCAGGATTTTTCAGAAATGATCTCACTGTGCAAAAGATGGGACTGTGTGTGTGTTTTTATGTGTTTTGAGCTGCTTGGTGTAGTTGAGGAGACAACAGTTTTACAGTGAAGAAGTACCTCCCAAGCAGTTTGGGTCTCCTCTCCCATTCCAGGGAAGCAAAGGGAAACACAGTATTAGCTGTGCCATTTTTGTGTAACTTTAAGAATACCTCCCTGAGAGTGGTTTTTGTCCCTTCACAAAAAATGACTGAAGATTCTAGTACAAAAGATAAGGATATTCTTTTTGCTTTGTTAACAAAGCATGGTGCTAGACCTTCTCCAGCCGGAGAAGAGTGGGCACAAGATAATTGGTTTAAGTGTGAAAACATTGTAGATAGAATATATTCTTTGCAACATGATGCTAGGTATAAACGGGGCAGAAATAAAACCATTCTTTGCTCAGTTTTGGGGGCCTGTCTTTCGGCAGCCATAGAAGCCCGTCTTAAACGGGTAAGTGAAGAGAGAGCAGAAATAGAATCCCTGCAAAAACAATTAGAACAGGAAAGAAATCAGAATTATCTGCTGCAGATTTCCCTTGCAGAACAGCAGAGTAAAAATTTAAAACTTGTAGATTCACCAAAGGAAATAGAAGGAAAGGAGACACACAGCATTAAACAGATACACCCTCAGAAAGAATTAGTACACATGCAAAATTGTGGGGAACTCTGTTGCTCCAACTTGAGACCTCTTGTCAAAACAGAATTTAATTATATAAATGAAGAGGACCATGACCCCCACATAACCATGAAAGAAATACCATACACAGCCACTGAATTAGCTAAATTAAAGAAAGAATACTCCCGACTTCCTAGTGAATCAGAGACGGAGTATGTCTTTAGAGTTTCACTTACTGGGGGTGACCAAATTAAATTAAGTGAACAAGAAGCAAGTGGCTATTGGGGACATGGAGTTTTCTTAACAACAGGGAATACACGTGCTCCATGGTCCCTGACACAGCGTGCAGCTTACTGGGCAGGGGGACTAAGCCCCCTTGAAAGGGGCGACCCCCTGGCAATAGTGCACCCCGGACTAACTCCTAGAAACACACAAAGCTGCATGCTTGCAAATGATACATGAAAGAAAATTAATTTCTGGCTATGAGTCACCAATGCAACAGCCTGTCAAACCTGAGATTATGACCCCCCTATTTCAAGGTTTGCCAGAGTCTCTTAAACTAACAGCAATTCTTTTTCAAAAAACAATAGCATCTATCACTCTGGTAGACAGGCTTGAAAGATTTCTTGGACACACAAGTGATCAAACCGGTTCCACTGACTCCACTGACTTCTTGCCTTTTGCTACTCCTGGCACACAATCTAACAGCAGTCATAACAGTGGAAAATACGGACCAGTGAAGCACTCAGAGGGCAAACCCGAAAAACCCAGAGAAGTCAGGCACACTGCTTCTCCTAACAAAAAAACAGCAAAGGAAAAACAAATCTCTAACCGGCAGCAGTTGTGGTTGCTAGGGCTGAAAAGGGGACTACCTCGAGAAGTAATGGACAAATTGCCTTATGATAAATTGGTTAAAATAAAATTGTTGATTTTTGAAGCAACTGCTCACCAAGCCCTTGGCCCTATTCATCCTACAGATCCTTTTCAGGTAGAATGGGGATTTGCCACCTCAGGATTGTCAGTACATATATGGCAAAGGGGGCCTGAAGGCCCGATCAGACCAGTTAGCTCTTACTCCTGTGGCTTTAAAGATGCTGAAAAGAGGTATACTACCTGGGAAAAAGGCTTGTTTGTGGTTATCTTAGCTCTCATAGAAGTGGAGAAAATTGCACAACAACAACCAATTGTTTTGAGAGACCTCTTCAAAGTTGTCAGTCACTACTGGGACCCCCCCACCTGACGGGGTGGCCCAGAGGGCCTCAGTAAGGAAGTGGTCTGCTCAGATTGAACATTATTGTAACATCTTTTCAATAACTGAAGGAGCTGTGAAAAATCTAGCACTACAAGAAGCAGAAAACTTGGACAGCATCCAAGACAAACCTGCCTCAGTCATTACTCCTCCCTTTTCCCCCCGAACAGTCAGAAAATCCTTGGTTTACTGATGCTTTTGCTTTTTGCTCGACAGCTCCAAGCATAATTCCTTCACTCCAGGGACCAAGTGATTCCAACAATCTAGCACATTGCCCTGGACAACCTGTTTTGGTGGACCTCCCTACTGTAGGGGAAGTACCACTAATGCTGAAAACTAGTGCTGCGTGGCGAGGCGAGGGACGGGGCTGGCGCAGGATGAGCTCCGTGCGTGTCAGTGCGGTGGATGGAAAGGGCAGAGCGCGGGCAGGGGACGCGGCTGAGGGGCTTGGGCTCTGCTTTCCTTCCAAACCTGAGCGATTCTCGTGGTGTTCTGGGCCATGCCCGGCTGTCTGTCGTGTCTGAGTGATGCCTGTCCCAAAGCCAAGCGAGGGGGACTGTTCTGAGCCGACTGGTAAAGCAGATCATCCTCTCGAGGGTCGGTCAGGTAAAAAGAACTTCCACTTTTCATCAAAGAAAGAGCATTATTCTGTATTTGATAGTGTTTTAATGATGCTTGTATCAGTCATCTTGTCAAGGCTGTGAAAATGCTTAAGGAGTTTTTGTTCATTTGGAACTCCAGTGCTAAAACTGGTTTGATGTGGCTTGCAAAAATGCCTGTGATAACAGGATGTGGGTAATGATCTTGAAAGCCATTTATTTTGGGTTGTGTGAAGGAGGAACTGCTACTGCCTGATTTCTCCATCGGCTGTGATGCTTAGTGAACAATTCCACCTCACACCTGGAGACTCATTCTTTCTGCTAAGTGATCCTTTCAGGAATGGCCCAAAACACACTGGGTGCACAGGGGCTATTCCTCAGGGATGAGAAGATAAGCTTAATTTGGTGTAGGTGAGGGGGAAGTGGAGTTCTCTAAAGATCTCCCACTGCTGGACCCCATGGCAGTGACATTGCCCATCTCAGTGCTGGCACATGGGACAAGTTGTAGCCAAGGGTTGTTGGCCCTGCAGATCAGGGGAAAAAGTCCTTGCAGGGGACAGGAGATTGTTTTGGGATCATCCACATGAGAGCAGGGAGCACACAGATCCTCTCTGGTGTCTCCCAGAGGGTCTCTGGTTGCTCCCAGGAGCCAGCCCTGCCAGGATGATTTTCATGAGATTGCTCAGCATCCTGTCTCTTTTTACATGTGCTGATAACCCTGTGCATGCTTCCAAGGATGGACCAGAATGGAAAACCAGGTTCTTAGACTTGCAAAGCGCCACCCTTATCTTTGGGACCACAGACTGCTTGGCTTGCCATGTGTCCCCTGAGCAGCCCTGCAAGCACCGAGCCCCTTGTGCCCCTGCCTGCTGCATCCAGGTCCATGTGTGGGCTGGGGACCGGGGTCCTCACCCTCCCCTTGGTGGGACTGTCTGGAGGCAGGACCAGCAGCAGTAATCCCCTCACCCCCGATGTGGTGAGAAGAGGCTCTGGCTCGAGTGAGTGAGGCAGGAACAGTTGGATAATGGAGCTGGTTGCTCATCACTTGCCAGCGTTTTGCCTTCCAGGAGCTGGGGGCTTTCTGCTCTGCTTCAGCAATGGCCACATAATCTGGATTCCTCTGATAAATTCCTGCTGTTTCTCTTAGATCTGTGGCTGCTGTTTTAATTGCCTGGAACTCCAAGCCAGACACAGGACCCTTGTTGCAAAAACCCGGCTCCCATGAATGATGCTCTTGTGTGTGTCTCTGAGCTTCTCTTTTCCTCCCTCTCGCCCTCCTCCTTTGGAAGCTGGGGAGTTCAGCTGATGTGTTCATGCAGCTAGCAACATGGCTCTAGCTGCCATTTTGGGTGTGCCAGTCAACCTCTTTCCCCCGATTTCCCTCTCATGAAGGACATTGAAGCCATCCTCCTCCTCTTGGCTGGAGCTGGTTTGCTCACTTCCTGCTGGTGTGAGGCTCAGTGCTGAGGCCAGCGCTGAAACATCCCTGTGGTCCTGGAAGCTCCAGGTGGATGGGGTAAAGGTGGTTTCTGGGCTCTCTGTGCTGCAGATTCACTGTTCTCAGGGGTGTTGGGGATGCCCTATGGGCCTGGGGCTCCTTGTGGGATTTGCTGGGTACCCTGTGGTTAGAAGGGCTGCGGTAGCAGCAGTGGCAGTGCCTGGGTAATGCTTTTGGGGCTGGGGATTAGGAAAAGCCAACAAGTGTTCTGCACTAGGGCAGCTGTGAAAAAAATGAAATTTAGAAAACTGAAACCTTTAATTGTCATATAATAAGTGTATTAATATCTTAAATGTTTATTTTGTAAAAAGCCACCTCAGTGCCCCCCCCTAGAGAGGGGGGGGGGCAGTGAAGGGGGAGTTGCCTGGTCACTTGGAAACCGCCCGCAGGCCCCTCCCCCAGACCCCAGAAGTGGGCTGCCTGCCGCCCTGAAAGAGGGGGAGTCTGCACCCCCCCAGACCCTTGGACCACCTTAAAAACAAACCCCAAAAGCGAAAAGCCGGTTCCCTTCAAAGAAGCTCGGCAGCCGCGGCTCCCCCCCCAACCCCCGCCGACACCGGAGCAGCCAGCACTGCCACCGCCGAAGCAAAGAAAGAGAGGACCGGCCGCTCCCCCCAAGCTCGGCAGCCGCGGCCCCTGCCCGCAGCCGCCGCCGTCGAGATTCTGCCTCAGGCTTTCCAGCGCAGCGTAGCCAGCTCCGCCCGGCACGGGAGAATCCCGGAGCCCGCGAAGCCGCATCCCCGGGGCGCCCAGACCGCCGCCCCGCTCCAAGAAAGGGGAACACACGCCCGCAGCCCCTGCTGCCCAGGCCGACCCCGCATGCAAATCAAAGACCCGAGGTGCATCTTGGGACTCTTTTAACACCAAAAACCCCTAATAAAAATAAAGCTAAGTAAAATCAAAACACACAGGAACCAGTGCTGAGCCGTGTAGACCCTAAAGTATCGGGAGAACTGATTTTTCCAGTTTCTGTTACTGGCTGTAACTTAAGAGTGCAAAATCAGAAGTGAGACCCCCGAAGAAAACAAAAGCAATTCAGAACTCTGGAAACACTCCCAGCGAGGGGCAGGTTCTTCAGCTCTGCTCAACTCCCTGCAGCACAGCTGAAAAGACCCTCCTCCTCCATGGCGCACGGGCAGCCAAAAACCCCTCGAGCAACCATTGTAAGAGCTGATTAATAAAGGCATTTTAAGGAGATTAATATTATCTCCGCCCATTTTATTCATAACAGCTGGACAGAGATAAATGGGGCATCCCAAGGTGGGTAAGGGTGCCAGTACAGACTGGGCCAGCTCTGTCAGGGTGACACCCTTTCGTGTGAAAATAACATGAGTTTCTCCTGTTCTCCATCCACAGCAGTGGAAAAACAGGAACCATGGATAATGCATTAGCAGAGCAGGAGTCCCCTGGCAGCTGGGTGTGACACATGCCCCAGACCCCATTGCCCCATCCCCAGACACCATGGATGCCTTTCTGGGCTCTGTTTGTATTTATATACCTGAAAGAAAACTGTAACCTTTTCCCCTTTTCCCCTGTCCCCCTCCCGTCTCCTCCCCCCTCCCCCCCCCCCCCCCCCCCCCCCATTTATTTGGGTTGTTGGAAAAGAGCAGCAGTGAAAAGGCCGTGGCGTGCTGGTGCAGGATGTGTCCGCGGGGGTGCGTGGGTTCCCCTTCTGCGGGGGGTTCCCAGCTGGAGCAAAGGTGCTTTTCCCGCAGACTCGGTGTAGTTTTTTGTCCCTTTCCGCCATTTCCTTGCTGTGACTCTTCCGGGGGGTTTCATGTGCCGGAGGGAGCAGAGGGAGCCGTGTGGGGGTCGCGCTTTGGGAGCCCCAGGCCCCGCGTGGCAGCGGGCGCCCTGCGCTGCCGCCGCCGCCTCTTTCCAGCTCAGCGTCCCCGCGAGATCTCCTGCTCTCTGCCTCCACACCCTCCCTTGTTCCTGCTTCACGCAAGGAACAAGCGGAAAAATGCCTGAAACCCCTGATCTTGGCGCTTTTCCAGTGGCCGTCACCATGCTGGGACCACCCGGGTGAAACAACCATCCCGGTTGTCCCTTGGTGTGCTGGCTTTGGGGGTCAGTCAGCAAGTGTTGGGAAAGATGGGACAGGAAGGACTTATGAATATGACTGCATGGTAAAAAATACTGCAGATATAAAACCTGTAAGTGAAATAGAAATGGAAGCTAGTTTCGATATGTAAGCCTGGCAGGCAGGAAGACGGTGATTAGCTGACAAAAGGACAAGAATGTTGCCTTTCCACCTTGGCAAAGACATTCGGGAACAAGGGCATAAGAAAGAAGTCTATAGAGAGTAAAATGACATGGTAATGCAGTCGTTCTTATAGGCTGCATGCAAAGTTTGTAGGTTTTGTATCTCACGCAGGTTGGTCAATGTGAATTAGAATATTCAACAGAAAAAAGGATATATTGTATTGTAACAAGAGGATCACGCTCTTGTCCTGGCTCTCCTACCTTTTGCCCTTACCTCTCTCCTCTGGCCCTCTCACCCTTCTTCCCTTATCTCTCTTGGCCCATCTCCTCTCCTCTCTCTCACCTCCCTTGCTCCTGCTTTCTCCCCACGTTTTTCCCTGCTCCTGCCCCGTTTTTACCCCTTAGCTCTCTTCTATCTCTCTCTCTCTCCCCATTCTCTCTTTAGGGCTTTGCTTCAGCCGAGGCTGGTGGCTGGAAGCAGAGCCCGCTTTACCCACGACCTTTGTAATAATAAAGCCACGTGTTTCTAGAGCATCTCAGGTCTGCAGAGTTCCTTGTCCCTGCCATCCACGGAAAAAATTGCGACAAGCAAGCCCAGGCTCTGCACCCATCGTGTTTCCAGAGGTTTTGCTTGCCCTCTGTCCCTTTTTCTCCCCTCCCCATGAGCCGGGGAGCTGGACTCTGGTGGGGTTGGGACTTGTGGGGGTCAAGGCTCGGCTGGGTCCTGACACCCTGTCCTGGTTTAGGGAAAATTTGGGAGGAAACCTCTGAATGGGGTTCCTCTGGGGAGCAAACCCAAACGGCCCCTCCCCCCAGCCAGTCCGAGAAAAGAACTTCCTTGGAGAAAAGTGGAAAAAACTATTTATTTGACAAACAAAATGCCCACAAGCATAAGGAATGAATAATACGAAACAATAAAACCTCTCGCCGCCCCAAAGAGAGATGGCAAAACTGGGAGAAGTCCTTGCTCTGGGTGTAGCTCAGCTCACTCAGTCTCTTATCAGTCCCAGTCCCTTTGGCACTGGAAAATGCCGAGGTCCAGGCCCCGGTGGGCCGCAGGCGCGAGATCCCGGTCCTCCTCTGGGTTTTTCAGTCCAGAGCAGATTTAAACAGTCCCAAGAAAAAGGAAAAAAACAGTCCAGGAAGCTTCTTTGCCTTAGCTTGCTAAACTAACTAAAAGGAAAAACCCCTCTCTGGCCGCTGTCCATGCATCCGACGAACGCACCATCCCGAGGAAGAAGAAAATGCAGAAGACTGAACACTTTTCCAAAACAAACTGCGCGTTTCTTCTTTCCTTGCTTCACTCTCAGAACCAGTCTTAAAGGTACAGAACACAACATACAGCACACACAGAATAGACGATGCATCATAGTCATCCTAGGACACACCCGGATCCCCCTGACCCCTCCTTTGCCCGTGGGTGCTCACAGCTCTTCACTCCTCGCTTAAATGACCTTCCAGTGATCCTCCCAGATCAACAGCGGCTCCCTTCGCTGGGGCCGACCCCGGGGGGCGGGGGGGGGGGCACCGGCTGCCTGCTGTCACCCCCCTGCCAACCCCTGCTCACCCCTTGGGTCCAGCTGGTGAGGGGCTCTCGCACAAAGCTGCGGGAGGACTTTGTAGCCAACAAGAGCCGCATTGAGCAGCCTGTGCTGGAGTCCCTTCCCTCCGTGGTGAGAGCCAGGGCAGGGGGGGCTGCGGCGGGGCAGAGGCAGGAGGGAGGTTAGTGGGAGGAGAGTCAGGAGCTTGGGAAGGAAAGGAGGAGATGTGCCTCTCAGACTACGAAAACAATGGGAAAAAATCCCGTTTTTCAACTTGATTCTCCCATGTTGGGAGCTTGGGCATCCCTCCAAGCAGTGATTTCCAGAGGAAGCCTGGTTTCTAACATCCCGGCAACGTACCTGGTCTCTCTCCTGCTTTTCTGGTCATGCCACCCCAGATTGCTGCCTGCCTTCATCTCACCCTCTGCCTCCTCTGTCTCTCCCTCCATGCTCGGGCTGGTGCTTCCTGACCTCCAGCCCTTTCACCTCTCATTGCTCACAAAAAATTCCTACTTCAAGTCCATTTTAAGCACTGTTTTTCCCTCTTGCAAATTACCTGTGGCTGTGCCCCTCTGGTGTGACAGGAGTGTGTGGTCCAGAGCCAGGTTGTGAGGTGTGTGTGCCGTGAAGAAGGTCCTCCTCACTCTATGCTGTTGGAATAGTAACTACAGAGCAGTGCAAGGGGATTTTTGGGGACATGAGTCCCTGCAAGCAACCCCACTGCTCCTCTAAATGCCTCACTGTGGCTCCACTGCTGGGTCTGATGGACAGGGAGAGCTGGGGACAGCCAGGTGTGTCCAGAAATTGTCCTGGGGCACCTCTTTGTGGGGGGAGCAGCCTGGGGATCCCTGTGGGTGCTCAGCCCTGCAGGGAGGTGGCAGCTGTTGGTGTCCCCATCCTCCAGTCCGTGGGCCAGGCCAGGCCCTGCAGTTGCTGCTGCTGGTCTGGGAGTGGAGGGAGTGGGATGTCTGAGCTGGGGGGGCACAGAGGCCTGGGGCAGTGCAGGACATGGACAGGGTTTGGGGTTCCACTGGGTTTCACATGTGGCACAGAATGGTTTGGGGGAGAAGGGACCTTAAAGTTCATCTCATTCCAACCTCTGCCATGGAGGGACACCTTCCACTATCCCAGCTTGCTCCAAGCCCCATCCAACCTGGCCTTGGACACTTCCAGGGATGGGGTAGCCACAGCTTCTCTGGGCACCCTGTGCCAGGGCCTCTCCACCCTCACAGGGAAGAATTTCACCCCAATATCCCACCTAACCCTTCTATTTTTCAGGGAGAAGCCATTCCCCCTTGTCCCGTCCCTCCATCCCTTGTCCCAAGCTCTCTTGGAGCCCCTTTAGGCACTGGAAGGGGCTCTGAGGTCTCCCTGGAGCCTTCTCTTCTCCAGGTGAACACCCCCAGCTCTCCCAGCCTGGCTCCGTGGCAGAGGGGTTTCAGCCCTCGGAGCATCTCCATGTCCCTCCTCTGTCGCGACAGTCCGTTCCGCAGCAGCGGCCGATACGGTACCGGGGAACCGCCGCACCTCCAGCCCAAGGCCAGGGGCTGCGAGCGCGGGGAGGTCCCGGGGTCGGCGGGCGGATCCCGGGGCGAGCGGTGCTGGGGATGAGGAGGCGGATCCCGGGGGTGGGGGGCGGATCCCGGGCGGTCCCCACGGCACAGCCCCGCACCTGCCGCGGCTGCGCTCACACCAACAACAGCCAGAGCGCTGGCTGGCATTTCCCCGACCCTGCCCGCTGCCCGCGGCGGCCCGGGCACCGAGGGTCCCCCTCTGCGCCCTCCATCCTCCTCCAGACCTCTCTCTCCTCCCCCTCTCTCGACAGGTCCCCCGAGAGCGCGGCTGGACTGGGCATAGCATGAAGGTAAATCGGGAACCTGCGGTTGGGTGCAGGGAGTGAATGCAGAGGAGGAGCTGGGTTTTGGGAGAAAGCACCCAGCAATCTGCTGTCTTTGCTCCTTGGCTCGGGCTGGCCTGTGCTCTGAATGTTGCACACGCATGGCAGAATCCCTTCCTGAAATCGCTTACAGCTCTGTGTGTAATGGAGTAAGTAGATAGGAGATGATGGAGAGATAGAGTGGCCTCAAGTTGTGCAGGGGGAGGTTTAATTGGATATTAGGAACAATTTCTTCCCTGAAAGAACTGTCCAGCCCTGGCACAGGCTACCCAAGGTAGTGGTGGAATCACTGTCCCTGGAGGGATTTAACAGCTGTGTAACTGTGACACTTGGAGATGTGGGTTAGTGGTGGCCTTGGCAGTGATGGGGGAACAGTTGGGCTCGGTAGTCTCAGCGGGCTTTTTTAACCTGAATGAGATTCTGTGATTCACCTGTGGCTCCAGAGAACGCTGCTCAGCCCCACTGCCTCCAGCAGTACCAGAATACCCCCAGGTGGGATATGTGTGCTCTGGCACTGGTGTCCGTGTCGGGACGGACACAGTGCCTGGATGAGGTGGCTGTTGCTGCAGCTGGGGAGGATGAGAAGCTTGGAGCTGGTACGCAGCTCCTGACAGCCTCGTGCAGTAACTGGATCCCCCTCTGTCATTCCCAGGCTGAGTCACAGCAGTGTGTGGGGCGAGAATCTGCTACTGTCTTTGGAGCAGCTGGGTTCGGGTTTGGCATGTTCAGCTCCCGGCTCGGCTGCGCTGACCCGCACGCTGCTGGCAGGGTTCAGGAGGGATGTGGGGTTTGGGCCACCTGAGTTTTCCCAGGGCTCCTCCTCACCTCCTCTACCTGGGATTAGTGTAAGTAACCCAGTGGTTGGGAAAACACGGATTTGCCATCTGATTCAGAGTCAGTGAGTTCTTGGAGAAACTGTGCTAATGTCAGGAGACTCCAGATCAGGCCCTCTCACTGCCATGGGGGAGGCTGGGCTCTGTGTCCTGGCTTTCAGTGCCATGGGCTCATGTTTCCAGGGGATTGGCTCCTTTGGAGCCCTTTGTCATTGGTAGGGACGGGTGGGTTTGCCGTGCATGTGTCATTCATCACATTGTGACCCAGCCCTGCTCTGGAGAAGCATGCTGCCAAGGTGAGAGGCTGCTTCCTCAGGGGCTCTTTGATCATGCTGAGCTCAAACACCAGCTCTTTGTGCGTTTGGATTTGTGGTTTGTGTTCTGAAATGCTCCGTGTGCCAAGGGCAGTAGAGCCTCTTCTACTTAAAGACCTTTGTACAGTCCCTGGGTGTTGGGGTGTATATCGTGAATTTTTGGCAGAAGTCCACACTCTTTTCCACTTGCATATGTGAACTGTTATCAATGTCTGTGCCTTTTTCTGTTTGCATTTTCACCAAAGCCCAGCTGGGGAGGTGTCTGTGCAGCTGCCCCTTGCCGCTCTCGGCACACGTGTGCCAACAGAAGCAGGGGCCACGGATCAGCTTGCATCCCATCAGTCTCCCTTCATTCTTGCAGGGGAAAAATCAGCTCCCACCCTTATCCTGAAAGCTTGTCAGTATTTTCCGTGTGTGTGCAAAACATGAAGTCCCAGCACAGAGCAGGTATCAAAGCTCCTTCCGAGGAGCAGCTCACGTTCATGCCATGTGCTCGCACTTCCTCCAAGAAATCCTTTTCTGATAAAAGACTGACTGCATAAATCCACCTGTGCTTCCGTTGAGCATTCCTTGTCTGCATCGCCTCCAATGCCCAAACCCTAGTGTGTGTTCACAGGACAAGCTGCCAGCGGTTCAGTTTTGTAAGAGAACAAAATGTGGTTGTGCCTAAGGGCCTGTCAGTACCTCCCTTTGGTTTTGTACTAATTTCAAAAAGATTTGAAGGTTCTCAAAGTCAATTGAAGTGAGTGGGGGAACGAAAAGTTGCCCTTTCCCCAGGGGCATGCTGAAGTTGCTGCATGACTTTGGGCAGAAGGACCAAGCTGGGAAGTTGGCTGGCACTGAACGGTGCAGGCGGTGCAAAGGGTAAATCACTGCCAGTAGAGAGAAAAATGAAGTCTCCTTCCTTCAAGTGATCACCCCATGAAAAGCCTGAGACTGTTTGCCTGTTGCAGGGGTTTGGAATTTGCCTTTGTCCTTAGTGTGGCTTTGGAAGGGCTTTTGCATTTGGTGTCTGTGGAAGTTTAATCCCCAAATTCAGGCAGCGTGCTGGCAGCAGGGCTGCGGGGAAGGGAATGCCTTTGGAGTGGTCGCTGTGGCCCTAATGCATAAGGAGCTGGGGGGTCCTGTGGTGTGGTGGGACTCCTACCCTGTGCCAGGGCTCATCTCCCTGGCCCAGCAGAGCATCCCCTAACATGGGGGTCTCCTTTCCTCCCCCCAGCCCCATAGCAGAGATGTTGCTCTGTCGCAGTTTACGACACGAAAGAACCACACACTCACCGGTCAGGTTGAAGTGAGGAAAGAAGGGAAATTTATTGTGATTTGGGATTTAAATAGGATTTGGAATTTGGTCAAGGATTGCTAGATGAGAGGAACACCTCTCTGACCCCAGTGGTCAATTCAGAAGTCCATCACAGAGAGGTATGCGAAAACAATCTACTTGTTTATGTTATATGTGTGAGAAACTCCAAGAATGTAAACAATCAGAAGGCTAAAGAATCAGGGTGACATCTCACCCTTTTTGCGTTAGGAAAAAAGAAAAGGAAAAAAGAAAAATTAACAATGTTGAGTCTTGTGGAAGGACCATCGGAGTGAACACTCACGTCATCTGCATCTGAGTCATCATTCCATGGTTCATCCATTTGCTGCCTTTCATTTGGTCACGGTCTCCAGCTTTCAACACGGCAGGGTTCATAGAATTCTGTGGCACCAGTAAGGTGCTTGATGGCATGTAAAGCTTTTGCCAATCGACTGTGCGGGGTTTCACCCTGCATTCCCTGTTTTTGTTTTTGAAGAACCTTTTTTTTTTTTTTTTTTTTTTAAGAACCCGGGCCTCAGTGGCACACACACAGGGTCTTCAGCAAATGAAACAAAGCAGCATTGCTGACTCCCTTCAAAACTGAATGACCCAACTGCTGTGCCATGTCGGCCACAGGCCACACAAGCGAAATCCGTGACTAAATTGAAAGGTTCCTGGGAAAACTGTGGAAATGCCATGACAGCAGCCCTCAGTTCAGCCAATTGGGCTGACCCATCTTCATGACCTTCTAAAACTTGCCACTCAGATCCATCCTTCCAAGTAACAATGGCCTTTCCTGTCCTTCCCAAACTGTCAGTAAAGATGGTGGGTCCTTGCACTGGCTTCTGACTATTTTTGGGCCACAAAGAAATTTTAAAGAATTTTTCCACTTGCAATAGCTCATGGCTTGGCAGATGGCAAGTGATCTGCCCTGAAAAATTTTCCAGAGCACTTTGCAGAGAAACACTGCTTGCAAAGCTCTGGTCAAATTTCTCCTGTAATACTGAGAGTATGAACTTTGCGAAATCCGCACCCATCAAATTGCAAGCACTGTTGCCTGCGTTTGATTATCAGTCGAGCAATGAGCTCAAACAAAGTAATCACCATCTTTTGCAGCTGAAATCAAGCAATTAGCTCAAACAATGTATTTGCCGTCTCTTGCGGCTGATGGGCAGGAAGACCCAGTCCAAAACGTGCAAGGAATCGGACCATTCATCATTCAATTGGCCCATGATACCTGTAGGATGCAACTGAATCATAAACAATCTGTCAGATTCACAATGAGGATCAGCCAATCTGCGGGAAGCATGGTGGGCAACGGCATATCAGCCTGCAACATCCCCATGCATTCCACCACGGCATTAACTTTCCAGAGGTCTTGCAACAACCTCCATTTCCCAGAGTTCTTTTTGATGCAGAGAACAGGAGTGTTCCAAGGACTGGTAGAAGGCTCCAGCTGACCCTGGTCCAACAGCTCCTGAACTAAGTCTCAAAGGGTTGATTTATTAAAGAACTATGGATATTGATCTAATACCAATATCCAACTATGACGGACAAAGACTCTCTAACAGTTTAAAGTTAGAAAGTGTATGTTTATTACGACGCCGGGCAGCGTGCGGGATAGCTCCCAGAAACACACGCGCAATTTACAGATGATCACAGGGTCTTTTATGTACAGGAGTATTGAATACACAAACTACAAATGCATATTCATAACTCTGGTACATCCCATTCCCCGCTTCGTATGGTAATTAGCCCAAAAAGCCATCAAGCATGCCTAGTTTGTTCTTTAAAATGGGTCAGTGGTCTTTTTTATAGGGTGGGGTCCCAAAATGATGAAGTAAGATGGGTCTTCCTCCCTTGACTTTTTAACCTTTAGTGTTCGTGACAGCTAAATCCTGTTTTTTCCAGGACTGTTTGATTTATGATTGTATTGTATTCATGGGGTCTATTGATTATTCAGGATGCAAAAGCCTAGTTTGACAGCTTCCCTGATTTATCAGTTCCTTCCAAGATTTATCAGTTCCTTCAGTCTGGCTTCTGTTAGCAAAAGGGAAGTCCTAGCTACATTATCTTAGCACTATCTATTTTGACTACAGTCTTTAATTCTTCTAAATCAATGCCTCAGGGTGACTAATTTGTCTTGAGTGAAAGTCCTTTCCAGAGTGCCAAGCTGCAAGGGAAAGAATCGCAATGTCCGCTCCAGGGACAGACAGGGTAAAAATCGTTTCAGGACAGTCTCTGGCCAGAACAACAGTCCAGTGAGCTTGAGGCAGCCCAGTAGTTTCAGAGCAGCTGCCTTCTTGCCACTGGCTCTGTCCTGTGAACAGAAAATTCAAAAAACACAAGTTGAGCAATCCTGGTCCCTTCAGGGACAGTGACAGGGGAGGGTGGGTGTGGAAACCAGGGCATAAATCCGTCCCATGAAATCCACATCAATCAGACCCTCAAAACCTCGCGTTGTCTCTTGGACAGTCACCGGACACAGGGGACACTGTCCACAACCCAGCTAAAAAGATCCACCCCGGGACCCCTTTCCCCAGGGAGGCGCCAGTCTTCTTGTGGCCATGTCCCCACCTGTGCCAAAAGTGCATCCCCCGGGACTGGCAACCGCTGCAGCCCCGAGTTCCGTGGGAGGTGACAGCGGTGGTGCCGGACCCACCGGCTCCAGAGGCGCTCCAGGCCCCAGCAGAGCCCATGTCTGCCGGCAGCGCAGGAGCGCTGGCCGCCACAGCCCGGACAGGGGACCCTGCTACAGCCACGGGTCCAGCCGGGACATGCGAACCCGGCGGGGGACGGATCGAAGCCGTCACGTGCCCCCCTCCCCCCCCCCCGATCCAGCGCGGGGGCGGAACGGGGCGCCGGGAGAGGCGCGCCTTGCAGAGCCGCGGCACCGCCCCGCCATCCGAGACTCGCCCGGCTGCGGGGTGGGTGGGCAGCGCCCGCGCCGCGGGCGGTGCCAAAGGGAGAGAAGCCGCGGGCGGAGCAGGAGGCAACGTGGGCCCGCCCGGCCCAGGCTCCCCCTCGCAAGCCGCGTCACCCGCCGCGCCAGGCGGTATCGGCGCAGGGGAGCAGGGGCCCGGCACCGCGGCCAGCATCGCCCCGCCTGTGCCGGGGGGAATCACCGGGGGCGCCGCCCACCCTGCACGGGGCGGAACAGACTGCCCGCTCCTCAGAGCTTCCGTCTTCTGCGCAGGTGTGGCGGCTGGCACCACGCCAGGCACGGCTGCCCCCAGCAGGGACTCTGCCGCACCCTCACCGCTGGACGGACTCAGCTCCGCTCCCTCCCCCGCGCTCTTCCGTCTCCTGGGGGCAGGGACGGGCGGGGCCGGCTCGGAATCCATCTCAGCCTCTGAGAGGGGCGCGTCTTCTCCCCCCTCAGCATCCGAGCTGGAAAACTCTCCAGGGGAGACACAGGCCCCCACGGGAGCTACCGAGCTGTCATAACTTCTTAAAACATTGTAACATTGCTTCCAAAGCCACGATAATTCCACTGCGTCCGCAGTGTAATTTGCAATTCCAACCTGGATTAAATGATCACCAAACAGGCCCCAGGTGTCGATCGAAAAAGATTCGGCCACACTGGAGAAGAAACCCAAGCCTTTTCCATCATAAAACAAATGCCTAAAATCATCCTCAGAAACAGAAACCTTTTTCCGCTCCAGCAGGCCTTGCCAGAAGTCCAAGGCCAACGCATCTAGCTCGGATGCGGAGAATACCATTTTTGCAAAAGGCTATTTAAAACAAGCCCTGTTACCTTAAAAGAAGCTGATTCCACACACTGCACTTCTCACGAGTGGTCACCAGATGTCGCAGTTTACGATACGAAAGAACCACACACTCACCGGTCAGGTTGAAGTGAGGAAAGAAGGGAAGTTTATTATGATTTGGGATTTAAATAGGATTTGGAATTTGGTCAAGGATTGCTAGATGAGAGGAACACCTCTCTGACCCCAGTGGTCAATTCAGAAGTCCATCATAGCGAGGTATGCGAAAACAATCTACTTATTTATGTTATATGTGTGAGAAACTCCAGTTCAAGAATGTAAACAATCAGAAGGCTAAAGAATCAGGGCGGCATTGCTCCATTCCTTCTTCCCATTGGATTTGGTGACAAGGATTACCAGAACCCAGGGATGAAAGCTGAGCTGTTTTTGTGCATGTAAAAAGCTTTAGAAGTGGCATGGGGGCTGTAAAAGCTGGGATGCTGTTGTTTTGCCAGTCTTCCCATCGCACACCATGCCCATGCTGGTCCTGCTGCAACAGCAATGGTATTCCAAGGCAAGAGGAGCCACGGGGAGTAACAGCTCCCCAAACCATGTTGCAGGTGAACTGAGCATGGGAATGTCTCCCTGGAACTTGGGGTTTCTTATTTCTCAACTTCCCTTCTTCCACATGGTGTTCCAGCCCTGCTGGGACATGTGACAAAGATGTTTGAGGGGATTTAGCACTGGAGGAAAGCTGTGCTGGAAAGCAGCCAGAGCCTCCAGAGGCTGGTGGCCAAGACAGAGAAGTGCCTGTGAACATTTGAGCAGAGCTCCGGAGGGGACCGGCAGCACCAGCACATTCCAGCGAGACCAGGGGTCTCCTCACGTTTAATGATTGAGCTGCTATGGCCCTTTGGTTCCTGCCATTTAGAGAGGCACCTCGGGAACATGTGAATCTTTCCAGGCTGCAGGGGCTGGGATTTAAAGAGACAGGGTCTGTCCCTACATTTCCGGTAAGAGGATACTTTTCTGGTGCTGGAAATGTATCTATCTGGTGGTGGCTTCTGGATTTTTGCTGTTTGCTTTCTGATTCCTTGGGTATGTTACCTGCATGTTCTGCTTGAGGATTGTTGTCAGTGTGGAGCTGTGCTGGCCTCACTCTGCCCCATTCCATGCTCATCACCCTCTGCCTGATGATGCAGGTGTGACCCTGATCCCACGGGATGTGGCTCTTAGTGGGTCCCCACGTGTCCCCTGCCTCTGGGTGCTGTGACACCCATGGGTGGCCATGTCCCCAGCCTGTTGCTGTCCCCTGAGGCTGCAGGGTTAATCATTGACAGATCCCCTTGCCACGTGGGCACTGGCCCAGCTGTTTGCAGAGCACTTGTCACATCCAGCCAGTTACAGGCAGAGTACACATTAACGGCAGGTGCTGGTAGCAACTTTAACAGCTCAGAGGACCTTCCCCAGGGGCTCTGCCAGTTCTTATACCATTGCACTGGAGGCACATGGAATCCCAGCAGGGGTGCAGTGTCAAAGTCTAGGGGTATACAGGGGAGACAAGGCTGGTGGGGTGGTCAGGATAAGTCCTGGGACACCTGGCTTCTGGTGTGGTCCTGGGATGAACATCTGGATTTCCATGGGTGCTGCAGCCAAGGCTTGGTTCCATTGCTTAAGTGAGAGCAGGAGCTGGCAGCTTCTCCCAGGGTGTCCTGGTGCTGAAACCGAGGGGTCCTGTGTGCCCCAGCCTGGATGAGCTGGGGGATTTCCTGCCCTGCAGGTGCAGGTGGAGAGGACAAGAAAGCTGGCATTTAAAGGCAAAAGGAAGAAAAAAGGAAAAGGAGTGAAGGGGATGAGGCTTTGCTGACAGTGCTGAAGGCTGGGCTGGGGCAGTGGGCCAGGCTGGGGGCAGGGATGGTTCTGAGGCTGCAGGTGGGGGTTTGCTCTGTGGGGTTAGAGAGGGTTGGCTGATGGCCGGTTCCCTCTGCTGCTCCTGCTGAAACTGTAACTGACCCTGAGCAGGGGTGGGCAGAGGTGTCACAAGGCTGTGGGACGGTGCCTACAGTGGTGACACAGAGTGCACTTGACCTCATGTCATCAGTGTCATTAGGGAAGAGCAGAATGTCTGGGCAGCCAGGGCTGGTGTTCCAGCTCTATTTTTCCAGGCAGAGGGTTGCCCCATGGCCTCTGGACACCTTCCTGAGCAAATCCCAGGATGGCTGTTGCATGGCGAGAGTCACTGGCATGAGCCTCCTGGACATAGACTCACTGGGGGCCACACATGGACTGTGGCTGTGTGATTTCTCCTGGTATGAAGTCCTGGGAGCTGAGGTGCTGTTTTCTTGGGAGCAGCAAGGATGTAGGAAGCAGTGGTTCTCCCCAAGCTAAAAATAATGGACATACACAAAGTACAAAATCAGGGACAAGGCAGAAATTGCCTCTCTTCTTCAGGCAGGTGATCTCCTGCTGAACCCTGAGCCCTGGCTGCTGCTCTGGACAGACATTTGCTTCCCAGCCAAGTGGCAGTTGACTCCATGCTTCCCTTTCCCACGCCTGGCCTCACACCTTCATACAGCTCTTCTAGCGCCGCTGCTGTGCCGAGAAATTCCAGACCACAGCAGGCACTGGAGGCGTTTTGCAGCAGCAGCTGAATTGGATCAAACCACATAGTGCATCTGAGGCTGAAAGCCCCAAGTGCCTGGTTATTAAGGGGACATTCAGGGGGGTGCTGAGGGGCTGGTGACACAGGAGTGCTTTGGCTGTGCCCTTGGCCTTGCTCCTGCTTTGGTGTCCTCCACTGTACAGAGAGAATAGAATCACCCTCTCTGTGGCTGTGACCTGTGAGTGCATGGGAACACTGCCAGATCCTGGCACTGAGCTTATTTATTGTTTTATTTATTGTGCTGTCCCGTGGTGGATGGCCTGGGGAGAGTGAGCTCTCTCCTCTCCACACAGGGCTATTGGCTTTGCTCTGTCCTTGACTGACTGTTTGAGGCAGCTGCTTCTCCACATCCTGGATTTCCTGTATTTCTTCTCTTTTTGCTTTCTTGTGCCTTGTGTCAGGACGTTGGTGTGAAGGCAGCGTTTGTGCTTCCTAAGCCCTCCACGTGTGTCCCTGCTGGGCTGGAGCAGCTGCAGTGCTGGGCTGGGGGGGCTGCAGGGGCTGCAGGGGGCTGCATTGCCAGGGTACCCCATCCCTGCCCTCCACAGGAAATCTGGGAGCCACATTTCCATCTGCCGGAGATCCCAGCACACCCCTGAGGGACCCTCGGAGGGGGGGTGACTGACACACCCCACTCAGGGCCCTTGAAGAATGGGTCTGGGTGGGGAGAGGGGCACAGGTGCAGCCCCCTGCCCCCCCGGCTGCACTGCAGGACCTCCAGCAATGCCAACAGCTGTGCAAGTTCCCATTCTTCCCAATGGCTCTCGGAATGGAGCCAGTGCTTTTGTAAAATCAAGAGTGGGTCCCCAGCTATGAGCCCCTTTTGAGGGTCCCATGCTTTCCTTGCCAGATGAAGAGTTTATGTTTAGATTCTGGATTTTGTGGCATTTTTTTCAGGATCTGGTTATGCCACAGAGAGCCTCTGGCAAGAGGCTCCTCTCACGTCACTGATCCAGAGTCCAGACACCTTGAGATTCCCTGAGGCACACAGGGGCTGCATTTGCAGCAGGGACTGAAGGGGTTAAACCTGCTTTGCAATAGGATTTTAAAAAAAGAAAAAGCCATTTCCTTCATGTCTAGAGACAGTTTATTTTCTAGGCATTCTTCGGGATGCAGGGAGGTGCCTTTTCTTTAAGGCATTTCCTGTAAGCAAGTTTATATTTGGCCAGGGGAGGGTGGGGAGAGGAGGTGGATGCTAGGGAGGGTCTGCAGCCGAGCCGGGTGACCTCAGCTTTTGGCTTCTTGTCCCGAATTGTGGAGGTGGCAGCTGTGGGAGGTGCGGGCTGGGCCGGCTGTCACAGCAGGGCAAGGAGTGGGGTCCTGCAGGGTCCCACGTGTGCCCCGGCAGTGCTGCTGCCACTATGGAGAGGCTGAGCTGGCATTCACGGGGTGTTGAGGGTGCTTTCTGGTCATCCCTTCCATTATCTTTAAGCTGATGAAGATAAGAGCTGCTGAACCCCGTATCATCCGTGCTTGGTGTGGCTGTCTTCCTTCCCCCATGATGGCTTTGATTGCCATTGAAAAGTCAAACAAGGCAACCTGGTAATGCACGAGATCATCAATATTCACTGTGCCCCTGGGGTCAGTAGTGCAGATTTAACTCTTTCCCTGAGGATATTTGATTAGACCTTGATCCTGGGGCAGGGGCTGCAGCCAGACCCCGATGCCACAGGCTAGGCTCCCCCAAGCAGCACCAGGGCTTGAGCTGCTGCCCGATGTTCCCCGTGCCAAATTTCTTCTCCCCCATTTTGTTTTCATTTATGTGATTTCCTAACATCAGAAGAGACGAGTTATGAATCTGGAGTTATCCAAACACGTCTTGTTTGAAGATAGTGTTTCATTCAGCAGATGCAGCTTCCTGCCCTGTAAATGGTTCCCATTGTTTTGCCTTGGCTCCTGGCCTCAGCAACACTGGGGTGTCACTCCGCTCCGGCAGCCGGAGGAGCAGTGGTCCCAGCATGGAGTGGCTGGACTGGGAGCACTGGTGCTCTGTAGGCAACCTCTGAAAGCACCTGGGGGACTCCCTGGGGCTGCCTCAGGTTAAAGGCAGCGAGCTGGCAGGGTGCTGGCTTGGTTGGCTGCAAACTGGGGTCATTATGTGCTGGGCCAAGCACAGAGGTAGTGCTGGTCTGACTGACGGTGTCTGCATGGCAGGAAGCAGGGAAGAGGGGGTAAATAAAATGAGGTAGTGCTGGTTGGTGTGGTGAAGACTATTTCAGAACAAAAGAAGCACACATTTTTAATTGTAAATTATTTTTTTTTTAGTGTTTAAATGCAAAGAGAGGGTTCAGAGGTGACCCTCAGGTGCTGCTGAGGCGCCAGGAAGAAATGTTTTTCTGTGAGGGTAATGAGGCCCTGGCACAGGTTGCCCAGAGAAGCTGTGGCTGCCCCATCCCTGGAAGTGTTCGAGGCCAGGTTGGATGAGGTTTGGAGTAACCTGGTCTGGTGGAAGGTGTCCCTCCCTATAGCAGAGGTTGGAACTGGATGAGCTGAAAGGTCCCTTCCACCCTAAACCATCCTGTAGTTCCAAGATTCTATAATTCCGTGGTCCCTGGGGTGGTGTGGAATGTGGTGAGGGGATTGAAGAAGTGGTAACAGTCAGAGTTTGTTGGTGAGCTGCAGCTTTGTGCCTCACTTTCCCCCTGGGCATGTGGCCGCTACCAGCCTGACCTTGGGTGAGTGTCCGGAGCTGCGGCTCCAGCTGGCTCTGGGTAGCTGCAGGATCCCGGGCATGGGGAGGTGCAGCAGGAGCAAGCTGGGACCTGGCAAGTTTTGAGTGGATCGTCCTTCCCCACCAGCAGAGCCTGCCTTGAGAGGAGCTGGGTGTGCCCAAATCTCTTCCTCTGACTGAGGAAGCTGTGGCAGGGATCACACTGTCCCTGGAGCTCACGCATGGGTGCTGTGCTGCAGCCACACTGTGAGGGTGCCTCTCTTTGCCTGCTCTCCACAGCCTTTCCACCTGCTTAAGCAGCAGGGATTGTTTTTTATTTTTTTTTTTCTGTGAACACTATTGCAGACTGGGGAGCTGCAGCTGTTAGCTCATTAATGAAGTTCTGCAGAACTGTGGCAGGAAGCAGTACTGGACCCTTGGCTGAGCTCGTGGTTTGATGCTGTTCCTTCCTGCCCTTCTCAGCAAAGCAAACTCACTTTGCTGTGCTGTGGCTGCCCCCACCTCAGCCCCTGCTCCCTCCTTGCTTTGAGTGTCAATTTTTGCTTTGAGGGTGTTTTGGTTTAGGGTCCCCCAGGCAGGGTCCTGGGGAAGGAGTCTGAGTTTATGTCTCTGTTTCTTTGGCCACAGTGGTTGGAGAAGGCAGAGATAGCAAGGTCAGGAGTCTCAATGATTGGCTTTTGATAAGGTTCACTGATATTTTATCAGTGGTCTCTGAGGACAGAAGGAAACTTTGTGAGTTAAGAACATCTGTCTTGGCAGGGCCACATCCCCCAAGTGCTCAGTGCTGGCTCGGGATGGAACTCAAATCCTTGGAGATCCCAGTCTCTCCTTACTGCCAGCAGCCACAGAGACCTTGGCTGTTCTTGGGCTGTTCTCTGGCTGTGCTGGCAGAGCCAGTCACCTGCCCAGGTGCTTCACCTGGGATTTACCTGCTCTCAGGTGGTTTGTGCTGCTCCTTGAGCAGGGACTGAGCTGTGAAGGGCTCCTGGCAGCATGGAGGATGTTGTTTAAGACTGGGTTCCATGGATTATTGAGCATTTGTGTTTCTTGGCCGGGCTCCTCAGCCCATCGTGGCACAGAGTGATGCACTGTTTGCTTTGTCAGTGCTTTCCCTGTTTTTCCAGCACTGCTCCCCTTCAGCTCATCTCCAGCTCTGCCAAGGTCCTGGGTGGGGATGGGCACAGGGGTGTTTTGCAGTGGAAGGGAGAGGAGATGCCATATCCCACCTCTCTCTCTGGGAATGCTCTGGAGACTGAGGAGAGCAAAGATCAGCTCCTGCAGCCCTGCTTGGTGCTCTCAGTCCACAGGGACCTTGTGACACTCCATAGTCCTGTGGGCAGGTGGAAATGAAACACTTGGTGAGCAGCCGGTGGGAAAAGCAGTGAGTCCTTGTGCGCAGCGGTCACGGGTCAGCGTCACCTGTCACGTGCCAGGCAGGACAGTGGAACGTGGCTGGCTGTGTGCACACAGCTGTGGCTCAATGAGGCAGTGTTGGCTGAGCAGCCATGTGTCCAGGCACTGGGACTGGGATTTTGGGCAAATCAAGGCATGGGCTGTCTTGGATGGAGCTGGAGGTGGGTGCCAATTGTCCCCGAAGATGCTGAGGCTGAGGTTGCTAAAGTGTGCTGGGACTTTAGGTACCTTTCTGAAAACTTGCATGTGAGTCAAAAATTAGTCATAAAATTAGATGGACAAAGTTCTAGAAGGGTGTGAGCTGATTGACCACAAGCATGTCAGTCAGCAGCACTGGGGGAGAGCTTTGCTGAGGCAAAGGCTTCCTCAGAAACACCAGTGGGACAACTGCTGCACACTGCTGGGACTGGAAAGGAACGTTTGCTTGGGGAAAGATGAGCATTTTAGTGTTGTTCTGAAGGACACAGCCCTGACTGCTGGGGATGGCTCCCCTACTATGCACAGCTGCTGTAGTGGAGGTTTGGCTGGGGAGGTTCATCCTTGTGTGATCACAGTGGCTATTCCAGAATGACTGTCTTGAGGGCAAAGTGTTCTTAGTATCACCCCTGGGAAGCTCTGAACACAGGCTGGAGGCTTTGCCAGCCCTGGCATCAGCCCACCGTCAGCAGGCGATCTATCACCCATGAGCAGCCTCATCCTCACCATGTCTGGCTGTGAGCACCAGCCAGGCCATTGTGCAGTTGGGCCCAGATGAGAAAACCCCAAGTGGGTCTTGCTGTGACAAATCTTTTCCTTACAGAGGGGCTTTCACATGGAAGGGAAGCTGGAACAAACATGCCCATTCCTGCCAAAGGCTCTGCTCTGCCAGTAACTGGCCTCTGCTTCCTACTGCAAGCGGTTGATGTGTGGAATTGGGGCTTCCTGCTGCCTGCTGGCCCCTGGGCTTCTCCTTGGCCTGACCCTGGGAGCTGTTCCTCTGCTCCTGACACTGTTGTCAGCAGCCACCACTCTGGCTCCGGTGTGTTTGCCATCATAACTTCCTGTGAGCCGGAATAGCTGTGCCAGGAGTGTGAGCTCCTGTGCCTGTAAATCCTCAGAAGGACGGGAAGTGCTTGGTTAATTAACCAAACTGAAGAAGAGTTGTTTGAACCATGTCTGGGAAGCGTTCCACCTGGCTTACAGCAAAGGTCTTGGATTTGGGACTGTCTTTTAGCCACAGAGCAGCCCAGATTCCTTTGTGCATCCTTGGATCCTTCCCAATCCATGGCTCTCTTCTGTGTCCTGCAAGGCTTTGCTTGCCTTGGCTCCTCAGAAATATTGTTTTTTACATAAAGGGCCCTGTTTTTGTCTATGCCCAGGCACAGGGTGGGCTTGGCTATGGGAAGGGACACAGGCAGACCTGGCTGTGCTGGATTCTCTGGTGGGAGGCAGAGGGATGGGACCATGTAAGCTGACTCTGCCATTCCCATGATTGGTCTTCCATTGGGATTCAGCATCTTGACTGTCAGACCAGCGCAAGAGTCTCTAATATTGCTTGAGGCCAGCTTTTGCATCCTGTTTTATAATATTTCCTGACATTCCCCACATTCCTGGCAAGGAGACATCTGTATTTTTTTGAAATGTTCCTTCGTCTCTTTGGAAAACTGTGACATCCTTTAAGACTTTTTCAAAATTCCATTGTCCTGCTGTCCTGGCATCTCCTGTTAGCTCCATAAAGAACAAGAAGCCTTGAGTTTCAACTCCAGCCCCAACAACATCTTCCAGTTGGGAGAAAGGGGAACAAAGAAGGAGGTAGACCATGTGCTCCTGTTTGACTCAGTGACCTCCCTAAACCTGATGTTCCTGCTGTGTTTCCACCCCTGTCTGCAGGTTTCACTGCCCCGCATGTTTTTGGGATGATATTGGGCCTGTTACCTGAGCTTCCATCGTTGTCACAGCCTGTCAGGACAGCAAGGTCTGACGGGCTGGAGTCCCCCCTGGGTCTCTGGGGTCTGGGTCTGCAGGGTCTGACCTGCCAGGTGTGAGCTGAGGGCGGGCGGGATGTTTTCCGATGCTAGACAGGGATGAGAGACCTGTGGTGTTTCTCACCGTGAATCAGAAGCAAGGTGAGATGATGCTCAGCTCCAGGGATCTCACAGCTCATTCTGGGAATGATTTGTGCCAAAGTACCGGTTTGGCAAGTACAGGCACAGGGAATGTGGTTTTCATTGCAGAGACTAATCCTGTGTCAGCCACAGCTTCTTGCTTGGATAGTGCTGACCCCTCTGCTTTAGGCTCAGAGCTGAGCTGACTCCTGCTCCATGGGGAAGAAACATTCCCTGCTCAGGTGGAGCACACTGGACTCAGCACAAGCTGGAAATTTGTAGGGAATTGGGTGTTTTAGTCTGGATATCTCAGATTGCAGGCACTGCCGTTCTTGTCCCTGAACCATCTTTTTGAGCTTTTAGTCCTCTTTGGTATCTTGAGGGACTGGGAAATTTATGACGGCCCAGCCTTGGCTGTCAGTTTTCCCATCCCTTGCACACAGAACCTGCTGGCAGCTCTTGCTGAATGGAGCCTCAGCTGAGGCTCACGGCCAGTGCTTTGAGTAGTTGATGTCTGATGACGAGAGGGGGTTTTGGGGTGCCCATCCCTCTCCTCCATCCCGGTGTACTGCCGGACAGTGTCAGACTCCCCACCGCTCCCGCTCCCAGGGCCTGGAGCCGGCACGATGCCGCCCTGCGGGACGCTTTGCTCTCAACCCTTTATTTCTCCGGTTGGAATGGAAAGCTGCGGCTCACCTGGCGGGACGGGGGTCCCGTGCTGGGCAGGACAGCCCCGACTGCCCGCGCTTTGGCGGGGCTGGGAGCGGGACCGGATGGAGCCCTCTCCGCCGCTCCCACCTCCGCCGTGGCGCTCAGCCCTGCGGGGCCGGGATGTCCTGTTTGCCGAGGTGGCGGGGACACGTCGGCTCGGCTCGGCACAGCCGTGCGAGGGAAAACTGCAGCTCTGCCATGGAGTGCCTGTGGGAAGGTCTCTTGCCGCCGGTGGACAATGCTGGGTGGCCGAGGAGGGCGTGAAGGAGCCTGGGGGTCATGCTGATACTTTTTTCTGCATTTAATCCACGGGTTCCAATGAACAAAACCGGGATTAACAGCTCCTGCCATGGTGAGTCTTCTCGTGTCCCAGCTCTATGTTTGGATTGGGAGGCTCCAGCCAGCAAACGCTTTCGGGGGAGGTGGAAAAGGCTGTAAAATGACCTTTTTTCTTGTTAGAGATTTCTTGGAAGCAGCGTTTCCTGTGCAGCAGGGCGGTTTGCTCTGGCTTTTACACAGCGGGGCAAGGGCAGGGTTCAGAGGTGTCGCTTGTGTTAAGTTGTTGGTTTTTGGTTTTTTTAATAATTTCTCGAAAACCAGAATTTCCTTCACTTTTTTTTTTTTTTTTTTTTTTTTTTTTTTTTTTTTTTTTTTTTTTTTTTTTTTTTTTTCTCCCGTGAAGTGCTCTGCAGCTACCGCCCTGCGGGAGTGTGCGCCCAGAGCGGGGCTCAGCGGGGTGTGCAGGGAGCCCTGTGCCCTGCTGGGACACGGCGCTGGCACCGGGGATGCGGCTGAGAAGGGCGATGGCAGTGACAGAGCACGGGCTGATCTCAGTCACACTGCGTGGGGCTTTTCCTTCCTCGCTCTGCTCCCCACTGAGGGTGCAGCAGGCAGAAGAGACCTGCAGTCCTGGCAATATTTGGGTTTATTTCTGCCAGAGCCAGCCAAGCCGGTGGGAGCGCGGGGAGCGCCGCATGCCAGCTCCTCTTGATCTCCGATCGTTTCCTGAGCCTGAGCCAAAACCCTTTTGTGTGAGCCCGACCCCCCTGCCCTGCCAGGGGTGAGGAAGGCAGCCGGCATGGCCAAATGTGCGATGGTGCTGGTGCCAGCCTTGCTCTGGGACGTAGCATCACCTGCTGACACCAATTCACTGATTTAAAAGCAGTTTTCAGAAGGAGGAGAGGAGGAATGAGAAAAGAGCGGGGTTTGGAGCTGTGGGGTGGAGGTGGAAACGCCCCCGGAGCTGTGGTGAGCAATGCCCAAGCAGTGCTGATGGGTGTGGAGTGCAGCAGAAGGGGGTCCTGATGGGAGGGACCTGTGAGCTGGTGACAGTCCTTCCTCTGTGCACATAGACCTGTGTCCCCCTGAGAAATGTCCCTTGGCTGCATTTTGAAACTTGGAGTTTGGGTTATGCCTCGATGTGTGGCTGTGCCTGGAGGAGTCCCTGCACAGACAGGGATTCTGTGCCTGCACCCCCGCGGGCTGAGCAGGGCCTTGTGCTTGGCTGCACATCCAGGACTCCTTGGGCTTAAACTCCTGAATTTTGCAGATCTTTCTGATGTGGGATGGGATTTCAGGAGTTTAGCAAGGAGCCCATGCAAGCACCTGTACTTCTGCTGGGCAGCAAGGACCAGTCGATAAACCAAAACTGAGGCTGGTGGGGAAGGAGGCAGGATCTTGTGCTGAGCTGGGAAATACTTGATTTAGGGTAATTTTTGTATTGCAGCCTTTAAGAAGGGAAGAAGAGAGTCAACATAACCCTTCGTGCCTCTGCTGGGAATTCAATACCTGTTCCTTCCTATGAGGGCTTGTGCCCATGCCAGGGCTTGTGGCAGTGGCCACCGGCTGGGTGTGACAGCTGTGATTTGGGCTCCCTCCCTGGGGGTGTGTAGGGCTCCCACCAAAGCTGCTGGAGCCTGAGCATTCTTCAGCCAGGAACGGGGTGGGTTTGTGATTCTGTACAACATGGAAAAAGCTGCAGCAAGACCACAAGGGAATTCTGCTCCATGGGTTCCTCTAGTAACACATGCGTTTATGCTAAATAAATGCATAAAAGTAGGAGGGAATTCCCTTGTGTATTAAGGAAGTAATTGTTCTTTAGTACCTGGATTTAGCAGTAGGAGCTGGGGTTTCTTCCTTGGCATGGGAAGCAGGAGAGCAGCTGCAGCAGGTTGCATCCATGGGAGATGCAAATGCTCCAGTGGGTGATTGGAGCTGAGAGCTCCCTGCAGAGCCAGAGCTGCTGCTGGTTCTGTTTTTTTTAGCAGAACTGTTGGTGTTTTCCTTTGACTTGGCCTTCCTTGGCTTTTGGTGATGGCTGGTGTTGGGTCTTGTGCAGTACTCCGGATGTTGACCTCAGTCCATGCTGGGTTTAACGCTCTTCCAGGTGGTGAAAACTGGACTTTTGCTGTTGTCTGTGTAAAGAAACGTGAGATGTGATGGCTCCTCATCAGGAGGTGCAGCCTGGTTGGTACCTGTGGTGGATAATGGATGCCATGTCCGGTGCTGCTGAAGCTCCAGCACTGCTGGCTGCCCTCAGAGTGACGATGTCTGCTTGTCCAAACAAAGTGTGTGTGAGATCCATAGGATGGTCAACAGGAAAACAGTGCAATTTTAGAAAGGGTGGACTACAGGATGGGCAAGATGGATTAATTTTCTTCAGCATCTGAGTAGCTGTTTTCATCTTGCTCCTTGTGAATGCCTCATGCCTCAAAGTGTTCTAGGCCAGGTTGGATGGGGCTTGGAGCAACCTGGCATAGTAGAAGGTCTCCCTGCCCATGACAGATGGCCAGAATGAGATGATCTCTAAGGTCCCTTCCAACCTAAACTATTCTGGGATTCTCTTCTGGATTTTTCTTTCTGGCTTCAGCAAACACCAACGAGAAGGAAGAAACTTCACCCCAAGCTTAGATCCAACAGAGGTGGCTAGTGACTCTGCTGGCACTGATAGACCTTCTTGGCATGGTGCACAGGGTGGGCTGGAGCCAGAGACACACTCTGCTCTGAGCTTGCTTTGCCATTGCCTTTTCAGAGATGGAACCCCAGGTGCCCTTCATGCTGGGCTTCCCCTCAGACATGGGGGGCTGCTGCTGTGTCCTGCCCTCTCTGTTGTTCCTCTGGGGCCAGAGTAGCTGCAGAAATGCAGTTGGGGGAGACAAGGACGGATCAGGGTCCTCACCTTCCTGGCCCTTTGTTTCTGCTCCTCTCTTTTTCCATCCCTTGTTCCCTCCAGACATCTGCTCTGCAGCTGCAGCCCGAGCAGTGGGACGTGTAACCTCTGAGCTGCCACAGAGCTCCTGCTCCCAAGTGCTCTAGAGCTGCTGGGAGGAGGTGTCCTGTAGGCTAAAGGGACTACAGGACTCTGAGGAGCTGCCTGGGGGAGTAGGAATCTGTAATGTGCTGTAGGACACTCCTGTAGCCATCACAGCAGTGCCAGGGGACATTGACTTGGTCTCTGCCACCCCACCATGTCCTGCTGCCAATGTCCATCAGATGGCATGTCCCAGAGCCCTCCAGTCCTTCCCTCCTGGTGCATCCCTTGTCCCTGAGCATGGGTGTCCCCTGTTCAACCCTGCCCTGTGAGGTCTGTGAAGATGTTTTGGTGTGAAGAAGGGACTTGGGTTAGTGGTGGCCTTGGCAGTGCTGGACTCAATGATCTGAAATGGCTTTCCCAGCTTAAACCATTCCATGATTCCATGATCCTACACATCATTTTTTTGTGGCTAATTTGTCTGCCTCAGTGCTTCCTTCTCATCTTTATTAAAGACAGCCCTGGCTGCAAACCTGAATTCAGTTTGTTCTGAGTGATGTTTGTGGAAGCAGAGGTGTTCTCTGTGCAGGTTGGGCCCAGCTCCTCTCCCAGGTGCCATCCTGCGAGGGCAGGAGCTGCTTTTGGGTGGACAGGTGCTGCAGCATCACCTTGGTGTTCCTGTGTTGCGCAGCACAAAGCTCTGCACACTGTGGAGCCCAGCCCAGGGATGAGCGGGGCGGAGAAGGCAGGGGAGTGCTCTGGGGGGTTCTGATGGTGCTGCTGGGGGTCTCCATGCCCAGCCTGCATGGAATATTATCCAGATCTGATACAGACACCCAACAGTTACAGTCTCCCTGCCCCATGGTGGCCAGAGGGGTTCCTGTCTGGGTTGTACCAGCCAGTGCTCGCAGACATCATCCAGCAATTCCCATCCAACCTCTAGGATCATTTTTACCCCTGGATATCTCTTGTGTTCATGTTCCCAGCAGCTGTCTGGGACAGGAGCAGGGTGGCAGAGGGCTCTGCTGCCATCCCCCCTGCCAGGTGCCATCCCCAGGGAGCGATGCCCTTGGAGCAGACATTTCAGGGCTGGAGGTGAAGAAGACATTTGAGCAATTCCTTGTTGGTGACATAGCAAGGAGCAGTTCCCAAAGCTTATGAGACCTATTTACTGTGTGAAGGTTAATTATGGAAAAGCGCTGTGTCTGGGAGAACATCCAAGAGCATTCCTCATTCCTGTCCATGTGCCCTGTCCATGTCTGTGCTGGCAGCTCCAAAAGCTCTGCTCTTTGCTGAGTGGAGCTGGGAGCTGGAAGCAGGATGTGCCCATGGCTGGCAGATGCCTGTGGCAGAGCCCAGCTTGGTGGGCAGTGAGTCCCAGCTGTGCCCAGTGCTGGGAGGGCACCGTGAGGGTTTCCTCCAAAGCCCACTGGGAGGGTCTGGGATTGGTCCTTGGCTGCTGTAGGAGTGGTGCCCTGTTCAGGAAGGCAGCTCTGATTTCTCCAGGCAGAGTCAGTCCATTGATCTCTGGTACCTTCAGCGTGAGTAGGATACATCTTTCCCGTGGGACACCTGCTTCAGCTCCTCATGTTCTCAAGCAGTGAAGGCACATCTCCCTGGTTCAGGAAAGGTGTTGAGACTTTCTGTCATTCCTGTAAAAAGCAGGCAAGAAACTTCTGCTTATAGCTGGGAAGGAAAGCCCCTGTTGTAGGCAGTTTTACTTTCAGGCAGGATGGAAAGAAATCACAACAAAAAGAAAGAAAAAAGCAATTTTCTCCCCTTGGTGCTGGGGTTGAAGCTTCCCTGCCAGGCAGCTGCCTCCTGCTTTCCATGAGGTAACATGTGAACGGTTTTGTGGCGGGGTTTTCTCCTCACACGCTAATTGGCTGTGTGGGATGTTTTATGGGGATTTGGAACCTTGCTGTGGGAAGCTGAGAGCATGGCCTGGGACTTCTTGTCAGTTTTGATTGTTAAAGTGAAAGTGCAGAGCTGGGGTTCTGGGAAGTGGCTTTCCTGCCTGTAATTCTGCTGGCCTCCAGTGTTCCAGGTTGCTCATTTTAGAGCTTTTATGGAATGTCCTGGACTTTTTCCTGTCCACGCCTGTTCCAGGCCAGGGTGTAGTGGATGGAGCAACAAAAGCACTTGAAAGAGAGCTATCAAGCTCCAGCCACTCCACAGCCATTAGCCATTCCAGCTGGAACCACCAGTGGGTTGCCCTGTTGCCCCTGACTTTCCTGCTTTCAAGTGTTTGAACCTTTGCAGCCTGATTCTCACGCTGCTTCATGTAAATAATATTGTATTCTTAGAATTTATCTGTATGTTTTGCATAGTTGTTCTCTGAGAGAGAATTTGACTGATGGTCATAGTGACCAATGGAGTCAGGAGGTTGTAACCTCCTTGGGCCAATCTGGGCCCTCTGTACAAAGTGTATATAAGTTATTGGAATCAGATAATAAAGGAGGCCTTCCATGTTTGACCCTGCTGCTGCCTGCTGTCCTCTGTGAGGGTCCACACCCACGTCGCAACGTGTTGCCCCTTGAAGTGCAGGGGTAACATTGCCTCAGGGAAATGCCACAGTGCAGTGACTGCAAGAAGGGGATTGGGGAATTTCGTAATTTTTTTTCCACTTCAGTGTTGGTTTTCATCCTTTTCTTCTGGAACAATGGGAACTTCTTCTCTTCCTTCGTTTTTGATCTCCACCCCTTCCTGGGGGTGTTGGGGAGTCAGGGTTCCCTGGCTGGGGGGGACCAGGCTGGGGGGCCTGGACCCACTCAGGGCATTTCTGATGGACCATGATGGCACTTGGGTTACAGTCTCTGCCCCTTGCTGGGTGCAGAGGGTGGGAGAGCTACTGTGGATACCTTTTCCTTGGGAAACACCATCCAGCCTCAACAGCTGCTGGATAAGGGCAGAGGCTTTGCTGGGGTAGGATTCTCTGATGGCTCATAGGATTGTGCACCATTGGGAGCTTTTTCCACTGAAGGTGTTGGTGCTGGTTCCCCTTGTGGGGTTGTCCAGGCATTTCCTGAGGGCTCAACTCCCATGGAGAGCTTCCTCTGGAGCATGAAACATAATGGGTCTGCTGGTCTACCTTCCCTGCCTGCAGTCAGGAAACTGGTGGGATTTATCCCCTTGTTTCTCAGGGATGCATGGACTCTGCCTGTACCCTGTGCCTGCTCCTCCTGCTATGCAGCTGGAGTGGGATGATTTCTGCACCATTTAAACCACAGATCTCAAAGATATTGAGTTGCTATAAGCTCCTGGAAATAGTTTTCTGACCAGTGGAGGCAAGGAGACCCTCTCTGTGCTCTGCTGAGGGTGGATGTAGTGTTTGATGAGCCTATATTAGACATCAGAATATTCCTGGCATCTGGAGATGTTGGAAACCCATCTCTGTTGCTGCTGCCTGGGACTCAGGCTGAGCTGGGTGGAGGGTGGAGGGTCTCCTGGCAGCACACCTGGGCTCAAGCTGGATTCCCAGTGGAGGCTGCAGCAAGGGATGTGTGCTGGGCTCAGGTCCCATCACCCTGCCCAACAGTGAGGCTCCTGAGAGCTGACAGGGAGGGCTGGGAACATGGCTGGAATGGGTGACTCTGTGCCCAGTGTCTGTCCATGCCCCATGGCAGGAGTGTTTGCCTGCCTGGCCTTTCCTGCACTTCCCTGGGAAAGCATGTCCATGGGAAGGGCAGGAAGAGGAGGAAGCTGGCTGCTGCCTGCCTCTGGGACAGCACACTTGGAAACCTTTTCTGTGACAGCACTTTTACATGAGGAGGGCTCAGCCTGGGCTGGACAAAGCCCCCCCGCTCTAGGGAGCTTCTCCCTGTTTGAGGGGCTCTGGGGGGATGCAGGACTTGCCACAGCAGGCAGAGCCTGAGACCTGGCTCCCAGAGAGGAGAGGAGAGGTGGAGGTTTGGGGCCCTGGCCCCCTGCCAGCCCGTGCATGGGGGAGGTGGCGGAGAGAAGGAAATGTCATGCTCTGACTCCGCATTTCCACCACAAGGATGGGTGGCCGAGCTCAGTCCTGCACAGAGCATCCTGCTGCTGCCCTGGGCCCTGGCTGCTCCCAGCTGCTCCCAGCCTAGTGGGGTGGCTGTGGTCACACTGGGTGTCACCAGGCTCCAGCGTGGCCCCAGTTGGTGCCCAGCCATGCTCTGTTAACAGTTGAGCCCTGCTGCAGGCAGGGCTCAGATCAGCCACAGCCCTGCTCCTGCTGCCCTCCACCAAACCCATCCCTGGGGCAGGATCCATGGCACAGGTGGGAGGTTGGTGGTTTTGCTCATGGCTGGGGGCACATGGAGCTGCAGCTGCTGGCTGGGATTGGCCCCATGGAATTTCCATTGGGAGCAAAGGGGCAGCAGTCGGGCAGGAGTGGGAACTGGAAGCTCCGTTGGCAGGGGCTGTGGGAAATGCCTGTCCCTGGGTCCTGCTCACTCCAGGAGCGTGGGAGGGATCCGCTTTCAGAGCTGGCATGGTGTCCTAGGGTGACTATGATGCTTGTATCCCCAATCGTCTGTTCTGTGTGTGCTGTATGTTGTGTTCTGTACCTTTAAGACTGGTACTGAGAGCAAAGCAGGGAAAGAAGAAGTGTGCAGTTTGTTTTGGAAAACAGTGTTCACTCCTCTGCATTTTCTTCTTCCTCGGGATGGTGCGTTCGTCAGATGCATGGACAGCGGCCAGAGAGGGGTGTTTTTTGCTTTTAGTTAGTTTAGCAAGCTAAGGCAAAGAAGCTTCCTGGACTGTTTTTTTCCTTTTTCTTCGGACTGTTTAAATCTGCTCTGGACTGAAAAACCCAGAGGAGGACCAGGATCTTGCGCCCGCAGCCCACCGGGGCCTGGACCTCGACATTTTCCAGCGCCGAAGGGACTGGGACTGATAAGAGACTGAGTGAGCTGAGCTACACCCAGAGCAAGGACTTCTCTCAGTTTTGCCATCTCTCTTTGGGGCGGTGAGAGGTTTTATTGTTTCATATTATTCATTCCTTATGCTTGTGGGCATTTTGTTTGTCAAATAAATAGTTTTTTCCACTTTTCTCCAAGGAAGTTCTTTTCTCGGACTGGCTGGGGGGAGGGGCCGTTTGGGTTTGCTCCCCAGAGGAACCCCATTCAGAGGTTTCCTCCCAAATTCGCCCAAAACCAGGACACATGGCCAAAGAGCATTCCCAGGGGCCACCAGTCTTGGTGCCCTCCTGCTGGACAGATGCAGACATGGGATGTCCTCCCCACAGGATGTTGGATTCTTTGGGAGGGATGTGGTGTTCCACATGGACCACCTGACCTGGGATAGCTCCAGGGTTAAATTCCCCCCTGGGATTGCTGGATCTGAGCCCTGTTGGGGGCAGGAGGGGTCACCCTGGGTTTTGGCAGGACTCATGGCACAGCTAGTGACAGCTATGAGGTTTGGACCCAGATCTAGATGCTCATTCCGAAATTTCTTCCCAAAACTTGCCAAATATTTGCCAAGTATTTGGGTCTGGGGTTTTGGCTTGGTCCTGTCCTGAATTGAGCTGCTTATTTGCAGATTTTTTTCACTGCTGTAAGTTTTGAATTGGGAATGTAAACTGTAGCCAGAGCTCTGGCCCGAGGCAGTGGGAGGATGAGGATGGAATCAGGATATTCCAGTGCTGGGTGGGTCTGGCCTCAGCCCACTCTTTGCCGAGTGGTGCCTCTGGGAGGGACAGACCAGACCCTGAGGCTGCCAAGACATTTTCTACCCTTGAGGTCAAATGTTGCCACCCTCAGCAGTAGAAATGTCATCAGGCTGATGGGTGATGACACTTGGTAATGACTTGCTGTGGCTGCAGGAACTGGGCTGTTTTCCCTCAAGTTCTCTAAACTGGAGGAATTTCCCAGGAAATACTGCTGGCTGCTGAATGGGCTCATCTGGGTGATGGCTGATCCCTGTGTGAGGGGTGAGAACCAGCTGGGCGAGGGGTGAAGAACCCCACCAAGGATTTGGTGTCCACTGGTATGAACACCAGCTTGAAAGAAGAGGTGGAGAGAGATGAGTGGTGGGAAGGAGGTGGGGAGGAAGAGCTCCTTTGGCAGCCTTTGCTTGGGGATGTTTGCAGAAGTGATCAGCAATGAGCTTTGACCAGCTCTGAATTCATGATTAAAAAGAAAGATCTTCCTCTCCTGCCTGGCCAAGAACTGTGTTTGGTTTGGTGGGCTCAGAAACAAAACATTTCATCAGAAGGTTAAAACTGCATCTTGTGGTCCTGTCATTCAGATGGCATCACTGTCACTTGCTCTTTGCCCAGTATTAGCAGAGAGCTGCAGCTGAACTATGTCTGCCCAGGACCCTGCTGCTGGTGGGACCTCTGGCTCTGCAGCTGTGCATCTCCTCTGCTCTATGCACATGGAACATAGGCTCGGTGTCAGGACTCTGGGGGGAGTGGGCTGCATTCTCGGGGCGTTGCTACTGCTGGCGGGATGCTCAGGCTGGTTCTTTGCTTTCTTACAGGAAATGAAGCCAAGAAAGCGTGCAACTGGCTCCGGGCAGCAGGATTCCCCCAGTATGCCCAGCTGTATGAAGGTGAGAGCTGCCTCCTGCCACTGATCCTGCTCTGTACCTGCTCAGAGCCTGTATCTCATCCAGATTCCAAGGGGGCCTACAGGGACAGTGCCCACAACTCCAGGGAGAGGAGGGGACAGAGGGGGTTGTTCACTGATTATATGATTGATTGTTACACTTTGATCCCTTGGCCAGGGCCTGGAGAACCAGCCGGTTAACTTCCCTGCATTCCTGAACTTTTCCCCTTCAGGCAGGGCTCTAAGGAATCCTGGGGCGGCTGCTTTGGCCAAGGGCAGCCAGGCTTTGGAGAGCCATCAGCTCTGAAGAGGTTCAGGGAGTGTTTGCCATGGGTGGGAGCATAGGGGCAGTTAGTGTAAGTAACGTGGAGAGCAAGCATGTTCTTTCTCCTTCCGTCTCTCCCCACAACCTCTGCCCTGCTCCAGCCTGTCCTTTCTGTGCGCTCAGAGAACCCTGCCTGGAGCAGATCCATGTCCCTGTGCCTCCCCAGGCACGGGGCATGGGCATTCCCCAGCTGGTATTCCTACTCCTAGCTCCTGTGCCAGGCACCCAGGGTGCTAGCAGGGTGGCTGTGGTGGTAGCTCTTGCCTCAGGCTCAGCTGTATTTACTTGGAAGCCACGGTGGGATTCTGGTCCTGGCTGCTGCGAGGACTGGCGACTGCAGCCAACCCCATCTGGCTGGACAATAGCGGGAAGCGGGGTTCGGCAGCTGCAGCCATGGCCATTGTTCTCCCAGGCACTTCCCCCATCCCCTGCAGCACCAGCTCCCTGGTGATGGCTTTATGAGCAGCCTGTTTGCTGCCAGTGCCTATTTTGGGGGGCAGGCCCCACGTGCAAGGAGAGGCTGGGTTCCTGCTGGGACACCCAGCCCCAGGTGCTGGCCCCAGACAGTGTTCACAGCTGGGCAGTGAGGAGCAGTGCTGGTGCTGGAATCTGTGAATGAACCAACCCTTCTCCAGCCTCTGTCCACAGAACTTCCCACATCCTCCAAGTGTTTCACTCTGTTTCCTATGCTGGTGTCCGGTGCAGTTTTACCAGCTAGCTCTCTCACCGGTTCGCATATGAAGGGTACAGCTTTGTACCTTTGATGTTTGGTGGGTCTGAACCTCAGGCTGAAATGTGGTTACGGCATGGAAGAAGGAGGACTCTCACGTGGGTAGCAGCTAGGTTTATTCAACCCCGAAACCCACCTGAAGAGTGAGGCTCCGGGGCTCAGGTTGCCCATTAAGTACCAGGGGCATCTCCTGGGCAAGGAGATACCTAGAACCAATCCCAGGGAAGAGGGGAATGACCAAGAACAGGGGACAATTGGCAGGGTCATCTATCAACAGAAAAGGGAGTGGGGAACTTGATGCCTTGCTGAGTCACCCTGAAGCCTTACTAGAACTTTTCAGGCTTAGGGTGTGGTAGCAGTGTGATTGACTAGATCTATCACTAGGGTAAGACCACAGGGGATTTGGGGGTGGGAGTGTCAGGATAAACCATTATAAAACCAATAACAAAACATACAGAACTTTGGAACCCAAAATGCACACTACAACATTTCCCCCTTTTCTTTTACTTAATAGGAGGTGTCTTGCATTTGAGGAGAGGGACTCCCAGACCTAAAATACGAGATTTCATCCCACTCATGATCAGTGGACCATTCTTCTATGGGATAGGGCCAATATCTTTCAGGAGGCAGGATTTCATCTTCATCCACCTCCAGCGAGATAAATTCTTCCGGTTCGTCTTCATCTTCAGGATCTGTAGGCATAGCTACTCGGTTTATTTGAGGGGATGCAGTGTGATTAGGGATTAGTTTACGAATAATTTTTCGAACCATACACTTAATAACACAAAAAGCAATTAAAACTACAACAATAACAAACAGCATCAGCAGTCCAGCCTTGACCAGAAAATCAGTCCACTCAGGGAATCCCCAGTCCAGTAATAAATCATTCAGCCAGTCTTTCAAATTCTTCTCAGCCTTGCTGACGACATTTGAGATGTTTTGATGGATGTTGTCAGTTACATGTGAGAGGCTCATTTTTGGCAACAGAGTGGCTTGTCCACCGGCCGGTGTCTGGAAGCTGGCAAGCAGAAGCAGCTGCAGAATTCTGACAGCCTTGGGGATCCTCATTTTGGTCAGGATGTGGTCAGGGGCTATAAAAAGAACTTAAAACAACAAACTATTAGAGGGTCAGTCAAGAAAGAGTAAAAAGAGAGAGAACTCTTCCCAGGATTTTTTTCGCTTTTTTCTTCTGCGCCAGGTAGTGACCGAGACTTGTGACTCTTTCTGCCTAGAGACTCTCGGAACGTAGGGCCTCACTCACTTTTCTGGAATCCATCTCAGCCCGGTGGGGGTGGAGACGCAGGAGTACCCCCGTCCCCATGTCACCAGTTTGTGAGGACTCTCTGTTTGTCTAGTCTCTGGGTCTTTAATGAGGACCGATGGTTTCGCTTTCAGAGTCAGTTGCTGACTTTTTCCAAAGTAACAAACGATTGATGGGTTCAGCGTCTCAAATGAACAGCTTAAAAAGTTCATTGTGAACAGAGCCTTGACCAGTTGGATTGAGGGGGACTCAGTTTTCAAAACCTGCTGCTGCTGACTGAGGACCCTCTTTAACTCTTGGTGGGTCCTCTCCACCACTGCTTGGCCTGTCGGGGAGTGTGGGATGCCTGTTTTATGTTCCACTCCCCATTGCTGCAAGAAGTCGCGGAACTCCTTGAACTTGTATGTGGGCCCGTTATCTGTTTTTAAAGCTTTTGGGACACCCATAAAGGAGAAAGCCTGGACTAAATGTACAATGGCATTCCAGGACTTCTCTTATGTGTGGGCGGAGGCATTAAACTGCACCAGAAAAGATATCTACAGAGACGTGCACGTACTTTTGTTTCCTAAACTGCGGGATGTGCGTGATGTCTGTTTGCTACACCTCGCAGCTGTTAAGGCCTCTGGGGTTTGTTCCTACATTCAAGGTGGGTAATGCATGTTGATGGCAAGAGGGACAAGTGGCTATGATTGCCTTGGCCTGTTCCCGGGTGAGATTAAATCAGTGAACTAGGCCTGGGGCATTTTGATGGAAAAGCTGATGGCTAATTTTTGCTTGCTCAAACACATTTGGCAGTGGGGCCGTTTCTACAGGGGCAGCAAGAGCATCAACCCTCCTGTTTCCTTCAGCAATGAACCCTGGCAAATCAGTGTGTGACCTCGTATGCATCACATAAAAAGGTTGCTCTCGGAGGGAGACTAATTTAATAAGTTTTGAAAGCAATTGGAAAAGGGCAGCGTTGGACACTTCCTGCAATACTGAATGTTCAGCTCTGGACACTACTCCTGCAACATATGCAGAATTGGTGACCAGATTGAATGGTTCAGAGAATCTTTCAAATGCTCTGACGACAGTGGCCAACTCAGCAACCTGAGAGGATCCTTCCACCTCAGCAACAGCTGTCTCCCATTGCTGAGTCTGAGGGTCTTTCCAAGTCATGACTGACTTGTGGGATTTCCCGGACGTGTCAGTGAAACTAGTCAAAGCATTTAAAGGCTTCCAGCTCTGAACGCTTTTAAGTTTCAATGTGAATTTGGCTTCCAAATTGAAAATTTTGTGAGCCGGCCAATGAATTGAAATTTGTCCTGAGTATGAATCCAGAGCAAACTGCAGTGCTTCATTTTCCTGAAGCAGGTGTTCTAACATTGCCTTTGTAATTTGGCCCGATTGTAATTGAACTGGAATGTGAATGCATTCAAAATCACAGCCAGCTAATTCCCTGATCAGTGTCCTAGCTTTCTGAATCAGTTCAGCTACCAAATCCTGTGGCCGTGTCATTCTATTGGACCTTTGGTGGCTTAGGAAGACCCACTCTGTTATCAAGAGAGGATCTTTCCAGTTCTGGTCCTTCTTTGAGGTATTTTTGTCTTTCTTGTCCCACTGAAAAATCACCCCATGTAAATGTGGTAACCTCCCGAGGATGATAAATTGAAAGGGCAGGTCAGGATCGCATCTGTTGGCCTGCCTGGTGGACATGGTTACCTGGACCTTTTCCAGTGCTTTTTTCGCCTCCGGGGTGAGCACTCTAGGAGAACTCAGCTCCTCTCCCCCTTTTAACAAATCAAAAAGAGGGGCCAGGTCTTCTGTGGTCAGACCCAGCCAAGGCCTCACCCAATTCAAAGCTCCACACAGCTGATGGGCATCTGTGAGGGTCTCAATTTTGGCTTTAATTGTCAATTTTTGTGGTTTAATTGTTCGCTTACCAATTTCTAAGCCCAGATACTTCCAAGATGGCACCCACTGAATTTTTGACTCCTGCAACTCAAATCCTGCAGCAATCAGTGCATCGACTGTCAGGTCAAGCGTGTGGGCCAGCAGGTCTTCACTAGGGGCACATACAAAAACATCATCCATATAGTGATGGATGATGGCTTTTTCTGCTGCTGCATGAACTGGGGACAGCAAAGAAGAGATGTAACACTGGCAAATTGCCGGTGAGTTTCTCATTCCTTGTGGCAAAAATCTCCAGTGATACCTCTTTCTGGGGGCCTCTCGGTTTAGAGTGGGCACCGAAAATGCAAAGCACGGACCATCATCGGGGTGTAGAGGAATTTGGAAAAAACAATCTTTAATGTCAACGACAGCCAGATTCCAATCTTGAGGGAGCATTGTTGGGGATGGCATCCCAGGCTGGAGAGAACCCATTTCTTCAATCACATTACTAATTTGACGAAGGTCTTGTAAAAGCCTCCATCTGGTTTTATCTGATTTTTGGATGACAAACACCAGGGAATTCCACGGAGATGTGGTCTCCTTGACGTGACCTTTTTCCAATAGTTCTTTTACAAGGTTGTTACGGATTTCCTCAGGAAAGGAGGGCATGATGTGTATTTAGACCTTCTTGAACTACCCTAACTGAGGCCTGGTTGAGGCCTAGCTGAGGCCTAGTTGGGGCCCAAGGCCTATGACACAGCAAAAATTTCTCAGTTAGTTGTGGTGTAGTTAGAATTAGGTATTAAGGTGTTTGGGAAAGATAATAGGGTGTTGAAAGTCACTGAATAGAATTGTTAGCATGCAGGTGTAAGCCACCTTAAGGGTAAACCAAACAATGTATGTTTACATTCTTTCCTCTGCTGTGTGCCAATGAAAAAGTTGTTACATGTATAAACAATGTAGAAGAGTATATAAGTAGCTGCACTACACATAATAAACAGACTTCGTAGAATTAACCATACTGGTCGTATCTGTGTTTGTCTAGTCTAACCCTCTCTTATCAGGACCCTGACTTCACAAGGTTATTCAGCGCCTCTAATTTTTGTTTTGAAAGTGGCCACTGTTCCACCCAAACTGGCTCATCTGTTTTCCAGTTCAGCTTTTAGGGAGGACGCTGCTCAACGACCACTACTTGAAAATTTTATGAGGGGTCAGGAATGTTAATGGTGACCCCCACTGAGCCATTAGGTCTCTCCCAAGCAAGGGTTCCTGATAGTCTAAAACAAAAGGGCAGAGACTTGCCAATTGCCCCTTTGGCCCTTCAATTTGTACCACATTTTTGGATTGTTTGGACGATTGAAGGCCCCCTATACCTTGAATGTGTCCAGCCACTCTTTGAAAAGGCCAATTTGACGGCCAATCCCGTGCAGGCACAATAGTAACGTCTGCGCCCATGTTGTAGACCACTTAGATGGACTTGGTTTTTCTGCCCACTGTTAGCTTGCATTCCTCCTTGGGCTTATCTTTCCCTATTACCACAACAGCATTTACTGTTTTATTGCTTTCACTTGTAGATGGATTAGGGATAGTGATTAACTAGGCAATTATTTGCCCTTTGGGAAGAAACATAGGTGGGTTTGTGCAGTGCAACCAGACAACGAGATGCTCGGGATTAGATGACAATTGCGCAGGAGTAACCTCGATGTCTAGCGGGGTGTACTTACAATCCCCAATGACCACAAAGTCCCTGTCAATCTCTGACCAAGTTCCTCTCTCTGAGCTAACAGAGGCAAAGTGCCAATCAGTGTCACTCAGAAGGAGTGACTCAGTCAGGCTCAGTCAGAAAGGCTCATACAATGAGGTGGTTGTTAGAATCGGCTTTATCAGGTCTCGTGGAACACTCAATTCCATCTCAGTGCTGTCAGAAGGAGCTGGTGTTAGTTCCTGCTTACACAAAGGAAGAATAACGTTATTTTCCCTTTTGTTTTCCCTCTGTTCCTCTTTCCCCCCTTTATCTCGGGCCACCCACTTTTTGTCTTCACGCTGGGCAGGCTGCCACTCCCTCATCAGTTTTTTTGAGGGGCTTTTGAGGGTTTATTTCCTTTTCCACCCTCTCCTCCCCTCTTTTCTATGAACTTGTCAAATTCTTTTTTCATTGGACAATTTTGGCACCAGTGTCTCGTCTTTCCACACAACACACATGGTCGATCAGCACTGCCTCGAAAGGGGCGCTTCTTTTGGGCTGACGAGTGAGTAGCAGGCAGGGTGTTTGATACTTCAGCGTCTGCAAGAGCAACAGTTTTTACAGCAGCCCGTTTCCCCTGTTGATTTGTTGACAGGCTCATCCAAGGTACTGTTATAAATGCAACGGCAAAAATTGGATTAATAAAGCAACAATTTATTAGAAAAACAATCCAAATCACCAATAAAGAGAGAAACCACACCTTAGGGTCCGCACCCTAAGGTACAGATTTTCCCAAATCCATACGGAGCGGATCGCAGCCCGGGGTTTTATAGGGTTTTTCGTGTCCCGAGGCAAAACAGGTGTGGGGGATAGTCCAGCAAATAGTCCAAATACATCTTTGAATGGGTTTCCCGGATTTGTCGAACTTTGCAAATTGTATTCCGGGAAGGTTCCTTTCACATGCGGATCGGGCCCGCCAGTCCATGATTACCCCGATGTGTAGTCTCCGGCAAAGAATTCCTCTTCGTTCGAGGAGGAATTTCTCTGTCTGGGTACGATGCCGATTCTTATCTTGGTCGGCCAGTGTCTTTGTCCATCCTGATGGCTCCTGTCCTGCTCTTTGTCTCAGGCTGGGAAGCGGTTGCTGTATGGGCAGCCGGCTAGCTCGAGAGGAATTTTTTTAACAGACTATACCTTTTCACATTTTTATATTAACACAAATCTAACATATATTTCTATATTTTTCATCATGAATTTTTACCCCAATGTCACATTTATCACAGTCCCCCGCCTAATAATTCATTAAATTAAAAATTCATGCTTTTTTATTATATTTGTTTCTTGTGAAGAGGGCTGGGAATTCTAATACCAATTAGGATCACAGTCCTCTTGAGAAGTCTCCCCACATCCCTGGAGTGTTTCAGTTTCTTCGTTTATTTTCCCTTCAAATCTTTTCAGGGTCTCTGCTGCTCTTCCGTTTCCTCCTCTCTCCTCTAGTTTCATTAACTTAGATATTTGGGAGAGAGAGGTTGGCTTTCCTTGGGCACTTTCTGGGTCCATGGGCAGGGAAGCGATCTGCATTCCTTGGACAACAGAGTGAATTGGTCTAATGAAGCAAGGGATCAAGCAAGGAAGGAAAATAATACCTGCAATAGAACAAGCTATGAAGAACACTAATTTCTTCCACCAAGCCCCCTGTCCAAACAGCTGATCCTACCAAGAGGCTTGAAGGATGGAATTCCATTTCTGAACTGGCACATGTGCCACCTTTTTAATTTCAGCTGCCAATCCTCTAATTGTCTCCCCATAATCATCTGTCTCAGTACAGCATTCTGATTCATTGAACCTTCCACACACCCCTCCTTCTTTGGCTAGCAAATAGTCAAAGGCTAATCTGTTCTGGTACACAAAAGCCCTCATTTGTGAGTGTTGTTTTGCCAGAAGTTCTAAGGCATCCAAGGTGTGGTTGGAGACAATCTCGACCACTGCTTGCAGCTGGATAAGCCTGTTAAGGAGGTAAATGGGAGTCCTGTATCCCCAACTGCCATCATTCGCCCAGGTGGCCGGTCCATAATACTTAATGATTCTTTCGGCAGGCCACTCCTCTTCCCCCCATTTTTGACTGCCTCTTGCCATTGGTAATTCTCGCTTTAATTCTCTTCTGTGCCGATTCAATGTCTCAAAGAGGGGAGCTCCTAACAAGTTACTTTCTGACCTTGTCAGAGTAAAGAAAAAGGGCCTAATCATTCCCAGAGTACAGGACCCCTTCCATTTTCTGGGGAGTTCACTGTATGCCTTTTTCCCACATATCCAGTATATTCCATCAGGAGCTTTCCATCCTATATTTGTTTTTGTTGGTTCATTCCAGTATTCTTTCAGGCCCTCTAGGTCTTGGAAGGGATTAGCCCCAGGACTCTTATGCCAACATAACCCAATTATCTCAATCCACTCGCAATTATTTCCCTGGGTTCGGCTCCAATAGCCTGCGGGTGGCTCAGGCTGCCAAGTCGTTGATTTGTCATTGGAGTTTACCGCAAGTGTGTTTATACATGGAGTATAACCCACCAGGTCAGTAAATTCCCTCCCTTCTCTGCTGATGCAGATAGTGCCAATTATTCTCTTATCCAAAATCCATCCCTCCGGTCTTTGCATAGTTTTTGATATTTTAGATCCTTCCCATTTTAAGAGTTGCTCTGGGGTGAGTCCTTCTCCCTTCCAAGGCCACCTTTCGGCTGATTTTAATCCTCCACAAATCCAACAATTAGACAATCCTAATTCAGTAGCTATCTCCTGCATTAGGTCTATAAAGAGATTCTGATTAGGAGCTGGAAGTCCCCAATCACCGTATTGTTTTTCTAATTGCTCATAATGCTCACTAAGCGATTTTAGTATTTCTTGTTCAATTCTCCTTTTCCTGGTCTCGGCTTCTTGCCTTTTTAATTCCAGGGTTATCTGCTTCACCTTACTCTCTGGGTCCATTCCCTCCTCGTTCCTCGAGAAGCAGAAGATCTGATCAAATTGTAAGCATACACGATTATCATCATTTTTCAGCAAATCAAGAATAATAGGTTCATTGTTGAAGGAAGCCTTCTCCTCATGTTTGAGGTTTCTTCCTTCCCAGTATAGTTTTCCTCCCATGGTGCACATTTTTAATTTAGTTCTATCATAACATAAAGGGTTCACTTTGTAATATGCCAGGAGGGTTGATTGTCTTTTTCCTCCCACCCATACAGTTTTGTTGCATTGACCACAAGCTGGGACAGGAGGAAGCATCCTGACTTCACGTTTGCATATCACATGGGGAGCTTTTTCCCTTTTCATAGCAGGAATTCCTGACTGACCGTCCTTAAGACTCACCCCTGAGCGGTGACATAAGACCTCCTCTTCCAATTCACAGAGACTGAATCGAGTGCCATTAGACCAACAATAACCTCTATGTTGCCCCGGAGGGCAGTCAGTTATCTGTCCGGTAGATGTGGCAGTCAGACACTGCTCACACTTCTCTGGGGGACGCAGCCCCAGAGGCACCTTGGGGATGGCCCCCTTGGTCAAGCACACGGCTAGACTCAGGACAGTCAGGATTCCCCACAGATGTACCCCTCTGCCTCGCCCTTTGCCCGTATGTAAACATACGGCGGGGAAGACCATCTTCTCGGCAGCAGGGATAAGCTTCAGGGGCCCTCGTTGTCCTGACAGCGAACCTTCTTTTATACGTCGCCCACCGGCACAGTTTAATTGTATCAGTTCTGCACGGTACTTTGATAGTCTTTCGGCACTCAATTGCCGAAATCTCTGCCTTGGCATCCAATTTCCCTTTTATCCCCTTTTTGTAAATTTGGTACAACTCAGGAGAATCGAGTTCCAGGAGCCCGACTCGTGTGGCAAGTATTAAGAGACGGCTAGTTTCTTCCTGCTCTTCAGTTAGACAATTGGTGCACAGCCCCCTTGGTCTCTTCCCTCCCCAACAATCAGTCACCCAAACTTGTTTGCAATATACACACTCGAAGTGAATAAAAGGAAAGCAATTACAATCAGGGGTGATACAACTTATCTGATTTGTCATTTATGGCGACGCTGGAGCCTAATTTTCAGTTCTCCCGGAGGGGTGGTGACCCTCCAATCCGAGGCGTTTGAATCCTTGACCTTTTTTACCCTTGATGAATGAGTCCAGCCCTTTTCCGCAGTTCGAACCGCAGTATCAGTGGTGAGGAGGACGAGGAAGGGTCCTTCCCAGTGTGGGGTGAGGGGAAGTTCTTTCCAGGCTTTGATCAGCACTTTATCTCCCATCTGTATCTGATGGATCGCGAATCCCAGAGGGGCGCTTTGGGGAATAAGTCCACGCTTTCGGATATCCTGTAAATTTTTGTTTACAGCAATGAGATAAGGTTGTAATTGTGCATCTTCGACTTGAGGGTGTCCCACCGGCATTCCATGTTTGTAGGGCATTCCATACAACATTTCAAAGGGAGACAACCTGGTCTCAGAGTGTGGCATAGTTCTTATGTTAAGCAAAGCGAGAGGAAGACATTTGATCCAAGACATTTTTGTTTCCAGCATAAGTTTAGACAATTGGGACTTTAGAGTTTGGTTCATTCTTTCCACCTGTCCCGAGCTCTGAGGATGCCAAGGGGTGTGGTACTGCCATCTGATGCCCAAAGCTTCCGAGGTTTGTTTGATAATTCTTGAAGTAAAGTGTGTCCCTTGGTCTGAATCAATACAGTCAACTATCCCATACCGAGGGATAATTTCTTCTAGTAAAATTTTTGAAACGATCTGTGCCGTGGCTTTTGCCTTGGGGTAAGCCTCTACCCAATGTGTCAATTTGTCTACTATCACCAATAGAAATTTGTATCTCCCAATTTTTGGTAATTCAGTGAAATCTACCTGGATCCTTTCAAATGGCCTGTATGAGAGAGGACGACCTCCCCAGGCAGTTTGTCTGGATCTGGATCGATTTACTTTTTGGCAGACGACACACCCTTGTACCTCTTGTTTGGCAAGTTCAAAAATCCCTTTGCACCCAAAAAAACTTCAGGAACTGTTCTGCCAACGCCCGAGTTCCCCAGTGTGTTTGTTTGTACAATCTCTGCAAGATTTTTCTCGCCGCCCCCCTTGATATTAACTCCCTCCCGTCGGGCAGCCTCCCCTTCCCCATTTCTAGGACCCCTCTGATCTTCTTGAATTCCTCGGTTTCCTTTTCAGAAGGGGGCAGAGGGAATTCAGGGGCTTCCTCCATCATCACCTCAGGGACACTCACTGTGAGCAGGGCTGCCCTTTTTGCTTCTCTGTCAGCTAGATTGTTACCGCGGGTTTGGAATTGTAGTCCTGTTTGGTGCCCCTTTACATGAACCACTGAGATCACTTCCAGTTCTTGAATAGCCTCTAAGATTTGTCTGATTATTTCTCCATGGATTAAGCCTCTTCCCTTCGTATTTATCAGCCCCCTTTCTTCCCAAATTTTCCCAAAAGTATGCACCACTCCGAAGGCATACCGAGAGTCTGTGTAGACAGTTCCCCTTTTACCTTTCAGCCGCCGGAGAGCCCTCAAAAGAGCATAAAGCTCACAAGCTTGGGCTGACCAAGTTGCTTTTAGGGGACCTGATTCCACCACCTCTCCCGATTTACCATCCACCACAGCATATCCTGACTTTCTCTTTCCTTCCACCACCTTTGCAGAACCATCTATGAACCACTTCTCTTCTCCTTCCAATTCCTGATCCTCCAAATCAGATCTTACTTTCGTCTGAAGCTCCACAATCTCAGCACAATAATGTAATAATTTTTCTGAGGCTTCTCCGAACAGAAATTGAGCCGGGTTCTGTGCAGAAGTAGTTTTTAATTCCAAACCCGGAGAGCTAATTAGAATGGCCTCGTATTTTAGAAGCCTGGAATCAGTTAACCACTTCTCCGCTTTCTGTTGCAAGATATTTCTTACATCATGAGGGGTGTAAACTACCAAAGGAGCTCCAAAGGTTACTTTCTTAGCCTCCTCAACCAAAAGAGCAACTGCCAAGATTGCCTGCAGGCATGTAGGCCACCCTCGACTGACAGGATCCAAAATCTTTGACACAAAACCTATAGGTTTTCTTTTTCCTGCCCATTCTTGGGTCAGGACTCCTTGTGCTGTGTCCTGGTTTAGGATGAATTAGGGAAGAACCTCCAAGGAATCCCCTAATAACAAAACCTCTACCACCCCTCCCCCAGCCCTGGGTTTGGGAAGGAATTTCTCGAACAAAGTGGAAAAAACCGGTTTATTGACAAATGAATAAACACCCCCCAACACAAGGGAAAAAGAAAAAAAAGGCTCAGGTTACTGTGAGGGGGAGGGCACAGAGCTTCTTTCACGGGCCCCGCAGATCCTCGGACTTCTCAGGTCAGGTCAGATCCGGTCCGGTCCAAAATCTTAAAGGGGGGGGGAAGGGGAAAAGAGGGAAAGGAAAAAAAACCAAACAAACAGAGGCACAGAGGCGGCAGAAAGAGAAAGAAGGAAAAAAAAAGAGCAAAAAGTGCAAGCAGCAAAGAGCAGAACCAACTGCCTGAAAGCCAGCAAGTGGGGAGGGGGGGGGGGCAGACAGTGCCCGCCCAACCAACAGGAAAACAGGGACAGCTGTTAGACATAACCAGGGAGTCCACGATATGGGATAGGAAGCACTGTCAACCCAGGACATTCCACCCCTTATCCCATACGTGGACACACAATAAAAAAAACTTCCATCTCACTTACTCAGACCTTCGACACTTACACATTTCCATTCGTCTTACTTGCTCAGACCTTTGACACTTATACGTTTCCTTCTGTTTCATGTCTGAGTGATCTAATGTACAGACAATGGTAGTAACATTCAGCACATATGAGTTTCACCCCACATTCAGATCTCCCTGAGGTACACATCGCGTTGTTCCATCTTTCTGCATTATCCACCATGCATAACCCGGTCCTTGAGCAGAGACAATTCCACGGATGGGTTTGCCTGTACTCGAGGCAGAGTTGATTCATACTGTCTTTCCCAACAAACCTCTAACATGGGCCACTGGAGCTTTATCTCCATCTACTATATTAAGGAGCTGGGACTGAGCAGGACCCGCTCGGTTGGTAGAACCTCGGGTGTTAACTAACCAGGTGGCCTTTGCTAAATGCTGCTCCCAGTTTTTTAAGGACCCCCCACCCAATGCTTTCAGGGTGGTTTTTAACAACCCATTGTACCTCTCCACTTTACCTGCAGCTGGTGCATGGTAGGGGATATGGTACACCCATTCAATGCCATGTTCCCTCGCCCAGGTTTTAATAAGATTATTTTTAAAATGAGTCCCATTGTCTGACTCAATTCTCTCGGGAGTACCGTGCCTCCAAAGGACCTGCTTTTCAAGGCCCAGGATAGTATTGCGGGCTGTAGCATGAGACACAGGGTAGGTTTCCAACCATCCCGTGGTGGCTTCTACCATGGTCAGCACATGGCGCTTGCCTTGGCGGGTTTGAGGCAGTGTGATGTAATCAATCTGCCAGGCCTCCCCATACTTGTACTTAGACCATCGCCCTCCATACCAGAGGGGCTTCATCCGCTTAGCTTGTTTAATGGCAGCGCACGTCTCACAGTCATGGATAACTTGAGAAATGCTGTCCATGGTTAGATTCACCCCTCGGTCTCGTGCCCACTTATAGGTGGCATCTCTACCTTGGTGACCTGAGGCATCATGGGCCCATCGTGCTAGGAACAACTCTCCCTTGTGCTCCCAGTCAAGGTCTATCTTCAGCTCCCCTATTTTTGCAGCTTGATCTACTTGCTGATTGTTTTGCTGCTCCTCATTAGCTTTACTTCTGGGGACATGGGCATCTACATGGCGAATCTTCACAGGTAGTTTCTCTAACCGGGCCGTGATATCTTTCCACTATTCAGCGGCCCAAATTGGTTTTCCTCTACGCTGCCAGTTCGCCTCTTTCCATTTCTTCAGCCATCCCCACAGAGCGTTGCTACCATCCAAGAATCAGTATACAGATAGAGCCTTGGCCATTTCTCTCTCTCTGCAATATCTAGGGCCAGTTGAATGGCTTTGAGTTCAGCAAATTGACTGGATCCACCCTCTCCTTCAGTGGCCTCTGCGACCTGTCATGTGGGGCTCCATACAGCTGCTTTCCACCTCCGACTCATCCCTATGACGCGGCAGGAACCGTCGGTGAATAAAGCATAACGTGCTTCCTCTTCCGGCAGCTGGTTGTATGGCGGAGCTTCCTCAACCCGAGTCACTGGTTCTTGTTCTTCATCTGTGACACTGAAGTTTTCACCTTCGGGCCAGTTCATAATTACTTCCAAAATTCCAGGGCGATGTAGTTTCCCAACTCGGGCGCGTTGTGTAATGAGGGCAATCCACTTGCTCCAGGTAGCACTGGTGGCATGGTGGGTGGAGGGAACCTTTCCTCTAAACATCCACCCTAGCACCGGTAGTCGGGGTGCCAGGAAGAGTGGTGCTTCCGTACCGATCACCTCTGAAGCAGCTTGGATTCCCTCATAGGCGGCCAAGATTTCCTTTTCCGTTGGGGTGTAGTTATCTTCAGACGCCCTGTAGCTCCAACTCCAAAATCCCAGTGGTCGACCTCGGGTCTCATCAGGTACCTTTTGCCAAAGGCTCCAGGACAGACCATGACTCCCAGCTGCAGAGTAGAGCACATTCTTCACATCTGGTCCTGTTCTGACTGGGCCGAGGGCTACAGCATGAGCAATCTCCTGCTTGATCTGGGTGAAAGCTTGTTGCTGCTCAGGGCCTCAATAGAAATCGTTCTTCTTGCGGGTAACCAGATAAAGGGGGCTCACAATCTGACTGTATTCCGGAATGTGCATCCTCCAGAAACCTATGGCACCTAAGAAAGCTTGTGTTTCCTTATTATCCATTGGTGGGGACATAGCTGTGATTTTGTTAATAACATCCATAGGAATCTGACGCCGTCCATCTTGCCGCTTCACTCCTAGGAACTGGATCTCCCGAGCAGGTCCCTTAACTTTACTTTTCTTAACAGCAAAGCCAGCTTCCAGGAGAATTTGGATGATTTTCTCTCCTTTCTCGAACACTTCTGCTGCTGTGTTTCCCCACACAATGATATCATCAATATATTGTAGATGTTCTGGAGCCTTATCCTTTTCTAGTGTGGCCTGGATCAGCCCATGGCAGATGGTGGGGCTGTGTTTCCACCCCTGGGGCAGTCTGTTCCAGGTGTACTGCACTCCCCTCCATGTGAAGGCAAACTGAGGCCAGCATTCTGCTGCTAGAGGAAAAGATAAAAATGCGTTTGCGATGTCGATAGTGGCGTACCACTTTGCTGCCTTGGACTCCAGCTCATACTGCAGTTCCAGCATGTCTGGTACGGCCGCACTCAGAGGTGGAGTCACTTCGTTCAAGGCACGATAATCCACAGTCAATCTCCATTCTCCGTCAGATTTCCGCACCTGCCAGATGGGGCTGTTGAAGGGTGAGTGGGTTTTGCTGACCACCCCTTGGCTCTCCAGCTCTCGAATCATCTTTTGGATGGGGATCACAGCATCTCAAGTGGTTCTATATTGCCGATGATGCACTATTGAAGTGGCAATTGGTACTATTTGTTCTTCTCCCTTCAAAAGTCCTACTGTGATCGGGTTCTCGGACAGTCCAGGCAAGGTGTTCAATTGTCGAATACTTTCTGCCATCACAGTTGCTACTCCGAAGGCCCACCTGAACCCTTTCGGGTCTTTAAAATACCCACTCCGGAGGTAATCTATGCCCAAGATGCATGGGGCCTCTGGGCCAGTCGCAATAGGATGTTTCTTCCACTCATTCTTAGTTTGGCTCACATCTGCCTCCACCAACGTATAGTCCTGTGATGCCCCGGTCACACCAGCAATCGAAACCGATTCTGCCCCTACATATCTCGATGGGATCAATGTACACTGCGAGCCAGTGTCAACCAAAGCCTTATAATCTTGTGGCTTCAATGTGCCAGGCCAACGAACCCACACAGTCCAAAACACACGATTTTCCTTAACCTCTACCTGGCTAGAGGCAGGGCCCCTCTAAGCATGATTATCCTTCTTTCCTGGGGTATATGTCTTAGAGGTTCCTTCAAGGGGATCGGACATGTCATCATCGACATCATACTTGACATCCTGGCTGCGAACAACTGGAGCTGCTCTCTGTTTAGTGAGACTTCCTCTTTGAATCCTACCTTCCTTCAAATTACGTACCCGTTGTGCCAGAGCAGCAGTGGGCTTTCCATCCCATCTCCTCATGTTCTCTCCAGATTCACGCAAGAAGAACCACAACTCAACTCGTGGGGTGTACCTTCTCTCTCCATCAAAGGAGCGCCTGCGTTGGATACCAGGGCCTCTAATTTGCACAGCCGAGATTTGGAGGAAGTCCTCCTTAATCTCTTCCCTGAGTTTCCTATGATTCTCCTCTATTTTGTCCTCTAATTTCTGCAGTCGTGTTTCCACAGCTGCAATTCTGCATGAGTTGGGCCATGTACAGCGTCAGCATATGCTCGAAGCTTTTTCGCCATATCGAGCACAGTCTCATCTGTCTCCTCTCGCTTCATTATTGCTAGAGCAGAGGCGTATTCAGATGGCCCAAGTCGCACAAGTTTCCTCCACATTACAGGTGTACATGCTACCAGGTCTGGATTCCTAGTTGTTACATCATCTGAAAAAATAAGCTCTGCTACCGCCATCTCTCTCAGACGTTGGATCCCCTGTTCTATGGTCCTCCACTGTGTCTGCTGCAAATAAAGGTCATCTGCACACAGGTATCTTTGTGCTACACCATCCAGAATCCGTTCCCAGAGGCTGTGAGGGCTAGCCTCCCTCATCATGCCCTGATCAATAACAGGATCAAGCGACAGAGATCCCAAATGCCTCGCTTCAGTGCCATCCAGAACTGTAGCCTTCCCTGCAGCATCCCAAAGGCGGACTAACCAACTTATTATAGATTCATTAGGTTGTCGCCTGTAATCCTTTCTCAGGCCTCGAAGGTCCTTTAGGGAAAAGGAGTCAATATTGGCTCCAGAACCTACACCCCTCAATGTGGTTTCTGATTTTGGTGAAGGTCCTTCTCCTGGATTATCATCATCATCCTCCACCTTGCGATCGGTCTTAGTTGTACACTTTCCGCCTCTTCTATTAGCAGCAACAGCCCTTGGTTGAGCCCTACTGTCTGATTCAGCTACAGGCCTGGGGCCTGGGATACTAGCTGCAGCCTGAGTGATTGGGATAGTAACTAGTTTATCTCCCTGTTCCCTGTCTTCTGTCTGCTGCCCTTCAGTATCTAAGAGAGTACGATAAACATATGCCAGGGCCCAGCTCACTGCAATAATCCTTTTCTCCTTGGTATTACCCTGGCACTTCTCTTTCAAATACTTTGCCACCTCAGCTGGGTTCTGAATTTGTTCAGATGGAAAGTCCCAGACTATAGGATCAGAGAACTCCTTTAAAATTTGGCCCATATCTTCCCATTTCCCACTCCACTCAAAATTTCTCCTACTTGGCCTTGCCCCTAAATCAGAAGTCTCATTAGCCCCTTTGGAAATCTCAGCTTTCATTTTATATAAACTGCAGACAGTATGGAGAACACTTACTAAATTAAATGCCAGAAAGATGGTCTCTTTAACACTCAGGTGAAACTGAATATTTTCTAATAGAGATATAAACAATTCAAAGGAGAAGAGGGAAAACAGAGGCTGAAAAACCTCTTCCCCTGCTTCTCCCCTAACAAACTGAGTGCCCAACCATAACAACGAATCATCAAGCATATTTACAACCTTCTTGTAAACAATCACAAACAAGCCGAGTCCGGTCAATATTCTGGTTAGTGCCCCACGGCTACATAAATTATGTATAAGGAGAAATACCAAAGCTATCTCCAGGTAAGGAAATAACCCTAGACACCATAGAGGTAGTAAACCCTCAAAAAACCCTAGGGACCAGAAATATTGGCAGGCTTTCACCCCGAATGCCATTATGAGTCCAGAAAAAAACATCCCGATACACCCACAAAACAATTAGAACCACCAATATTATTATTAAGGTTTTTTCCACTTTCTTTGACTCGGTTATCCGAGTCACGGCACCAAAAGGTGTCCTGGTTTAGGTTGAATTAGGGGAGAACCTCCAAAGGAATCCCCTAATAACAAAACCCCTACCACCCCTCCCCCAGCCCTGGGTTTGGGAAGGAATTTCTCGAACAAAGTGGAAAAAACCAGTTTATTGACAAATGAATAAACACCCCCCAACACAAGGGAAAAAGAAAAAAAGGCTCGGGTTACTGTGAGGGGGAGGGCACAGAGCTTCTTTCACGGGCCCCGGAGATCCTCGGACTTCTCAGGTCAGGTCAGGTCAGATCTGGTGCCGGTCCAAAATCTTAAAGGGGGGGGGGGGGGGGGTGTCCAAAATCTTAAAGGGGGGGGGGGGGGGGGGGGGGGGGGAGGGGAAAAGAAGGAAAGGAAAAAACAAACAAACAAACAAATAGAGGCACAGTGGCGGCAGAAAGAGAAAGAAGAAAAAAAAAGAGCAAAAAGTGCAAGCAGCAAAGAGCGGAGCCAGCTGCCTGAAAGCCAGCAAGCAGAGAGTGAGGGGAGGGGCAGACAGTGCCCGCCCAGCCAACAGGAAAACAGGGACAGCTGTTAGACATAACAAGGTACCCCATGATATGGGATAGGAAGCACTGTCAACCCAGGACATGCTGTCTGTCCACTCACATCCACAAATAACTGAAATTCTTTATTTATGTCTGGTAACATCAGCACCGGAGCAGTCATGAAGACATTCTTTAATTTCTGAAAATCTGATTCATCCTGCTCAGTCCACTTCACTCTGTCAGTGTTTAACCTCTCATACAGAAATTTCACCTTCTCACTGAAGCCCTCAATCCACTGTCTGCAATATCCCAGGAGCCCCAGAATCCGCCTAATTTGTCTTTTAGTTTTAGGTGCAGGTAATGCTATGATACCTGCCACTCTTTTGGGGTCCAATTTCTTTTTCCCCTGAGTTAACCAATGTCCTAAATACTTTACTTCGGCCTCCATGAATTGCAGCTTGGATTTCGAGACTTTCAGACCCTTCTTTCCCAGAAAATTCAACAAAGCCACAGTACATTCTTTCACACTTTCCTCAGTGTGTCCAGCTATTAACAAGTCATCCACATACTGCAAAAGCTTTGTCCCTTCCCTAGGGATGAATTGGGTCAACAATTGTTCTAACGCTTGTCTGAAAAGGTTTGGAGATTCCACAAACCCCTGGGGGAGGACCGTCCACCTTAACTGCTGCTTTCTGTTTGTATCCGGGTCCTCCCACTGAAAGGCAAAGTAATTTCTACTTCTTTCGTCCAAAGGGCAAGTCCAAAAAGCATCCTTGAAATCAATCACACTGTACCATACATCCTTGGGAGAGAGTCTATTCAGCAGGGTATAGGGATTTGCCACCACCGGGAACCTAGTTCGAGTTTGGGCGTTCACAGCTCTTAAATCCTGCACCAGTCAAAAGCTTCCGTCGGTTTTTCTCACAGCCAGTATGGGGGTGTTATGCTGAGACATGCACAGCTCTAGAGTACCTCCCTTCAGGAGATCATCTATTATGTGTTTCAACCCCTTTCTCCCTTCCATCGGGATGGGATACTGTTTGACCCTTATGGGGTCCTCAGGGTTTTCAATCTCAATGTGAATGGGTTTAATTTCCAACCTCCCCACCTCCCCTTTCAAGTGCCAAACCTCCGGATTTATTTCTTCATCGTCCTTCGCAGTGAGCCTAAACATTTTTACCACTAGTTCTGAACTTTTTGCAATCGCGCTAATTCCTAATGCAATGATCATATCTCTTCCTAACAAATTATAATCAGCTTCTTTTACCAGCAACAAGTCTTCCAGGCAAATTTTATTTTCAGATTAAATTTCTACATTCTTTATTACAGGCACTTAAAAGGGATCCCCCTTGGCACCAATCACCAACACTCTCTCCTTACTACCACACATCCACACGGCAAATTTTGCAAAGTGCTTCTTTCTGGCCCAGTGTCCACCAGCAAAATTACCGCCTGTCGTTGGGGGCCCACTTTTAATTTTACCAGGGGCTCTCTGGATTTTCCGGTCCCCAAAGTGAAGAGCATCCAACACCCCTAATCCTCCTGAAAAATCTTCTCATCTCACCCTTCATCCTTTTTCTGCAGTCCCGCCGAATGTGCCCCACCTTTTTACAATAATAACATTGTGGGAGTTCCCTCGGGGGAGGCTGGGGCTGCCTTGCGAAAGCCCTGAGGCTTTTGGGGCATTGTTTTAAACTTACCCTGTGCCTGTTTCTGCTTCTGGACTTCCTTCACTGCAGCCACCAAGACCTTAGCCTGTAACTTTTGTATTTCCCCCTCCCTTGTCATGTATACTTTTTGGGCCTCTCTTAGGAGTTCCTGCAAACTCTTGTCTTGCCAGCCATCTATCTTTTCCAATTGGCTCCTAATGTCCTCCCAGGATTTGGCAACAAATTGAGTTTTTAGCAGAACCTCCCTGTTGTGGTTTGAAAGCAAAATGAATGAGAGGCTCCAAGTCAGAGATATAATTTAATAAGAAGAATGGTAAAAAGGTAAAAGTAGAATAAAACAAATGCAATAACACAAAGGATCACTGACAGAGTCAGAATACAACCTGAGCAGGATGGTGGAAGCAGTCCAGGTGAGGTGCTCTTCCTGAAGCAGTGATCCTGTAGAAAAGGTCTGGCAGCCCTGCTCCTCTGGGAATCCAGTGGATAAGTGCCCTTGCACTGCCCACATACTAGCTTATATCCAGGTGAGAATGCTTGGCTCCTCCCCCTGGGCAGAGCATCTCACAATAGGATGAGGAGTGTGAAGTGGGTCCTTGATGGCCCATTAAACAGAGATAACCCCTGGAGGGAGTTACCTGTGACTCATGGGCCATTAGCAGAAGACACCCCAAAAGTCATTAGCAGAAGACACCCCAAAGGCGTTAATGGGCCATTAGCAGAAGACACCCCAAAGGCCATTAGCAGAAGAGGCAGGGGGCTTGGGAAAACAGTAGCCCACCTGGTTTCAACAGTTCATGAAGATGGTGATAGAATAAATACTTTGTGTACATCCTACACTGCAACCCAGGACATAATCCACCCCTTATTCTATTACCATCTACATCATATCCAAATCAATACATTCTTTCAAAGATATGCATACACATAGAGAATAAAATGTTACACACTGTTCTCACTTAAAATTAAGTCTCCCTGTGGTACACAATGGGTTTCCCCATCCTTCTGCATTACCCACCAAGTGTGACCAGGTCCTTGAGCAAAGACAATCCCACGGATGGGTCTGCCTTTTCCTGAGGCGGGATTAATCCAAACAGTCTTCCCTAAAATGCCTTTCATATGTACTGCAGGGACTTTATCTCCATCTATTGTGTGCAAGGGTTCAGACTGGGCAGGACCACCTCGATTAATAGACCCTCGGGTGTTGACCATCCAAGTAGCTTTGGCTAAGTTCATTTCCCAATTCTTGAAGGTCCCCCCGCCAAGTGCCTTCAGGGTAGTCTTTAGTAGTCCATTGCACCGTTCAACTTTTCCGGCAGCTGGTGCGTGATAAGGAATGTGATATATCCATTCAATGCCATGTTCTCTGGCCCAGGTGTTTATAAGGCTGTTTTTGAAATGGGTCCCATTGTCCGACTCAATTCTCTCAGGGGTGCCGTGTCTCCACAGGACTTGTTTTTCCAGGCCCAGGATGGTGTTCCGGGCAGTGGCATGAGGCACAGGGTAGGTTTCCAGCCATCCAGTGGTGGCTTCCACCATGGTCAGCACGTAGCGCTTTCCTTGGCGGGTTTGGGGAAGGGTGATGTAGTCAATTTGCCAGGCTTCCCCATACCTGTACTTCAGCCATCGTCCACCATACCACAGAGGCTTCACTCACTTGGCCTGTTTGATTGCAGCACAGGTCTCACAGTTGTGGATGACCTGTGAGATGCTGTCCATAGTAAGGTCCACCCCTCGGTCACGGGCCCATCGGTATATCGCATCTCTTCCTTGATGACCAGAGGCATCATGGGCCCAACGAGCTAAGAACAGTTCTCCCTTGTGCTGCCAGTCCAGATCCACCTGTGATACTTTCACCTTGGCAGCTTTGTCCACCTGCTCCTTGTTGTGATGCTCCTCATTAGCCCGGCTCTTGGGAACGTGTGCGTCCACGTGTCGTACCTTCACGGTCAGTCTCTCTACTCAGGCAGCGATGTCCTGCCAAATGTCAGCGGCCCAGATGGGTTTTCCTCTGCGCTTCCAGTTGGCCTTTTTCCAGCGATTCAGCCATCCCCACAGAGCATTAGCTACCATCCATGAGTCAGTATAGAGATAGAGCCTCGGCCATTTCTCTCGTTCAGCAATATCCAAAGCCAGCTGGACAGCTTTAAGCTCTGCAACCTGACTCGACCCACCTTGTCCCTCGGTAGCCTGTGCAACTTGTCATGTGGGGCTCCAAACTGCAGCCTTCCATTTCCGGTTAGCGCCTACAATTCGACAGGAGCCATCAGTGAAGAGAGCATATCGTCTTTCAGTCTCCAGTAGCTCATTGTATGATGGGGCTTCCTCAGCACGCGTTACTTGCTTTTCTTCTTCGTCAGACGATAATCCAAAATTCTCACCTTCTGGCCAGTTTGTTATAACTTCCAGAATCCCAGGGCGATTTGGGTTTCCAATACGGGCGTGCTGTGTGATGAGAGCAATCCATTTGCTCCATGTGGTGTCAGTGGCGTGATGCGTGGAGGGAACCTTTCCTTTAAACATCCACCCCAGCACTGGTAATCGGGGTGCCAGAAGCAGCTGTGTTTCAGTGCCAATCACTTCTGAGGCAGCTTGAATTCCTTCATAGGCAGCCAAGATCTCCTTCTCAGTGGGAGTGTAGTTGGCTTCGGAGCCTTTGTAACTTTGGCTCCAGAATCCCAATGGTCAGCCTCGAGTCTCTCCAGGCACCTTCTGCCACAGGCTCCAGGACAGACCGTTGTTCCCGGCTGCAGAGTAAAGCACATTCTTCACATCTGGTCCCGTCCTGACTGGGCCAAGGGCTACTGCATGAGCAATCTCTTGTTTGATCTGAACAAAGGCTTGTTGCTGTTCAGGGCCCCAGTGGAAATCGTTCTTCTTGCGAGTAACCAGATAGAGAGGGCTCACAATCTGACTGTACTCAGGAATGTGCATCCTCCAGAAGCCTATGGCACCTAGGAAAGCTTGTGTTTCCTTCTTGTTGGTAGGTGGGGACATGGCAGTGATCTTGTTTATTACCTCTGTGGGGATTTGGCGACGTCCATCTTGCCACTTGACTCCCAGGAACTGGATTTCTTGAGCTGGTCCCTTAACCTTACTTTGTTTAATGGCAAAACCAGCTTTCAACAGAATTTGGATAATCTTCCCTCCTTTCTCAAAGACCTCCCCTGGGGCGTTCCCCCATATGATGATGTCGTCGATGTACTGCAGATGTTCCGGAGCCTCACCTTTCTCCAGTGCAGCCTGGATCAGCCCGTGGCAGATGGTGGGGCTGTGTTTCCACCCCTGGGGCAGTCGGTTCCAGGTGTACTGCACGCCCCTCCAGGTGAAAGCAAACTGGGGCCTGCACTGTGCTGCCAAAGGAATGGAGAAGAAGGCATTGGCAATGTCAGTGGTCGCATACCACTTTGCTGCCTTGGACTCCAGCTCATATTGAAGCTCTAACATGTCTGGCACGGCAGCGCTCAGTGGTGGCGTGACTTCATTCAGAGCACGGTAATCCACCGTCAGTCTCCATTCTCCACTGGACTTAGGCACAGGCCATATTGGGCTGTTGAAAGGTGAATGAGTCTTACTGACCACCCCTTGGCTCTCCAGTTTACGGATCATCTCATGTATGGGAATCACAGAGTCTCTGTCAGTGCAATATTGGCGGCGGTGTACTGTTGTTGTGGCAGTTGGTACCTGTTGTTCTTCGACTCTGAGCAGTCCCACAGCAGAGCACACAGAAGCAAGAAAAAGACTTTGCAGATGGTTTTTAACCAAAAGAAACGCACCCTCCCGATTCTAAACGACTGCACAGTCGTATTTTCCCAGCCTCTTTCTAGAAAGAGGCAAACTTAGGCATAAAGCCCGGTTCTCATAGGAAGCCCCAAAGTTACCCCAAAAATGGTAGCAAATACTTACCATCGAATGTGAAGAGAAGAAAATTCATGGTAATGTATTTTCCAAGCCTCAGAAGGACCCTCTGGATGCTGGGGGCTGTCCTTCTTCGCTGAGGGTGTTTTTCCAGCAGTTGCAAAACAAGCCAATAGTCCTTTTGCTGGTCCCAGACGAGTATTTCAGCAGCTAGCCCGAGGACTCTCCATGAGGTCCAGTATTTCACAGAAACTCACGCTGGCCACCTCGCTTCACGTTTCCTTGGCACACCCTTTTGAGATCACGTGCTCACCTCCATTGCACGCTGCTCTTCCTGGGCTGCCGGAGTTGCTGAGATTCAAGCCTCACGTTCTGGGTGCCAGATATGCTGGTGTCCGGTGCAAGCTTTACCAGCTAGTTCTCTCACCGGTCTGCATATGAAGGGTACAGCCTTGTACCTTTGATGTTTGGTGGGTCTGAACCTCAGGCTGAAATGTGGTAACGGCATGGAAGGAGGACTCTCACGTGGGTAGCAGCTGGGTTTATTCAACCCCGAAACCCACCTGAAGAGTGAGGCTCCGGGGCTCAGGTTGCCCATTAAGTACCAGGGGCATCTCCTGGGCAAGGAGATACCTAGAACCAATCCCAGGGAAGGGGGGAATGACCAAGAACAGGGGACAATTGGCAGGGCCATCTATGAACAAAAAGGGGAATGGGGAACTTGATGCCTTGCTGAGTCACCCTGAAGCTTTACTAGAACTTTTCAGGCTTAGGGTGTGGTAGCAGTGTGATTGACTAGATCTATCACTAGGGTAAGACCACAGGGGATTTGGGGATGGAGGTGTCAGGATAAACCATTATAAAACCAATAACAAAACATACAGAACTTTGGAACCCAAAATGCACACTACAACAGTTTCCCTTCCTGTGGTGATCATGCTCCATGGCTTCATGAACAGATGGATTGAGACCCTTGGGGCTGAGGGTCCAGGTCCCACATGCGTGATCCCAGCAGAGCTGTCTCTGAATGCAGAGGGATGAGCAGGGAACTTAATGGAGACCCTTGGGCACCTTATCACCCTCACCTAACGTACCTGGGAAGAGCCGTGCCCAGAGACCCTGGCCATGCACCACCTTCAGGTCATCTCTAGCCACTTGGGTTTCTCCTCCGCTTCCCATGCCCGCTGCTGCCCTTTTTCCCTGATGTAGCAGCTGGCTCAGGATCTGCAACTGATGTCACTTCCCTCCCCAGAGTCATCATTCCCTCTTGACATCAGTGCTGTGAAGAAGGACCACAGCTTCCTGGACCAGAATTCCCTCAAATCCCTGTGCAGGTAATGCTCCCTTGTCCCCCCACACACGGAATCAGCATGGGCATGTGCCACAGACAAGGGCAGCGCCCCAGGCTGATGGGGTGGTGGGCTCAGGGAGTTGCCTGATGGGGTGGTAGGCTTAGTAGGATGCCTGCCCTGCACCTTGGCTGGGCTCAGAGCCTGCTCCAGCACTCTCACTCCCTCTGCAGTGAGAACTCAGTTGTTCCTATCAGGGAACATTGCTGGTGTTGTGTGGTTCCAGGGAAACAACAGGTTTTTTATGCTCCATGTGATGCTGGTTGTCCCAGTACCAGGCACCTGGGCACAGCACTGCTGCAGCTGCAGGTTTGGGAGCTGCCCAGGAGTGGTGTGCAGGGAGCAGCATGTGGGGGACTCAGGCAGAGCAAGCCAGAGCTGGCACCCAAAGCGGGGCACTGACCAAGTGGTCTGTCTGGGTGGGCCATGTGTCACTCGGTGCTGCAGGTGACTCAGCCCTGCCTTGGCTCTTGGGACACATCATCATGCTCGTGTCGCTGTGCTGGCTCCATGCTGTCCCTCCCACCCAGATCAGAGGAGGTGGGAACAAGGTCTATTTCCTATTTGTTTCCCAGCAGAGAGGCTGCTGTGCTGGGCAGGAGGGGATCCCTGAGCCGTTTCCTGGGTGCAGTGAGGCAGGAGGTGATGGGAGGTCTCTGCCTGTCCCTCTCTCTCTGAGCTTTTAGGTCCTTTAGTCATTCCCTGTCTGGGGCACAGGAGCTTCTGAGATGATTTTGCTTTAATAGCCTGGAGTGCACCACCCCTTTCCACTTGCAGAACCAGTGGCCCCAGAAGCTGGCATGGGCATGGCCTAGCTTGGGCTACCATCTGCTGGCATTGTCCCCTTGTTAGTCGGGTGTCCCTCTGACTGTGGAGCCACAGCAGCAGGTGACAGGTGATAGGCACAGCCAAGGCTCTAAGGCAGGAAAATTAAAATAAGCCAAAGCCATCCCTGTGACCGCAGCAGGGCTGGGACAGGGCCTGGGACCAGGGTAAAGCCACTCTGTTTCTTGCAGGAGGCTGATGACCCTGAACACTTGTGCCTCCGTGAAGCTGGATGTTCACTTTCAGCATAAACAGGTAAGTCCTGGATGCTAGAGGCAGGTGAGGGGCTGAGGGGTGCAGGGGATCATGTGCTTGATGGTAGGGCAGTGTCCTGGTGAGCTCTGGGACTGCCCTGGGCACAGAGTGGCTCCTGGAGGCCTTTGCTGCCAAAAGGGTCCTGAGCTGGTTTAAGGGGGTGAACACACTGCTCTCCTTCCCAACCGGGGCCATGCTGGCGGCTGTGCCCCTCTGAGGTGGGGGGATGTGCTGACCTTCCTCGGCTCCAACCGATTGATCATCCCCAGTTCTCAACTGCCCACAGAATGAAGACTCTGAGGAGGAAAACCTGTGTGCCATCAGCAACCAGTGGGCCTTCCAGAGGGACAGCAAAAGGTGGTCATGGGTGAGGTCTGCGAATGTCCTGTCCCAGGGCTCAGAGGCCCTGAGCTGCACTATGTGCCCAGTGTCCAGCCATGAGAGCGTCCTCATGGACCTCAGCACCAACCCTGAGGCCACGTCCCTGCACAGCACAGGCAGTGTGGGCAGCATGGGTGGCACAGGCAGCATGCCGGGCACTGCGGCCATGCCATCCGGGCCCCCGTCCCCCTTCTGTGCCACCACCAATGCCTCCAACTGCAGCCAGAGTGAGTGTTCTGCACTGGAGCAGCCCTCGAGCCAGGGAGAGGGCTCTAAGGAGAAGCTGAAGAAACAAAGGTCTCGCAGCTTCCTGAAGCAGATTGAGTCCCTGCGGAGGAAGGACAAGGAGAAACCCAGCCCAGACAGGAGAGTGGCTCCACACAGCAGCACCACTTTCCCACCAGGATGGGGGGCTCTGAAGAGTAATGGGGACCTTGCAGCTACCAGGACCAACTCCTCTAAAAGAGGGATACCTGCCTCCTTCCACAGCAAAAAACACTTTTTCTCGGTATCATACAGGACTAACCGCCTGCTCAGCCCTGGGAGCACCAAGGGGAGCTCTGACCCTAAACACAGTGGAGTCTACCTGGAGGACTATGACACAGCCACTGCCACTGGCAGTGCCTGGGCTGCTGCTGAGTGCCAGCACCAGGCTTGCCATGGCGATTGCCTGGTCTATATCCCCTGTGACCACAAGCCCGGCACCTTCCCCAGATCCCTCTCCATCGAGAGCTTGTGTCCCCTGGCTGGCAGCTCCCTGACCCACTGGAACGCAGGGAACGCGGCCGTGGGGCTGGACCAGGGCGGCAGCAGCAGCAGCGTGGAGGGCTCGTCCTCCCCGAGGGGCTCTGCCCACCAGCGCCGGGGCTCCTGTAGCTCCCTGGGCAGCCGCGTCAGCGTCTACGACAATATGTCGGAGTTCGGCAGCAGCGAGGAATTCTGCAGGGACAGGGAGGTCATCTACGAGAACCTTGACGACATCCTGCAGCACGTGTGGGGGCTGCAGCAGAAGGTGGAGCTTTGGTGTAAAGCTGTCTCCACTGGCCTGGATGGGGAGGAAGGGGGCGAGGAAGAGGAGTTGGAGTCAGACTCGGGAGGGGAACCCTCCAACCTGCATTTTGAAGAACACCCCATGTCGGATGTTGACACCTCTGTCAGTGACTTTGATAGCACTGGGAACTCCCTCAACGAGGCTGAAGAGATCGAGACACGGGAGCGCCGGGATTCAGGGGTGGGAGCATCGCTCACAAGACCCTGCAGGTATCACAGAATCCCGATGTGGTTTGGGTGGGAAGGGACCACAGAGACCATCTCGTTCCCCCCACCCCCGCTATGGACAGAGACACTTTCCTCTAGACCATATTGCTCCAAGCCCCGTCCAGCCTGGCCGTGAACACTCCCAGGAACGGGGCTGCTGCAGCAGGGAGGGGTGCACAGCCCATGGGTCTGGGGAGCAGCGCCCGATCCCGTCCTCGGAGGGCTGGATGATCGTCTCTTCCCGGGAGGCAGAAGCGACCGGAGGGAGGGGAGTGCTGCTGGAGCCGCACGGTGCGGGTAGGGGAGTGCAGCGCGGGGCGCTGGTGCGCTCTGGTGGCCGCAGGACACCACTGCCACCGCTGCCGGCACTTCAGCAGTGCCACCACTGCCGGCCCTGTCTGCCTGCACAGACCCGTGATTAAAAGGTTTGTCATTAACTAATAACAAGTGTAAACGCAGGGGGCACGTGCCTCCCCTATGCCAGTATTCTCTCGGGCTCTCCCCAGGAGAGATACGGCTGTTGCCGAGTTCTGTGGCTTTCCTCACCCAGTTCAGCTGGTGCCAGAGGGTGATGTGACAATAACCATGAAGGAGCAGAGAGCAGTGGGGGTTTCTTTAGCTGGGAATGTCCCGTGTGTCCCCAGAAAGCTGCGTTGGCACAGCTTCCAGAACTCGCACCGGCCTAGCGTGAACTCGGCCTCGCTGGAGATCAACCGCCAGTCATCGGCCCAGCTCAACCTGCTCCAGAAGTGCTCCCTGCTCTGGCTCATAGCCATCATGGAGAAGTACTCTGTGCCCCATAAACAGGTCTGGACATGGTGAGCTGAGGTGAGGGGGGCCAGGATGAGGCCCACATGCTGCAGCTCATGCTGTGCTCCCAGCCTGGGGCAGCTTCAGGGTGTAGAGGGGGGAAAGCTAAACCAAGGGCTGTCTGCTCTGGCAAGTGTGAGCCAGAGCTGAGCCCCAGGCTCCTGGCATCATCCTGGCTTCCAGAGGGGATCCTGGCATCATCTGCCACTGTGGGGGCTGCAGGTGTTCGTGGGGCATTAAAAGTGCTGCAGCAACATAAGAGTGGGACAGTGGTTTCTTTTCATAGCCAAGCACCAAAATATTTTAGCTTAATAAAAGGTGCTGCCATTCCTGCTGGGAAGCTGCCTTGCTTGTATTCCAAATACTGCAGAAATGTGTGTGTGTGTGTGTGTGTCTGTGTTTTCTCAGGGTCCTGCTCTCTGTGAGAGGGTGCTGAGGGCACCGATTGTTGCACTGATGTCTCTCTGTCCCACTCTGCAGGACTGTCCCCAAGTTCATGAAGCAGAGTAAAGTCCCTGACTACAGGGACAAGATGGTTTTTGGGGTGCCACCCATCGTCAATGTGCAGCAGACGGGTCAGCCCCTGCCCCAGAGCATCCAGCAGGCCATGCAATACTTGCGCAGCCAGTGCCTGGACCAGGTGAGGCTGTAGCTACTGGGCAGCACCACTGGGATTTGGGGAAAAAAAAAGCTTTAGGAGTCCTGTTGTTCACCTCTTGTGGTGTGTGCTGAAGTGGGAAGGTGGGATTGTCTGTGGGAACCCAGCAGCATCCCCTTGGCCATCTTTCACTCAGTGTCTCCTCAGTTCAGGGATGATCCCTTTGGGGAGGGAGTGTCTTTGTCTTTCCCACAGGTGCCTGCTCACACCCTGCTCTGTCCTGGCAGGTTGGCATTTTCCGCAAGTCCGGGGTGAAGTCCCGGATCCAGACGCTCCGGCACATGAACGAGACCAGCCCCGACAATGTCAGCTACTCGGGGCAGTCAGCATATGACGTGGCCAACCTGCTGAAGCAATACTTCCGCGACCTGCCCGAGCCCATCTTCACCAGCAAGCTAACAAACACCTTACTGCAGATCTACCAGTGTAAGAGCTGGGCAGGGGGCAGCTCAGGGTCTTCGGGGAGGAGGGGGGTCTCTCTGTTTGGATGGAGGGGGTGGGAGCGGGTGGGTAGTGGCCATGGGGATACCCCACTGACGCTGCCCCGTGCCCACAGTTGTGTCCAAGGAGCAGCAGCTGCAGGCAGTGCAGGCTGCTATCATCCTTGTGCCAGATGAGAACCGGGAGGTGCTGCAGACCCTGCTCTACTTCCTCGGTGACATCGCCTCGGCTGAGGAGAACCAGATGACAGCTGGGAACCTGGCTGTGTGCCTGGCCCCCTCTATCTTCCACCTCAATGTGTCCAAGAAGGAAAGCACATTGCCCAGGTAAGGGCTGGCTGAGTCCACGCTCCCCAGTGCCCCTTCCCTGCCTGCTGTGGGAGGGGGCCAGCAGGGAATAGTGAGACATGAGGGGCTGTTGGCTCTGCTCTGTGACACAAATGAGAGCCATGGGGGTCTAGAGGTGCCCACCGGTGCCAGCACTACCTGATCCCCCACAGGGCCATACACAAGAGGGGCACCATGGGGAAGCCAGACCAGAAGGACCTCAATGAGAACATGGCTGCGACGCAGGGGCTTTCCCACATGATCACCGACTGCAAGAAGCTCTTCCAGGTGAGGTGCAATGGTGTCCCAGCTCAGCACTGCCCTTGGGAGGTGTGACCTTGTTGGCAGGTGCTGGTCCTAGGGCTAGCTGGGGGCATCCTTTCCTTAGTGGGACAGCAGCCACCAGCCATTCACCCTGGAGCCAAGCCCAGCTATGTCCTGGGGCAGGAGGTGGTGCAGGCTGTATGTCCATCCTCCCCACTCCCTGGGGAAATGAGTTACAGTTCTCTGTCTGTCCAGGACCACTCACAATAGTCCTCACAGGATCTCTCTGCCTCACTGAACATCTGTGTGCTTTTGGTTTACAGGTCTCCCATGACATCTTGCTGCAGCTGAGCAGCTCCTATATGGCTACAGACACTTATCCTCATCCCCTGGCTGACTTGGTGTGCCATGGGGAGAGCAAGGATTTACACTCCTACTTCGAGCAGAGTGTCCAGAACCTGCTCAAAGAGTCATCAGAAAAATTCAAAGGGTGGCTGAGCACGCTGGGGCCTCTGAACACAGAGCTGTCCTGCAAAAAGGTAAATGCCACTGTGGAGGGGCTTGAGAATATGCAGGGAAATGTCTATGGTGTGACCTCTCCAGTAGCCAGAGCAGGTCCCACCCCATCCCCTCACTAGCCAGCAGATGGGAGTGTGCTGCTCTATGGCAGTGGGAGCCATCAGTGAAGCTTCTCAGGGATTAGCACTGGGAGTCCTGTGGGACAGTCTGTGTGACCCTCACCTTGTCCCCTCAGTTTGGGGACGGGCACCCTCTGCGCCTGTGGAAGGTCTCCACGGATGCTGAGGCCCTTCCCGCCACAGTGCTGCACCGGGTGCTGCGGGAGCGTCACCTGTGGGATGAGGACCTGCTGCAGAGCTGAGTGGTGGAGGCGCTGGACAAGGACATGGAGGTGTACTACTACATGACAGACAGCATGGCCCCACACCCATGCAGGGACTGTATGGTGCTCCGGTGAGGGTGGCCGGGACCCGTGGTGGGCTTGGGCTCACTTTGGTGCATCCCCTCTGCTCCAGTCCCATTTCCTCCTTCCCGGGCTGTGTGGGGTCCCGCACTGTCTGATCCTGCTGTGGGCCCCGTGGTGGGCACGCAGTGACTCCTGCTCTGTTGCAGGCACTGGCGCATGGACCTGCCGCGGGGAGCCTGCCTGCTCAACTCCCTCTTGGTGGAGTACAGCAAGGTGCCAGTGGAGGGAGGTGTCAAGGCCATCGTGCTGACATCCCAGTACCTCATCGAGCCCAGCACCATGGGCTGCTCCCGAGTGACCCACATCTGCAGGGCTGACCTCAGGTAACAGGACCCTCCGGGGAGGGGATGGAGCAGCAGGATGTGCTGCTGTATGATACTGCCAGGGTCTCTCCTGCCCACTCACCCCCTTCTGCCTCTTCTCTTCTCCAGGGGCCAGTCTCCCGAGTGGTATAACAGGGTCTTTGGCCACCTCTGTGCCATGGAGCTGGCGAGGATCCGAGACTCTTTCCCAGCCCTGAGTCCCAATGTCCCTGAGACAAAGATTTGAGGCACCAGGAAGATGCTTTGTCCTTTCAGACATGGACTTGCCAGTAGATCCGGACTGGGGGCTCTCAGCAGGAAGCACGGTGTGGTGCAGTGCCCATGGAGGAGGAGACAGAGGCACATGTTTATAAACATCCTTTCACTCCGGGCTGGGTAGTCCCGTCCCACGACCTGGGTGCTGTGGGACAGAGTGGCTGCAGAGGGGAAGCCGTGGTGTCCGCAGGAGAGGCGGGGGAGCAGAAGGAAAGAGTGGCCATGGGGTGACCCCTGAATGCAGCCTGTGGCAGGAGCTGGGGCCCCCACACAAGCCAGGAGCAACAGCAGGGGTGAAGGAGTGTGGAGTGAAGTGGGAGGAGCGAGCGGGGAAAATGGGGCTGTGTCTGCAGGTCGCAGTGCAGGGGTCAGGAAGTGGAGGGTGGGCAGCGAAGGGGGGGGATTGTGTGTGTGGTGTCATCCAGTGGGGACAGCCAGGGAATCACTGTGTGGTAGTGGAAGAGGCTGCTGTTCTGGGAGGAGGGGGCTGCCTATAGATACAGAGGTAGAGCTCAAGTGCCAGCCCCTGCCAAGGGGCAGATGGAACCTGTTGCAGCATTGGTACTGAATTCATGGAAGAAGCAGCCCTGTACTCCCATGCCTTGCTCTTCCTTGGCTAAAAGCCCTCTCTCTACACTGGGTGTCACTGGGAGAAGGGGTGGATGGACCATGTTCCAAGCCAAGGCCATCCCTCAAACAGCTGCCCTGTTATTTGCATGGGGCAGGACATTGCTGGAACCCCAGAGCAGCTGCGCCTGAGTGGGAAGGGGCAATGCCTGGAAAGAGGCATTGAGGTGGGGAGAGACTCCCCAGACCAGCTCCCCCTTTGTGCTGCCCTCCGTGTTGAGGGCTGTACCTAGAGAGGGAGGAGGGATGTCAGGAGGGACAGTTGTTTGGGATTCACTCCTCTTTGGGCAGCTACACATGACCCATGCCCACCTACTCCCTGCAGAGAGATCCTTTCCCCTTTCCACCCCTTCCTTCCCTTCATGAAGGAACTGTTCACTGGAGCTGTCAGCATCCAGGAGATGACCTGGTTTCTCCATTGAGGCAGGGACTCAAATTCCCAGACATCGTGACAACTGGAAGGCAACATGACCCATGAGCTGGGGACCCCCAGTGTCAGTTTGGCCATAACTGTCTGTCTTTTGGTAAAAAGAAAAGCACAATTCAGCCTCTAGTCTGTGTTTATATTTATATTTATATATATATATATATATATATATATATATATATATAAATATAACTAACATGTGGGGGAGTGAATTTTCTCTTGGTATTTTTTCAAGCATTTCTTTTTTTCTATCTATAAATACTTGTATAGGTAGAATATTAATATATAACTCTGGTGGCAGAGCTCAGCACCAGGTGATGCTCACTTAGAGCTGGGTATTTTGTATTTAAGGAACTTTTGTATCATATGAAACTGCAGAAGTTTGACTTGGATCGGGGCTGCTTTTCCCATCTGTGCAATTAATAAAGTATTAACAAGATCTGCTGGCTGATGAGGAAACCTGTGCTCAGGGCTTCTCCAGCACCAGAGCAGCCCAATGCTGAGCAATGTGTGGCCTTAGGGCAGCCCCTGTGTGGGTGAAGAGACTCAAACCCAGCATTTTCCACATCCAGCTGTGCTCTAGGGCCATGCCAGGGTTTGGGGTTCTCCTGGCATTGCCACCTACAGCAGGGAGAGCACCTTGAGGAGGAAGAGGAGCATCCAGCATCAGCGATGCTGATGAAGAACCACATTGTGCTGTTGAATTCCCTGGAGCAGACACCTCTCACCGCTGTTTTGGAAGTAGTGATGGGAATGGGGTGGAACATGCTGGAGTAGATAATGATGATGGTGATGAAGGCTGCAAGATTAAAGCCTGGAGAGGAAGGAATCCCTCTCTGAGCTTGGCTAAAGTGTGGGGTTGGCAGCAGGAGGACTGCTCTGGCTTTTAGCACCAATGGGAAGAGACTTTGGGGCAGCCCTGGCTCATCCCAAATCCACCTATGGCCAGGGCTCCAGCACTGGGATGGAGAGAGTACGCTCCCCATCCTGGGATGGAGGCCAAGCTGGCATCTCATCTTCCAGGGCCCCAGCAGGATGGCAGCACTCCACAGACCCACCCAGGCATCCCACTGATGGAGGGGTGTGAGCTCTCAAGGACCCCCACTCCCACAGGGAACCCTGTCCTGCCTCACATTGTCCCTATCCCCAGGTCCCAAGTCCCCAGTGGATTGAATGAAGAGGTTCCCCACCCCTCTGCACGATGCTGTGCTGGGTGCAGACACTAAATAACACCCCAAAGCCTCTGCAAAGCTGGCTGGAGCCATCCCAGGGCGTTTGGGCTCACCCCAGCCATGCTCCCAAATCCACCTCCGCTCAGCACCGTCAGCTGATCAGTCCAAGAGTGTTTTCCTCCAACTCCTGCTTTGCAGACACTAACATTTAAAATCAATGTCTTACTGAAATCCTCCGAGTTTCATTAACAGAGATTAAAGTTTTTTCCCTGCACATCATTACAGATTAATCTTTTAAAACCTTATAAAAGCCAATCCCTACAACTTAGCAAACCCCTGCACTGGGAAATGATTGCAGAGCAGCAATGCCAGGCTCAGTTTGGCTTAATTAGAGATAAAAGGAGAGAAAATCATTCCTTATTAACCAGTCAGGTAGAAGCTGTACTGTATTTAGAGTGCAAACAGCCCAATTACAGGGAGGAACATGCACAGTTGTCTTTCATTACAGGTACTTGAAAATGTCCATCTGGAGAAAATTAATGATGATTCTCTTCTTCCAAAGAGAAGCTGCAGCCATCCCAGCTGGCTGTGTGGGCCACCCCCAGCACAGGAGTGATGCTCGTCCAGCCTGACCATTTGCCCATCCCTGGGATCCCTGCTGTTATCTCAACCCTGGCAGAAGGATCTTTAAAGGTGTTGCTCAAACCACAGCTCTCAGTCCACAGGTAGCACCTGGCTGGTGGAGTCTACCTTCTCCCCACCCCACCTACCCAGCATGCACCTTCACAAATACACCTCACTCTGTACCACACCTATGCCAGGACAAGGCCCCCACGGCTCCACAACTTCTCTGTCTTCATGGGCAGAATGTTCCCCTTGCTCTAAATCAGCCCCAGCCAGGAGAGACCCTCTTGTCCCAGGGGATTTAAGCAGTATCTTCATGCTGAGGGTCTTTGTTGTGGTTTTGAAAGCAAAATGAATGAGAGGCTCCAAGTCAGATATATAATTTAATAAGAAGAAAGGTAAAAAGGTAAAAGTAAAATAAAATAAATACAATAACACAAAGGATCACTGACAGAGTCAGAATACAACCTGAGCAGGATGGTGGAAGCAGTCCAGGTGAGGTGCTCTTCCTGAAGCAGTGATCCTGTGGAGAGGTCTGGGAGCTCTGGTCCTCTGGGAATCCAGTGGATAAATGCCCCCTGCACTGTCCCAAATCCCAGCTTATATCCAGGTGAGAATGCTTGGCTCCTCCCCCTGGGCAGAGCATCTCACAATAGCATGAGAAGTGTGAAATGTGTCCTTGATGGCCCATTAACAGAGATAACCCCTGGAGGGAGTTACCTGTGACTCATGGGCCATTAGCAGGAAACACCCCAGAAGTCATTAGCAGAAAACACCCCAAAGGCGTTAATGGGCCATTAGCAGAAAAGGCAGGGGGCTTGGGAAAACACTAGCCCACCTGGTTTCAACAGTTCATGAAGATGGTGATAGAATAAATACTTTGTGTACATCCTACACTGCAACCCAGGACAGTCTTCCAGTGGGCTGGAATAACTTTCTCAGGGGATAGGAGTGAACTGGTTTCTCTTCCTGCACTCAGATCTGGCTTTTAACCCCAGGCAGTAGCTCAGCACCACAGCCACTTACTCCCACCACCCCCCCATGTGGGGATGAGAATGGGAAGGAAGAGGGCAACTTTGTGGGTTGAGATAAGAAGAGCTTAGCAATTAATACAAAAAATTATTATAATGCTAATGAAGAGAGAGAAATAAAACCCAGGAGAAAAAAGTGATGCCCAGTACAATCACCCACCCCCTGCTGTCACAGCATCTTTACACTCTGGTTGTATTTCTCAACATGACCTTTGTTCGTGGTCCAAGAATTTCCTACCCTTTGGCAGCAGTCCTTGTCCAGCTTTTGGGATTGCATCTCCTCCCAAGCCTGAAATGATGTAGGGCTGTTGGACACCTCCCCTCACGGGTTCAGCCTCTGGGCTGTGCAGCCTAGCAAATGTTACAATACAGACCCCGAGGGGCTCGGGGAAGGCTTGTGCAACCTCATGGCATAGATTTATATCCTGGGATTTCAAAGATGTGACCTCCATGGCAGAGCTCTGCAGTCATGTCCCAGGCAGCCCCCACTTCAGCATGGCCACACAGGCCCCTTCCCACCGGGATAACGTTGTGTTTGAGCAAACCAAGCCAGCTTTTCCTTTTGCTTTGTTTGCCACTGGGATGATCCCTCAGTTCTCACTCAGGCCTGGCTTCCCTGGAGCTTTTTCCTCCTCTCTGGATGAAGACCACACCACCTGCCCAGCCTGGCAGTCACACAAACAGACACTGGTTTCAGCATCCCTGCAGAACAGACATTGTCTGGTCATGAACAAGATGGGAATTCAGGCATCCTCACTGCCTGACTCCGCTGACAGAGAATTGGGACAAAGCCATTCATTTTTACATAAAAGAAAGGGCTGTGAACCCGTGCGATGCTCCTGGCCCTGCCAGCACTGCATTGGCACCTTGACAGACACAGCTCCTCTTGGGATCACACACCCAGCTTGGAGAAGGGCCTGCCATGTGTCCTGTGGGATGGTGAGTGGTCCCAGCAGGAATCCCGAGGGATCAGCCCACTTCAGAGCACAGATTATCCATTTGCAGCTCCCAGCCTGAGGCACCTCATTGGGCTCTGCATTCCTTTTCTGTCCTCAGATGTAGATCCTTCAGCCAGAAAAGTGGGCAAATGGGAGATAACACTGTTTTAACTGGGACTTTGCAAGTTAAAAAAGGAACACAGGCAGAGTCATGCTGGAAACAGATTGCACAAATCTGACCACATCCTGTAGGAAAGTGAAGTCAGTCTGTGTGGCAAGGGGAGGACCTAGGTGCTGAAAGAAGCAGTAGGACAAGTCTTTCTTAGATGCAGGGATGGTTTAGTGGCACAGCTACAAAACAGGATGGAAAGATAGTTGAGCAAGGTGCTCAGATGATGCTCGAGCTCTCCTTTTAGTGACAGTCACTGTGTCAGTCTCATGGTTTTTAACTGGAATGATGATGCCCTGCAGATCCCTCACTGTGGTTGCAGAGGTCAGGAGGGGATTCCATCCTCCCCCAGCTGATCCATCCTCAGTGCACGTGGCTGCTGCAGCCAGAGCTGGGACAGCATCAAGGCATTCCCAGGGCACATCCATGGTAACAACAGATGTGATCCTGCTTATGGGTTTTACCCATACCTCTGAGGGTCCAGCCTGGCAGAGAAGTAGCAAAAATCAATTAGCAAGATGGCATGATCAAGTGTGTCTTGAAAAATTAAAAAGGTTTTAATAAAGAAGGAAAATAATACAAAAACAAATGCAAAGCTGAGCACAGTATAGAGACAAGTCTCCTACTTGCTACAACACCTTGAAAAGTGTGGAGTTTTTGTTCTCTCTCTTTAGTACTTAACAGTTTAGGTGGGCTTTTTGGCCCTTGGCCCAATTGTTGCCATAAGGCCTCTGTTAGCAGTAGTTAGGCTAAGGAGTTGGTTCCTGTTGCAGGCTCATGGGAACCAAACCTGAGAAATGAGGCCTGAGAATCTGCAGATACAAGAAACAATGTTTAAAGGACTTAGTAGAGCATGTAGTACATATAGGTATACAAATTACTTGTGAAATATGATTACATGGTTACCAATAAAATGTTTTCTATGGTGGGAGTTAAGCTTAGAGAATTAACCTTTATTTTAGCTAGAGCAAGCGTGCAAAATTTATAGCCTTTAGAAAGGTTACCTGGAAGATGAATGTGAATGTTTAAAGTAAAGTACGTAGGAGACTGCACGTAGGCTGATGAAGTAAGACTTGTAACAAAGGTATAAAAGATGAGCATCTTTTGTAACCAACTCGGGACGCTGACTTTGAGACACTAGTCCTCAGGTCCCCGGGGCCCCTAAATAAAGCACCGCATAAACTGACACTCTGTTGGTTTGTGTTTTCTCTCGGGAACGGGCAGCAGTTTTCTGGCGACTGCGGCAGGACTCCGGAGGTGGCTGGGGCGGTTCGCGAGCTGATCAACTCCACGCCGGCACCAGGTGATTTCTGGGGAGTCATCAACCCGCGCCCGACCCCGCGCCTGACAGACAACTGTGAGAAGGTAAGCCCAAAAGGTGCTTTATTCCTTAGGTTTGGGTGCCTGCCTAATAAGACGGGACGGCGATTCCCGCAGGGTTGAGCGAAAGACGTCTATGGTCTGGAGAGCCTAGGCGCCGACCGTCAGACGAGGCGAAAGCCTCGCAGGATCAGCACTTGCCCCTCGCGGCGATGAGAAGTGGCAAGATTGGTATTGGTATTGGTATTGGTATTAACACTGGTATTAATATTGGTATTGGTGTTTGAGCCTATCCATATTTAGTGTGTGTGTGTGTGTGTGCGCGCGCGCGTGTGTGTGAGCAACTTAAGATAAAAAAAAAAAAAAAAAAAAAAAAAAAAAAAGAGATGACGTCGTTTAAAACCTTTAAGGCTTTGGTACAATCTAATGATAAGGTCCCAGGGAATTCCCCCTTGGGATGTTTTACTGGGAAGGTGGAAAAAGGAAGGATTCCACCAAGAGTTACATAAAGGTAAAATGATTGATTATTGTAATAATTGGTGGCCACAATATGAAACTGGTGGCCCAGAATAGCCTTTGAATGGATCTGTTAACCCTGATGTTATAATCCCCTTGATGTGCTTTTTACAGAATAATGAGAAATGGGATGAGATACCTTATCTTGATTTGTTTTATGCTCTCATAAACAAACCAGAGATGGCCGGAAAATGGGTCTTTACAATCAGAACTTATATATCACAACTGATGCCACATTGTAAATGAGAATCGAAACTTGATGAATTGCCATACATAGATCTTTTCTTTTATTTAAAAGAGAAACCGGCATGGTTAGTGGAATGTGGAATACAAGCACTGGTCTTAGAAAATAATCATTGTTTGGCTTGCGTCCAAGATAAGTGCTGTGTAGAACACCTAGTTTTGGGAAAAAAAAAAAAAAAAAAAAAAAAAAAAAAGGAGGAGATGATTTGGAAGCTGATTTATTTGTAGGACCCACTGCCCCTACCAACGTTCCCTCAGCATTAAGTTTTACTCCACTTACTCTCACCCCACCTGATTCTGTTTCCTCTCCCCTGCTTGCGCCTATCCAAAATGCTTCTCCTGGCTATCCCCCATCTCTGCTGACACTTGCTCAAAGATTTATTCCTCTACCGACCCTCCTCTCCCACGTACGCCTATGTCATCGGCTCCTGTCCCCTATCCCCAATCCTCCTCTGCCAAAGTTGCCCACTGCTTCTATCCCTGGCAGCGATCGGTGTTGCTTCGCGTATCTGTCTCTCAGGCCAGCCCAGCGTTCGGCTGGACCACCCTGCTAGCTCTGATACGCCCAACAGTACCTTTGCGTGGGTCTTGGCTCCGCAGTACCTTTGCCTTGGCTGTCACGGCCGTGGTTCAAAAGACGGGACACTCTTTAAGGCTTTAGGAAGAAGGTTTCATTCGGGAAACACAGGGGCAGTCCCTGGTTCCAGGCCTGTGCCTCTGGAGAGTGACCCCGGGCCTGGTTTGCAGGGAGGTTTTGTTCCCCAGAAATCTCAGGGGTGGGCACAAGTTACAAGACCAATGAAACAAAGCCAGGTGGGTAAGGCCAAATGCAATACACAACATTAACAAATCAGGTGAATTGGGATGGGGTCCTCGGAGATCCACCAATCACTGTCCAACACCTCTCCGAAGGTTTTGGGCCTGGGGGATGATGGGCATGGGGGGGAGAATATACATTGTGATGGGGGAAAATACAACGGGATGACCGAAACTCTGGACAGAGGATTTGGTTGCCTTGGAAACTCTTATCAACTTCTGATAAGAACAATCCAAGACAAGAACTTTACCTGGCTAGGGTTAAAGTCCAAATCACATCAAACCTACAACTAAAAAACCTATGAAACAATTTCAGCACCCCCACAGATCGGGATTTGACTGTGGGGCGGGGATGAAGGGGAGGGAGATGCAGGGGGGACAGGGCGGAGAGCAGTGGTGGTGGAGGGGATGGCTCAGATGCGGCCAGGAGGTATACTGGTCTTCAGGTGGATGGTGGGTGAGCGAGGATTCAGTTCGCCTTTATTTTTCTAGACCAGTCACAGGAGGACATTAGGAAAAGTTACAGGAACTGGAAAGCGGAAAGTTAAGAAGTTTGGACAAGCTTTTAGAGGTGGCGAGGATGTAGTGGCAGAACGGGTCGGGACAGTAATAGAAGTGGTTTTGGCAGAGGCTGTGGAGTATTAAGAATAAATAAATTAGAAGGACATTGAAAGCGAGAGTGCCCAAACTGGTTTAGTCAGTATGTTCAGCCTCAGTTGAATAGCATAGCCAGAGTCATGGATCTGTGAGGGGAAGCCAGGATCAAAGGAACAGATGGCCACTCTGCGCCTAGAAGGGAAAGATGTCACTTTTCTTGTAGATATTCCATATTAAATTATGTAGAAGGGCAGATTGGGGGAAAAAAAAATAAAAAATTGACTGTAATTATTGGAGCCACAAGGAAGGAGGAGATCTGGCCATTCCTGCAGCCCCTAGATCTGAGCTTTGGAAATAAAACTTTAACACATAAATTTTTATATATGCCTGGGTGTTCAGCTCTGCTTTTAGGATGTGATTTTCTGGCAGCTCTAGAGGCAGTGATTACTTTTGAGAATGGTGAACTTGTAATGAGGATACCCAAGTCTAAAGCAGGAAAGATTTTAACGGTAAAAGAGAAACCAACTCCCAATATTCCTAAAAAGGTAGAAGAAGTAGTGATTCCCTCTGTGTGGGAAACGGATATACTAAGGAAATCTAAATTGGCATACCCAGTACAGGTAGAATTGAAAGAAGGGGCAAGTGCCATGCAAATTAAACAATATCCTATCAAGGCAGAAGCACGACAGGGAATAGTAAAGACCATTGATAAATTCCTAAAGTACCAAATTCTAGAAGAATGTGAATTAAAATACAATACTGCAATATTCCCAGTAAAGAAATGTAATGGTGAGTATAGACTTGTACAAGATTTAAGGGGCATAAATGAGATAACTAAAAAGACATTCATCTAGTAGTTGCTAATCCTTATGCATTGTTAGCATCTGTGAAAGAGATATACAAATGGTAAGTATAGACTAGTACAGGATTTAAGGGCAATAAATAACATTGTCAAAGACATTCACCCGGTGGTGGCCAACCCGTATACTTTGTTAACATCTGTGTCAGAGAAATTCCAATGGTTTACAGTTATCGATTTAAAAGATGCCTTCTTCTGCATCCCACTGGCATTAGAAAGTAGGAAATATTTTGCCTTCGAATGGGAAAACCCGGATACCGGACGAAAAAGGCAGCTCACTTGGACACGACTTCCCCAAGGATTTAAGAATTCTCCTACAATTTTTGGAAATCAATTAGCCAAAGAGCTGGAGGAATGGAAGACGAGTCAGGTAAGAGAATCACCCTTCTCTTACGTTCTCCTCCAGTATGTGGACGACATCTTTCTGGCTACAGAACAACGGGAGGTCTGTTTAACCCTAACCATAGAACTGTTGAATATGTTGGGACAAGGAGGATATCGGGTTTCAAAGGAAAAGGCCCAATTAGTCCAAGAGAGTGTGATATACCTAGGCTGTGAAATCTCAAAGGGGGTAAGGAAATTGGGAATCAATAGAGTTGAAGCTATCTGTGCAATACCCACACCCCGAAACCACCAAGAACTAAGATCCTTTTTAGGAATGGTGGGTTGGTGTAGACTCTGGATACCAAACTTTGGGCTAATGGCTAAACCCCTTTATGAGGCTTTAAAGGAGTCTCAACTGCAGTGGAACAAACCACAGGAGAAGGCCTTCCTAGATCTGAAACGGGCCTTGAAAGAGGCATCTGCACTCGGCCTACCAGATTTAAATAAAGACTTTCAGCTATACGTCAATGAGAGGCAGCGACTAGTCCTGGGTGTACTAACCCAAACCCTCGGATCGTGGAAGAGGCCTGTTGGGTATTTCTCTAAACAACTGGACACTGTGAGTGCAGGATGGCCGGCATGCTTGCGGGCAGTGTCAGCCACAGTGATACTGATCCAGGAGGCCCGAAAATTGACTCTGGGAGAAAGATGGAGGTGTTTGTGCCCCATATGGTACCGGCAGTTTTGGAACAAAAAGGGGGGCATTGGATGTCCTCTAGCAGGTTGTTACAATACCATGCATTGCTCAGAGAACAGGATGATGTTGAGCTCAAAGTGACTAATTGCATCAATCCAGCAGAGTTTCTCCGCAGTGAGCAGAATGAGGGCGAATTAACACATGACTGTATGGAAACCATCGAACAGGTATACGCTAGCCGACCGGACCTGAGAAATGTGCCCCTGGAGGTGCCAGACTGGGAACTGTATACCGATGGATCCAGCTTCGTAGAGAATGGAACCAGGTATGCCGGGTATGCGGTGGTGACCCTCACGCAGGTGGTGGAAGCTAGGGCCCTCACTCCAGGAACATCTGCACAGAAGGCTGAAATTATAGCATTAACCAGAGCCCTGGTCCTGAGCAGTGGGAAAAAGGTAAATATATGGACAGATTCAAAATATGCATTTGGAGTTCTGCACGTACATGGGGCTTTATGAAAAGAGAGAGGACTGTTGAGTTCACAGGGGACATCCATTCGACATCGGAATGAGATCCTGCTGCTACTGGAAGCTGTGTATAAGCCAGTGGAAGTGGCTGTGATGCATGTGAAAGGACACCAGAGAGATGAGGGAAAGATTTTTCGAGGGAATCGGCTGGCTGATTTAATCGCACGAAAAGCTGCCAGAGAGGTCTGGACTGAAATGGCGCTGATTCCAACGAAGGTAGGACCGGTACAACCTTATATGGGACAAAAACCCAGTTATTCCGCTGAGGATGAGAAATTGGCACAGCTGGTCCAGGCCCAGAAGAATGCAATGGGATGGTATGTGACTGGGACTGGCCAAGTAGTGGTCCCTACCAAATTGATGAAGGTGATTTTAGAAACTGAGCATAATAAATGCCACTGGGGAGCAGAGGTATTGGTAAAATTTCTGAAGAGGGAAATTATCTCTAACCAGATGTTAACAATGGCTAAACGAGTGAATGCCATGTGCCCAGTGTGCCTTAAAAATAATCCAATAGTGAGGAAGCAGATACAACTAGGGAAATTACAGGTAGGAGCAGAGCCAGGAGATTATTGGCAGATAGATTTTTCCGAATTGCCCCGATCACAAGGATACAAGTATCTGCTGGTGTATGTCTGCACGTTTTCGGGATGGCCAGAGGCTTTCCCTTGCAGAACTAATCAGGCCAAAGAAGTAGTGAAAACATTAATGAGAGAAATCATTCCGAGATTTGGGGTTCCATTAGGGATCTCTTCTGACAGGGGACCTCATTTTGTGGCAGGAGTGGTACAGACAGTCGCTTGACTGTTAGATGTTACCTGGAATTTGCATACCCCATGGCGGCCTCAATCCAGCGGGCAAGTAGAGAGGATGAATCAAACCCTGAAAGGACAGATTAAGAAAATCTGTCAGGAGGCCAAAATCCAGTAGCCTCAGGCCGTACCATTAGCCTTGTTAAGAATTAGGATTAAACCCCGGGAGAGGATAGGAGTAAGTCCATACGAGATACTGTATGGCAGACCATATCATGCTACAGTATTAAAGGGAGACCCTCATGTAGTAGGGAATGATGTGCTTTTTAATTATGTGTTGTCTCTGAATAAGGTACTTACTGCCCTAAAAGGAGCCCTGCAATGGAACAGACCCCTGCCGCTGGAAAATCCTGTCCATGACATCCAGCCGGGAGACCAGGTCTATGTGAAGAACTGGAACACAGACCCCTTGAAAGAAACATGGGAAGGCCCGCGACAAGTGATCATGACTACCTTCACCGCAGTAAAAGTCGAGGGGATCGACAATTGGATACATTACACCCGAGTCAAGAAGGTGCCGACCCGTTGGGAAGTTCAACCGTTAACCCCCACTCGAATGGTGTTCCGGCCCAAGATCGGATTCTGACAGTTGGGTTCTTGCTGATCTGTTTATTACCTTTAACCAATGAATTTTTAGTTATTACAGAACTCGAACCCAAAATAGTGATGATGGAAGGAATGAATGTGTCTATGACCTCTCTGTTTACAGACAACCAGAAAGTTGGATCCGAAGAAGTCAATGTAAGGTGAAGGAGACAGGGAGCAGAACAAATTCATACAGGTATAACTATGGTTTGGGATAAGGATGAGCAAAAGGGAAATACCACCCTACAACTATCCAATGTCACGATAAATGACAGCAACGTTTATCGTTGCGTGGTCTGGATAAGAGAAAGCTTTGATTATGAGAATTTCAAATTGAAGGTTTTACCATGGGATACTGGGAAAATAAGTGGAAAAACTGTAGCTGTAAATGTAACTCCAGTCTCAACTCAGGTGGATATGTGGGATGGACCTCCTTTGAGAATAAATTGTACCTTCAAATAGGAAAAGAAATGTTATCAGGATATCCAAGTCAAGTGGTGGAAACAGAATAAACATCAGCAATGGGAAAGACAGCTGGGGAATATAAGTTGGTGGACTCTGGGAACTTATGGGAAAAGGTAGCTGAATTATACTGATCCAAAAATAGGAGAGACAGAAGGTATATATCTGTGCATAGTGTCTTGTGGAGGGAAAGGGAATTTTGGGTTACGAAAGGTGGAGGCAAGGGCCCACTTAGGCTCTGAAATTAAGGCCCAACATGGAGAATACCGGGTAACCAAAGGGAAGGATGTGATTTTTACTTGTGAAGTTAAAGAAGGCCAGCATTTTTCCGAGTATGGATGGTGGTTTGGGAAAAATTTAACATCTGGAGGGAAGTATCAGATAGAAAGAAGATTAGGAGAATCAATTATCCTGATAGTAAGGAATGTGCAGCCAGGGAAAGATGAAGGCATTTACTGGTGTTGTATAGCACAGGATGATTGGTGGGCACATGCAAGAACGATGATGTACCTAGATGAGATGAGAGTGACTCGGCAGGTAGATAATGAGGTAGGGTTACCAAGAAACTCTAAACAGGAAAATCTGGTAGTAGGACTGATACGAGACTTTGGAAAAACTCAGAATGTGTCATCCATAACTGCTTGGCTACCTTTACCCCATGCAGCAGGGGATCCCATACCCTGGGGAATTATTCCTATCACTGAAATGCCTCCGATCACCAGAAATGGGACAAAGGAATGTAGGAAAGAGTTACATAACTGTACTGAGTGGACAGTTAAAACAACAACTCTCCGCAAACAGTGGTCATCACCTGGAAGCAGAGGGGATTGTGAAGCCTTACCCAATTCCAAATCTATCACGATTGGACGATTCAAAAATGTAGGATGGTGTGAATATGATGAGTTACAATCGCATAAAATGCCCACTACAAAATATTACTATGAAGTGGTTTGCCAGGATGGCAAGGAAGAGTGGACTACATGGCAAGCAATCTGGGGGCCAAGCTTGCTGGAAACATATAATTATCTAGGGAAAATTGGATGGTGTATACAATGGACTGGTGGAAAGAACCAGACACATGCCCATGTCCTGACAGCAGAAACAAGTCATAGGAAAATGACAGAGAAAGTAGAGTCATGGAATTGCACAAGGGTAATTACGTGTGATACACCAGGAGAGCAGGTAGGGCTGGTACCAGTGAAGATTTTGCTGAAATGGGGATGTGAATGTAGAGGATACAACCACTCTATAAAAGGAGAATTAAAAGGGCAAAAGCAGGTGAATTGCAAAACTACTACCATAAGGAGTCCAGGGAATTTAGTATGGGTCATGGGACATGGAATGTGGACCACACATATACCTATAGATGGATTGGTAACCCAAATAACGTTGGGAGTGCCCACATTATGCCCATTCTGGAAACAATCAAGATTGACAGATTTGGACATAGGAAGGAGGAATAAAAGAGAGGTCATGGAGGGAATAAATCCAGAAGATGAGTGGCGTGAACCATCAGGAGGGGTCAAATTGGGTTGGATGTTAGAATCATTATTTGCTCCCATATCGACCTATAGAAATAGGGAAATGCTCTACCGGCTTTTGGGACAAACTGAGAGATTAGCATCAGCCACTAAAAAGAGGTTTAAGGATTTGAATTTGCAGCTACAAGCAACTAGTAGGATGGCTATACAGAATCGAATGGCATTGGATATGTTGTTATTAAAGGAACATGGTGTCTGCGGGTACTTACATGATAGAACAGATCATTGCTGTATCCATATCCCAAACGTTACAAAGGAAGTAGAAAAAGACATAAGTCAATTGGACGATATAGAGTCTAAGATACAGGAAACCAAAGAAGATGCTGAACACAATTGGATTGGAGCAATATTTAGCTCTTTAGGGATCCAGGTTTCTGGTTGGATATCCTCTGTTATTCAATATGTAATAATGATTATAATCTTGGTTGTGATTATTTTTGTAGCATATTGTTGTTTCTTAGGAATGATCTTTAGGGAAAGAATGCATACGAGAAGAGTCATGAAGGCCATGACCCGAAATGAAGTCATGACAAGAATTACTCCACCACCATCTTATATAGAGACTGCTGCATGAAGAAGAGAATTGAGCATCCTTGCAACTAGTTGAAGAATGGTCAAAAGGGGGGATTTGTTGCCATAAGGCCTCCGTTAGCAGTAGTTAGGCTAAGGAGTTGGTTCCTGTGCAGGCCCATGGGAACCAAACCTGAGAAATGAGGCCTGAGAATCTGCAGATACAAGAAACAATGTTTAAAGGACTTAGTAGAGCATGTAGTACATATAGGTATACAAATTACTTGTGAAATATGATTACATGGTTACCAATAAAATGTTTTCTATGGTGGGAGTTAAGCTTAGAGAATTAACCTTTATTTTAGCTAGAGCAAGCGTGCAAAATTTATAGCCTTTAGAAAGGTTACCTGGAAGATGAATGTGAATGTTTAAAGTAAAATACGTAGGAGACTGCACGTAGGCTGATGAAGTAAGACTTGTAACAAAGGTATAAAAGATGAACATCTTTTGTAACCAACTCGGGACGCTGACTTTGAGACATTAGTCCTCAGGTCCCCGGGGCCCCTAAATAAAGCACCGCATAAACTGACACTCTGTTGGTTTGTGTTTTCTCTCGGGAACGGGCAGCACAATGAGATGAACAACAGGCTTTGAGTTACATTCTTGGAGCCCAATCCATGCTTCTGTGCTGGCTCTGAGCCAATTACAATGAGAAAATCACAGGACTTTCCAGATAAACTTCCTAAAATGTGTGAAGGTAAACTGAAACTTTCCCTATTTGGAAGCACCTTCTGGGGGTGTGGGGTGCATTACCACATCTGCTCCCAAGTGCAATTCATTCTTATGACATCCTGTTTCTGCTGGGGGCTATGAGAGGCTTTCTAGGGCAGGAACACATCACATCACCTGCTGAAGTTGTGTGTGCTGTGGGACAGCTGGCAGGCGAGTGGCTCCTGCTGCCCTGCCCCTGCCCTGCTCTTGCTGTTCCTTCAGTGCCTCTAGAAAAGGCAGTTCCACTGTGGGTGCTCTCCCAAAGGTGCTGCTGCCTCTGCAGCCCAGCCAGGATCTGGTGCCATTTCATGTTTCTTCACAAACTGTCTAGGATTTTTACTGTCTCTCATTGTCCTGGGTTGTAGTGTAGGATGTACACAAAGTATTTATTCTATCACCATCTTCATGAACTGTTGAAATCAGGTGGGGCAGTGTTCTTCCCAGGCCCCCTTCCTCTTGCCAGGGCTACCAAGATAAAAGGGGGGACTGGACAGAGACACGCAGATCCGATCAGTATGATTAAAACTGCGCAACTCCTTTATTTCAACTGAAATGATGTCTTTTATACATTTCTATATAGTTTACACTTTGGATAGCTCAGTCATTGGCACACAGCAAGGGAAAGAATGCAAACATACATTATTTAACTTACAGTTAAGGTGGCTTAACACGTGCTTATTAACTACTTTACTCAGTGACCTTCAAACCCCAATACTTTTGCCAAACCCCTTAATAGCTATTTCTAACTGCTCCACAAACCTAAAAGAATTTTAACTGCGTCATGGCTTCAAGGCCTTAACAAGGCCTCAGGTCAGGCCTCAGGTCAGGGTAGTTCAAAGTCCTGATATAAATCATGACCTCCTGCCTTGAGGAAATCTGTAACACCTTCCTTTGGGGTGTCTTCTGCTAATGGCCCATCAATGCCTTGCCCATGACTCACAGGTAACTCCCTCCAGGAGTTATCTCTGTTAATGGGCCATCAAGGACCCACTTCACAACTCATCATCCCATTGTGAGATGCTCTGCTCAGGGGGAGGAGCCAAGCATTCTCACTTGGATATAATCTGGGATTTGGGACAGTACAAGCAGCCCTTACCTACTGGATTCCCAGAGGACCAGAACTACCAGACCTTTCTACAGGATCACTGCTTCAGGAAGAGTACCTCATCTGGACTGCTTCCACCATCCTGTTCAGGTTGTATTTTGACTCTGTCAGTGGTCTTTTGTATTATTGCATTTATTTTATTTTATTTTATTTTATTTTATTTTATTTTATTTTATTTTCCTTTCCTCTTATTAAATTGTATTTCTGACTTGGAGCCTCTTACTCGTTTTGCTTTCAAACCACAACACTCATCAAACCCCTGTTTGTCACCCAGTGTGAGTTTATCACATCTGTTATTTAATCAATATAACAACCCCCCCCAACCAAATAAACCCCACCCCAACAGTGTCACAATCTCTGGTTCCAACTGAGATATCTCCATAAAGCACAACTCCCTGGAATACCTGCTTTTCCTAGAAACTTCCCTAGCATCTCAGCCCCAACTCCAGATGTAGAAGCAGCATGTGCAGTAACAATCAAACCTTTGGCAAACATCATTAGCAACAACTTGCCAATGAGCAGAAATAATTACAGTAATTGCTCTATGGACAGCCAAGCAGGGAACACCATTTTCTCCATGTTAGACAGGGAAACACAAGTAGGGAAAGAGAAGCACCAAAGGGCAAAAGTTGCTCTTTAAGACTACAAAATGAGGAGAGAAACTCACTCTGACCCTACACCGCTTCCTGCTTGGTTGGCTTTGTGCAGGGGCCTGAACCCACAGCTCCAGGAGCTTTTGCATTCCCGAGGCTGGGATCTGGAGGCACGGCTGGCTCCATTTGCCTTGTCACTGTGCCCCTGGTGTCCTGCCCCCAGCAGGACATGGCACCTCGGTGTTCCCCTGTCTCTTGGTTGGGACTCGGTCATCCATACCAGGCTGCTGTGGAACACCTTGGGAGAGTCACAATAAACTGGTGGCAGTTTTGGGCAATGCAGGGAGCATATTATGCAAATGAGGACATCCATTTTAATGGCATTCCAAGATTTTTAGTCAAATTTAATTACCTTCCTTCTTCCCCCTCTCTGTGCCTGTCCCTGATCAAATTAAAACAAACAACCCCCAGCAGAGTGTTTGTGACAGGAAACGTGTTGGAGACTAATTAAAACCTGACAATTGTCACCGTGACTAGCCTGGCAGCCGCTTATGCTAGGCGGCCGGGGGACGAGGACAGGGCAGGTGGCACGGCACTGGATGCTCCCCATGGCAGCTCCTTATCCGCACGCTCCCGATCTCATGTCATGGCTCCTGCCTGTGCCACGGCTGGTGGGGAGGGACCTGCAGGAGGAACACATGGGTCACAATTACTTTTGCAATAATTTAATGGACTAATTAATAAACCCATGCGGTGTGGGAACTGACAGTGATCAGAACATGGATTTTTAGGCTCCAGACAGTGGCTTGAAGCCTGTGGGAACTTAGTGTTCTTTTAGTCTGGCCTGGGAAATCATAAGGAGGAACCCAAAACAATCTTTGTAGATATCCTCCTCCTGACACCTGGTGTTTTTCCAAATTGTTTACTGGTAAAGATTGACATGAATGGGCAAGGAGACCTGCTTCTTTTTAATGCCTTTATTGAGGGTCAGCTCTAGGTGGGGGGCCTGAGGGGTTGTGCACACCGCCGCTGCTCCTGATGGGTGATGCAAAGGAGGAGGTGTTCAGCTTTCCCGCACGGCAGAGCTGGGACTTCCATCCTCGTGAGAGTCACTAGAAAGATCCTGACTTGTTGAAAGTCTAGGGTAGTCATGCAGAGAGGGTGCTATTCCACTCACAGTGACGAGACACGGAGCCCCAGCAGGTAGCCCAATGTTTTTCCCTGCTCACTGACATAGTTTGGAGTCCTGTCTGGGCAATGGCTCGCTGGCTCTAGGGGTTTTTAGATGTCAATCTCACTTCTGCTTGGGTGCTAAGGCCCACGGGAGTTCTCCTCATTTGCATGCCAGGTGGTGTCATCGGTTGCTGTGTGTGGGGAGCAGCAGAGGCAATACCCAACGGGAAGGATACAGTTACAAAAAAAAGGATACAGGTATGAGGTGAGTGGCATTTAACAGAGAAGGCATTTGCAGTTACATAACAACAGGTACAAGGTAAATGGCATTTAACAGAAATGGAACTTTACAGTAACAACACTCAACTGAGTTAACACCTTTTGTATAATGATCAGGAATCTGTATTTTATTCCTTACAAAGATGTTTACAAGAAGGTACTGCTCTAAATGACCAATCATATTGATTGTACCAAGACACTGTATAAAAGAGTCTGTCTTTCAATAAATCTTTGCTATAATGCCCTCCGAAGAACCGGATTCACGTATCGTTATCTGAGCCATCCCAAATCGTAACAGTAATGCGGCACCTTCTCTGGGGTGCTGCAGGGGCGGGCAGGGTGAGGTCTGTGCGGGAGCTGCCCTCTGCCATGGAGTTGGGGAGGGGACAGCTGGGCTGAGCGTCCTGTCACACCTCTGTCCCCTTTAGAGAGATGGTCCTGGGCACACGGGGGCTCAGGCTGGTCCTGGCAGCTCCCCCCAGCACAGCTGTGTCCACCCCAGCCCAGCGTGAGTTCTGTGTTCCTGCCCTGCTTCCCCTTCCTGGCAAAGCTCCAGGTTTGACCTTAGTGTGGAGAAACCCACACTGTGCTCTCCTGAGGATTTTGTCTTTTCTCTGTGGTTTCCAGCGCCTGTATGCACTCAATCCCGCTGAGGTCGAGTCAGCTGCTCTGGTTCCCTGTTCCCCTGACCACACAGGTCCAGCCGGGTTGGGGAGGATGGATGGATGGATGTTTGCAAGCACTACTTGACTGAGCAGTGAGAGGGAACAATCTCCCTTTGATGAACCAGCTGTGACCCAACCCCTCAGAAACTCTTGTTATGGCATCGATGAAGTCACTAAATGATCCCTTGTTCATATTCCCATAAATCAATAGGTCCTGGTTCTGTAACACACTGCCTGGTTCCAGTATTTTAGTTGGGATAGTCCTCAAGGGGAGCTGGGCTTGTGTTCTGGTTTAGGGCAAATTTGGGAGAAAACTCTCAAACAGGGTTCTTCTGGGAAGCAAACTCAAAAGGCTCCTCTCCTTAGCTGGTCTGGGAAAAAAACTTCTTCGAAGAAAAGTGGAAAAAACTATTTATTTAACAAACAAAGTGCCCACAAGCATAAAGAATTAATAATATGAAACAATAAAACTTCTCATTCTGGAGTAAGATGGTAAATTGAGAGTCTTTGCTGTGGGTGTAGCTCGACTCGGTCAGTCTTTTATTTGTCCGTTTGGAGGTCTGGGCCCCAGTAGGCGGCAGGTGTGAGCTCCTCGGTGCTTTTTTGGGTTTTCAATCTAGAGCAGGTTTAAACAGTCTCAAGAAAAGGGAAAAAAAACCCAAAAAAAGAGTCTAGGAAGATTCTCTGCCTCAGCTAGCTGAACTAACTAAAAGCAAAAAAAAAATTCTGTCTCACTGCTGTCCATGCCTCAGCTGAACACCACCATCTCAAGAAAGAATGCAAAGGAGTGAATGTTGTTTTCTCAAAACAAATTGCGTGGTTTTTTTTTTCCCTGCTTCACTCTCAGAACCAGTCTTAAAGGCACAGAACTGTGACAGATGTAGTGTATAAATTTGCATATGAAATATTGTATTAAAAGCTTGGACTATTAAAAGCTACTCAAGGGCGTCTCCAAGATTCCAAGGACCATTGTGCAGCTGTGAAACCACAAAATTTGCAACAGAAACGACAGGACTGGACTGGAGATGGCCCATTCATCAAGGATGGACTTCTACTTCACGGCTACTCAAGACCTGATATCAATCTTGGTGGAGGATCCAGAGGATGATCAAATCAGCACCCCAAAGGAAGAGTCCAGGAAGTTTCTTGGGATTCTTGGGATGTCTTTCATACTTACGGTAAACCGTTTCAAAACCTAACTCGGGAATAAAGAAATGCATGAATATTCGGACTTTCAATAGACTTAGCCTCCAGACAGAAAAACTGTATAAAAGCTGTACACTGAGACCCAGCATTTGTGGGCAAGGTTGGATGTGTTATAAATGCAATGGCAAAATATCGGATAAATAAAAGACAATTTATTAATAACAGAATATCGAACACCAGAAAAATGAGAAAGCCACAAAATAGGAAATTGTCAGCGCCCCGCTGGGTGGATAGGGGTCCGCACCGGTGTACAAGACTCCCAAATCCATGCCAATGCCGCTTTCAGTCCAACATTTTATAGGGTTTTTCTGCCCTTAGGCAGTCCAGGTGTCCAGGATGGGCTGAATAGTCCGAATTTCTTTTCGATGGCCTTCCTGGATCTCGTCAAGTCTCATTGTCTCATTCCGGGAAAGCTCTTTCTTATGTCAATTTCACGGGTTAGTCTTATGCTGATTTCATTTTGCTTGTTGTGCCAGAGAGTTGATGAGATGGGCATCGTCGTCAAGAAGGAATTTCTCCTTGCATTGGCGAGGAAGTGATTCTTATCGAGGTTGGCCAGTGTCTTTGTCTAATTTGATGATGTTCATCCTGTCTTTGCAACTGAGATTGGCAGGCTGGGGGGGAAACAATTAGCCCTATACTGGATTTCACAATTTTTATTAACATTATTCCCATTACACATCGGATTATTATTTTATGCACAAATTTTTACCTGAAATTTATCACAGTCCCCCGCCTAATAATTCATTAAATTAAAAATTCGTTCCTTTTATTGACCTCAATTCCAGTTAAGATTACACTCTACCCATCCATCTTGAGAGGATTCGTCCTCCTGTTGGAGCCTCCGCTCCTCTTCGAATCTCCTTAGGGCCTCAGCAGCCCTCCCTTTACCTTTCTCTTCCTCGAGCTTCATTATTTTGGACACAGTTCTCCCTTTGGCTGCCTCTGGATCCATAGGAAGGGAGGCTATTTGCATCCCTTGGACGACTGAATGTATCAGTCAAATGAAACAAGGAATTAGACACGGGAGGAAGATGATGCCTGCGATGGAGCATGTTATGAAAAACACTACCTTCTTCCACCATTCCCCCTGTCTGAACAGCTGGTCCCACCATGAAGCTTGGAGGATTGAATTCCATTTCTGGACCGGCACATGGGCCACCTTTTTGATTTCCTGGGCTAGCCCTTTGATAGTCTCCCCGTAGTCATCGATCTCAATGCAGCATTCCGATTCATTGAATCTGCCGCAGACCCCTCCTTCCTCTGCCAACAGGTAGTCTAGGGCAAGCCGATTTTGGTACACAAAAGCCCTCATCTGCGAATGCTGTTTTGCCAGGAGTTCCAAGGCATCTGAGGTGTGGTTTGAAACCACCTCTACCACTGCTTGCAGCCGAATCAACCTATTCAATAGGTAAATGGGCGTTCGATATCCCCAACTACCATCGTTCGCCCAGGTGGCTGGCCCATAATACTCAATGATTCTCTCTGCGGGCCACTCCTCCTCTCCCCATTTCTGGTTGCCTCCGGCTACAGGTAGCTCCCGCCTTATCTCCCTTCTCTGTCATATTGCTCGCTGAGCGACCTTAATCTTTCTTGCTCAATCCTCCTCTTTCTGGCCTCGGCTTCCTGTCTCCTGAGTTCTAGCATTACCTGTTTCATTTTACTTTCAGGATCCATCCCTTCCTCGTTCCTTGAAAAACAAAAGGCCTGGTCAAACTGCAAACACACACGATTATCACCCGGAGGCAATAAATCGAAAATGATGGGTTCAGAATCCAAGGAACATATTTCCTCATGTTTGAGGTTCTTCCCTTCCCAATACAATTTTCCACCCATATTACATATTTTTAGTTTCGTTTTGTCGTAACACAGGGGATTCATGTTGTAGTAGGCAAGGAAAGTAGATTGCCTTTTTCCTCCCATCCATACAGTTTTGTTACATTGCTGACATGTTTGCACCGGGTAAGGAATTTCGAGTTCGCGCCTTTGTCTAACGAGTGAGCGAGCAGGATCCCTGAACAGTCTGCCCTTAGGACTTGCCCCTGAGCGCTGGCACCAGACCCTTTCTTCCGATTCACAAAGGTGAAATCGAGTGCCATTGGCCCAACAATCGCCCAACTGCCTTTCCAGAGGACAATCCATTATCTGCCCGGTTTCTGGAGCTGTTAAGCACCATTCACACTTCGTGGGAGGATTCTCCCGCAGGAGCGCCCCTGGAAGGGCCCCCTTAACCCAGCACACGGCTAGGCTCAGGACCGTCAGGATTCCCCACCGGAAAACTCCTCTGCCTTGCCCTTCGCCCATACGTGTACATACGGCGGGGTAAACCATCTTCTTGGCAGCAAGGGTGTGCTTCAGGGGCCCGTGTGGTCCTAATGGCAAACCTTCTCTTGTAGGTTGCCCACCGGGATAATTTGATCGTATCCCCTTGGCAGGGTACTTTGATGGTCCTTCGGCACTCAACGGCTAAAGGCAGTGCTTTAGCGTCCAATTTCCCTTTAATCCCCTTTTTGAAAATTTGGAACCACTCAGGAGAGCACAATTCCAAAAGTCCGTCCCTAGTGGCAAGTACTAAGAGACAGTCTGTGTTATCCTGTTCCTCAGCTAGACAGTTAGTACACAAACCCTTAGGTCGATTCCCTCCCCAACAATGGGTGACCCAAACCTGTTTACAGTATACACACTCAAAATGAATGAAAGGAAAACATTCACAACCTGGGGTATTGCAACTTATCTGATCGTTCATCTAGGTTGTCGTCTGAGTTTGATTTTGAGTTCTTCAGGAGGAGTGGTGACCTTCCAGTCCGAGGTTTTTGGGTCCCCGATCTTTTTCACCCTTGATGAATGAGTCCAACCCTTCTCAGCGGTTCGAACTGCAGTGTCGGTTGTGAGCAGCACTAGGAACGGTCCTTCCCACTGTGGAGCGAGAGGAATTTCTTTCCAAGTTCTGATCAACACTTTGTCTCCCGGCTGAATCTGATGGATTGGAAACCCGAGAAGGGCACTTTAGGGAATGAGTCCGCGCCTTCGAAGCTCCTGTAAATTTTTGTTTACAGTGATGAGGTAAGGTTGCAATTGCACATCCTCGACTCGGGGATGTCCCACCGGCATTCCGTGTTTGTATGGCATCCCATACAACATTTCAAAGGGGGACAGCCCCGTATCAGAGTGAGGCATGGTTCTTACATTCAGCAAAGCAAGGGGAAGGCATTTCACCCAACACATTTTCGTTTCTAGCATGAATTTTGCCAATTGTGATTTTAAAGTTTGATTCATTCTCTCTACTTGCCCTGAACTCTGGGGGTGCCAGGGGGTGTGATATTGCCATCTGATTCCCACGGCCTCGGTTAATTGTTTTATAATTTTTGAGGTGAAATGAGTCCCTTGGTCTGAATCTATGCAATCCACGATTCCGGACCTGGGGACTATTTCTTCTAACAACACTTTGGAAACTGTTTGAGCCGTGGCTTTCGCCCTTGGGTACGCCTCTACCCAGTGTGTCAATTTGTCCACAATAACCAATAAGTACCTATATCTTCCGACCTTTGGTAAATCAGTGAAATCCACCTGGATCCTTTCAAACGGCCGGTATGAAAGAGGACGACCTCCTCAAGCCGTTTGTCGGGATCTGGACCGGTTCACTCTCTGGCAAGTCACGCACCCCTGTACCTCCTGTTTTGCCAATTCAAAGATTCCCTTGCACCCAAAGAACTTCAGAAACTGGTCAGCCAATGCCCGTGTTCCCCAATGGGTCTGCTCATGCAGACGTCTCAGGATCCCTCTGGCCGTACTTTTCGGGACCAGTTCCCTTCCGTCTGGCAATTTCCATTTCCCCATTTCCAATGCCCCTCCCATCTCCTTGAATTCTTCAATGTCCTTTTCAGAGGGACATATTTGGATCTCGGAGTTCTCCTCCCCGACTACCTCGGGAATGCTCACTGTGAGCAACGCTGCCCTTTTCGCTTCCTGATCAGCCAGATTATTGCCATGAGTTTGAAATTGCAATCCGGTCTGATGCCCTTTCACATGTACCACCGCAATCTCTTTTGGTTCTCTGATTGCCTCCAAGATTTGTCGAATCATCTCCCCGTGGACCAAGCCTTTCCCTTTTGTGTTTATCAAACCTCTCTCTTCCCAAATCTTTCTGAAAGTGTGAACCACCTCAAACGCATATCGAGAATCGGTGAATATGGTCCCCCTTTTTCCCTTTAGCCTTTTGAGAGCCCTCAGGAGAGCGTAAAGCTCACAAGCCTGGGCCGACCATTCGGGCCTCAGGGGGCTCGATTCCACCACTTTTCCCATTCTGCCGTCCACCACTGCGTACCCTGATTTCCTTTTCCCTTCCACTACTCTCGCCGACCCGTCCACAAACTATTTTTCTCCCCCTTCCAATTCCTGATCCTCCAAATCTGGTCTTACTTTTGTCTGGAGTTCCACGATCTCAGCACAATCGTGCAGCAGTTCCTCGGAGGGGTCTCCAAACATGAACTGTGCAGGGTTCTGTGCCAAGGTGGTTTTTAACTCCAATCCCGGGGAGCTGATCAGAATGGCTTCATATTTCAGAAGCCTGGAGTCGGTCAACCACTTTTCTGCCTTTTGTTGTAGAATGTTTCTCACATTGTGGGGGGTGTAAACTACCAGAGAGGCTCCGAAGGTGATTTTCCTCGTCTCTTCCACCAGGAGTGCCACTGCAACTATGGCCTGCAAGCACGTAGGCTATCCCCGACTCACAGGATCCAGGATTTTAGATAAAAATCCTATGGGTTTCTTTTTGCTGGCCCATTCCTGAGTCAGGACTCCCTGTGCAGTCTGTCCACTGACATCTACAAACAATTGGAACTCTTTGTTCACATCTGGAAGGGTCAGTACTGGGGCTGTCATGAGGACCTCTTTCAATTTTTGGAAATCCAATTCATCCTGCTCAGTCCACTTCACCCTGTCGGTGTTCAATCTTTCATACAGAAATCTCACTTTCTCACTGAAACCTTCAATCCACTGTCTACAGTATCCCAGGAGCCCTAACACTTGGCGTATTTGCCTTTTAGTTTTTGGAGCGGGCAATGTAATGATTCCCGCGACCTTCTCAGGGTCCAATTTCTTTTTCCCTTGGGACAGCCAATGACCCAAATATTTCACTTCGGGCTCCGTGAACTGTAGTTTGGATTTTGAAACTTTCAGCCCCTTAGCTCCAATAAAATTTAGCAATTCCACCGTGCATTCCCTCACACTTTCCTCAGAAGGTCCAGCTATTAGCAGATCATCCACATACTGCAACAGTTTCGTCCCTGCCTTCGGGGTAAATTGAGTCAAGAGGTGTTCCAGGGCCTGCCCAAACAGGTTAGAGGATTCCACAAACCCTTGGGGAAGCACTGTCCATCTCAACTGCTGTTTTCTATTGGTATCGGGGTCCTCCCATTGGAAAGCAAAGTAATCCCTGCTTTTCTCATCCAAGGGACAAGTCCAGAATGCATCCTTCAGGTCAATCACACTATACCATACATCCTCAGGCGTGAGCCGATTCAGTAAAGTATATGGATTGGCCACCACCGGAAACCTAGTCCTGGTTCGAGCATTTACTGCCCTCAAATCCTGAACTAGCCGATAGGTTCCATCTGCCTTTTTCACAGCCAGTATAGGGGTGTTATGGGGGGACATGCATGGCTCTATTGTTCCTCCCTTCAAAAGGTCATCGATTACCCACTTCAATCCCTTTCTCCCTTCCAGAGGAATGGGATACTGTTTGACCCGTATAGGGTCCTCGGGATTCTCGATTATGATGTGAATGGGATCTATTTCTGGCTTCCCAACCTCCCCTTTTGAGTGCCATACCTCTGGATTGATGTCTGCCTCATCCTTCTCGGTGAGCCTAAACATTCTCACCACGAGATTGGAGCTTCTTACAACTATGCTAATTCCAAGAGCGATAATCATATCTCTCCCTAGCAAGTTGTAATCAGCTTCCTCCACCAACAACAAATTTCCCAAGCAGACTTTATTCTCTGATTCAATTTCTACGCTTTTTATCACTGGCACTTTAAAAGGATCCCCCTTTGCCCCCACCACCACAACTTTCTCTTCACTGACCGTGCACCCCTTCGGTAAATGCTGCAAGGTGCTCCTTTCTGCCCCGGTATCCACCAGAAAAACGGTCTCTTGACGCTGGGGACCTACTTTCAATTTTACCAGGGGCTCGTTAGATGTCCTGGTCCCCAAGGTGAAGAGCCCCTGACACCCCTAATCCTCCTGGAACATCTTTTCATCTCTTATCCTTTTCTTGCAATCTCTCCGAAGGTGTCCTGCCTTCTTACAATAGTAGCACTCAGGCAATTCCCTTCTGGTGTCTGGGGTTGCCTTGCGGGGGCCTGGAGGCTTTCGGGGTAAGGTTTTATACTTACCCGAAGCATGCTCCTGTCTCTGGACGTCTTTCACTGCCGCTACCAAAACCTTGGCTTGCACCTTCTGCTTCTTGTCCTCCCTTCTCATGTAAACTTTCTGGGCTTCTCTCAGCAACTCTTGCAAGCTTTTGTCTTGCCAGCCATCTATCTTTTCAAGCTTTCTTCGAATGTCCTCCCAGGATTTCGCTACAAACTGTGTTTTGAGCAACACTTCCCCCACGGGGGAATTGGGGTCCGTCCCAGAATATATCTGTAGACTTCGCCTTAGTCGCTCAATCCATTCAGTGGGGGGCTCATCTTTCCCTTGGCATTCATTGAAAGCTTTGCTAATGTTCTGACCCCTTGGGATGGCTTCCCGAATGCCCTGGATTATGATATTTCTCAGGTCTACCATGCTCCTTCTCCCATCCTCTGTTTGTGCATTCCAGTTCGGGCTAGAGCTGGGCCACTTTTGGTCCCCTGGTGTCCCTTGTGGGTTTCTCCTGTCCCAGTCTCTGATACCCGCCTGTTTTATCATTTCCCTTTCCTCATTGTTGAATAGAGACCTTAAGATTGCCATCAGGTCTTCATATGTATAAATACTGCTTCCTAGGAACTCATCCAACCTATCTGCCACCCCAAAAGGATCGTCTAACAATCGCCCTATTTCCTTCTTAAACGCCCTTACATCTCCTGTGTTGAGAGGTACATTAACAAACTCAATGACCCCGGGGGCCGTGGGTACCTCCCTCAGTGGAAGTAGGTTGTGTCCCTCATTCTCATTCTCTCCCCATTCATCACCCAACATCCTTGCTTTCAGTCGGGTTCTGCTAGCAGGGGGAGAACTGGTAGGAGTGGGTTGTCTCCCTTTCCCGGACTGTGGGGGCGGAACTGCCGCCTGTGCGGCAAAAGGGAGTCTCTCCTCCGCTCGGACCAACCCTGGTGGCGGCGGAAAAAGTGGACGAGAGTGCTCCCAAGCTTGTGCAGGAGGGACCTCAGAGGGGGTTCCCGTGGCCATAGAGTCTATCGACGGGGGCGCCGCCGACGGACCCAAGCCGGACGGAAGAGGCAAGAGTGGGGAGGGCAGCAAGGAAGCTGCCAGTGGGGACAATGGATGGGAGGCATGGCTCCCCACCTGGGATGCCGGTGCCCCCAAGAGTTGGCTTGGAGGATCCAAAGGAGCCGTGGGCACCACTTGCTCTGGAGAGGGTGGGGAATTCAACCCATTGTAGGGAGGTGGGAGGTGATCCAGGGGTTCCCAGGGCTCGGTCCCAGTTCCGGGCCGCCCTTTCTGTTTCATTGGAAACAAGCCCGCTCGGGTGTTTAGCCAAAGCCGGGCATATTCCCTCTCCTCGGGGTCCGAGGGGCTCTTGTTTTCCACATAGCGATTCAACTCACTACATATCCAACTTTCAAATGTTCCCATTACTGGCCACGTAAGGTGGTTCCTCAATTCTTCACCACCCCACACATCCATGCAATAATAAATCATTTTTTCCTTGGATTTCTCTTTTCTCTGTGGACAATCTCCCCAATGTTCCAACATCCACCCCAAGGGACTATTTCGAGGGATTTTCATGGTTCCCTTTCCCTTACCAGAGGGGCACTTTTCTGAGGTCTTTTTCTGGGGCTTACTCTTTCTCTGTCCCATGTTTCGCGAATTTTCCTTACCAAATCTTCAAAATTCCCTGCAAGTCGACTTTTCTGCCTGTGCGTTGTGTTTTTTCCTTTCTCAGGGGATGGGGCTTTTTCGATCACTCACCCCTCCAGCGAGCTGTGCCGGGGGTTCCTGATCGGTTCTCAATCCTTTCGGATTCCTTTTGGACCCTTACCTTGGTCCGCTGGCAAGAAGGGTTTACCAATTCCCGAGCTCAACAGGACGTACCCTTCCCCCTTTTGCCCACTCCGTGATCGGTCTCCGAGACTTCCCTCGTCCTGGTTTTGACGAGCGATGTGAGAGAATTTCACACGAAATCGCTTCCTTCGCGGCCGACCGTTCCCCTCGCGGGAAGACGGAAATGCGACCTTGAAGTCTACACTCGCTTCGTGATCAGATCACGTCTCACACACTCGCCCGATCACCCGCTCAACCAGCAGTACTTACAGCTCCTTTTCCTGCGTGGATGTCTTCGTGCACGTAGATGTTTTACGAGCAATTGCAAGCCGCGGCTTTTCCAAAGGCCCTTTGCCTTCCCTAGCTCTCTTTTGCCCCCGGATCCGTTCTCTCCCCTGTCCTAATTTGTGGCTTTCTCGTTCCTAAATTTGGTTCGGAGGTTCGGGTGGAGCCGCGGGGTCTCCTCACTCACCAGGCCGCCGAACTCGGCAGGGGTACCCTCCTGGATCGCAGGTCCCCGCAGCTTCCTCCGAATCCGAGTCACAGCACCAAATCTGTTATAAATGCAATGGCAAAATATCGGATAAATAAAAGACAATTTATTAATAACAGAATATCGAACACCAGAAAAATGAGAAAGCCACAAAAATAGGAAATTGTCAGCGCCCCGCTGGGTGGATAGTGGTCCGCACCGGTGTACAAGACTCCCAAATCCACGCCAATGCCGCTTTCAGTCCAACATTTTATAGGGTTTTTCTGCCCTTAGGCAGTCCAGGTGTCCAGGATGGGCTGAATAGTCCGAATTTCTTTTCGATGGCCTTCCTGGATCTCGTCAAGTCTCATTGTCTCATTCCGGGAAAGCTCTTTCTTATGTCAATTTCACGGGTTAGTCTTATGCTGATTTCATTTTGCTTGTTGTGCCAGAGAGTTGATGAGATGGGCATCGTCGTCAAGAAGGAATTTCTCCTTGCATTGGCGAGGAAGTGATTCTTATCGAGGTTGGCCAGTGTCTTTGTCTAATTTGATGATGTTCATCCTGTCTTTGCAACTGAGATTGGCAGGCTGGGGGGGAAACGATTAGCCCTATACTGGATTTCACAATTTTTATTAACATTATTCCCATTACACATCGGATTATTATTTTATACACAAATTTTTACCCGAAATTTATCACAGATGGCACCTTTGCTGCTGTTACCCTGTCCACCCAACATTCGATTGATGTTGTCCGATTTAATTGTGGGTTTTAAAATTGATCTTGGAAAATTGCTAAATAAATTCTTTTATTTTGTATTGGCTTCTAATAATTTATAACAGATTGGTGCTGTGACTCGGATACAATATCGGTGCTGTGGAACCCCTTTGTATAGGAGGCGCCCTGCTGATTTTCGGCAGCCTGGCGAAGTGGGAAACCCTGTGGCACCCATTGTATCGCAAACAATTATTGGTCAAACACCACAATAAAAGAGAGGTTCTGGATCCAAGAAACAGCAAGAAACTCAGGAAAGACCTAGGAGGGTCTTTCGGAGCTGCGGCTAAAACTTACACTCTTAAAATTTCTCCATGCACAAAGATTCCACGCAAGAAAAAGCTGTAAGTATTGCTGGTTGAGTGAGTGTGATTGGGTGAGTGAATGAGACGTGACCTGGTTGTGACCTGAGTGTGGACCTGAAGGCCGCAGTTCCAAACTCCTGCGAGGACACAAAATGAAGATCCATCACTGGCCGAAAAACCCACAGCTCAGCTCGCTGAAAGGGTGAGTAATTCAGCAAAAGTGGAACCCGGTTTGTGACAGAACAGTTTGGGAAAGGATCCCGGTTCTTAGCGGAAGCTAAGAAGGGACTCAGTGCAAGACCCATAAAAGGTAAGAAAGTTTTTTTAAAGTTTAAAATATAATGGGACAGGGAAAAAGCAAGCTCCAAAAAGAGCCCAAAGGAAAGCATGCCCTTGAAAAAGAGAGTGGTGCTCTCAAGATCCCAAGAGATAGCCCATTGGGATGGATGCTGGAACATTGGGAGGAGTGTTACAGGAGAAGAGGTAAGTCCAAGGAAAAAATGATTTACTACTGTATAGAGGTTTGGGGAGGCAAAGAAATAAAGAATCATGTAATTTGGCCCACATTCGGCACATTTGAAAAATGGACCTGCAAGGCATTGTGCAGTTACACGAATAATAAGAAATCGCAGGACTATGAGGAGAAAGAATATGCTCAATTATGGATAGGATCTAGGATTGGCTTGTTTACCATGAAAGCTAAAAAGGGGATCTCGGCTCAGAGTGATGAATGGGATCCTCTTGACTATTTCCCTCCCCCATATCTCGTATCTGCGCTGCCACTTATACAGGCTCAGGCGCCTCCATCCACACCCCCGGGACCCTTGAATCAGTCCATACCAGCACAGGGCACTTCACCAGGGGCCCCGATCATGGGATAGGACCAAGCCTCCGTATCCCTCCCTACCCCGAGTTCCAAGGTGACACCTCAACTGCCTCCCCCACTTCTACCCCTACCCCCAGATGGGCCCTCAGACCAGACACCTCTCTTCACGCCCCTTGTAGTCCCGTCAAAACCTTTGTCGCTGCCTCCTCAAATTCCAAAGGCACCGCATTTGCAAGCTTTGGGACTACAAATCCCGCAAGCCTCCTTGCAAACCCCACCATTTTTCCCTCACAACCATTGGAGGTATCTCCTCCCTTGGCACAAACCCTGATTACCCCTCAGCCGCTTTTTCCTCCGCCCCTGCCAGTCCCACAAACCACGGGAGCCAGAAAACTGGTCCCGGTGAGTTCTCCTCCAGCAAGCCGAACACGGAGAAGGGTAAAGCAAATGAGCGAGGAGGGGAGTGAGAATGAGGATGATAAACACAATCTCTTCCCTTTACAGGAAGTGCCTACAGCACCCGGAATTATTGGATTCGTAAACGTTCCAATTAATACTGGGGATGTGAGAGCTTTCAAGAAAGAAATGGATCGACTGTTGGATGATCCGTTCGGGGTGGCAGAAAGGCTGGATGACTTTCTGGGAGGTAGCATCTACACTTCTGAGGACCTTATGTCCATCTTGAGGTCACTATTTAACACTGAGGAAAGAGACATGATCTGACAGGCAGGGATCAGAGATTGGGAACGCTGCAACCCCCAGGGTACACCCGGAGACCAGAAATGGCCTAGACAGAGTCCGGGATGGAATTCCCAGACTGAGGAAGGTAGGCAAAATATGATCGATCTTAGGAATATCATAATCCAGGGTATATGGGAGGCAGTACTGAGGGGGCAAAACATCAGCCAAGTGTTTGGGGAATGCCAGAGGAAAGAGGAATCTCCCTCGGAATGGCTGGATCGACTCCGGAAAAGTTTACAGGTTTATTCTGGAACAGATCCTAATTCACCAATTGGGGAAGTGTTGTTAAAAACACAATTTGTTGCAAAATCACGGGAGGATATAAGGAGAAAACTGGAGAAAATGGAGAATTGGCAAGAGAAAAGCTTGCAGGAGCTACTGAAGGAGGCTCAAAAGGTATACATGAGGAGGGATGAGGAAAATCAAAATATACAGGCCAAAGTACTGGTTGCAGCTGTAAAAGAGGTGCAAAAGCAGGAATGCTACTGGGACCAGGTAAAAACAAAGCAGAGAAAACAAATAGATCCGTCAAATAGGAACTCAGGGTCTAAAAAGGACCCCCCGGAGTGTTTCTACTGCAAAAAGAAAGGGCATATGAAGAAGGATTGTAGAAAAAGAATAAGGGATGAAAAGATTTTTCAAGAGGACTAGGGGTGTCGGGGGCTTTTTATTTTGGGGACCAGAACATCAAACGAGCCCTCAGTAATGCTAAAGGATGGTCTCTAAAGGAAAATAGTAACATTTTTGGTGGATACGGGGGCAGAACGGAGCACGGTGCAAAAGCTGCCTCCAGGTTGTTTTAAAAGCCGGGAGAAGATGTTGGTCATAGGTGCAAAGGGGGACTCATTCAAGGTACCCTTGATTAAAAATGTGGAAATAGAATCTGATAATAAAATTTGTTTAGGGAATTTGCTTCTGGTGGAAGAAGCGTATTACAATTTGTTGGGAAGAGACATGATTATAGCCCTAGGAATAAATCTGACTGTAAAAGACTCAGAGTTGGTGGTAAGCTTATACAAACTAACTACAAAGGATGAAGACAAAATTGATCCAAAGTTTGGTATTCTCAAGGGGAGGTGGGGAGGTTGGAAATCGAACAGATTTCAATTGAAATAGAAAAACCTGAAGAACCTATTAGAATTAAGCAATACCCTATATCCATGGAAGGGAGGAGGGGACTGAAACAAGTTATAGATGATTTAATCAAAAAGGGAACCTTGGAGCCTTGTATGTCAAGGCACAACACACCCATCCTGGCAGTCAGGAAAACAGATGGGAGCTACCGGTTGGTACAAGACCTCCGAGCAGTAAATGAAAGAATAAAAACAAGGTTTCCCATGGTAGCCAATCCCTATACCCTTCTGAATAGGGTCTCCCCGGAGGATGTGTGGTATAGTGTAATAGACCTAAAGGATGCTTTTTGGACTTGTCCTCTGGCTGAGGAAAGTTGGGATTATTTTGCTTTTCAATGGGGAGATCCTGAAACCAATAGAAAACAGCAACTTAGATGAGCATCCTTGCCTCAGGGATTTGTGGACTCTCCTAATCTCTTTGGCCAAGCTCTTGAACAGTTATTAAGTCAATTTGTGCCTGTGGAAGGAACTAAGTTGTTACAATATGCTGATGACTTACTGGTGGCTGGCCCAAGAGAAGAAGATGTAAGAGAATGTACCATCTCGTTGAATTTTCTGGGAGAAAAGAGATTGAAGGTTTCTAAAACAAAATTACAATTTGCTGAATCAGAAGTAAGGTATCTAGGACACTAGATATCAAAAGGGAAAAAGAAATTTGATCCCGAGAGGGTGGCAGGAATTATAGCTCTGCCCTCTCCACAAACAAAAAGGGAAATTAGACAATTTTTGGGACTGTTGGGATACTGCAGACAATGGATTGAAGGATATAGTGAAAAGGTGAAGTTTCTTTATGAGAGACTGAACACAGACAGGGTGAAATGGACCGAACAGGATTAATTAGAGTTTAAGAGATTAAAGGAGGCATTGATAACTGCCCGTGTTGAGTTTGCCAGATGTGAAAAGGCAGTTTCAGTTGTTTGTGGATGTTAGTAATCACACTGCTCATGGTGTTTTAACCCAGGACTGGGCGGGGGCCAAGAAGCCTGTAGGATATGTTTCTAAGCTTTTGGATCTAGTGAGCAGGGGATGGCCCACTTGCTTGCAGGCCATTGTAGCAGTGGCTCTGCTGGTGGAAGAGACTAAAAAGGTGACATTTGGGGCTCCTCTGGTGGTATACTCACTACATAATGTGAGGAGCATTCTGCAACAGAAGGCAGATAAATGGCTCACAGATGCCAGGCTCCTGAAATATGAGGCTATCTTGGTGCACTCACATGGTTTGGAACTTAGGACAACAGCTGCCCAAATCCAGCCCAGTTTTTGTTTGGAGAGGCACTGGGGGAAAACTCCCACAACTGCACAGAAATGGTAGAACTGCAAACAAAGGCAAGACCAGACCTGGGAGAGGAAGAATTAGAAGAAGGAGAAAAATGGTTTGTAGACGGATCAGCAAGGGTAATAGAGGGAAAAAGGAAATCAGGATATGCCATAGTAGATGGCATATCCGGGGAAGTGTTGGAGTCAGGGCCTCTGAATGCAAATTGGTCTGCCCAAGCCTAAGAATTATATGCAGTGCTGAGAGCACTCAAAAAATTAAAAGGAAGAAAAGACACTGTCTTCACTGATTCGAAATATGCTTACGGGATTGCACACACTTTTGGTAAAAATATGGGAAGAGAGTGGTTTATTTAACACTCGAGGGTGAGGGTTAATTCACGGGGAGATAATAAAGCAAATCCTGGAGGCAATCAGGGAACCCAAGGAAATCTCCATTGTCCATGTCAAAGGGCATCAGGTTGTTATGCAATTCCAGACCAGAGGTAATAATTTGGCAGACAAGGAGGCAAAAAGAGCAGCATTGCTCATGGTAAGTATACCTGAGGTTAGGGAAGAGGGGACTCTGGAATATCCCCCATACCCTTCTCAGAAGGAAATTGAGGTGTTTGAGAAAATAGGAGGTAAGCTAGAGGAAGGGAGATGGAAATTACCTGATGGAAGAGAACAGGTATCAAAAGATTATACCAGGAAAATTTTGAAAAGATTGCATCAGCAAACACATTGGGGGCCACAGGCCCTAGCAGAACATTTTCTGAAATTTTTCAGATGTAAAGGAATCTATGAATTGGCTAAACAAGAAGTGCATAGGTGTATGATCTGCCAGAGGGTCAATTGAGCTAAATCCAGACAAACAGCCTTAGGAGGATGCCCGGTCTCTTATCGCCCGTTTGAAAGGATCCAGGTGGATTTCACCAATTTGCCTAAGGTAGGGAGGTACAAATTTTTATTGGTAATAGTGGACAAATTAACCCACTGGGTGGAAGCCTTCCCCAGGGCAAGAGCTATGGCTCAAACAGTGTCAAAAGTGTTATTGGAAGAAATTATCCCTTGCTATGGGATAGTGGATCATATTGATTCTGATCAGGGAACACATTTCACTTCCAAAATTATCAAACAAACTGCAGAAGCCTTAGGAGTCCAATGGCAGTATCATACCCCATGGCACCCTCAAAGTTTGGGGAAGGTGGAAAGAATGAATCAAACACTAAAAGGCCAACTATCTAATGATAGAGAAAAATGTCTTGGGTAAAATGCCTTCCTCTAGCTTTTTTGAACATAAGAACTATGCCTCATTCAGAAACAGGATTGTTGCCATTTGAAATGCTCTATGGGATGCCTTACAAATAGGGAATGCCAGTTGGGCATCCTCAAATAGAGATACTCAGATCCAACCATATTTAATTGCCATAAACAGGAATTTACAGGACTTATGAAGAAAGGGGCTAATTCCTCAAAGCATCCCTTTGGGGTTTGCTATCCACAAAATAAATCCCGGAGATGAGGTCTTGGTGAAAACCTGGAGGGAAGTCCCTCTGACCCCTCCTTGGGAAGGTCCTTTCACTGTCCTTCTCACCACAGATACAGCAATCAGGACTGCAGAAAAAGGTTGGATGCACGCCTCAAGAGTAAAGAAGGTTGAGCCTCAAGGCACTGCCCTGAAGTGAAGAGTGTCCTCGTCTCCAGGAGACTTGAAGATCAGATTATAGCGCCACCATAAATGAACGGACCCCTCCGTTGTATAAAGCCGGATTGTGAACGTTTTCCCTTTGTTTACTTTGTGTGCATACTGTAAACTGATTTGGGTAGCTCATTGTAAAGGGGGGCGTTGACCAAGCAGGCTGTGTACCAATTGTCTGGAGGAGGAACAGAAAGAGACTAGCCGTTTCTTGGTAATTGCCACCAACTTGAGTCTACTGGAGTTAGATTCTCCAGAGTGGTATTCAATATATAAAAAGGGAGTAAAAGGACAACTGGATGCAAAGGCAGAAGTGCTCGATGTTGAGTGCCAAAGGGCAATCAAAGTACCTTGCTACTCAGATATGGTCGGGTTGTCCCGGTGGGGTGTCTTTAAAAGGAGGTTTGCGGCTCAAACCAACAGGACCTGAGAACCATACGCCTGCTGCCAAGATGGGCTACCTCACCACGGACTGCTACCCTGTGGGCGAAGGGAAAGGCAGAGGAGTATTTTGGTGGAAAGTCCTCGTAGTCCTGAGCCTAGTCCAGAGCCAAGTGGGGGGATTCCATCCCGAGAACCCACAGAGGCTGACCCCCATGGAAGAGTGTGAACCATGCCTGGAGGTTACACAAAAGGGACAAGCAACAACAAGGAACCTGAAGTATCAAACACATTATGATTGCCAGGAGGATAAGAAAAAGGGATATTGTTTCTTTAATGGCACTCAATATCAAATTTGTGAATCAGAAAAAGAGGTGGTATGCCATGACCCGAGGGCAATTATTAAAGATGGACAGTCCAAGGTACATGGAATCTACAAACGGGAGACAGAAAGGATGCCAACTATCCCCATTTGTGACCGATGTAACTGGACTGTGTGGATAGGTGGGAGAAAGAAATCTACCTTTCTGGGGTACTACCAAATCAATAGACTGTGTTATGACAAAAACAAATTAGAAATGTGTACTATGGGTGGGAAAATGTATTGGGTAGGAAAAATCCCAAAACATGAGGGTAAAACACTTTCGGGAAATGAACCCATAGTATTGGATCTCCTCAGACATGATGATGATAGAACATGTTTACAATTTGATGAGATCTTCTGTTTTTCAAGGAACGAGGAAGGGCTAGACCCTGAAAGTAAGATGCAAATGTTAACCCAAGAATTGAGGAGACAGGAATCAGAAGTAAAGAGGAAAAAATTGAGCAGGAAAGATTGAAAACATTAAGTGAGCATTATGAGCAGTTGGAAAAACAATATAAAGACTGGGGATTGCCTGCTCCAAATCAGAATCTGTTTATAGATCTGATGCAGGAAATCACCACTGAATTAGGTCTGTCCAATTGCTGGATTTGCGGAGGATTGAAGTCAGTAGAGAAGTGGCCATGGAAAGGTGAGGGCTTAACTCTGGAGCAATTCTTAAAATGGGACAATACTTGGATCTCAAAAACTATTCAGAGACCTGAAGGGTAGATTCTGGACAAAAGGATCATTGGAACCATTTGTATCAGCAGGGAAGGTAAGGAATACAATGAGTTGGTAGGCTACACCCCCTGCATATCCACCCTACCAATAAATTCAAATAACAACTCAACAGTCTGGCAGCCTGAACCCCCAGCTGGGTTTTGGAGCCAAGAGAAAAAGGATAATTGTGAGTGGTTTGAATCAATTGGATTGTGTTGGTATAAGAGTCCTGGAGCTAACCCCTACCAGTCCCTTGAAGGTTTGCGAGAGTACTGGAAAGAGCCTGAAAAGGTAAACATGAAGTGGAAAGGCCCTGATGGTATTTACTGGGTATGTGGAAAGAAAGCCTACAGTGAGCTATCACGAAAGTGGAAGGGGTCTTGCACTTTGGGAATGATTAGGCCCTTCTTTTTCACTTTACCCAGGACAGAAAGTAGTTTGTTGGGAGCCTCGCTATATGAGACCTTGGACAGACAAAAAAGAGATTTGAAAAAAGGAATTGCCTTTGGCAGGAGGGAGTCAGAAATGGGGAAACGAAGAATGGCCTGCAGAAAGAATAATAGAATATTATGGTCCTACAACCTGGGCCAATGATGGGAATTGGGGGTATCGAACCCCCATCTATCTTTTAAACAGACTAATAAGACTACAGGCAGTGGCAGAAATAGTCTTCAACCACACCTCAGATGCTTTGGAATTACTGGCCAAACAGCACTCCCAGATGAGGGCATTTGTTTACCAAAATCGACTGGCCCTCGATTACTTATTGGCAGAGGAAGGGAGAGTCTGTGGGAAATTCAATGAATCGGAATGTTGTATTGAAATTGATGACTATGGAGAAACGATAAGGGAATTGGCAGCCGAGATTAAAAAGGTAGCCCATGTGCCTGTCCAGAAATGGAATTCTATACTTCAGGCCTCATGGTGGGACCAGCTGTTTGGGCAAGGTGCCTGGTGGAAAAAGGTAGTATTTTTCATCTTATGTTCTATAGCTGGAATCATATTTCTACCTTGTCTAATCCCCTGTCTCATTCAGCTGATTCACTCGGTGGTACAAGGCATGCAAATTGCAGCTTTGCCCACTGATCCTGAACTAGCTGGAGAAAAGATTGGACAGTTTTCCAAAGTATCTAGGTTAATGAAGTTGGAAGAAAGGAACAGAGCAGCTGAAGCCTTGGAAAAATCTGAGAAGAAAGACAAGGAAGAAAATATATCCTTCGGAAAATATATCCTTCCAAAAATATAGTGAAATAATGCAGGAAGAATGGGATGAGTACGATAGATCCAAGGATGATTGGTAAATAGAAAATAAGGCTCATAGGCTACCACTGAAGAATGACGAAATTCTGGTGGATGGTATTCCTAATGTAATTTTTGAAAGATTGTAAATAAAACATGAATTTAATGGGTAAATAAAAAGGTGGGAGACTGTGATAGATGTAGTGTATAAATTTGCGTATGAAATATTGTATTAAAAGCTTGGACTATTAAAAGCTACTCGGAAGGCGTCTCCAAGATTCCAAGGACCATTGTGCAGCTGTGAAACCACAAAATTTGCAACAGAAACGACAGGACTGGACTGGAGATGGCCCATTCATCAAGGATGGACTTCTACTTCACGGCTACTCAAGACCTGATATCAATCTTGGTGGAGGATCCAGAGGATGATCAAATCAGCACTCCAAAGGAAGAGTCCAGGAAGATTCTTGGGATTCTTGGGATGTCTTTCATACTTACGGGAAACCCTTTCAAAACCTAACTCGGGAATAAAGAAATGCATGAATATTCGGACTTTCAATAGACTTAGCTTCCAGACAGAAAAACTGTATAAAAGCTGTACACCGAGACCCAGCATTTGTGGGCAAGGTTGGATGGCACCTTTGCTGCTGTTACCCTGTCCACCCAGCATTCGATTGATGTTGTCCGATTTAATTGTGGCTTTTAAAATTGATCTTGGAAAATTGCTAAATAAATTCTTTTATTTTGGATTGGCTTCTAATAATTTATAACAGAACTCAATATACAGCACACACGAAACAGATGATTGGGGATACAAGCATCATAAATTCACCCTAGTACGGCTTGTTAATCAAATCCATCTAATCAATCTGGCCTGGAAGGGTACCGGTTATTTATTCCTCAGAGGCTGCACAGTGCAGGCCAGGCGATCTGAAAGGCAGTAAATAAACATGAAAATGAAAAGCTGAGGCAGCAGAGTTTGCCTGGGCCTGGGAGACTTCAGAGCTGGGTCAGATAATATGGGATCACATGTTTAATTTAACAAAATCCAATAAAAAGTGCACCTGGATTGAACAAAATCCCTGGGATGGAGGAGCCGCCAGGGCTGACATGGGATGATGCCCCGAGGGTCAGGGTGTGCTCAGGCCCTGCCCTCTCTGGATAGCCCATCCATGTCCACACACCCAGGGGGACCTCGGGACGAGGACAGCTCCAGGCTCAGGCCAGGCATTCCCGAAGCAGCCTCCCATGGATTGTCCTGCTCAGCCACCTCTGCTGCCGAGGAGCTCACAGCACAGTGGGGCTCCCGTGTTCTTGGAAAGTTAATTACAGAGAGAGCCTTCCAGGAACTAGGGAAGAGGAAAATTTGAGCTGATGGATGAGAAGACAAAGGAGGGCAATGTGTCACTTTTCAACTCATGGTTTGCAGAATTGTTCCCTGCTCTAGTGTGAAATGCTGAGAGAGCCAAGCTGCCGGGAGAGGATGAGCTCCCTCCCATCCTGCCCAAGCCTGGTTTTGCCATTGTTGGAAACCAGAGCCATTGCAACGTTGTTGTGAATGCAAAGACCTGCAAATCAGTGCTGAATAAAATATCACTGATCCGAGCAGGGCATGTCTGAACCCTCAGTCCGTTGGGTTTGCTGTCTCTTGCAGCTTGAAGAGCTGATATATCACTTCATCTGGCTTGGTTTTCATGCACAAGAGCCTGGATTAACCTCCTCTGTGTTGGGATTGCCCAAGAGCATTTCCAGAACAAAGGCAGAGGGTTCCTGAGGAGTCAGGGCAGGAATCCTCTGTCCAGCACCTTCTGGGAGTTTTCACCAGCCCTGGAATGATGCTCCTGCTGTAGGCAGTGCCTGAGGGATTAGTGGACTGATGGCACAGCTAAATACTGGGGGTGGGAGTGGGAATGTGGGTCAGGGACCCACAGGGAGGACAGGAGGAAGATGAGGCATCATTGTGCCTGTGCAAAGAGATGTTCTTGCACCTCTGCAGGGGCTGAGGAAAAGACATCTGCAGTCGCTGGATGGGGAAGATGAGGAAAACCTACCAGAACACAGCATAGGAAGAAGGACTGAGGAAGAGTGTGGCAGAGACACAGCAGAGCAGAGACCAGCTCTGGCTGGACCATGGTTGGGGTTTGAGGCTCAGTCCCCCATGCACAGGAATTTTCAGAGCTGGGGTTTGCTCCCAGCTGCTTTCCACACCCTTGGGTGACTCTCAGAGGGAGATGTCTCCCCTGAGACACCAAAGGCAGGGGGTAGGAGGAGGCCTTGGCACTTCCATGGGTGGTCTAAGCCAGAGTCTGCAGGGAAAAAGGTGATTCAAGTATGGGTTGGTGCAGAGGCTGTCAGGGCACAGGGTGGGGTACAGGATTAGCCTATAAATCATAATGAATGAATATGCAAAGCTGGGGAGAAGAGTTTGTCCCACTGCAGCTCCCTTTCAATATGAGAACTCTGATTCAGATGTCACCCCACCACGGAGTCATTTTCCCAAAACCCCAGACACCTGTAACCTGGAAAACTTCTGCAAAGGGATGCTCTGCCCACATTTTGTGAGTGCACTGCCACCGAGGAACAAGAACTCTTTGGGAACAGCTGCTGTGGAGGGGGACAACTTGAGAGAGCAAGAAGGTGCCCTCAACCTCCTCCTCCTGCTCCCTGGGATGTGTTTGGCTGGCAGAGCCTGCAACCTTCCCTCCTGGTTCATCTGGCACAGTAGCATCACCCACAGCCCCAGCCATGGGAAGGGTGGGGACAGGTCCCTGCAGGGCCAGGGCAGGGCTCTGGGATGTCTGAGGGGGCCTTTGCTGGGGGAGCAGAGGCCAGACCTGCCTGAGCCCCCCACCCCCTCGCCAGCTCCTGCATCCCCCTGGGTTGGGTTGGTTCCTGTGGTACCTGCGGTTTTCCCCTTCTGCTTTCTTGGGAGCTTGCGATAGAGCTCTGATGACAGGAACATAAACTATTAAGTGGTTTCAGTCATGAAGAAAGAAGCAGGGTTTGCACCCAGGTTTGGTCTAATCCAGTGTTTTTCCGAGCTGGATTCTCCCCCTGCGTCCCAGACTCCTGGTGATGCACCATGACCTCATTATTTCTGAGTTAACACAATGCACTTGGCTGTTGGTCGATGGTTTATTAATTCTGGACTCATTCCTGACAAGATGTGTCTTATCTAGAGACAAAATGCTTTTATCATGTGTCCCAAGATTCTGGCCAACCCCTTTGGTCTCCAAGCTTGCCTGAGGTGAGGACAAGAGCAGGAGGAACAATAAATACAATCTTTCAGACAGTTTTCCCTCTGAGGATCAGAAAGCCCTGACACACCTGCCTGAAGGGTGTCCTGGGCAGGGGATGGGGAGGAGACAGTTCAATCCATGTCCCTGTAACAGCAAAGCACAGGAGCTGTCCCCTGTTACTGGGATGAACAGAGCACTTTCCCCAACACAGCGTGTTCCCAAAATCCCTGAATGGAAAATCCATAGGCCTGGAAATGAGTGCATTTGTTCTCTGCTTCCATTTTAGCTGTGTCTTCTCTGGGGGCTGCAGCAGGAAGACAGATGGTGAGAGTGACTCCAGCTGTCAGGCCCTGGAGACATGTGGAGGAATCAGTGTTTGACATCTGATTTAGCTCTGCTCCCTCCTCAAGTCACCACTGTCCCCAGCTCTGAAAGACGTGTGTGCTTCTGAGACAGATAAATTAAACCTCACCCAACCAAGGGGCACGTGCTCAGCTCCTCAGAAATGTCAGCTGGCAGCTCATCATCAGGAACCAATGGACCTGGGTTCACTCCCTGGAATCTGGATGTCTGCCTCCTTCCCCTTGCAGGGCAGAGTTACACTGGCCTAGGAGAGGATTGCCAGCCAAACCAAACAGGCATAAAATGGGCATGAACAGCTTCTGGGAAAGGGGGATCCCTTGGGGAGCATCCCCTTTCCAGGGCTGGCTCCAGAGTGGGGAAAAGCCAAAGGGATCCCTGCTTAGGGGACAGCTATATTACCTGGGCAGGGGACACCTGAGAAGCAGAAACACTGGAGAGAAGGAGGAGGAGGAAGAGGCAGACATTCCATGAGAATCCCCATCTATATGGAGACGGAGTGTGGTCCAGGGCTGTAAACAAGTCCCAGATGAGGTGGGAAGGGCTCAGCAGAGCATGAGTCACTGCAGGGGAGGGGAGAGCAGCTCTCTGATAAGAGGTGAAGCAACTCCTCGTGGCTGGTTAATCTTCATTCACTGACTCTTGCACAAGACTTGGTGACCCCGGCATTCAACCCCCTCCCTTGTCTGCTCGACAGTTCTTGTGTCCCTCCTGGGCACATAGCAGTGAGGTTCTGGTGCCCACAGAGAGCGTAGGGCAGGGAGACAAGAGCTGCCTGTAGGGTCAATCCAGATGAGTCTGCCTCTGGATGATATATTTCCCTCTGCCCGCCTCCCGGGGGTCTTTGGCTAGCTCAGTCCTTGAGAGGCTTTGGAAGGAATATACCAGGGAACCAGGGACAAAACAAAAGATATCAAAAGAGGCTCTTCCCTGGATTATTCCAAGGCGTTTATTCCCGAAGGGATTCAGAGGAAAAGAGGGAGAACAAGGAAGAACAGGGCATTATGTAGTCTACTGCACAGGAAAAAGATAGCTGGACCTCAGCCAATGAGGTCAAGAAAGGAAGAAAGGGTCAGACCATATGGTCACAGACTCCAGGGGACCCGGGGGGGGGGGGGGGGGAACCATTCCCCAGAGAAATACAACATCTGGAGACTCCAGGAGGTTCAGTTTCCAGCACAGATAGGACCTATCCCATCCCCATTGTCACGAGAAGCTTAAGTTAAGGGGCACCTTTCACTACCCCAGGTTGCTCCAAGCCCTGTCCAACCTGGCCTTGGACACTTCCAGGGATGGGGCAGCCACAGCTTCCCTGGGAAACCCGTACCAGGGCCCCACCACTCTGAATAGTCTGTCTTCTCTCTCCAGTAAATCTCCCCCAGTGTTTCAGCATTTCCCTCCCATCTTTCCCATCATTCTTCCCTCCTGGTGACTCTCGTCTGTCTCAAACTGCTGCGGGTCTGTCTGTGTGTCTGGGCACGGTTACCCGGTGGATGCGTGTCCCTCTGTGAATGTGGATGCGGGTCCGTCCATGGGTGTGAGTCTGTCCGTGGGTGCGAGTCCGTGCCAAGATCCACCGCGCGGGGGCAGACGGAGACCACGGGAGGAGCGTGGGATCGGGTTGTCGCTCCTATGGGAGTATATCCTGGATAGAGGCGAAGCCTGGAGCAGGGAGAACCCCGCGGGCTGCGCTGTCCTCAGTGGGGTCCGCAACCTCTCTTGGGAGCGGTGGGACAACGAGTTCTGAATCCGAACCGAAACAGGGCTAAAGGGAACGAGTCCACCGGGAACGGGCTCCCAACTGCAGGGGCGAAGGGGTGAACTTGGAGGGTGACAGGACAGGGGAGGCACAGGCAGAGGATGGGCCCCATGAGGTGTGAGGGCACGAGTGAATGCAGAGAGGGATCTGCACTGGGAGAATGTCACCAAACTGCTCTCAGACTCTCTGTCTGAGCTGGGAGTTCTGTTTGTGTCTGTTCTGGAGCCAGAGCCAGGCCATGGGGGTGGATGTCCATGCCTGCAGATCCCACAGGCAAACACTTCCAGAGTCACTCCCGTGGGTGCTGCCTGGGGCCAGCACCTGCTCCTGCCAAGAGCATCCTTTTCTGTGGCTGTTTTCTCCCATCTTGGTTTTTTTCCCAGCCCCCCTCCCTCCCTGTGGTGTGTCCCACTGGAGACACCTGTGTGACAGTGGGATCCTTGTGCTGGGATGTGGGGCTGGCACAGGCCCCACCTGCCACCAACATCCCTGCCTGGGCTGCCGTGGTTGCCAGGGCGATGGATATGATGTGATAAACAGAGGGAAATGGGGATGATGTCAGCAGGGAAAGGGCAGAATGGATTTTATTTCATGTTTATTGAAGCACAAATTGCCATAAGAACCAACTTCCTCAGGAGCAAACAAGGGAAGCTGAGACTCTCTGGGCTGAATGGTCTCTCTCTGGGCTCAGAAACAGCCTTTCAGCCAACATCTCTGACCTGCTGCTTGAGCTGAGCTGCAGGTTTTCCATGGAATTGTCCATTTACATTTGGATCTCAGAGTGTTTGGGAAGGATCTGCCGCAAGCATGAGGCTGGGATGGCCACAGCAGGGTGCTCTGCAGGGAGCTGCTCCTTTCTGCAGGATGCACCACTGGAGCAGCACGGGAGGTGAGGAAGATGGTGGCCCCAAGGGGACAGGAGAGCTCTGCTGCCTCTGACCATGCTGGGAGAGGGCTCCAGCAGAGGTTATGACTGGTCTAACAGCAGATAAGGAATAAAAATTTCCAGATTTTGCATCTACATTTGCACAAGCTCTGGTGATTAATGTATTTCTTCTCTTTCTCCCACCTTCCTGGGCTGAAAGATGTAGAGTTGGAGAGACAAGGAAGACACTGAGGGGCTGAAGTGTGTCTGGGGAAGGGAACAAAGCTGGGGAAGGGTCTGGAGCACCAGGAGTGGCTGAGGGAGCTGGGAGGGGCTCAGAGAAAAAAGGAGGCTCAGGGGACCTTCTGATTCTGCACAACTCCCTGACAGGAGGGTGCAGCCAGGTTGGTATCAGGCTCTGCTCCCAGGGAACAGGGACAGGATGAGAGGAAACAGCCTCAAGCTGTGCCAGGGGAGGCTCAGTTGGATATTAGGGATAATTTCTTCCCCAGAAGGGTAGTGAGGCACTGAGAGAGGCTCCCCAGGGCAATGGTAGTCTCCATCCCTAGAGGGATTTAACAAATGTCCTCTGGAAGAGTTACAGCAAAGGAGTTTAGGGGAGATCGAGTACCTTGGAGATGAATTTCCATCTGTAGGTAACAGTACTCCCATGGACTGGTGCTCTCCGTGCATCCGTGTGTGCTCCCAGCACAGCCCCCAGCACAGCCCCCAGCACACAGATGGCTCCTGGCCGGAGCAGGGATGAGCCAGCAGTGGTAACGTTATCCTTGCTGCAGATGGAATTGCACTTACTGATATTCAGACCCAGGAGGGCCCGTGTACAGCTCTCTGGTCTGATCTGCAGGGAGGGGAGGGCTGCTCCGAGTGGGAAGGCCAGTGGGAAAATGAGCCAAGGAATGCTGATCCGTACAAAGCCTTCCCAGGTACCCCACTCCATGCAGCTCCTGCTATCCTGCTTCCAGGCCATCCCACTGTGGGTGAAACAGAGAAGCCCTTGAGGAATTTTCAAGTGTCTACAGGAAATACCTGAAACTCCGTGCAGCAGGAAATGGAAGTGGAGGATGTTGAGTGGCCACAAGGGCTGGGACACTGGCCCAGAGCATCCTCAGTCTGCAGTGGCTGAGAATGTGGAGAGAAAGGGATTATCCACAGCTGGTGAAACAAAGAAAAAAAGATTTCCTTTAAGAGAAGGGGAAGGATCCTCTGCACTCACTTACAGAATCCCTGGTTGGATAATCCCCTGAGCAAAGGGGAAATGTGCTGCTGGTGCCAATGGGGATCATTTATGGGTGAAGTTATTGGTGATTTATGTTTCCCTTAAGCTGGATGAGAGCAGAAATCCATGGAGAAATGGAGGCAGAGGCCAGGAGACTTGGCTGTGCATCTCTTCCCCATACTCCACTTTGTAAGGCTCTATTCCCACCTTAGCTGCTCTCCCCACAGATCCCTATTCCTGCCATCCCAGTGGATGGATGAGCTTGGAAGTGGCTCCAGCCTACCCAGGACATGTCCCACAGGCACTACCAGAATCCTGTCTCCAGAGATGTCCAGCTCTTCTGGCCATAATACCCACTTGAGACCCTCTGGGGAGAATAGACAGGGGTGCCTTGGGAGGAGGAGGAGCAGGAGGAAGAAGAGGAAGGGGAGGAGGAGAGCAGCAGGGTGAGGACACACATCTGCCGTTGGGAGCCTGTTGGGAACTGAGCACCCCCTCGCCCTCTGGTCTCCTCATCAGTGACGAACATGTGCACCAAGGGCCACCACAATAAAATATATATTTATAACAATCATCATTATTATTCTTTCAGCAATTTTCTCTCCTGTGGATGGAGCCTGGAAGAGACTTCGGAGCAGGCAGAACTGCTAAAGCAGAAAGTAATGGTGCCCCCAGGATGAATAAATGGAGCACTTCAAACCAGCAGATGCTGCGGAAAGCCCCAGTGCAGGAAATATCTGCGGAATGAATTGGGAGCTTTATGGAGCTGGGGCTGAAGTGCTGTAGGAAAGTTCACCAGCCCAGGAGGGGAAGGAAAATAGGGAGAACAGGGAGCTGGAACCTCCTAGTGTGGGGCTGGCACCCTGGGGAGTGGGGCTGGCACCTCAAGATGTGGATACTGGTGTGGGATGGAATCCATTGATTGTTTAGGGTCTGATGTCAGCCCTGATAGGAAAGACAAGCAGTCCCCTGCTCATGGGTGCCCCAAATCACCTGTGCAGGAACCAGCAGTTCAGTGAAACCCCAGGAAAAGCTGACGAGTCCCAGATGGGCACAGGCTCAACCCGGAGGAAGGAGGGAGAGGGCTCTGACAGGTACAGGAGCTGAGGAGCAATAACTGCAGCAGCATCCTCTTTACAATGGGGCACCCCTGCTCCTGTCCCTCCTCACACTTTGCAGCTCCACTGATACCCACACTCCCAGCTCTGGTTTGGGGAGCCCTGGGCAGGGCCTCAGGAGATGGGACCCAAAGAACAGATGGCATCACTGACTGTGCACAGCCACCACTGCTGCCCAGTGCCAGGAAAAAAAAATCAAGAAATCAAGAAAACAAGGTTCCTGTCCTGAAAAGCCTTCAGACTCAGGCAATCCAGCAACAGCTGGGACAAAGGCATTCCTTCATGTGCTGTTGAGGTTTGACACGTGTCTCCTAGTTACAGGTTGTTTTTTTTATAGTACATAATAAAATAATGTTCTATATTCTATATATTTTTATGAGCATCAGGAGAGCAGTAGAGGGCAGGGATGGCAGGAGGCTGGCCAGGAGGAGAGAGGCTGGGGGAAAGAGTCTCCAGAGGAGCACCAAGGCGGGCAAGTACCCTGGAAACAGGGCCTAGGCCAGGGCAGAGGTAGAGGAGCAGCACCTGGGGGAGGGATGAGTCAGGTTCAGCATGGCCAGAGCAGAGCAGGGAGAGGGAGGGGTGGCTGGAGAGGGGGCACGGCCCCAGTCAGCTTTGCCCAGTGGGATGTGAGAGGAAATCCTGTGTTGTGGGCTGGGATGAGGCTGTCCCCTCCTGCAGCAAGAGCCAAGACATCCAAGAGCTTTCTCATCCACATACTGGATGCTGTGTTGTTCCCAGCCAGGAAAGCACAGAGGTGTTGCTTCGCGCATCTGTCTCTCAGGCCAGCCCAGCGTTCGGCTGGACCACCCTGCTAGCTCTGATACGCCTCAACAGGACCTTTGCGTGGGTCTTTGGCTCCACATCACCTTTACCTTCGCTGTCACGGCCGTGGTTCGAAAGAGGGGACACTCTCGAGGCTCGAGGGAGAAAGGTTGTATTCGGGGATCACAGGGGCAGTCCCTGGTCCCAGGCCTGTGCCTCAGGAGAGTGACCCAGGACCTGGTCAGCAGGGGGTTTTTGTTCACCAGAAGTCTCAGGGGTGGGTACAAGTTGCAAACCAATGAAACAAAGCAATGTGGCTAATGCCAAATGCAATACACAACATCAACAAATCAGGTAAATTGGGGTGGGGTCTCTGGGGGATCCACCAACCACTGTCCGACACCTCTCAGAAGGTCTCGGGCCTGGTAGATTGATGGACAGGAGGGGGAAGAATATACATTGGGATGGGGGAAAAGACAATGGGATGACCAGTCTCCAGGCAGAGGCTTAGGTTGTCTTGGAAACTCTTATCAACTTCTGATAAGAACATTCCAGGACAGGAGCTTTACCTAGCTGGGGCCAAAGTCCAAGCCATACCAAACTTATAACTAAAAGCCTATAAAACAATTCCAGCATCCCCACACAGAGGGATGGAAAGTTCTGACAAATTGCCCTCAACCCAGCCCTCAGGTCCCTCTGAGATGACCACAGGTGGGACTACTGCTGCTCGGCTTTGGCAGTGAGGATGCACAGCACAGAGGAGATGGCACCATGGCATGGAGGAGATGGCATCATGGCATCAGGATGATGGCACCACAGACAAGCCCTTGTCTTTAGCATGAGGGCACAGGAGAATGACCTTTCCCAGACAGCCACCCCTTGGTGGCTGAGGGAACATGAACCAGTGACAGCAAGACCTGAAAACAGGTTTTCAGGAAGTAAAATGTTTCTGGGAGTCAAAGAGCAAAGAGCTTTGTTGAGACAATTCAGTGTCATGCCAGATCTTCCTCACTTCTCTCAAGTGTCCCCAGGCCATTTAAGTAGTGGCTGTGTCCTGGGGCCTGCTCTGTCCCCACAGCCCCACACCCACGCAGGTGCTGTGGGATTCATCTGCCGGGACGGGCTGGTCACAGTGCGGAGCCAGCACCCAGATGGCACCCAGCCCTTGGCTGCAGGATGGGCCTTATTAGATGCTCAATTTTTAAGAGGTTCACTAACTTTACGGGCTCTTTCCTGGCCAAGAGTGGAAACTTGCCTGTGGTCTCTGCTGGCATCTGTGGGCCATACTGCCGGAGCGTGGCATGCCGGGGCTGGCGCTGCCATGGGTGGCAGGGCTGTGGCCCAGGGCCCCCCCTCCTGTGCCAGGCATGTTCTTGCAGCTCTTCCTGGGCCATCCCCATGGCAACCCATGTGATTCTTTCTCTTTGCTCCTTGCCCCTGGGGCAGCTACAAACCTTTGATTCCAGAGGCTTGTCAGGACACTTCAGCAGCTCCAGAAAATGCATGTAAACACAGTGATTAAAAAATGTGCTTCCAGGGGCTGTGCTGAGGCTAAAAATGGCACTGAGGGAGCCCAGAGAGAGAGGGGGGTGCCACAATAAATGATCTATTTTTTTAAGCCCCCGGGAGCTCACACCAGTGGGGATGGGGGCACAGTTGGGGATGTGGGAGGGGGCGAAGTCCTGGGGACGACTCACTCCCAGAACACAGCAAGGAGGAGAATGTGTTGCTATAGGGTCCAGGGAAGATTCTCTATAGGATCCAGGGAAGATTCTCTGACTGTTCAGGGAGGAAGGAAAGAACAATTTTTAGATAAAGTGACTGGACTGCCCTGACAACCACATTGTTGATTAGTGGAAAGTTGGAGGATTTCAGAGAGAAAGTGTTATGAAGGTCATTTATTCTGTTCAGCTCTGCAGAGCAGCCAGGGCCTCACCATTCCTGGCCAGAGATGGAACAGCTCATGGATGTCTTCCCAGTAAAATACAGCTGGGAAAGGAAACTCACTTCTTTCCTCCTTCCTTTACCATTTCACACCTTTCTCTCACCACATCAGAGCTGCCTTTTGCTGTGTCACTTATTCACAGGTGCTAAAGTTGAGCCCCAACCAAGGGAGCTTGGCAGGGAGGGGAAAGTGGTTTTGGTTGTGGAGCTGAGCAGGGTCCACTGTGGAAGCTGCACTGGCCCCTTCTCTGCACAGCATCAGCTGCAGGTATTGCCACAGGGCTGCTCTGGAGGTTGGTCCCATGGTGTTCTTGCAGCAGAGGGTCCCACCGACAGTGCTCAGCAAAGCTCTCATTAATGCACTCCTTGCTCTGGATTTGGGGTGATCAGATCTTCAGAGCCTGCTCTGACCTCTCCTCACCCTCAATCCTCCCCCTGCAGCCCCTGGGGCTGTATTTGTCTTTGCAGCTTTGAGGAGGAGTAGGAATGGGAGCAGGAGTGGTGGCTCTCACTGTGCCAGGCACACAAGCTCTCTCCAAGCCAGCTGGAGGAGAAAGAGCTCTTCCTTGGAGCACTCAGGGTATCCCTCTCTGTTCCTCAAACAGACAGGTTGTGGCCAGCAGTTAATATCCCTCTGGCGCAGTGCCCTGCCAAGGCAGGGTGGCAGGCTCTTCGTTTAATAACTTATTTATCTTTCCTTATTGCAGGAATGATGACAGTTTTCATTATTAAGCTGCTAAGTAATAGTGTAGCCTTTGGTGGGAGCTGACTCATCATCCCTTCTGCTGACAGTTGGATTCAGTTCCCTGGGAGAGCTCTGACAGGAGCAGGATGAGCAGTGCCCATCACTGCTGCAGCTCCGGGGCTAGCAGGGCAGGCACAGTCACTGGGCACACACACTGGGCACATGTCCTGCGAGGCTTGGGCTCCCCAGTGATGCTCCCTGTCCCCCAGTGCTGTGTCCCTCTCTGCTGTTCTGTTGTCCCTGTGTTCCAGAGAGGCTCCTGCCCCAAAGAGCTGGTGCTTCCCTCACTGTGGTGGTGCCACAGCAGGGACACTGGGGACATTGAGCATAGGGCGATGGGAAGCACAGACAGTGCCATGACCCCAGCTCAGCCCCAGCACCCATGCAGGGATGACAGGGACATGGAGAGAGCTCTCCAGCTCCTGCCTTGCCCTGAAATCAGCATCCTCCTCCCCAGCCTGAGGATTTGGAAACCACCAGCCCACAGTAGTTGTGTGTGGGCGCCATGGAGCTGGAGGGAAGCCATGGAACAGCTGGAGAGGCTCTCCCTGCCCTGCTCAGCCTGGTGCTCCTCTGGCCAGGGGGAGCTCCCTGGGGATGGTGACACTGGGGGCTGGTGACACTTGTGACAATGCCAACAGAACGAGGGCAGAGCAGAAGAGACCTGGGACCCAGCCATGTGCCTGTGCCAGGGATGCAGCACTGCCACCATCACTGGACTGCGCTAGTGGCGGCAGCAGTGATATATGAAATCAATTAAACATGACCCATTTTTAATTAGACGTACAAACACGCCTAAAGTTAAATGATGGCTCTTTATAAAGAAAGAATGCAGTGTGGTACCATGTTAAATGAGAAACTCATGTAGTTCCCAAGAGGGAGCTTCCCAGATTTACATGTGCAGCTACCTTTGCAAAGCAGCCCTTCTGCTGCTTGGCAGAGGCAGGTTCCCACAGTAGGGATGTCTGGCTGTGGGGACAGGGACCTGTTGGGAAAGATGAAAGTTTGACAAGAAAGTTTCACAGATATGTAGGTTTAGCAGAACGCTCTCTGAATGTGGAACCTGAAAGTGGAATAGAGATGGAAGCAAGTTTTTATATAGAAGAATAAAAGATGTCTAAATTAAGGATTGCTGAGTCAGTTGTTACTGGATAACTAAGAAAGCAAAGGTTAACCTTAAGTCGAGTTGGAAGGAGGTTTTACGGCTAGAGCAAAGGATATGTTGAACACAAAGATGTTTTTACCAAGCAAAAATAGGTCTTAGGAAAAGCAAAAGATACCATAGGCAAACAAAAACCATGCTTTTACCAAGTAAAAAAAGATCTAAGAATTTTCCACTGCAAGAAAACAGAAAAACAATTTTAAGCTTAAACTGTAACATAATATGGTAATGATAGTAGTTATGATAAGCTATAGATAATGATAAAGGTATTGTGTATGATGCTTATTGGTTTTTATGTATTAAGATGCTCAGCAAAGAAAAATATATAATGCATTGTAACCATGTGAAAAACGAAGTTCACTTTCTTAGAAAAATTTATAAGTTTAATAAAAAATAAAAATAGACAATTAGGAGACAGAAAAGCAAAAGTATCTCAGCTGAGGGTGTCTCACCAGAAAGCACACTCACTCCTTCAAAATCCTTGGTTTTAAGGATTAACCTTTTACATATGCATTTTTCAAACATTCATTTGAGTCCAGATGTTCCCTTGGTTTTTGCCCCCCCCTTTTCTTCGAAATTTGCCCCATTGTACCAAATTAACGTTTTATTATATAAAGTCATTGTCGACACCTGGTAGTCTTTCTGATACCAGAAGATCAATTAATTCCTTCTTGTAGCTTTTGTTTCACTGCTGTCTCGATCTTATCAATTCAGGAATGTAGAAGGATTCTCTCTCTCTGTATCTTTTGGTTTGGTCAGTTTAGATATTACAAAGAGAAAAAAACTAGTCTTTTTACTGTTAACACTATGTTACAATCAGAAAATACATTCATCACCTTTCTAAACTCTATTGATAAAACATAATACAGTACAATTATACCTATAGTATTCATTTTAATATTTGCAAAAAGCCAACTTTATAATATGCATTTATAACAACCAGAACCAGAGGTGGCTTCAGGCATACCTACAAGCTGTAGCTGGCAGCTTTAGGTGTGGGTCTGTCACCCACGACCCATGACTGCTGTGACAATTTCTATACAATAAACAGCATTTTGAAGACCTGCCTGTTGCCCAAACATCCTTCGTCAACCTATCTTCTACAGGGACCCACAGTGCCATGGCCACTGGTGGGGCTGGCAGCTGGAAGGGGGCCTTATCCTGCACCTCCAGAAGCCTTAAAGCCACTGGATGATCCCGTGTCTGCTGTGTTGGCAGCTCCTGCTGCCCCCTCCTTTCCCCCCCCAGCTGGACCCTGCTGCTGGGGTCGTCCATCCCTTCCAGATGCACACCTTGAATGCACAACTTCCTGCCCTTCCAGAGGGGAAGAAACCAGAAATAAAGTGAACCAGTTTCTAATTATGCCTTTTTTGCTTTCATTTAGAGCTAATTCAGCTCACACAAAAGTTACTCACTCCAGTAAAAGAAATACATATTAAAAAAACACCCACAGATGCCTGATTCATTTTAGACTGTAGAAATTAAGTTGTGGCTATTTCCACCTTTCCCCCTCTGATTACAAACCATTTGCATCTCAAAACAAACCATCTTTAATTTGGACCAAAAGTTGCAGGGCTCTTCTCTCTGCCCTGGCTAGTGAAGCAAGTGGCACAGCCTTGAACACTTCCAGGGAACTTCCACAGCTTCTCTGGGCACCCTGTGCCAGGGCCTCACCACACAGGGAAGAATTCCCACCTGACCCTTCTTTTTGTGTCTTGGGGTGGAAGGAAGCCATCCTGTGTCTTGTCCCCCCATCCCTTGTCCAAAGTCCCTCTCTAGCTCTCTTGGAGCCCCTTCAGGCACTGGAAGAGGCTCTGAAGTCTCCCTGAAGCCTTCTCTTCTCCAGGTGAACACCCCCAGCTCTCCCAGCCTGAACTCTTTGCTGGGGCTCTTCCTGTGCTACCGAGGGCCAAGATTGTGGACACTGTGGATGTCCCCTTAGCCATGCTGCCAGAGGCTGTGTGGGAGACGGACAGGTGTGACTGACCCCTCCTCTCCCATGTTTTGGCATCCTGTGGGCATTGTGACAGAATCGTTGTGAATGAAAATGATTTGCCAAGACCTTTCACTCATCCCAGCTCCCTGCTCCGTGTGTGGCTGGTGCAAGCCCTGGGCACCTCTCGGGTTTCATGCTCTTCTTCTGCCTGAGATTTCAAGGCTGGTGGTTCGTTTGGGTCCAAGGGAGTGTTTTTCCCTCCTGGCCTCTGAAGGATTTAGGGTCTGCTGTCTGACTCTGAGTCTCTGTGTTCGATGGTCGGCGCGAGAAGGAACAGAGTCTCAACAAGGTCTTGGTTTTTATGGTTTCACGCGTTGTTTATTACTTCTTATCTTACAATTGTCTGTGTCCGGCCAAGATGTTCACAGCAGCTCGGACGCGAGGTGACTCCCCTGTGTCCGGCCAAGATGTTCACAGCAACTCGGACACGAGGTGACTCCCCCTGTGATGGGAGGTCGCTACCTCTTATACAGATAACTACATACCCATTATTTACAATTCTGTGCCAATGTCTATTACCTATACTAGAAGGGTCATTTCTACTTTGACCCAATCCACTGAAACTACTTTCTGCCCAAGTCACTACAGATGATGGATGCCAAGGGAGAAGAAGAAGAACCCAGGGCACCACCCTAAAATCTCCATCTTGTCCCTTTGCATCTACATTCTAAAAATCCAAAACTACAAAATTTTCTGCACAGTGATAACTACACTACTCTCTGTCACACATTTGTGACTTGCAATTCTTCTCTCTGTTGGATGTTTTTCTCATGGACCAAAATCAAAGACTGTCCTCCTCGGCCCTGTGCCAGGCAAACCCCCCTGCACAGACCCCAGACCCTCTTTTTCGGGTCCCAGGCCTCTCTACTGAGGTCTGTTGTTGCTTCGCGTATCTGTCTCTCAGGCCAGCCCAGCGTTCGGCTGGACCACCCTGCTAGCTCTGATACGCCTCAACAGGACCTTTGCGTGGGTCTTTGGCTCCACATCACCTTTACCTTCGCTGTCACGGCCGTGGTTCGAAAGAGGGGACACTCTCGAGGCTCGAGGGAGAAAGGTTGTATTCGGGGATCACAGGGGCAGTCCCTGGTCCCAGGCCTGTGCCTCAGGAGAGTGACCCAGGGCCTGGTCTGCAGGGAGTTTTTGTTCAACAGAAGTCTCAGGGGTGGGCACAAGTTACAAACCAATGAAACAAAGCAAGGTGGCTAATGCCAAATGCAATACACAACATCAACAAATCAGGTAAATTGGGGTGGGGTCTCTGGGGGATCCACCAACCACTGTCCGACACCTCTCAGAAGGTCTCGGGCCTGGTAGATTGATGGACAGGAGGGGGAAGAATATACATTGGGATGGGGGAAAAGACAATGGGATGACCAGTCTCCAGGCAGAGGCTTAGGTTGTCTTGGAAACTCTTATCAACTTCTGATAAGAACATTCCAGGACAGGGGCTCTTATCTAGCTAGGGTTGAAGTCCAAGCCATACCAAACTTATAACTAAAAACCTATAAAACAATTCCAGCATCCCCACACCTCCCCCTTTTTCTTTTATTTGTGTTACTGTTCTGGAGTGTAGATATCTGAATCGCACTCGCTGTTGGAGGCAGAGTCCGGTGGGAAGTCGAAGGCAGGTACCACGGAATGCACCGAGGGGGTAGTAGTGGGGAAAATTGCATTCATGATCAGGCTTTTGACCAAACCAGAAGCAATGGCTACAATTAAAACGATGAACAGAACTAGCAGTCCGGTTTTGACCCATGAGCTGGCAATGTTAGAGAGTCCAACACCTTTGAAGAGGTTGTCAAATCAGTCCCCTGTTTCTTGCTTGATGGAATTGACCATTCCTCGCAGCTGTTGGATTGATTTTTTGACGTTCTCAGCCTTGGATGATAGAACTCAGAAAAAAGGGGTTAGCTAAACAACCACTGAAAACATTCAGCTGGGGGAAACAGCTCTTCTGCTTCCTCTTCATGTCAGAAAACCCAGGAGGGAAGAGTAATTGGGCGAGGAGGACTTGCCTCTGGGCCCGCTTTCTCTTCCTCCTTTTTCCTCCTTCTACAGGAGGCCACATTGACCTGGGGTACTTTTGTTTCTGAAGTCTTGGGGACATAGGGTCTCACATATCGGGAGGGGATCCACCGCAAGCCGGTGGGAGTGGAGATGCAGGCGTACCCGCGCCCCCAGGTGACCAAATCATGAGGACCTTGTATCCTCAAAGTTTCTGGATCTTTGACAAGGACTTTTGGCTTTTCACGGGGATCTAACTGTGAGCTCCCACGGAAGTGCCTTGTCACCGGCGGGTTCATGGTCTCAAAGGAACAGTTAAGAAAATTCAAAGTGACCACAGCACGGGCTAGTCTTACAGATGGTGGTTCAATTTTGAGGATCGGTTGCTGCTGGCTGAGGACTCTTTTGAGGTTCTGATGAGTCCTTTCCACAATCGCCTGGCCTGTCGGAGAGTGGGGGATCCCAGTTTTGTGTTCCACTCCCTATTGCTGCAGAAAACTGCAGAATTCCTTGGATTTGTACGCTGGCCCATTATCTGTTTTCAGGGACCTTGGGATGCCCAGGACAGAGAAAGCCTGGATGGGATGCTTGATAGCATCCCCAGCCTTCTCCCCTGTGTGGGCAGAAGCGAAAACAGCTCCTGAGAACGTGTCCACAGAGACGTGCACGTATTTCTGCCTCCCAAAGGGGGCAAAGTGCGTGACGTCTGTCTGCCACACTTCACAGCTGGACAAACCACGGGGATTCACGCCTGTGGGCATGGATGGGATGGCACATTTGTGACATTGTGGACAGCCAGTCACAATCGCTTTGGCCTGGTCACGGGTTAAGTTAAACTGCCGGACCAGACCTGGTGCGTTTTGATGGTGAAGCTGATGGCTGATTCTGGCTTGCTCAAAACGATTTGGCAGAGGGGTCACCTCCACAGGGGCAGCGAGAGCATCGGCTCTCCTGTTTCCCTCTGCTATGAACCCTGGGAGCTCTGTGTGTGGTCTGGTGTGCATCACATAAAAGGATTGCTTCCTGTGGGAAATCAGTTTGACCAGCTTGGAAAGCAACTTAAACAGAGTGACGTTGGAAACCTCCTGCAACACAGAATGTTCTGCTCTAAAAACTATCCCTGCAACATAACTCGAATCTGTTACCAAATTGAAAGGTCCAGGGAACGTCTCAAATGCTCTAACGACTGCGGCCAACTCAGCCACTTGAGGCGACCCTTCCACCTCAACAACCTCTGATTCCCACCTCTGGGTGAGAGGGTCTCGCCAAGTCATAACTGATTTGTGGGACTTTCCGGACGCGTTAATGAAGACGGTTAGAGCCTTAAGAGGCTCCTTGCTTTGGACACTTTTTAACTCCAATCGAAATTGGGCATCCGAATTGAAAATTTTGTGGGCAGGCCGATGAATAGAAATTTGACCAGGGTAGTTATCTAGGGCAAACTGCAGTGCTTCGTTCTCTTGAAGCAGATGCTCTAACATTGCTTTTGTAATTTGACCCGATTTTAATTTGATTGGCATGTGAATGCACTCAAAGTCACAACCAGCCAGTTCTCGAAGGTGAACTCTGGCTTTCCGAATCAGGTCAGCCATCAATTCTTGTGGCTTTGTCATTCTTTTGGTCCTGTGGTGGCTCAGAAAGACCCACTTTATAATAGAGAGAGGATCTTCTTTGCCTTGGACCTCCCTTGATTTTTTGAGGGTTTTGCTGTTCCATTGGAAAATCATCCCATGGAGATGTGGCAGCTTTCCTAAGATGATGAAACGAAAAGGCAGGTCAGGTTTACATCTATTGGCCTGTCTGGTGGACAATGCGTGTTGAATGTTATCCAGTGCAATTTTTGCCTCTGGGGTGAGGGCCCTGGGTGAACTCAGTTCAGCTCCCCCTTTTAACAAATTGAAAAGGGGGGCCAGGTCTTCGGTAGAAAGACCCAGCCAAGGTCTCACCCAATTCAAAGCTCCACACAGCTGATGGACATCTGCAAGGGTCTGAATTTGGGTCTTGATTTCCAATTTTTGAGGAACAATTGTCCTCTTCCCAATTTCAAGCCCTAGGTATTTCCAGGGTGGCATTCTTTGAATTTTGGATTCTTGCAGCTCAAAACCTGCAGAAACCAGTGCAGACACTGTGATGTTGAGTGCATGAGCCAACAGGTCGTCTGTTGGTGCGGAAATCAACACATCGTCGATGTAGTGATGGATTATTACTTGGGGCACCGCTGCACGCACAGGTGCGAGCAGGGAAGCAACATACCTTTGACAAATCACAGGCGAATTTTTCAAACCCTGAGGAAGGACTTTCCACTGATACCTCTTTCGCAGAGCCTCTCGGTTCAAGGTGGGCACCGAAAAGGCAAAGTGTGGGGCATCATCAGGATGTAGAGGAATGTGGAAAAAACAGTCTTTTATATCAATGACAGTCAAACTCCAGTTTTCGGGGAGCATGCTTGGGGTGGGCATCCCTGGTTGCAGGGATCCCATGTCCTCAATTACCTCATTAGTTTTGAGGAGGTCGTGTAGGAGCCTCCACCTAGTCTTATCTGCTTTCTGAATGACAAACACTGGAGAGTTCCACGGGGAAGTGGTCTCTTCAATGTGGCCTTTTTTCAGCTGTTCTTCCACAAGCTCATTGAGCGCCTTTAACTTTTGCTTAGAAAATGGCCACTGCTCTATCCAGACTGGTTCAACTGACAGCCAATTCAGTTTCTGGATAGGGCGCTCCTCAGTGACCACTGCCCGAAAAACCTTTGGAGGGTCAGGAATGTTAATTGTGACCCCCCATTGGGACATCAAATTGCTTCCCCACAGAGGTTCGTCAAAATCCAAAACGAAAGGGCGTAGAGTGGCCAATTGCCCTTTCGGCCCTTCAATTGTCACTGCCTTTTTTGACTGCTTGGCCAATTGCAAGCCTCCAATACCGTTTACATGTTTGACAATGTCCTGCAGTTCCCAATGTGATGGCCACATCCTTTCTGGGACGACCGTCACATCGGCGGCTGTGTCCCAAGCCCCTTTAAGGAGTTTGGATTCCCCACCCATGGAAAGCTTACAGAAATCTTTTGGCCTGTCTGAGCCTATCTTTTTTACCACAGCGACAGTGGCGTCTTCGTCGCTTTCTCCTTTGCCACTTTCTGTGGCACTGTCCTCTGGACTTGCTTTTACTGCAAGCCCTTGCACTGCTGGGATGGCCTGGGCAATCATTTGCCCTTTTGGTAGAAAAGTGGGTGGGTTTTCACTGCGGAGCCACACAACAAATCGCTCTGGGTCAGTTGTGATTGTCCCAGGGGCAATCATTATGTCTGAGGGGGTGAACTTACAGTCTCCGATGACCATAAATTTTGTCTCCACCATGTGCCACGTGCCGGGTTCCTTTGAGACCATGGCTGTTTGCCACTGACTGTCCCGCAGGTGAAGAGGCTCTGCCAACTGGAGCCTAAAGGGCTCATACCTGTCCATTGTTGTCAAGGATCCTGTTGGCTCAGGCAATACTATGTGCCTCGGTTTCCCTTGTTTTGTCAGGTCCTGTGAAGAGAGAGACAAATCTGATTTAGGTGACCTTTTTTCTTTTTGGGTTATTTGGGCTGCCCGATTGGGATCGTCACGCTGGGCAGTCCCGCGCTCCCCAATCAGTTTTTTGACAACCTGGAGTTCTTTTTGTTCTCCCTCCCCTCATTTTCCCTTTCCTGTTTTAAAAAATATTCAAATCGTCCTTTCAGTGGACACTGGTTGATCCAGTGACCGTTCTTTCCACACAGAAAACACGGGCTGTTAGCTCGTGCAGGAGCGTTCTTCTTGTGTGGCTCTGGTGTTTTAGGTGTTTCCATGGCAGCAGCAGTGATTTTCTGGCGCAATTTCCCCTCTCTCAGGGCTGGTTTTCTGCAGTGTGGGATGATGGCACTCACAGCTTGCAGCATCTCCTTGAGAGGAGGTGTCGAGCCTGGTTGTCTGGGTATGAGATTTATGGCAGCAGTGCATTCCTCGTTCGCATGGGAGAATGCTAACTGCTGTATCACTTGTTTCTGTCCCTCTTCTCCAACCAACTGTTGTTCCACAGCTGATGCAAGTCGCTCCACAAACTTGACATAGAGTTCTTGTGGTTCCTGAAAAATCTCTAAGTAACATTGTGAGGGACCATATGGTTGCATTTTTAAAAAGGCTTTGCAAGCTTGATTAGCTACAAACTCAAGGACGTTTGGGGGAATGTTGGTGGCCTGGTCTGAGGCTGCTTTCCAATCACCCTCACCTAACAGGTGGTTTAGGGTACTTGGGTTTCCTGCATTGTCAGTCGCTGTGGTTGGATCTTCCAGCAAGCCTGCAAGGGCAGCTTTCAGCAGTTTTCCCCAAGTGACCTCCCAAAGCTCAAACTCCATTTTGCTTGAGAGGCACTTGAAAATCTGCCTTAAATCAAATGGGACAACTGTGATCCCACCAAAGGAAGAAAACAGCATGCCTTCAAAGTATGGGCTATCTCGCCCATACTCCTTCAAGGCTTTCATGAGATCCTTGACCAGAGTTTGTGACAATGCTTTCCAGGTGGCAACAGTCGTTCCCTGCCCCCAACTCCGTCGGTACGTCACCGGAGTAACTGTGGGCACACCACCTGGGGTCATGCCCCCCGGCGTCTGACTTCCTCCCTCTGGGTCCCCCATCGCAGCATCAGCTGCTGGCTCCGGGGCAGTTGCAGTTTTGCAGCATGTCTCAGAGCCCCAGTTGTAGGCTGGAGGGGGCATCCAGTCCGCCTGTGGCATGGGCGGCTGGGGCGGCTGGAAGCTCGGAAGAGCGTTCCCCAACGGGGGTGCAGTCGGGAAAACCGTGTCACCGGGTGGGGGGTACGGCGGGGGTGGGGTCGGCGGGACTCCCGCCGTGGAGGGGGGCTGTGGGCTCCACGCTCCCATCGGCAGCGGCTGTGGCTGGTGGGGGGGTGGTGCCGGGGTTGGAGCAGCACCGCACGGCAGTGGGAGAGGAACAGAAGCTCCATCCGCGCCGTGCGGGGGCTGCGGGGGGGCGGGCTGGGGCAGGGGCGGTGCCTCGCTCGCGCCGCGGGGGGTGGGGAAGGGGCTCCACGGCGCTATCGGGGGCGGCCGCGGCGGGGCAGGGAAGGGAGCCGGTATCGCGGCAAGCGGCGCCGGGAAAACGGGAATCGCGGCAGCCGTGGCGCGTGGTGGGGGAGGAGGGGCCGGGTAGGCAGGGGGGGGAGCGAGTGCCGGCGGGAACGGCGCCAGTGGCGCCGGGGAGAGAGCGGCTGGCCGCGGCTCCGGCAGGAACAGCGGCTGCGGCGCCGGGGCAGGGGCGGTGGGGGGGCACTGGGGTGGGTACGGAGCCTCCCCGGAGCCACACGGCTTGAGACAGCTCGGCTCCGGGAAAGTGGGGGGAGGGAAAAGGGGT